>NC_143555.1:127735000-129140000 GCF_054136105.1 Typopeltis vanoorti
TGGTGGCCCTCGCCACATTTTAAACACCTGTAATTTGTCTTGCAAAGTTTTTGGGCATGACCAAACCTATGGCACTGCCCAGCTGTCGACTTCTTCCTTAGTGGTTCAGTAGAAATTCTGAGGCCACATATCGTTGTTAGTTCATAAATCTCTTTCTGTGTCTTATCAATTCCTACGAGTATCAGTTACATTGGCCGTTTATCTGCTCTGAGCATCCTGCTCACTTTCACTGGTGTTAGGTTCCGACTCATAAGATCAGTGGTGATTTCTTCACAGGTGACACCCTCGGTCACTCTGCAAAGCACAATCTTGAGATTTTTCTCACTGGGTAAAGCAAAAGTATGATATGGAAGACCCTTGTTATTCATTAATCTTGTCAGCTGTCTGTAGTCAGTGACTGAGGCTGGTTGGATTTTGACTCCATCTTGATTTTTAGCCCAGAAATATGCAATTTTGTGTTCTCTAAGGGCTGTTGTGATAGTGGTCCATTTGTCCTTGTCCCTTAGTATTACTGGTGGAACCTTTTCGGTGTTCCTTGGGACTTCTAATGTTGGCATGTCTTTATCCATCTGGTCTTCTACGGTTCTTCTTCTTTTGTTAGAGTGCTCCCGTTGAGAGATGTTTTGATAGGGGGATTTTGGTGACAGAGCGGCAATGAGATCCTCTTGTGAGATCTAATTCTCCTCCTCCTCTCCATCCTGATCATTAGAATGAATATACTCTTTTATAAATCCTGGCCAGTCACTTTCTAATTTGCTTATTATGAGTTTGAGTACCTCTAGACACTGCTCCTTGTTAAGGATCTGGATGTGATCTTTGATGTTGTCCATCTCAAAATGGCGATTTCCTGCCAGCAGAAATGGATTAAAAGCAGTATAATAATCCCGCAGGGCCGGGGGCCTGCCAGCAAAGTATCCTGTAGACCTAGACGGACTACTAGCAATGTATAATCCCGCAGGGCTTGAAGCCTGCCAGCAATATCTCACTTGGCCACAGTTAGAAATTTACCTCCCTATAAAACCTTAATCCCACCACTGGTCGTCATTGCGGGTGGGGCCTGTCGGCCATTTGACCTCTTGCACATTACGTGCAGAGGGGGGGGAGACAGTAGGAATCACACTGTGTTAGCACCAGTGCAAAGCGAGATTACTGAGAAACCTTGTATGCAATGTAATCAGGCTCAGTCTAAAGTAACACGTCCGTTCTCATCAAAATCGCCACTCTCTTTTAGATGCTGTAAAGGCTTTTGATAAGGTGTGGCATCAGGGTCTTCTCTATAAGCTCATCACATTCAATATGCCTACTAATCTAGTTAAAATAATTCACTCTTATCTCAGCGACAGATACATGCAAGTCAAAATAAATGAAACTGTATCAACCAGACGCTAGGTTCTGGCGGGAGTGCTGCAGGGCTCACTCTTGGCCCCCTTGCTGTTTTCTATCTATATTGCTGATATCCCTCAAAACCCAAGCTCAACAATCACTGCATTATTAGCAAGATCCCTCAGCCCCAAACTAGCTATTAAGAGACTCCAAAGCAGCATTCACGCGCTGGAATGATGGTTTATGGACTGGAGAATTCAAACCAATCCACAGAAGAGTTCAGCCATACTGTTCACTAGAAAAAAGCCTCAAATCAAAGAAGATATACATTTACTAGGTGTTAAAATCCCATGGCAGAATACAGTCAAATATCTTGGAGTAATTCTGGATAAAAAACTACAATTCACCAACCATATAGAACACATAAGTTCAAAGACATCCAAAGCAATAGTGCAGCTCTACCCCATGATCAACAGAAAAAGTAAATTGGATACTCAGAACAAACTGCTCATATACAAGATGGTAATACGCCCAGTCATAACTTACGCATCTCCTGCATGGAGTCATACTTCGAAAACAAATATTGAAAAGCTGCAGAGAATACAAAACAAATGTCTGAGAATGAGTTTGTATGCTCCGTGGTTTATCAGAAACTCCCAAATTCACGGAGACGTCAGCATTCCCTACATCACATCTCTCTTTCATGACCTAGCTGAAAAATTCTTCATTAAGACAATTAATCATCTGAACCCACAGATCAAGCAAGCTTCAGACTATAATGAAGCAGATTTCTGCAAATACAAGAGACCCAAGTCAATTCTATGCTCAGCTGAACACAGTTAATCTCACTGCCCTTTCAGGGCGAGCTTAAAGCTCAATAATTCTCCACCCAAAGAACTTACCTTTTCAGATGGAGGGGAATATGAAAAGCATTTGTTTCACCCATCAAAACAGCATCGTTCTGCGTTCTCAGCTTAGCATCGTTCAGAATTCTTCCTGAGAAAAGAAATGCGTTTGTCCCAGTTTCTTCTTCTATGGCTGAATGGACATCAATCCCTTGGATTGGATTTTTGTCCCGTAATCGGTATTTTTTTAAAATTGTTTAAATAAATATCAATCCCTTGGATTGAATTTTTGTCCCGTAATCGGTATTTTTTTAATTGTTTAAATAAATAATGAACGTTTTGAGCAATAGGCCCTAATTAGGGCTGTGTAGAATTCTTTGTTGTGGAGTTCTAAATATAAATAAAGTTTTGAATACTTGGCTCGCCCTAATTAGGGCTGTGTAGAATTCTTTGTCGTGGAGTTATTGTGTAATGTTACTTACCTGGCGCTGGCAAAACTTTGATCATCAAGGAGGTTTGCAAGACCGTGAAAGAAAACTCCTTAGTCCGTTCTCGGGCTAAAAAGATGTGTAATACCTATTCTGGCGGTTGGTATCAAGTACGAGCCCTATCGGGGCTCATGATATCAACCGATTGCCCTCAGATACAGTAAACCCCAGACCGGGACAAAAGCAAACACGTTTGAGGAAAAAGAGTTTGTAGCCTCCCCCCCCCCCCTTCCCGCTTGATCATGTCCTCTGCTCTGCCACGTACCAGGACTCTGGGTATGGTAGTGGAGCCCAGCATCCCGAAAAGGACGTTAGCAAAAGCTCTAATCGATACTGTTGTTGCTGACAAGATTTTCGGCTTTACCCCTGATGGGGCAGGACGATACCAAGTGGTACTTAAAGACTCAGCCACAAGGGAGAAACTACTGCGAGGGTTAGATTGCCAAGGAAAGAGAGTGCTTCCATTTGTAGTAAGGAGTATTCAGAAGACTTTGAAAATGGATAGGTTCCCCCTAGAATACCTAGAGGAAGGGGCTGACATTATTAAGACAATATTCTCGAAATGGGGAGTAGTAAAAGATGTCAAAGTGGCAAATGATCCAGATTTCCCAAATTGGAAGTCTGGTGAAGTCACCGCAGTAATCGAAATGAAGACAGAAGTGCCAAATTTTGTTGTCATAGGATAGGCCAGGGTAATGGTCAATTACCCTGGCGTAAAGAAGCAATGCTTCCGAAGCGGATCCTTTGACCACCTAGGGGGCGAACTGCCCAAAAATCAGATGCAAAAACTGCTTCACAACAGGCCATGCACTGGACAAATGTCAAATGGCTTGCCTAAAATGTGGGTCCAAGGACCACGAAGTTGACACTTGCCCGTCGAGAGCCTACGCAGAAAAGATGGGAGGTACTATCATGCTAGCCACACAATCATCATCAGAAAAGGCAAATAATACAGAACAGGAAGATTTTCCGACGCTGGAAGCCGCACTGGAGTCAACAGCGACAAAATGTCATAAAATAGAAAAATAGCTGCTAAGCCTGCTGCAGAAAAGATCTGCAAAGAGACAGAAGAAACATTCAAACATCAAGCTGAAACCAACAAGGACAATGCCACCACCAAAAATACAGAAGAGAATGAAAACGAAGCAGTGGAAACAAGCAACAACGCTTCTAAACGGTCGATAAGCGTGGAAGGGGAAGCAAAAAAGACCAAATAAGATAACAGCACACTGGTAGAAAAAGAGATTACCCTACATGACCCTTCACCCCACTCGAAAGCATGAAAAACTTTACGTTTCTTCTTAAAGAAGACCCCTGTTATTTTGAAAAAATTCGAAGAAACAATAAAAAAAAAATAGGGGAACCTCTACTCATCCTTACCGGCAAAAAAGGACCAAAGGTAGTGAGCGCAAAATGGAGTGAACTTTTTATAGAGGATATAAGTGAAATGACTCCCGAACAAGTCACGGGAGTTCTTGACATTGAAGAAGAGGCAGGGATAGGTCTCTTTAGAGCTCTTTCCGCGATAATTTCCACCGATGGACGTAAGCTAGCCGAAGAAATCCTGGCAGTTCACAAAAAATGGCAGACAGAATAACCAACGCAGAGATTCCCTTGTATAGTTTCACCAGTCTTTAGTTCACACAGGAAAGGTAGACCTGAGAACCCGAGCGGCGAAGGCTTACAGCAAGGCGGTGCAGCTCCTTGCGGGCTGCATCACTCGGGCCAGGCTCTTCCCCCTTCCTTTTAGTTCCAAATTCCTTGATGGTTTGAGTGTTTTTTTTTCTTTAGTCCTATCTTTTAGGTTTCCTTTTTACTCTTCTCTTTTATTTGTTTTTGCTTCTTTCGTTTGTCAGACATCTGAAGAGATGGTTGACAATCGAAAGCTGTACGAACGGATATAGGGAGATGATGTCGGAGATCTGCTTGGCCCAGACCTGTTAATAGGTTCAGTGTGATCAAGCAGGTCGACTGAGGCCTTTTTATTACCTACTACTATCTTCTTTACCTTTTTCTCTTCTTCTCTCACTATCTGCTGACCCTCAGCACAACGTTTAGACTCCACAGGCCGGTGATGAAAGATATGAACTCCCATAAAAGTTATTGTATAATGTCTTGAAACTCTTTGAGTTTCTTATTCGGCTATGAAACAAAATGGGATATAATGTCCCTTAACTTAAATAATTTCACGTAGTCGAATTAAAGCCTTTTGCTCTTCATATAATTAGTCTTGTAAAATACTTTTGTTTTTAATAATGGTCTCCTACTGATTTGTGATCCTTGATGTTGTCTTTGACACTTTATGGCTCAGAGCTTTGAACACAACAAGACAGAAGATCGATGCTTTTGAAATGTGGACTTGGGAAATGATGCTTCGAGATCCTTGGACAGAGAAAATAATTAATCTAAGCATCAGAGATCAACTGAATCTTGAAATGAGTCTCTACAACATGGCAGAGAGAAGAAAGATATTTTGGTCACGTCTCAATAAGAAAAGGAGAGAAACTGAAAAACTCTTCATGCAGGAAAGATACCAGGAATTCAAAGAAGAGGCAGTCCACATGGGAGATAGCTAGATCAAATTCCTATTTTTCCTGGATAAAGGTTGGAAGATGCACACTTAGAAGACAGACACATATTTAGAAAAATATTACATCGGATCACAAGTCCTCAGCCACGGGAAGATTGACAAAGAAGCTTAATAATGAAATGAAAAAGGTTTTTCTTTTGTACCCTTGAACAAGGAATTCATTGGGATTTTCCATTTTGTAGAAAATTATCAATGAATATTTAAAACATTAAACCAGATATTGCTGTTCTCTTTCATCAATGACATTGTGTTACTACTGAACTGTAAATAATAAAATAGCGAACGCCATATGCAAACTGAATGGATAAGAACTGTTTTATTTATTTATCTTATTTTGTATTATTTTTGTGGTATCAACAAGTATAAACAAGAGATCAAATTGCCAATGTGAGATGGATAATAGAATGAGCACAGGAATATCACAAGCATGTCTACCTTTGTTTCCTTGACTATAGCAAGGCTTTTGACTCTGTAGATCATGTGAAACTGCGGAATGTGTTAAGAACAATGGGAGTCCCAGAGCATTTCATTATCCTTCTGAGGAATCTTTATTATGAACAAGAAGCTACTGTCCGAAAAGATCTTGAAGAAACTGAGTATTTCACAATAGATAAAGGGGTGCGACAAGGATGTATTTTATCTCCGTACCTGTTTAACTTGTACAGCGAATACGTCTTAAGAATGGCAGGGCTGGAGGAGTCTTCAGTTGGAATTAAAATTGGTGGAAAAAATATTAATAATTTGAGGTATGCAGATGATACTACCTTGCTAGCAGAATGCAAAGAAGATTTGAAGGAGCTTATTATGAAAGTTAAAGAAGAAAGTGCTAAATATGGTCTTAAACTTAACCTCAAAAAGACAAAAGTTATGACAACATGTGAACTTAATGATTTTGTGTTCCTAGGATCTCGAAATGAGAAAGATGGTTATTGTACTGAAGAAGTTAGAAGAAGATTATTACTCGGAAAAAAGCAAATTTAAGCAAGATCTTTAAAGATAAAGATATTAGCCTCACAATAAAAATCCGAATCGTGAAAGCAATGGTATTCCCTGTTGGTGCTGTATGAATGTGAAAGTTGAACCCAGAGAAAAAGTGAAAGAAGAAAGATAGATGCATTTGAATTATGGGTTTGGAGACGCTTACTAAGAATACCATGGACTGCAAAGCAAACCAATAAATCAGTGATAGACAGAATAAAGCCAGATTGCTCCCTTGAAGCTATGATCATCAAGAAGAAATTGTCATACTTTGGACATATTATGCGAGCAAATAACAGTCTGGAGAAGATGATGATGCTTGCTAAAGTTGATGGAAGCAGGAGAAGACCAAGAATTAGATGGGTGGATGGAGTTAAAGAAGCAACTGGAGTGCGCTTGGAGGTTCTGAAAGTCATGGTCAGAGACAGATCGGAATGGACAGTGTATGTTCATGGAGTCGCCAGGAGTCGGAAAACAACTCGATGGATCTTAGCACACACATAGTTCAGTGGAAGTGGCGTTTGCACTCCTCAGCACTAGGTCGTCGGAAGATAGGGCGTTTTAAGTTCGATTTTAATCACCGACTAGAAAACTTTTGACCGCTAGTTAGTCGATCTCTGTCATGGCAAGCTGCTTCTTTCTCTAGGATACTTGGGTTTTTTCGTCTTATAAACTCAAGAAAATCGACCGTAGAACCGTATTTAAGACATTAAAATATTGTGTTAGGGACCAAGATGGCGGTACATGTTAGCTGTCTCTTGACTGGATGCAATAAACATTACTGAAAATATTATTTATTAACAAAATTTAAATTTTTAATTCATTTTTTCAACGATTTTTTAAAATTCTTAAATCAATAGCACCTTTCTATTCTTTAATTGAGCTAATTTCATATAAAAAGTGTGTCATTATAATTAGTGCTAATCTCGGGCCAGAGGCTTGGCTGTTGCTCTCACCCAGGGCCTGAGTATATGGGGATAATGAATGACAATGCTGTAGCCTGTGAAGTTTACTGAGGCATGGCTGTTGCTGTTACCCTTAGATGAGCAAATGAACAACTCTGCTCGGTTGTGGTTGGGGGGGGGGGGGGGGAGCCTGCCACGGTGTAGAGCCAACCGGTTTTCAGAATTCTTCTCGGTGGCAGGTTAAGCCTGATATTGAGGGGAATGACGCTGAGTTTCTGACTTTTGATCCTGCGGACCGTTCATCCGTGGGATTTCATCCTGCACTTAAACATAGATCTCGGGCCAGATATCTCTGATTAGCTTCCGGCGGAGTTGAACTGCCCACTCAGTCAGAGTTCAGTGGGCAGTTCATTCTAAAGGCGTTAGCTGATTTTGATTACGTATGTAATTGCTATTGCATTTACCACCTTGTTGCAATGGAGTTCTATAATTCAAAAATATTACTGTTTTCAAATCTCATTTTGCTTAAAGACTGTTCCCAAGTGCATTTGTTATGAAAAAACATCATATTTATCGATTGAGATGTGTAGTGGGAAATTACTACTGAATTGTAAATGGACCTCTGAAAGAGGTGCTCTGATAATGTCGTGTTTAGGCACATAATCCCACGGATGCACTCGCAACTATTTCTTTTTTCATCAAAGATACGTCCACACAGTCTTTGGAGTGGAAGCATTACAGATCACAATGAAATTCTCCTTTATACTCCTCAGGAGAGCTTCATTGGCATGTGTCATAAAACAGAGCTTTCTATTTTCTGTGAAAGATCTGATAACAGTCTACACTTTCATATCCAAAGACAAATCTCGCTACATAGGTAGACTTACGAATGAAATTTAGTAACTTTCTGAAAACAGCTTGGACCTATTCTCCACAGAATGTTTGTCGAAGCAACTAACAATAGTTTTTCTGGGAGACTGTCGTCGACCCTCTCCGTTATAAACACTCACTCTAAATAACATTAAAAGCCGTTACAATCAAGCCTGCATTCAACAAAAAACAGATAGGCGTAATAGACATCATAGATATTGCTAACAATAGTGAAACCATGGATTTTGTAAATTAGATCATGAAAATTCTTTCAACTGCACTGAATACCCTTACCTCTTCAGGCACCTGAAAGCTTTTGAATAGGTCCTGGGGAACGTTCGAACTATTAAGGTGTTAAACTCTAATTCGTTAAATTTTTTTAATGATTTTTTTCTTCATTAAAAAAATACAAACAAAAAATTCATCACATCAATACCATACAGCCTTCCTCTAGCGTAGAATAGGTGTAATGAGCAAAACTGTTTATTCCTATTAATAAAAATAAACCCGTCTAAGTTTTATTGCAGGTACACTCGTGGAATTAAATAAAACATTTCCTCATTTCTGTTTTTTTTTTTTTAAGTTTTTTTTTTTCTATGGGCGTATTTTAAATGTTAATAAAATTCTGATAAAAACTTTGTTACTTTTTTGTTTTTACATGTATTTTGTTTTGTTTTTATATGTATTTTTCGGGACACTTTTGTCGCAGTTTAGTACATGTGTGTGTGTGTGTGTGATTTCTCCTCGATGGAAAGAGCTGATCCTAGAGGTATGCAACACGAGGACAACCTGTGCAAAGGTGGAGTAAGCTATAAAGAAGAATTCACTTCATTACCTTTCAAAAATCAGTTTATACGTTGGGCCGATGTGTATTGATATTAAACTGATTTTTGACAAACTGAAAAAAATACGTTCTCAGAGGAAAATGTATTTTTTTTTTATTGTGGGTGGAGGTCAGAAAACTTTGAAAAACACTGCCTTACACGGTCGCCAAAGAACCTTTTCAGTTTTGATTCAGTTTTCAGTGTCAAGCAAAACATGTTGAGTGAGGCAAGTCGTCCTAAACTTACCTAGCTATAACCCTAAAGACCACAACCACATATTGATGCTTATAGACTAGTTATAACATCGAGGAGGACTTATACACACAGAATATCATGCAACTCCAGGAGCCAAACTAAATAGACATAAAACATGAACATTTTGGAGTGGAAAAATGGAGAAGCTGAACCGATCAGTCTATGATTTTTATCATGCAAATAGAGTAAAAAACTATTAATTCATATGGAGTCAAAAAATTGGCTTTTTTACTTCAAGCTAAGTTTTGGCCTTCTTTAAAATGAAAAAACGAAATCTTGACATTGATTATAGGATAACAACGTTCTCGCTTTCTTCATAATTTTAAGAATGATAACGGCTGATGTGTCACTAAATCTAAGCAATTTCTACAGAGATGGTCTTCAAAGAAGGAAGAACTTAAATCCACAGCACACACTGAAGGCAGCCTCACTTCCTGAGGTCCTTAATGAATCTATCTTCCACAACATAATGTAAGAAACGCAGAAATCCCATCATCGAGGGACCTTTCCTATATGCAGCTGGCGAGTCTTTCTCCGAGCTTCACTCCAAACTTACCAACTTGGAATTTAGGAATGAAGCCGAAATAGACATCGTGAAATCTTTCAGGTGGTTATAACTGATAACATAACTGAAGAGGGACTCAAAATGAATGGGAAAGAGAGAGAGAGAGAAGAGAAGAGAGAGAGAGAGAGAGAGAGAGAGAGAGAGAGAGAGAGAGAGAGAGAGAGAGAGAGAGAGCCACCACACCCAATGCTGATATTCAGCTGAGAATGTGGCACAACGCTCTACTCAGTCCTTCAATATTACACAAATTCAGTTAATAGAATTATGAGAAACATGGCTCTTATATGACCAAACAGGAACCCTTTTGACGTAGATGTACAATTTGCCTCCAATGTCTTTCGCTATATATATATATATATATATATATATATATATTAAAAAAAAAATCTGTTCGTGTTTAGGGAAACTACAAGTATTATCTATGACTGTTTATTTTTCCACATAAGAAATTAATTCCTCAATCATATAAACATTCAATCAACCATAAATCTGCAGTTATTTCTTCATTACAGCCAAGGACACCACAAGAACCATCTGTCTCTCTGCTTACAACCTACAGGCCGCCTGCTGCAAAAGCATGACAATAAGAAGAACCATTCAGCCTTTTCCACCAGTGTGGAACGAAAAAAAAAAACCGTAAGTGAAACTCCTGAGCGTGCAGGAAAACAGTATCTTCATGAATTAGCAGCGACTCCAGCCAAGTTTGGTTCTCATGACAAAAGTGTCTCTCTTTTATTCCTTTATGTATGTGTTAGACATTCCCTTGTGACAGAATCATTGATCTGAGATTTGATTTCGCTTTTTTTTCTCCCTCCTTTTATATAATATGACCATGAAACATACTTAAGGAAATCTTTTCATAGAAGTAGAGAAATATGTTACACTTATTTTATGTAACAAAGGAATGAAGCCGAGCTGAGGATCACATCAGTGATCTCAGCAGAAGGAACACAAGCAAAACAAAACTACAGAGGAGGCAATCGGAACGGAGGAAAAAACAGAAGAAATGGAAATTAGCAAAGGAGGCACACAAAAACTCCCAGGAAGTCCAGAGGAGATCAATACTGAAAAGCAAGGAAACGATTCACTCAGAGATGCGAAAAAAGCTAGAGAAGACTCAACACTACTCTCCAAACTTCAAAGAGGTTTTTCCAATGGAAGCGCACTATTGAAAAGGTTTAGAGGACCTATCGAAACTGCAGAAAAACTGTTTGCAATAATGAAGGAAACAGAAGAACCATTCTTTATCAATTATCCTGGGATGGACAAGATAACCGTGCACTGGCACAATGTATTCGCTCCAAACATAAGCACTGTGTTTCCTGACCAAATAAGGGGATGAATAGACCTCAATGACGTGGAGTTAGCACAGCTATGCTACACCCTCAATGTGCTAACAGAATCAGAAATCGAAGAAGAATGTCCCTGGATTCTGTTAAACTTTGCCAAAAGGCTTGCTAAGCCTGAAAAAAAAAACTTTCTTTCTTTCTGGTTCCTATTCAACATTCACCTTCATGATTTCTCTCATTTCAGGTCAAAATCTGTCACTCTGTTAAGATCTCTCAGTCTGGTTTTTACGTTTCCTTTTTTAGGATTTTTCCTTTTTCTCTAAAAGTGAAAAATCAATGACCGTTTTAGAAGCACCTCTGAGGGGTCAACAGCTAAAACAGGTCAGCTGAGGCCTCTTTCTCTACTCTACCACTATCACCTCAAACTGGTATATTCCTCTCCTACTATCTGTTGAATCTCAGCACCTGTTTACTCCATAGGCCGATGATGAGATATGTTGAACTCACAAATTATATTAACTGCCCATCATTTGTAACATCAGTAGTCTCGTCTATTTGTTACGTATAATAAGGGCTCTTCTTAACACTTTCGACATTAACTCTTCTTAACAATTTCGATCTTAACACTTCTTAACATATCATTAATTCTGCGACCGACAGTGTCATTTGAAAGAGGAATGAAATCAACATCTTTTAGTAACTTGTTGCCAAACATAGTTTTTACCACATCTTTTATAGCCAGAAGTAGTAAATTTTCCCCGATAGAATGAGGTTTCCCTGTTTTCGCTATGCGCAAAGTTAAGACAGAGGATGCTTCCAGTGCCTTGCTATTAATGGAACCCATGGCCGAAATTACATCTTTTCAATAATTTAATGTCCCTAAGAGTCGCTGAAAAAATTCAATTGGCTTATTTTTCACATCATAATGTTTAGTTTCTAAATGTCGTCGGAGTTTTGCAGGTTCATGCACTCGTTTGACAACACTTCATAACACAAAACACATTGAGGTTTCTGTTCACTTCATCTCCACACCAAGTAAACCCGAATTCCAAATATCAACTGTTATATCCTGCTGTATTTTTTCTTTGAACTGCTTGTTTCTTCTACTTTAATAGTATCAGAATTACTCGCCGTAATTCTGATACTATTACATATTTTACATATATTACATGTAAAATATGTAACATATATTACAAAATATAAGATATATTACAAAACGTGCATCACAATTAGGGTTAGCATCACCTGTTTCATTTGCTCTTCTTTTCAAAGTCCTAGTTCTAAGCCACTTTTCCATTATTAAAAAACATTTCCGAAATATATATAAATATATAAATACTGGGGTTAACTCAAGACACACTTTGTCCAAGTATCACTTAGCACTTGTGAAGATATACTGAGCCTTGGTTGAAGGAGGAAAGCATTCAGTAATAAAAATTAATAAACAAGCAATTGGTTGAAATGGGGATAACACATGTTCACTTCGAATCTGACAAAACAGCAAAGGAAGGCGGAAGCAATAAAACTATGTTGTTGTTCACTTCACCCATCTTTAATTATTCGTCATTGTGCAGCTACAAATTTAGCAGCAAAATGACGAATAATAAAAGTGGGGTGAAGTGAACAACAATATAGTTTCATTGCTTCTGCCTTTGAACATTCTGATGCTATGTGTTGGTTTTTAAAGTCTCCATTTGATTTCAATTATTTTTACTTACTTATTCAATTTTAATTTGTTTTGTTTGGATAATTAAAAAATATATATTTATTTAATTAATTAAAGTCTGCCAGCGGACCACCTGTCCCATCGTCGCGGACTATCTGTGGTCCGCAGACCACAGGTTGAGAAACACTGGAATAGAGAATTCCACCAAAGTAAACGCGGATCGAAGATAAATTTATAGGAAAACGCTACAATTTCTTTCATGGATACCTACATAGACATCATGTCTTCAATAAACCTGCCTGAGGGACTGGACTGGAGTAAGGTCTGCAACGTACAGTGCGATCCAGCTGGTGCCCCGTACACCTAGGAAGACATCATACAAAGCCTCAAATCCAAGGTTCAGATGTCTGGCACCTCGGTGTCCTCAAATATAATTATATATTCCTTATTTCCTTTAAGTTCCTTGCTGTGAAAGAAACATTTGTAAATTTTAAAGAATTAGATGTATGTAAATGTAAATGCAAAATTTTACCAATATCTAAAAATCGTAAGCTAGATATTATTATACACTGGTTACCCCCCCCCCCCTCAAACCCCAAACAGACTTGTGCCAATGCACTTCGAAAAATTTAGAAAGATCGAATGTGCATTGAACAAGTCACAGTAACACCAGGGACAAAGAGTTGGCACATGTCCTTTCTAACAAAAGAAAAGTAACCATCACCTTGAACGAAGGTACCAAAACTGAAGAAATACCATGTGTCATAAAAGCTCAAAAAATGACTGGAATAGTAATCATCCCAGGACGCCCCCCCCCCCCTGCATGCTTTCGCTGCAGGAAGATTGTCCACTTAAGAAAAGAATGCACTGCTCCGAAATGTGAGCAGTGTAATCGAATAGGTCACAACATGAAAGAATGTCCTAGGAAGACATACGCGTCTATGCTAGTTAAACAAACAGCAGTAGACCAGCCAAGTACCAATGAGCTAGAAAAAGCAGACGATGTTCAAGAGAACAACTTAGAAGAAATGCAACTGAAAAGAGTAAACGAAGAAAATACATCCCAAAATATTAGCAAAAAAATACCATCAAAATCAAATAAGCTGCAAGAAGAGGGAACACCCTGTGTAACCTCTGAAGAAGATAGATGTATAGAGGACATTACAGAAGAAAAGGAAAATGCCGGAAAGGATGAAGATGAAGAAGAGGAAACACCTTGCATAACCTCTCAGGAACAAAACTGTAGAGAGGACACCGCAGAAAAAAAGAATATGTCAGGAAAAATGATGACGAAGAGAATACAAGTCCGGAAAAACTGGGGGAAAATAAAGAAAAAAGCCCAAATGCATTCATCGCAGTTAGAAGGAACAAAATTAAATTTACACCTAATGTAAAAGCAAAAAGAGAAAAAGATAAATCAAAAACTCAGAGAGGAAAGATCTGCTGATCCCCAAATTATGAAGAAACCAATTAATATAGTGAACATTAATTGCAATGGGTTAAACAGCCAGCAGTCACAGAAATTATTAAGAAACACGATACATCAGAACCACACAGACATTGTAATGCTACAAGACACAAGACTTAACACAGACTCAGAAACAGAAAAAAAAATTTCACAGAAGCCTGCAATGTCATTACATTGTTGGCGAACCAGCACAAGGTAATGGCATTGCAGGTTTATTAACACTCATAAGAAAAAGAAGCAACATCCAAATAATATCCCACAGCACCATAATATAACACAGCACCATAATATAACACAGAGCGCTCGAGGTTGAAGAGGTCTAGGGAGATCAAATAGTGCCGTTAATTAACATCTACGGCCCTACTGATCACAACAACAAAAAACACTTCTGGGAAACACTTCAAAATAAAATGCTAAACATAAAAAATATCATAGCAACCGGGGACATGAACTTTACTGAAAACAACAATATAGACAGGGAAATTAAAAACACTTCAAAGAACAAAGAACAACTTCACACACATAATACAACGATGTCATATAAAGGACACTTTCCCCCACCAATGCTCACGGCTAGACAGAATATACATAAGCCAGCATCTAAAGTTCCTTGGTAAGGAAGTTTGCCATGCATCACTAACTTTTAGTGACCACCATTTGGTCAAGGCTAAACTGTCCCTTGAGACCTTAGACAGCAACACTTACACTAACAGAAACTACCAGCTATGGAAACTAAATAACAGCATTATTAACGCAGATCAATTTACTTCGAAAAAGCAAATACTAGGCAATATTAAAAAAAATAATGAATCCAATGGAGGCATGGAACAAACTTAAAATACAAGTAAAAAAAAGCCTCCATAAAAATAGGGAAACACAAAAAATACGAGACAAAAAAAGAAAAACTAAACATAATTAAAATACTAATGCAGAAGTACAACACAGACAGAACACTCCCAGAAAATAAAATAGCCATTAACGCACTCAAAGCTAAAACAAATTGAAATAAAAGAGGCTGAAGGGACTTGGGTTTACGCTAAAATCAAAACAATGGAACAAGATGGTGGAAGGACCAAAACTGCGTAGTTCTTTGAAGAACAAAAAAGCAGACAGCGACATTTAATAAAATAAAACACGAGGGGTTAGAAATCGTGGGAGATGCAAATCTCCTCCAATTCTTCTACTTACAGTACATGAATACGTTCTCTGAAAAAAAAAAATGACGAAACAGAAACACAAAACTTCTTGAAACAACTACCAAGACTCACAGACAAGGAAGCAGAACACATAGACTCACCAATCACGCCAGCCGAATGCAAGAAAATAATAAAATCCCTATCATTACACAAATCCCCAGGACCCAAAGGCCTCACTGCGGAGTTTTACAAAGCATACTACCCCCTGTTTGAGACACTATTTGTGAAAATGCTATCCGAAATACACAACTCGGAGAGCATCCCAGAACATTTCAACCTCGGCTACATAGCATTAATTCCAAAAAAAGAAAGGCACAGCAAACAACGAAGAGACACAATGGAGAGGAATTACACTCCTCAATACAGACCAAAAAATTTTAACTAAAATTATTTCTGAAAGAGTGCAGAGACACATAAACCAGATCATATCCAAATCCCAAACCTACGGAATGAAAGGCCGAAAAATAGAGGACAATATCCTTCAAATTCGATGTATATACGAGCACTACAAGGCAACACAACAACTATGCCTACTGGTAGGTCTCGACATTGAAAAGGCCTTTGACTCAGTGAATCATCATTACCTAAATGAAGTCATCAAAGCTGCAGCTTTTGGGAAAAAATTTCAGAATCTGATTTCAAATATTTACACCACAGCAGAGTCACGCCTAATCATAAACAAGAAGCTGTCTGCACCAGTCAAAATTAAAGGCTTGGTCAGACAAGGAGACAGCCTCTCTGTGATCCTCTTTGGTCTCGTCTTAGAGCCGGTGATACGAAAAATATCAAAACATTCCGGCATAGTGGGCACTCACACAGGAGGTGAAGGGAAAACAAAAGTGCTCGCTTATGCCGACGATGTAATAACGGTAACTAACGCGGAATCCTTCACACTTGCTTACAACATATTCACAACATTTGAAACAGCGTCAGCACTCAAAGTAAACCTTCACAAGTGCCATGCGATGTTCGTCGGCAGGTGGGTAAACAGGCAAATCATGCCGAACGACATAAAAATAAACAAACACCTACCACTTGGGGATCATCATAGGGGTGGTGTTCAACCTTTTTAACTACACGAGCTACTTTTCTATAAAAAGTTATTCGGTGATCTACTCTCTTATATAGATCACATTCCCCCAACCTGATATCTGATTACGTGCATATAAACAACTAAAAATAAACAACTACAAAAAAAAACAACTACAAAAAACTTATTTGTTTATTTAAAAATTTATTTATCACTTTTAATTATTTTAATACAACAACAACAAAAAAAATATTGGAATGAAATATTTTTCTCTATTTTGGAAAACCAAAGTTAGAAAAAACAACAGATTGATTACAAACTCACAAGTTACAGGAAATGCTGGTTGATTTAAAAAAAAAAAAAAACAGTTAATGTGAAATTCGGCATTATTTGGACCTCGCAATATTTTCATAGTCAAGTTGATATGAAGAAGTGGCCAATCGCAGACAATGATCCAAATGATCATTTGTAATTTGGTTTCTTAATTGATTTTTTATGACGGTCATATTTGAAAAAGCGGATTCTAACAAGTATGTCGATCCGAAACACGACAGAATTTTTCGTGCAATATCAGTTAATATTGGGAATTTTTCATGTGCATACTTCCAAATGACTTCATTGTTTATTGATTTTAATTATTCTGAATGTTTATTATCTCAAGTTCTACTTGAGCTTGGTTTATATCAAACAGCCCACTAATTTTATTTGAAATTTCTGTGATGTTCAAGTTTTCTTGAAATGGATTATTGATAAAAGATGCAATCATTTCAGTTTTATTAAAATCTTTAAATCTTGAATTTATTTCTTCCTCAACTAATTCTTTTTCACGAATAAATTCTTTTAAATCATAGCGAAGCATTTCTTGATTTTGTTCAAAAAAATTAAAAAAATATTGGAGATGTCTAAATTCGCAGTCATTTATATATTTCTTTAATAAAAGTAATATTGTTAGAAAGTTTTTATTGAACTTAACATGTCAATTAAATTTTTATCTCTACGTTGTAACTCAAAATTTAAATTGCTTAATTTCGTACAGAAATCTACTAAAAATGATAAGTGTAACAACCATCTTATATCACTCAATTGTGGATAAATATCTCCTTTTTCACCAAGAAAATTTTGTATATCATTAATTAATACAAGAAATCCTTCTAAAAATTGACTTCTGCTGAACATTATTGTACAACAGAAGTTCCCTATCATCATTTGCCTGTAATTTAAATAACCGCCGTTGCAGGGCTTTTCCTCGAACAGAATTTACAATTTTAAATGTAATATCCAAAACAACTTTTGTGTTTAATCTTTTACTACAGAATACTTGTTGGTGAATAATGCAGCGGTACGTCAAAAAATCTGGATATTTGTCATCGTTTTTACATAATGAAGCCTGATTTATTACCTGTTATTGCAGGAGCACCATCAGTAGTAATAGACACAGGTTTAAAAAGCGGAAGTTTGTGTTGTTTCACAAATTTATCAAATGCCGAAAAAATGTCTTCTCCCCTAGTCCTTCCCAATAATGGTATAATTTTCAAAAGTTCTTCTTTACTTAAATAATCTTGAAATACCATGCGAATAAATACCATTAACTGAGCAATATCAGTGAAGTCGTTTGATTCATCAAATTGTAATGAAAACGCAACACACTGGTGAACGTCTGACATTAACCTGGCCTAGAAACTTTTCTCCGGCAATTGGAACTCTTCCTTTCGGCAATTTGAAACCTTGCCTGCAGCCTAGAAGTAGTCTCTCTCTAGCGATGTTTCGAACCGAGAAGCTCCTTTCTGGAAGCAGGAAACTCCTCTCTCAAGCAATGTGGATCCGGTCAGTCTCTCTGACGGTGACTCTGGACCAGGCAGCCTCCTCTCTGACAGCAATTCTGGAACCGGGACCCTTCTGCTTGCTTCAGTCCCTTTTTATTAGGCCTCCTCTGAGACCGCGCATGAAGTTTGGCAACCCCCCAAAGAATCGGTATGAGTCTTTCATCTTAAGTTTCAAGTTTGGCACGCCTTTTGTTCTCCTCAGCTTTCTTTTGATTGTTGCCGGCCATCGGAAAGTTGTTTGAACTCTTTCTGACTGACTTTGGAGATGTTAACACTTAGAGCCTGCAAGCCTTTCTCATACATACAAGTTTCAATAACAATCTTTCTAATGCGCCATTTACAGCCTTCGGCGACAAAAACATTGCCTTTGTTTTTAACACTCTGACATATTCTTATTAAAGCAGTATATACAGTTAGCTTCAAAAGAGTTATTTACAAAAACATCTAATACAAACTATACCGAGACAAACAAAGTTATTTTTTTACAATATTCACATAAGACTTAACCTAAGTAAAAAATCGATGTAATGTGCTTTGGAATATTTAATATTTAAGCTACAATCGAGTATTTACACTTTGCTTATAATCGTATTCACTCGGCTCGCTGTTTGACTTCCACTGATCCAAAATAATTCATTTACCCGGACTTACAAGAAAATCACTGATTTGACAATTTTAACGAAAAATAAACAGTAGCAATACACTTAAAGCGATTTAAAAATAATACAAAATAATGATGAATAAAATATTATGTTTTCAGTTTTAATTAAATTTGTAAGTAAGGAAGAATACACAAGAGATCGACCAAAATCGCTCCTCGATCGACGGGTTCAATACCCCTGTCATAGGGGAACAAATCCAACATAACACAGAATGGGAGGTTGCATATAAAAAAATAACCAAGAAAATTACATAGATGAGACACAGACAACTATCACTAAGAAGTAAAGCTAAAATCTGCAATCAATATTTACTGTTTAAGATATGGTACCTCATAAATAACATTAACTACAACGGTAAAGAAGTAGACAGAATACACAGAGAATGCGCAAAATTCATCTGGGGATCCAAATACGAACCCATCAGAAGATCCAAAATATTCCACGACATTGAGGCGGGAGGACTCGGCTTAATAAGCGTACACTTAAAAACTCTAAGTAAGTCATAGAGAGAGCTTACACAGAGGAAAAGGCGTGGAGCGCATATATAATATGTTATATGCAGAGGATAATGCCCGACAAAATAATATGTTCCCTTCCGCATTCGAGTGGCAAAACACCAAGAATGTTCCACGAGATTGCGGAAGGTTACAACTTTATTAACAAATACATAGGAATAAATGAATTCTTGAAGATGAGACCTAAAGCAGCACACATCAAACTCACGCGCATAGTTATACCACTACCACCACAACACCGGGAGATTGAAAGAGGGATATTAAGACAATCGAACGCACTTAAAAAAGCTTTTAGTCTGCCCATAAATCCAAAATTAAAAACATTCTACTACAAAGTACACCACGCTTGTTTGCCCACCAAAATGTGGTGCACAGCGAAAGGGATCCCTTTTCAAGGCCCCGCCAAATATCATTTTTCCCCCAACCAGAAACACTTTACCACTTAATGATGTACTGCTCTCACACCTCCCAAATATGGAACACGGTTCAAATCAAACATTCATAAAACACAAAGAACCCTTTACAGAACACGCATTATACTGGTTAAACGAAGGTAACATTAACACAACTAAAGCAATCATCATTATAACAACCATGTACTCGATTTGGACATACAGATGCGACAAAATTTACGGAAGGGAAACAGGAACAGACATACTCAGGAAAATAAACAACATATTAAAAGAAACAATCACAGATACCATAAACAGAAACAAAATAACAAAACGCCAATGGGCAAATAGGTCTCATCTCAGAATTCGAAGAACAACTGCAATCATAGAAATAAAGGACCCACCATAAATAGAAAACTTAAAACAAAACCATACACAACTTTTTGTAGAAAGCGAAGGGATAAAATAAAATAAATATACATAAGCGAATGAAAAGCATATTGTACACTTTTTCATTAAGCTGTATAACCACTTGTACATTGATTGCTTTATACTATAATAGTTGTAGTTTTGTGCATAATACTGGTCAACTATAGAGGTTGCAGTTTAGTTTTATGTATCAAAAATGTCAATGACAGGCTATATAGTGGAAGAGTTTGATGATATTTTACTGATCCGCTGGGTAACTCAACTCTCTCTGCCAAAATGTAACTCTCTCCTTTTATGCTAAAGCAAACACTACATATGTATATAGAGAGTTGCAATCGCTATTTACATATACCATATTTAAATATGGTATATGTAAATAGCGCTTAACACTTCATGATAAGTTAATAACGTATAATCCAAACTGTATATGTATAATGTATAATCCAAACTGTATATGTCAAGCCAAACATAACAAAGGTCTATAAAGAAGTGTCTCCGAAAGAATAATTATATGTATTATAGGTAAAATAATCATATGCATAGAATATGTATTATATGTAAAGTAGTAATAGGTATATATGTATATGTATATGTATGTACAGATTGTGTGTGTGTGTGTGTGTGTGTGTGTGTGTGTGTGTGTGTGTGTACATATATAAATATGGAAAGAGAATTTCAATTGTCAGATTAATTAACAACATAAAATCCAAAGTTGTATATGTTAAAACAAACCTTACATAGGTTTGAGGAAAAGTGTCTCCTAACAAGAGATAATAACATAGATCGAATCCCATATGTAACTTGAAATAGATCACAAAAATATAGGAATCTCATTATAAGAAGGAAATATGATCTATGGAAATAGAAATGTGACTGGTAACTTAAATTCATAATACAGAATTCCATGGATAGTAAAGTTATGTTACACTAAAAGAAAAATACTGCTCAGCTCATGTAAAAAGGACTGTAGGAAGAAGCAGACACTGAGCAGATTATTGATGTTAAAAATAAGGAAAAATAAATTGTAGATAATATATACAGTATATTATTAAGATATCAAGAAATGTAAATCAAAATGCCAATTAGAATAAGCATTCTATGTACAAATGTATATATTGTAAATAATTGTATATATATTTATTTTGAGTGTACATAGATGCTTTGGTATAAATAAAATATAACTACACTGAATACACCGGTTCTCGTCCGATCATGTAATACACTCGAATTGCAAACCTCCCCATTTCGAGGGCATAGAAGTAAAGACAGTAGTGCCACATGCAGGCTACCAAATCGTACAATGGGCTGAGCTTGTTAATAACGAGTCAGTAGATTTCTCATTGAGATATTGCAAAATTCCAATGCGCCCATACTTTGTCACATCGTGCCTTAACGGAGAGCTGAGTAATAGTATATGAGAGGCACTGTCAAGTCCACGTTATGGCAAGGAACTGGTTGCTATCTGTCTGGGTGCAAAAGTGACTGCATGTCCCTTATCTATCCTTTTTATCATGTTCATAATCAGTAATGAAAATTGCAACAAATAAAGATAATGTCACTGAGGTTAAAATAACGCCCACCCCCCTCAAAAACTAATTTCTACGAAAAAGTCGAATCAAACAAACCAAAATCCCTACAAAAAAAAAAAAACCCAACTTTCTCATCCGCTTCACCAACGTTTATGGTCATCATTACTTCAGCAGATCATCTAGGGCAGATCTCCTTCTTCCCCAAATTACAGCTAGATCAACCATAATTCATCTTCACTTTTCAAATGACAACGATTTCTTCTCTCACAAGGATTTTCGAAAGGCTGCAAGATGCGTGTAGCCGTTATCATCTTTTCAACGAGTTGCCCTGGACTACCTCTGGGAACAGCCGGAATTGTCTATTACTAAAAGAGCCATACGTTTTCATTTGGGCGATGCAAAATTACACAGGCAAAGTGGATATTATATCCAACATTATTTCAAAGCCGAATGTATGTAGAGTTTCGTAAGGTGACTTAAGAACTTACGAGAATACAAATTATGAGAATACCATACTGTTTTCCGTAAGGCTGTAATAGACATGTAGATTTGTCCACCTTTTCAACGAGTTGCTCTGGTGTTGAACTAGCTCTGGGATCAACCAAATAGTTTATTACTAAAGGCAAGAGCCACACTGCTTATTTCGCAGATACAAAAAATGACATTGGCAAAATAGATACTAGATCCAAAATTATTTCAGAGCCAAATGTTTGTAGAGACTATGAGCGTTTAGCAGGTTGAACTGAGAGCGTACCAGATTTTAGCCATGGGCACAACCTAGTTGCACTATACTTGACTTGTATAGGGCGTACGAGTTGTATTCTCGTAAGCTCTCAGGTCAACTTACCAAACTTTCATAGTCTCTACATACATTAGGCTTTGAAATAATGTTAGATCTAATATTCACTTTGCCAGTATAATTTTAAATCGCCGAAATGAAGCCGTATGGCTCTTTCTTTTAGTAATAGACAATTCAGCTGATCCCACAGGGAGTCCAACACCAGGTCAACTCGATGCAAAGGTGGAGAAGGCTATACGTTAGTTGCAGCCTTTCGAAAATCAGGAATATCTGAAATTGCGCGCCGTTCTGAGTTGTTATGGGATATCAGATCGACTGTTGTGGTATCGCAGTGCTGGTGTTCAAGTAACTCTTATTTTACTTAACATTCAGGAGGTCGCGGTGGTAATTTTGCAGCGTAGGAAGCGGTGTACAGTATCTGAGAGATACATTCATTAGCAGTATGTGCTAAAATGCAAAACAATGAAGAACACAGAATGCAAATATAATTCCTGATGGTACAAATTAAACGAATATTGAATCCAACATTATTTCATAGCCGAATATAGAAACTATAAGAGTTTCGTGCCGATTATATATATATAGAAACTAAAGTTTCGGCGGAACAAGCATAAATATTTCAACGGGCAACTCGTAGCAAAGGTAACGCAAGCTGCAGATCAATATCCTTAGTATTTCCCATTAATGTAAAGCACATCTCCTAGAGGATATGTATGATAGAAATATGTATGATAAATATTGAATCCAAAATTACTTCAATATTATTTCAAGAGTTTCGTGCCGAAAATATAGAAACTAAATATTCGGCGGAAGCAAGCACAAGTAGTACCATACTGGGCAACTCGTTGCAAAGGTGACACAAGCTACAGACCATGGTCTTTGGTCTCTATTTCAGTAATACATGATGGCTTATTTATTTTCAGTTACAATCTATAAATTATCGCAGTATCTCTCAGATAACATTTACTGTCAAACATCATAAACCTTTACATAACATGTGTTAAACCAAACTGACAGCAAAAAAAAAAAAGTTCGGAATATCATTCGTAACATATGAATGCACAGCTACTCATGACCTTCAACCTATACAATAGATACGTTAAAGAATATTCATGTTAACAATTACCATTTATCTGTCAGATCAGATGCGACCTCCCAGTGATATATATATTTTCTTCTTCTTTCACTACGCGTTATTCCCGCTTCCTATGAAGGGTCCGCGTGTTACTTAGATGCGACTTCTTGTTAGTACTACTCCCAACCGACCTGTCGCCTGGTCTGCCGCTGGGGGAGGATATATTTTTGACTGTAGAGGCGTATGTTCACTGGGCCGGTTTGCCTGTTTGCGGGATGAAAAACGCCAGATAAACTGGCGGAAAAAACCCTACTGCACGCGCCCAAGACCGGCTAACCTAGCTATGCCTGAGGAAGATCCTCAAATTCCTCACGTCTACGACGGGAATCGAACCTGGGACACTCCTTCCCCAGGCATATGGTTGCGAAGCGCAGAGCCACTAGGCTAACCGCGCGGACGATATATATATATATATATATATATCTGGATGATGTCTTCTTCAAGAATTTAAAATAATATTAAGATGTTTTAAATAAAAACTTTAGATGTGTAATAAATTATTTGGTAATTATAATATATTATAATATTTTCTCAAATTGTTGCGAATTTTTTGTAATTCTTCTGATAGCAATCTAAAATTATTAAAACACCTTTATATATTTTTGTTTAGTGTGTCTATATATAATGTTTAATAATGATTTTACCCTAGCGTAGCGTAACTAGCGCCAAAATTCGAATTTCTGGGTTTTAGTGGGGTATTTATTTTCCACTAAATAAGAAAAGTGTATGAAATATAGTTATTCCTGTGTAATACACATTATATTTATATATTTATATAGTTATTCCTGTGTAATACACATTATGTTTATATTTATATTTATTATTTATTTATTTATATTTATATTTACCACTAAATAAGAAATTCCTGTGTAATGCACATTATATTTACCACTAAATAAGAAATTCCTGTGTAATGCACATTATATTTATTTACCACTAAATAAGAAAAGTGTATGAAAAGAGTAGTTATATAGTTATTCCTGTGTAATGCACATTATATTTATTTACCACTAAATAAGAAAAGTGTATGAAAAGAGTAGTTATATAGTTATTCCTGTGTAATGCGCATTATTAGTCGCCCTTAATCGCGGGTGATAGATGATAGATACGTTCCAAGACACCTTGCGGATACTTGAAACCACGGATAGTAGGGAACCCTACATGTGCGTTCATGCTTTAAAATTTAATTAGTAGATTAGTTACAGTAAAAGATTACATATTTAATAATAATAACTACTAATAAAATAGAATTGTTATAGCAACATACTGTAATAAATAGAACATACTGTAATAAAAGTTATCTGAATACGAATGCAACCTCAGCGTATTTCTATTATTATTATTATTATTCATTATTCCATGAAGTCGAGAACTTTCACTTCTCTTTAGCATATCCGAATTGCTGGCAGCGCTACTCTTGCTGTTTGGGCCCATCATTCAGTAAAATAAGGGTTATTGAACACAAGAAGTGCAATACCGCGACTGTCGATCTGATAACCGAGAACTACTCAGAACGGCACGAAATTCCAGATATTCCTGATTTCATAAAAGGCTGCACGCAGCGTGTAGCTTTCTCTACCTTTTAAACTTATTGCGTGGTTTTGGACTACTTCTGCGATCAGCCGAATTGTCTATTACGAAAAGAAAGAGTCACACGGCTTCATTTCGTCGATGTAAAATTACATTGGCAAAGGGAATATTAGATCCAACATTATTTCAAAGCCGAATGTTTGTAGGAAACTATGAAAGTTTCGTAACTTGACCTGAGGGCATAAGAGAATACAATCCCCGGCATAATCGAGTTGCACTACCTACTTGACTAAGTAGCTAAAGTAGCTACTCGGTGTTTGCCGAGAATTGTATTCTCGTAAGTTCCTAGGTCAACTTACGAAATTTTCATAGTTTCTACAAACATTTTGGTTTGAAATATTTGCCGATGTAATTATAAATTGTTTATTTCTGGAATTTTCCAATTAATATTTTCAGACCAGAATTGACCGCGGATTACTGAAATCGGTTAGCCAACCAGCAGATAGGGGGGGGGGGGGAAGAATTCTGTACTTCAACAAAGAATGAACAGGTAACCTCTCTGCCTGACTGCAGAGAACCAAAACCAGTTAATCCTGTACATAAGAGTTTTATTTTTAAAATAAAAAAAAAAATATTAGTAAATATTTCACGCAATGATAGTTTGTGTAATTGATTTTTCTTTACGTTGTGTTGTATATTTACTAATAAAGCATAAACTTTTCAGTTTACACTTTAAATTGAAGTTTATGCAATTTAAAGTGTAAACTGAAAAGTAAAGCTGCAGATTTCTGAATAATTCAACGAAGACTCTTGATATGTAAGTGTTCATAAACAATTCAGGAGAGAGATAATAATAAATCTTTGAAGTTATTCGGCAATCTACTCTCTTACATATAAGTTATTCGGCAATCTACTCTCTTACATATAAGTTATTCGGCGATCTACTCCCTTATATATATAACGTTTCCCCAATCTGATAACTGATTACGCACAAATAAACAATTAAAACTAAACAGCTAAAAAAAAAAAAAAAAAATACACAACTGAAAACTTTATTTGTGTATTTAAAAATTTATTTATCACTTTTAATTATTTTAATACAACAAAAAAATATATTGGAATAAAATATTTATTTCTCTATTTTGGAAAACCAAAGTTAGATTGATTGATTACAAATTCACAAGTAACAGGAAATGTTGGTTGATTAAAAAAAAAAATAATAAAAAGTTAATGTGAAATTTGCATTGTTTGCACTGACTGGAATCTAACCCAATTTATAATGTATATAATGTATATAAGCATACTTACAAAAATCTCTCCTGCATCCACACACAGCACTAATGTGCTTTTGTAGCTTCTTCTGCCACACGTGTATGGGATGAATATATATAAAAAAAAAAATAATAAAAAAGAAAGAATCAGTACTATTCAAAAAATAGAGTAAGGAAAAAAATTCTGTTTTGAAACAGAACTACAGAAGGATATATCAAGCCCCAACCGAAAACTGATAAAATATTAAAATACACGAATTACTAAAATAAAGGAGCAAAAGGCTTCAGTTCTGCGATGCAAAATTATAAGCAAAGTGGCATTCCCGAATTGCGTTTAACTCTCAGGGGCTCGCAGCTGATCTGACAGATACATGCAAAATGTTTAATATAAATATTCTTACACAATTCAGTGTAATTTAGCTTGGAGGTCATGAGTAGTTGTACGTTACGAGTGATATTCCGCACTTTTTTTTTTTTTTTTGCTGTCCGTTTGGTTTAACACACGTTATGTAAAAGTGTTTGACAGTAAATGTTATCTGAGAGATACTGCGACCTCCGATGTCAATATAGTATGGTTTATTTTTTATTTTTTGTTCAATAATTTCTAGATTGTAACTAAAAATAAACAAACCATCATGTATTACTGAAATAGAGAGCCAAAGGCTTAATTTTGTCATACATGTCCTCTAGAACAGGGTTTCTCAAACTTTTTCTACGACGGAACACTTCACAAATCCTGAAATGTTCGCGGAACACCTTAGTTATTTTGTAATGTATTAATGAATAATTAATTGGTAATTTAGCTTATTTTATTGTTAATTAAAATTGTTAATTAATTATTAATGATTGATAATCAATTAGTAATTAATATTTAATTAAACGTCAATTAAACCATCATTAAATTAATTTGTGCTGATTTTCATTGACATATTCCATTCTGATCACAAAAAATTTATAATATTATTATAAATACTTATGAGTGAATGCAGACTTTTTCTCCTGTGTGCTGGTTTTGTAGGTTAGGTAAATATAAATAAAATAAATGAGTCAATCTAAGCGTTAAGAAAAAAAACAATCATTTATTGTCAAATGTTAATTAGTAAAAACAGAACACATAAAAAAAGTAAAACGTATATTGTAAATTAAGTTCTTAATGACTCCGATGTTTTTGGGTCTTTGAATTACAAATTCTTTTGATATCAGGAACAATATTAGAAAGTTGAATTCTCATATTTGGTGTAGCGTCGAATCGAATCTGTTCCTGGACTTTGATTTGGTTCCAGCATAATATGAAAATCCTGCCTCGCATAAATATCTCATTGTAAAAGGAAGTAAAACAAGAATAGCTAATTTTGATACGCTTGTCCAGAAATCATTTATTGGCAGTTCCTTGTATTTTTGTTTAAAATCAGAGTCACCAATTAAGTCAATTAGATTTTCATAGTCACTTGCGCTGAAGCATGCTGGCTTAGCTGTCACTGTAAATGGATTCAGAACCCAGGAATTGTCCACACTGCATTTTGGAAAATATTGCAAAAGGATGGATTGCAAGTCATGCAAGTGTTCTAAAATTACGTTAGATACTTCTTCATTTACTTTAGAATTTATTTCAGTCAAAAATTCATGCAAGGTGGGAAAACAATGAAAATTATTCTGTTCAACTGTAGAAATCCAGAATTGCAACTTCCTATCAAAAGATGCAATTTTATCTCTTGTATTAAAAATTATAATATTCTTTCCTTGTAATGATAAGTTAATTTCATTGCACTTTGTAAAAATATCTGCCACAATTCATTGTGGAATTGTGGCAGACATTATGCAAGACTCATCAACCATGAAGAATTTCTTAATAATTCAATAAAATTTTCTCCTAAATTATGTGACATCAAGAAGACCATTAACTCACTACGAAGCTGTTCCTCTGGATAGCCATCTCACTTCAGTATGTAATAAAAGTGTGTTATGTTCACTACCCATTTCAACGCACAAAATTTTAAATAATCTGGATTGAAGTGGTCGAGATTTTACATAGTTGATCATTTTTACGGCTTCATCCAAAATAGGTTTTAAATATGTAGGAATTCTTTTTGTTACTGGTGCTTGTCTGTGCAAAACACAATGACTTTTGGTGGCTCTTATAGCTATTTGCAGGATACGTGTTACAACTCCCTTCATCTTTCCTACCTTTGCTTGAGCACCATCTGTACAAATATCAATACACTTCTCCTAACCGATTTCCTGTTTTGTAATATAATTATTAATACAGTTGAATATATCTTCTCCGGTAGTTTTTTCTTGTAGATGTTCGCACATTTCTTCAATACTTTTATCAAATATGTAACGAACAAACACTAGTAATACAGCGAGTAGTAGATTCATCCATTTGCAATGAATATTCACTGCAGTCTAAGTCGATGAATTAGCTCTTTTTCTATGTCAGCAGAAAGATCTTTGATGCGGCGTGAAACAGTATCATTTGATAATTGTACGGCATCTATTTTTTTTTAGCAACCTGCTCGTTTAACATGCATGATACAATGTCTTTCACACAAGGCTTAATGAGCATCTCACCAATTGTATGAGCTTCACCATGAAGTGCAATGCGGTAACTCACGCGAAAAGACGCCTCTGTTGCATTTTCAGTTGAAGCAATTGTAGCCATTTGAAGTTTAGATTTTTCTAGCGAGTCACGTCGTCTCTTTAAAAAATGTATATCTTTTCCTTTGTAATCAGTGTGTTTCGTTTCGAAGTGCCTACGAAATTTAACTGGAGCCAAAGAACTGTTTACTAGTATTTTATTAAATGAAACATCAGGAGCATGTGTATTGCCAATACACCTAAATCCATAATTTAAATAACTTTCATGGTACTTCCGTTTTGGTCTGTTCTTAGATGACTCTTGTTCTTTAATATTAGCTTTTGAAGAAATCGCCGTTTTCAATTCCATATCTTCTCCAATCATACGAATAGATGTGTCAGCAGAAGTAGTTGCTCCTCCTTGTGTTAAAGTTCCTGTCTTTAAACAAGAATCCATGGGTATTTTTTCAATAATATTCAAATTCCAATATTTGTCAGAGCTATAATAAAAACAAATAGAATTGTGTTACAAAGGTAACTTTAGTATGAAAAACAATAAGATTATAAATAAGAAATGTCGAATAATATAAAAGTAAATGAATAATACAAAATATTAAAAAAAAAAAAAAAAAAACACAAAAGTAAATATGAATTGTAACAATACTTGTCAGAAAAGTACTAAAGCGTTTCAAATAATGTAAAAGCAATTGTAATAAGAATGATTTGATAAAATGTTCAGTAACAAAAATTAAACAGTTCGAAATAACTCAGATATTAATTATAAAATTAGTTAAAAGAGTAAGAAGAATTCTTTTTTTAAAAGTCGCTCGCCAACTCCCTATATACGGGAATAAAAAGGCGTTAGCTGATTTTTTTTTTTTTCCGAGGGTCCGGTCCAAACAAATTTACTCATAAATAACTTTCAAATTTTTTTTAACATTCATATATTAACATAAGTATTAATAATTAATTATGGCATAATCATAAAGAGTATTAGTACACTTATGTATACAGTGTGGCATGTTGACAAGGGAGAGAGTGTTAGAGAGGATTTCGGATGGACTGGAAAGTGTACAAGATTCGTGGAAACATAATTCAAAAGTAATCCTGAGCTGTGCAATCGAGGTGCTTGGTGAGACATCTGGAAAGATTAGAGAGCAGACGGAGGGTTGGTGGTGGAATAATGATGTACAAGTGGCAGTGACAGCTAAGAGGAAGGCAAAGCAGAAGTGGGATGAGTCAAGAGTGGAAGAGGACAGAGAGGTGTACAAAGAGAGAAAGCAAGAAGCCAAGAGAGTTGTGGCACAGGCGAAGGCCATGGCATATCAAGATCTGTATGATCAATTAGAAACAAAGGAAGGACAGAGAAAAATTTACCAACTAGCGAAATGTAGAAATAAAGCAGCTAAGGACATCTTACATGTGAGGCAGATCAAAGATGCTGAAGGAAGAGTATTATGGAGGGATGTGGACATAAGAAAGAGATGGAAAATATACTTTGAGGGACTTCTGAATGAGGAAAATGCAAGGACTCACAGAGGAGATGGGCAGCCTTCTGAGGGGATGGTGCAGAACATCAGTAGAATGGAAGTGACGGAGGCCATGAAGAGGATGAGGAATGGAAAAGCGGTGGGCCCCGACAGAATTCCAGTGGAGGCATGGAAGGCACTGGGGGAAGAGGGAATTGACCTGCTGTGGGACCTGTTCATGAAAGTTTGCCAACAGGAAAATATACCCGAGGAATGGAGGGAGAGTACTCTTGTTCCCATCTACAAGGGTAAAGGGGATGCACAAGACTGTAAAAATTACAGAGGAATAAAGTTGATGTCCCACACAATGAAGATCCTAGAAAGGGTTCTTGATGGTAGATTGAGGGAGGAGGTGGAGATTGCAAAGGAACAATTTGGCTTCATGCCTGGTAGATCAACAACAGATGCTATCTTTGGGTTACGACAGATGATGGAAAAATATCGAGAGAAACAAAGGGAGCTACATCTGGTATTTATTGATCTGGAGAAAGCATACGATAGAGTGCCAAGGCAAGAAGTCTGGAGGTGTCTGAGGGAGAAGAAGGCTCTGGAGAAATATGTCAGGTTGGTGCAGGAAATGTACAGAAATGTGAAGACAAGTGTTCGGACCTGTTTGGGACAGACAGAAAGTTTTCAAGTAACAGTTGGCTTGCATCAAGGGTCAGCATTAAGTCCGTTTCTGTTTAATATTGTGATGGAGGTGGTAACAGAGGAGGTGAGAGAAGATGCACCTTGGACAATGTTGTATGCAGATGACATCTTGCTGTGTGTAGATTCAAGAGAAGAAGCGGAAACTAAACTGGAATGATGGAGAAAAGTACTGGAAGAGAGAGGTATGAGACTGAGCAGAAGTAAGACAGAGTATATGTGTTGCGCAGTGGGCGGTGGCCAGGAGACAGACCTGGAGCTGGAAGGAAATTTCATCAGGAAAGTGAGAGACTTTAGATACTTAGGTTCGACAGTGGAAGAAGATGGAGGAGGTGAGAAGGAAGTGGGATGCAGGATACAAGCAGGTTGGAGGAACTGTAGGGAGATGGCTGGAGTGTTATGTGATAAGAGGGTGCCGATCAATCTGAAAGGCAAAATTTATAGGACAGTAGTGAGGCCAGCTATGACATATGCTATAGAAACTGTGGCCCTGAGGAAAAATAACATTAGCAGGATGGAAGTAGCAGAGATGAGAATGCTTAGGTGGATGTGCGGTGTGACCAGAAAGGATCATCTGAGAAATGACTATGTCAGGGGAACAGTGAAAGTTACGAACTTAGGAGAGAAAATACAGTAGGCAAGGTTGAGATGGTTTGGTCATGTGATGAGGAGGGAGGACGAATATGTGGGAAGAAGGGCCATGCAGATGGATGTGCAAGGAAGGCGGAAGCGTGGGCGGCCAAAGAAGAGATGGAGGGAGCTGGTAGAAGAGGACTTGAAGATGAAGAACTTGGATGTGGTGACAGCCCAAGACAGGAAGGTGTGGAGGAGACTCATAACAAACAGTGACCCCACTTAAGTGGGAGAAGCTGCAGAAGAAGAAGAAGAAGAAGATACTCGGCAATCTTGAATTGAATATTTATCATACACGTCCTCTAGTAGATCTTCGTTACTTTTATGAATAATACTAAGGAAAGTGTCTGGAGCCTACGCCACCTTTACTACCAGTTGCCCATAAGTGTATTAAAGCTTGCATCCACCGTAACTATTAGTTTTTATATATTCGACATGAAACTCTCGTAGTTTCTCTATTCGGCTATGAAATAATGTCGGATTCAATATTTACTTTATTCTTACCATCATGTACTATATTTCCAGTGGTTTTTCTTTAGGTTTTATTGCATTTTAGCACATACTAGTAATGAATGTTATCTCTCAGATATACCGCGTCGTACGTTGCAAAATTGCCGATGCGAGTTCCCGAGTGTTCCGTAGTGGCCACCACAGAATTCAAGTGTTACCGCTGTTTGGCGTTCATTGCGTTTCGAAGACTGTAACACTTGTTCCAGCACACGCACACGCACGCACGCACGCACGCACGCACGCACGCACGCACGCACGCACGCACGCACGCACGCACGCACGCACGCACGCACACACACACACACACACACACACACACACACACACACACACACACACACACACACACACACACACACACACACACACACACACACACACACACACACACACACACACACACACACACAGTCTCATTTGTGTTTTGTGTTTAAAGTCTGTGATCTCCTGGTATGTCCTATCCATTTGCGCAGAACACTCCTGTTACGCCGGAACCTCTCGATTAAGGTAATGATGACACTATTGCTTGATGCACGCTTACCAAAACGACGAACAAACTATTCGCAAGCATGTTGTAGTCATGGACCATTTGCCTTACCAACTCCGTATGAACAAAAATAATGCTCAACAATAAACGTCTTTTCTTCCAACGTGAACATTATTGCTATCAGCTAAATGTAATGACGTAGACTCTACACGTTCATTGAGAAGTTCCTTTTCGTCCTACAGAACCGACCGAGTTCGGTGACCTAGAGTGGAGATAAAAGCCAACTTCTGTGGAGGAAAATGGTGTGAGTTAGCATGAGGATACCTGTCTGTATGTGTCGGTTTTCTGAAAATAGAAAATTTAAGATGTTCAGTCGTCCGGGTTACTTTGATATCTAAGAATGCGATAGAGCCATCAACTTCCAATTCAGATGTCAACTTAATATTCAGGTGTATATCATTCAAATGTTCTTGAAAGAATTTGAGGCCATCTAGACCATGTTCGCAGATAAGGAAAACGATAAGGAAAAAATTTCCGCTTTAAGCGAGTGATTAATCAGTTAACGCGATTTTTTTACGTTATGAAATTTTTTGTTGCCAATCTGCAGCGAGTGGAAAAGCTGGAAGTCATTAAGAGAGAGATGAAAGTGGAAGTAAATAAGAGCTAAGAATACAATGAAATAGGAAAGTTGCTACTGCTTCTTTAAACATGCAGATTACCCGAAAAAGAAGCCATTTAATGATTGAGATGGAGTATCTTCCATCACTCTTGATTGAAGATTATAACCTCTTAGTACAGCCGCAGCTCTCAATATTTTTACCTCATAGAAAGAAACCCAATTTCAAGAGTAATGCGAAAGCTTAAATGCGAGTTTAGGATGGTTTGACCGTTTTAAAAATCGAACTGGATGCATACTGGAGAATGTACTAGTACTGATAGAGATTCTGCGGCCAAGTTTCCTGAAGAATTGCAAAGATAATTTAGGAGGGTGATTACGACGATCGGTATATAATCAACTTCGAGGAAATTGGTCTCTTTTGGAAGCGTATGCCAACAAAAACTTTCCTAGCTAAAACTGAAACGTCTCAACCAGGATACAAGGTATCTAGATATCGTCTTACGTCTTTGTTAAGTGGCAATACAGAAGGCGACTTTAATCTCAAGTCTGTCAGTTTATCGTGGGGAAAATCCAACATCTAACATTTATTAAAGAAATCAGCACAGTTGGAAAAGAACTTCGATTTACTGAAGTGGATAATGAAGATGTGAGTAACTTGCTGGATGCACATTCAGACCATTTAAGAGAGAATGATCTCCTTAAACTAGAAGAACAGCATGCATATGAAGAAGAAGAAGATAAGGAGCGCAAACAAGAAGAGAATGTTACGACTAAGAACTTGAGCAAGTTTTCAATCACATTCGGCATGCTAAGGAAATTCTGTTTCCTTAGCATGATGTCGATCCTGATATGGAACTAAGCTTCGAAATGGGCAGAAATCTTGCTAAAGCTATCGCCAGCTATCGCAAATTGCAGACAAGATGAAAACGTCGAGAACGATTCAAACATCTTTACTTCATTTTTATATAAAAAAAAGTAACTCAATCAAATTTAAAAAAATTTAAGCAATTGATTTTTATTAACTTTGATAATTTATCCTTTATAAATTATACTTTTATAGTTTTATCCTTAAACTGTATTTTTTTTTTTTCAAATTTACGCTAACTGATGAATGGATTATAATGATTCCTATTGCTTATTGTATTCACTTAACGCGAGTTCGCTTAGCGTGCATTAATTAATGGTTAATTAATCGCATTAAGCGAGGTTTTCCTGTAGTTGTATTATCAGCCCACTCGTTCTGCCAGTCATATTTACGATTAGTAATACTTTGGTTTTTACTTCTCTCTTAGCGATAAGCAATAATAAGCCAATCAAGAAAAATGTGAGGCAGCGTGCCTGAAATGCGGGGTCATTGACCACAAAGTGGACACATGCCCATCAAGAACCCTGGCAGAGAGGATGGGAGGTGCAATCACACCTGCAACTGCACCAAGCAATGGAAATAGCACAGCACAGGAAGCTTCTCCACCTTTAAAGGCCACTCCTGATGCTACAGAAAGCCATCCCTCCACCTCTAAGACAACCAAGAAAAACCGTAAGGGAAAAAAATTTCCACAACAGAAACGAGCAGTAAAAACCACACAGAAGAAACAGTCGATATAACCACAGTAGAAGAAAGAGAAGCTACAAATACTAATATAGATATAGATATAGCCAAGGAAGAAGAAAAGATGGAGGAAGATACCAATACTTCCACGCGGCCATGAAGCCCACAAGAAGGAGTTGATAACACCAAAAACAGCTAAAGTATCTGAGACTGCCCACCCAGAAGCTCCTCATGCAAAAGCAGGGGAGACTCTAAGCCATCTTATTAGAGGTATCCCTGGGGTGGCGGATAAATTCAAAGAAGCGATGGCAAAATTAGGAGAACCTGAAATCCTCCTTACAGGGAAGCATGGACCTGATGTTGTCAGTGCAAAATGGGGTGACCTTTTCGTTGATGACATCAGCAAAATCAGCCCTGATCAAGTTGAGGTAGCTATGGATTTAGATGAGGAGGCAGTTTCGGCGTTTTTTATAGCTGTCTTCAAACTGGACATGGTCAAGGGAAGTGAAGTAGCCAAGAGAATATTAACAGCCCACAACAAAAGAAAGACACAGTAACCACTTTGCGGGTGTTCTGTACTCAGCTTCACTGGTTTTTAGATCCCACAGGTGGGGGAGAAGAGGAGCGGCGAAGGCTTACAGCGAGCCCGCAGTTCCTTGTGAGCTGCATCACTCGGGCCAGATCCTTCCTCCACCTCTAAATTTAGTTTTCCATTCCTTTGGCTTTCTCATACTTATGTTATACTTTCTGTTTGTTACATGTTTTCCTTTTCAGGATTTTTCCTTTTTCTAAAGTGAAAAATTAACGACCGTTTTAGAAACGCCCCTGGGGGACAAACAGCTAAAAGAGGTTAACTGAGGCCTCTTTTACCTACTCTACCACTATGCACTCTATCTTTACTTCCTCTCCTACTATCTGCTGACTGTCAACCTATCTTACTCCACAGGCCAATGATGAAGTTTGTTGAATTCACAAAATATATATATATATATATTATATATATATCTATTTTATATTTTATGTTATATTTTATATTATATATATATATATATATATATATATATATATTATTATTATATATCACACAGGAATAACTACTTTTTATATATTATATATATATATTTTATATTTTATATATATTATTATATATATGGAGTTTTGGAAAATCGACCTTGAGATGCGGTGATCAATACCCTTGGAGGGTAATGGATGGCAATGCTGTAGCCAATGAAGTTCTAACTGAGGCTCGGCTATTGCTGTTACCCTCTTGCCATGATCAGGACATTAAGAGCTCAATATTATTATAAATCATATAGAGATCTATGGTAAAAAAGTCCTTTTTAGGACTTCCCGGGTAACACATATGGCAATGCTGTAGCCAATGAAGTTTTAACTAAAGCTCGGCTATTGCCATTACCCAGCCATGACTAGAGCTTTTTAGCTCAATAACACTCCATCCACACAGATTTTCTTCATTCAGATGATGGGATAAAGGGTCAAGGACTAGTCCATCGCCTGGTTCTTATAAGAACTATATTATTATATATATATTTTATATATGTATATTTTATATATAAGAACTATAAGAACAATATTAATATATATTTTATATATATTATTATATAGTTTTTATATATTATATATATATATATTTTATATTTTGTATATGTTATTATATATATAATTATATATAAAATGTTATTTTATATTATTATATATTTTGTATATATTATTATATATTATATATATATATTATTATATATAAAATTTTATTTTTATTTTATATATATATAAAATAAATATTTATTTTAATAAAATTTTATATATATATAATAAAAGGTTATATATAAAATTATATATATATAACATTTTATTTTATATATATATATACAATTTTGTTTTATATTTTTCGTTTTAGTGATAAATAAATTTTATTTATATATGTATAAAATTTTATTTTATATTTTTCTTTTTAGTGGTAAATAAATTTTATATTTTCCCCACTAAAATCCAGAAATTCGGAAATAAATTTTATTTATATATATATACTGTATATAAAATTTTATTTGATGTTTTTCTAATCAAATAAAATTATATATATATAAATAAATTTTATTTATATTTTCCCCACTAAAATCCAGAAATTCGGAAATAAATTTTATTTATATATATATATATATAAAATTTTATTTGATGTTTTTCTAATCAAATAAAATTTTATATATATATATATATATAAAATTTTATTTGATGTTTTTCTAATCAAATAAAATTTTATATAAAATTTTATTTGATGTTTTTCTAATCAAATAAAATTTTATATATATATATATATATATATAAAATTTTATTTGATGTTTTTCTAATCAAATAAAATTTTATATAAAATTTTATTTGATGTTTTTCTAATCAAATAAAATTTTATATATATATATATATATATATAAAATTTTATTTGATGTTTTTCTAATCAAATAAAATTTTATATATATATATATATATATATATAAAATTTTATTTGATGTTTTTCTAATCAAATAAAATTTTATATATATAAAATTATATATATATATATATATATATATATATATATATATATATAAAATTTTATTTGATGTTTTTCTAATCAAATAAAATTTTATATATATAAAATTATATATATATATATATATATATATATATATAAAATTTTATTTGATTTCATATTTTTCTTTTTAGTGGTAAATTTTTTCATTTCCCATTGATATTAAATTAAATTTTATTTTATATTTTTCTTTTTAGTGGTAAATAAATTTTTCCCACTAAAATCCAGAAATTCGGATTTTGGCGTTAGTTGCGTTGATTATTATTTAACATAATATCGACAAGCTAAACAAAAATATTTAAAGGTGTTTTAATAATTTTAGTTTGCTATCAGAAGGATTACAAATAATTCTCAACAATATGAGTAAGTCTTATAATATATTATAATTACCAAATAATTTATTAGAAGTCTAAAGTTTTCAATTAAAATGTCTTAGTAAAATTTTAAATGCTTGAAGCAGACATCATCCAGTCAGTATCATCAAAATTAGGGATTATATATATATATATATCTGTCAGATATATATTTATCTGTCAGATCAGATGCGACCTCCCAGTGATATATATATATATATATGTATATATATATATATATCACTGGGAGGTCGCATCTGATCTGACAGATAAATGCTAATTGTTAACATGAATATTCTTTAACCTATCTACTGTATAGGTTGAAGGTCATGAGTAGCTGTGCATTTACTGTCAGTTTGGTTTAACGCATGTTATGTAAAGGTTTATGATGTTTGACATTAAATGTTATAATATATTATAATTACCAAATAATTTATTACAAGTCTAAAGTTTTCAATTAAAATGTCTTAGTAAAATTTTAAATGCTTGAAGCAGACATCATCCAGTCAGTATCATCAAAATTAGGGATTATATATATATATATATATATATATATATATATATATATATATATATATATATCACTGGGAGGTCGCATCTGATCTGACAGATAAATGCTAATTGTTAACATGAATATTCTTTAACCTATCTACTGTATAGGTTGACGGTCATGAGTAGCTGTGCATTTACTGTCAGTTTGGTTTAACGCATGTTATGTAAAGGTTTATGATGTTTGACAGTAAATGTTATCTGGGAGATACCGCGACCTCCGATGTCAGTATAATATAGTATTACTGAACATGTATTTCTGAAATAGATCCAAAGACAGTGGTCTGTATCTCCCCCCCCCACCTTTGCAACGAGTTGCTCAGTATGGCACTACTTATGATTGCGTCCGCCGAACATTTATTTTCTATAGTTTCGGCACAAAACTCTTGAAATAATATTGTAATATTGAAGCAATGTTGGATTCAATATTTATCATACATATTTCTATCATACATATCTTCTAGGAGATGTGCTTTACATTTATGGAAAATACTAAGGAAAGTTGTCTGTAGCTTGCGTCGCCTTTGCTACGAGTTGCCCAACGTTGAACTACTTATGCTTGTGTCCTTCGAAACATTTAGTTTCTATATGTATATTCGGTACGAAACTCTTGTAGTATCTCTATTTGGCTATGAAATAATGTTGGATTCAATATTAACTTAATTTGGACCGTCGTGAATTATAATTGCGGTATGTTTTCTATAATTTGTTTGCATTTTAACTCATACTAGTAATGAATGTTATCTCCCAAATATACCGCGTCTTACGCTGCAAAATTACCACCGCGACCTTCGGAGTGATATATAAAAGCTAGAAAAATCTCAACATTCCGGATGTAGAATCTGATCAGACAGATACATGCTCTAATTATGTTTATAATTTTTTTTATAATTGTTAACATGAATATTCTTTAACACTCGGGAGCTCGCAGCGGTAATTTTACAGCGTAGATCGCATTATAGCTGAGAGATACATTCATTACTAGTATGTGCTAAAATGCAAAAAAACATAAAGAAAAATGGTATGCCACACAAAGAAATGGTATCCCTTAACAGGCACAAAATACACAACACATACTGTTTTCAATCCTTCACGCCTCACGACCCACACATGACAACTCCATCAAAAATCTGTCACACCAAATCCTCACACCCGAAGAAATCACCATCCTAAACTTAACTTCGCAATATCCCCTAAATATGTACCGAAAAAAGACATCATTATTGAAGTCCAAGCGAAACTTGAAAATGACCCAAACAGAGACACAATATTCCAAAAAATAAACAACATTATAAATAGCAAAACAATAGGGAAACCCAACATTACGCCCAACTTACAAAGAGCCCTATTATCTTTAAGAAAGAACTCAGATATGATCACAAAAGCTGACAAAGTAGATACTGCAGTCATCATCAACAAAACCGATTACTACAACAAAATAACGGCCGTCTTAAACGACCAACACACCTACCAAAATAATCTACAATGATCCTACCCCCGACCTCACAAAACAAATCAACAGCACCCTACACACCTTAAAAAGTCAAAACAAAGACAAAACCACAATGAGACACACAACCCTCCCCCCCGCATTACACGCACCCCTATATGTTCAGGAACATCAAAACCCACAAAGACGGTAATCCGATACGATCCATAGTCTCCTACAAGAAAACCACCACAGCTCCTTTATCAAAATTTGCTGCCAAACTCATCAAACCACTACAAACAACGTCTATCTGTATGATCAAAAATATCGTCTGTAATTACCTATTCTGGAAAATAACCCTACTTCATCCCATGATGTCATCCTCACCTCACTAGATGCAACTTCATTATACACCAACGTAGATGTCCCCAGAACATTAGATTATCGTACACACACTACTCACAGAGGACCACACCCTACACACACGCACAAAATTAATACCAAATGACATCATTAGCTTGATCAAACTCACAATATCCGCCAACTTCTTTAAGTTCAACAACTCCTTATATGTTCAAATTTTCGGTCTCCCAATGGGCCAAAACATCAGTGGACATCTAGCAGAATTATTCCTTGCACACATTGAATCACTTCTACGCCACCTGTCCCCCCCCCGGCATCATCTTTTATGACAGATACGTAGATGATATTCTATGCATTGTTATACCCTCACACATCTCCGCCTTACAAACATCCATCAGCGATTAGAGCAACAGACTACAATTCACCATGGAAATTGAACAGAACAAATCCATCAATTTCTTAAACCTGACATTAATCAGAAGCAATAACAAGATGGCTACTAAGATATTCCACAAACCCACACATATCGGAAACTACCTCCATTTCAATTCATACCACCCATATTCCGTTAAAAAATCAGTCATCCTATCACAATTAATCATTGCTTACAAATTCTCAACCAACAGCAATTATCTTAACACAGAATTAAAGTATTTAACGCAGGTTTTCAAAGATCCCCACACATCTAATAAGTGACGCAAACGCAAAATCCCGTCATACAACCAAATCATAATACAACCAAAACAGACTTCCCTACACGTATGGTCATCAAATTGCCATACATCCAAAACACATACAAAACCTACAAATAAATTTTCAAAAACACTGACTATAAGCTAGTATTCACCACGAACCGAAAATTAACAACTCTCCTAAAACCCACTAAATCTTACAAACACAAAGAAATATTCGAACACCACAACGTAGTCTACAAATTTCCTTGGCAAAATCACTGTGACGTCACCTACACTGGCTATACAATTAGGTTCTTATGGACTAGACTACAAGAGCACTTGGAGCTGAATAATCTCTGATCATCAACAAGAGGTATGTGATTAATATCCTATACTATCCTGTACCATGTTATCTGGATTGCTTTTTGGCCTAGATCAAGTGTGCAGTTTCTGTTCTTAACCGTTAATATCGGTTCGAGTCCCATCGGGTTTCATGATATTTAACGGGAAATTTACAGAACTTCCTAAACGCCGGACTGGGGAAATATCAAACACTTGGTGGTGGGAATAGTTAGGCTCCCCCCATCTGATCATGCCCTCCATTCTGCCGTGTGTGCGTACCCTCGAAATTGAGGTTGACGCCACAATACCGGCAAGGGTGATTGCGAAAGTTATCATAGACAGCGTCGGCGCAGTAACATTTTTGGAGTAACAAAACGCAGTAACAAAAAGCAATGCTTTATATGTGGTGCCTTCAATGACTGCCCTCGCATAAAATGCAAGAACTGCCTGAAAATTGGCCTCAACCAAGAAAAATGTGAGGCAGCTTGTTTGAAATGTGGGGTCACTGACCACAAAGTCGACACCTGCCCATCCGGAACCCTCGCAGAGAGGATGGGTGGTGCAATCACATCAGCAACAAAACCAAGTAATGAAATGGTCACAACACAGGAAGAGTTTCTGCCTCTTGAGGACATTCCTGATCATGCCGCCATGTCTAAGACAACGAAAAGGTCCCGTAAGGGAGGGAAACCTACCAGAATTGCAGAGACCAGCAATACGATCCCAACAGAAGAGACTGACAATGCAGAAACCATCATGGTAACTCCCACGGACGAAAGCGGAGCTACCACTGCCAATATAGACATCGCCAATTCAGATACAGTAGAAGAAGCTGAAGTAGAGATGGAGGCGAACACCAAAACTTCCAAACGGCCATTAAGTCCGCAGGAAGAACAGCTGACAAATCTCAAAACAGCAAAAGTATCTGAAACCGAACACCCAGTAGTCCCTCATGCAAAAGCAGGGGAGACTCTAAAACATCTCCTTAGAGGTATGCCCGGGGTGGCAGAAAAGTTTAAAGAGGCAATAGATAAAGTAGGAGAACCTGAACTCCTCCTCACATGGAAATATGGACCCAACATCGTCAGTGCAAAATGGGGTGACCTCTTTGTTGATGACATAAGCAAAATCACCTCTGAGCAAGTAGAGGTAGCACTGGATATAGACGAGGAGGCAGCTTTGGCCAAGGGAAGTGAGGTGGCCAATAGAATCATAACAGCCCACAACAAAAGAAAGTAACAGTAACCACCTTGTGGATTTGTGTACTCAGCTTCACTGGTTTTTAGCTCCCACAGGTGGGGAAGGACCTGAGAACCCGAGCGGCGAAGGTTGACAGCGAGGTGGTGCAGGTCCTTGTGAGCTGCATCACTCGGGCCAGATCCTTCCTCCACCTCTAAGTTTGCATTTCCATTCCTTCTCCAGATTATTCTCTCTTTGTTTTGTTACATGTTTCCTTTTTAGGATTTTTCCTTTTTTTTTAAGTGAAAAATCAACGACCATTTTAGAAGCACCCCTGGGGGGCAAACAGCTAAAACAGGTCAGCTGAGGTCTCTTTTACTTACTCTACCACTATGCACTCTATCTTTTTCCTCTCCTACTATCTGCTGACTCTCAGCCTATCTTACTCTACAGGCCAATGATGAAGTTTGTTGAACTCACAAAATATATATAAGAGCACTTCAGGGATAACAGTATTCCCATTCCTGAATATCTTAACACAAAAAAACATCACAACATCAAAAAGAAAAATAAAACACAGAGTAGAGGGGAAGACAGAAATTGCAGTAATGCCTTTGAACTGAAACATATTCCCCAAATCCACAAGGCCATAATCATAGACAAACAAGACAACGAAACAATGCTTAGAATATCCGAAACTATTGCCATAAAATGCGATGGAAATTCTATCAATGTCCACCGCCCCAACTAAATTTCCGAATGTTGGACGATCCAGAACTTACAAATTAAGCCACGCCTCCGGCCATTTAGCAGATTTAACTTCCAGTCTTGACATAGCCCTACACTTATTCCGAAAAAGAGTTCCGATGATGGTCAGTCGACCGAAACGGTCCGCACCCCGTTAACCCCCTCCCCTGCCCCAGTTTCCACACAAGTAAACCCTTCTCTCCTTCCCCCCTACAAAATGGTCCCCTAAACACAATAATATATATATATATCTATATTTATATATATATTATTAATACATAACACGGGTTTCCAAATTTATTTTCCCACGTCAAAACACCCCCCACGCTCCCTTCCTTCCCCCCCTCTTTATAAACAACCTTAAGCAGGATCATGAAATTCGAAGACATCCTCGAAGCAAAACAAGGTATGTACAAAATTTTTCCACCTCTTTTATTCTGCTATAATTGCCCTCTATACTCACCCATAATGCCCTAAAATATATATACCCCTTTTTTGAGTAATAATAGCCAATGTATTTAAAATAAGGGACACTCCAAAACAAAAACAGGCTATAATAGCCGTTATTATAATAAAGAAAAAACACTGCAAATACAGTACATGATGGTACAAATTAAGTGAATATTGAATCCAACATTTTTCATAGCCGAATGTAGAAACTACAAGAGTTTCGTGCCGAATATGTAGAAACTAAAAGTTTCGGTGGATGCAAGCATAAGCAACCTTATGGCCAACTCGTAGTAAAGGTGGAGTAAACTCCAGACCACTTTCCTTAGTATTCCATAAATGTAAAGCACATCTCCTAGAGGACATGCATGACAAAAATAATCCTTTGGCTCTCTATTTCAGTAATACATGATGGTTTATTTATTTTCAGTTACAATCTAGAAATTATTGAACAAATAATAAAAAAAACCCAACTGAACCATACTTATACTGACATCGGAGGTCGCGGTATCTCTCAGATACAATTTACTGTCAAATATCACAAATCTTTACATAACATGCGTTAAACCAAACTGACAGCAAAAATGCGGAATATCACTCGTAACATATGAATGCACAGCTACTCATGACCTCCCAGCTATACACTGATTTGTGTAAGAATTTTTATATTAAACATTTTGCATGTATCTGGCAGATCAGCTGCGAGCTCCGGAGGATTAAGCCTTTCAAGTAGGTAGTGCCACTCGAGGATGCCGATGAATGTATTCTCGTAAGCACTCAGGTCAACTTTACAAAACTCTCATAGCTTCTACAAACATTCGTCTTTGAATAATATTGCATCTAATATCCACTTTACCGATTTAATTTTATATCTACGAAATGAAGCCGTTTGGCTCTCTCTTTTAGTAATAGACAATTCAGATGTCCCAGAAGTATGCGACACCAGGGAAACTCGTTGCAAAGGTGAAGAAGGCTACACGCGGCTTGCAGCCATTCGGAAATCAGAATAAATACCTGGAATTGCGCGTCGTTCTGAGTAATTCTCGGTTATCAGATCGACTGTCGCAGTGATTGTGCTTTATGTAACCCTTATTTTACGAGTCCCTGAGGATTCAATGGCCCCAAATTGCAAGAGTAGTAATGCTAGCAATTTGGATATTCCAAAGAGAAGCCTTAAAAAAATATTAGTTATTCCACTTTGTCTTCTTTTTATCGATTTTAAAAAGGCATTTGATACTGTTGAGCATAACGGAGTATTCCAAGCTTTAATAGAACAAGGCGTAGAAAAAGTATACATCCAACTCATGAAAGATATCTACAAAGAAGTCACAACAAATATCACCATTTTCATTCACCCGATTAAAATTAACTTAAGTAGAGGAGTACGTCAGGGTGATGTCTTATCACCTAATCTCTTCACATCTATTCTGGACAGCATCATTCGACAAATTAACATGAAAGATGGAATAAACATTGATGGTGAAATGTTAAATATCCTATTATTCGCCAATGATGTGGTATTAATATCTCATTCACCCAAATTCTTAGAATCAATGCTGAATTGCATAAGCCAAAACTGCCAAAAAATTGGATTGGAAATACACCGGGACAAAACGAGATGGATGAAAAACAAATACTGTAAAGATCATGTAATCACTGTAGAATCTCACACCATTGAAAAAGTTGAAGAATACATCTACCTCGGCCAGCCCATAAAAATGAATAATGATATAACAAATGAAATAGCAAGGAGAAAAAGAGTTGCTTGGATAGCCTTCAACAAAATAAAATCAACAATTACCAACCAAAACATAGATATAGAAATAAGAGCCCATCTTTTCAATAGATCTTACCAGTATTAACTTAATGCAGCGAAACATCGAACTCAACTATAAAAGAAGAACAAAGCTTAATAACAACTCAACGTGTAATAGAAAGAAGAATTTGCAATATAAACAAAATAGACCACGTAAGACACACAGAAATCAGGAAGAAGTCTGGACTCACGGATATAATAAAAGCAATCTACAACAGCAAAAGAAGATGGGCAGGAGATCTCGCCAGAATGAGAGACAACAGATGGACAGTCAGAGTTACAAACTGGTATCCGAGAGATACCAAAAGGAAACCTGGAAGACCAACCTTAAGGTGGGAAGACCCAATGATTAAGAAAGTTGGAAGAAAATGGAGAAGAAAGGCCCAAGACAGGAACTGTAAATAGCTGGACTCTTTACGATGATTTCAGTCAGGATTTCATGGAGAAATCCTGACTGAAATCACAGGTTCATCAAAGTAATCAAGGTAATTCTTGTTAATCACTTACTGTGTCTAATTCATAAATTAAATTTTATCATAAGGTATGTTTGTATAAGAAAAGACATAGTGTGTGTATAGGGTTCGGTACTATCCGCGGGGTGTCTTGAAACGTATACCCTGCTGATAAGGAGAAAACTACAGTAATTTAATTTTTAATTTACTAAATTCTTCTTTCTTTGGTGGAGATGAGCAGTAGATGGCATCGTGTATACATGGTGAAAGTAGCGTTCTAGGTAGTTGGTGGATCAAGTATCGGACATTGGGTGTTGTAGAGTATTTAACAATGAGTTGGACTCTTTGGAGGTTTCAGGTAACCATTATTATAATAAATAATAATAATAATATATTATTGCACTTTGCGATATCTATAAACATTTTTAAGTTGTTTTTACAATCGGATCATTTATGTGATAAACCAAACGAATTAAAGTTTTAAGCAGACTTTTCTATTTCTTAAATAGAAAATAAAATTTTCTGTTATTTCTTATACATTTTATTTTGCCCAAAGTACAAAATATTTTTCTAAAAATAATAAATAAATACAAATATATTAATTGTATGCGAATGCTGAAGACTTCGAAACAAGGAATTAATCTTGTTCATGTCGAGCGGCAGTCATTGCTGAAGACGTCTGAATAATAATCTATTTCGAGTTTAAGAAACAGTATGAATGAAGTAGCAGAAACTTTAGAAGAGGCTATCATAAGTCGAGGCATAACTTTCTGAACACCTTCGTAAAATACCAGTATTGCGGAAAGAAAAAAAAAACATTTTTAGTGCGAACTATTCCTCCATGCATTGCAAAATAATTTTGCTTATCATTGTCGGCTGTTATTGCTAGGTTTAATTTTCTGTTTAAGTGTAGTTAGCACAATCATCAACTAAATAAGGACTAGGCAACAACAAAGATGGTTTATCATTTACACTTCCCTGGATAAAATTATTGAATGACGTTACTAGCGAATTTCATGACTAATTACAATGTTTGTGGAAGGAAAATCTTATAATCATTAAATAAGATTTAAATGATATTAGAATCGATTGACTCATTATATTGTTTCATGTCAGATTGACTCGTTATATTGTTTCATGTCAAACGAGTTTTGATCCAAATTGTTGATTTTCTATGCTTTGTAATTATTATAAATATACCGATTCCTAATAAAAGGAAATTTTTTGTCATTCAAAATAAAAACACAGAAAAAATGTGGAACGCTTCACGATTTTGCGTGTCATCCTTGCGCAGGGGCCATGCTAATCTTCTCTGTATCGTTCCAATTTTAGTATATGTACTGCCGAAGCAAGTACGAACTCTATTTAATGCGAGATCAATTTAAAGTAACATGTTCTTTAGATAATTATAAAATGGTGTCTATTATACTTTATTAAAATATTAAGAGATTCTTAAAAATATCTTAAAATAATTCAAGATTTAAAAATTAAATATTATTTAACAATGTATTTTATATAAGCAATTAGTTTATATATATATATAAATACATTATAGGAAAAATCGAAAAGTCATTCCAGACTTTAGAGTTGACACCAACGATTGGGAAGATGTCGCCGCCGTGCTAAATTAGCTAAGGTGAAAATACGCACTATTCACATTTAAAGGATGTTTATCTATTAATGATATATAACTAAAGGTGAAATTTTCTCTCACTAAATTTAAAAAAAAAAGAGTGCTAAATGGTAACAGTTGCATCAGCAGTAATGTGCAAAACTTGAAGGTGTCGATTTATAATTCAAGAATGAACCTCTCTCTCTCTCTCTCTCATGGTGAAGGGGAGAAAAGGAATAAGGCGATGTATGAATTCGTCACCAACACGCGAAATCACGTGCTTTATATTAAATTTTCCGACTGTTGTAGAAACAAAATAGTCACACTTTAAAAACTAGAGATTTCTTAAAAGAAAAGCTAATTTTCTGACGTATAAGAATAAACACTCATCTCACGAAACGCATTGATTACCCTATTATCGGAATGGATTAGCCCTCTTCTGAAATGCGCAGATGTGTCGAAGGGTCTCGCATCTTTAGGCACACAGTAGGTGAGAGCGAATTCACTCAAAATTCACACTTGCAGTAATAAGACTGTTGTTTTGCTAACTGAATTTGCTCTCTTTAGGAGTTTTCTTTACAAATTTTTCTGAGAATTCATTGGAAGCTTAAATGTTATCTTAAAGTTTGTACCCTTTTCCAATAAGAGAACTTGTATCTGTCATTGAAACTGAAAGGGCCATAAAACAAAATAGTCATATGTCCACTGTAAACTTTTTTTAACGTGGTTATCTCTTCTGAAATGTTATCCAGGAAGATGTCATCATCATGCCTGACCGATAGATGTCAGTAAGACATGACGATGTCTGACCGAGATCTAAATGCTTCATAATTAAATTCTAATTATGAAGTTGAAAATTTTCTTCTTCTTATTATTATTATACAAATGCCTCCTGAAGTCAAGACTCATGAAGGGAAGCAAAGTAAGATGCATTCTAACAGAGATAATGTTTATCATACCTTACTTAAACTGGTTCAATGTTTCCGCACTCACCATCTCATTTGGCAATAAATTCCACTCGCCGACTTCTCTCCATGCAAAAAAGTCATGCCGCACTCTCTTACGCAACACACCTTAACAACTTCCAAGAATGACCTCTTGTCTCTATTCACTTCTTCAACCCTTTAAAAAATATCCTCGGAAATAATACATAATTAGAAAGAATTCATAAAATAAAATATAATTTATATTTTATTCATAATATACAAACAGATATGTATAATAATAAAATACTGATAATTTTCAATTGCTAAAATAACACAAACTGGCACTAAAACAAAGGCACAGCATGCAACTCTAAATATTTCTTCATACTATCATAATACAAATCTTTTTTTGGGGAAATAGCAATGTATACGTCATCTGCAAAACCAAGAATCACGTGAGTATATAGCAAAAATTTCCTGTAGAAAAATACTCTGTTACATTGAATTGAAAAAGTCAGAATAATTGATTCAGAAAATTCCTTTTTATTCGGCTTTATTTAACTTAACTTTTCACAGGTGGGAACTAAGAGAGCTCTACTTCAATCATCTGGAATTTGGCCTTCTAATCAAGATATCCGAATTATCTAGCATAAAGGGCCCTCTCGTTCATGTCTAAAAACATTCCACGGGCCTAATACCACCTTAGTCATCCATCTCACAATTCTCTTCACTACTTCTGCATCTTAAAGAAACAGAGGCGACCAAATATGAGCGCAGTAGTCGAAATGTGAGGAATCAAAGCCTTATTGAAATGGATGAGGATGGTTGATAGCCAGACATTTTAAAATGGATCCTATTTAATGGAATAGAATCAACAATAGGTAACCATGGTGTGCCACAAGGCTCTATTCTTGGTCCACTACTGTTTATTCTGCATACTTTTCATTTTGAAGATGATCTGATAGGTGATATTCAGTTGTTTAATAATGATACTAAGTTACGTAGAGATCCTGCAGGATGACTTAAATAAATTGACATTATTGGAGCAAAGGTGTACAGTGCAAAACTTTACAAATTCAACATTAAAAGAACAACTTCTTCTTTCCATATAATGTCAGTTTATTAAAGTTATCCTACAGGATCTCTACTTTTATTCACTTTTCCTTTCCCAACTTGGCATAACCAGCAAACAACTGAATATCATTCATTCAGAACGATATCCAGTTCTTATTCAACCTTGAACACTTACGCAGTCCACGCAACGATATTCCATTTAATCATACGGCAGTATTCACATTGAGATTTTGCAATATCATAAGCACCTCCAGTTCATCTTCTATAAATCTCGCATCGGACGCTGTTACGTCGATTCTGTTTGATCTCCATCCTGATGATACGCCTTTCCAAAATAATTGGCCCTTAATCCAACTATTTCTTCAGGTTCTGTTTCCATCATACTATCCGTATTCACTAAAGATATCTATCTTTCCGTAATGTTACTCGCTACAAAGCGATAGAACTCTTTGGGATTCTCTTTGGCCTGCTGAGTTAATTTCCTCTCATAATTTGACTTTCACTCTCTCCACTTGAAGATGGAATAGAGAGAGTGACAATACAGTGTTGGGTATAAACATATTTTGTCATGCTATGACCAGATCTAACACTCGAACTGCGAGTCCCCTTTCCCTCCATTTATTTGCCGTCTCAGATTACTATTTCTGAGTAGCTATATAAATTCCAGATCTCTATCTCCTCTATATATACCCAGAAATCCTACTTTAAAAAAAAAAAAACACTTGGTCATTAGATTTAGGACGTCTCAACTGAAGATGAGTTAGCGTTAGCTGTCTCATACAGCAGTCTCAGGAAATTTTTATCGGAAATTTGAATTTTGCATCACACAACATAGACAAACCTGTTTAACACACGCAAATCCAGAAAATGTCCGCGCGGTTAGCCTAGTGGCTGTGCGTTTCGCAACCATATGCCTGGGGAAGGAGTGTCCTAGGTTCGATTCCTGTCGCCGGCGTGAGGAGCTGAAGGATCTTCCTCAGCCATAACCAAGTTAGCCGGTCTTGGGCGTATGGCGGAATTTTGAAAAGAATACAATTGTGAAATCTGTAGTTGGACATTTTTTGTGACATCTGAAAGTGGATGTCATAGTATAATGTATGATACTTGAATGCTTTGTACCTTTTTATTTTTAAGAGCTACAGTATGTGGGAAAAGTACTAAAATTCGACCCCCTCAGTACACGTGCTATGAGATATGCTGTTGGACTGCATGCACATTAATGGAAAAGCACTTGTAGAATCAACGCCCAAAGACGTTTATTGTTAAGCATTATTTTCATTCATACGGAGTTGGCAGAGCCTACGATATGCTTACGAGCACTTTGTTTGTCGTTTTCGTAAGCGTGCATCAAGCAATAGTGTCATCAGTAGTAAAGGAGGCAGTTTGAACAAGATCAAGAAAAGATAAGGAATCGTGAAGTCATTGGTTGATAAGAAGATGACGTCATTGTGGGCGTGACGTCGTGAGATTGGAATGTTTGGAATTTCCCTGGGGGCATATGTGTGTGTGAGGTGCTGTTGTTTGTTTTGTTCGCGTATGGAATTATGGGTGATGATTAGAGATAAGGAATCGTGTGGTGATTGGTGGTGCACTTCTGATAAGATCAAGATAAGATAAGGAATCGTGTCGTGGGTGTGTGTTGTTATGAGGTGTAGATAAGTGACGTCATTTGTTAGTTGTAAATAAGTGACGTTATTGTTTTGAATGGAAAGGAAGATATATTAGAGATAAGGAATCGTGACGTGAGTGTTTGTTGGTATATTATGTTATATGATGTTTGGAATTTCGCTGGGGCCCTCATCTGTCAGGGATATCACGTGGTGTTTTTGGTTCGCTTAGTGCATTGTGGGTTTAATTTAGAGATAAGAATCGTGACGTTATGTGTTTGGAAATTTCTGGGGAACATATGTCTCTCTGTGATATGACATGGTATTTTGGTTTGGCTATGGAATTGTGGGCGATGTTTTTGAGATAAGATATATTGGAATTTTCCCAGGGTGACACATCCGTCATTGTTGTCATGTTTTGTTTGGTTGTCTATAGATGGGTGTACTAATTTCCAATACATTATGGGGTATTTCTTTATTGTTAAAGGGAGGGAATTCTTAGAGTAGAGTAGAGTCGTGATGGCGGCCGTGTTTAGGATTTCTGAATAATTTAATTATATACTAATGTCACTCAAACATACAGTTTTTTTTCCCTTCTATTGATGGCTGTACTAATTTTCCAATACATTTTGGGGTATTTCTTTCCTGTTAAAGGGTGAGAATTCTTAGAGAAAATCGTGATGGCGGCAGTGTTTCGAGCTTTTCTGAATAATTTAATTATATACTGGTGTCCCTTAAACACACACTTTTTTTTCCATAGCTCATCCGTATTTTCTTCTATATTCATATTCAAATTCATATATTATTCATAATTCATCTGAATATTTTGATTTGTCTAAATTAAGGTCTTAAAGTTCAATAAATAAATTAATAAATCTTGTGTGAATCCACGGTGACTTCAAAGTGATCTTACTTAAACATACATACATAACACATCAACGACACTGTTTGTTCTTTTAAGTTAACACATTTATTTCATGGATATTATTTACAATGCAATATGCAGAAAAAGGAATTTACAGATATCACCAATGCATATGGTGTTTTTCTTGTCGTAACATTTCTTTGATGAGGCATGTTTAATTGCCTCATTTTGATACTGCTTCCCAAATGAATATGGAAATTTCTGCGGTCACTAATATTAGCAATACTGCTATAAAAGCAAGTATCTGCCACTTTTGCGATGGTTCTTGATTTTCACCTGCAAAGAAAAAAAATCATTGATAGTAATGGAATAGTTAGCAGATTACTATAATCCTAATACAGTAGTTAGTTTCGGAAGTATCAAAGCTTTACAGAAACATACAAATTTGCTCATTGAAACCGTGAAAAGTTGGTTAGCAACACAACCTACTTATGAGACATAAACTCATTAGAAGAAAGTTTAAACGCAATCAAATCAAAGTCCCAACACTTTTATACACTTTTCAATGTGATTTGGCAGATATTTCATCCAATGCAAAAGAGAATGGGGGTGTGTGTGTTTCTTTCTTGTATGCATTGATTGTTTTTCCCGATTTGCGTGGGTTCGAACACTGAAGAAGAAATCATCAGACGCTGTTGTCAATGCTTTCGACTCTATTTTTAAAGAGGAAGTGCTTACATAAACACTGATCAAGGAAAAGAGTTTTGCAACAAGAAAGTTCGTGCATTGTTTAAAAACCATAATATTCATTTCTACACGACCAGGAGCGAAATGAAAGCACCCATAGCAGAAAGATTTATCAGAACATTGAAAACAAAGATCTACAAATAGATGACGTATACTAAAAGTAAAAGTTATACGAATGTATTGCCGACCCTTGTACATACCTATAACCTCACACCACACCGCACTATCGGTATGGCTCCTTCGCAAGTTAACCTTCACAATGAGGATCGTGTTTGGAAATATTTGTACGGAACCCAAGAGGAGACTACCAAACCAAACTTTCAAGTAGGTTATAGTGTGGTTTTAAATGATGATACCCACAAATTTAGAAAAGGGGATTGGGGGAACTGGACATGAGAATTGTTCACTATTGCTCAGGTTATTAATAGAAACCCTGTAGTATATAGAGTTCGTAGTGGGGACGGAGAGATAGTGGAGGGAACTTTTTATGAACCTCAACTGCAAAAGGCTGATATACCCAATGAACTTCCGGAAGACGTGTATCTAATCGAACAAGTACTTAAGCACCGCAAACAGAAAGGAAAGCTTCAGTATTTTGTTAAGTGGCTCGGTTATCCCTCATCGTATAATTCTTGGGTTCGTAGCGAACCTAAGTTCGTAGAGTTCGTTTTACTTAACCCTTCCCAGTAACGCCGGTATGAAAATGTTTCCTACAAACACGCAAACGAAATTTCAAGTGGAATTACCACACGAGATCAGACTTAAAGGTAAATGTTAAGTTGCTCTTGCCGAAATTCATCTTCCGGGAGAATTTAATACCATCGATTACGGTTACGATGAGTTTCATATGATACGTGCAATTGGAGGAGGAGTCAACACTATCGACAACAACAACATCACAGAAAATGAAATTTTCGAAAAGTCTAAAATTGAAAAGTCTGTGATTACTGGAAAAAAGAACCCAAACAACATTATTTCTCTGACAGTCCCAAAAGATTACAACCTGTTGTTTCCCAAGGAGGCCTCGGGTTTGGGCCTTCTACTGGGTTTTAATCAGATTGGTGTTAAACTGAAAGGTACAATCACAGGGAAATATCCAATTGATATAAAGAGGGGTGTAGCCGCATATTTTGTTTATTCTGATTTAATCCAAAAACAGATAGTTGGTGATACATGCGCACCATTGTTACGAGTTATTCAGTGCAGCACCAAGTGTTCCTTCGTTTTTGCTCAACCTGATTATTATCCGTTACGAAAACAAACATTTCAGTCAATTAGCATTGAAATTCGTTCCGACAGCGGAGAGTTGTTTCACTTTCGTGGCGGCAAGACAATAGTTAAATTACAGTTCCGACAAGTGAAGGATGACTAATTATCTCAGATATTACACAATGCAGGCAGGTGGGGCTCAAATGTTTACGGGGGCCCCCAGTACAGCGTGAGTACGGATTAGGTAGCATTTTCAGAAGTGCCTTCTCCTTTCTAAGTCCACTTTTAAAACCTGCAGCTCAATTTGTCGGTCGTCAAGCCTTAAAAGCCGGTCAGCATATGATAGGAGATGTATTAGAAGGGGTACCTGTACGTTGAGCTTTTATAAACAGAGCATCAGAAGCTGGGAAAACAATTGCTGAAAAGGCTCAGAGTCGATTACTTCAGAGAGGTCAAGGAAGCAAGAAGAAAAAAACGAATACTAAAAAGCGCAAGCGAGATGACATCTTTTGATGAGGATATGATGTCAGAGTTAGATCTTTTTTCCCACCCTCGTGTCAACATGTGTGTGGAAAGAAGTTCTTATGTCACCTACCAACCAATATCCAGTACTGACAGTGGAGGTCCTATGGAATTTTGCATACCAGGTACATCTGAAGAATACTTGGATTTGAGAAAATCATACCTACGCGTTCGTGTGCGCATCACTGACAGTGATAATAAACCTATCGAAGATTCTTCTGTTGGTGTTGTGAATAACTTTTTCCATTCCTTGTTCAGTCAAATTGACTTTTTTCTCCAAGATAAAATAGTGAATGTGGCATCAGACACGTATCCTTATAGTGCTTATATTGAAAACCTACTAAATTATGACAGAAATGCTAAAAACAGTCAACTGACAAATGAACTATTTGTTAAAGATGACTTGGCTGATGTTAGTGAAATGTTTACCAAAAGTGAATGTGGGATGCGTAGACGACAAGCTCGAATTAACCAATCGAAAAGTGTCGAGTTGCTTGGGCGAATACACGCTGACATCATGCATCGAGACCGGTACTTGATCAACAACGTTTCTGTTCGTTGTTCGTATTCGTATCGTTCGTAGTTCTCTCGAATTTTGTTTACTGACTGCAAGTGCTGATGCTAAGGCTAAAGTGCAAATTGAAGAGGCTACACTTTTGTCCACAAGGTCAAAATAAACCCAAAGATTCATCTGGCTCACCTGTCCGTGTTAGACAAGTCACACATGGTATATCCCATCAATCGTGTGCAAGTGTCTTATTTTTCGATTCCCAAGGGTATGTCAGATGCCACACGAGACAATCTGTAGCTAGGTGAAATACCATCTAGATTAATTATTGAACTGGTTGCTAGTGATGGATTTAATGGCACTTTCAACAGAAATCCATTTAATTTTCATCATTTAATCTGAATTTTCTTGTGGTGACAGCTGACGGTATATTCAGTATCCCTTACAACCTTTGACTCTGAACTTCAAAGAAAGGCATTACAGCAGATGTTATATGTCACTGTTCACATTATTTTTAAAATGGCACTCATTTCATCATCGAGTGTGTACAGTTCACGCTCTTCTGGTGATTGGAGAAACGTAAAATTTTTAAACATATTCATTTTCTAATAAGTGAACTCAATAAAGAAACAATGATACTGCCTAATAATGGGAACAGTGCTCCTCCGTGCTGTAAAACCAGTTTTCTTCTGGTAATGAAGTGAAGCGATTTGTTACTTAGTGCTCTTATAATTTTTTTTCCTTCGTAGGCGTGACTTCTGATTATGATTTAGTGGAATATTTCCACATAAAACATTTTTGCAGATATCACAGAGTGTGGTGATTTGGCTGGAAATTCAGTGTTTTAAAGCATCATTGCTTATTTGGGAGAGGAAAGATAAGTACTTGACGAAATATTCATAGCGTTTGAGTCTATCAGCCATTCAGGGATAAATACTGTATTGGGTTCTTCTCCTGGCAAAATCCGTGACCTTAAGCATAAAATATCAGGTGTTTCCTGTCTAAAACTAAATATGAGTGGGATTCCCGTGTTGCATCTTTATAAATCTGAACTAACGTTCCTTTATCCTGGAAATACTAGGGAAGCTAAATGAGAAAACTGTAAAGAGTCTCGGGGATTTTTAAAAGCAATAACATAATGACTATTGAGAGAAATTGTACGAAAATGTGTACCTTTACAGAATAAATTTTGTGTCAGTAGAATGACACTGAGGTTACAGTGATATGAACTTTTTATGAAAACATCAGCTATTTCCGTGCCTGGTGAACCAAATCATCGACTATGAGTAAATTTCTCACATTAGAATCAAATTCAGGTAACTTCAAACCCTTCACGAATTCTATATTGGTTAATTTTTTAAAATTTATCTTGATTTTCACTGTAAGAGTAAACGATTCGCTTTCCTGTTCTTTGTACAATGTCTTCACAGGAACCATGTTCACCCACAAGGATACCTATATGGAAAATGGACCAGGCTGACTGGAACACTTTCTCTCATCTTACAAAATTTAATGCTGATGCCAATAAGTCAAACACCTATCAACGAAGCTGTAAAATATATAACAGAATGCATTGTCCAGGCAGCAACAACCTCCATTCTAAAAACATCATCTCGATTTCCAGTCTATTCAAAGTCTTGGTGGAACCCAGAATATCAGGCAGCCAAAAAAGATCAACACAGAGCATGGAGCATATTTCGTAGATACCACACCACATCAAATTTAATAACTTTCAAGTGTGCTCGAGCCAAAGCACGTTATATAAGACGTCAGAGTCAAAAACAATCATGGATCCAATTTACTACATCAATTAATCCAATGACCAGTCCAAAAATTGTATGGGATAAAATCCGGAAAATGAAAGGCAGATATAGTACACATTGTTTGTCCACCTTAGATTATAATGGAAGTGTTCTTGCTGATCCCAAATATTGCAGATACTTTGGGAGAAACGTTTGCTAAAATCTCAGCAACAGCTTCATGTTATCCGGAATTTTTAATACTGAAAGAACAGCAAGAGAAACAAAAGCTTAATTTTTCTACCAACATTATTCAGCCATATAATCAGCCATTTGGCAAGGAGGAACTAAAAAGAGCTCTCCTACAATCTCACCCCAATGCAGTAGGACCTGATGACATCCATTATGAAATGATAAAACATCTACCATCATGTTCTATGGATCTTCTCTTATTATACAATAGAATACTTGCAGAAGAAGAGTTGCCAAATTCTTGGCATAAGTCAATTGTCATTGCTATCCCAAAACTAGGAAAAGATCCAACACAAGCAAATAATTATCGACCCATTGCTCTGACCAGCTGTCTCTTTTTTATTATACTAGAGAAAATGGTTAATGCCAGACTTCTCTGGTATTTAGAAAGGAACAGTCTTCTTTCTAATAAAATGTGGTTTCCGTAGACATCGATCAACTTTAGACCATTTAGTTCGGTTAGAAACTTGTATAACAGATGCATTTCTGAAGCGAGAACATCTTGTCTCAGTTTTTTTTTTTATTTGACATGGAAAAAGCTTATGACACAACCTGGATATATGGCATATTAAAAGACCTCTATAACCTAGGTCTCAAAGGACACCTCCCTATATTTATTAAAAACTTTCTGTCCAGGCGAATTTTCCAAGTCAGAGTGGGAAGTACACTATCTCGACCATATCTTCAAGAACAAGGCGATCCCCAAGACTCTGTCTTAAGTGTAACCCTTTTTGCTATTAAAATCAACTCAATCATTGAACAGCTCCCTCCCACTGTAGACAATGCTCTATATGTTGATGACTTCACAATTTACTGTCACTCACGTAACCTGAGGGTAATTGAAAGACAACTTCAGCAAGCAATTGATCATGTCTCTCTGTGGACTCTTAATAGTAAGTTTAGGTTTTCAACAGAAAAAAGTGTCTGTGTACACTTCTGTCGAAAACACACTCATCTCCCAGACCCCGAACTAAGAATGAGACCTATTATTATTCCAGTAACTACAGAAACCAAGTTCTTGGGACTAATGTTTGACAGAAAACTCCTCACATTTCTAGCACACAGTCGTCAACTAAGAGAAAAGTGCAAAAGAACATTGAACCTCCTTCACACTCTATCCTCTACTGGGTGGGGTGCTGATCGAGCTTCATTGCTCCATCTTTATCGTGCACTTATACGTTCAAAGCTGGATTATGGGTCCAATGTCTATGATTCGGCAAGACAGAGTAACCTACGATGGTTGGATTTCATCCATCATCAGGGGTATACGGATAGCTACTAGTGCCTTTCGCACCTCACCCACTCCAAGTCTCTATGTAGAAGCAAATGAACCAGCTCTATCACATCGATGGAAAAATAAAATCTCTCCCAGATCACCCTACATGGAATAGTATCTTCTCTCTGTATTGGGAAGTCCAATATCATACACATCAAACTGCTATACATCCTTTTGGTATGCGTATTAAAGAAACTGTGCAAGCTGTTAGTATAAATGTTGACAACATTAGCTACACTAAACATAACAGCATTCCTCCATGGCAGGTTTGCACACCATCCTGCAACCTCTCACTTTGTCAGCTACAGAAATCTTATACCCTATCATCTATTTACCTGCAATTGTTTAATGCACACAGAGCAGCACACGCTGATTTCTAACCCATCGATACTGATGGTTCAAGAACTAACACCTCTATTGGCTGTGCTGCTGTGTTTCCTGACATTATTATCTCAAATCAGATCCCATGCAGTAATTATGTAGCAGAGTTATGCCATTCAGCTTGCACTTGTGCATATAAAAGAAAACTGCTACCAAAAGTGTATAATTTGTACAGACTCATTGAGCTCTTTACAGGCTATCTCCTCTCCTATGTATAATTCTCATCCAGAACTTTATGAAGTGCTACACCTGCTTCACAAAATAAAAATCCTTAATTTCGATGTTCAGTTCTGTTGGATTCCCAGCCACATCGGAATCAGAGGAAATGAGGCTGCAGATGTAGCTGCTAAATCAGGCCCATACCTTCTTCACATACTATTTGACAGTTCCATATACAGACTATGGAACTGTATATGGAACTGAAATGAAACACTGGAATTCTAGTCAACGTACAAAGAGAAGGGAGGAGATTGTCCTTGCTAGTCTTCGCATAGGTCACAGTCACCTTACCCATTCTCATTTACTGAGAGCTGATGACCCTCTCATATGTGAAAAATGCAACACACATCTCACTATTCACCATATTCTGGTAGATTGTCAAAAATTTACACGAGAGAGGAATGAAAGTTTCACCTATCTAACGAAGCCATATACACTCAGGGAAATGCTAGCAGACTCAGGCAAATTGCATCAAGTGTTTAATTTTTTAGAAAGAATTATTTATTTAGCGTATGGCTCACACATGAAAAGTTACATTACATTAATCCTTAATATATATGGACATAGTAATAGATATATATATATATATATATACAATAAGAAGACATAATACAGTCATAAAAGAGACACTCAAGAATCACGAATAGGCTACAACTGAATGTCTAGGTTGATTATCCAGTCGACTGCACTTGGTGTAGCATGGATGAAGTCTGACAGGTTTCCACTGTATGCACGTAGGACACATTCTGCTATAATATGATTAATTGTCTGGTGGGGTGATGCACAGTCGCACCTGGGTGAGGCAATCATGCTCCATTTGTAAAGGTGGTCTGCACATCTGCCATGGTTGGTGTGGATTCGGTTAAGGGCAGACCAAGTTTTCCGAGGTAGGTCAAAACCCGAAGGTATCTGTGTTGGGTCCACTAATTCATGGAAGATCCCTATCGAAGTATTACACCAGGACTCTTTCCACTTCTCCTTCATGTTGAAGCTTGTCTCTGCAAGACTTTTTACTGTTAGAAAGAATTAATTTGTACAAACACATTTGACTGTAAATTTGTTTATATGTAAATACTTTTTTTTTTTTTTTGCTTAACTTAACTTTTATACATATATATTATTCATTAAGCTAAATCTGATCAATTATGTATTACCATGGGCCTTGATCTTGTATATTCGTATCACCTTGCTGTAATTTTGTTAATATGTAAATACCATAATGCTAAACTTAAATTTTATGCATCAATGCTGTATAAATAATAATTCCATTCTGACTCTTTAAGTATTAGTATAATAATGTTTGTTGTAATCTTACTAGATGTAGACACAGCTTTCCTTGACTTGTTTTGTATATACATATGTTAACCTATAGTTATCTATTTATACTGCTGAAACCTCTGCAGTAATTTTGTTTATATGTAGATACTGCATCATTTAACATACATTTTGTGTATGCATCTTATTTATACTTTATTTTTCGAATAATCATGTAGTGCTGTAGGACATCTTACCTATTTGAGTACTTTCTAGTAATTCTGTTTATATGTATTCTAAATTCTGTTTCTACTACATTGCTAAATTTAATTTTCATCCATGCATATCGTATAATAATCCCCTTTTGTCTATTTTTGTACTGTATAAATGCATCTATTATAATTTTACATATATGTAGATACTGAATTCCTTGGCTTAGTGTTTCATATATTATGTATTAACTTATATTGTTAACTATTTTTGCACTACTGTAATAACCTCGGACCTTGTGTGTTGCTGTGCCCTCTGCAGCAGTTCTGTTTACCTAGAGATGCTGCTTTGTGAAACTCGATTCTTGTACAGACATATTGTTTACAATTTTCTTTAAATGCTAATGTTATAACCTTTAGTATGGCACAGTATGACCTTTGTAGTTTTCGTGCCAAATAAACTATAAACCAACCAACCTAAGGTAAAAAAACTTTCTACATTTGACTGTACTTGTTTGTACTGCATAGAATTTGGTAAAAAACGATCATTTTATCCATTAGTCTAAACCGGCAACGCAGTGCCCGAGGACGCCATGGCGCCCGCAGTGAATTTTAGTGCGCCCTCAGAGAAATTATTGTAAACTTCTTTGTAGCTCGCAGCGGTAATTTTGCTGCGTAGATCGCAGTATATCTGAGAGATACATTCATTACCAGTATGTGCTAAAATTCAAGAAAACATAAAGAAAAAACACTACAAATATAACGCATGCTGGTACAAATTAAGTTAATATTGAATCCAACAGTATTTCATAGCCGAATATAGAAACTACAAAAGTTTCGTGCGGAATATATAGAAACTAAAAGTTTTGGCGGATGCAAGCATAAGTAGTGCCTTATGGGCAACTCGTAGTAAAGGTGGTGAAAGCTCCAGACTGCTTTCCTTGGTATTTTCCATAAATGTAAAGCACATCTTGCAGAGGTCAGCAACCTTTTCAATATGAAGAGCGCAATATAAAATTGTGCTCTTCATATGAAAGAGGGAAGAAACTCTTCTAATAGTATTCTAATGTATTTGTTTATTATGCAATAATAGTGTGGCTATTTCTAAAAAAAAATATATAGAAAGACATTTCAAAACCATTCATGTAAATTGTAATTTTAAGTTTAATTATTTAAAACAGGAGGAATCGGCAACGCAGCCTCCGCGAGAGTCATGGCGTCCTTCATATTAAAAAGGTTGCCGACCACTGGTCTAAACGATCTATTATCCAATAGCTTAACTATAAAAGGTATAAGGAATATACTACACTAGTATCGTGAAAGAGAAGTGTACTATATTTATTCAATTAGAGATATTAAGGTTTTTCTAGATTTTATATATACTGTATATAAATTTCCTAATTTTGATGATATTAACTGGATAATGTCTGCTCAAGCATTTAAAATATTACTAAGATGTTTTTGAATAAAAACTTTATAAATGTAATAAATTATTTGTTAACTATAATATAATATAACATAACTTAAATGATTGTGAAGTTTTCTTAATTTTTCTGAGAGCAATCAAAAATTATTAAAACACCTTTAAAATATTTGTTTAGCTTGTATATCTTATATATGAAGGCAGAAAGTAAAGTTTGTGAATGAATCAATCGACCGTGAGATGCGGTGATTGATTCATTCAATCCAATACCCTTGGAGGGTGGATGGCAATGCTGTAGCCAATGAAGTTCTAACTGAGGCTCGGCTATTGCTGTTACCCTCGTGCCATGATCAGAGCTTTAATAGCTCAATAACACCTTATCCCTACACTGCCCTCTACAGATAACGGGGAAGATGAAAAGCATTCTTGCTTCGCCCCTTTAAGCCAGTCCTTATAAGGACTATAAGTAAAGTTTGTTGGATTCCAACTGAGTGAATTCACTCAAGAGTGCGAAAAGAAAATAAACCTTTTAAATCCAATTATTTCTCCTTCTACCGAAGAACAGTAATAATAAAAACAGTAATAATCCCTATCCCTATGCTAATGCATATAATAAAAACAGTAATAATCCCCATGCTAATGCGCATACAATAAATATTACTAATATAAAAAAAAATAAAGGACAACTTTACAAAATATTAATAGATTTTTTTTGGAACGGAAGAAAGCATGAGGTTAAAAAAGAATATCTAAAAATCAATCAAGGGGGTTTCTCACTTCCGAAATTAAACTGCCTATTCTATGCAAACACTCTCAAAACCATAGGGAAGGCCTTAAAATCTAACCATATTTCAGGATCCCTAATTAAATACTTTCTAGGGCATTTTCTCCCCTACTTCGGGACCACGGGACATGCTGATCCCAGCGCAGAGGTTGTGCCAGAATGGTATTATCCATTATGCCAACAGCTTAAAAAATTTAAAACCGAAGGGATGGAAATTCTAAAATTAAAGCCATTGGGATATTGGGAGTTCTTTCGACTTTCCGGATGTGATACGCCAAATATAGAAACTAACATAGAAACGCTATTTCAAAATATCAGAAATAGATGGGGACAGCCATTTCACCGGGATCTGGCATGGCGAATAGCCTATGGTCAGTTACCGGTGAAACTGGTTATGTCCCAATACACTTCAAGACCGTGCGACCCCTTCTGCGACGTCTGCCAGAGCATTGAAACGGTGGAACATTTCTTTCATTCGTGCCCCCCCCCCGCCCGCCCGATATGTCTGACAAAGACTAAGCACAGCACTGGGAATCAAGCCGCTTACACTACAGGAGGTCTTGTACCTGCAATTTCCCCCACCAGTCAAGAAAATTCAGAAATTTACAATTTTTCTCATCAATGTAATCAAGTATCACATCTGGAAAGTGCGGAAAAAGTCCCAAATCAGCGATGAAAACACTATACAAGCCAAAATACTCAGTGGGATCTATTTCTACCTACCTAGGTTCTTCGCACAAGAAAGACATATACTAGGGGATGGGAGGTTTGTACATAAATGGTGCAAACCTCCTATCCTCTGTGTCCTGAGACAGGGCTTAATCATACCGTGTCTCTTCCTTTAAAAAGAAATATCTGTTTGTTTGTTTTTTTTTTCCTTCTCTTTTTCTCTCTTCATGAGTTCTTACGGTTCATATAGGAGGGGGCAGATCTGAGAACCCTGGCTGCGAAGGCTTACAGCGAGGCGGTGCTGCTCCTTGTGAGCGGCATCTCTCGGGCCAGATTCTTCCCCCAAATCTTGCTCTTCCCGTGGTGTAAGGTTGGTCAGTTCTCTTACTGTTAAAAAAAAAAAATTCGATTTAAGTTTTATACTAAAACAGGTGTTAGAAGATGACCTCCAAAGACACCTGGTCAGTTAAATTGTTAATTTAAAAGTATTTTACGAGAGCATATAAGAAAAGTTTATTTCAAAGATTTTTTTTTTAGAACAGGTGTAAGGAGATGATGTTTTACAGACCTTTTAGCCACAACCTCTGGTTTATACAGCTAAACGGTTTGACTGAGGCCTCTTTTTACTACTACTATCCTACTCTACCTTTCTTTAATCTCTCCCCTATTACTGCCTGCTGACCCTCAGCAATCTTTATACTCCAAAGGCCGATGATGAAAGACATTAACTCCCATTCTACTCAAAAAAAAAAAAAAAAAAAAAAAAATCCGATTTAAGTTTTATACTAAAACAGGTGTTAGAAGATGACCTACAAAGACACCTGGTCAGTTAAATTGTTAATTTAAAAGTATTTTAGGAGCGCATTTAAGAAAAGTTTATTTCAAAGTTCTTTTTTTAGAGCAGGTGTAAGGAGATGATGTTTTATAGACCTTTTAGCCACAACCTCTGGGTTATACAGCTAAACGGTTTGACTGAGGCCTCTTTTCACCTACTACTATCCTACTCTGACTTTCTTTAATCTCCCCTATTACTACCTGCTGACCCTCAGCAATCTTTATACTCCAAAGGCCGATGATGAAAGACATTAACTCCCATTCTACTCAATCCAATACACTGGGAGCTTGAAATGTGGAAATACAACCCACAAGGTAGACGTTTGTCCCAACAGGACACAAGCAGAACGAATAGGAGGTGCTATATCGCCAACCCCAGCAGCACTCCAGTAAATAAACCTGAACCCGAAAAAAAGGACGACATTCTAATTATAGGCAAAACAGCAGAGGAGCCTAAAACAACGGAGCCGGAAGACTTTCCAGTCATTCAACCCTCAGCTATCGTGACAGTAACAACAGGAAATCAAGCCGCCACCACGAAAAACTTAGAATGGAAAATAAAGAAAAAAAAAGAAACGTAACGCAAGGAAAACTCGCATCGAGACGGAACAGACCACAGAAGTAGAAGAAATGGAAGCCAGCAACAACACAGGAAAAAGACCAATCAGCCCTGAAGAAGGAGAAACGAAGAGAACAAAACCAGATAACAGATGCCCAGAAGAAGTATCTGACTCTGAGGAAGAGGAAGAAAGGGAGATAAGAATAGAAAACCAAGAAGAGACTGAGGAATCAAGAAAAGGCAATATTACCTCAGCCTAGGAATCGGAAGAAGAATCCATCCCCGCCGTGGACGCCCAAAGGGTTCTAATGCGTTTAATCCCAGAAGACTCCTCAGTAATCCTCCAAAGGGCAATAGACAAAATAGGAGCACTTATACTCCTCCTCGCAGGTCCTGAGACCATAAGCTTCGAATGGGGAGACCTCTATATAGAAAGATTAAGTGAACTAAACCCAGCACAGCTAAACGGAATCCTTGAACTAAACGAAGAAACGGAAAGGAGTCTGTATAAAGCGCTTCACCAAATAATAAATGGCCGGGAAAAAACAGTAGCTTCTCAAATCTTACAGAAAAATACAACAAAAAAAGAGTTAAGGGCAAACTAAAAACTTGTCCTCCTTTCAAGACCAACTAAATTCTTAATTCTATTGTACAATTTGTTGGTTTCTCTAGCTCACTAAAGAGGGGGTAGACCTGAGAACCCGGGCTGCGAAGGCTTACGTCGAGACGGTGCAGCTCCTTGTGGGCTGCATCACTCGGGCCGGGTTCTTCCCCCAACTCTTAGTTCTCTGGTTGATAAAGTCCACCTCAATACGGATTCCGCTATCGTAGTTTTTTTATTTTTCTTTTTTTAGTTATAAGGGCTAGTTTAAGAATAATCTAAGTTCCAAATTTTAACAAACGTTTTTCTTTTTTTTAGGGGTTACGAGATGACGTCTCCAGACACCTGGATTAATGTAATCTAAAGTTATCTTTTTCGTATAAAGTGGTGTAAATTTTAAGTTTTTTTTTTAGAACAGGTGTAAGGAGATTATGTTTTACAGACCTTTTAGCCACAACCTCTGGGTTACACAACTAAACATTTTGACTGATGCCTCTTTTTACCTCCTACTATCTACTGTACCTTTTTTAAACTTTCCCTATTACTACCTGCTGACCCTTAGCAATCTTTTATACTCCAAAGGCCGATGATGAAAGACATGAACTCTCATTCTTACTCTGGGAGGTTTACCTGGCGCTGAATAATCGCTGATCATCAAGGGCGAAGATCATACTTCACAGGATCATTTCTGTAGTGTAGTTAGCGTTCATTTGTGTGAACTTTTCTCATAGGTGATTAGCAAATTGTTATGCTAAGCGCAAATTGTAGTATATGTTATTGTTTAGCTAAGCGCAAATTGTAGTATATGTTATTGTTTAGCTAAGCGCAAATTGTAGTATATGTTATTGTTTAGCTAAGCGCAAATTGTAGTATATGTTATTGTTTAGCTAAGCGCAAATTGTAGTATATGTTAGCTCAGTTATTATCGACAAAGCGTCTCATAAGAGGCACTTGATAATAAACTACAGCAGCAGATACAGAATAAACCCCGGACTGGGGCAAGAATAACACACTCGGTGGTGGGAATAGCTAAGCCCCCACCCCCACCCTCACCAGCCATGGCTTTGCCGCGTACCGGACCCTTGGAATCGAAGTGAAGCTAACCTACGACCTCGATGTTTGGCCAAAGCCCTCATCGAAAGCGTCGGTGCTGAGCAGATTTTTGGTTTTACTCCCTTTGGTCGTGGCCGCTTCCAAGTAGTAAGGAGTGAACAAACAAAAGACAAACTACTTGCAGGATTCGAGTGTAATGGAAAAACAATAGTTCCATTTTTGGTAGGGAGCATTACCAAACTACTTAGAATCCCCAGATTCCCTTTAGAATATATTGAAACCGATGTAAAGATCATCCACGAAATATTCGGGAAATGGGGCGTTGTACACAAGGTGGAAGTCCTAAATGATGCAGAAAAAACCCCAAATGGGAGTCGGGTGAAGTCCACATCTCTCCCTCGAGATGAAAACGCTCGTTCCCAACTTCATTATTATTGGATCCGCAAGAGTAATGATAAACTACCCTGGTGTAAGAAAACAATGTTTTAGATGTGGTGCCTTCACTCACCTTGGGGCGGACTATCCTAGAGTGAAATGTAAAAACTGCCTCAAAGCAGGCCACAACCAAGAAAACTGTGAGTCAACTTCCCTGAAATGTGGGGTCATTGACCACAAAGTGGACACATGCCCATCCAGAACCCTTGCTGAGAGGATGAGTGGTGCAATCACGCCAGCAACGCCATCAAGCAATGGAAATGACACAGCTCAGGAAGCTTCTCCTCCTTTCGAGGCTGCTCCTGATATAACAGAAATCCATACCTCCACGTCTAAGAAAAACCGTAAGGGGGAAAAAACTTCCACAAGTAGTAAAATCCAACAAGAAGAAACAGTCGTTATTGAAACCATCAATACCAATATAGATACTAATACAGATATAGATAGGGAAGAAGGAAAGATGGAGGTGAACACCAACACCTCCAAACGGCCATTAAGCCCAAAGGAAGAAGAGTTGGTAACGCCCAAAACAGCAAAAGTATCTGAGACCGCCCACCCAGAAATCCCTCACGCGAAAGCAGGGGAGACTCTCAGCCATCTCATCAGAGGTATCCCAGGGATGGCGGATAAATTCAAAGAAGCGATGAAAAAAATAGGAGAACCTGAACTCCTCCTCACAGGGGAACATGGATCTGACATCGTCAGCGCAAAACGGGTGACATCTTCGTTGATGACATCAGCAAAGTCACCCCTGAGCAGGTAGAGGTAGCCCAGGATTTAGACGAGGAGGCAGCTTCGGCGTTCTTCATAGCTCTCTGCAAACTAGACATGGCCAAGGGAAGTGAGGTGGCCAAAAGAATCATAAATGCCCACAACAAAAGAAAGACACAGTAACCACCTTGTGGGGTTTCTGTACACAGCTCCACCGGTTTCAGCTATCACAGGTGGGAGAGGACCTGAGAACCCGAGCGGTTAAGGCTTACAGCGAGGCGGTGCAGTTCCTTGTGAGCTGCATCACTCGGGCCAGATCCTTCCTCCACCTCTAAGTTTACCTTTCAATTTTTGATTCCTCTGTACTGTTTTTGTTTGTTTTGTTCCATGTTTCCTTTTTAGGATTTCTCCTTTTTTGTAAAGTGAAAAATCAACGACCGTTTTAGAAACGCCCCTGGGGGGCAAACAGCTAAAACAGGTCAACTGAGGCCTCTTTAACCTACTCTACCACTATGCACTCTATCTTTATTTCCTGTCCTACTATTTGCTGACTCTCAGCCTATCTTACTCTACAGGCCGATGATGAAGATTTGTTGAACTCACAAATTAATGAGCTCTTCCAAAACATCTCCAGAGAAAGAGCTCACGCGCAAAGGAAAAAAATGTGAGAGCTGTATCGAGAGGTGGTACCGGGCTAACCAGAGAAACGGTATTCTTAGCGATTCACTTATTAAAGCCGTGGAAATCCAACTCGAGGCACTTCGACGAAAAATATCGCCGAGCTCAATTTTCGCACCAGAATGTTTCTCCGGCAGGCGGAAACACCGTCAGCCGCCTTTTACAACCGGCAGCGCATAGCAGCACAAGACGAGAAAACGGTTCGGCAAATTCACGCTAACGGGCAAACACTCACCACTATGGGAGACATACTGCAGCAATTTTCTTAGCATTGCACGAGAAGCTATTCCGACGAAGCTGAGGAGACTGGCGACTTCGGAGTGTGGAACATTGACAACATGCCTGAACACCTCAGAACTCTTCAAAAGAGACGAATCACTTCGGAAGAGGTTACGCGAGCCTATAAACAGCTTAAGCTACGGAAAACCCTTGGCCTGGATGGGCTAGGCGTTGAACTCTATCGCTTAGCCTGGAACTTCATCTTGCCTATCTTGGTCTCACTATTCAAAGGATTCTTATGCACTGGTGACGTACCTGCAGACTTCGTTAGGGGGTACACAATTTTCATCCCCAAGAAACGGAGAGACCTGAATAGCATGGCTGGCTGGAGTCCCATTTCCTTGACTAATAGAGACTACAAATTTTTCGCAAGAGTGATTTGTAACCGTCTGAAGTTGGGCATTGGGAGTGTGCTAACCAGCACTCAAGTATACGGAGTTCCGGGAATATCGATGGAGCTCAACCTCTTCCTGATAAGAGACCTTCTTCGCCTTGTGACGAACAAGGAACTCCCACTTGCACTCGTATCAGTAGACTTAGAAAAAACGTTCGATAGCCTTCCTGCACTGTATCCCAGAGAAAGTCGGAGTGGCGGCCTGCGTCAGGGAAGCAATCAAAAGCATGTAACGGTAAAACAACAACGCACATTGCAATTAATGGGTTTCTTTCAGAACCCATTCCCATACGCAGAGGGGTTTGGCAAGGCTGCCCCCTTAGCCCCCTTCTTTTCTCTTTAGTACTAGAGACTCTTCTAAAAAAAATTGATGAGAAGCGCGCAGTAAGAGGAATACCGCTACCCTTAGGCTCCAAACAGAGCAAAACTATCACATATGCCGTTGACATTGTTGGAACCCTTAGGGATTCCGTATCGATTTACATCTTCTTCGGCATATTACGAGAGTTCAGCGTGCTCAGTGGTCTTCACACCAACCCAGAAAAAACAAGAATCAAAATTTATGAGAAATTAGGCCCTGCCAGTCTTCCGTATGGTCTGAAACCCACAACCGGCCCATTAACAATACTAGGAATTACCTTCCTAGCGACCCCAGTGTTGCAAACACAACACCTAATAGAAACATGCCGCGAAAAACTCAAACCCTTTAACCCCAACTACCTATCATTCGAAGGTAGAGCAACAGTTATCAAAACAGTCCTAAAACCGATGTTACTGCACACCATTAACCTCACAAACATCACAGACACACAAGACAACGCCATTTACAAACACATCACTAATTTTTTCTGGAACAACAGGAAACATGAGGTGCGCAGGGCCTTTCTCCATCTTCCCCCCACACAAGGGAGATTCGCCCAGCTAATCCTCAAATACTGCCACCTAACCAACACTGCTCAGACCATACGGAAAGCACTGGCATCAAATCACCCTTCCGGCAATCTGATGAAATACTTCTTAGGATTTTTCCTACCCTACTTCGGGATCACTGGCCACGCCGGACCATGTGCAGAGACGGTGCCTGAGTGGTACTACACAATATGTAAACTTTTTAAAAAATTGGCAACGGATGGAGTTCGAGTGCTTCAGCTCAGCCCAAACAAGCTGTACTGGAAAATTTTTGACAGCTTTGACTGGGAAAAACCCGATCTGGGCACAAACGAAGAGGTGCTGTTCACCAACATAAAAAACAGCTGGGGACAGCCATTTTACAGGGACTTAGCCTGGAGAATCGCCTACGGCAGACTCCCGGTGAAACTGGTAAAATCAGCCTACAACCTGCGACCGTGCAACCCCTTCTACGATGTCTGCGGCGCGATAGAAACCGTAGGGCATCTCTTCTTTCACTGCCCGCCAGCACAGCGCGTTTGGCACAGACTGGCTGAGGCGCTTGCGATCCTAGCGTTCACATTCGCCGAAGTAGTCCTGCTATAGGTTCCTCCCCCAGTAACCAAAAACAAGAAACACCTATTTTCGTAATAAATGTGATTAAACACCACATTTGGAAAATCAGGAAAAAACACCGTCTTAACGAGGAGGATCGCATCTATCTCTGTGTTAAGAATTGTCTCTCAGCCTACCTCCGCCGCTTCCTGGAGCAGGAAAGGTACTTACGGGGAGAAGAGCTGTTCCGGAGGAGATGGTGCGATCCACCAACCATCTGCCAGATCATACAGGGGGGAATCCAGTTGTGTCTGCACCTATACCATCTCCAAGTTGTAGGTGTTGACGCTATCTCGATCTTCCTTCCTGATCAGCGATTAACCCACAGGTATGTCTATTCCTTTCGCAGTTGAAAGTTCTTCTGTCCCCAGGTTGGGGTTGACCTGAACAAACCCGGACTGCGAAGGCCAACATCGAAGTGGTCCCAAGCCGTTTTCAGGGCGGGGTCTTCCGGGCAAGGTCATCCCCCTTCTTTTCCTGGTTATACTGTTCTGGGTTTGCTCGGCAAACTCATTCCTCTATAGAATTGTCTTCCACATAGTCTTTAGATTTATTTACACTTGTTAAATTTGCTTAGTCTCTCCTTTTTTTTCCTTTTCAGGATTTTTCCTTTTTAAAAGTGAAAAATCCACGACCGTTTTAGAAGCACCCCTGGGATGTCAACAGCTAAAACAGGTCAGCTGAGGCCTCTTTTATCTACTCTACTACTACTATGCACTCTATCTTTATTTCCTCTCCTACTATCTGCTGAATCTCAGCCTATCTTACTCCACAGGCCAATGATGAGATACGTTGAATTCAATAATTATTTAATTTCCACAACAGAAACCCGCAGTAAAAATCACACAGAAGAAACAGTTGATAGATATAACCACAGTAGAAGAAAGAGAAGCTACAAATAGTAATAATAGTGATATAGATATAGCCAAGGAAGAAGAAAAGATGGAGGCAGACACCAACACTTTCAAGCGGCCATTAAGCCCACAAGAAGGAGTTGATAACACCAAAAACAGCTAAAGTATCTGAGACTGCCCACCCAGAAGCTCCTCATGCAAAAGCAGGGGAGACTCTAAGCCATCTTATTAGAGGTATCCCTGGGGTAGCGGATAAATTCAAAGAAGCGATGGCAAAATTAGGAGAACCTGAACTCCTCCTTACAGGGAAGCATGGACCTAATGTTGTCAGTGCAAAATGGGGTGACCTTTTCGTTGATGACGTCAGCAAAATCAGCCCTGATCAAGTAGAGGTAGCTATGGATTTAGATGAGGAGGCAGTTTCGGCGTTTTTTATAGCTCTCTGCAAACTCGACATGGTCAAGGGAAGTGAAGTGGCCAAGAGAATATTAACAGCTCACAACAAAAGAAAGGCACAGTAACCACCTTGTGGGTTTTCTCTACACAGCTTCACTGGTTTTTAGATCCCACAGGTGCGGGAGGACCTAAGAACCCGAGCGGCGAAGGCTTACAGCGAGGAGGTGCAGTTCCTTGAGAGCTGCATCACTCGGGCCAGATCCTTCCTCCACCTCTAAATTTAGTTTTCCATTCCTTTGGCTTTCTCGATACTTATGTTACATTTTCTGTTTGTTACATGTTTTCCTTTTCAGGATTTTTCCTTTTTCTAAAGTGAAAAATCAACGACCGTTTTAGTAACGCCCCTGGGGGGCAAACAGCTAAAACAGGTCAACTGAGGCCTCTTTTACCTACTCTACTACTATGCACTCTATCTTTATTTCCTCTCCTACTATCTGCTGACTCTCAGCATATCTTACTCTACAGGCCGATGATGAAGATTTGTTGAACTCACAAATTATTATTAATGGATGGCAATGCTTGCAGCCAATGAAGTTCTAACTGAGGCTTGCTTATTGCTGTTACCCTCCTGCCATGATCAGAGCTTTAATAGCTCAATACAACCTTATCCCTACACTGTCCTCTACAGAAAACGGGGAAGAAGAAAAGCATTTTTGCTTCGCCCCTTTAAGCCAGTCCTTTTAAGGACTTAAGCAAAGTATGTTAAATTGTCTTTAACATGACTGAAAAGGTTAATAATATAACGACAGAAGAATCAGAATCAGATGATTTGCTAGATTCAGAGTTTGAAGACGACGAGATGACAGGCCTTAGTGCAACAGACTATCTACTTGGTTACCACAAAAAGTCAGACCCACAGGTGCTGGAAAGGTATTGACAAGAACTTATGAAAGGAAAGCTGCCCCGCTTCTACAACACTAAACCTAACGTCTTGGGGTTTGAATGGGGTCCTTTCTTTATCAAAGATGTATCCAAATTCTCAGCCGCGCACGCGGAATCCATGACCTTCCTTAGCGAAGAGATAAGACGAACAATTCAACAACCCTTTCAGAGTTACTTAAAAACAAGAAGAAGGAGTTAACTACAGCAGTTTCCCAAAATTGGCGTAGAGTGAAAATACAAGAGGCCCAGGGAAAAAATAATAACAGGAAGAAACACCCTGCAAGAGGCTTTGCCGGCAGACCGGTCGAGCCTCTTCAGGTTGCATTAATCTTGGAAACATAGTTTAAAACCTAAATTAATTTAGTAACCATATGAAGTAAGGTATGCAAATCGTGCCAAGGAAGTGAAAACCAAGGCACTAACAAAATTTTCATTGCTAGGACAATTAGCTGGTACACTGTCACCTAGAGGGGAGGTTTCCACTCCCCTCTGAAAACAGAGTCAGGAAAATTATCAGGATCAACAGAGTATAGACTCTGTATCATAAAGATTACCCTCCAAAGTCGGGCTTTTTAGCCCGCAAACAGAAATGATGACGGGTAACACCGTGTTACTTTAAAGTGATCGGTACTGACTGATCTTTATTTCCTCTCCTACTATCTGCTGACTCTCAGCCTATCTTACTCTACAGGCCAATGATGAAGTTTGTTGAACTCACAAAATATATTTCTGGATGGAGGTACCACTAATAATACTGTACGAAGATAGTCGCCCTTATTCCCGAGTGATATTCCAAGACACCCTGCGGATACCTGAAACTACGGACAATACCGAACCCTATATATATATATATATATATATATATATATATATATACGTTCATACTTATAAAATTAAATTAGTTACAGCAAGAGATTATATAATTAATAATAATATTAGTTACAGCAAGAGATTACATAATTAATAATAATAACTACTAATAAAATAGAACAGTTATAACAACATACTGTAATAAAAGTTATCTGAATGCGAATGCAATCTTAGCAACCTCAGCGTATTTTTATTATTATTATTCATTATTTCATGAAGTCGAAAACTTTCACTTCTCTTTGGCATCTCAGAACCGCTACTCTTGCTGTTTGGGGCCATTATTCAGTAAAATAAGGGTTACTGAATAAAAGCAGTCGATCTAATAACCGAGAACTACTCAGAACGGCGCACAATTCCAGATATTCCTAATTTCATAAAGGCTGCACGTCGCGTGCAGCTTTCTTTACATTTTCAACTTGTTGCCGTGGTTTTGGTCTACCTCTGCGATCAGCGGCATTGTCTATTACGAAAAGAAAGAGTCACACGGCTTCATTTCGTCGATGTAAAATTACATTGGCAAAGGGAATATTAGATCCAACATTATTTCAAAGCCGAATGTTTGTAGAAACTATGAAAGTTTCGTAACTTGACCTGAGAGCTTAAGATTAATACAATCCCCGGCATAATCGAGTTGCACTTCCTACTTGACGAAGTAGCTAAAGGTAACTCGGTGTTTGCCGAGAATTGTATTCTCGTAAGCTCCCAGGTCAACCTACGAAATTTTCATAGTTTCTACAAACATTCAGGTTTGAAATATTTGCCGAAGTAATTACAAATTGTTTATTTCTAATTTTTAATTAATATTTTCGGATCAGAATTGAACCGCCGATAACTGAAATCCCGTTAGTCATCACAAAGATAAGGGGGGGGGAAGAAACAACGGTATTTTAACAAAGAATGAGCAGGAAAACTCTCTGCCTCACTGCAAAGAACCAAAACCAGTTAAACCTGTACATAAGATTTTTATTTCTAAAATAATAAAAAAAAAGAGTAGTATTAATAATTAATTGTAAAAACAAAATAGTGTTATATATTTATAATACAAACAATGCATGAAGTTTATGCAATTTAAAGTGTAAACTAAAAAGTAAAGCTGCAGATTTCTGAATAGTTCAACTAAGACTCTTGAACTCTTGATATCCGCGTGCTTAAGAAGAATTCAGAAGAGAGATAATAATAAATGAAAAAATAAAAATCAACTTTGACAACCGTAAACGCCGTGTGGTCACTCCCGTACCTCACTGGGTTTTGGGAGTGAAGCCTTCTGCTAGAAGTAATGATAGGGTCGCAGAGAGAAGTGATATAGTAGCAGATACCCTATCCATACAGAGTTAGTAGGACAGTCACAAACATCTATACCCTCGCCGGGATTCGAACTCACACTCTCTTTACAGGAGAGTGGATACACTAACTAGTCGGACAACCAGGCCGTAGAAGAGAGATGGAATAAGAAAAGTGCAGGTAGGGCTTATTATTGCTTATCGCGAAGAGAGAAGTAAAAACCAAACCATTAATAATCGGAAATATGACTGGTGGAACGAGTGGGCTGATAATACAACTACAGGAAAACCTCGCTTACCGCGATGAATTAATCCATTAATTAATGCGCGCTAAGCGAAATCGCGTTAAGCGAATACAATAAACAATGGGAATCATTATAATTCATTCATCAGTAAGCGTAAATTTGAAAAAAAAATACAGTTTAAGGATAAAATTATCCAAGTTAATAAAAATCAATTGCTTAAATTTTTATTAAATGTCTAAACATTTGATTGAGCTACTTTTTTTTATTTAAAAATGAAGTAAAGATGTTTGAATCGTGCTTGACTTTTTCATCTTGTCTGCAATTTGCGATAGCTGGCGATCGCTTTAGCAAGATTTCGGTCCATTTCGAAGCTTAGTTCCATATCAGGATCGGCATCAAACAGAATCTCCTTAGCATACTCAATGTGATTGAAAACTTGCGCAAGTTCTTAGTTGTAACATTCTCTTCTTGTTCGCGCTCCTTATCTTCTTCTTCTTCATATGCATGCTGTTCTTCTAGTTGAAGGAGATCATTCTTTCTTAAATGGTCTGAATGTGCATCCAGCAAGTTACTCACATCTTCATTATCCACTTCAGTAAATCCAAGTTCTTTTCCAATTGTGCTGATTTCTTCAATAAATGTTAGATCTTGGATTTTCGGCACGATACACTAACATAGGCTTAAGATTAAATTCTCCTTCTGCATTGCCTCCTGATAAAAGTAAGATGATCTTTAGATACTTTGTATGCTAGTTGAGATGCTTCAGTTTTAGCTAGGGAAGTTTTTGTTGGCATACGCTTCCAAAAGAGACCAATTTCGTCGAAGATGATTATATACAGATCGTCATAATCACCCTCCTGAATTATCTTTGCAATTCTGCAGTAAACTTGGCCGCAGAATCTCTATTATTACTGGTAGATTACCCATCCAGTTCGATTTTTAAAATGGTCAAACCATCCTAAACTCGCATTAAAGCTTTCGCATTACTCTTGAAATTGGGTTTCTTTCTATGAGGTAAAATATTGAGAGCTTCGGCTGTACTAAGAGGTATATTTTTTTTTGGTTATAATATCTTCAATCAAGAGTGATAGAAGACACTCCATGTCGATAATCATGTTTTTTTTTTTTTTGGGTAATCTGCATTTTAAAGAAGCAGTTGCAACTTTCCTTGTTCATTGTATTCTTTGCTCTTATTTAACATAGTCCAAACTGTAGACTCACTGTATGCCAGGTCTTTCACAATCGTTGTATTGCTAGCGCCACTTTCATCTCTCTTAATGAATTTTAGCTTTTCCATTCGCTGCAGATTGGCAACAAAAATTTCCTAAAACAATCGCGTTAACTGATTAATCACTCGCTTAAAGCGGAAATTTTTTCCTTATCGTTTTCCTTATCTGCGAACATGGTCTAGATAGCCTCAAACTCTTTCAAGAACATTTGAATGATATATACCCGAATATTAAGTTCACATCTGAATTGGAAGTTGATGGCTCTATCGCATTCTTAGATATCAAAGTAACCCGGACGATTGAACATCCTAAATTTTCTATTTTCAGAAAACCGACACATACAGAGGCATCTTCATGCTAACTCACACCATTTTCCTCCACAGAAGTTGGCTTTTATCTCCACTCTAGGTCACTGAACTCGGTCGGTTCTGGACGAAAAGGAACTTCACAATGAACGTGTAGAGTCTACGTCATTACATTTAGTTGTAGCAATGGTGTTGACAATGGAAGAAAACACGTTTATTGTTGAGCATTATTTTCATTCATACGGAGTTGGAAAGGCAAATGGTCCAAGACTACGACATGCTTGCGAGTAGTTTGTTCGTCGTTTTAGTAAGCCTGCATCAAGCAATAGTGTCATCATTGCCTTAATGGAGATGTTCCGCCGTACCAGAAGTGTTCTGCGCAATTTAGAAGGGCATTCGGGGAGACCACAGACTGTTAACATAAATGATACTCACGTGTGTGTGTGTGTGTGTGTGTGTGTGTGTGTGTGTGTGTGTGTGTGTGTGTGTGTGTGTGTGTGTGACGGAGCAAGTGTTACAGTCTACGACGAAACGCAATGAACGCCAAACAGCGGTAACACTTGAATTCTGAGGCGGTCACTGCGGAGAATCCCTAAGGAGCTGGGTGGCTTTACGTACGTCATTCATGTGGGTCAGTGTGTATCAGCAGCGGATTATGCTGCACGCGTGCTGGCTAATGTCTGTGAAGATCCGTTCTTCCTCCATAATATCTGCTTCTCGGACGATGAGCATCTCCATCTAAGTGGCAAGAACCTATAGGTTGCTTGGTTTCTCGAGACCTGACTTTATCCCCGAGAAATCTCTTCACAGGAGAATCTCACCGTGCGGTTTCCCCCATGACATAAATGGGCCCTACTTCATCGAAGAGGGTGGTGTAACTGTGACCTTGAATAGCGAACGCTACATCCAGAATATGTTGGTCCGTTCACCCAGGATTTGCATAGGATATATCGTGCAAACAACATTCTATTTCATGCACAGATATTCGAACAGGACGGAGCAACCTGTCACACATGACGTGATCCTAGGACCTTTTTATCAGAACACTTCCCCGAGAGACTCATTTCGAGATTCACCAAATTCCTTGATGTTCTCCTGACCGGATGTCGCATCGCTTCATGCCTTCGTTTGGGGTATGTTGAAGGAATGATTATTCCACCGTGACCCGCCTTCAAACCTCGATCAACTGAGGGATAAAATTGCACGATATGTCCAGTAGATGTCCCAATCCCTGTTCTCGAAGATTACAGAGAACCTTCGCATGTGCTACGAAACCTGTCTTGAAAGGCAAGGTGCCCATTTCGAGCACGTAATCTACAGTAGTTAGTGCTTTATTCGACCGATTCCACCGACAGTTGTGAATGTATTGTACATGTAATCATATGCAAATATATATTTCTTTGATAATAAACCAGTTATAAACCAGTTTACTCCATGACATATGTCGTTTGATAAATTAAATCAGTACTTTTTCATTTTTCGATTTATTTTTTTATTTTTTTAGCCGTACTGTATAAAGAGTATTTGCTATATTGGTTAAGTTTCATTTTTCGCGTGTGTGTGTATATATATATATATATATATATATATATATATATATATATATATATATATATATATATATATATATGAAATTTTTTTTTACCTTGGGGATAATATATATTAAGGATACCAAGTAATTTTATAAACTTGTTTTTTGACTCCTTCTCCCAAGTAAGCAAAACAGTTAAGTTTGTGCCTGAACGTAGTTCAAGTCTAAAAGGTAGGGCAACTCGTTGTAAAGGTGGTAAAGCTCTGATCTCCATTCTTAGTATTTCCCATAATGTAAAACATATCTCACTAGAAGATGTATACTGATACATTATGGGTTGGCGGGGGTCTTAATATATATATATATAAACGATTACGTTACTCGCATTGACACCAATAACCTATTGACATGGACCAAAATAATAAACGATATAAGCTATCGGAGCTGATTGTGAGCTTATAGTTCACAGTTCCATTCGAACTACTACTCTTCTAGGAGACTTTGTGCATATAATCATTAGAATTTTTCTGATAATTTTGATTTAGAACGTAAGAGTAAAGTTATTTAAAAGGATATCATAAAGATGTGGAATTTATTCCGCAATAAACGAGATTGTTTTTTTTTCATGCTTGCAATTGAAAGCATTTTGAAATTATTCCGCCTCTTATTCCCCCCCCCCCTCCGCTTTCGATAACGATATATCTAACAGGTCCGCGCGGTTAGCCTATGGCTGTGTGCTTCTCAACCGTATGCCCGGGGAAGGAGTGTCCTAGGTGCGATTCCCGTCGACGACGTGAGGAGCTGAAGGATCTTCCTCGGCCATAGCCAAGTTAGCCGGTCTTGGGCGTGGACAATAGGGTTTTTTCCTCAGTTTATCCTGGGTTTTTTTTATCCCACAAAGCGTGGCAAACTTGCCTTGAGAACTCAACACTACGGACATAGGATACACAGGGGCGTAAGGCTGACCACCTTATCCTGTCAACAGTTTGAGGTCCGATAATTAACTAACCCTCGACACCGTAAGGTAAAAGAGGGGAAAAGAAAGATGAGATGAGATATGTCTAACAGTCATCAAATGTTCTTGTATGATGATAGTAGTGCTACATTATGATTTAAAAAAAGTGTGCACCCCTCCCCCCCCCCCCAAACAAAAGAGTCTGCTGTAAATAGTCAGTAAAAGCCATTGTTACGAAACTGGGGCCAACTCTCTGCTAAGTTTCTCCGGTCTGGGTCAAACAAGAATGATGTATATAAAATATTGTAATACCAACAAATGTATAAAATATGTTGTTTAACTTTTAAGTCGATTACAATCTCTGTTTTTTATAACTGTTGTTATCTACAATAGAAGGAGTGGGGGAATGTGAAGTGTGATTATACTTGCTTGTGCTGCATAGAATTTGGTAAAAAATGAGGATTTTATCCATTAGTATAAACGATCTATTATCCAATAGCTTAACTATGAAAGGTATAAGGAATATACTACAGTAAGATTGTGAAAGAAAAGTGTACTATATTTATTCCATTAGAGATATTAAGATTTTTCTAGATTTTATATATATATTAGCACCGATGTAGCTAATGCATGTCGTACGAGGCGACTAAAATTGGTACCCAGGGAGGATAATGGATGGCAATGCTGTAGCCAATGAAGTTCTAACTGAGGCTCGGCTATTGCTGTTACCCTCTTGCCATGATCAGAGCTTTATAGCTCAATAACACCTTATCCTTACACTGTCCTATACAGACAACGGGGAATATGAAAAGCATTCTTGCTTCGCCCCTAAGCCAGTCCTTATAAGGACTAATAAAAATGCACATAGCGGATATAGGGTAAATTTTAATTTCTTGGTTTTTAGTGGAGTTATTTTCCACTAAAAAAAAATCTATCTGTCTGTGAAAAATGTAGTTATTCCTGTGTAATACATAGTAGTCGCCCTTATTCGCGGGGTGATAGATACGTTCCAAGACACCCTGCGGATACCTGAAATCAGGGATAGCACCGAACCCTACATATACGTTCATACTTATAAAATTAAGTTAGTTTACAGTAAGAGATTACATAATTAATAATAATAACTACTAATAAAATAGAACAGTTATAACAGCATACTGTAATAAAAGTTATCTGAATGCGAATGGAATCTTAGCAACCTCAGCGTATTTTTATTATTATTCATTATTTCATGAAGTCGAAAACTCACTTCTCTTTAGCATATCCGAATTGCTGGCACTGCTACTCTTGCTGTTTGGAGCCATTATTCAGTGAAATAAGGGTTATTGAACACAAGCAGTGCGATACCGGGACTGTCGATCTGATAACCGAGAACTACTCAGACCGGCACGCAAATTCCAGATATTCCTAATTTCATAAAGGCTGCACAGAGCGTGTAGCTTTCTCCACCTTTTCAACTTATTGCCGTGGTTTCACTTCGATTCATACTTCACTTCTATCCGTACAAGTTCAGTCGAGTACAAGCACTGCTACCACAGATTTATGATAAGCGCATGACCTTCGCGCTAACGTTTTTTGCCCGAATGGAGGTCTTGGAGAATTGCACAACTGCAGAATTTGGGCATCTGAACATCCCCAAGCGATGCAGCAAGTACCACTGCATTCTCCAAAAGTAACCGTGTGGTGTGGCTTCACAGCCGATTTCATAATAAGACCATACTTTTTTGAGCGTATTACCCTACAGGTCCTGTAACCTGCTCCATTACTGGAGACATTTATCGACAAATGCTGGAAAATTTTGTCATTCCTGCATTGCAGCAAAGACAATGTTTGTACTCCATAATTTTTATGCAGGATGCAGCAAGGCCACACATTAAACGGTTAATACAGCGCCTTTTACTCCAGCATTTCAGTAATGAGAGGGTTATCAGTCAGTTCTTTCCGACAGCATGGCCGCTTCGATCCCCGGACATCACTCTATGTGACTTTTTGGCTGTGGGGGTATTTGAAATCCGTTGTGTTTGATGGTGACGTTCCCTACTTGCTTGTCTTGAAAGAGAACATAAACGGGCTGTTATGAACATCCAATCCGACTCCTTACGCTCAGTTGTAGAGAATGTCGTACACCGGATGCAATTTGTTGTACACAGGAAAGGTCAGCACATTGAAAATTGTGTATGTGTTCCAGGGGTCCTGACTCTCATGAATAAAACATTATTTCCCGTGAGTTCAATCACTGCATTAATTTCTGTGTCTCTCGCAAGTTGTTGTTTTAGTTTAATTATTATTATTATTACTATCATTGTAACGCGCCACATATCTAGCTGGAATGAGTGACGCGGTTGTAGCTTACAACGTCTAAATATTATTATTCCATTTTATCTGCTTTTAATATAATTATCCGCTTGTTTTCGTCTCCGCCAGCGCCAAAATTTTCCCTATCGGCGACTTTTGGTACAAAATCTTTTTTTCGCGGAAATCATTTCCCCATGCCTTCAAAAGTCTCAATATAAAATTTGGTCTCATTCCATTTATTGGTTTTAGCTACAGATGCCACCAAAGAGGGAAAGTTATTTTATGGCCACTCTGAATGAGTGTGTGTGTGTGTGTGTGTGTATATATATATATATATATATATATATATATATATATATATATATATATATATATATATATATAGAGAGAGAGAGAGAGAGAGAGAGAGAGAGAGAGAGAGAGAGAAAGTTTTTTTACCTTGGGTATAATATATGTTAAAGATACCAAGCTATTTTAAATATAAACCTGGTTTTATTTACTCCATTTCCGAAGTAAGCAAACAGACAAGTCAGTCAAGTTTGCGCCTGCAAGTGTTGCAAGTCTAGCTGATCCTGCATGCATGTAGTGCAAGTCCAAGGCAACTCGTGCTAAAGGTAGAATAACCTTATGGTAACTTGTGTTGGTAAAATATTTATAAGCTCTGTATTACTTAAAACTTAGTATTTCTTAGCCTGGCTCCCACTGTTGAGACCTCAAAAAAGGTCGAAACCGGTCAGGCTAGTGGCCCCTTTATGAACCTTGCCTTTAATACATAGCATCATACATCTCCTGCAGGAGATGTGCTTTGCATTAAGGGTAAATATTAAGAATAGTGATCAGAGCTTATTCTACCTTTACCACGAGTTGCCTTGGACTTGCACTACGTGCAGGGTCAGCTAGACTTGCAACACTTGCAGGCGCAAACTCGACTGACTTGTCTGTTTGCTTACTTGGGAAATGGAGAAAAAAACCAGGTTTATATTTAAAATAACTTGGTATCTTTAACATATATATATATATATATACAGGGTGTCCAAAAATTCACGCAAGATTTAAATTTAGCGCCATTTGTGCTGTAAAGTGTTGCCAACGAGAAAAAAAAAAGACAACGTGACAGCTGACAGTTCAGGGTTATTAAAAATGACCACACACAGCGAAGAGAGTTCGTTGAATGGATTATGGAACAACAACAATTGGATGCTTATTTTTCGAACAAAATCATCTTCAGCGATGAGGCTCATTTTCATCTTGATGGCTTCGTTAATCGATAAAATTGTCGCATTTGTGGTTCAGAAAATCCACGAGTGATTGTTGAGAAACAAATGCATCCACAACGTGTTACTGTTTGGTGCAGATTTTGGGCTGGAGGCATCATCGGTCCATTCTTCTTCGAAAATATGGCTAGTAAGGCAATAACAGTTAATGGTGCTCGCTATCGCGACATGATAATCCAGTTTTTTTATGGCTAAATTCCAAGATATGGATGTGGACGACATGTGGTTTCAACAAGACGGTGCCACATGCCATACAGCCCGAGAAACAATTCAATTACTGCATGAGACATTTCCTGGTCGTGTAGTTTCTCGTTTTGGTGAATCAGAATTGGCCGCCCAGATCATGTGACTTAACGCCAGTGGATTTTTTTCTTTGAGGTTTTTTGAAGTCTAAGGTTTATGCCAACAAGCCCACGACCACCCACGCCTTGAAGGAGGAAATTGAGCGCTGTATCAACGAAATTCTGCCACATTTATGCAAAACGGTCATGGAAAATTTCGACAACAGAATGCGTATGTGCCAGCAAAGCTGTGGAGGCCATTTACCCGATATGCTATTCCATGCATAACCCTATACTGTATACTTTATGAAGTATACTATATATATATATATAGTAGTGTGTCCTCCCTCCCGCGAAAAGTCTCTGGACAGAGGTGTCACGTAATAATAAGAATAAAAATATGTTCTCAACTTGTAGGAATTTTACAACCACAAAAGTCAACAAAATGACAAGTGAATGCATTGTGCACATATTTTTAATATATATATATATATATATATATATATATATATATATATATATATATACATTGTGCACATATATATATATATATATATATATTAAAAATATGTGCACAATGCATTCACTTGTCATTTTGTTGACTTTTGTGGTTGTAAAATTCCTACAAGTTGAGAACATATTTTTATTCTTATTATTACGTGACACCTCTGTCCAGAGACTTTTCGCGGGAGGGAGGACACACTACCACTCACCGTGTCCCTTAATCCTCGTGAAACTACGTGAAATTAGTACAATCAACGCAACGCCATTTACCGACCACCATCTCCACAATATTTGTAAATTATAGAGCATATTTGTAAATAACAGTACAAAACATTGGTTCGATGAAACTTAAACGTAATAAATCAGACTTATTAAAGAATGCAGAGATTCTTTTTATAAGCTTGATTTATCAAATTCATTCATAATTATTCGACTTACGTTATTAAAAATCATTTTTATATTTTAAATATATTACGATTAAATTAACGAACGATTAATCTTACCCGCAGAAGCCATTGATGAAGAGGAATTCCGGCAGAATTTCAGCTGTGCCTTATCTACAGAATAATTTGTAGTTACGAGCAGTGCATGTACTAACAGTCACTTCAGCCCTTCTTTATTGGAATCTCATGGTGATAAAGCGTCTGTGTGCAAAGAAACCTGTTTACACAGTGCCGTTTATACAATTGACGCGTGCAAAAAACAAAAAGAATAAATAAAATAGATGTGCAAAGCTATATAAATTCCCTTGTCTTGGAGAGAATCGAGCATAACTGATTCACAAATAAATTGAAAGCGATTGCCGCATTAGCTATGTGGGCTAGCAGACACTGAACCCCTTGGATATAGATTATTGCACAATTCATGATAGTATTATCAAGTTAAAATCTATTGGTGTAGAATTATTCCATATAAAACTATTAAATAACCACGTATCGTGTAGATGCAGTCACACGAATAACGAAGTTATTATTATTATTATTTAACTTTGCAAAAGATAAAGCGAATACGGCTTAAAAATTATTTAAAAGACAGTATCCGATTACAGCGAACAAAATTATTTTTCTTAAAGGTAGAGAAATTGGATAAACAAAAACGATGCACAAATCACCAAGAACTGCATCTTTATCAAATAATCTACAGCATAGTTTAAAATGGAATTAATGCAGAAAAATCAAGAAGAAATAAACAATAGAGAAAATAAGGACAGAACTTTGGGAGTATAATATTCATGGAATAATGATGTACAATTATAATATTAATATGTAAGATTATATAAGCTACTATATTTAATTAAGGCTTACCGCTTGATGAGATGTGAAAACTTTTAAAAATCAACTAAATCATACACATTCATATTAATTTTAATAAAACATATATTAACGTGCGTTTTGAAACAATTCTAAATTCTTCTGCTTGTTGTTCTTACACTATAAATAAACAAGCAAAAAGAACTGCCACCTAGTGTAAAGAGTTGTATACAAAACATGAAAATTATATCAAGGATAATTTTTTGACAATAAAATATTCAAATTTTATTCATATTACTATAAGAAAATACTACACTGTTCCTATTATATATAAAACAAACAAACCACCACAACAAAAATATTATATTATTATCAGTTACAGTCGACTGATTTACTTTTTTTTTTTCTTCAAAATATGTCGGAAAGTTTTCATTGAAATATTTATAATAGAAATATACGAGTTATATTAATATTAGATTAATTAATATTAATATTCTTAATATTAATATTAATAACATTATTTTTAAATGAAACTAATTTTTTCAACTGCTGTAGCGATTAGTCTTTTTGACTTCATGTAGTCATGGCAGCGACGATAATAATAACCTGAAAGAAGGATGTTCCAAAGAATTTGATCATACTATAATGGGATTCTAGATTGCAGTGTATCTCATGCGGAATAAGAAATCAGAGAAATAGGAATAATTTCTTTGGAGGACTTGAGGTGATAATCAAGTCATGGTTGATGAGCGTACTATACTTTTCTGTGCAAAGAGTGCTGCTTATTTAGCATTCCACAATGAAACAAACATTAAATTAAAAAAAAAGCAGCAAACTGAATCATTAAAGTAAATAAAATAAAAAAATAAATAAAACGTTTACTCTTGACTCCGTTATATCTAAAAAACATACGAGAACATTTCAAAACGCAGAGACATTTCCAAGTTTCGCGTCTCTTGCATTAATAACTGACCTTCCCTCTCTTTCTTAAAAAAGAAAATAGAAAGAAAGAGAGAGAGAGAGAGAGAGAGAGAGAGAGAGAGAGAGAGAGAGAGAGAGAGAGAAAGAGAGAGAGAAAGGATTTTTGCAATTGTGAGACAAAACCAGGATTGCAAGAGATTAAATTATATAAAGGCGAAAGAGATACAATTTGACCTTGAGGTTACAGGAACGTAATTATTTTTATTTGTTTGTCTACGCAGCAGAGTAAATTCTCTGAAACCTCAAAAGCACATGAAAGAAAAAACTATCAATCAATGTCAATCATTGAAACGTCCTTTCAAAGGATAACTTAGGCTAAAGGTACACTTACCCTCTACTTTCTGTTTAGCTATTGTGATTAACCTTCTTTTCGCATCTGTTATAGTATTGGTAGAATGAACAAAAACACCATAAACGCACTGAATATTCGTAGTTCGATGGTCATTAGTATAGAAACAATTAAGGCGATTCGCTGTGTGTGTGATGAGTTATTTAATTCTGTTGACCCTTTACCTGTCTTTGACAGTAGCAAAAGTTTTTGGTTTAGTATATCGTGTATTAACAGTTATCAAAGGATTACCAATGTACCCACTTTTTACACAGAAATAATCTACGCAAAAGTCGCAATTATAGAAAAAAATTCCTATAAATGAACTACAATTTTACTTTTTTTTATAAATAATTTTCATCTCTTAATTTGAAAATGTAGCGATCGAAGTATGATAGTAGATAAGGAATTGACATTTAGAGAAATACTGACACAAAGAAAAAAACTGCTAATGTGAGAAAGATACACTGATGATTAGGAATAAGGAATTTCCTAATCATCTGAATCCTAACGGAATAAGGAATTATTATTTCTCTTTATAAGTCTTGATCCGACCATATTGACATTTGTCCACACATGTGGTCGCTTTGGTTTCAGATTTCAGTAAGATGTGAAACCGGTGGAGATAGATACATATTTATTATTTTTTTTATTTAACTTGATAAAATATACATTAGAAGATAGGTAACAAAAGGACGGTTTACATATTATAAGTATATATATTACAGAGAAAGAAAGATTTTCCTTTCGGATGTACAACAGAAAATGCAAAAAATGAATCAACATTACAGTTCAGTTTCACTCTTAGTTATCTTTCAGATGAAGTGTATTGTCGTCAATCCAGAACAGGGTACCAGTTGGATTCCACTCCTCTATGAATTTCGCGACAGTTCTTGTTTCTTTGTAGTAATCAAGTTCCAGTGAAAGCCTGCTTTTTAGTTTCCGACGGAGGCTGTACATGAGGGTTTGTGCCGATTCGGTGCCGGTTATTTCTTATGTGTTTTAGATAGAAGCTGTAGATGACTGCCTTAGCGCAGATGAAGAGGAAATTGCATATTCTGTGTCTGATTTCTTCTGTATGGACTAAATTCCAGTAGTCTTCTTGGCTGTGTGCGTAGTTACGGGTGTTAGAGGCAGTATTCAGGACATCAGGTGATCATTGCTTTGTTTGAGAGACAGGTTAGATATGTGTGTTCCAAGGTACCCGAAACGTCACAGAATAGACACAGATCTGTTTCTCTGAGCTGAAATTTGTAGAACTTAGAAGGAGTTGGCAAGAATGTTATGCCATAGTCTCCACTGTATGTCGGAATCTGGTTTGGCACACTTCGATTTATATGGAAGATCCCACTGAAAACTGAGTAGCATGTGCTGCCTTATAGATGAGAGAATTAAGGATGAATATACGAAGGGCTAAATTGGAGGCACTGATATGAGGAAGTGGTATATTTTTTGTAGTTGGAGTCCGAGCAGTTTCTAGAAGGAATACGGATTCCCGAGGTGTAGCGATATGTGGATAGGCTTTTATAATAGCTGCTTACATCTGTTGATATTGCTTTAGATAGATAAAGAGAGCTCACGATATTCTCGTACAATGTTGGACACAAGAATAAATTAATATAGACTGCAGTTTAGCCAGGGGATATGATAACGACATATATAAGTTAAGGAATTTTACAGGGGAGATTTCAACATATGGCAGCAAGGAAGTGAGAAGCAGATTTTTTGTATAGCGAGTGAATCAATGAGTGGAATATATTGCCTGAGGAAGTGGAATGTACATGGTTATGAAAAGAATTATGGTAGTCATTGTATGCTCCGGTACGAGCCTCCTACTATAAGTCTCCTAAAACTACACAGAGATACCGGTTTAATAATAATAATAATAAAGTTAGGTAATGTGTTTTTTGTAAATCATTGAAATATTTATTTAAAAAAATGCTTCAACTTTGTGATGTTACATCATTCCTTATTTAGCATATCCTTATCACAGAGTGTCGCATTTATTCGATTCCTTCTCTTAAGATAGGATCATCCTTTATAAAATAATTTAATATTCATTTAAATTATTTTATAAAGATGCACATTAAGTTTACCAAAACATATAGAGCTTCATGCACGATGCCAAATAAGAATAAAATCTTGAAAAACCGAAATTTTATGGAAATATTATTGATCGTAAATGTCATTCGGTACATTACAATATCTTTTAGTGACTTTTATAAATACTGTAGAAAATTAATAATAAAACAATGAAGAAAATAATAAATATTTATTTAAAAGGATGATCGCAAGTTCAACTTGATATTTCTTAAAATTTCTGAATTAATCGTTTGTTTTACTTTAGCTTTTAAGTTTTCCTGATTCAGCATCTATAAAGCAAGTTAACAAAAAAAAAGTAATTAAAACGCCTAGCAACAAGCATATGTGATAGGCAGATAAGTATTTAACTATCAATTCGATAATTAAAACAATGGAATTTTTTTAGGAACTTATTAATCTTAGAGCTGACGTAAATCCTTTCTACTGAAAATCAACAATTCGATGATTATAACCAAATTTTGCATGTTATCATTAACAGGACCAATGAATAACTGTTCGTTGATAACATTCACATAACGCGTATAACAAAATAAGTAAACACTTTCTCTGCACACGAAACTTATTTTTTTCCACAAAGCCCTTTTTTTCTTGATGATAAAACACATTATAAAAATAGCGTCTGCGCACTTCCATTATTCGTCTGCTACTGCTGCTGTTTTACTTGAAGAATAAAAGGTTGAAGACAATATGGCTTCTACTAGTAAGAATATTTTTATTTTTTCGATTTTTTTTTTTTTTTTTGCAAAGTTAAGTTCCTTATATATATTTTATATTATATATATATATATATATATATATATATATATATATATATATATATATATATATATATATATATATATATATATATATATATATATATACTATAAAATATTAAAAAATATATATATATATAAAATATAAAAATGTATATATATATATAAGAATATATATACATATATATTCTATATGTATGGGATAGTAGCAATTTTATAAGCATGGTTTTTGACCAGGGCCAACTTAATCGATCTTAGAGAGTCATATTACGAATTTGACTCACACAGAAGATTGTTTTGTTTTGTTTTGTTTTTCCTTTCCCAAAACAGGCAAACTAGTCTGAAAATACGCACAGACATTTCTAACATGGAGATAACTACGTTGTCTTGAAAAAATTGGATTCAATATTAAACGAACTCCTGACCACCTTGATATTAAGTTCTACGAAGAACTAAGACGCATATAACGAGAAACAACTCATAGGTTTTCATTATCCTGGAAAAGGGCTTCATGGGAAGGGGAAGGTTAGCAGAAAAATAGAAAGGACAAGCACTAGATATTGTATTGTTATTGCAGCATTATGCTGATGGAACACATAGGTTATTCTTGTGTCAATCATCTGGGCAAACAATACTGTTTTTTTTTTATCATTTATTTATTTAATCGTATGCGGTCTATACCGACTGAGCTACGGAGGCTCTAGTTATTGGATGAATACGGATAAATGCAGTGGGAAAATCTCACTAAGAAAAGAAAAAGAAACCGACTGTTTCGAGAGTAATTATTATCTTCAATATCATATCGATGGCATATATTTTTTGCACTTCATATACATACAAGGAAATGACTGCAGACAAACATTAAAAAAAAACACCCTTCGAGCTATTTGTCCTGTAGCTGAAAAGACCTAAGGTCTTTTCAGCTACAGTTACAGTAATGAGGACCGTTACAATTTAAGATATGAATGATTCCGAAATTTAGTGAAGAGTTCCAACCGCTTGGATCAAACGTTTTGAATTTAAACTTTGAAGGCAAACATTCGAAGCACGCGGCTGGAACAAATGCACAAGATCGTGCCGTCAATCGGACGCTGCTGTAATAGCAGTCAGTCGATATATGCCAAGAAACACATTTTGTTTAAACTTTCCTTTAGACTGTTTAGTTATTGAAAATTAATAGAGAATAGACCTGTACTTATCTGCGACAATAAAGGAATTAAAAAAAAAATTGTCGCGTGCGGCGTATCCCTAAATATATTTTGCGTATCACTGTACGTAACAGGTATATTAGCTAGATTAACATTGAACTTTAAATGCTATATTTGTTTAAGTATAAATCCAGTTTGAAACTATTTAGCGTTATGACATCCGATCTTTCCATTTTTCACGAGAACCGTCATGATGTCTAGGCAAAGTATCATTATTCAGAGAAAATATAAATCTGACGAGTGTGTCAAAAGCTATTACAAAAAAATGTTTTTTTTAAAATGAATACTGTAGTTCATTTGCTTCGTCTATTAATTATGAACAAATATCAATTTGTCTGCGCATCTATCCTGCCCTATATGTACTGTATTTCTACCTGCGTTTGAACAATATGCTGGTTCCTGTTAAGGCAAAAAGATTCATGCTAGAATAAAAGAAAATTCACGAGTTCAAAAAAAAAAAAAAAAAAAAGGTCTCTGACAGCGGAGTTTTAAATATGAACGAAGAAAAGACGAATTAAAAAGGAACTGATAAAATTAATAAATGAACTAAGGCGGGTACTTAATACCGTTATATCTTCTGCTTTTAGTTTCCTAATCACTAATCAATAAATTGATTAGTGATTAGGAAAAAATAATTAATTTTTTCCTAATCACTAACCAATTTATTATTAATTTATTAATAAGTAAATTTGCATATTAAAAAATTGCTTTATTAAAAATATTTCACCCTCACCACCAACGCACACCAATAATGAAAGTTTCGTATCTCACAGAAATAACGCGCGCAAGCATAAATTTTATCTGTAAGCGACACTGCTCAACGAGCAGTGTCAAATTCAAGTGCAGTGACAAGTGCAAACGAATATCGACGAGTCTAGCCGGAACTGACCGAACGTGATAATTCCGACACTGAGTTAGATCGCAGTGCATTTGTTTCATAATCTAAAGCGTTAATCGAACAATTCCAATTAATAAATATTCAATCAATGTAAACATAAGCTGTAACCTTTAACATGTTGTATTGCATTTATATAATGTTGTTGTAAGTTATATAATGTTATAAAAATAAAAGGTGTATTAAAAACGAACTAATACGGGTACTTAATACGTTACATCTGCTTTTAGTGTTAATCACCGCGCATGGCGAGAATCCGTGATTGCAATGTTACACAGATTAATATAGTAAATTCGCGTTTAAAAGTAAAAGCTGGATTTTCAAAGATCGCGGGCCACATTTCAGTTTCTGCTCAGTGTGGTAATTAGAGCACTCCATATTATTAATTGGAAGTTCGTAAATTGGCATAAGTTTACTTTAGAAGTTTGTTGCTTAAAATCTAGTCTCAGACCATAGTAATGACAGTCCCCCCCCAATTTTTTTTTTTTTTTTTTTTTTTGCAGAAACCGACTCTGGTCCCAAGAAGTGTGATTGCCGGGATTGTCGTTGCTGTCCTGCTGCCAATTGTTGTTCCAGATATAACTGCGAAGACTGTCGTTGCTGTTCTGCTGCTCAATGCCGATCCGTATGTAACTGCGACAAATGCAGATGTTGTGCCGCTTCGAAATGCCAATCGCAAGGCAAGTGTGACAGCTGCCGCTGTTGCGCAGCTGCCAAATGTTGTCAACAACGCAAGTGCAATTGCTGCAATGCAGCTAAATGTCGTGACGGCTGCAGATGTGAAGAATGTCGCTGTTGTTCTGCTGCACGGGGCAGCTCTCGATGTGAGTGCGGCAATTGCCGCTGTTGTGAAGCTGCCAAGTGCTGAAACAAGTGAAGAGAATTTTCATGGAGTAAAAAAAAAAAGAATCGTTTAGAATGTTTAAATTGATTTACGATTCAGTTAATTTGTAATAATGATTCTGTTAAATATCAGAACTATAATAACATAATCATTCCATTAAAAATAATACATAAATAATACATATAGGAAAATGTACAATATTTTAGGATCAATAAATTTCTTCTGGGTTTAATATTTATTTATTCTGTTTTATTTTATCGCCTGCTTCTTAAATATTCCACAGTTATAATGTAATGTATGGAGTCATCTACAAGAAATCATTTTCATAGTTGAACCAACAATTTTTAACGACTGTTTTAATTTTAAAACAAAATCGATTCTTTAATTTATATTCTTGTTTTAAATATCTTTTATTTTGGAACAAACCTTAATATCCAGACTAGACTATTGTCTTTAAGTTATTACAGACGTCTGGTTAATTTTATAACAACAATGAATGAATTGATTGCTGCCAGGAGTTTCATCTTAGGACAAGTCGACCATAAGAACACAAGCGGGGAAAAGAAAAATGGCGAACTAGTGCTTTACTGGATCGTTGAACATAAGGTGTCAATGTTAACACTGTCTGGTAAGATGGACGTTTGCAAATGCAAATACCATTTTGGAATACGTTACCTTTTAAAATATGTTGGCATTATAGCCGGGGGAGGGGGAGAAGAAAGAATTATCATCATTTAAAATCGTTTTGGCACTAAAAAAAATTATACAGTTTGATCGACAATGAGAATTGCTTATAAGTAACGTATACACATTCGGCCACACTGATGTTGGAGTTAGTATTACCTAGAATTGTTTATATGTAACACAGTATTTTATCATCATATATGATAAACCACATAGGCGTCATCTTGTGTTTATTCTAATTCCCAAATTTTATTTCATTCTTTCTAATTACGGTGGAGTTATTGAAATATAATTCGACGCGTCTTATTCTTGTTATTCCCGTTGAGTTGACGGCTCGTGGCTTGAAATCGTGGGGAAGCTACAACTTTCGAAATATACATAGATACTGTAAGTACAGTGTAGTGCGTGTTTGGATAAAATATCAAAATTAGGGTAAAAATTAAAAAAAAAATTAAACATGAAAAATATTATCGACAAAATTATGCAGTTTGGTATAATTCAAAATTACTTAAAAATAAAAGCATTCCTTTAATTGTAAATTACTTATCCAAAGATTTACAATTTTTGGACATTACAATTAAATCCTTTAATTGTAATGTCTAAATATTTAAAGAGACGGAGTAAACACCTACAAGCACTACGAACACTCTACGAGCACTACGAATACTACTGGCGCAAACTGCATATAAACAACAGTGGAACTACGCGACAGACAGTACCGCATTTACGCTAATAGCTCGCATCTCACTAAGACGTGCACATGCTTGCGCGCGTAGCAATATGACACTGTGATAAACACAGTGCTGCTAGCATCCTTCGCCCTCCTAAGTGCTACAAGATGGATTTTTATTATTTTTTATACAAAATAAGAGAATTGTATAGGATTGTTGATGATAAAATGAAATATTACAAGCAAATATAAATTAATTAATTAATATATTTATATATCGAGAAAAATTGGGTGCTGCAGTTCTGCAGTGCCTATGCACGAGCCACCCCTGTTCACGTTAGCATAAAGGGGTGAACGTGCAAATGATCTGACTGAACAAAAACTTGGAATGGCTCGTTTTTTTTTTTTTTTTTTTAAATTAAAAATAAGTATAGCATCATCTAAAAAGACACCTTTCATCTGCATTTATGTTATATTCCTTTCTTGTCGTATAACGAGAAATTAGAAATGAAATATTAATCCATAAAACATCTTTAAAAAAAAAGAAAGAAAAACGTTTGTTGTCCTTTATCATAAAACTCTTATCTTTTCCGTCTTATATACTAAAATGTTTTGGATTTTCACTCTTGAATATTGCTAAAATTATTAACATGAGATCAAATACTTTTTATGATATGAAGGTCAGCAATAAAAAGACAAAGATAATGAAAATAGGTAGAATCATTGAAAATGTCAACTGTATTGTGAATGGAGAACCTGTGGAACAAGTAAAACATTTCAGCTACTTAGGCACGATTTTTAGTGAAGATGGTAAATTAAATATAGAAATAGACAACAATATCAGCAAAGCTGGTATGGTAGGAAGTCAATTGAATAAATTCATATGGAATAAGAGAGAAATTAGTCGGAACACTAAATTAGCTGTATACAAGACAGTGTTCAAAACAGTTTTAACTTATGATAGCTGGGTCAGAAGTAAAACACTGGACCAAAGACTAGAGACTGCAGATATGAGAGTCCTGAGAAAGATTAGAGGCGTGAACAGATGGCATCAATGGCAATATCATATTAAAAACGAGGATATTAGGAAAGAACTTGACATTGTCAGCATCTAGGAATGCGTTACAGAGTTAATCTCAGGTGGTATGGTCACTTAAACAGAATGGGCGAAGAAAGATTAGCAAAACAAGTGTTCTCCGCCAGGATGGCAGGAAAACGACCCAGAGGAAGACCAAGATATAGGTAGATTGATACGGTCCAATGTGCCTTAGACGATAGAAATATGAGATCTGATAATGTTGGAGTCTTGACAAGTAACAGACTGATTTGGAGGAAAATTGTAGATAGGAAGTTAGTAATGATGTACATTTTTCATGCAGTACTATCATATCCTGTACACCTCCTTGAGGGTACATGTCAGGAATTTGATGTTGATGATTATAAATTTAAAATGAGTTTGATGTACTAACTAAAAAAATAATCAGAACTATGGCTTAGTATTGAATACAGCTCAAACCAAATATATGGTAATAAGCGAACAACGACAACAACATACAAATTTAAGAGTATTAAGGGGATTTATTCAAAATGTTTAGGCATAATTATTTAAGTGTAATGATTACAGGAGATGGAACAAGAGGACATATTAAGAGGACTAAGGAAAAAGCCTCTGGAAATATTTGAGGGAAAAAGATCTGTAGACTAAATATTTCTTGAGTTGATGATTTAAAACCACGCTACCGGCCAAGACGTCTATAGACGTGAAAGTTATCATGGATGCGAAGTGCATATTAAAATTATAATACCATTGATATTACACTGAAATATATGATGGATACGAAGCATACGTGGATCCGTATTTGATCCATAACGGCCAGTGAAGTGGTTAAAGAAATGAATGTGTAATAAGATCCGTCACGAAATTAAAACGATGGCAGAGGAGAGCACACTGGCTCATCATGATTGCTGAAAAGTATGTTAAAATAAATTACTGATTTATTGTGCTAAATTCCAGTAACTGGCTTTAAATCATAAGTTATTTATAACTTCATTTTATTCGTTTGAGTCCAGAGTGTGGTCTGTGTGTTCATGTCTGTACTGATATATAAAGCGAATAGGAAGGTTAGAAATTCGGTTTTTGGAAGATCCCCACCCACCCATATTCCTTAAGGCAGTGTTTCTCAAACTGCAGATATCGACGTACCCCTTCTTAAATTTTCATTATTACCAAGTATCCCCTATCAAAATAATAGTAATAATAATAATAATAATAATAATAATAATAATAATAATAATAAGAAGAAGAAGAAGAAGAAGAAGAAGAAGAAGAAATAAATAAAAAGTATATTTCATTGTAAATGTTTTTTTTTATTAGGATTTAGATGTACATGTAAACAAAAAAAATGATTTATTTTTAATAGAACAAAATTTATAAAGACACTATAAAGTTTTACTTAATTTAAATAATTTATCACTAATGAGAGCGATGAAATTTGCAACGTTTTCTTGTTGCTTACATCTACTTATATCTGCTATATTGCTCTCTTTAACCAATCATCCAGACTTAAGAATTTGAAAGCTAAAAAAATTACCGTATTAACTCGAATATAACTCGCATTTTTTCCTCAATCGTGGTGCTAGATATATGCGGGGATTTTCGGAAACTAAAGTTTTCGGAAAACTTACTAAGAAGCTCGTATTCGCCATCAATACTTCCGACCTCGAGAGCGGTTTCCTTGTGTGCATCGTCAAAGTCATCTACCCAAATAGCATCATCTTCTTTCCCATGATTTCAAGCAAAAATTACCAGCAATTTACAAAACTTGAGGTACGTAATGAACAATCCTTCACAAATGGCTAATGAGAAGTGAAACAGAGTGAAATAACAGCAATGGAAGGCTAGTAGAGATAGAACAGCTATGAAGACGTGCATTGATTGGTGCGGTATTAACAAAAGATCGCACGACACAAAGACAAAAACAAGCTGCCAATTGAGTTGGCTCTCATTTCAACAATTGAGTTGAAATGTTAATTCTCTTCAACCGAATTCTCTAATATCTGAAACACGAAACACATTCACTATATATTTCTTAGTTTTAACACGTTCACGACGGGATGGTGTCAAGCAAAACGATATGTTTCCAGTGCGACATATGGTTTTGCTTGAGTCTATACAGCAGTTTCTGTGGGATGGGACATGTTATTCATTACTAGTGCCGTTTCTATCCCAGTTGTCTCTAATTGCAGTATTTGTTGAGAAATATATTACACAGCCTGCAAATATCTCTGTGCCTTATTCAGGGACATAATAAAAGTAATTGTTTTTCGTGCGTCGGCAGTATAGTAGCTGTTGTGGAGGGAGTGTTTACCACAGGGAACAAGTTACTATCGCCCCGACGTTCACGTCCGGGCGATAGTAACTCGCAATTTGAGCAGAAGAAGTCATACATAATATATTTAATATATATGTATATATATATATATATATATATATGTATATATATATATATATATATATATATATATATATATATATATATATATATATATATATATATATATATATATATATATATATATATATATATATATATATACATCCCCCCTAATATATATCATTTATTAAGAAATATATACAGTACGTATAAATTAATTCTTTTTTTCTTAATAATGATTCCATGCGTTAATGATGCATAGCCGAAAATTGCCACGCACCCACTGAAGACCTTTCACGTACTCCCCGGGGTACGCATACCACACTTTGAGAAACACTGCCTTAGGGGAACTTGCCTGAGTTGGTCTGCGCAACCCTCACTTTCATTATTGAATTTAGGATTTAGAATTGACATTGCTGGTATTTAAACAAAAATGGAAGATCAGATTTAATTTTAAGCTTACCTTCTAATTCACAAATGATGGGTGGATTGTGATAGTGTTCTAAAAAGACTCGTATTGGCATCTTCCCATATCTTCCCAAAAAGTCAGTTGAGAACTTTAGTTAGAGTTCTCAAGAAGAGGTTCGCATTAGCTCCTTGGATCAGGCGATTGATAATTGTTATGGTCAAATATTATCCACCATGTGTGTTGCTCTTTGGCGGTGATGGAGTTGATACCTCTCCACGAGATTTCACTTACCAGTGCAAAGATTTATGGTAATGATTTGGGATAGTTTCAACATGAGGGTCTTTGCAGTTGTGGGACCTAAACAGAGGCAGGAAAACCTATTAGATATGCAAGACATATTTATTCGGATGGTCAGATGACAGAAGCTTTTTTTTTATTATTATTATTCTGCAAATAATATTTGTCATATAGCGTATTGTAAAACTGGTAACCCTGCATTCTTTTTAATTTTTAAAAGATAAAGGTACTGTTGGAAAAGTGGTTAGCAAAGCTTGGATTGTAGATAGCAAGTTGAAGAGGGGATCACATATTAAGAATGATATGATGGTTAAGCCGGATGTTGAGCAAATGATAGAGCGAATCTGAGAGTTTAAGATGGACATATTTGAGTGGATTTCAGTTTACATTGGGATAGTTAAAAAAGTGACAATGATGGCTCACCCTTCTTGACTTTAATAAAACTGCTATTTTTGTGTTAGGATGTGTGAAAAGTGAAATTCGTACTGGCGTATTCCACTGAGCAAACGTGATGACAACAGTGTTACAACCCATTCATATATAACGAACATAGCAGAAACGCACTGATTACAGTGCCACCTATATACTGAGATAGGAAGTTTTATACCGATCCTCTAAAATCGGGTTTTGACTGCCGATAACAGACAAACCGACCAGATATCATCCCACACTCATCCGCATAGCCACTAAGCTTACGCACGTAGTCAACTTCAATTGAAACTCCAGCACGCATTCCTGTTTTAAAGAGTACTATTGTGTTTTATACTAGATCTGTTGATGTAATTTTATCATGTCTCTGTTATTTTATATAAATCTTGCCTGTGATACCTGAAGAAGTTGATTTATTGAACGAAACTAGTAGTATCTTAACATTAAAATTAAACCTTTTCTTTTTCATTCTCGGTATATAGTCATTCAAACTAATTATATTTATATATATATATATATATAAATAATATATATATATATATATATATATATATATATATATATATATATATATATATATATATATATATATATATATATATATATATATATATATATATATATATATATATATATATATATATATATATATATATATATATATATATATATATATATTTTTTTTTTTAAGTTAAACAACTAAATTATTATTTAATAATAATAATGTTGAGAAATTCTGAAAAACCAAGAATTAGTATTTGCATTTAAAAATTCAGCTTGAAATGCGATCAAATAAAAGAAAATAAATGGAATTTCCGGTGATCGTGCTTATTTTTTTGAGTGGTTCGGTTGAAAATGTTAACTAATTTCTATATATGTGTTGTTTGTGTGCTAGAAAAAAAAATCTCTTTTATGCATTCCTCTGCAATTTTTTGATTTTCCCTCTACTAAATGCAAAGGTTAAATGGTAACAGTCGCTCCAAGTAGATACAAGCAAATAATTAATTAATTATTATTATTATTATTATTATTATTATTATTATTATTATTATTATTATTATTATTGCTATCTTGACATCACTTTTTTTCCTCTCGTTAATTTTACTTGATAGCAATTTGTTATTAATTTGAAGGATATAAAGATTAATATTATGATGAAATGATAATCGTTATACAATGACGAACTGTGTATTTAGTTTACGAATTTGTTTGTCATGGATGTATTATTGGACCAAAATATTACAGTCGTATGATTAAATAAAAATAATTTTATACTTAACGTTAGAATATTTAAATCTATAGTTAAATGTTAAAAAGATTTTAAATATTTTAAAAATTTTAAATATCAAAGATTTTATAATAAGATACCTTTAAAATTAGTTTATAAACTTTCTTTATTTGAATGGAGAAAAGGAGGAAGTTTGTAAAAATTGGAGGAAAAGTAAGATGGCGGCTCGCGTGTTAGTGTTTCGTGTCGTGTATTTTTGATGATGAATTGTGAATTTGACTGATAAGTTTTTAGAGATTTATGCTTATTCTTTAGTAATATCAGTTATTTGCTTGCTGCCATAAACAGGCATTTTATTTTCCATACTGGTTTATCCAGGTAAGTCAACTGATTTCACAAAGGCGATACGCTAGGCCTACTACCATTAGTATCGCCATTGTTGTTGTATTTTAACATCTTATTGCTGGTTGACACGCCTATGCTTGATATTGCAGGCAGTCCTTTGCGGCTGCGGGATATTTTACAAAAATTTCTGCTGGCAGGTCTTCAGACCTGCGGGATATTTTATTAACGCACATACGCAGTTAAATCGATATGAGCTCTTGAACTCATTGATAAACTCCAAAAGAAGTTCAAGCTGACATGGCCTACTAGCATGATTGACCCCGACACTATTATCGAGTCACTCGATAAAAAGCTAGCACTCAGTTTTATTAAAAAGCTCCTCAAAAAGTTTGAACGGGATTGGCCCGGCTACTTAAATTTGTATTCCTCACCTGAAGTCGATGTTGAGGAAAATGAAGACTCCCCTCAAATGGAGGAAAAACTCAATCTAGTTGTCTCTACCTCTAATTCTTCTGATCAAGAAGAAACCCACGCACGTAAGAAGAGAAAAATTCTTGCTGCTGAGTCAACAAATGTTGTTGGTATGGACGAGGATGTTCCCATTTCAGATCCCTCTGTTTCCCCCAATGAAAAGGTGTCACCGATTATCCTAAGGGAAAAGCAGAGATGGTCATCACTCAGAACCATCATGGCTAATTCACAGATTCGTTACACGTCTGCTAAAAATTCAGACGAGGGAATACGCATCCAGCCCACCACGGTGGCTGACTATAGAAATCTTACAAAGGAACTGGACACTAGAGGAACCCAATATCACACATTTTCACTTGCCTCCGAAAAAATCTGAAAGTAGTCTTACGTGGAGTCTCCGAGGATATTGACACAGATGAAATAGTTACTGACCTTAACCTACAGGAACTACCCCCATAAAGGTTACTAGAATGTTTAGATCAAATAAGACACCTATGCCTTTAGTTTTAGTAGAAATTCATAACATTTACAAAGACATTTATAATTTAAAATCAATCTGTGGACTCAAAATCACCCCAGAACCATTGAGGAAAAAATCATCTTCTGGACAGTGCCACCGATGCCAAAAATTTGGCCATGCCCAGAAGCTATGCAAAGCCCAGTTCAAATGCCTAAAATGTGGCGAGAATCACCCCACAAACACCTGCGCCAAGCCAAAATCAACCCCGGCTAAGTGCGCTAATTATGCGGGTCCTCACCCTGCTAATTATAGAGGGTGTATACATCACCCCAAAAACAGATGGAATGATCCAAGTCATCAATCTACCTCGTCATCTAGTGCGAGAGTTCCTGAAGCTCAGGCTAATCAGTTCTCCAAGAGTGAAAACATGACAACAGGTGCTCACCCATCATTAACTGAGCCCCTTAAGAAAACGAATCTTCAACATCAAGTAAGAACATATGCTGATGTGGCCCGTTCCAAACAGATAGTACAAACCCAGAACCGGAATAATCCACACTCAAATCTATCAGCTGTTATTACCTCTTCTCTTGCAAACATGCTGCAGGATTTCAGCAACTCAAATCCATCCCTAAGTGTCACAAAAAGATTCCTACAGCAAACCCAATCCATATTATCTGCACTCTCTGATGCATAGAGAAAAAATCGTCCCAAACTCTCTTAGGATTATCGGTTGGAATGCCAACGGTATAAAAAACAAACTGTTAGAAATCCAGGAATTTAATAATAGATACAACCCAGATATACTGCTAATTAATGAAACTCACCTGAGGCCTGCTGACACCCTGAAAATCAGAGGGTATCAGATTTACAGAAACGACAGGCTTGGGTATAGAGGTGGAGGTACAGCCACCCTTATCAAAAACTATATCAATCATCACTCAATAACCAACCCTACTACCACCAACCTCGAAATCACAGAATCAATGTTCTCACAAACTCAATTGGAAACCTCAAAATTTTTTCTGCATACAACCCTCCATTAAAGACATTATTGACCTCAGATCTGGATGCCATCCTTGGAGTAAACGGACCGGTCATCATTGCTGGAGACCTCAATGCAAAGCATCCTGCTTGGAACAGTAAATCTACCAACAAAAATGGTCGCATCCTTTCTAGCTACACAGGATTAAACCATGCTGTTGTGGCTGGACCTACCGAACCAACTCATCTCAGTACATCTGGCACTGCTGATATCCTGGATATAGCCATCCTGCAAGACATTAAACTACAGTACAGCCTTACATCACTAAACGAGCTGTCGTCGGATCACAACCCAATTCTACTGCAATTGGGAGAACAAGAATGCCTGTCTCCTCCTTCTCATTCAGGCATATCGTGGGAAAGATTGTCTAAAGCACTTCGGGATCAAATAGGACCCGTCCCTCACATATGCACACCAGAAGATGTGGAATCTGCAGTGATTAGCCTCACCCAACAGATTAAGTCCGCTATAATGGTTGCATCCTACCAGAAACCTGTTCCCAAACCTGATCGTTTGCCTGAGGACATTATGGACCTGATCAGAGAGAAGAGCAGAGCTAGGAAGAGATTTCATAACACTCGCGCACCTCAGGATAAGACAGTGCTTAACAGATTGAATGGAGCAGTAAGAGATGCACTTAAAACACATAGAAACGAAGTTTGGGATAAAAAGTTAGCCTCTATCTCACCTATTGATCACTCTATCTGGGGCCTACTGAGAAACATCAAAAATAAAAACAGATCCCTCCCCCCTATAATCTCAAACCAGGGCCTAGTCCACACAGATGCAGATAAGGCAGAAGCCATACTTAAAAATCTTGAGGATCAGTGCAAACCTTCTTATAACAACATTGATTTCAATCATCTGTACAAAATCCACAGACAGGTTAGACATGCACTAAACCTCCTGGATACCAGTGCTGATCATATTGCACCCGCATCACCTGTTGAATTATATGATATTATTAAAAAACTTAAGAACAATAAAGCTCCTGGACCAGACAGCATTTCAAACAGGGTGATCAAGCTGCTGCCTCGAAAAGCTATAGTGCATCTGACCAGTATAATAAATGCAATCTTAAGACTTCACTATTTTCCTTCCACCTGGAAAATGGCTGATGTGATTCCTATACATAAGCCAGGCAAAGACCCACACTTACCGCAGAATTATCGTCCAATCAGTCTCATCTCCAATCTGGGTAAGGTTGCAGAGAAGGTCATCCTCTCACGACTCCAAACCTCAGTAAATGACCTAAACATCCTCCCTAAAGATCAGTTTGGATTTCGACAACACCATAGTACTACCCAGCAAATCCACAGAATTGTGGAATATATCACCACCAGCTACAACTGGCGCCAGTGCACAGGAGCAGTATTCCTAGACCTATCTAAAGCATTTGACAAAATCTGGCATTTTGGACTCCTGCACAAACTTATCTCAGCCGGTATCTCACTAAAAATGGTTCATCTAATCCGTTCATATCTTCAGAATAGATCAATGCAAGTTAAAATTAACGGTTCTACATCGTCCCAGCGCCATATCTTTGCTGGAGTGCCGCAGGGATCTCTACTGGCTCCATTGCTGTTTTCTGTATACATGTCAGACATCCCACACAATCCGATGACTTCCATTTTAGCACTGTATGCGGACGATATGGCAATACTAACCAGATCTCTCAGACCCCACTTCGTTACCAAAAAGCTTCAAGAAAATCTTCTAAAGCTGGAGGGTTGGTTCTCCAAGTGGAGATTGGAAGTCAACCCCCTGAAAAGCTCAGCGGTTCTTTTCTCAAAAAGGCCAATGTCTCCTACAGGAGATGTATTACTATTCAATACTAAAATTCCCTGGCAGAAAGAAACAAATTACCTGGGTGTGATTCTCGACAAAAAGCTATCTTTCAACCAACATATCAAGTCTGCATGTGCAAAAGCATCTAAAGACATAGCTCAGATCTACCCGCTAATTAATAGAAATAGCAAACTCAGCAACAGAATCAAATTGCAGCTATACCAGATGACGATTCGTCCTATAATCACCTACGCCTCTCCAGCCTGGAGCCACACCTCTATTACTAACATTATTAAGATACAACGAGTGCAGAACAAGTGCTTGAGAATGATCTTGAACGCCCCGTGGTATGTTAGAAACAGCCAACTCCACAGAGACACAAATATTCCCTATATTCTCTCTTATCTACAATCCTTAGCTTCCAAATTTTTTCTAAAGACGTCCACACATCCCAACGATTTGGTTCAACAAGCTGCAGCATACGAGCCAACGGACATATTTAAATATAGAAGACCAAAAACTATATTAGCCTCCTATAGCGATACATAATTTCCATGCCCATTCAGGGCGAGCAAACTGCTCGTAAATTTTACCCTCACTGTAACCAAGACAGATAGCGGGGAATATGAAAAGCATTTTGCTTCACCCTTAAAGAATAAATGTCAATTGTCAATTGTCAATTGAAGTTTGTAATAAAATTACCTTAAAAGTCTCTTTGTAATAAATGTAATTTTTTTTTTTTTTTTGTAAGCCTCTAGTACATTCTAGTACCGTGAGTGGTTAGGAAGATTGATTTATTCGGTTGATACATATACAGGAATACCTCGATTATCGCGGTTATTGTTACCACGAAAAATACCGCAATAATCGAATCCGCGATAAATAATGCGTGTAAAATAGGTGATCAATGCCAAGGATTTTTCAAATCTATTAATTAAATTTTATATATCAAATAAAAAAGAAATGTGTTAAACTTGTTAAGTAAAAGATGAAGGTTCATTAAGAAAAACCAGATTATTCTTTAATCTTGATTTATATATAAGAAGTACATACAGTACATACAATTATTCTTTCTTGGATAAAAATTGGTGTAGAGTTGTCTGGTGGAATTTTTTTCTTTCTTTTTTCTTCGTATAAAACTCGGTAGCAACGGATGGAATTTTCAATTTCCTGACGACCGTTGAGTGATCGCTCGAGATTAGGATCGCGGTTCAAGATTTTTTTTCTTTAAAATTTTCAGCAATTCTAAACATTTCGTCCATTTCTTTGAGGGTAAATTTCTTCTGTGCCAAGTCAATTTGTTCGTCATTATCATCGATTTGAGCATCGTAAGCACGTTCTCGAGGTTAATTAGGTCTTCATCATCCAGCTCCTTATCATGTGACTGAAGCAGGGCCCGAACATCACCTTTTTCAATTTCTTTTAGTCCTAGATCGAAGCCCTAGAGTTTGCAGCGTGGTCTAAAATATGGTGAACAGTTGATTCATTTAGACCGTACTCTCTTTGCAATTTTGGCTTTGGTTGTGCCTGCTTCATACTTATCTATCATATGCAACTTATCTTCAGAACTGATCACTCTACGTTTCTTCTTGATTGCTGTAGACTTGAAATCATCCTTGTTCCTTTTAGCATTCATTGTAGGGGTAAATAACAAGAAAAATAAATATCCACATGTACTTCAGGCAAAGTCGAATAGTTACTGGTAAGTGATGAGAAGGTGCCGTCTGATAAAATGATCTGACAAATCTGAAAAAATCTGACAAAATGCCTGGAGAATGGCGACTTGAACTGGTTGCATATGTAGTGGGCTACATCTCGCGGCCGCGATAATTCGAATTTGGAGCGCAATAATTGGAATTTTGGTATCAAATTATAAACCGCGATAAATCGAGAATCGCGATAATCGAAGCCGCGATAATCGAAGTATTTCTGTATATACATTTTTAAAAAAATTGAATGACTTGAAACCGAGAAAAATGAAAACAAAGTTTTTTAGCACAACTAGTTTCAGCTTGTATCAGCCTTCTTCAGGTGCACATTAAAACGAAATAACCAGTAAAACATAGAGGAAATAATTGTAAACATCACGGAAAGCTAATGTATATATGTTCAACGTTGAAACGTTGAAGTCTGCGCATTTAAACTGTTCTTTCGTTGGCTTCATTGTTGGGCGTATGCATGCGTATAGCATCTCGCGAACAGCCAGTATTTGATCGTAGCACAATGACACTCTGAAAGGTTGTAGCTCAGGTGGTTGTTGAGATGTAGGGGTTGAGAATGATTTCTTTTGATTCTATTATCTTTCTTTCTAATTCATCGTGGCAAAGGAAAATGTTATTAGACTTGTCCCATAGGACTGTATGGCTAAAGTTTTCTTCATTAGAATCGGCCTAGAACAGAACATGACTAGACAAAGCACTGTCTCGCATTCTCCCGTTAACTGACGACTTTCTTATGTTCTTCAATGCGTAACTCCATCGATTTCTCTGTTTGGTCAAAGTAAGGTATGTCACAGTTGCACTAAATCTGGTAAACACCGGGATAGTTAAGGTTGCGATGTCTAAGTTTCGGACGGCTTACTAAGGAACGGATTTTCGGAAGAGGAAAAATAAAGTTCTTATGTTGTATTTCCTAAGAACCTTGGTCAATTTGGGTGACAGAGAGCTCATTTATGGTATAGAAATATTACCTTTCACACTATTTTTTCACTTCATTATGGCGAGTGGGTGGATTTAATAGGAAGTTGTCGATTGTTTTTTGTGAATAACCATTTAGTTGAAAAGTAGACCTGAGAAAATTGAGTTCTTTATTAATTTCTATCTCATCATCAAGAAGAGAGCGAACACGATGTCCTAGTGTAGAAATGATTCCCAACTTTTGAGAAAGATAATAATGGGATTGACGGTGGAGATATCTGTTGGTGTGGGCAGCTTTCCTGTAAATCGAGATTTTTAATTTCTCTGAGGAACGGGTCGGTTTGATGTCCAAAAAAGGAACAGAACCATTAGCTTCAAACTCAGCCGTAAATTTTATGTTCGAATGTTGATTATTTAGATGTTCTAGGAGGTTCAGGGGCCATTGATCCAAATCAGGAAAATGTCATCAATATATCTTTTCCAAATTCTTGGTTTTAAAGGATAAGAAGAGATGGCTTTAACTTCCAGATCTTCTAAATAGATGTTCACAAGTACAGGTGAAAACGGATTACCCATTGCAAGACCATAATTTCGTTAATAGATGGGATCCTGAAACTTGAAGTATCCAGAGTGGATGCAATGAGTAAGTAAGTCCATGATTTTTTTAGATAATTTATCTTTGAGTAGTACAAGAACTTCCTCCGTAGGAACATTGGTAAATAAGGAGACTATCAAAACTAGCCATGATCTCATCATCCTTAATAATAATTCTTTTATACATGATACAAAATCTGCGCAGTTTTTAATAAAAGACGATGACTTACAGGAAAAACATTTGAGAGATTTAGCCAGATATTTTGAAAAGTTGTATGTTCGAGAGTCAATTCCTTCTACGATAGGTCGAAGTGGAGTATTTACCTGGTGAATTTTAGGTAGTCCATATAATAGTGGAATAAGCGAGAACAAAGAGAAAGGCGTATGTTTCTAGGTAGTTCAGAGGTAGTTCTCAGTAGATTGTTGGTCCGGTTGTGGAGTTCACGGGTGGGATCTCTCTCTCGAGTATCGAGTAAGTGTCACTCCGTAACAATTCCGTCATCTCGTTATAATATTCATTAAAGTTATGAAAAACTATGGCGTTGCCTTTATCCGCAGGAAGAATAATTATATTTTTGTTGTTTTGCAACTTCTTAATAACCTGTCATTTATGTGAAGAGATATTGTCTGTAGGGAGTTTGGCATTATTGATGATTGAAATATATATATATACACAAAAAAGTCCTATGTTTGTGTGAGGATTCCGGACTATATATATATATATATATATAGTCCGGAATATATATATATATATATATATATATATATATATATATATATATATATATATATATATATATATATATATATATATATATATATATATATATATATATATATATATATATATATATATATATATATATTGCAACAAATATAAATTGCAACAAACAATGGCACGCCAGTTGGAACAACTTCAAAAATACAACGTTTTTATGTATCGATTATGTGAGGCAATTTGTACCTGTAATTTCCAGTTTGTTTAAATAATTCAATGTTTATTAGTATTCCTTTCCTTTATAAATACCTGAAGAAGGCTGCTATATGCCGAAACTAGTAGTATTTATCATTAAAATCTTTATATGTTATCTCGGTCTTGGAGTCATTAAATCTATTTTTTTCAAATATATATATATATATAGTCCGGAATCCTCACACAAACATAGGACTTTTTCCAAACATAGGGCATTGTTTCGTACCAGGTTACGAAATTCATCTCTCACCTAAAAACGTCAAGAAACATCCCTTGCTATTACGAGAGTCTAACTTGTTTGGAGAGAGAGGACACGCTAACCACACCGTTGTTAAAAAAAAATTTTTTTTCTTTCCTAAGCTTGTGATATGGTTCAGAGAGTTATTTAAAACCGTAGACTTCATCAATGGTGTTAAATAACAGTAATACACAGGTTCGTGGTAGTTATTGTAAAATTATGAGTATTTTTTCTCTTTTAAATCTCAATTTCCATTCATGAATTCGGCTAGTACTTTTGGTGTGTATGAATGAAATGCTTTCAATCATGATGTGGACCTAATAAAATTCTAATTACAATCCAAATGCATCCGAGACAGATCATCCCCGCCATCCCTAAGAAAACTGTTAATAGCATGGAAACAATCATATAAGGTATCTTCTGATGTCTCTGATAGAAATAATGAAAAATTGTAGCATTGGACGTGGTTGTCAATGAGCTGATCTCAAGTGCAAAGCATCTATTCCCTCTGTGAAATGAATGAGTAGAAGTCGAAACAAAAGCACCAACTTTTGCCTTGAACTTATATTCAGTGTCAGAGGATTCCCCCCTCTTTGCATGCTATAAGTCATGTTTGTTTCTTCGCCCTCCCATAACCGTGATGAAAGACGCGATTTCGAAGAGGGACTGCACATTGTCTTTCGTTATAGTGCATATTTAGAACTTTCACTAGTCCGACAGGACTATTTGGATGCTAATCAATAATCAAACAGAGGAATTGGTATGACAAAAGCCAATAAATATACCAAAAAAACTATCTAATGTCGAAAGCTAGTTCAGCTTCGAAGTTTAATATCAATGTAGATGATTGTTATTATTTATTATTAATGATTATTAATATTACATCGGTATTAGAACGACTTTCATTGAAACCACGAATATGATTTATAGTGATGAACACCTTTCTTAAAAACAATATGAAAAAAAATTATATATGAAAGAAAGCAATAAAAATAACCTCAACATTATATTTCGTATTCTTCACCTTTATTATGTGTGTGTGTGCAAAATGAAGATTACGAAATATATGACAGAGAATCTGCTTGAGTACGTTGGTTCTATTAAAAAAATAAATAAAATACATAAATTCAAATGATTATGGATACTTTGTTATAAACAAGGATCTAAAAAAAATGCGCTTTTTCCTTTTCTTTTTTTCTTTTTTTGTGTTTTTATTTATTTATTTTTATCGATGTAATTGACAAACGATTGATAAAGTTGCAAGCATATAACGAATTTTTATTATTATTATTAACTATTGAAATGGGTTGCTAAGAAGATTACTTGGAGTATCTCTGCTGGATAGACTATGAAACAAAGACATAAGGAAGCGACTAAAATAAGAATTAACAATAATAGACAAAATACAAGAAAGAAGACTGCGATGGTTTGGCCATGTGACCAGAATGGGAACAGAGACTACCATCTAAAGCCCTGAATACAACGGCGGAAGGTAAAAGATCCAAAGGACGGCCCAGAATTAGAAGGCTAGACAAAATTAAAGAGGACCTGAAAACCAAATCACAACAAGCGACACCAAACTGGACAGAATTGTTCGGACTCTCCCGGGACAGACAGAAGTGGAAAGAGTTCATTCGGCCTCATCATCATCCACATAGATGATGGAAGAGAGAAGTATATAGCGAAATGATAAAAATGACTGTCATTCAGAAATTTCATGTTTTTGCTATTATTATTATTATTATTATTATTATTATTATTATTATTATTATTATTATTATTATTATTATTATTATTATTGAATTACATATTGTTTACTAAAATATTGCAAAAAATTACACTGTATAGTGTTTTTATATGATAAAAAATAGGGAAGTAAAAAATTATTCTCAGCACTGATAGTTGATGTGTTAATTGTTAACACTTCAAGAATAAATATTAAACAAAAGTTATCAAATATTAATGCAAAAAATAAGTGCATTGATTGAGATCATTTATTATCCATAAAAAATTAGTTATCCATAATAATAATAATAATAAAATGAGACAGAAAAAACAGTTATGTATTTTTTGATGTTAACCGTTTCATAATAATCCATTATATCACTACGAGATGGCAGCACCACAGGAGGTGCAACATTCTCATTCGAGTAAGATATATATTGCCTACTTATCTCCTCGTCATATATCCACATTAAATTTGAAGAAGAATTGTAAATGGGCAGCTGCTTTAGTTATTACAGTCTTGAAAGAAGGTGCTAGAATGATGGTAGTTAGTTCAGCAGAACATTATCCATGAGACTACCTATAGAAGAAACAGAAAGAAGAAACAAATGTCTATGACAGAGTGAGGCGGTCATGAATACATCAGACTACCCTCTTCTTGTTTGCATCGATCATTTTTAGCGAGATTTCGTCTGCACCACCTGAAATGTGTCAATCAGCATTCCATATTGGACGATTTGGGGATTTCTACAGTATTGAATGAGATGTGGATATTATAAAGTCACCAAGGAAGTGAGGTGATCTTCCTTGTGTAAAATGAGACAAAAAATTCACAGAAAATGAAACATGAGAAGGAAATATGGTATAAGAAACTAACCGTGCTCTTGTCTTTTATGTTTACAAATATGATATTTAAAAAAAAAAGCTATCTGTCTAAACAATTCTCATATTTGTTAGCCGATCTCATACTTCGGTCGGAGATCGACTAACAAATCCTCATTTGAAAGATTCTTAAATTTCCTCTTTCGTCACGACGATGATTGAAGTGTTTACCAATCGAAGATTTACCATTGGTGTTTACGAATGTCCCGTTGTTCTTCAAACGTCCCAAATATAGTCGCTAAAATTTCATAAAAATAAAATATAAATAGCTAAATAACCTAAGATGACGTAACGAATAAAATCCAAGCTATAAAAAAATAATGCATATAAAAAATCCGAGGTATAACAAATGAATAAAACCTAAATTAAACTAAGATATGAAAGTACGCACGAGAATTAGAAAGTTAAAAAGAATATTTTAAGGGAAAATAATAAAACAAAAGATAGTATGCTCAATTTTGAAGAATAACTGGACGACCAGTATGAAAGTACTGTTTGTCGGATGATTCAGCAGCCCTCAATGCACAAGACGAAAAGCTAGATCCTCTCCAAGTAGAGGTTGCTTCAATAAGCATGGAATATTTTGGTGGTTGCGAGTTTTGCATTCATTTTTATATGATGGAGCTGCAAGTTTTCTGAAGTAAATGAACAGTGAACGTAAATGACGTCCCAATTTGTCTGGTGTTATTTGTCTTTATGTTGATGTTATTTCTGTTTAATTTCTACGTAAAAGATATGCAGTTGTTTGCAGATGATGCAGCGTTCTACTCTATGAGGGATAGAAGGGATGTAGCTTTGTAAGAGGACTCGAATGGGCGACTGTGTGAGGATAGCAGTTCAATGTAGCAAAGTGTAGGGTTTTAATTGGAAAGCAAACGTTGATGGGGATATCTTAGAATGGAAGAGATGAAAGAACTGAGGATAATGGTGGATAAAGACCTGAAATTTCGGGACATTTTGTTAAAATTGTGCGGACAACACAGAGAATTATGACAATCATCCCGAGAACGCTGACATGTAAGAATAAGGATGCCATGGTTCATTGTTTTCAAAAGGATGAGTTGTTGGAGCGGATTCAGAGACGAATAAGTCGGTTTCTGGTCTCTAAAATGGTAGAGCATGAAGACAGATTGAACAGATATAGCAAGAAGAAAGATCCCTAGCAGACGATCTGATTGCGTTCGTACAGCAGAATTCCTCGCAAATCTGCAGGAACAGGTGTTGAAGAACCCTGGCATTGGAATTCGGGCTTTGTTCGTGGAGTTGCTAACTGTAGTCAAGCCCTGGATAACAAGGGTAGCCAATGGTAGGCCGTATGTATGGCAGCAGGATTCGGCCCCTTGCCACACCTCTGGGAAAAGTCAAAAATGGTTGTCTGAAAATTTCTACGACTTCACCAGTCCAAATGTTTGGCCTCCAAACTCCCCAGACCTTAACCCCATGGATTATTTTGTATGGGGCGCAGTTGAAAAAGACACCAATCGCACTTCCAGTAATACAAAAGCCCAGTTAATGGATAAAATTAAAACAGTTTTTGCGGCCCTTCCCAGGGAGACTGTAGCATCAGCTTGTTCGAGGTTCCGAAGCAGAATTGAAGCTGTGATCGATGCTAATGGTGGTTATTTTGAGTAAATCTTGTTGATAGTATTGTAATTAACTCTGCCTGTAATGTTTTTTTGTCAATTCATTAAATTTAATAGATACAAAGAAGATTTTCTTTTTCCTTACGAAACTGTCAAATTTATCCCGAACACCCTGTAAGTTGGTAGGGAGGTAATTACTAGATTAATGTGGATGAGATTTTACATAGAATGTCTGGAGATGGGGAGGGGGAGAACAAGAGCCCATTCCTGGAAGCTATATAAGGAGAGTGTGAGCAAGGGGATGAGGAGTAGATTTTTTTGCATGGGGAGTGTGGGTGACTGGAATGCATTGTCTGACAGTGTGGTGAGTGTAGGGACAGTGAATGCATTTAAACTGAGGTATGATGAGTTGTGTTTGTGAGTGGGAGCTCTGGTGATGAGTCTATTGACACCATAGAGGTCTGATGATAATAATAATGTTACATGCTAGTTACTGTCCGCGCGGTTAGCCTAGTACCTATGCGCTTCGCAACCATATGCATGGGGAAGGAGTGTCCTAGGTTCGAATCCCGTCGACTTCGTGAGGAGCTCAAGGATCTTTCTCAGCCATAGCCAAGACAGCCAGTCTTGGGCGTGGACAGCAAGGTTTTTTCTCCAGTTTATCTTGGGTTTTTCATCCCGCAAGCAGGCAAACCGGCCCTGTGAACACACGCTGATTACAGTCATGAATATCGTCCTTAATGGATGCAGCAGAGGAGTGGCGAACTGGGCTGCATTAATTCGCCAGAAATCCCTCATTAGTAGGGAACTCAAACCGTCTTAGACGGATGAGAAGGACAGGACAGGCTCGTTACTTATTAATGCAACTTTAATTATTTCTTCTGTAGGCTTCAGAAACCTATAGCACAATAGTGCTATGTGTGGATGAGTTTACTGATGATGCAAACGTTCGCCTCTTTCTTTCCCCATGGATGATGTTATTCCACAGAACTAGCATCCGTCATTCTTCTAGTTTTGGCTATATCTATGATAACACGAGCGATAGCTGCTCGACTTCCAGAACCATAATTCGCTACCGGCTGAATTCTAGGGATTAAAAAATATCCCAACACCAAATTCAAAGAATATTGCAAGTTTCTCCGGTTACTCAGTTTAGACCCTGATCTAAACTGAACTATCCAAACCCTTTTGAAGCAAAGGTTTCCTCTTTGCTTTATAGTAGTGCATAACATAAACTACTTGTGCCAAGGAGTTGGACGAACTTTGAAGCCACTATGGGATTTAACAGATGTTGAAATTTTGACTTCATCAGAGTAAAGCAATTTCTCAGTTTCTTAATGTTGGTAACAAAATACACGTCTTCTATGCGACTTTTAAATTTTGAGCACCGTACGCGTATTAAACGCAAGCATAACATATTTTGAAAATTTCAAAATATGTTATGCAGTCTCTACCAATTGACAAGTTTTACGTTAGAACTTGACAGATAATCCTAACATGAGATGAATTACAGCTACTCTCGTCAACAGATGATATAATGCTGACGTTATCACCCAATTTTCGTTAAATAACTTGTTATTGAAGGAATAATTTGAATTGAGTATACCATTATAAAAAGACAGACAATAGATATAAAAATTAACATAATAATTAAAAAGAAAACAGACACAATGAGAAAATATTATGAAGGAAGTGAGCAATAATTGAGATAGACACCAACATTTTTATTTCATAATTCATCGATATTTAAAGAAAATTCAATGGGTAACTTAACTTCAATAATGAATATTTAAAGAAAATTCAATGGGTAACTTAACTTTAATAATGAATATTGATGTCATTTGACACGAAGTTACTACATGTTTGTACAGTTTTGATTCTGTGTCACCTTCTGATTCAAAGAAAGCGCTGACCAGCGAGGAAGAGATAGAAGTCAGAGGGACCTAAATCTGGTTTCCCTTTGACTTCTGAACATGGTGAATGTCCCCAAAATAACCAACCCTCAAGAGCAATAAACTTGACTTCTGAACATGGTGAATGTCCCCAAAATAACCAACCCTCAAGAGCAATAAATATGCTCTTCTTTTTTGGCACTGTAGCTCATGTAGGGTCTTAGCCTTCCATTCTTGGGTTTTCATAACTCACTATGAGGTAGGGTCGTTATAACGACCCTACCTCATAGTGAGTAGGGTCGTTATAACCCCCCCCCATGCTCAACCATGAGTAATTGTCTGTGAAACGCTGTGTTCTTAAGAAGCGGTTTGCGTGAGGAAAAATCCCAGATAAACTGGGGAGAAAAATCCTGCAGTCCACGCCGAAGATCGATTGACTTAGCTGTGGCTGAGAAAGATCGTTAGCTCCTCACGTCGCCTACGAGAATCGAACGCAGGACACTCCTTTCCCAGCCATATCGTTGCGGAGCACGTAACCGCTCGGACAACAAATATGCTCTTATGCTGTTTTAAAAATTTTCAAACATATATTAATCAACGTTTGTTTTTTAAGGTATATCAAACATGACACATATCTAACCATCCTTGGCAGGAAGGATGACAAATATATGCACAATGTTTAATTACTTAAAGGTTTATTATTATTATTGGTATTACACTTACTATTATTATTAGTAGTAAAACTTATAAATGAGTAAAAATCATTCTAAAAATAAAATAATGTGGAAAGTAAAGAACAAAAACTGTATGCAAAGTATAATATATAAATCGGAAACACATGGAATGGCAGGGATAAGAGACGGATTTGTTTTGATAGGATAGGATAAGATATGCAAGTCAATAAAATAGTAGGAGGAGAAGCAGAAGCAGTAATTATAATTATATTTATTTATTTTTAATAATAATTTTTTGTATGGAAACGAAGTGCTATTAAGCATCCTTTACACCGACATATCATCATCATCATCATCATCATCAAATTCCTGCCATGTACCCTCAAGGGGTGTACAGGATATGATAGTACTACATGAAAAAAATTACATTATTACTAACTTCCTATCTACAATTTTCCTCCAAATCAGTCTGTTACTTGTCAAGACTTATCAGATCTTATATTTCTATCATCTAAGGCACTTTGTACCGTATCAATCCACCTATATCTTGGTCTTCCTCTGGGTCGTTTTGCTGCCAACCTGGCAGAGAACACTTGGTTTGCTAACCGACATATTATTAATATTTTAATTAAAAATAATCGACTTTCATATTATGTACCTCTTTGTGCATCTTCGCTACACATCTGACATTAAATGAATCCTTTTTTGACCTTAAATCAGGTTCTTTTCATTTCTAAATCACACTCACTTCTTTAAATAAAGAAGAAATATGGATAACATCAGAAAAATTACGATTGCCTCAGAAAAATGAGACAGAATAAACAGAACACTATAAATTAAAGCTATTAATAGCAAACTAATAAATAAATCTCGTTTTTGCTGACATAATACAGTGCGTCATTCATGAAGGTGCAAGTCAAGAAAATCATGATTTTCAATATTTCAAAAGTAGTGTTTTAAATCAGTAGAAACTATCATTAAAAACCACTCCGAATTTCATTTACTAACATTAAAATTTCCTGATCCAGTTTTAAATAATGGATCACAATGAAATCATCAAGAGTACAAAACAGAAACATCAGTTGCTTTAGTAAACGAGCTGATATTGATAACGAGCCGATCTATCCCTATTGACAAATTCTTCTCCAAGTTATGTTATGCAGCAGCTCTTCAACCTCATTTTCCTGCACCTCTGACTCTTCATTCAATGCAGCAATGTGCACCATGATGCATACATCTGGTTGATATATCATAGCAAAGTGAATACTCATCACAATCTCACCAGCTTCCGACACTAGAGTACCATCTGCATTTATTAAAGTTATTCTTCACATTCATAGCTATAAATTCTTTTGGATTGCCTTCAGCTTTCGTGTCCAATTTATTTTCATACTCCGATTTAGGTTTCCCCGCAATGCTCGTTATTTTTCTGGCCTGAGCTTTACATATTTCAATTTTCTCGATATTCTTTCCACATCATCTTCTTATTGTGGATCTCTTGCTTAATAAGATTGCACATCCATTTCAATTCCAACCTATTTATTCCTCGAACACTAGGGATACAGATACCGCCTCATTTAACCCTGCGGAGGTCGCGGCTGATCTGACAGATACAAACAGATTGTTTAATATAAATATTCTTACACATATCCGGTGTATAGCTTGGATGTCATGACTAGTTGCGCATGCATATATTACGAGTGATATTCCACACTGCGGACAGTTTTGGTTTAACACGCGGTATCTTTCAGATACAATAGTAAATTCTATCTGAGAGATACCGCGACCTCCGATGTCAGTATAGTATTGGTTTAGGTTTTTTGTTTTATTATTTACCGTTGAAAATGACCGGAAAAATATATCGATTGGATAATCCATCAGATGTTGAAGAGATTTAGCGATTTTGTTACTCGAGTCCGATGATGAGAATCATTGCACACCCAGGGAGGGGGCCAAGGGGCCCTGGCACCCCTCAAAAGAAAAAGGAAAAAAAGACTAGAACATTTTACAAAAATCGTTTCTTAATTAAAATTCTTTTTTTTTTAAATTTATGTTGTGTCGTGTCTTCTATTTCTATACCACTTATGAATTAGCAGTCATATAAGGTGGAAATATCCTCTGGCTCTCGAATCATGGTCGTTGTGAACGCAAGGCAAACGAAGTAGTGCTCTGGCGATACTTCGTTTGCCCGAGCCGGGCCAGAGATCACCGGTATCATGTGTTGGCGATCACTGCAAATGCTCAGTCATAGGTCGTATGCAATGCGTCGTGCGTATTCTCAAATCGTCTACTCAACTCCCCCCCCCCCCAAGATTAAATCCTGAGTGCGCCACTGATGAGAATTACAGAGTCGAACGCGAAAGTGAAAGTGATATTTGATAGTAAATTGTATCTGAGAGATACCTCGAACTCCGACATCAGTATAGTATTGGTTTAGTTGTTGTTTTTTTCTTTGTTTTTTTGTTCATTAATTTCTAGATTGTAACTGAAAATAAATAAACCATCATGCAATATATTTGCAGTTTTTTATTTTTATTATTTTATATTTTTTTTATTAAGTTTATCGCATTTTAGCACATACTAGTAATAAATGTATCTCTCAGATACATGCGACCTATGCTGCAATTTTTTCGACCGCGACCTTCGCGGGGCTAAGCACTTTTTCATTCTCATGCATCGCTTACATTTTTTCATTTGGTAACTGATACCATGGGACCAAAGGTAATATTCTTCTAAGTTGATCATAATTTCCAGCTTTATATTGTTTAGGATGCAACCTGTTTTAATCGAAGCTTTAATACAAGTAGATACTTCCCAAGAAAGAACAGCACGATCACTGTTACCAATTGGTGGTAAAATAGCCAAATTGTTAACAGAGACTCCCTTCTGAGGCTATGGGTAAATCTAACACTCTTTGACCATGAGTTCTTTCTTTCACATGCTGCTTGAGAAAGTTGTCTCCCAACAATTTAATAAATTTCTGTTCTTTCTTATCATGAGATTTCTCTTTTACCAAATCAATGTTTGGAAAATTAAACTCACCCATAATGATCACTCGTGTGGTACCCATAAGGCTAAATGGGCGATGCATTTCTTCTTCTCCCTGAAACTGAGCCCCCAGGTCTGTAGCAACGCCCCCACCATATATTTCATTCTGTAAACTTCCATTTCACACCAGATAGATTCAAACTCACTACTACATTGGACATTGTTATCATCGTTGGTTTCTTGCATTTGTACCCTAATTGGACAAGCATACTAACTATAATTAAGCTTCATTAGGGTAATATGTTGTAAAGAAAAGCTGCAAAATCATTATTTTCATCAATCAATTAAAAATAAGAAAAACCTTTAATGAGTGCAAAGATGAATACCAAAGTATCCACCATTAAACCGATGTTTCTGTAATGACGTCAGATATTTTATGGAGAATAGATTGCGTCTGCTTCTCCAAGCAACTTTTTTTTATTGTAAATGAATGCTGCGCGATAGATGGCGTATCATTCAGAAATGAAACATAAATAACTACAAGCAAGCTAAGTTTCCTCTCAAAGTATACAAACAGATGAGTTAAAATACTTTATTTTCAGTTTCCTTGATTTGAACTGTGATATCTGAATAGGATAAAATATAAACTAAAACTAATTATCTGTAATTACACCGAAAATACAAAAGAAAAACAAGTCACTAAAGTCATTCTTTATAAACTGCATAATTTTATATGTCATCGAAGTGCTGTTTCTTGAGAATGGTTATTTATTTTTTATGAAGTTTTAGCCATTATTATTAAAGATAACGAGGGATCATTACTTTCCAAGCCTAATACTGATTACTGCTACAATAAATTACACGTTGCGCACAAAGCTGTACAGTAAATGAAAGACGAGTGCAAAATAATGTCTTCCGTGTAAAAACTGTTATGTATTATTTAAAATACGCGACAGCAACATAATTATCAGTAATACTTCGTCAAAGCAAAGCCTTTTATCGTATTAAGCGTGCTTCTTCTTCTTCTTCTTTGGGGCATCAATCCGGAGATTGGTAAGCATAACATTATTTCTGTAATCAGTCTCCCATGCCTCAAATGGTGTCCAATGAGGCTTTGTCTTCTCTTATTGATGTGTTTCATTGATGACCACTCTTCATGAACTATATTCAGAACTTCTTCATTACTTTTCCTTTCTGTCCAACTAATTTTCTTCATCTTTTTCCAGCACCAAATTTCAAATGCCTCCAACTTTTTGATGTCTTGTTTTGTTAGATTCCAGGCCTCACAACCATATAATGCGATGCTCTATATGTATGTTTTCACTAGCCTTTTTTTGAGCTGGATGCTAAGTCCTTTACTGGTAAAAACGTTTCTTCAGTTGTAGAATGCTTTTTTGGCTAGGATTATTCGTGCTTTAATATCTGATTGCTTCTTCCATCTTCTGTGATAAAACTTCCAAGATATTTAAAAGAGGATACCTTGTATTAGGTTATTATTTATTTCCAGGTTTATTTTCATTGGATTTGCTTTACTTGTAATTAATAGTTTTGTTTTCTTATAAATCATTTTTAGGCTGTACTGTGTGAAGATTTCTTCCATCTTTGTTAGGGTGGCTTTCAGTTTGTTTTCGTTATCAGCTACAACTGCTATATGATCCGCAAACCGTAGCCAGTTAATATAAATTGTATTTATCTCAATTGGTTCAGTTTATTTATTGCATCTTCAATGTACAGATTAAACAATATGGGTGAAAGAGAGCACCCCTGTCTCACACCTCTACGTATTTTTGCTATTGCGGTTTTTGTTGTATTGCTGGCTGCTTCTATTAGGGCTTCTTAGTGCTTGTAAAGATTAAATATGAGCCTTTCTATCTCTCCAATTTACTTGATTGTTTTTAGGTGAAACATTTGATTCCAGTCAATACTGTAGAAGGCTTTCTTCAAGTCAAGAAAGCCTATCAGAGTATTTTGATTCTTCTCCAATCTTCTTTCAATAACTGTTCTTAGAGCTAGGATTGCTTTTATCGTCCTCTGCTGTTTCATGAATCCAAACTGGTCATTGCCAACATATTCTTCAATCTTCTTTGTTAGTCTTTTTTGTATAATTTTGAGTATTATTTTCGAAGCATGTGGTATTAAGCTTATTGTTCGATGATTTTCACACTTGTTTGCATTATTTACTTTAGGAATGGGTATGATAGAGCATTGTGTAAAATCTTTGGGGATGATCCCCGTTTCATAAATATCCTTTATGATCTTGAAAATGTATGACTTAGTTATGTTTCCTGAGTATTTTAATAATTCTGAAGGGATGTTATCAGTGCCTGGTGCCTTGTTGGTTGACAGTTCATTCAGTACCCATTCAAATTCATCTTTTAATATAGTTGGAACAATTTCTTCCACATCAAGTCGTGTTTCATCTTCTATAGCCTTGGCATTTAGATCTTTTCCACTATACAGGTCTTTTAAGTATTCCTTCCATCTTTCCGAAATTTCTTCCTTATCTATAAGTATGTTCTCCTGTTTATTTTTGATAATTGTACTTCTTGTCTTGTTTCGCTGGCTTATTCCTTTTATAATGTTATAAGCTTTATCGATTCTTCCAGTCTTTGTTAAATCTTCTATTTCTTTACATTTCTCTGTATATATACCATTATTCTTTTGCTTCTTTACACTTTCTGTTTATCATATTTTTTATATGTTTATATTTGTCTTTGCTTTCTTCCTTTAGGGAGGTTTTGTATTTTCTTCTTTCATCTATTAGATCTAGAATGTCCTGGGTGATCCATGGTTTTTTTATTTGCTTCTTCCTTAATCCTATGCAGTCGTTGGCAGCCTTGATGGTTGTATCCTTCAAATGAGTCTATTTTTCCTCTATGTTTTTCTTTTACCTCTCTCCCGCTTTAATGCTTTCATCAGTTTTCTGTTTATAGTTTCTATGGTTTTCCTCTGTTTTCAGGTTACTTATGTTCCATTTGGGCCTTTTACTTGGTTGTGAAGCGTTTTAAATTTCAGATTACATTTCAATAAAACCAAATAAAACTGTCAACATCAGCTCCCGAGTAACTTTTGCATGATTTTACGTGATTTGTAAATCTATTTCTTGTCATAATATAATCTATTTGGTACCTTCCTATATCCCTTGGCATTTTCCAAGTATACCTTCTTCTTTTTGGTACCTCGTACCAGGTATTAGTAATGATCAGATTGAATTGGTGGCAGAACTCTAAAAGTCTTTCTCCTCTTTCATTTCGGCATCCAAGTCCATACTTTCCCACCTGTCTACCATCTTTGCCTTTACCAAACTGCATTTCAATTCCCCATGACAACAAGATTATCTTCCTTCTTGGTCAGTTTGGTTAGATTCTCAATATCTACATATACTCTCTCAACTTCATCATCACTGTGGTCACTAGTAGGCATGTAAGCTTGTATTAGTATAATATGTGTTGGTTTTGCTTCTGGTTTTACCATTATCAATCTACTACTACATTTTACTGAGTTGATTACTCTTCTTCCCCATTCCTTATTGAGAACCACCGTGACTCCATTTTTTGCTGTCTCATCACCCGAATACACGATTCTGCAATAACCACTCCAAACGTCTCCAGTTCCAGTCCATCTCATTTCACTAATTCCCAATATGGCCATTTTTAATCTATCCATTTCTCTCTTCAAATTTTCCAATTTTCCAATTTGTAGGAGGGTTCTCACATTCCACGTCCCAATGAATGTACAAGGATTTCGCTGGTTTATTACCTGGGAAGCCTTGCTTCTCCCCCTGCCGTGCACAAGTATTGAGCCATTGTGCACTTTACTATCTCTTAGAATGTCCATCCATACTTCTATCTTACTAGGGAAAAATAGAACAAGGTGGTATCCCTTTGCCTGCTCATTCTTCATGATTATCCGCCTACCACAGTATCCTTTACACCGTTGTCACTTATGGTGATCTTCCGCTGATCAGGATGAAAGTGGTTGCTGCCCGAACTTCCAGTGGGCTGTAACTTATTTAATGGCGGTTACATCTCGCCATGTCGCATCCCGTCAGTGGAAATGTGTGGCTTTCTATAGAGATAACCATGTCACTGTCTATCTCACCACTTCCTGTCGGTAGATTACGCGTGCATTTTTATTAAAAACATCGGTCGGACAAGGTTTTCAATTTAATTTTATAAACATGATGCGAATTCTATATTATAACAATTACGTCTAGTTTTATGAGACTTAATGCACATAGCAGTTATTAAAGGACTGCCATTTTTGTTTTGCCTCATTATTTTCTGCATTATATATGCACTATATCCTTATAAGTCTTCGAACACTTCACGTTTTGAAAACAAACATATTCCTGTAGTCATGCATGAGGTTGTCCTGCTATATAAGGCAAACAGATATATTCCCGCAGATTTATATATACTGTCTCTGGCACTTGTAGAGTTTTTGAGGTGGAGAGAACAGAGATCACTGGAATTTTGTATATTTCCGACTTCTTCAAAAATATCTTTAATATCATGAATAATTATAGTATCCTATCAGATTTATCATAGAGTTGTTTTGGTAGATGACGCTTTTCATTTTAGTATTTTATTTATAAATATAAAAGGCAGGTGCATACTTAGTCTCTTCATTGTGTACACCAAACTCTTCTTCATGTTTAATTTTCTTAAATTTTAACTGTCCTCGAAGCTTACCACAACGTTACATATTCTGTAGAAGCGATATCGGAACAACTTAATATACTCGAAGCTCAACTGTGACTGACGAAATACTCGTAACACTTCATGGAATTATAACCTGAAGGTTACTTTTATAATCAAGAGATTTATGAATAAAATAAATAAAATCCTCATCTCTCATGAGAATTTTTCTGCAGTATCTGATTATTTGCAACAGATAATCTGATCTGCTATGGCACCACCGTATACAGGTGTGCGCCATGAGGTCGTATCTCCATTTTTGATGATGGATCATTCGGTTGTATTCCGATAAAAAAAAAAAAATAAAAACTTAATCTCTGTTTCTTTTATGCTTTTTTATTTCCACTAACTCGAAAGACATTACTCGATATGATAACAAATGCCCTCACCCACTCCTTAAACCCCCACGCAATTGTTCTTCCCATATCTTCCTCCGACTCTCGAATAAGCTATGGAATCTGAGACACATAGCAACTGTCCATTTGGAATTCCATCGTACCGTTCGTCAGAGCACATTCTTCAGCTCACTCCCTACGAAACACAAAGTCGACGTCGTTAATTCCAACGAAGCACCGCAGAAGACCTCTGTTATAGGAATGAACACTGTACGCGAACGTCAGGATATCCAAAAATGTCGTTTCTAGGTAATCTATATCAACTGCTACTATATAATTTATCTATAAATCATTAATATTTCTGTTCCTATTATATCACCTAGCCTCTTCCTTCTAGCATCCTCTAGAAACAGCCTACGCACATGCCAGCTTCGCACAGAGAATAAAGGCCATGACACCTTACTCTCTACCATTGAAATCCAACTCATAGTTGGATTTCAATGCTACTCTATGAGTTGCTCTACTTTCCGATTCTTCCCACAGGGGCTAAATGGCTAATTATTTGAAGCGAAAGTAATCAAAACTCTCGACCTGTCATAATTATTTTAAGTAAATACCATCTAACAAAGAATCTGTACCCGAGCAAAGTAGTTATACCCTATTCACCGAAACAATCGGTGACGTCATAATGTTCATTACAGGTAGAAAAATTTTTTTGAGTTGTTCCTGTCAATATAAAATGTTTTATTGTTTGCAAGAATCATTAATTTTCTATAGTTGGCGTGGCTACCTTTAATTGTTAGAATTTGACATCTTCATTGGGTGTCATCAGTTGCTGAAAGGTCTCTTTACTCCTCGGTGATGTGCCACCATTCTTCCTCAGGTGTTGTAATTGTGCCAGGAAATTTACCTAGTCTTACTGTTATGAGAAGTCCTGCTTCCGTTTTTTCAAAGTATCCAAAGAAGGTTTTACTTTCTTTTATTATTATTATATATATATATATATATATATATGTAATACATTTTTTACCTTGGGGATATTGTATATTAGGATAACCAAGTTATTTTATATAAACTTGGTTATTTTAACTCCTAATCCCTAAGTATACATCTTCTAGTGAGATGTGCTTTACATTATGGAAAAATACTAAGAATAGTGATCAGAGCTTTACCCACCTTTACAAGGAGTTGCCTGGGTGTTGTATCATCTTTAGACTTGAACTTTGTTTCAGGCGCAAACTTAATTGTTTGCATACTTGGGATTAGGAATTAAAATAACCAAGTTTATATAAAATAATTGGTTATCCTAATATACAATATCCCCAAGGTAAAAAATTTATTACATCTATATCTCCTCCAGAGACTTTTATTAAAAATAAAAACACCTTGTTGCAACTTCTATAGGTAAAGTTGATAAGGCTCTATATTACTAAAACTTGGTATGTGACTGGGAACAAAGAATCCAATACCCTTGGAGGGTAACGGATGGCAATGCTGTAGCTAATGAAGTTCTAACTGAGGCTCGGCTATTGCTGTTATCCTCCTGCCATGATCAGAGCTTTAATAGCTCAATAACGCCTTATTCCTAGACTGTCCTCTACAGATAACGGGGAAGATGAAAAGCATTCTTGCTTCGCCCCTTTAAGCCAGTCCTTATAAGGACTATAAGGAACCTTGGTATGGGAATAATCAATATATAGTCCTTTTTAGGACTTCCAAGGTAACAAATGGCGATGCTGTAGCCAATGAAGTTTTAACTGAGGCTTGGCTATTGCCGTTACCCAGCCATGACTAGAGCTTTTTAGCTCAACAACACTCCATCCATACAGATTTACTTTATTCAGATGACGGGATAAAGAGTCAAGGACTCAGTCCATCTCCCAGTTCTTTTAAGAACCTTGGTATGGAGGGGATCAATCGACCGTGAGATGCGGTGATTGATTCATTCAATCCAATACCCTTGGAGGGTAATGGATGGCAATGCTGTAGCAATGAAGTTCTAACTGAGGCTCGGCTATTGCTGTTACTCTCCTACCACGATCAGAGCTTTAATTGCTCAATAACACCTTATCCATAGACTGTCCTCTACAGATAACGGGGAAGATGAAAAGCATTCTTGCTTCGCCCCTTTAAGCCAGTCCTTATAAGGACTATAAGGAACCTTGGTATTTAGGGTCTAGCTACTATATTAGGATAACCAAGTTTATCAGGTATTCTTAAAGGAAGAGAATAGTAATAAATCTTTATATACGTAATCTCGGTTTTTAAGTCATTAAATCTATTTAAATTTTAAAAATATATATATATATATTTAAATTAAAAAAATATATATATATATATAATTTTTTTTTAAATTTAAATAGATTTAATGACTTAAAAACCGAGATTACTTATAAAAATTTAATAAGATTAATACAACTAGTTTCGGCTTATAACAGCCTTCCTCAGGTATTCTTAAAGGAAGAGAATAGTAATAAACATTGAAGTATCTAAAAACTTGAAAATACAGTTAAAAAATCGCCACACATAATTGATACATAAAAAACGTTGTATTTTTTCAAGTTGTTCTAAACAGGCGTGCCATTGTTTATTGCAAGTATACGTGCAGACTCACGTGAACGCCAATATTGAATAACTGCAGCATGGCTATCTGGGATGTTATAACTCAAATTGTTGTTTAAGTGGACAGGGTTCAGAAGGATTTCCCTTGATTCTATAATTTTTCTCTCAAACTCATCATAAGAGCGAAAAATATTTTCTGATCTATCCCAGCAAACGGAGTGGCTTTGTTGATCATCATTAGGATTATTTGAAAAAAGAACATGACTGGATAACGCAGTTGCATGAGATCTTTTGTAAGAGATGTCTCTTTTATGCTCTTCTATACGTTTCTCAACAGATTTGTTAGTTTGTCCGAAATAAGGGATATTGCAATCGCACCATAATTTATATACACCTGGATATTTTAGGTTGTGATGAGGAGGCTTTGGATGGCTGATTAGAGAACGGATTTTTGGAAGGGTGGTGAAGAACGTCTTGATGTTATATTTTTTAAGGACTTTTGCTAATTTGTTAGAGACTCTGCTAATATATGGGATGGAGATGCTGCCTTTAAAATTACTAGTTTCTGTGGTGCACTGTCTAGGAGGATCCAGAAGAAATTTCTTAATCGTTTTTTCAGAGTAACCGTTTTGTTTAAAGATAAGAGAGAGTTTATTTATTTATTTTTGTAGTTCATCTTGTTCATTCAAGAGAGAGCGTGCTCTGTGTCCTAAGGTAGATATAGTTCCAAGTTTTTGTGGTGGAAAATGATGAGAAAGATTATGCAGATATCTATTGGTATGAATAGGTTTTCTGCATATAGAGATTTTTAATCTTTCAGAGCAACGTGTAAGCATGACATCCAGGAAAGGCAAGGAGTTATTATTTTCTAGATCAGCAGTAAATTTTATATTAGGATGTTGGATGTTAAGATGATTAAGAAAAGCTATGAGAGATGTGCCCGTGATTCCAAACAATGAAAATATCATCAACATATCTTTTCCAAACTTTCGGTTTAAATGAGAAGGAAGATATGGCTTTCGCTTCAAAATCTTCAAGGAAGATGTTAGCTAGAACTGGGGAAAAAGGATTGCCCATTGCCAGGCCTTGTTTTTGTTGGTAAATGGAGTCCTGATATTGAAAGTAACCAGAATGAATGCAATGGTTTAATAAAGCAAACGTTTTTGGATAATTTGTCCTTTAGTAATGTAAGTACCTCATCTGTAGGAACGTTAGTAAACAAAGATATAACGTCAAAACTTGCTAGAATGTCATTTTCATTAAATTTATTTCCAATAAATCTTCATCTTTCATCAAAAACACCACAGATTTTGTTTCGCATATAAAAGATATTCCCATCAATGAAAATGACATTCTAGCAAGTTTTGACATTATATCTTTGTTTACTAACGTTCCTACAGATGAGGTACTTGAGGTATTTGAGGTATCATTAGGTATTCGGTTAAGGTACTCAACCGAATACCTAATTATAATTGGCGACATAAACATAAATATTGCAAACGAAAACCAGAACAACACTGTACAATACCATAGACACGCTATCCATGTATAATCTAATACCAACAATAACATCATATACTAGAGAAGAAATATTCGGAAATACTATCACTGACTCCTGTCTAGATCATATAAACGTCCAAGCACCACCAAACAGTTACACTGCATCAGTCATAAAGTGCAAAGTAGCAGACCATTACTTCACCGCTCTAAACCTTTACACCAAAACAATACCCATGCAATGTCCCACAGAAGAAAAACGACAGAAAACAATAATAGACGAAGAAATAGTCAACCACGAAATAAGAAAAACAGACTGGGAACACCTGGCATCAGATTCAGCAGATATCTTATACAACAACATTAAACTCACACTGGAGGAAATATATAAGAAAGCTACAAATAAAGTCAGAATCGTTCAAAAACCACACAAAATTCCTTGGATAACACAAAACTTAATCCTAGAAATACACAGAAAGGAATCTTTATGGAAAGAATTAAAGCGATATCCAAATAACACAACTTTAAAAAACTGAATATAAGATAACAAGTAATCGCCTTACAACACAAATCAGAAATTTTAAAAAAGAAGCTACTACAGAGACAAACTAACCTCTGCACAAAACAACATGAAACAAACCTGACATCTGATCAATGAGATACTAGATTTTGTTCCCAACACCACCGCCTCTGAAACCATAAAACACAGCTTCATGAAAGACGCAAAACCTATCCAACAACTAGCAAATGACATTAACCAATACTTTGCAGACTCCATCCAAGAACTGCACAGAAATCTTCCCCCAATCACAAAACGTGACCCTCCACTTGGACCACAATCAAAACAGACATATGGTTCCCAACCATAAAAGAAGCAGAACTTCTCTCTGCAATACATCAAATCAAACCAAACAAAGGCCAAGGAATAGATGGTATCAGACCTAAAGATATAATGCAACATGCAACTAGTTTAAGTCCTATCCTACTAAAACTAATAAATAAAATATTTAAAACAGGACAGATACCAAGTATACTAAAGATTGCCATAATCACACCCATATACAAACATGGAAAAAGAAATTTAATCAGCAATTACAGATCCATAGTAACATTACCAATTATCAATCAAATTATGGAGCGGATCATACTGAAGAAACTCACAGCATACACTGAGATCTTTCATATTATCCCCAAAACACAATACGGTTTTAAGAAAAATAAGGGAACAACATCTCTCTCTTGGAAGACTTTACAGACTTAATTAATACCGCCTTAGACAAAAACAAAATTGCCATGGTAGTCTTTATTGATCTAACTAAAGCATTCGATACACTTACACATCAAACCTTGTTAGAAAAGCTGAGGCATGTTGGAATACACGGGCCTCTTCAAAGGTGGCTTTCAAACTACCTTCAAAATAGAAAGCATATCACATGTATCGGGTCAAACAGAAGCAGATAGCTACCAGTAACCTGTGGAGTACCACAGGGAGCTGTACTCTCCCCAACTCTATTCAACATTTACACGCACGATATTAATCAGCTACCACTCAAAGGTAAGATATTCCAATACGCAGACGATACAGAAATAATATCCATCCATAATAACGCAAGCATAGCCCAAACAAATATGCAACATGACATAAATCTGATCATAGACTGGCTCACGAAAAACTCCATACACCTAAACTCAGAAAAGACAAAATTAATGATGTTCAGAAATTCACTGACTCGACCAGTTGATAACAAATATATAACCATCCAACATCCACTTTCTAACATAAAAAACACACTACAGTCACTCAGGTTGAAACAATACGATACCTTGGAATTTACTTCGATGCAGATATGAACTAGAATAGCCACATAAACCATCTACACAACAAACTCCAAAAATAAGTGGCAAACTCTACAGGTTAAAAGACATAATTCCAATACGCCTAAAAATAGTAATATACATTGCACTATGCCAAAATATTAAGATACGCTATAACAACGTATGCTTTCTGTGCACCCAACAAATTAAATAGATTTATGTCGCTACAGTACAAAATGCTAAAACTGATCTTATGGGAAGAAAGAGAAAATAACGACCTTATATACATTGCAATGTTAGAACACAAAATACTAACAGCAAAACATTTATGTCACTTGCAGCTTTGCTAAAACATTATTCCGATGCAAACTACAGGACAGTCAGAAATACATACCGTATAACAAGACCTCAGACTACTAATTATATCACATATAAATACAATAATCACTATGGAAAGGCCACGCGAAACTTCTACATCCCAGACATGATAAACAAATTACCTTTTGAATAGAGAAACCTTACAAACTACAATAGCCTGAAAAGAGCTCTAAGGACATACTATGAACAAGAAACACGCACCCAAAATACCATACAAACTTAATGAAACACAATATATTCGTTCAGGCTTCCAGTTCAGCGACGCATCAATACATTCCAAGTTATTTGTGTGTGTGTGTGTGTGTGTGTGTGTGTGTGTGTGTGTGTGTGTGTGTGTGTGTGTGTGTGTGTGTGTGTGTGTGTGTGTGTGTGTGTGTGTGTGTGTGTGTGCGTGCGTGCGTGCGTGCGTGCGTGCGTGCGTGCGTGTGAGTGCGCGCGCGCGCGTATTTCTCAATCATAGATTTCGTAGCTTCCCAACACAGCAAAAAACAATAAATAATAACCAACTGGTGTCATCCTCAGATAAGCCTACATATAAGCTTCGAGGATGAAAGCAGAGAAATTAGTTCTCATCCAATATGTATCATATGTAACCAAGTGCATGTAATGTACGTATCACATGTAAACCAAAGTATGTAATGTATGTATCATATGTAAACAAAGGTAAGTAATGTATCGTATGTAATCAAATGTATGGAATAACTGTAACAAAAGTATGCAATATAGAGTGATTATATCCTTGATATTGTATATATAGAGTGTAAAATTGCAAAGAAACATCTGTATTAATAATTATTATGAATATTATAATAATATATGTTGTAAACAGTTATTGTTATTATTATTATTTTAAAAAAACTTTATGTATGAAAAAGTATTTGTTATGCATAATTGTCTTCATATAATGTATGTAATTTATCTGAGAAATAAATAAAAAATTATTATTATTATTATTATTATTTCGGGCAACTCCAAGGAGTCGACAGACTCATTGAGGGAAGCCCTAACATCATGTCAAGAACAACTATTCTACATTCACTCAGTATCTATCATACTTCGCCTTGCACCCATTCACGGTCATAGCACCCACAACAGACTCTGGCAGCTTGTTCCACTCATTTACCACTCTCCAAGTAAAAAAACCTAGCTCTCTCACCCCCGCTAACCACATTCTTGCCCAGCTTCCATGTATGGCCCGTCGTCGTCCCACCACCAGTCCTATTCTCAAAAATATCTTCTGGATTAATCTTATAGAAACCCTTCAGTAATTTGAATGTGCCAATCATATCACCCCTTTTCCGCCTATCAACCAATTTTTGCAACTCACAAATCGTCAACCTGTTCTCATAAGGTTCATTCCACAGACCTGCTATCATCTTGGTCACTCGTCTCTGGATCCTCTCCACCTCCTCCCCATCAAAAAGAAACCCTGGTGCCCATATATGGGCACAGTAGTCTAGACAGTAGTCCTCTATATCGAGCCTTGAGAAGGCTCGATATAGAGGAATAATAACTTGTTTGTCTCTACTTGTTAAAGTATTTTTAAGCACCCAAGTATTTTGATGAGCTGATTTAGCCACTTTTGCAATGTGTCCCCTAAACTTCAATTCCCTATCCACCAACACTCCCAAATGCCTCGCCACATCAATCCCCTGGAGTACGGTTCCACGAATGAGATATACTGCTGCTAATCGTTTCACTCCGAAATGCATAACCTTACACTTTGCCACATTAAATTGACATCCATTTTCCCTGGCCCAGTCCTCCAAACTATCCAAATCATCCTGCAAAAGTTTGACATCCTGTGAACTCACAATTGCTCTACCCAACTTTACATCATCAGCAAACAAGTGAACACTTCCTCTCAAATCCTTTCCTATATCGTTAATGAACAAATTGAAAAGTAGTGGTCCAAGAAAAGAACCATGCGCCACACCACTAGTCACAAGCTGTCTTTTGGACTCCACTCCTGAATAAACCACTCTCTGGTATCTTCCATCAACCACCCTCCTATCAATCTCACCAACCCTATATACATCCCCATCTGCTCCAGTTTACTGGTTAGAGTTCCATGTGGTATCCTGTCAAAGGCCTTAGCAAGGTCCAGCAGTATCACTGTAAACCCATTACCCTTATCCAGTTCAGCCGTCACTGTGTTATAAAACGTGAGCAAGTTACTGAGGCATGATCTACCCTTCACAAAACCATGTTGTCCCCCATGCAGTATCCCATTTTCATCTATCCAATCCTGTATTCTTCTGTTGACTAATTTCTCCAAGACCTTGACAACGATTCCTGATATGCTAATCGGTCGGTAATTTGCAACAGCGGTCTTGGAATCTCCTTTATGCAGTGGAACTATTTTTCCCTCTTTCCACCCCCTCGGAACTAACCCAGACCCGAAACTCAAATTAAACAAAATGGTCAAGGGTAGTGACAATTCTTTAGCTGCTTTACGTACGACACGAGCTGGTATACCATCCAATCCCACAGATGTATTGACATTGAGGTTTTGCAACAGACTACTCACCTCCACTTCATTCACCACAATTCCAGTATAATCTATCGGTTCATTCATTTCTGTAATGTCACCACCTGGATGATATATTCTTGCAAAGTACTCGCTCAGTAATTCAACTATATCAACTGATTCAGTTACCTCACTACCATCGGCATCTTTAAAATCATTCTGCCACATACATTTTTTCTTTTACTTGCAACATATCGAAAAAAAAAACTGTTTAGGATTCTCTTTAGCCTGCATGGTCAATGTTCTTTCGTATTCCTTTTTTGGTTTTCTTACCACATTCGTTACCCTTCTTGGGATGCGCTTTATACCGTTCATGTGCCTGCCGGTCACCTTTCTCCTTAAATTCCCTCCATAGTTGTTTCTTTTTTTTGCAGCTCCAGCTTAATAGTGTTATTCATCCTTTTAACCACTACTTGATTTATTATTCGGACTCTAGGTATACAGTCAGCCATTGCTTCATACAAACACTTCTTAACATGCACTATCAACTTCTAGCCCTTGCAGTTGTACATGCCATGGCACTGAACCAATCAATCTTCTAAGCTTGTCATACTTACCAGCCCGATAATTCCACATGTACCCTGTCTTAATTGTAAATTCCACATGTACCCTGTCTTAATTGTAAATTCCACACATTTAGCCACCTCCCAAGTCAAGACCCTATGATCACTCACACCAATTGGTGGCAACGTGGTCATATTCGTTACAGTCAAATTCTCAGATGCAAATACTAGGTCAAGCACTCCCTAGTATTTTCCATTACGTGCTGTCGCAGATAGTTATCCCTTAATAACCGCATAAAATCCAATTCCTTCCTCCCATGTATCCTCTCCTCCTTCCAATCAATGTTACCATAGTTGAAATCTCCCATAATAATTACCCTCCTTCCACTCATTTCTTCTATTTGCTTATGCGTACTATCTCCACCATATATACGGAGTAAAAATAAATAAATAGATAAAAATGACAGTAAATTTGTTATTTTTTTAAAAAAAATTGCTAAATACGTTATTATAATGAGAGGTTAAACATACCAATAACAAGGAAATATTGAGTCCGATAGAACTAAATAACGTAAAATGAGAAAACATATGCGGTCATAAGAGTTTCCTTGATAATTCGAAGCATTAAGAATAGTTACAAAACTAATTTGTGGTTTTAGAAATCATTTGAGATAGACACGTTTGCATAAGTATGAAAAAAAAATAGAAATAAAAAAATATATCGATAAAAATAAATTTTGCATTGAACAACGCAGCTACTTCGTTGAAATCAACATGTTTTATTCACGTGATTTCTTTCAGTACAGTCTAGTGTTTTGCCTGCCTTACTCTTTGTCTAGATTTCAATTCCATAAAATTTTAAAATCACCTCACAATACATAACTTAACTGCGCAGTGTTGCATCTCACTGTCTGCTTTCTAACCAAATATGAAATAATCCAAATGACTCGCAATAACTCGCATCATGAGCTGAATATTTTGCGAACTTTGATTTCTTTCATCATGAAGTAAATATTATAAATTCTCATAACATCACTAGTTCAACGATTGATTCACATCGCTTTAAATATTTGATTCTATCGGTAAATGAACAAACAAAATATATATTTTTGGGGGATGAATTACAATAGAAAGATGAGAAAGAGATAAATTAATATTGATTGCAACAGACTATAGTTAGTTCAAAGGGGGAGGGAGAGATGAAAGCCATGGATATTAAGCGCGAATGGTTTCACTTAATTGCATCCTCGATTAATTCGATTCGCAAATGATAATGTAATAAACTCATTTAGCTTAGTCTAATATCTCTGATGGATTTCCATACACTTAAGGCTATCTTTTAGATGTAAAGACAGGTGCTGTCCAGCTAATTAAAGTTGTCCAACAGCACATAAGAAAATGTAAAATTCTTTCAATCACTAAATGCCATTCTTAATTTGCCTTACCAAGAAACACGTGACCTTGTTTGACTAATTAAGAGAGATAAACGTTAAGATAGGAGCGAGGATATAAATACTACTCAGATCTGTGGCACAACTGATTTCTGTTTTTCTAACTATTGGAACCGTCTTGATCACAAGTGTTCGGCTAAAGATAATCGAGGTCGAAGATGTTCATGAATCTATTCTAATCAGTAAGGCTTCCGTGGTTCATCTTCAGTTGTTATAGACTACTGTATGTCAATGAAGTAGTTTAATGCACGGTTGGTGAAATCAGGAGAAACACTTAATGACTGTACCCGATACTACTGGGGTCATTGTTTGTAAATGCCGAGTAGGAGAAAAAGAAGAAAAGATAAAGGATAGAAAGAAAGATTCTCTTTTTTGGACTGAGATCAGAGACTGAAGAAATTCCATACAAAAAGGGTTCATTTAACAGATTTATCAATGACTCTCCCCCATTCCTAAATACTTATTCTGGAAGAATGTCCTACTGCACCAATGGTTGCTACATCCAAAATAATTTGCCACTCATTTATGTGCTTCTTATGTTAAACAAGGTACATTAAAGTAGCATCATTTACTATAATAGTAAATGATGCTACTTTAATTTACTATATCTTCTATATTTACTATATCTTCAGAGTAAATCATGTTTGGGCTTTACAGCAGGGCTCTTGGATTGTATAAACAATATTTGCTTCCTTTGAAACAATGTATTATAGAAAATAAAAAGGAAAGAAAAACCTCAAAATTAAGTTTTCTTTCTTATGAAAATTGATTTTTAATTATGCAGCGTGATCCGTAACTTGCAGCAGAAAGAGACGATAGTAAGGCTCTGATCTCTTCCATCTCGCAGTTGTATCTGCAGGATACTAATTGCGAGCCTTCCGCTATGAAATAACAGACTGCAATTCAGAACGGATGTTCTAGAAAACAAACTCACATGAAATAGACAAAAAAGAGTTTTAAAAATGCAGCAAAAATCGGAAAATAAGTTAACAAATTCCTCAAAAGATAATTCCACATTCATTTCACTAAAAGCCGGAATTTCAACTTAGACATAAGTGTCATATCCCATCACTTACATCCTCGACAACTCTATTTCACCTTAATTATCATGACTACCGACGGTATTATGCCTTCCATGAGAAGGACGGAACTTGTACACGATGAACTTACTCAAGATGTTTGCTAAATCGCCTTAAGAAAATGGATGTCAAGGATCAAAACTATAGAAGGTATCAAACGACGAATCATACTTAGTTGGAAGGTTTTTGGACATCTGCAGTCAAATGCAGTCAGGATTGTGTATCTTCTCGCGTCCGTTGTGCAGCGGGAGCATGTAGTCTCCAGTGGTGCTCTAGATCTTTCTGGTTTCGGCATCGTAGACCTTTTGGACAGTGCGAAAATGTACGTGAACTAATTCGAGGATTGCTGCTGTGATACAATAAACAAGGATGTCCTTTCCAATGAATGAGACTTTCATTTTCACCTCGATAGAAAAGGATCACGCTGTAGGGATTTAAAGGGCATAGAGGAGGAGTTGTCAAAATTCCTGGCGCTCCCAGCAAGCGGGTTAAAATGAGACCTGGTGAACAATGGACACATGAAATAAACGAAACTCTTCAACAAATCTTGGCTATTAACAATATCGAATCTTTTATTTAGAGAATCCATTGGAATGCCGTTTATATCGTAAGGAGATTCACTCACAATGACCTGGAAAATATGCTCTGAGAGAACTCATCTCCAACAGAGCAAAATGTCTCTTAAGCAATGAGACCTCGCAGATGGAATAGAAAAATCATTAAAAGGCAACGCACCAAGAAGCCTTAATAGAAGCAGCCAGCAATAAAACAAAAAACCCAATAGCAAAAATACGTAGAGGTGTGAGACAGGGGTGCTCTCTTTCACCCATGTTGTTAAATCTGTACATTGAAGATGCAATAAATAAATTGAAAGAACTAATAGAAACAGGAATTAAGATAAATTGAATTTATATTAAATGGCTACAGTTCGCGGATGATATAGCAGTTATAGCTGATAACGAAAATACACTGAAAGCCACCCTGACAAATATGGAAGAAATCTTCACACAGTACAGCCTAAAAATGATTTATAAGAAAACAAAACTATTAATTACAAGTAAAGTAAATCCAATGAAAATAAACCTGGAAATAAATAATAACCTAATACAACAGGTATCCTCTTTTAAATATCTTGGAAGTCTGATCACAGAAGATGGAAGAAAGCAATCAGATATTAAAGCACGAATAAACTTAGCCAAAAAGCATTCTACAACAGAAGAAAAGTTTTTACCACTAAAGGACTTAGCATCCAACTCAAAAAAAGGCTAGTGAAAACATACATATGGACCATTGCATGATATGGTTGTGAGGCGGGGACTCTAACAAAACAAGACATCAAAAAGTTGGAGGCATTTGAAATTTGGTGCTGGAGAAAGATGATGAAAATTAGTTGGACAGAAAGGAAAAGTAATGAAGAAGTTCTAAATATAGTTCATGAAGAGTGGTCATCAATGAAACACATCAATAAAAGAAGGTAAAGCCTAATTGGACACCGTTTGAGGCATGGAGGACTGATTGCAGAACTAATGCAGAGGACAGTAGAAAAAAAGAGGCCACGAGGCAGATCAAGAATTTTATATGTAAATAACATAATGATGTTAACTGGCGCTAAGAATTATGAAGAGATAAAAAGAATGTCACAAGACAGGATGTTATGATGTGCTGCTATAATTACCAATCTTCGGATTGATGCATCAAAGAAGAAGAAGAAATTTGAATTCCGTTTGATAGCTGATTTAAATTTTTGAAGTTTGTCATGTCTGAGGTCAGGCTAGAATTAATCGAATATTTGTAACACTATAATACATCCGGCAGTTTTTGAGACTCACTATAATACCAAAATTAAGGGATAGTTCTTATAAGAACTGGGCGATGGACTGAGTCCTTGACGCTTTATATCCTGTGATCTGAATGAAGAAAATCTGTGTGGATGGGGTGTTATTGAGTTAAAAAGCTCTAATCATGGCTTGGTAATGGCAATAACAGAGCCTCAGTTAATAAAAAGCTCTAGTCATGGCTTGGTAACGGCAATAGCCGAGCCTAAGTTAGATCTTCATTGGCTACAGCATTGCCATCCATTACCCTCCAAGGGTATTGGATTGAATGAATCAATCACCGCATCTCACGGTCGATTGTTCCGTCTCCTCATATAAAAATATCCTTATCCTTATAAGGACTGGCTTAAAGGGGCGAAGCAAGAATGCTTTTCATCTTCCCCGTTATCTGTAGAGGACAGTGTAGGGATAAGGTGTTATTGAGCAATTAAGGCTCTGATCATGGCAGGAGGGTAACAGCAATAGCCGAGCCTCAGTTAGAATTCCGATGGCTACAGCATTGCCATCCATTACCCTCCAAGGGTATTGGATTGAATGAATCAATTGGCCATTGACGTTACTGACAGGATGGGGAGAAGCACAAGTGCTTTTCATATTCCCCTTTATCTGTAATGAGAGTTATTTGGGAATGGGAGATTTGTGAGCAATTAAGCTCGCTCTCTGAGGGCAGTAGTGTTAGCTATGATCAGTTGAGAGAAGAATAGCCTTCGGTCTTTTGTGTTTGTAGTAATCAGTTTCATTGTAATTGACAGCTTGCACGATTAGTGGGTTTGAATGTGAACTTGACTTCACGAAGAATTTTTCTGCAAGATCACGAAGAAGGGAGGAGATGTATGGAGTGCCGGTTTCTCGGTGAATTTTTGATGAACCACGGTGCATCCAGGATCATCCTAAGGCATTTGTTTTGGATTCTCTGTAATTTTGAAATGTTTGATCTTGAAGTGTGACTACATGCTGGTGAGGCGTAGGTAATGACTGGACGTATTACCATCTGGTAAAGAAGCAATTTATTATGTAGGTTCAATTTTCTCTTGCGGTTGATCAATGGGTAGAGCTGAGCTATGACTTTGGAAGATTTGGAACAAACGAGATTGATGTGTTTGTTGAAAAGGAGTTTCTTATCCATCAATACCCCAAGATATTTGGTCTCTGAATGCCATGGGATAATGAATCAAGTTCTTAAGTTCTTAAAAGAACTGGGCGATGGACTGAGTCCTTGACTCTTTATCCCGTCATCTGAAAGGATAATCTGTGTGGATGGAGTGTTGTTGAGCTAAAAAGCTCTAGTCATGGCTGGGTAACGGCAATAGCCGAGCCTCAGTTAAAACTTCATTGGCTACAGCATTGCCATTTGTTACCCTGGAAGTCCTAAAAAGGACTTTTGGCTTTCTCCCCTCCTCAACCACAACCCCCATAATGAATCAAGTCCTTATAAGGACTGGCTTAAAGGGGCGAAGCAAGAATGCTTTTCATCTTCCCCGTTATCTGTAGAGGACAGTGTAAGGCTAGGGTGTTATTGAGCTATTAAAGCTCTGATCATGGCAGGAGGGTAACAGCAATAGCCGAGCCTCAGTTAGAACTTCATTGGCTAAGCTCTGATCATGGCAGGAGGGTAACAGCAATAGCCGAGCCTCAGTTAGAACTTCATTGGCTATAGGGTGTTATTGAGCTATTAAAGCTCTGATCATGGCAGGAGGGTAACAGCAATAGCCGAGCCTCAGTTAGAACTTCATTGGCTACAGCATTGCCATCCATTACCTTCCAAGGGTATTGGATTGAATGAATCAATCCCCGCATCTCTTTTATATAGGAATATATTATTTAAAAAAGTAAAAGGTGTTGGAATATGCTCCACGTTAAACTAAATATAAAATAAAAACCTTTTATTATTTTGAAGTAAATTAGCACAAATTATCATTGAATAATATTTGTATATGAATATATATTTACAAACCAAAATTACAAATACCTGTAATTATATTTCGACTATTACCTTTTTAATGCTTTAAATGACACCACTGCAGGTTATAGAACATAAAATCACTAACCAGGCTTATTCTCGATATTAAATATGGTGGATATTATAAATACACTGATATTTTATAGCCAAAGGCAAAATAAATTTTGGAAATAAATTTCGAAAGTTTTTAAATTTCATTTGTATTCTGCTATAAAAGATGGATACATTATAATATCCTCGATATTTAATTGCAGCTATGTTTTCTGATATTCGAAGGTGACACTCTCAAACCATTATCACCTAACCTCGCACCCTAAATATTGCACATATTCCCCTATAAATAGATAACCTGAACAGAACATATGCATTAATGACAGAGGATCTGTCATTAGATTTAGAAAGAGATTTACTCTCCATTTATAAATATTCATACGACTAATATGTTGCATGTGATAGCTTAGTAACTCCGCATACAAAAAATGACAAAAAAGCTGCGTTTAAGCTAAAGTGCAGTACATTACCTGGTCCCCTGCTTTTCTTATCAGGGTTTCGAGTGCGTGACACTCATCGATGATTTGTGAGAAATTATTGAAGTCTCTGATTTCAACGAAAAAGAAACCTTATCTTCTGACCACATTTATCCATTAAAGAAAATTAAAGTTTCGTGAATTCCAAATATGCTAATACATGATGATAAATTTTGAGGAATGTTTGTCACGTGCATGAGGAAATTAACTTTAAAAATACCACTTAAAGTTGCACATTTTTCAGGTCAATAAATCGCTATCTTCTCTACGATTTGTATCTATAATGTAATCCCTGGAGTGAACGATAAAGTTGTCCACAGATAGCCTTGAATTGACTGCATCCAACTGGTTATGTGCTTAATAGGTTGACACACAGGTCGGGTGCAGGATAAATGAGATGGAGTGGGAGTTTCCCAAATACGATTTATTGATGATTTAGTGGCTAATAAAGTACGCTTTAAGTCCACATGGTTAGTTTCCAGTTGTGCTGTTTAATACTCGCAAGTGAATTAAAATATCTTTTGGTGTAGCAACGCTGTAATTAGCGGCAGCCATTATTTGACTTCGCGTGTCACCAGGTGACTTTCGAACCAATCAATATGCAATACCACAAGCAAAACACATTAACGTACAAGAGACAGGATCAATAGACTGACTTCGTTAATGGGTTGCTTTCTGATTTCGTATTAAATAAATTAAACACACCTTCATCATCTGTTTAAATGTCTTTGAAATCGAACTATCAGGAATAGAATAGTTAAGGAAGATTGATTGGAATTGTTTCTACAGTGTTAAACATGTAATTTGCTTGTTTTACGCATAACGTCGCATATATATATATATATATATATATATATATATATATATATATATATATATATATATATATAGTTGACTTTGCTTGCACTACTTAAATGACTTGATCTCTGTTCAGATGTTATATGCCACAAATAATAATGAATATTTAATATCCCCATTATATTTTATTAAACGTTTTCAAACTATACCAGTTTTTCTCCATATTTTGACATTACACAAATACACCTACTAATAGTTTACTTATAAAGAATACAACTATTTGACATGGGAGTGTATGTAAATGTTGTATGATTGATTGTTGGTTTGTAATACCCTTGGAAGGTAATGGATGGCAATGCTGTAGCCAATGAAGTTCTAACTGAGGCTCGGCTATTGCTGTTACCCTTCTGCCACGATCAGAGCTTTACTAGCTCAATAACACCTTATCCCTACACAGTCCTCGACAGATAAGGGTAATATGAAAATCATTCTTGCTTTGCCCCTTTAAGCCAGTCCTTATAAGGACTATAAGGATAAATGTTGTATCCTTCGTAGAGGGTATGTAGCTGAAGTGTTCTATTTTTATCGTTTCTCCCATTTCAGCGTTGATTTCAATCGGTACCTAATCAGTGATTTAACAAAAGTTCAAGGTATGTTCGTGTCTTTTAAGTTGTTTAAATCCTGGTTTATTTCTATTACCTCTCTCGTAAAATTCAAAAATTTCATGTTTCAATTATTTGGATTTAAAATGACGAATTGGTAATGTTCTCGTTATCGTTTTCAAAATGTCAGTTATTTTGATAACTTACATAATGCTCACTACTTGAGATTGCGAGACTCATTACTTTTTTTCACGATTAACCGTCTGTTTCTTTTCTTTCATTTATATAATAAACTATTTGTGATTTACTTCACAGACAAGTTCTTGAAAATACACAAAAAACATGGATTTACTAGAAACTGAGAGTCTAGAATTTCTTAGGAAAGAAATGCAGGCAATTTTGAATCGCATTTCGTTTACAAAACCGAGGAAATAAATTTTATTACGTTTAGACTGTGTGCAAGGATAATAACCAGAACAAACGCTCTGAAAGCGCAGGATATAAAGAAGAAACACGAACCTCTATATAGCATGCTAGCTGTTGTTATTGTATGTATATAACGTTGTATGTAAAGATGTACATCTTTTTAAACTGGAATGCGATAACAAGAATAAAAACGACTATCTCCGTTAAAACTGCAGTTTTTTCTTTTTTTTTTAATCATGAGATAACAAATGAAGATACTGACTATTACAGAAGAGATCTATATCTACGAACTTCTTCCATCCTAATAATAGCAAGCAATAGGACCCTAGAGAAAACTATTTTATCGATTAATAAAAACAAAATGTGTCATTATCGTTATGCTATGAGATCACTAGCTTTCCGCAATTTCCTTGAATTATTACAAATCTTTTAGCATAGGCGCAAGTTTTGGGTGCAACTGAAAAAAGCCTGTTTAATCTAAAAGTACTAAAATCAGATAGAACGATACAAAAACATAAAATAAGTACATATTCTGAACATTATTAAATAAATAATATATTTGAGCAGCTTGATTCAATAATGTCCATTATTCTCACAGGCGCTACAATCACTTTAAAACCATGCGAATTAAATAACTCGAATACTTTGACAGCTCTTGCGTTTTACAATTTTGGTGCAAAAAAGTGGTTACAGTGGGGACCACAAAGCCTATGCGGTAAGTTCATGTCTTCAAATATTTACGTTTCATATTGTAAACAAGGCATTTATCAACAGTTAAGACCACAGTGGTGCAATTATAGTTTGAATAAACAAGTAGGACGAAAAGAAATATGTCTTTGGATTGAAAGACTGTCGTAAATGGTTAATATTAAATAATCATCTGAAATCTACGTGGATTCGTAGCTTTTACAGCTACGCAAAGTATAATATCCATTGAGGTTCTCATGATATTCTAAAGGATTCAATTTTATTTATTCGTTTACAGACCGTGTGATGGCGCTGTTCTTGATGCTTTTTGACATCGCTAAAGTCCAAAAATTCACATACTTAAGAGGAAAACACGATTACTTATATACAAATAAGAAGCATTTCCTTTTCAATAAAGTGACAATTTAATAATATTCTTATGTATAAAATATCATTGAAACTTCCTGCATTCTTGACGCTATAGCATCGCCTGTTTATAATTGAGACTATCACGCACACACGCAAGGAAAAATACCCTCCCCCTAATAAAAGGAGATCTGATTTTCAATTACAGTGCAGAACTGACATATTTCGTTATAAAGCTTATCTTAGTCGTATGGTGAGTAATATGTGTAAATTATCTTTCCTCTACTCACACTGCTTTAAGAGTAGCCTTGTTATTAACCAAGAACTTTTATCCTTCTCAATCTAAATATGCTTCGTTAAGGTTGCTAAGTTTGTAGTCTTGTCTTCTTAAATATCAGTGAAGTTAGCAAATTTCTCGTTAAGTAGCATGGTAATCCTTGGGATTATGGAAGATAATAATTTGCATCGGTGAAAGAGTTCCGTCCAGCGTTTGTTGTTGGTAGCATATCCCAACGGAAAGAGCGACACCGTAAGGCCAATTACTCTTCCTCTGTCGACACCTTGTCGTATATCAGAGTGATATTTCAGGTAATCGCTGGAATAAAGTTGCAATTTCTGGTACACGTCAGTAGGGTACACCTAAACAGCATGAAGTGTAATTAATTACCCAACATAAGCAACTAACAAAAAAATAATAAAAATAAAATACGGCGCAATGCCGTTCTGTTTGTATTAAGCTACACTGACATGCATTACATAAATATTTCTGGATTAGAAGGATTATCAACAATTAAAATTCAAACAGGCAGCATTTCTTAGCGTAACATAATAATATTATAAAGAATCCAAAAAAGAAAAAATCACAAGAAATATATTTGATTTACAGGAAAACGTTTAATATTCCATTTCTTCACTAGGTGGAAGGTTTCTTAATGAGGAAAGTTTTTAAACTGATTTGTGGGTCTGTGCGACAAACCGGGGAGACTGGAAATTTAAAGATAATTTACTTCCAAGTGCAAGCAATGCCGTATAATTTTGTTTCAGCATTAAGTCATCAAAAGCGATGTCGAGGATTAATTTTAAGGGCAGACTTTACTCAGCTCCTCCAGTATCGTATGTTAATTCGTAGAAGATTATTTTAAGGCTCTTCTAAAAAGATCAAAATCCCTAAAGTGTGATTTCGACAATGGAAAAAGCTCTTCACTTTTCCACAAGAACGCAACAGGAATTCCACATTCGTGACAACCGTCCAGTGAACTATCCAACTTTACTCCTTTCACGTCACTCACTTTCCTTATAAGAAGTCGATTTTCACGTAAACAGAAATCAATTTCATCTGCCAATATATCAGTGATAGTCGAGCAATTGTTCCACCTTCGTATAAGCCCTGGGGGTCGAAAACGTGTTTAAATATTATCTAACAAATGGAAGGGTGTGACCCGAAATGACGCATTCTTATCACAAATGATACTTCATCTGAAAAGATAAGGTCTTCACTTCATACTCTAAAATTAAAAGAATGTAGTTTCTGTACTGATATGTAATATATTATTATATAAATTTCAAAATAATTTTTAAGGAATCTTTTGAAAAAAAAATTCATTATATTATATTATATTAATATCAATACATCATCAATATGCATATTAATATATATATATATATATATATATATATATATATATATATATATATATATATATATATATATATATATATATATATATATATATATATATGAAACGTACTATTAACTCGGGGTTGGGATATGTTCATTTTTTAAATTAACTGACTTAAACTCGAGAATTATAACACAATGACATTTATTTGAAAAAAACGCAACATGTTTCGTCAAAAATGACTTCTTCAGGCGATAAGAACATAGAAAGATAATAAAAGACACTTAAATTAACATATATATATATATATATATATATATATATATATATATATATATATATATATATATATATATATATATATATATATATATATATATATATATATATATATATATATTATATATATATAAAGATAACCAAGTAATTTTATAAGCTTGGTTATTTTTACTCCTAATCCCAAGTAAGCAAACAGTTAAGTTTGCGCCTGAAACGTAGTTCAAGTCTAAAGATGGTACAACACCAGGGCAACTCATTGTAAAGGTAGTTAAGCTCTGATCACTATTCTTAGTATTTGCATAATGTAAAGCACATCTCACGAAAAAATGTATACTGCAATACATTATGGGTGGGGGTCACTACCCAGACCGGTTTCAACCTTTTTTGAGGTCTCCTCAGTGAGTAGCTAGACCCTAAATGTTGGAACCGGTCTGGGTAGTGACCCCACCTATAATGTATTACAGTATAAATCTTTTCGTGAGATGTGCTTTACATTATGGGAAATACTAAGAATAGTGATCAGAGCTTTAAACTACCTTTGCAATAAGTTGCCCTGGTGTTGTACCATCTCTTTAGACTTGAACTACGTTTCAGGGGCAAACTTAACTGTTCGCTGACTTGGGATTAGGAGTAAAAATAACCAAGCTTATAAAATTACTTGGTTATCTTAATATACAATATCCCCAAGTTAAAAATTCATTGTCATATACAGTATATAATATGATTGTGAAGAGAGTGAGATTTGATGGTGGCTGATTATTTTTTTTCCAGGGTAAGGGATGGCAATGCTGTAGCCAATGAAGTTTTAACTGAGGCTCAGCTAATGCCGTTACTCAGCCATGACTAGAGCTTTTAGCTCTATAACACCCCATCCATACAGATTTTCTTCATTCAGATGAAGGGATAAAGAGTCAAGGACTCAGTCCATCTCCCAGTCCTTTGTAGGACATTAGGATTGTGAAGAGTAAATAATCATAATTAATTAATTATATATTATAATTAATAATATAATATAATATGAATATGACTATTAATTTATTCGTTACAGAAAGTTAATAGCGAATGTGAGTTAGCTTATCCTGTATAAATACTGAATGTGTATTCCATTATATTATTGTATAAATTCAGAACTACTTCCACCTAAATCTGAAAATTTAATTTTAATTAAATCGTATTTTTAATGATATTCAGGGTGATTCAGAACTCTTGGGCCAAACTTTAAGGAGTGATAGAATACACCTAAATAAGCACTTTTTTCATGCAATGCATGGTCTGAACTCAAGCGATGAAGCACTAGGGGTTAGCAACTACTGTGTCAGGAAATGAAGAAACACAAGAATGACAGAGGAGATGGAGATTTGAAATAATTCCAGAAATTACAGAACATAAATTAAAGAATTTTATTGAACAAATTACAGAAACTGTTCAAAAGAGCCACCACCAACATTGATGCAGGCTTCATACCATCGACGTAGTGATTGGCGTACATTGGCGATAACACCAGGTATTTCTCGTACAGCTGCAGTAGAAATAGAAATCCTGGCAATAAGGTCCTCATTGGAATCAATGGGGCTATCGTAGATCAGGCTTTTCATATGGCCCCATAGGAAAAAGTCCAGTCATGAAAGATCGGACGATCGTGGCGGCCAAGCGATGGAACCACCTCTACCAATCCATCGCCCTGGAAATGTTGCATCCAAGGCGTTCCACTCATCCACGCTGAAATAGGGTGGCTCTACGTCGTGTTGGAACCACATACGTGTTTGAATGTTTGCTGGAACAGGGTTCTCGTATTTGTACAATAGGTCTTGCCAATTCTGGCAAGACCTCTTGTACAAATACGAGGTATGTTCTCCCATTCAGTCGTGCTGGCAGAAAGTATGGGCCAATCAAATGGCCATGTAGGATAAATAGCGTTTCTCCAAACATTTATGGAGAAACGCTATTGGTACGAATATGGACGTATGGCGGGCGGATTTCTGCTCTCCTACAAATGATAATTGTGCCTATTAAAAATGTCCTCACGTGTAAAGGTGCATTCGTCAGTGAATATGACATGTGCATCAAAATCTGACTGCAGGATCCATTGTGCAAAATCCACACTACGCCGGTAATCTGCAGGTGTCAAGGCGTGCACCCTCTGTGCATGGTAGGGGTGTAATAGTTCGTCTCGTGGAACTCGCCACACCGTCGATTGGGACACACGTACGGCATGGGAAATTGCTCGCGTGCTACATTCGGGACGATCTGCAACCCTACGTAGAATTTCCTCTGTAACAAGTAGCGTCCTCCCACTCCTTGCATGCCCTGAATCCTGCATGACGCTGACAAAGGAGCCCATTTCGCACAGATACCGGCGAAAGGTTTTACGATCAGGCACGCGTCTGGTCGGAAATCGCTCTCGGTACAGTCTTTGGGCTTCATCGCAATCCCGTCCGCAGCTCCGTGAATGAAATGCATGTCAGCCTTTTCCTGATTTGTGAAAGAATCCATCCTTTTTGCACGGTAGAAATAACGATGACTGCAAAAACCAGCGCTTATAAGTGTTCACCGGAAGGCGCTCTTTAAAGCTTAACCACTTGAGTTCGAACCACGCATTGTATGACGAAAAGTGTTTGTTTAGTGTATTTTATCACCTCTTAAATTTGCCCCAAGAGTTCTGAATCACCCTGTATATATATATATATATATATATATATATATATATATATATATATATATATATATATATATATAAAGGTTAATACAGAATATTAATTAATATATGAAAGTTAATAATAGATATTAATTAATGTAAAATATTAGTTTATATATATAATAAGAGTAATACTGAATATTAGCTAATATTAACTTGAAAAAGTTATCAGATTTTTGACATTTTCCCGTTTTAACTAATCCTGATTTTAAGCTTACGCCCAGTAATGTATTTTATAGGTAGTACCTTCAGGATGGAAAACGCATCTGCTTATGAATGAACCTAATCATAATAATTATCATCATCTCCATGCTTTCAATTAAATCATGATTATTTATTTTTGTTTCTGGTTATTTTTATTTCTGCGCATGCGTCCTATAAATGCAAATCTAATGTACAGACAAGTCCTAAGATGAAAAAGATCTTCATTCCTTGATGCGATAACTGAATCTTAGTGGTCTTTGTTCAACGAGCGTTACAAGTAACTTTTTCTCTCATGCCAATTAATCAAAATAAAGCTTTGCCAGTATTATTATCGTGAGTCAGTTTATTAAGCTCATTCCTTTCATCTGCGGAGTTTATGAAATCCGTTCTAGGCTATATAAGCAGATACACGGGGACACGTGTGGAAATGTGCATGTGAATGCCAGGGACATGCGAACAGCACAATACTATAAAGTGACAAAGAACAAATAAAAATGTCGCCTAATCTAACAAATCACTCTTGCAAACAGGCCAATGGATACGATAGCAGCGTGAAAGCAATGAATTATTCCAGCCAGATGGTAACTTTGTAGACTGCGGGATTCATTAGTGTGAGGAGTCATTTCTTGACACCCATTTTTGTCCCTTGACAGAGATGTCGGAATTCCATAGTTGTTAGTGCATTGTTGCCATAAGGATACCATAAAACACAGAAAATTAAATAAACAGAACTCTTGCAAGTAATTATAATCATTTATTGGTGTCCAAAAACGAAGCAACAGTCGAAAGATTTTTGATCAGAAAGGCATTCGGTCGGCATGTATATTTATCCCCGCGAACTCGTCCTTCTGAAAGTTTTGTTTTTGTAGCTGTGATAAGTGCGCTGGTTTGAGCAGGAAAAAAATTAACCACAATCGGTAGAATTATGGAGGTGACAATAACGCCTTATAATGAAATATATGAATAAATTCAATCAGTGGCGCACTCAAGATTTTATCCTGAGTCGGCACTCCCCCTGGGTGCGCTACCGAATTCAATTCATCGATCCATGCAATTATCTCTTATCATAATTGACTGTGCTGATATATATTTTAGAATAATCTGGTAAGTAAATGGACAACAGCAGCCAATGAAAGAAGTATTAGCTAGATTTCGGATTTCAGATAATAACCAAAAAAAAAAAAAACCTCGCTACGAAATGAGACCTTCATATAGATGAAGGAAAGAGAAACGTCAGAGCTGTTTCAGGGTACTTCAGTACTGTGGCAAGCGCTACATTACGAGGAAAATAAAGTTTAGGAAGAAAAGTCTAAGAAAGTATTAAAAATTGCGATTATTGTTGGAGTTGCAACAATTCAGTTATGCGATAACAGATTCACAAGCTGGTTTAACAATCAACCAACAAAACCTGAACGTATGCAATGCGATTATTGTTGGAGTTGAAACAGTTCAGTTATGCGATTTTCATTGTTTCCCTGTTAGTGTAAACTCGAACCTTAAAGCAATAGTCAGACATTTCGGGGTGACATCGGTACAAGAAAATCGAATAGATCCCAACTAGAAAATCTTTTCAGATTCACTCTCAGGTACTTTAAACATTCTATTTTATTTCTAAAGCTTTTCTTTGTTTCTGCTAATGATAAGGAACTTATATGAATTAGAAATTTGGAAAATAAGCAATTAATTCTGCATTAATGGATATAACTAATCACTTAACAACAGTTACATGGTTAGTTATATTCGCCATTATACGATTACTAAGGATATATAATATTAGGCAATTCATTATTATTTAAAGTATGACCTTCCCGTTTCTTAAAATTCTTAGTATGATTGGTCCCAGTTTCAGGTTTTGCCCCCCCCCCCCAGCAGCAACCCATTTATGAATTTGATTACTACAGTTACTGTGGTTCATTCTGTCGGGTGTTTTGGTTTACGACAACTAATGTTAGTGAGGGCTTGTATATCACATTCTATCCCTTATCAGGTTTATTGTTGTTTACTGTACTACCTGTTACTGGCAAGATGTGATTGAACTTTCTAATTTTTCTCGTTATTCTGAGCAATGCGTTCCCCAGTCTATTTTTGTTAGAATTTTTTTGTGATCTTGGTTTAAAGGTATCTCTGGTCTCCAACATTAGCCCTCATTGATTCCTTCCCCGTCGAAATGGACATTACAATTTCGTCACTATTTCATACGCCGTTGTTTGCTTTACCCATTTTCAAAAGTTGTAAATTTAACTGCATTTTATTTTAAATCACATTCACAGTTTCATTCATGAACAAGTCGATTCCATGCAGACGTTTACGTTAAACATTTAGCCTGTATTATTATTTTTTGGTTAGATGGGCGAAACAAGAATGCTTTTCATATTCCCCGTTATCTGTAGAAGAAGACGTATGGATGGGGTAATATACAGTGCTATAAGCTCTGATCATGATATATATATATATAGTGCTATAAGCTCTGATCATGACAGGGGATGAGAGCAATAGCCGAGCCTCAGGTAAAGCTTCATCGGCTTTGACATTCATTACTCTCCCTGGGTGCCCATTTTGGTCTTCTCGTACGACATGCATGGGGTACAGTTAGTAGCCCATGCATGTCGTACACACGAGGTACCTGTATTATTCTTAAAGTTCTTAAAAGAACTGGGCGATGGACTGAGTCCTTGACTCTTTATCCCGTCATCTGAATGAAGTAAATCTGTGTGAATGGAGTGTTATAGAGCTAAAAAACTCTAGTCATGGCTGGGTAACGGCAATAGCCGAGCCTCAGTTAAAACTTCATTGGCTACAGCATTGCCATTTATTGTCCTGGAAGTCCTAAAAAGGACTTTCAGAGACCTAATCTCCTTCCTCCAAATTCACCTGCATTATTTACGTATACACGATTACTTATAGAATCTGCCTTTAATTAAAAAATAGGTGTACTAGAATTATAACAACTTAAATTATTTTTCAAAAATATTCAAATATATTTACTATTTTTTAGTTTAAATATAAATCTTGCGATTTTATTTTTAATTTAATTTACATTTTTTTATATTTATATTTTTATTTACGTTTATTAATTAAATTATGATAAATCCATTACATGTAGAGACATTTTAGAGACGGTTTCGGACTGAATTTTCAAAGTAGATGCATTGGGTTTATTACAACATTCCAATATTTTATTATTTTTCGTTATAAATTTCTTTTCAATTTATCACACCTTCACTGTGATTCCAATTCTTTAAAGAATAGGCTTATCTCCACATTCATTCATTCCTCTTTATGCCATATTTCTTGACTAGTATTAGTTAGTTTCAAGGCGATATTCTGTATACATATTTTGTTTTGTTTTAATGCGTAGATCAAGGAAACGATACGTCGAGTGATTGCTCTGACAATTTATAAACTTTTACTTAGCAAACCAGCTGCCGTGGAGATTTTCGCAGTCTCTTTTATCACGAATCCGAAAAAAAAGTAGCCTGTTCAGTCTTTTTCTTTTGAGGACATTTTGTTCAAAGTACATTTATGTTTTCTCCATTTCTTTGCGATACCTAAACATTTCTCTAATTTATAATTCTATTCAATCACTTTTCACGCACTGGGACTACTTCATTCTTTCTTTATGATCGTGTTTTTTTTTTTTTTTTTTTTTTTTTTTTTTTTTTTTTTTTAGCACAAACCGACGTTTCGCATTATTGAAACGTTGCAATCGCCTTAAAAGGAAATTCCAAGCGCTCTTTTGGGGGGTAACGCCAGGTGGATGATCATCAGCAGTTTTCAATCTGAGGAATTATGGGAAGTATTTTTCATAAACATATTATTTATAAAAGAAAATAGTTAAGTTTTGTATGAATTTGCAATTTTGTATGAATTCCCTCAAGTTTTGTATGAATTTGCAATTCATTAGATAAGAAATACACGATGGTATACTCAAAACTTCTCCTGAGGATTCCCTCAAATTTATTTCTTTTCTACATTAAACTTCCTTCTGTGTGTGTGTGTGGGGGTCAATGTAATGCACCTGAGAAGACTTGCACATGAACGTTTAGGAATGCGGAGAACCAAATAACGCTTCTGACCTAAGGTACAAACCTCACCATCACGTGGTGCTCCCTGTTTGTAGGTATCTACTCGGCGCTGAACGAACGAGGATAGTCTGTCAATTTGGGACTCAGGCGATCGAATTATACTCTCTGTTGGATTAAATGATAAATACATGATGGTAAAATAATGAGGTTTTATACTGCTGGGGTGTCGCCTGGTTACCCTCCAGCTGTTTTCTCCGGGGTGGGGTAAACCATGGAGAGTAATGAAAAGTCAACTATTGAACAGATTTAAACTCAATTTATACAAGAAGACCAAGCAGAACGTCAGAAGAACTGAAGACCTGAAGACGGCAATAACCTATTTAAACGGTTTTAATAGAAAGAAAATCGAACTTGCAGAACTGGAAACGTATCACGTCGGCATAATAAGCATTATTGATACAAAGAAGAAAAACACGAGATTTTACTAAATAATAAGCACAGGATATTGTTTTCGGGAAATAACAATTAAAACAGGAAGCAATAACAACAGCATTCAAAGCAAACATGAATGCCGCTGTTACGGCTTCCTTTTCTTCCTTGATTGGAGAACAGTTTCCAGCAGAAGTATGTGGACGAAACTCAAAATGGGAAAATAGAAGATGCAGTTTATTTGTTTCTATGATTCCACAGAAGGTTCTCCTAAGGGAGAAGTGCAGGAATGTTTTGAGTCAATACTTCAAGCAGCTGATATAATGCTGTCGGCTAAAGGGCCGAAGATGCTACTAGTTATTTTTGGTGCCGAAAAATAAGTTATTTTCCAAAGTATTTAGAGATAATTAGATCATTCCTTCTGCATTGTTATGTTGATCACTATTTGTGTCCTCAAATATAACGGTTGTTTGCTTAATTGTATGGTTTTCAAAGCTTTAATTTAATTTATTTATTTTTTAATTAATGCCGTACTGTACATCATGGCACCGGTGCGTAACACAATGGCGAGCGTGTAAGAAATGTACACGTCGTAGAATGAAAGATTTATGGAAAGAGAACGAAATTGGTCAGCGGATTTGTCGTAAGTGTTTTGAGAGGGAATCTCAGAATTCTGTGGAGAGTAAGAAGAATGATGGTGAGATGAAAGACGAAATGAGTGAATATGCAATTAGGATTGACTTTGCAAACAGTGTAAGTGACTACAGAATAAAACGATGGAAAATCAAGAGCATGAACAGATAATAACGGAAAAGATAAGCGCACTAATTCTGAGGTTCTCCATAGGAAACAAAACGTGAATTGAGAGGTGGTGTTAAGGAGACTATGGAATAAAAAACCGGTATTGTAATTTAAGTATAAAATGCTAGAAGTATTCGGAACAAAATTGAGGACCTTTTGGCATTGCTTAGCGCAACTTGGCCAAAACGTATTGGAATTAGTGAGATTTGGTTGAAAGAGAATGAGATGTATGTGGCACCTTCATAGAGGAGAGAATGATCAAGATGGAAGAAGGGTTTTATAATAATAGTAGAACTGAAGCCGAAAAGAGCAGAAATAGATCAGGAGAGCAGGGATGCAGAGCGCAGTTAACTGTATTATGTAGTGTGAGATTGAGGCCAAAAGGATGAAACAGGTAATTCGTTGATAATATAATACAGGGGGGTATAAGGGAGAATGTAGTTTATACGCATTGGCGAATTAACACGATGAGCACATCGAGTAATTATTATGCGAGATGTCTACTACAGAGACAAGGCTTAGATGGAGGGATGGTCCCAGGATGGAGGGAAGGACGGGAAATGGAATTTATACAAGTGCTAAAAGATAGTTACATGAGACGGCATGAAAAGGACACAAGTTTAGAGAGTGCTGAATCAGAGAACTTAGGAGTAACCAATCTAGCTACTCAGTCTTCTTGGAAAAAATGGTAGTGTAGTCTTGACCTGTGGGAGATTGCAATGGGAGGCGGTCAAAGGATATTTTAAGAAATCAGTTTTGGAATGTGTACTCAGCGTCAGAGAGATAAACGAAGTACGAATTAGATGGATGAACAGCATCATTATACAGGAGATGTATACAAAGAAAACTGTGAAAAGAATATAAAGAAAAGACGATCAGCAAACTCATGAACGGTACGAGATATAGGTAAGAAGGTTGACATGCATGGTAAGGAAAGCTAATTAGAAGCGAAAGCTAGTTGCTGAGGACAGAAGGAATTTCCAAGAATGATTTCCCTACGAAGCAAGCGAAAGGAGGAATGACTATGGAAGGATGAATTTAAAAACTGCCAATAATGAACACAGGATGAAGAAATAAACGTGCTTAGAATATCGCAGAACAAAGTTGCTAACATGGCCATCAGATTAAATGGATTATTGGGCCATGTATTACAAGAGTAAGCAAGAGAACGATCTGCTCCCTGACCAAGCTGTTTAATTTAAGCCTCAGTTTTCTGGGAATGTGCCATGCAATAGAAGGAGTGAAAATAATACCACTGTCTTAAGGTGTATCGAAGACAGAAGTAGCAAAATATAAGTCAATGAGCATCTCAAGAGTGGTGGTTAAGATATTGGAGAAATTAGTAAAAGACGATATTCAGTTTAACGTGGACAGGAATATGATACTTTCTAAGGTGAAACATGATTTTCTGAACTGTAAGTCTTTCCTTAGTAATTTGCTAACTTCCATAACGTGATGATGAAAGAGGAAATAGTTACTGTGTGATATTGTTGGATTTGGCAAAGGTATTCGACAAAATTCCACATAGAATTCCGTTATGTAAATGGGAGCAAATGGAAATGGATATTAATCTGGTGATTTGGATTAAAGGGTGGATAACGGAGAGATATCAGAATATTTTATGGAACAGATGAGTCCAGGAGAAGGCAGGTGAGTAGTGATATACCACAAGGTTCAGTACTTGATGCTCTGTTGTTTAATTTCTACAGCAGTGATGGAGGAAATGATTTGATGAGAAATGTTCAGTTGTTTAATGATGATGTAAAACTGCGAAAAGCGATAGTAAATGAATGATATAGATTACGTGGTGACTGAAGAATACGTTGACAAGCATTGAGAGGAAGGTTATTGTTCCTCTTTATAAGGCTTTAATAAGGTAAAATATGGGCTAATTCATACGGATCTGGACATCGAATTTCATGGCGATGAAGAAGTCGTGGAGAGGATCCAGAGAAGGATGACAAAGATTATGGCATATCTGTGGAATGCTCTTATGAGAATAGATTGACGGTTTTTGGGCTTCAAAATGTGTTAAGCAAAAATGACAAGACATTATAGAAACATAAAAGGTATTAAAGGCATTTTATAGGATCGATACTGAAGACTTTTCTTCAGTACACGGGTAAAGAAAGTACCCATAAATCTATAAACCCAGAAGAGAAAGAACGACTGATATCCCATGAAAAGTATGTGAGAGTGTGGTTTGTAGGGACAGTACGACTTCTTGAAATGATAAATGGGTGGAATAGATTGCAAGAATAAAAAAGCAGATCAAAACATAAGTTTCATCAGGCACATAGAAACGTTTTGAGAAAATTTGGCATAAAGGGAAAGTCTAATAATAACTGTATTTTCTGAATATCTTCTCAGGTTTCGGACTAGTCATTACTAACACTGCGTTCCAGCATAAACACGTTTACAGATTTACGCGGAGAGAAGACACGAGAAACAAGAAAAGGCTCAACTGGGTCATGGTTGATAGTTATATCTTCATGCTGATTCAGAACAAGAGTGTAGACAGGGTTTATAATTGGAAATGACCAACACTTAATGCCAAATAGAATAAAAATGAATATCACATTGAACAGAACACATGCAAGAAAGTTTTATAAAGAATTACGATTGAACGGCTTTCACAAATAAGCTGTAGGTTCGATATATTTCAATAAAAAATGAAACAGTACGAAAACGAGAACCTAACCTTGGAATCTCATTGGCAATCTCTGAAGCAAACATTGATTAATTCATCTACGGAGGTATGTGGTGAAGTTATCTGCAACTATGGAAAAATAAGAACACCAACGTGGATAAAAGGAGTTAATGAAGCAGATGTGGAGAAGAAGAAAGCACACCGAGCGTTCTTACCAAATAAGTTCGTAGATACCTAAGGGAATGCAGAGAACAATGTAAGAGACTAAGTTCTGTGGAAAAGTAGCTAAACAAAAGTCTTAGGAAAACTTCAGTAAGAATAAAAGCGGTAAATATCAGGAAGGTGGCAAAATGTTCTGGTGAAAATGCTTAGACATTAAAATGTAAAAGGAACCAAAGATGAAATATTATGACTGAACATCAGGATATCATAGGTGTTGGAGTAATTACCCTGGAAGTCAATTAAATGAAACAAGCAGTTACAGAACATTAGAAAAAGATGAGATATTCCACTCGAAAGGCATCTGCAAATTTGAAAGTGTAAACGTTTAGCAGAGGGCCTTTTGGAAGATCGAAATCCCGATGATTGGAGTAAAGCTGTCATAGGTTTCATCTAAAAAAAGGGAATAAAGCTGAATATGAGAATTACAGAGGAATTACACTGCTGTGTGTTCCTGGTAAGATTTATTCAGGCATACTTGAAAAGAAGCTGAGAAAAATTATAGAAGAAAAAATTTGAGAACAAGATAAGTTCAAGTAAAAAATAGAGGTTGTCAAGATCAGATTTTCACTTTAAGACAAATAATTGAGAAATCAAGGATCTGTACTTAAGTTTTGTACATCAGAAAAGGCAGACGAAAAGCGTCTACACAAAAGCTTTTCAAAACATTTGCAATTATATGGAGAGAATGGAACATTGTACAAATCAAATGCATAATTTTTATTTAAGTTGTAAGTAGGTAGATGCAACTGAAGGAAACAAAGAAAGATGGTTTAATGTATAATCAGGAGTAAGACAATACTTCAGCTCCCTTCTTCATCGAGAATGCAGATGAATATGTAAGTAAAATATTCAGCTGTTTAGGTACAGTTTTTAATGAGGATAGAAAATTAAATTTGGAAATTAACAACAGAATAAGCAAAGCTGGAATGTTGGGCAGCAAAATAATTATATAGAATTAGAGAGAAATTAGCCAAAACACCAAACTAGAAATATACAAGATAATTTTCAAGCCAGTTTAAAGTTATGGATCTGTGAGATGGATAGAAAAAAAAAGTTTTGTGTAGACGCTTTTCGTGTGCCTTTTCATTCGTGTGCCTCTTGCTATCTTGTCTGATGCCAAGATAGCAAGAGGATACATATTAGAAAATTAATGACGAACTTCCTTTTTGTCTTTATTTGATTTTTATAACGTGTAGTTAAGATGATTCCGTTTTTAAATGACTTTCAAAATTTTCACGAGTTTCAGTTTTTTGAGACGAGATGTATCTTTATCTTCCATTTTTAGCGAATAATATACAGAAAAACATCTGAATTTCATTTTACAAAACTCCATATAAACATATGAAGTTCCTGAAAAGTCTGCGCTTTTTTAAAAAAGTCAATAATAGCAATGAATAATATCCGAAGGAACATTTTAGTACTTATCTCCTAGAATACATAAATGTCTGCGGTTTTCCATTAAATGATTTGTGAATTTTGTTACACTTCATCGAATGCTCTCGAGGCAGTGCTTTTACGTCCAACGTTTTGCGTTGGTTTTCTCGTTGGTTCATAAATATTTGATCGAACAAGACAAGGATTAGAAATAAGAAGTAAAATAGTCCATCAGTGGATCTGTTCTTTGGAGGAGTTCGGAGAAACCCATTCTTGAGTATTTTCCTTCTTCTCCCAAACAGAAAGAAGAAACTCATTCTCCTCTCCAACTGTGGTATTATATTTGCATTTCATCTTCCACATTTACACCTCAGTTCGTCAGTCAAATGTAAACAAGAAAAGTCTGTGAATGGAATTCACTCACCTGAGATGGATTCATGAAAGCAGATCGCTTTCTCCACAAACACCAATAACCATATTAAACCATTAATTAGGTAACCAATAATTAGGTAAAATTCCTCTGTCCTCTATTTCGTATAAATGTTAATGATTTCGCATGATATTGCAATTTGGGGATTGTGTTTATTTTCAAAGATATTTCTATTCTTCTCTTCCAAAAACAAATATCACTTGGAATATCACATATTCCAAATATCACTTTTAATGTTCCGTATGATCTAGGTTATTCAATATATTAACATACTAAACATGAATAGAAACATCTGAGAAACCTGGTAGCTGAACATACAACAGAGTTTAGAACTAAGAAGAATTGGTCTTCAGAGATTATTCTTACCCATCGAACAGTTCAGTCCTTAATTATGAATACGACAGTAGCCTTAAGTTCAAATGCATTTCAATTTCTCGTTCTTTCATGCTTAGTTTATAACTCTTAATAAATGTTCTCTTTTAATCATTTCCCGGATGTTTCTACTCGTTTTTATTCTGTCATTCTGGCATGGATCACGAGTTGTCGGAAAGAAAGAGAGAAGGAAGGCGCAAACCAAGTGGAGTTGCAGTAACCCAGTTTTTGTCATTTTCTATATTCGATATTCGTTTTCTCATGTCTCATTCATCATACTTTACGCGCCAGTCTTATATTTATTCTTTCATACCGTGTATTCAAAAGCGTATTCCTGTATTGTTGAAAAAGAATATTCACATTCTGAATGTGGAGGATATAAATAAACGTCGGTCATTCATTGGAGTCTCATATGCCACCTATGAAAATGAGAAAAAGAGACTGCTGTTTAGATGGGTCCATAGATATTTCTCAAATATTTCTACACGTACTGCTACTGAAATAGAAACCTTCATGCAGTTGTACATAAACGTCACATACAAAGCGTATATGCAAAATACTTTCTCAAGAATCTATTTAAGAATCTTGCTGGTCAGTAATCGTGAGTGTTGATCATAATGAGAAAAACCAAGGATCTTTCAGAGTGAGTGTGATAAAGGGCTTATTTTGGTTGATCGTCTAACTGTCGCAACGGTTTTGAAAACAGCAGACCCTGGTGTTTCTCAAAAGCCCGGGTGTTTAATCAGAGGAAAAATAACCGATATTGTTTGTCTTAAGACAGCCTGTCAGGAACGAGGTCACCATCGTCTGATCAGGCTCGTATGCACAAACAGAACTTCAGTGCAGCAGTTTGACCGAAGCATTTGATGAAGGCCTCCAAGGAATATATGAACATTGTTGCTAATCATATCCACCCAGCCATGTTGACTTTTTTATCCAGTACGGCATGGTTGTTTTATGGACGACAATGCTGCTATTCATCGCGCGAGAACTGTTCCGCAGTGGTTCTGCTTGCGTGACAGCGATTTCCACGATCGTTTAATGTTTTAGAAAGTGAAGCCTGAAGCGAGAGACTGAGCAAAATTTGAGAAAAATATTTATGATGTAAACATATATGATACATAAACAATTATGATATAAAATATTTCTAAAAAAAGTAAAAATTATTTATATAAATAAATATTTTATATTTTTATTGCTACGGAACAATATTATTTGCTAGAAAGAATTAAATAACTAATCAAAACTGTTAATTACCAAAATTATTTCGTGTCAGGAGAGAGCACTTGTGTGAAATCGTGACGTTATGAAACTAAAATAGAAAGGTGGAAGCATTTTAAAAAAAGTAAGCAAAGAAAATGTGCAGGAAAACGCGAAGAAATGCGTCGACTATTTAAGGAAAAGAAATAAGAACAGCACGAAAGAAGAGAGGATTAGAGATTTCCTAAAAGGAAAGTCTAATGAAGTCAAGAATGCAACAAGAATCACAAAATTTTCTGCTTGTTTAAATCAGCTGCTCCATAAAGTGAGGAGTTTTAAAGATTATGAAAGTGTTCTTATTCATAAATATATGAACTGACAATTGTTATGTCAATAAAGAGGATGACAAAAAATTGAGCCGCAAGCAAACAGTGGCAAATAATCTTTTTTCGGCAGCCAGCCATGAAACGAGGGTATTATACACATTGTAAACAAAGGGAATGCTATTGGAAATGAAGAAATGATGATTTGCGTTGAACACAATGCCTGACTTCATTGGTGAAAATGAAATGTACTCCAAGTTCTGCTGAAATGATTTTCCCCAAAATATCCAACCTAGAGAGGAATTGAGTAGAATTCAACAACTCAGCATAAAACTCCCTAAAAAAAACTCCTTTCAAAAAGAATCAGTGCAAAGGATGATGATTATTCTTCTCCTTCTCTTTAGCCTTTCGCCGTTATAGATGTTTGCAAAATGTGTACATCCAAAATTCTCCACGAAATTTTATCAAATTCTACTAAAATGCATTCAGTAATGGTTTAGTTATTTGATGGAAATCGGAGTTGTTTCACTCTGAACCCACAAAATTTTAGTTACTTTGTTTTCTCCACGGCTTAACGTTAACGTTAGTACCATCGGTGGTACAAAATGCGTTTCATAGCATGGTTGGGTATTATTTGTGGTATTAAATTAGTTGAGCTACTTGAAGAAGAAACTCTAAAATGATTAATTTCCTGATACAAGCGCATCATTTCACGTAATTTAGATGATAGAAAAATAATTCTCTGATATCAGGAAATGAATCGTTTTTAATTTCTTCAAATGGTTCAATTAATCCTCAATGTGTTCACACTTTGAAGTGGAAATTTAAACGGTAAATGGTACTAGACTCGATGGGCAAAGTTTGAAGAGTGGTGAGGACTTCAAGTATCTGTGAAATGCAGCGTAATTTGATGATGATGGTTTGGAAAATGAGGAGGACTTCACTGGACGAAACCTTTCTTTGTACCAGTGAAAACAGTCTGCCATGAGGTCTAATTGAAGTGAAGGCTCTTGATTAACAATCTTAATTTAAAAGGTCACTTAGGGACTTGGAGACTAACAAAAGGACACATGAATAGGATACAAGTCGAAATGAAAGTTTTAATGTTGGCAACAACAAGAAAAGACAGAGTAAGAAATGTGGGCATTAGAAACAATTCATGGCTAAAGGTGTTGAAGAAATACTTATGAGTTCTCGCTTGAAGGGGTTTGGGTATCTCATAAGAATGAAATTAGAAAGAACATCAAGAAGAAAATTATAAAATGAAATTGGAGGGGAAAAGATCAAGCGGAAGACCATGGAAAAGGTTGAAGGTGGCCAGTTAAGAGAAGATCTAGAAAACAGACACCTCTACTGGCACAGTGTTCATTAAGGAAGAATTTGGGAGGATAAAAGGAAATGAAGAGATCTGGTCCACCTGACCTGAGAGTTTCCATTGGAACAGTTGTTTATTAAGAATAAGACACATTGAAGTCGGGGAGAATGGGACAGAGACAATAAGATATTATCAAACAACAGTTCAGTACTTTAGGTTCGACAGCGCCTTCCAAGTTCAATGCGAAAAATTACTAATAAATCCGCTGAAATTTTTCGCTAAATTTCAACCGCAATTAAAAGTGTATAAAACTTACACAGAGATATGGAATGCAACAGGACTCCTTCCTTATCTTCCTGTTGGTTGAAAAATGGAGGTGCACTATTTTAATAAAGCCAAATAAGATGACACTTTTCTGCAGAGGAAAGCTGAAAATGGGCCTGGCTAGAATTAAATTCCTTTTAACAGGAAAGATCTATTCGATTTCCATCCAAGATAAGAACAACCTTGATAAGGGATTTTCATTTGAAGATGATTTGGCCGGTCTTGTATCGAGGTAAAAGAGTTTTCTTCCTGAAATTTGGACTTTTCATGCCATAAATCACAGATCAGTTAATAGATAAAATTTGTTCCAACGTACGTGGACAAACCGTCTTATCCTCTTGTATTAATGTTTTGGAAGAGTTAGTTGACAAAATGATCCAAGATGAACAAAACAAAGAAGCTAAAATTCTTGATTTTTAGCTGGCTAATCGTACATTATATGTTGCGTCATTTGTTAAAATTATGTATATTCTTAGAACTTCCTTGCAACTAAATTCATTTTAATGCGTCTGTTATTTATTTTATTTACTTGGATGACGCAAATAATGAGAATATAGAAGCGCATGCAATGTTTTCTCAATGTTAAAAGAACATAAATAATATTCATGGAACACACGATTGTTACTGCTAACCGAGAGACATTCTTCTTCAACTATAAAATCGACACATTGATTATCTCTCTGTAGAGATGAATATTTCAAGAAGAAAATTTCATTACTAAGCTCGTGCTCCTGATAGAACTACACTTGCTAAAGATGTTGACAGTGGATCATGATGACAACAAAAGTTGATACATTTGTTGTCATCATGATTCACTACTATTACTAATGTTATTAGTAAATATTCACATTTTACTAATAACATTAGTTTCGATGTAGAAGGAAATTCATTTCTTACAACTGGGTAGATATAAATTCAAGATGTGTTTATGTTCTTCCTCCAGGCCAGCAATGACTATCTTGAAGAAATCAAAAGTAAATTATCTGATATGTATAATTTTGCAGAAAGCGGAGAATAATTTTAAGAATATTTATCATATAAAAATTTTAAAGTATAGTAAATTATTTTTAAAATTTTAATGTCTACAACATCACGAAGACCGACAAGATGTTGATTTGTTCATTCACATCATTAGTGGCTTTGTTGGCTCATCCAGATTCTTAAGAAAAGAAAAGAAACAGCCAAACTGGGGTTTTATTGACGAGATGGAAAGGGTTGTGCACCTTGTAATAATTTCAGAGATCATCACGTTTTCTGGGATGTTATTACTTAACTTTACAACTTTTCTCACCAAAATGTATATTTATTTTGACAAATCGTGGAATAGGCCTACTGGGGATACCATGTTAAAAAAACGCGCCTATTACTCTACCTCAAGGTGGCGTGGAAAAGAGTATACACGCGCGTTTGCTTTTTACGATTCTCTTTAAAGCTGCTATTTCGACAGAGAGGCGTTTCCTTTCTGACTCGCGTGAAATATCGTTTTTTACAAATCGCGAATTTGCTAGACAAATGTCACCATTCATATATTTTAATTAATTTTGCATGGAATATTAAAATGTACTCAGCTGTTATTGTTTTCATATTGCAATATGAAATGCCGAATAAAATATTTCTAAAAAACGACTATGTTAGATGAAAAATTATCGTTATTCTTAGATTTTGACTTTTTTTCGCATTTCAAAGCGAATTTAAGTATAATGAAAATACTGTGTGATAATCTGGCGTTTTAAATTTCACTATAGACGTCCTAATACCTTCAAAGTATCATTCAGATTTTGATAACTTCTATAATTTTCATCTTTGACATCCATTTTATTAAGCGGTTGTCAAACTATTGTGTAATTTCATCGTGCACAAGTTCCATCCTTCTCGTGGAAACCTTTATGCTGTCTGTATTTAGAATAATTAAGGTGAAATGTAGTCGTAGAGGATCTAAATGATGGTGCATGTCATTTACGTTTGTGTTGAAACTCCGACTTTTTGTAAAGTGGATGAGGAATTATCTTTAGAAGAATCGTTTAAAACTCTTTTCAGATTTGTTTGCATTTTTAAAAGTTTTAAAGATAATCCGTTTGTCGTATTTTTCAAGCCCCTCGAAGTGCTCAATAGCCACTTAAGGTTCTCCAATCAGAGCAGGTGAAGAAAATCGTCTCTGTTGTCTAGAAATATTTACAAGCATCAGTGCTACCCTTGGATGAGGTGCGTACATGCATTTAGCCAACCAAGCTTGTTCTCTATTCTTTACGTGCTTTCCAGAATATGATGGCAACTATCCTCTGAATCGAACCAGCTGTATTCCTTTTGAAATACAAAGTTTTCTTGGAGTTCAGCACAATATTCAAACTGAACTAAATTGTCTTGCTCAGTTCAGGGGTAGATTTGGATTTTCTGTGTTCAATTGTGTGTTTGTGTGTGTGTATGTTACAACTGCCTGATCGACAGTTTTGAGGGATGAAAAATAAACAGACTTTAAGGAAGAAAGTCCTATTATCACCGTATAAGACCAATTAATTCACAGTCAGGTGAGGACCAACTAGCTGGTTTTTAAGGATTCTTCGTGTCCTAGAGGGGATTCAAACTTAGGTCTTTCGACAACACCAAAGAGTGTTGTCGAAACTAACTGGTCTACGAAAGATCCCTCTCAGTTTTGGATTGAAATAATAACTTGTTCTGAAATGATTTGATTTCACTATACAAATCAGAGACCACTTGGTCTTTCCGGTGTCGTTTTAAATAAAGAGCATTTACATGAGGGGAAATGTTTTTAGGAATTTCCAGGTCAAACAGTCACTCCATGTTTGGTAGTTGTGTTGGTTCCTCTCTTTCATGTCACAAAAATATCAATTCATTGACTCAGTTTAAAGAAAGGATGTAATTCTTTCGCACAAGAAAGTTATCTGTTGTATTAAGTAGCAGATCAAATCCTTTATTTATTGTTAAGCTAAATTAATAATGGAATGTAGGGTTTCATACAATTTTGCATTTTAATGATGTCCTTGTAGAATACTTTAGTTTTCAGCACGTTTACATTTAAGAGAGTGCTGGAACTGCATTGAAGCACATCATAGGCGTCAGATTAACTTATTATAAGGAGAGAATACGTTAGAATTAATCAATGTCCAGGATCATGTTGAAGGATGCTTGACTAATATCTCTGGTCCTTCATCTCACTTGCTATTCTGTTTAATGAATATTAACTTGGCTTTTCTTAATAGGTTTTCCACCGGCTAATGCTTTTGTAATTCTTCATCCTTCTATTGAATTTCCGAGCGAGTGCATCTCAGAAATATCTCTTTTTCTATTCACAAACCGAGGGTCCAAAATATATAAAGAGATGTCAATCAATTTTTGAAATAATGATGATGTGGGAATTAATATAATCTACTTCATGATGAATGAAAGCAAAGTTAACAAAATATTCAGCTAATGATGGGACTTATTTAGATGAAATTGATTTAGATAGCAAAACGTTCCTATGAAGCTATACTGTGAGGATATTTCGGATTGAAAGGTTAATATTACAGTTATCTGTATTCCCGAAGTGGAAAATTTTTAATGGTGTAGATTGAAGACCAAATTCGTTCGCGTGTTTCCTTAAACCAACTTATTCAGAATAACTTTTTATGCTTGCGAATCTTTCATTTGCGTAAATGATGTGAATAAATCTTACGTCAGTTACGCACATATAAAAAAGGCAGTGATTGACTATACGACTGTCATCTAGAACCTAACTTGTCGTGTTACAGGGGTATGCATGTATACGAATTATATTATCTAGATTGTTCTAACCCGTTATCGTCTGTTTACATCGAGTGTGCAGTTTATGCAAAAGTATGAAATAATAATCACATAAAATTGTTTACCTAAATATATAAATATAAACAGACAACAAGAAGAGACCGAGGACGTTTAAGATTAAAGTGGAAAGACCAATTTCATCTGCAGAGCAGGAACAGGACATAAAAAGCTTATGTCCTGTTGTATTAAGTAGCAGATCAAATCCTTTATTTCTTGTTAAGAAAAAAAAAATATATATAATCATTTGATGGCAAGGAATATTTTTTATGAAAATATGTGTGAAATGAATGAATTTTTTTTTCAACATTTCACTACAAACCAATATGGACTTACTCTCCCCCGACACTGATTAGTGTAATGGCTAAAACGGCCATTTCTCTTTAAGAAACTGTCTCTTCGCTCCATAAAATAAATAGAAGAATATTATAACTTTAGAAACTTTAGAAAATATTCAATAAACCTCGTTTATTGAATATTTTTGAAAAAAAAATACTTATTACCTTAAAATATGAAACTGCCCAAATGGAGAACAGCGACAATAAACACTATTCTATATAAGTCATTTATATATTATTCAAAGAACTCAGATTGGACTCATTCAATCCAATACAGCATTTGATTCATTCAATCCAATACAGCATTGCCATCCATTACCCTTGGAGGGTAATAGATGGCAATGCTGTAGCCAATGAAGTTCTAACTGAGGCTTGGCTATTGCTGTTACCCTCCTGCCATGATCAGAGTTTTAATAGCTCAATAACAACTTATCCCTACACTGTCCTCTACAGATAACGGGGAAGATGAAAAGCATTCTTGCTTCGCCCCTTTAAGCCAGTCCTTATAAGGGTTGCAGTTTAAGGATTCCGATCTTTTAAATCACTGAACAGTCTTCTTCGAAAAAAAGTATTAAATTTATCAATTAGATCATAATTTTTCACAAACACAATTGAGCCGAATTTGTTACAAGAGAAAACCGACTATTTGGAGAAGACCTATTTTCTCATAAGTTTAAATTTTTCGGAATGAAATATTTGCTAATATTGAAAATATATTATGTAGGATGAGCTTTCTTGCAGTTTCCTCACGATAACCCATTAGCTTTATTTTAGATTTCTAATGTTATGGTTCTTTATAATGGATTCACCATAAACGTCTTTTCTGAATGGATAGCAAAGGGAAGATGAAGTTTTAAGCTCCATAGCGCTGAAGTAATGAGTTTGTCAAATAAACTAATAAAAGTAGGCGTCCTTCAAGATACATCTGTTGTTGGTTGTGTTGCCTTTGAGAAAACGGGAAGCGATTTTTCTTTCTACGCAGAGAAGCGCTTTCTGTTCGCTCTGCCATTCAGGGCTGCAATACGGAATATTTTATGAGTTTTCTCTAAGTTCCGCCAGCCCATTCTGTTTTTCTTAACACATTAAAACTATAATAATAGGGGAAATAGTCCTGTCTGCTATCTTTATCGGGGGTGGTATTCCCTGGTTTATCCGTTTATCATCAGGAAACCCACCCACTTCCCCTGTGAGATCTGTAAACACAAATGTTTAGATGAAAATCTCGTGGGTCGAGTTAAAGAATCTCGAGATGTAAAATAACATTACATAGTTACCTTAATTCGAGGGTTTTATTAATTTTTAAAAATATATTTAATTTTTTTATATAACACTAAATCCTTGCTTTTTCTTGAAAGCAAAGATATAATCCTTCAGGATATTTTAATGTGCAATAATTAGGCGATTCCTACCAAAGGTGCAGCAAACTGTGAGTCTTATATGTTTCATTAATTTTGTTTTCTTTGCAAACGTTAGTTTTCTGATGAAGGATGGATATCATATCCATTTTTCATTAAACGGGTATCACATATTTAGTCTACATGCTGTAGTTATTAGTTTCTTTCAGATTTTTCGGCGAAAAATCTGAAAGAAAACTTCACAAAGGGCATGATTGTAGGGCATCATTTGAAGGATGGTGATATTTAAGAAGCAATCCATTTTGCACACTTACCGCGAAGACTGTAGTTACATTTTCTAAGAATTGAAGAGTAATAGGTAGAACAGCAGTCGCCGGGTCGTTAGGATGGTGGAAGCCCCACTTCCTCGATATTCCTGTTGGACGCAGGCGCATTAGTTTTCCCCTACACTTCTGATAGAACGAATTAGAGTGTTTTGAAGACCCAATCCAACCCTGAGCAGTATATAGACGACTAGTCACGGTGTTCCTACAGTTATTCACTGGCGACCGTCTACATTTGGCATCCAAGAGACACCGTCACATCGATGAACACTAGGAAATAAAGTTACCATTTTTGAAATGAAATTACACTGCTTGGAAGGAAGTTAACGAACACTATATGACTACATGCATGACTGCGATAACTATTGGATATCATATTATGACAAATATATTGTGACAAAAACTTTTCAATAACGATCTTTCATTTTTGGCAAAATGTTCGGGTAAATGTATCTAGTATTAATATTCTGGATTAAAATTCTGTGGAATATTTGCGTATTTGCGTTGATTGTAAAGAAAGGACCTATGAATATATGCCTTATTAATGGTGATTTAGAATTTAAGTATCGATGGTAAGAACTTGGTATCTGCATGGATGGTATCAGATTAGATGCATCGATCATTGACGCCTTTTGAAATAGCTGCACAAATGATAGAGCATTACCCTGCTCAGTAATTTCCCAAATATGGGTCTTTCCTTTAGCAAGCTGCTATCACTAGCCTTTGACGCGTAAGCGATAGTGTCGCCATCTGTTTGCAACTTGACCATTTATAAAAGCAACGTTGCATCCACGCTATACTTTGTTGACGATCTGAGTCCAGTTTATGCGAGTCAGTGGCAACTACAGCTTGATGTCTTCATTGATTTTAACACCTCAAAAATAATTAGTAACGAATAGATTCCTCGAAATGACTGAAGCATAAATCATGTATAATTAAATGCTTCTTTGGATAATTGTTTGAAAATTAAGTTTAATTATAGAACATGGGAGTATTTCAGTGATGACTTCGCTAGTTGCAGACCACAGCCATTAACAGGTGAAACCTTTCATTTCCTTAGTGGAAACAAAAGAAAAGGAAACTCTGAACCGAGAGAAATCTTTATAACTTTAAAGAAAGGATACAAGATATTGTTGATGTGTTTTTATTTATGTAATCTTATATGAAATACGTGAAATAAAATATTCTTTCATAATATGAGCAAGAAACAGCCTAGATTGCGATGTTTCATACCTTAAGTTTCTGAGCGATACGCATGCGTGTTTCTGTTGTTTGTTATGACGTTGGGTTTGTGTTCACTGGTGCTCTAAAAGTTGCTAACTTCAGTCTGCATTGTATTTTGGGAATTTTTACCGATCATTTAAGCGATAGTTCACCGAAGGCATTCAAGGTCACTAAATAAATAAATAAATTCAGTGTGATGATACAGCGTTCCCCGTTTATACGGGAGTTCACGGTACCATCTAGTCCCCACCCCCGAAATTTTATCCGGGCTCCGGAACTGGCATAGGCTGACGAATCACACCTATGACTGGGTCAGTATTCCTGACTGTAATCCGTGTGTGTCCTCGGACCGGTTTGCCTGCTCACGGGATGAAAAACACCAGATAAACTGGCGGAAAAATCCCTGATGTCCACGCCCAAGACAGGCTAACTTGGCTATGGCTGAGGAAGATCTTGAAGTTCCTCACGTCGTCGACAGGAATCGAACCTAGGACACTCCTTCCCCAGGCATATGGTTACGAAAAGAAAAGCCACTAGGCTAACCGCGCGGACTCAAGGTCACTTATTAGCGTTCTTTTGTGGCATTGATTTCTTTCTTTCAGAATCATGGCCTTTATTGAGGTTAAAAGAGAAAGCCAAGATTCTGCAAATGTGTAAGGGATGTCTAAGTGTAAAAAATTTAGCGCGTGTGCGTTTTGCTCCCAACAGTACCCTAACAGGAGTTCATTTATTTCTTACATGCTCTACTGCATACGAAGAATATTCTCGTATTACATGTAGCTTTTAAATAACTGACTAACATTTATATTTATACTTTTGTATCAGTATTCATATTTACATTTATATTTTTATGTCTATATGTACGCGTTCGTGTTATTATCATTATCTACATTTATATTTTATACTATATAATCCAAATACGCTCGTATTATAAGAACATTACAACGATTGGAAGTTGATTCTACTGGCAAAATTAAATAATTTTGAGAAATAGTTTTGGAGAAGTATCTGTTTTGAAACTGGCCACTCGTGGCTACAGAAGCGATGACGTGTGCAATAGGGTCATCCTTACTTTACGACTGTCAGTCGTAAACTAAGTGATCGACACTCTGCTGAAGGGGTGGACAACAAACACAAAATGACGATTCCAGAATACGTAATACATGTAGGTAGTCTTATCTTTTCATGTCCCATTAGCAGCGTAGTTAAACCCGCAGACATGCCGATTATTTTCAGCCGGAGCCTGCTTCTGATACTTGCCACGAATTCCTTTGTTCGTGACCCGTTTTAGATGTTTTCCATTCTTCTTTCCACAAGCTTAGGCGCATTTCTTTTGCCAATGTTTTTATAGCTGATTTCGAGTACTTTTGGTACTTCTGCTAACTTATTTCTAACCTTTCGTTTATAGCCGCTTCGTTTCCTATTACTCCGATATGCGCCCTAACTCAGCAGAACTTAATTTCCCATCCATCTGGAGTGAGATTCCTGACCAGATTTCTTGTCCGCCCTATCAACGCGAGGTAGTTGTTCTGGTTTTTCATGCAGTCTCTAGTGCTTCTACTGTCCTTGTAAATTGTTGCTGTGTTTTGATGAGAGGTGTTGACTTCTAAACTGGAGATATGTGAGTCAATAAATTACAGCAAGTTGTTCCGCTTGGTTGTTTGAACAGAGGGGGGAATGCAATCTGAATATGACGGAAAAACCGATGTTTCGTTCCCTTTTACTCGCATCAGTGTATATTATACACAGGTGTATATATTCGCCGCTTTCAGCGTTTTCCATTTATTCAACATATATGTTTTCTTTCTTTCTTTCTTTCTTTCTTTCTCTGAGGCCACTTATGGCTATAGGGCTGTTTAACTTTTGTTTCGTTTTCTTAGAATTTAGCGTATCTTTGCAAGCGGGTGCACCGTACGATAGCAATATGGTAGTATAGCTCCGGTGTATAATGTTTTTAGTGCTCGTTGGCGTAACCTCCAGTTTATCCTTGCCGACTTATCCAGAAGGTTTATTATTTGTAAGCTTTTTTCGGCAACATATGAGATGCGCTTGTTGATGTTAAATTTGTTGTTTATTGTCAGCTATTTTAATTCGCTGGCTACCCCTAGAACTTCCCCGTTTAGAAAGACTATTATAGGTTGTTTTGATTTTTTTTTTTACTTGAGACGTGGAGCACTTTACACTTGGCGCTATTGAAAGTAAGGTTCTTCTCACGCGCCCACTCCGCAATTTTAAAAAGTTCTTCGTTGGCCGTTACTTCTAAGTCCTAGCCGTCGCATCTCCTAATCAATTTCATCACATCAGTAAAAAAAAGCTATGACTTTGTCTTCAATTGTGAAGGAAAGTCTTAATAACGAGACTTATTGGATGTTCCAGAAACTTGGCCCACAGCAGGAACCCTGTGGGCAGCTTCGTTTGACTCCTTTCGTTACAGTTGTGATTTTCAATGTCACGGTTGCTCTCCTGTCAGCGAAATAACATTTTGTAAGGAGAGTAGATTTTTGGAGATTAGAAATCTCTCAATCTAGATTTCTCAACTTATAATTGCTTCTTTGTCGATTTGTCACGTTTCCTGGAACATAAAAGATATATCTTAGGCGAATGACGATTCTTGAGGAAATAATGTAAGCCACCAACAATTTGTAACATTCACCGGGAAAAGAAAGTCGACATCTTTCTACAACAGTCGTTGATTTGTTTTAAATATCAGCACACTCTTTATTTCATTGTCGTTATCAGAAATAATTTCATCTCGTCTTATACCGACGGGATTAACTTAATCACCACAGGGCAATGATCCCGTCCTCTCTTCGTTCGTATTTCCAACATATATAATGGATTCAATAGGGAGGTGGAATTTGTCTGCTGCTGATTATGAATATTGGGATAAGTGAATTAAATGCTGATAAGTTTGTCTTGTATTTTGAAACTAATTATTTTCTTACGAATTAATGTCGTCTTCTGAATTAAAAGAAGAGATCCTCTAAATTGAGGTTTACTTGCTAGTATAATGAAGTTTGAAACTTAAGAAATGTATAACTAAAAGAGCAAGTGAGGCGGGCTCTCAAATATATTCTACTTACCGTGAATATCAAATGTCAAGAAATAAACTTAGCACCCCCTGAAAAAAATTAAAACGTTCCAGTCTAAAAATGCATTCTTTGAACAAAAAGTACACTCCCAACGATTACATATGAACATACCCCCCCTCACGCACACACACACGCGCGCGCGCGCGCGCAACATGCACGCATTCAAAATAAAAAAAAAAGTCCATTCTGATCATGCTAAATCAGTATTTGATTTGAAATCAAACCCAAATAGAAAAAAACTTCGATCTCAATCATACAATGATTTTTTTTAATAACTCGTGCTTTAAAAGAATAATAAACTGCTTCCAGCCGATTCCAATGAAGCGGAACGAGCCTTCGTTAGTTGCGGATGACCAGAATTAGACAACTGTTTAGGTGTCTGTTGGATAGCCTCCTTTTCATCACTCGCAGTCATCCGCTTTAGTAATAAATAAATAATTCGGCTAACTTCGCCCACTCCAGTGATGTTATCGACTGCCTTTGAAACCTTTTGCTCAGTCAGTGAATTTGAAAAATATTTTTGTTATTCTATCGGTGACTAACGGGACTAATTTAGCACCTGAAATGGGCTTCCTTTGTTTATCATTTGGCCACAGACAGCTAAGAAAGTATATCTTAGGAAACCCAGTGGAAACGGATCGCTACACTTCCCTCAGAGACAAAGTTAATTAATTTTGCTGTCAGCGAAAATGACTCAACTCATTAACCTATCGCGTAACAGTTAATTATTTAAATTAATAAATAATTAATTTAAAATATCAAGATGAAGAGATCTTGATATTTTTTCAAGAGGCAGGAAAGTCACTTTTATGTTGTATTTGTAGAGAAGTTTGGCTAATTTATCTGTTACATTCTTGATATAAGGAAGGGTGACTGCGTTCTAGAAATCCTGTTTATTTACGTTTCTTGTGTGTGCTCTATTGAGAATTTTCTTAATTAACTTAGTATTGAAACCATTCAGAACTCGGACAGAGTGAGCGTGAACCACAGAACGCGACAACAAATAGCATTGTCTCCAACACGCATTAACGGTTGTATAGATCTGTTATTCGGTTTTTTAATGAACTGTTTTGATGTTCACAATACCAACAAATGAACTAATTTTCGTAATTCTAGTAGTTTGTGCTTTAAACGTTTAGTTCTCTTTACCCCTGAATATGTAAGTCTGACGACTAACGAAACTTGTTGGGTATTGTTTTTAGTATTTGTTTTGTTTTAAAAACAGTTTTCTTTAATAAAAATGTGGTCACAAAACCGGAATAATTATTATGAACTTCTTAACCACAGAAAAAAAGTTAATTAATTAATGTTCAGTTCGGTTTCGTTCTTGTAGGTTTCATTGCTGCAAAAAGTTTTGAAGACGTTGTTTTGAATTACAGCCGAAACGGACGTGGGGATGATATAATTACCCGTGTTAGCTGAAAGTGTCTTCTGGTTGTTTGTCTCCCCCCCTCTTCTTTTATTCTTGCAATGAAAAATCCGAGTTCTGTGAGCAAAAAAAAAAAAAAAAACGTTTTAAGAAGAAATGATTGGACCTAATCATCTTTATTTCCCAGTATGAATTCCAAATCTAATGGGAAATCAACTGATTTTAATAGCAGCTTCCCCGTGATCTCAAAAGTCCTTTTCTGTGCTCTGACACAACAGAAATGTTTGAAAAGTGAAATTACTTAACTTTTAATTTTAATTTTAATTTCTTACTCTAACGGCTAATTTTTTTGCCAATAAATAACACTAACTTCTCGCTGCTGTGCACTCTTGTTAGTGTCTTGTTGTGTATAATGTATGCTTCGATGAAATTACTCTGAAAGTGACAAAGAATCTTCACTCATTCTCATTAATCACATCGAGAATTACGGTTTCATAAATAAGAGAATCCATTAAGCTGCTAGTTTTCCAAATTATCGGTAAAGGAACAGTTCTACGCATGCGTCCTGCTGCAATGACAGATGATGTTCAAAACTTAGGCACGAAGCCTTAATTGTTATTAACAACTGAAGATAAAAATCTTCACAACTTTCTAAAACTCCAGGAAAAATCATACAAACAGATTAACCAGATCGCAGACAGTCAGAGGGCTACAAATACGCTAGCCCACTCGCCCGTGGGGAGCAGTTGCAGATCGGACAAAACAGAATATTTTTATTTAACGAAAATAACTATTAAATAAAATAGTTTCTTAAAAATCACAGATGCGCCACCATTGATCAGTTGATGGAACTCTTGTTGACTTATATTTAAAAACAAGGGGTCTTCGGCATGTACATTTTTATGACGAGTAAGATATTATGTAATTTGTCGAGTCCTAATAACAATAATAATAAATGTCTGGTCCGTCCATAAATATTATTTCATATTTTGTAACAGCTATTCGTAACAGATTCGCAAGCTAGTTTAACAATCAATCAACACAGAAATGAATGTAAGCAATAGAGTTATTGTTGTAAGTGAAACAGCTCAGTTATGGGATTTCATTGTTAGTGTAGACCCAAATGTTAAAGCAACAGTCAGACAATTCCGGATCCCATTGGTACCAGAATAAGAAATCTTTCCAACTCACCTTTCAGGTAAGTCAACATTGTATTTTATTTCTGAAGCCTTTCTTTATCTCTAATAATGATAAGGAACTCATTTGAATTAGAAATTTGAGTGTGGAGTATCTGAAGGGAAGAGTCCATAACCTGTTGACAACATTCTGGTAAAATAAGTAATTAATTCTACATTGATGGATATAACTAATCACTTAACAACAGTTAAATGGTTAGTTATATGAGTTATTATACGATTACTAAGAATATATTATATTAGACAATTCATTATTATTTAAATTATGACCAACCTTCTGGTTCTTAGAACTCTTAGTATGATTGTATGCCTCAGTTTCAGGGTTTCGCTAACCAGCAGCAACTGTCTAATTAATGAATTAGTTACTCCAGTTACGGTGGTTCATTTTGGTTTACGACAACCAAAGTTTGCGAGGGTTTGCAGATCATATTCTCTCTCTTATTCGGTTTATTGTTGTGTACTGCACTTCCCGATATTGGGATCGGTGGTTTGGACTTTGATTTTTCTAGTGATTCTTAGCAAAGCATTCCGATTCTATTTTTGCTAGACGTTTTCATGGTCTTGGTTTAAAGGTATCTCTGGTCTCCAACATTAGCCCTCATTGATTCTTCTCATTTGGAACGCTCATTAAAGTTTCGCTCACTCTTACATATATTGTTGTTTGTTTCACCGATTTTCAAAAGTTACAAATGTACAACTAAAAGTTAGTAGTTATAAACCATGTTTTATTTTCAATCAGATTCACAATTTTATTGATGTACAAGCCGATGCCATGGAGATAGATATTAACGTGAAACGTAAATAAATATTTTTTACGCTAACTCGCGTTATTTACGTAAATAATTATAGGACCTCTCTTTAATTACAAAACAGGTGTTTTGGGTTTATCACGTAATTTTAATGTTTTTTTTAAAAATCTTCAAATACATTAAAATTTTTCTTACTCTAAATATAACTTAAAATTATTTGTTTAAATTTATATTTACTTTTATAAATTAAATGATGACCAATACATTATATCTAGAGAAATGTTTAGAAAAAGTTCGGGATTGAATTTTCAAAATAATGCATTGCGTTTATTACATTTCAATATTGTAATAATTTTCGTTCTAAATTTCTAGTAGATTTATCACACCTTCATTGTGATAAATGAAGGGTAGCAAAAGTGAAGTATGAGCAACACTTAGCTAATGCCTAAAAAATAAAATAAAATAAAGAAATCCTAAGGAATTTTTTTTTCGATATGTGGCCAGTAGAAGAAAGAATGATTATGGTAGGATGGGACTGATTGGTGAAAACGGAGGAATGATAACCGCTGCGGAGGATATATTTAATCAGCAATTTATAAAGGTATTTCATTCTTATGAAAGTGACATCATGAAGAAATTCAATATAGTGGGAAAGGAAGAGGAGGAACTGTTAGTAAGGAACAGGTGGTATATGAGGAATTGAATAGACTCGATGCTATTAAGGCTGTAGGACTTGATGCTATTTCACCAGATGTTTTGAGGGAATGTCAGGTGAGTTAACAACAACTTTTATATATGCTTTCAAAATGAGTCTTGCACTGGGCCAAGTTCCAAAGAGGGTCAACCGAATTCATATGTGAGGTGATAACAGTAGGGCTTTGAATTATAGACCAGTCTGTGTGTCTGGAGTTCTGGTTAAGGTGGTAGAGAAGTTAGTTAGAACCAAGATTCAGAATTGGGTTGACAACAGAAAATTACAGCATGGGTTTGCTAAAGAAAGATCGTTTTTTAGCAGTCTTCTTACTTTTTATAATAAAGTGACAAATGCATTGGATAAGGGTGTTGCATATACAATGGCATATTTAGATTTAGAAAAAGGAATTTGATAAATTGCCACATGACAAGCTGGACATTAAATTGGACGGTGGGTATGAACAGTATATTAATGCGCAGGATTTGGCTGTCTGATAGGCATCAGTGAGTTGTCTATGGAGGAGCGATATTCCAGAAGAGGAAAGTTACTACTAGTGTACGCTAAGGGTCTATTTTGAGTCCATTGCTGTTTAATTTGTATGTAAATGATATTAGGAGAGATCTGAATATGCTGTAGCTTTGCAAGAGGACTTGAATACACTGGCTGAATGGGTGGATGAGTGGGGATGTCCATTCCGTGTTGCAAGTGTAAGGTTTTGAAATTTGGGAACCGGAGATGGGATGTAGAGTACACAATCGGTGGAAATATCTTTCAAAAGGTAGAGAAAATGAGAGATCTAGGGTTGATTGTGGATAAGGACCTAAAACTTCGGGGATATGTTATTAAAATTGTGAGGACAGCACAGCGCATAATGGGGAATGCTGCGGAGGGCACTGCCTTGTGGAATAAGGATGTTATGGTTCCCTTGTATAAGGCTTTGATCAGGCCACATATGGATTACTATGCACAGATTACTATGCACTGGTTTCCAAAAAGATGAACATGCATTGGAAAAGGTTCAGAGATGATGGAGTATGGTTTCTGGTCTCTGGAATGTTGAGTATCAAGACAGATTAGCAAATTGCAATTTTCAGAAATTGATGGATAGAAGGAGAGAGGGAATATGATCGAAACATAAACGTATATGTTCTTAAGAGGTTATTACCATATTAATGCCGGGGAGGTTTTGCACAGAACAGGTGAAGACAGGAACAGAACAAGAGATCATCCCTAGAAGCTGTATAAAGAGAGCATGAGCAAGGCGGGGGATTGAGGAGCAGAATTTTGTGCATTTTTGAAAGTGGTGAGTGATTGGAATGCATTGCCCGAGAGTGTAATGAGAGTAGAGACAGTGAACTTATTTGAGGCGCGGTATGATAAATGCGTGTATAACAGTTGACCTCCCACGAAGAATCTCTTAGGATTTTTTTATAATAATAATAATAATATTTTGTCATGTTCTTCTATAATATTAGTTTGAAGGGCGACATTCTGTGTACATTTTTTGTTTTGTTTTAACAGCGAGTAGATAAAGGAAAAACTCTGACAATTTATTAACCTTTACTTCGCAAACTTGGAGATTTTCGCAGTCTCCTTAATTATGAATAGGAAATTTATAGCCTGAGCAGTCATTTCCAATTAGAGTACATTATTATTTTCTTCATTCTTTGCGATACTCACCATTATGTAATTTATAATTCAATTCAATTGCTTTTTGACGCACTAAGGATATACTTCTTTCTTTATGAGCGTGTTTGTTTTTTAGCACAAAACTGACGTTTCGTATTATTGAAAGGTTGCGGTTGCCTTACAAAAGAAATCCGATTATCTCAAGCTCCCTTGCTGGGGTAATGGAAACTAGATGCACATCAGCAGTTATCAATCTGAGGAATTCTGGAAAGTATTTTTCATTAATATATACTCATTATTTATAAAAGAAAATAGTTAAGTATTTTATATAGTATTTGACAATGCATTAGATCCAAATACACAATGGCATATTTAGCACTTTCCCTTAGGATTCCCTCAAATTATTTTCTTTCGTTTATTAAATTTCGTTATTTGTGAGGCAGGGCAAATAATAGTCAATGTCATGCAACGGGGCGAAAGGTCTGCACATTACCTTGAAGGAATGCGGAGAACCAACTAAGGTTTCTGACCTAAGGTACAAATCTCACCATCACGTGGTGCAGCCTCTTTGTAGGTATCTAACTAAGCACTGAACAGTCGAGGATAGTCTGTCAATTTGGGACTCAGGCGATCACATTATACTCTCTGTTGGCTTAAATGATAAATACATGATGGCAAAATGATGAGATTTTATACTGGTTGGGTGTCGCCCTGTTGAACAACCCCCCCCCCCCCCCTTGCTGTTTTCTCCAGAGGAATCAGGGCGAACATTGAAAAAGTCAACTATTGAAGAATCTCAAAGTTAGCATCTACAAGAAGAACAAACCGAACGTCAGAAGAACTGAAGACATCAATGATCCATTTAAAAAGTTTTAACATAATAGAAAGAAAATCGAACTTGCAGAAGAAATGGAAAAGTATCACATGGACTTAATGGAATTTTTTCGAGACCACGAAGAAAAACAGGTGAAATCTTACTAAAAGCTAAGCACGGAATATTATTCTCGGGCAATAGGGAAAGGTAGGAGGTGGTAATAAAGCATTAAACACTAAACATGAAGATAAACTTCTTTATTGAAGGCATTTCAAGTGGATTTATGTGGGAGAACTTCACAGTGGGAAAATGGACGATGCAATTTATTTGTGCCTATGATTCCACAAAAGGTTCTCCTAATGGAAAAGTATAGGAATGTTTTGAGTTATTACTGCAAGCAGCTGATATAATATTTTCTGCTAAAGGGCCGAAGATTTTTTTTGCCGATAAATAAGTTCTTTTAAAAAGTATGTAGAGATAATTACATCACTATTTCTGCGTTATTATGTCTATAAGTGTTTGTTTTTTCTTTAATTGTAAGGTTGTTTGCTTAATTGTGTGCTTTATAAGCGTTTATTTTATTTATTTATTTTTTATTTTATACTCTACTGTACATCATGGCTCCAATGCGTAAAACAGTGGCGAGCCATTTCAATGGGTGTAATTTTGTTAGCTGCAGCGTGTGCGAAATGTACACCTCGTAGAATAAAATGATTTACCGAAGGAGAACTGAACTGGTCAGCGGATTTGTCGGAAGGGTTTTTGAGCAGAAATCTCAGAATTCTGTGGAGAGTAAGAAGAATGATAGCCAGTTGAAAGACGGAATGCGTGAATATGGTGAATATTGGTGAGATTGACTTTCCAAACGATGTAACTGAATACAAGAATAAAACAATCGAAAACGAAGAGAAGGAACAGGCAATAATGGAAAAGTTAACGCACTTACATGGAGTTCTCCATAGAACAAAACGGGAGTTGAGTGGTTGGAGAAACACCTGGCAGATAGTATGACAAAAAAGTGAAAGAAAGGGCAATGTAAGGTGCAAGAAGAGTAGTATGAAAGGGTGAATCTTGAGGACAGGGATCTAATTTTGTATGGTGATTCATTGATGAACGAAGTGTTTTAGGGAAGTGTGACAAAGTCGTGTTTTCCTGGCTCTAAGATGAAGAATCTCAGCAATACTGTAAGGATGCAGAAAGCGTAGGTGAAGGAGATGTTTATTTCGAATAAATGATTGGGATAAATGATTTAGCAGATGTGCTATGTGTTAAGACGCAAAAGAGTTGTTGATAGTGCATAATGAGAAAGTAAAAGTTGTGGGTCTATTGCCTCGCTATGCTAGAGGCGAGCAGAGACGGAGAGCTTTGTCAGTGCACAGACTGTGCAGGAGGAATAGTGGCATGAAGTCATATACATGGCGTCTTCATAGAGGAAAGAGTGAGCAAGATGAGACCTGGGATTTAATAATAATAGCAGAACTAAAGCCCAAAGGAGTAGAAATATATTAGGAGAACAGGGATGTAGAGGGAAGTTTTCTGTAGGCTATGTAGTGTGAAACTGAAGCCAGCAAGATGAAATTGATAATTCGTTAATGCTAAAATACGAGGAGGGGTATAAGGGAAAATGTATTTGACATGCATTGGCGAATGAACACGATAAGTGCACATCGGGTAAATATTATGCGAGATTTCTACTACAACGACATGGATTACGTGGAAGGATGGTCCCAGGGAGAGAAAAAAATGGAATTTATGCAGCTGCTGTGAGATGGTTACTTAAGACAGCATGTAATGAATGGGACACCAGTTTCGAGGGTGCTGAATCTGATCAAACGATCAGAGAACCTTAAGAGTAACTAATCTATATACGCTGCCTCCTCTTGGTAAAAGTAGTCATGTAGTATTCACCTGTGAGAGATTGCCAGAGATGCAAAACTTTCTGGTAAGGAAAAAAATATGTGGAATTATAAAGCAGTTAATTATCACAAGCCAAGCTTACGAGTCAGTCATCAGAAGAATTGGAAAGGAAGAGATGTTGATAGTGTATGGAAAGTGGTCAAACCAGGTAGAAGTTAGATGAATGAACAGACTTATCAAACCGGAGATATAAACAAAGAAAAATATCGTGGAGGGAGTATAAAGAAAAGACGGCCAGGATGCTCATGAGCAGTACAAGTACAGGCAAGAAGGTAGACATGTATGATAAGGAAAGTCGAAGCTAATTAGGAGCGAAAGCTAGCTGATGAGGCCAAAAGAAATTCTCAAAACTTATTTCCCTCTGGATCAAGTAAAAGGAGGAATGACTATGGAAGAATGATTTTAAATACTTCTGACGATGGGGAGGTAGCTGGAACAAACCGAATAGTTGAAATAGATTGATAGGGTAGAAGTTGAAGAAATAATCGTGCTTAGAATATCGAAGAACAACGATACGATCATGGCCATGGGATTAGATGGATTATTGGGCCGTGTATTACGAGTATGTGCGATGGTATTATCTGCTCCTCTGATTGTTTAATTAAACCCACAGTTCTGAGAAGGTGGCAATGCAATAGAAAAAGATGAAAATGGTATCACTGTCTTGACGTGTCTCGAAGACAGAAGTAGCAAATTATAGGACAATGGTCATCTCAGGAGTGGTGGTGGTGGCATTGTCGAAATTAGTAAAAGACAAAATTTAGTTTTACCTGGATAGGGTATATGTAGGCTTACCATATTTCCTTGAGACAAAAATGGGCCATTGGAATGGCAAAACCGTGATGGGGGGTTATGTAATATTCTGTAATCATGAAAAAGTAAGATGATAAAACGTTTCATTACATAAACATATTTTTGTCGTCTTTTGCAACCACCAAAATTGGTGTTCATGTTATCTGCACACAAAGCAACAATTCTGTTTTGTGTAATAATTCAACATAGCATAGCACACTGTATGTCGGATGTTTCACCAGGTAAGGAAATAAAGTCTATAATTTGTCTTGAACATCGCAATTTGGCAAAAAGCACCGAACAACCATTGTAAAAAGTTTGATGTCTTTTTTTTCTTTGATGCATCTAAACTGCCTGTAATGCACTTTGTTTTTATTAAAATCCTCTATTATTTCACCGAGTATGTGTGGTGATAAAATGTTAGTTATTCCTGCTTCTAATTTGGTGAATGCTGAAGAAAGGTTTGGTTCATACACAGTATAATAAGACGCAAAGTATATTAAGAAACAAGAGCTTCAGTTGCTATATCGCTTTCACTATCACCACGTCTCACCATAAACGAGCTGATGTTTTTAACTGAATCCAAAATCTTTTTAGTATCTTTATGTTCTGGCTACGTAAATGCTGGTTGATATCGCTTCTGCCTCCATGAGCAGCGGAAAAATGAACATTACAATGTTGGCATACCACTTTTGTTCCATCACTGCACAGCTTATTTAGTTTAATAAATTTGAATTCTTTCTGGAGATCGTCATTAAAGCCGCAGTTTTGCCTCTTTGACACTGCAAGAAGAGACTTAAGTCTTTAAAAAATAAGCCAAAACTTTACAAAATATGAAATTTTAACCACTAGCATTGAATAACAAAGCCCCAGGTTAGCATACAGGCAAAACAAAAACTAACACTACAATACGGCACGTCTGAGACGCACAAGAGTTGCCAACATGTATTTATTTTCTCTGAATAAATCACTGCAGATATTAATATTTAGTATCGAACAATGCGACTCCATGGTTATACAAATTACTGGTATCCATGATATTTTGTTCGATTATAGGTTATGAATAATAATTTATGGTTGACCAACATTAAAGTATATTTATAGGTTTTATTAAAAACGGAACAAGATTGTCATTTTTATTAAAACGACGGGACGGTCGGAAAATATAAAAGAAACGGTACTGTCCCTTTCAAAACGCTACGTATGGTCAGACTAGGAATATTGTATTTTATAAGGTGAATGGCTTTCCGAAGAGTCTTTCCTGAGTAATTTGCTTACTTTTAGAACAACGTAACAATGAAAGCGTTTGGAAATGGCTACTCAGTGATACTTCTGGACTTTGCAAAGACATTCAACAGAATTCCGCGGACGATTCTGTTGAATAAATTGAGGAAACTTGGAATGGATATGAATCTAGTGATTTGGATTAAAGGGAGGATAATGGAGAGATATCAACGAGTAGTTTAAGGAGCAGTTGAGTCCAAGAAGGCAGGTGACCAGTGGTGTACCGCAGGGGGCTCAGTAATTAATGCTCTGTTGTATAATTTGAACAGCAATGATACAGGAAATGATTTCACGGGAAATGCTCAGTTATTTGCCAATTATGTAAAACTGGGAAAAGCGATAGTAAATGATTATAGATTACGCGGTTATTGAAGAACACGCTGACGACATGGAGAAAGATTTAATAACAACATTTTGACTAACTCGTGCAGATCTGGACATCGAATTCCAAGGGGATGAAGAAGTGATGGAGAGGATCCAGATAAGAATGACAAAGATTGTGGCAGATCTATGGAATGCATCCTATGAGAATAGATTGACGGTGTGTGAGCTTCAAAATGAGTTAAGCAAAAACGAGAAGACATTATAGAAACATATAAGTTAATAAAAGGATTTTAGAGGATCGATACTGAAGACGTTTTTCAGTTCACGGGTACGAAAAGTATCCATACATCTATAAAACCAGAAGAGAAACAATGACGAATCACCCATGAAAATTATGTGAGAGTGTGGTTGGCAAGGAGAGTACGATAAGATTTTTGTTGGAATGATAAATGGGTGGAACAGGTAGCCAGAAGTGCTGTGAGCACTTTATCATTAAATGAATTTAAGAAGTGGTTATTGTGTGAATAAAATTTCTCACATTACCCGTATAATACACACAATTATATAAAGAAAATGACAAAAGGGGTCTATGTTGGGGATCTAAGAGCAGATCAAGAAATGAATTTCATCAGGCATACAGAAACGTTTAGGGAAACTTGCAAAAAGGGAAAGTCTAAGAATAATGGTAAGTATCGTCTGAATTTCTTTTCAGGATAGGGACTAGTCATTACTAATAGAGCGTTCAAACATAAAGACTTGTAGAGATTCGCGTGGAGATAAGACTCGAGAAATAAGAAACTGCTCAATGACTAGTTCATGCTTGATAGTTATATCTTCATGCTGATTCAGAACAAGGGTGTAGACAGGATTTGTAATTGGAAGTGACCAACACTTAATGCCAAATAGAATAAAAATGAATATCACATTGCAAAAGAATACATGCAAGAAAGTTTTATAAAGAATTACAATTGAACGGCTTTCACAGGTTATCTTTAGGTTCGATTATACAGATATATTTCAATTAAAAATGAAACAGTACGAAAACAAGAACCTAACCTTGGAATCTCATTGGAAAAATCTAATGCAAACATTGATTAATTCATCTAGGGAAGTATGTGTTGAAGTTGTCTGCAAGTATGAAAAAAATAACAATACCAACGTGGATGCAAGAAGTTAAAAATCAGTCGTGGAAAAGACGAAAGCACTCCGAGCGTTCCTACCAAATAAGTCGGCAGATACCCAAGGGAATACAGAGAAAAATGTAACAGACCTAAGACATGCGTACAAGTAGTTAAAGAAACGTCTTTGGAAATCTTCCGTAAAATACTGGAGTTAAATATCAGGAAGGTACAATAGTAAGATGTTCTGTGAAAACGGTTAGAGATTAGATAAAGAATTGTATAAAAGGAGCCAAACATGAAACATAAAATCTGAAGATATCATAAGTGTTGGAGAATTTACTTTGAAAGACTGTTGAATGAAACAAGTAGTGTCTGAACAGTAGAATAGAAAACGAAGAGATGTTCGAGAAGAAATGCTCAGATATGGAGGTATAAAAGTTTTGCAGAGGGCTACTTTGCATAATTCAGAAGGCCTTTCGGAAGATCGAATTCCCAATGACTGGAGTAGAGCGCTCATTGTTCTCATCTATGAAAAAAAAGGAATAAATCTGAATGTGAAAATTAAAGACAGATTTCTCTATTAAGTGTTTCAGATAAGATTTATGCAGGCATACTTGAAAAGAGGCAGAAAATTGTAGAAGAGAAACTTGGAGAAGAACAAGCTGGGTTCAGTCCAAACAGAGGTTGTTGAGAAATCGTCGGAATATAACCTGGATCAGTGTTTAAGTCTTGCAGATCTGGAAAACGCATGACAAGGTGCCCCGAGGAAAGCTATTCAAAATCACTACAATCAGATGTGCTAAATCAAACATCATACAGATCAAATACATGATCTATATTTAAGTTGTAAATAGGCAGTTGGAACTGGAAATACAGGAAAATAGTTTGATATAAAATCAGGGGTAAGACACATTATCTGTAGTGTTATATTCGTCATTTTTATTAATATGCATATGGAATTAAACCTAGTATTAGATACGGACATGTCAAATTTGGCTCTTTGCTTTATATAGATAATATTATACACCTAAAAGCATTTAGTGCAAGTCACCAAGATTCTTTAAACTAAATTAAATTACAGGTGTAAGATATTTGGTATGAAAATCAAGAATGAAAGGCGAAAGCTGTGGAAATATACAAACATATAGAACATTCAGCTGAATTCTCGATGGAGAACAAGTAGAGCAATTAAAATATTCAGCCGTTTAGGCATAGTTTTAGTGAAGATAGAAACTGAAATCTGGATTCTATCAGACAACAGAATAAGCAAAGCTAATATGGTGGGGAGCAAAACGAATGCATTTATATGAAATAAGAGAAAAAACAAGAAAGCAACAATATGCAAGACAATTTTCAAGCCTGTTTAAAGTTATGGATCTGAGAGATGGGTTAGAAATAAAGCAAAGGTTAGCCAAACAGGTGTTTGATGCCAAGAAAAAGACTCAGAGGAACATTAAAACCTAAGTGGACTGATTCAATGAGAAGTACTCTAGAAGGATGAAATGTTACATACGAGAGTATCGAAGTTCTAACAATTAATAAACTAAGTGGGAGAAAAAGGTTTGATAGGAGATTAATTATAAGATAAACTTAATCAGAAGATGATGCCATATTAGCCTCAACACCCATTGAGGGTTCATCTCAGTCAGTTAATCATGAACTTCCTTTTTTGTTTATTTGATTTTTTAAAACGTGTTCTTCAGATTTCTTAAAAAAAACTGACTTTCAAGACTGAAGAGTTTCAGTTTTATAAAAGAGGTGTTTCTTTATCTTCCGGTTCAAGAGAAATCTGAATTTCATTTTACAACAATTTATATAGAAATATGCAGTCCCTGAAAATTCTGTGATTTTTTTTGGAAATTCAACATTGCAGTGAATAATATCCTAAGGAACGTTGCATATGTATCTCCTTGAGTACATAAATGTCTGCGGTTTTCCATTAAATGATTTGTAAAAACTTTGTTACGCAATCGTTGATTGTTCTTTAGAGTGATCTTTTACGTCCAAAGTGGTATCACGATGCGCAGCCGCTCTGCGTGGGCTTCATGTAAAAATCAGTAAATTATTAGGTGAAACGAAAGAGCCTTCGGAAATTCCACTCCTGTTTTCTTCCTCTTTTATTTTTATGTAATTTTTATAACTAGACTGTGAACTGTAGATATGAGAATTATGCAATTAAGACAAATGGTCTTCTCTTTGGTTCATACGTAGATATTTGACAGAAATGAGAAACAAAAAAGTTCATCATCAGTGTTTTTTTTTTCTTTAGAGAAGAAAGTAGAACCCATTCATGGATATTTTCTTTCCCACCCTCCACTGCAGAAATTCATTTTCATTTCATTTTTAGCTGCATTCAGGCATCAATCTGTCAGTTAAATGTGAACAAGAAAAGTGTGTGAATCACCGGAATGAAATTCATTCATCTGAGATGGACTCATGAAAGCAGATCGTTTTCTCCATAAACATATTAAACCGTTAACAGAGAGTTAAAATTGCTCTGTCTTCCATTTCGTATAAAACTTGCTAGTTTAGATAATATTATATTTTGTTCTGCTTTGTGGTTTATTTTTATTTTGAAAGACATTTCTATTCAGAGTAGACCCTGTTTTTGCAAAAAACAAATATCACTCTTCAAGCTTCAAATGACATCTCATAAGTTACACAATCCATCACCATATGAAACAAGAACAGAAACCTCGGGAAAACGTGGGAGCTGAACGTGCAACAGACTTTAGAAGAACTAAGAAGAATTGGTGTTCGGAGATGATTCTTACCAGTAGATAAATCGAATATTAATTATAAAAGCGGCTAAAATATAAGCGTCATTGACGCAGCGTATATATTCAAAATACTTGGTCACATGCGTCACCACGTGCTCTAGCCAACTATTTAAGAATGCTGCTTTTCAATAATCGTCAACAGTGTTGATCACAATGGGAAAAAAAAACAAAGGAATTTTCCTGGTTCGATAAAAGGCATATCATGCGTGCCCGTATGGATGGAGCCATAATTTTGAAAAGAGCAGAGCTAACTTGTTTCTCAAAAGGTCAAATATCCCGGTGTGTTTAATCAATGGAAAAATAACTCACTTTGGTTGTCTAAGAAGCGTAATTGTGCTAAGACAGTCTGACAGAAATGAGATCGTCGTCGTCTTAGGAGGCTTGTGCGGACAAACAGAGCTTCGAGTTTGCAGCAACTGACTTAAGCATGTAATGAAGAGTATTCCTGACCCATATTTCACCGAACTGTGCTCAGAGAATTGAAGAGAATCGGTATTGGCAGTGAAGGCTGATATGGAAACCACTGATTTCTGCGAAGAGCCAGAACGTTCATCTGAAGTGGTGTCAGTAACAGTGTGGCTAGACACTGGAAGACTGGAAAAGAGTTATCTGTGGTCCGACAATTTCCTCACACCTTATCCTCTACGGACAGAAGGCAGAGAATTTGGCGGGAGCCCCATCCAGCAATGAACCCAGTTTGATTTGTGAACATAACTCAGGATTCTGAAGGAGATAGTGTCATCGTGTAGGAGATGTTCTGTTGTTACGGAACAGTTCGAGAATATCTGAACATAACATCGTTGCCGATCAAATCCATTCTGCGTTGTTGACTTTTAATCCAGCATGCGGCGGTTGTTTTCTGGACGACAGTGCTACTCCATCGCGCAAGAATTGTTCAGCAGTGGTTTGGCGAGCAAGAGAGCAAGTGAGAAATGTTTTAATCTGCAGAGAGAGTGAGCAAAATTAGAGAAAAATATTTATGGTATAAACATTTGTGATATATAAACAATTATGATACGAAATATTTTAAAAACGTAACAAACGTATTATAATATTTATGTAGATAAATATTTTGTTATGATTTTTTTTTGCGGGAACAATATTATTTTCTAGAAAGAACTAAATAACTAATCAAAACTGTTAACAACCAAAATTAGCCGTGTCAAGAGACAGCAATTCTGTGAACCCGTGGCATTGTGAAACTAAAGGAGAAAGGTGGAAGCACTTTAAAGAAAGCGAGTAAAGACAATTTCTGGATAACGGTAAGAAATGTGAAGGTCATTTAAAGAAAAATAGGAACAGCACGAAAGCAGAGAGAGAGAGAGAGAGAGAGACAGTCTGTTAGAGATTTTTTGAACGTAAAGTCTAGTGACGGGGACAAGTATGCAACAATCAAAAAATTTCCAACCTGCTTAAATCAGCAGCTCTATAATTTGAGAGGTTTTAAAATTATTAAAATGTTCTTATTCATAAAGATATGAATCGGCAATTGTTATATCAGTAAAGACGGCTACAAAAAATCGCAACCACAAGCAAACAGTCTTGTCGGCAGCTGGTATGAAATCAGTGTATTATCAGCATTGCAAACAAATGCAATGTTACTGGAAATGATATTGGAAAAAAAAATAATGATTCGCGTTGAAGACAATGTCTGACTTCACTGCTGAAAACGAAATGCACTACAAGTCCTGTCGTTGAAATGATTACTGTAAAATTATCCAGTCTAGAGAGAAATCAAGTAGGCTGGAACAACACAGTATAAAATCGTCTGGAAAATAAGTTATTCGTGCCCCAAAACAGTTAAGAATATCAAACTGTATGGCAGAGTGTATAGAAAGTTGGATAAACGTTTGAAATGAACAAATTTCAGAATTAAAGTGACGGAAAATTTCTAAATAATCAGGGCGAAGAGAGAAAGTAATAAGGAATAAAAACGTACAAGGATGTATGTATTAAGAGTAGGATGTATGTCATGTGCATGACATACATCTATATTCTTGATTATTTGAAGATAATTCAGTAACCACATTTCAAAAAGAAAAGTTCAACGGACGATGTTCACCTTTTCCTTCTCTTTAGCATTTTGCAGCTATTTACATGTTTACAAAAAAATTAAGTCCAAAATTCTAAAATAAATTTTATTAAAGTTTGTTTAAATGCATTCAATAATGGTTGAATAATTTGCTGAGACTCGAATTTGTTTCAGAGTTAAGAAGTTAACTCTAAAATGATTCATTTCCTGATACACGCGCACATAATTTCACTTAGTTTGGAAGATGAAATAATTCTCTTATATCAGGAAAAGAATCCTTTTAGAGGTGAATTCTTCAAGTAGTTCAATTAATCTTCAATGTTCTGACACGTTGAAGTGGAAATATAAACGTGAATGGTGTTGGACTGGATGGGCAAAGTTTGAAGAGTGGTGAGGACTTCAGATATCTGGGAAGTGTAGTGTACTTTAATAATAGTGGTTTCGACAATGAGGAGGATTTCACTGCGATGAAGTCCAGTTGAAGGGAAGGATCTTGATTAACAATCTCAATTTAAAAGGCTACTTAGGACATGGAGACAGACAAAAAGAGACATGAATAGAATAAAAGCAGTGGAAATGAAAATTTTAAGGAGAATGTTGGCAAAAAGAAGAAGCGATACAATAAAAAATGTGGATATTATGAATAATTTAAGGCTAAAAGTGTTGAAGAAATGCTTTTGAATTCTTGTTTTAATGGGTTTGGGCATCTGATAAGAATGAGTTAAAAAAACTGCCAAGAAGAATGTATGAAATGAATTTTGAAGGGAAAAACCAAGAGGAAGACTACGAAAAAGGTTGAAGGAGGACCAGGTAAGAGAAGATCTAGAAAACAGAATCCTGAACTGGCACACTGTTCATGAAAAAAGACTTTGGAAGGATAGAAAGCAATGGAGGAATTTGATCCACCTCATCTGACAGTTTCCATTGGAACAGGTGTTGAAAAGAAGTCGGCGAGAATGTGACAGAGACAATAAAACAAGGATTTCTAGTAATAGAATTATCAAATCCGCTTATTATTTTTCGCTAAATTTCAATCGAAGAAGACTTCCAAATATAAATGGAAATGCAATGTGACTCTTGCCATATCTTTCTGTTCTTTTAAAAATGGAGATGCACTATACTGAGAAAGTCAAATTCGATGACACTTTTCAGTAGAGGAAAGCTGAATACGAGTCCGGTTAAAATTAATTTTGCCTGTGATAGGAAAGATCTGGGTTCGATTCCCAGGCAAGATAAGAACAACCTTGATAAGAGATTTTCAACTGAAGATGATTTAGCCGGTCTCGTGTCGAGTTAGAAGGGTTTTCCTCTTGCAAATTGGACTTTTCATGCCATAAATCACTGATCAGCTAATGGATGAAATGTATTCCAACGTACCTAAGACAATCTTATCCACTGGAATTAATGATTTGGAAGCGTTATGTGCACAAAATGACCCAAGATGAACAAAAACAGGAAGAAGCTAAAAATCTTGATTTTTAACTGGTTAATCGTGCATTAATATTGCACCATTTAGTAAAATTATGCATATTGTTAACACTTCCTTACAGCTCAATTCATTTTATTGTGTTTCTTATTTATTTTATTTATTTTTTACTTGGATGACTGAAATGAGAAATAGTGAGAAATAACGAGAAAATAGAAGCACATGCAATGTTTTCTCAATGTTCAAAGAACAGAAATAATATTCATGGAACACACTGCTAACCAAGAGACATTTTTCTCCAACGATAAAATCGAAACGTCGTTTATCTCGCTGTAGAGACGAATATTTGAAGAACAAAATTTCATTAGTAGGTAAGCTCATGCTCCTGATAGAACTACACGTGCTCAATGTATTGACAATGGATCATGATGATAACAAATGTATCAACGAAGAAGTCAAAATACTCCTCTTACTAAGAATATTAGTTTCGATGTATAAGGTAATTCATTTCTTACAACTGGGTAGATATAAATTCAAGATGTGTTTATGTTTTTCCTCCAGGCCAGCAATGAATATCTTGAAGAAATCAAAAGTAAATTATCTGATATGTATAATCTTGCAAAAAGTGAAGAATTTTAACAATATTTCTGATATAAAATTTATAAAATATTTAAAATTTTAAAGTCTACATCATCACGAAGGCCGACAAGATGGCGTTTTGTTCATTGACATCATTAGTGGCTGTGTTGGCTCATCCAGATTCTTAAAAAAAGAAAAGAAAAAAGCCAAACTGTGGATTTATTGAAGAGATGGAAAGGGTTGTGTACCTTGTAATAGTCATCACGGTTAGTATGACGTTATTGCTTAACTTTACAACTTTTCCCACTAAAATGTATATTTATTTTGACAGATCGTGGAGTAGGCCTACTGGGGATACCACGTTAAAAAAAAACGCGCCTAATACTCTACCTCAAGGTGGCGTGGAAAAGAGTATGCACGCGAGTTTGTTCTTTACGATTCTCTTTAAAGCTGCTATTTCGAGTTCTGGCTCGTGTGTAATGTCGTTTGCTACAACCAATAGAGAATTTGCTAGTCAATGTTGCCATTCATGTTTTTTTAATTAATTTTGCATGAAATATTAAAATGTGTTACGCTGTTATAGTTTTCGTTTTGCAATATAAACATTGAAGGTCAAATATACTGTTTCTAAGAAACGACTATATTTGATCAGAAATTGACGTTATTCTAAGATTTTGACTTTCTTTCACATTTCTTGTTTCACAGCATATTGAAGTATAGTGAAAATACTCTGTGATAAGCTGATTTTTGAAATCTCACTACAGGCGTCCAAATACCTTCGAAGTACATTTAGGTTTTGACACTTTTTATAATTTTGATCTTTCACATCCATTTTCTTAAGGAGATGTAGTTTTAATCTTGATTTCATCGTGCAGATGTTCCCTCCTTCTCACGGAAGGCATTCCGACTATTATTAAAGAGGATACGGAATTATCTTTGGATAAATCTTTTAAAATTGTTCTCGGATTCGTTTGCATTTTAAAAACTTCTTAAAGATAATCCTGTTCGTCTACGTTGGGTGGCAAATGTGGTATTTTTCAAGCCCCTCGAAGTGCCACTTAAAGTGCAGTCACAGCAGGTGAAGAAAATCATCTCTGTTGTCTAGAGATATTCACAAAGCGTCCGTGTCACCCTTGATTGGGGTGCGAAAACGGCGTACATTATTTGACCAAGCAAGGTTGCTCTCTAAGTAATTCTTTACTTGCTTTCCAAAACATGATGACACTTGCAACTCTCCTCAGCAACGAACCAACTGTATTGGTTTTGAAATACAAAGTTTTATTACAGTTCGGCAAATATTCAAAGTGAACTAAATTGTCTTGCTCAGTTTAGTTGATGGATTTGGATTTATGAGGAGAGTGTGTTGTGCCTTTTAATTGTGTGAGTGTTCCAACTGCCGGATTGCAGTTTTGAAGGATAAAAAAAGAAAGAAAAAAAAACAGATTTTAGGGAAGGAAAAAGTCCTACTATCACGGTATAAGAGCAGTTAATTCACAGTTAGGCGGAGATGAATTAGCTGGTTATTAAGAGTCCTTAGTGTCCTAGACGGGATTTAAACTTAGGTCATTCCAACCAAAGGGTGTTCTCGAAACTGACCGGGCTACAAAAAATCCTGCTCAGTTTTATATTGAAATATTAACTTGTTCTGAAATGATTTGACGTCATCATACAATTCAGTTGTTCTTTTCCTTGTCGTTTTAAATAAAGAGCATTTGCATGACTGGAAATGTTTGTAGGAATTGCCAGATCAAACAGCCAGTCCATGTTTGATAGTTGGGTTGGTTTCTCTTTTCTATCATAAAATATCAATTTTATGACGCAGTTTAAAGAAAAGATGTATAGGAAAACCTCGGTTAACGCAAATTCGATATGAGTGATAATCAGTTAGCGCGATTGAGGGAAATGATACTATTTCCCGCTTTAAGCGAGCGATTAATCAGTTCATGCGATTTTTACGTTACGTGAAAATTTTCGTTCCAGCGAACGAATAGCTGGAATTCATTAAGAGACATGAAAGTGGAAAGGTTGCTACTGCTTCTTTAAGAATGCAGATCATCGGAATAGAAGCCATTTAATGATCGAACTGGAGCTTCTTCTCTTACTCTGGAGAGATTGTAACCAAAAAAGAATGCCTCTTAGTACAAGGAATATTCAGGCAAATCTCAATATTTTTACCTCATTGAAAGAGTCCAAATTTCAAGAGGAACGGGAAAGCTTTACTGAGAGTTTAAGATGGTTTGACCATTTTAAAAATGCAACTGGACTGAATAACGTAAGAATAACTAGGGAATTTGCTAGTTCTGATAAAGATTCTGCCGCCAAGTTTCCTATAGAATTGCAAAGTATAATTCAGGAAGGTGATCATGACGATCGTCAAATATTCAACGTCGGCGAAACTTGTCTCTTTTGGAAGCGTATGCCAACAAAAACTTTCCCAGCTAAAACTGAAGCATCTCAACCAGGATACAAGGTATCTAAATATCGTCTTAAGCTTTCATTAGGATGCAATGCAGAAGGCGACTTTCAACTCAAGCCAAAGTTATTTTATCTTGCGCAAAACCCAAGATCTAACATTATTGAAGAAATCAGCACAGTTGGAAAAGAACTTGGATTTAATGAACTAGATAATGAAGATGTGAGAAACGTTCTTGATTCCCATTCAGAATAATTAAGAGAGAACGATCTCCTTCAACTAGAAGAATAACAGAGTGCATATGAAAAAGAAGATAAGGAGCTCGAACAAGAAGATATTGTTACGACTAAGAAGCTAATTCCAAAAGAACTTGAGCTAGTTTTCAATCACATTGAGAATGCCGAGGAAATTTTGTTTGATGCTGATCCTGATATGGAACGAAGCTTCGAAGTCCACCGAAATCTTTATAAAGCGATCGCCAGTTATCGCATATTGCATAACAAGATGAAAAGGTCGAGCACAATTGAAACACCTATAATTAATTTTTTTGTAAACAAAGTTGCTCAATCAAAGGTTTAGACCTTAAATAAATTTTTAAAAGCTATTAATTTATATTAACTTTGGTTTTATTCTCTAATATAGCTTGTACTGTATTTTGTCCTACTTTATACTAACTGACGGATGAATCATAATTATTCCTATTGTTTATTGTATTCGCTTGACGCGATTTCATTTAGCGCGCTTTAATCACGTTATGCTATGCAACATTTTCCTGTAACTCTTTCCCACAAGAACGTCATCTATTGCATTTATTTGAATCTTTTTTTATTACGTAGACAGACCAGCCCGCTTATTTCTTGTTAAGATAAATTAATAATGGCATATACTTTTCATGAAATTTCACATTTTTATGATATTTTGGGACTACTTTAGTCTTTAGTACGTTTATAATTAAGAGAATGCTGGGACCGCATGGAAGCCCATCATGTGTCAGAATAACGTACTGGAGTTTATTAAATTAGCATATGCTCACCGAATTAATGAAGGTCATGATGAAGGATGCTCAAGACTAATATCTCTAGCACTCATATTCCCCTCTCTTTGTAGTCTGTTTAATTGATATTAACTTGGCTCTTCTTAATAGGCTTTCCACCGGCTAACGCTTTTCTAATTATTCATCCTTCTCTTGAATTTCCGATCAAGTGCATCTCAAAAATATCTCTTTTTCTATTCACCTACCGAGAGTACAAAATATATAAAGAGATGGCAGTCAGTTTTTGAACTAATAATGATATGTTAATCTACTTCATGATTAAAGATAGCAAAGTTCAGAAAATATTCTGCTCATCATGCGACTTATTTTGATGAAAGGATGTAATTTAGATAGCAAACCTTTGCTATGAAGCAGGATATTTCTGGTTTGAAAAGTAGAAAGCGAGATCGAACATTGTGTATTAAACCGTCAACAGTTTTTCGACCATCGTAGACAATGCTTCTCTCTATGAGCTTCATCGATTCGTAAAAACTTCCAATTGCATGAAATATTTTAAATGATTCATAATCCAGTCATCAATAAAAACATTAAGGATTAAGGAAAAATAGATTGTCGACAACATTTTTTTTTTTTTACTTTTGTGGCCCACTGACGGAGAGAAAGCTTTTCGCAAAAATTACAAATATTCGATGCAGTAGCAATAAAATTATTAATGTAGACGATAATGACGCAAACATTAGAAGCATGGGTTATTTGGTGGTGTTTGGTCATGATGCTCACTTAAAGGTCTGACACGTTTGAAAGTTATCATCGTATAGGAGCTAGAAATAAAGAACGTCATAGTGTTTCATCAAAACTTTTGACACGGTCTATTCTCATAACAATGTGCGGGAGCACTGTTATGGCGAAGTTTCAATATTTGAATGTTTACATTTAGTCCTTTGCACAGTTCGAAATATTTTAAATACAGTTATCTGTATTCTCTATATTTGCAAAATGCACCGCACGATAACAATGCAAGAATTCTGCAATAGTAATTATGGCTGATTTGAATCAATTTACCCTCTCAAATTACCGCTATGTTTTAGAAGAATATCATCACTGTACAGTGTGATGATGTTTTGTTCTTTCTTTTTATCGAATAATCGATAAAATCGATATCGCTTTTACCTAGTACTTGAAAGTTTTTTCAAATTGTGAATTACAGTGATATTCGAAACCAAAGAAAAAAAATATAGTTAGACATTTATTTTTTAATCACAAGTGTTACAATAATATTTCCTGAAAGAAAACGATAATTTTAAAATTCTTTGGATTATTATTGTAGTTTAATTATTTAATTATATCTTACCATTATAATTTAAATACCTTTTTGTTGCTTGAAAGATCACAATATACAAATTATGAGGAAATTAGGGAGATTGCCATCCATTACCCTTGGAGGGTATTGGATGGCAATGTTGTAGCCAATGAAGTTCTAACTGAGGGTTCTGCTATTGCTGTTACCCTCCTGCCATGCCATGATCAGAGCTTTAATAGCTCAATAACACCTTATCCCTAGACTGTCCTCTACAGATAACGGGGAAGATGAAAAACATTCTTGCTTCGCCCCTTTAAGCCAGTCCTTATAAGGACTTAGCTCAGTTTCAATTAAATTTGCTTAACATAATGTCTAACAATCATCATCTTCAATGCTGCTAGTGGATAAATTTTTCCGCAATCGATTCTAAATTTTATTTCGATTTAGAATTCCCCGTTCTCTTACTTACAATGTTTTCACATTACAAAACCGTACGAGTATACCGCTGCTTCAGAGTACTTGAAAGTACTCTGAAGGAGCTGTGATTCCATTCCAAGTGATTATTCATATCTCTCATTTTTTTTAACTTTCTATTTTTTTATCAGATACTTCTTTCTTTCTTTTATATAGGTGTAAAACTTCATGAAGTAGCGGAAGGTGAAAAAAAAAAAGAAATAAAATCAGCGACTTTGCAACACCAAACGTAATTTTTTTAATGCTTGTCGGAGCATGAAGGACGGACGATAAGAGATCTCTTCTCGATCAAGTGGCCTTAACATTTGCCGAGAGAGAGCTGCCAACTGAAAGTTTTTTTTTTTTTTTCAACGGACGAAGAAACCTTCTTGATGCAGAATGGCTAAAGGGTGTCATGTTTTATTCTCATACTTGAATTTATTCTGGTTCATGGGGCTTATTGGAGATTTGCACAAATGCGATTGTTTTAAATTTTATTCTTAAATGTTTCAAAACATTACGAATTCATTAGAGTGGTAAGACTTGAATGGAACATTTATTATTATTATTGTTATTATTATTATTACCTTCATGGAGTCTAAGGACGCATCGAGGAGGACAATCTACACTACACAGCTTATTGTTTGCACCACAGGAATCCCTCGATTAATGCTCCTCCGATTAGTACGATCCGATTAGATCATTTTTTTTATACCAAATGCAATTAATGCGCCTCTAAAATTCGATTAGTGCGCTTACATACATCTTAAAAATAAATGTTACAGATTTTAAAAATTTTCTATCTGTACATTTTTATGACTAACTGTTTTAAAAAATCACTCACCTGGATGAAATAATTTAGTTACCGATTTAAAACATTTTTCAAAGTTATTTTTTAATGGCATACAGTGCCGCACTATTTCCAGGTACACCACGTTCACGTAGCATTTTGATGATCATATCTCGTGCTTCATTAGCAATTGTTTTCCTAACTTTATTTTTTATTTTAAAAGTATTTTCCCCACTTTTAATGATGAGTAAAAGAATCAGTGAGCAAAAAAGTGGAAATGTGAAGAAGATTCGATAAGTAATCTGATTGGAAGTAAAACTTCAAATGATAAACAAAAATGAAGAAGGTGATTCCAGAGCAATGAACAAGAACACGAAATGGGTGAATCAACTATAAGAGCAATTTTAAGCAAAGCTGCTGAATAGAAAGAAAAAGATAAGACTGTTTCAAGTTCATCCTGCATGTAGACCACTCGAAATCCAAGTATTGTAATTATTGACTTATAGAGATTTCTTTCTACATGGATCGAAGATTGTAACCAAAATCGGATCCGCTAAGTCACTCACCTTATTAAATCAAAAGCATTAAATTTCTTTGCACCCTTGAAAGAAAGGGCTATCAATGATGGAAACGTAGAAGAATTTCACGCTAATGCTGGGTGGTTTAAGCGTTTCAAAAAAGAGAAATAGCCTACATAATGTGTTAATCACAGGCGAAGATGAAAGTGCAGATAAGGAGGCGGCTGCAAATTACCGTCAGTTGTATGAAAAAAAGAAACAGAATGCCCTCCAAACTACGTTAGCTCATTCTTTGTTAAAAAGTAGAATAATAAATTTATATTCTGAATATGTTTTATTGTCTTTCAGCTTCATGGTTTTCCATTTACCAGGTTATTATATTTCATTAGTGTGTTTTCGATTAATATGGCCGTTTTAAAGAAGGCATTCAGCGGCATTAATAGAGGGATTGCTGTACTTAATCCACCATCGACACACAAGACAATCCCCATGCACATAACGCCATCTGCCCCCCACTAATAGCGCACGTGTAAAACCGTTACATTATATACTAAGATTAAAATTATTGCATTTAGTGGCGATGGGGTGTATCGAACACTGAGAGAGGCCGCGGCTAAACTTACCTTACTACTTTCTTACCTTACTACTTTGTAAATTATACTTTGTAAATTATTATACGCGGCTAAACTTTGTTAAAAACAAAGTACTTGTTGAAGTGAAAAGTGCTCCAATAAACTTACCTTACTACTTTCTTACCTTACTACTTTGTAAATTATACTTTGTAAATTATTATACGCGGCTAAACTTTGTTAAAAACAAAGTACTTGTTGAAGTGAAAAGTGCTCCAATATAATACAACAGTTATTCGTAAACCTGATAAGTCGAAATGGAAAAATCGTTTAATGGTGTGAAGTCATGAGCAAACTGTTGGCGTGTTCCCTTAAGCCAAGTCATTCAGAATAACCTTTACATTTGTGAAAATTCTTCTAGATTTTTCATTTGTGTAAATGATGTGAATAAATCTTACATCAGTTATGCACATATATAACACACATATAAAAAAGGAGTGTCGGCTAAACGACTGTGATCTAGAACCTCACCTGTCGTATTAAAGGCCTGTATACGAATTATATTTTCTAGATTGTTCTAACCCATTGTGGTGTGTTTACGTCGAGCGTGCAGTTTATGCAAAAGAAACAAATAATAATCGCATAAAATGGCATACTCTGTTTAATTTTAAAGCAAACTGCCTGATGAGATAAAAAATAAAATTCACATAAAAACGGAAAAGGAACTGATATATATATAATTTTACGTGTTTGTTTATTAAGATTTATTAATTTTAAATTTTTAAAAAATTTTAATATATTTAATAATTATTATTTATACGTATTTATTCTTAACATGCACATTGAATGAGAAGCGATTCAAAATGTTTCTTTTTTTTTTTTCTCTGTAAAGTCTCGTAATAATAATCAACTAGCAACTGCTTTTCAAAATATTCTTCCTCTGATAATAAATCACAATGGAAATAACACGCAGAAAAAAGAAATACACAAAACTGTAACAACTTTGTACGCCAGCCAAAAACGAAACTTTGAAATGATAGTTGCTAATGGTGCTAATATTAATTAAATGTAGACAGAAACAACAAAAATGTAAATATATATATTAATTTGATGACAAGGAACATTTTTAAATGAAAATATGTCTGCCGTAAAGAATAGCTCATAAGCTATTCGCATTCGACTTGATGAATTATTTTCAACATTTTACTGTAACACAACATGGACTCCCTCTGCAAGGACACTTATTAATGTAATCGCTAAAACTCCCACTTCTTCTCTTTAATGAGCCGTTTCTTCGCTCCATAAAATAATAAGAATATACTGTAACATTAAAAACAAAACTACATTTATTAAATATTTTTTTAAAAAAATATATATATACTTATTACCTTAAATATGAAATTGCCCGAAATGAAGAACAGCGAGAGTAAAATATATTCTATATAAGCTATATATATATAATTGAAAGAATTTCATTGGAATAACGGGATTGGAGGGGGAGAATGTGAATCCAATACCCTTGGAGGGTAATGGATGGCAATGCTGTAGCCAATGAAGTTCTAACTGAGGCTCGGCTATTGCTGTTACCCTCTTGCCATGATCAGAGCTTTAATAGCTCCATAACACCTTATCCCTACACTGTCCTCTACAGATAACGGGGAATATGAAAAGCATTCTTGCTTCGTCCCTTTAAGCCAGTCCTTATAAGGATAATTGGAGTTTTTACACCTCAAATGGACACATCAGCACTATCTGGTGCAAGAACAGAGACAGATACAGTATATACTGACACAGCCCAAAGAGGGGATTCCACCAGTAATCTTGAGATCTAAGGAAAAATGGTCGTCGCTTGCAGAGACGATGAATAACAATAACATCAAGTTCTCATCAGCCAAAAACACAGATGATGGAGTCCGCATACAGCCCGAAGGAACAACGGACTACCGCCAACTCACCAGACTTATGGATGATCAGAAATACCCATATCATACATACCAACTGAAAAGTGAAAAAAAAACTTAAGGTAGTCATCAGAGGTTTGGTAGAAAACATAACATCAGAAGAGAGAGCTACTGACCTCAGATCACAAGACTTGGAGCCGATCAAGATTTCTCGCATGTATCGAGCAGACAAGCGCCCCATGCCTCTGGTCTTAGTGGAGATCAGTAAAGATCAGAGAGAAATCTACCATTTCTCTCTGATCTTTGAGATGAGAAATGCTGACCTTCATACCATATCTATTACAACAGTTATTCAATTTAGTCAGGGGATCTTGCAAACTTGTAGCGGATTTATTTAGAAGTATAACATCGTCCGCATAAAGTAAAGAGCTGACATTGACATCTCCAATTTTGATATCAGGTTTAATACCACTTTCCTTCATAATGTGATCCATATAGATAATGAATAACAGAGGGGATAATGTACATCCTTATCTCACACCAGATTTAACATTAAACCATCTTCCTGTACTTCATTCAATTCTAACTGCTGACTTACAACTCAAATAAAAAAAAAAAAAAAAAAATCAGCTAACGCCTTTTTATTCCCGTATATACGGGAGTAGGCGAGGCCATTTAGCCCTATCTAACTTTTGGAGACTGAGTGGGCAGTTCAATCTCCACTGGTACCCAATCAGAGACAGATGGCCCAAGGCTATCACTAATTAAGCGGTACGCAGTGAAGAGAGACGGCTCAAATGTGCCGCCATCTCGTGGTCTCTAACTCTAACACAATATATTTTTAATGTCTGAAATAATGTGGGTTCTACGGTCGATTTTCTTGAGTTTACAGGACGAAAAACCCGAGTTTCTGGGAGGAAAAACCTGCTTGCCCGTGCCAGAGATCGACTAACTCGGGAACCGGTCGAAAAAAGGCTTAGAAAAATTTCCTCTAGTCGCCGACTAGACTCGAAACCAAGACTTCCTTCGTGCGGCCTAGCGCGATGGTGTGCAAACGCCACATCCACTGAGCTACACAGGCTCTTATAAAGACTAAGTATTTTATATTTTATATTTTATATTATAAAAGACAACTCAAATAAAGACTAAGTATTGCTTGATATAATGCCCCCATTGAAACCATATAACTGTAGCGAATTGAATAGTTTCTCTCTTGTCACATGCCTTTACCAGATGGACAAAACTTAAATACAGATCTTTGTTATATTCCCATGCTTTCTCAACTATTTGTCGTAAAGTGAAGATCTGATCCTGACAGCCTCTATTTGGCCTGACTCCAGCTTGTTCTTCACCCAGCTTTTCTTCCGCAATTCTTCTCAACCATTTCTCAAGCATAATTGCATAGATCTTGCCCGGAACACTCAGTAGGGAAATTGTAATTCTCACATTCAGTTTTATTTCCCTTTTTATATGCTGGTACTATAAGAGCTCTACTCCAATCATCGGGAATTTGTCCCTCTGTCTAGCCTTTCTAAGATTATTTGCTGAGAGTATCAATTACTTGCACTCTTTTCTGTCTTGAGCTATTCCAGTTCACGACTCCCACCTTAGCTTTTTTTTTTTGATGTTATCTTCCCAACGTTACCATCGTCATCTCGTAGGGTGCGTTGCTCCACGCTCCACCCTGAACCTCTACATGACTATTTTCTCTCAATCCCATCTTCCTCAGCTTCTGTGGGTGTACGTACATTTATAGCAAATATCATGAACCATTTAACTTGTAATCTTAACTTGCTTACACAAGAATATTATTTAATTTGCGAAATATTTCAGTCTGAATATTACAGACCATCTTCAGTGGCTACATAGGAATTGTTTTAAAAAAACAAAGTGGAATGCGAACAATTGATCATTCACAAATAGAACGAGCCGCGTGATGTCATATTGCTTAGTATTAAAAGAGTAAGCATTTTTTGTCAGAGTCATGATTAAATTAAAGATATTAATTCAAAAATTCATCTAATAATCTTAAATAACATTAGACACATATAGGAAATTTATAAAAAAATAAAATAAAATAAAATTAAATTAAATTAAATTAATGTGTTATCCTGATTAAACTTTCCCAAATTTTTGATACAGATATACAATCATTACGATTCAAGTTAGGATGTTGAAGTAAGGCCTCCACACTTTCTTTAAATAAACGTTCAAATTTATAGCGACATCTGTGTAGGAGGCGAGTCTTGGACCAAAGGATTTTGCGGCTTCGATAACAAGTCAAAAGGCTATTTTACCGGCGACATAAGTTAAGTTTAAGGAAGATGGTAAATCCCGTATTATCTTACAGCCGGGTACGAAACTCGGATCGAAATCCTAGGGTTTCATGCCGAAAAAATGAAAAATGAGACTCTAGGATTTCGATGGATTTCGATCGGAGTTCCGTACCCGGCTGTAGAATAATACGGGATTTACCATCTCCCTTAAACTTGATGTTGTGCCTTGTTTCTATTCCGTGCTGAGCTAATCCAGATTTCTCGGGTTTGTTGTGTTCAATGGATGCACGGAATAGAAACAAGCCACAACATCCTTTGGCCGAAGACTCGCCTCGTACACAGATGTCGCTATAAATTTGAATGTTTATTTAAAGAAAGTGTGGAGGTCTTACTTCAACACCCTAACTTGAATCGTAATGATAATATATATCTGTATCAAAAATTTGGGAAAGTTTTATCAGGATAACGCATTATTTATTTATTTATGTTAATAAATTTCCTATATTTGTCTAATGTTATTTAAGATGATTACATGAATTTTTGAAATAATGTCTTTAATTTAATCATGACTCTGACAAAAAATGTTTACTCTTTTAATACTTAGCGACATGACATCACGCGGCTCGTTCTATTTGTGAATGATCAATTGTTTGTATTCCACCTTGTTTTTTTTTTAAACACTATTCTTATGTAGCCATTGAAGATGGTCTGTAATATTCAGACTGAAATATTTGGCAAATTAAATAATATTCTTGTGTAAACGTGCATATATTTTAATCCTAATATCACAACTATCTTTAAAGAATCAATCTTAACTTGGGTATACGTCTATTAAAATATGCAAAGCTTCACATTCAGTCACAGATGAACCTATTTTTTCCTGATGAGTTCATGTTTATCTGAGTTCTTTCCGTGATTAAGCAGTAAAAGGTTGTTTTGCTTCAAATTTCTTTCTCCTCTCCGTCTTCTCTCTTGTATTTCTACAATATGCATTTCATATCGATTGAGTAAGGTCCTGAAATGCTCTGGTTATACACAGATTTCTCACGTTTCATGATCTTTTCGTTAAACGTGAGAAGTGTTCATCAGTGGACGGACTTAAATAGATATTGACCTTGGAACAATGGACAATATCCATTTAAGTCCGTCCACTGAAGAATACTTAGGACTCGTTTCGCAACCGATAGTCATTTTATGAGATGAAATTGTTGACTGGGCCACATGAAACCTCTAGCCTGGAGGGATCCGGGTAACTCCCTTCGTCTGACCCTGTTTCCTTTGGCTTGTCTGGCCTGGAAGACCCTGCTGGTAGCAATGCTAGAGCACGCAGGACCATTAGGGATACGCAGATCCCACTACCACCACACACCACGACAACGCGGAGAAACCCTACAATGAAAATAATAATTACATTAAGATATCGCAGCAAGGTAGGCGTTCCTCGCTGGAAGCAATAACTAACTTTCATTCTCAGTTATTGGACACTAGAAATCTCGCTTCGTTGCACCAAATTTGTCACAAACCTCTTGCTTTGTTTCAATTTCCTTTTTCCTGGCTGTCTGGAAAGCAGAGCAATTGTTTTAATGACTTACATGATCAATCGCATCACAAAGCAGAAACTAAAAGTGGTACTTTGGAAAATATCGTATTACTTTATTAGCAGTGTAAGGTAAAATATTAAGCTTCACCAAAGCTGTTTCCAACTGAATTGTTTAAAGATTCTACAAACTATGTCAACCAAACAGGCGATTTTAAATGTACTGGAGAGTTATCAAGAATCGTTATACGAGACAATATTTTATATTTTAAAATGTGTTCAATCTCATTTTTGTTGTACACTATATTTCATTCATGCTTCGTGCTTTGATGGGCATTGCTGCATCGTTAACCCCTGAAATGATCTCTTCCAGGCGATACAGGTTGTTATAACAAGAACCTACATTACAGGGGGATAAAATCAAATCAATTATCAGAGAGATAATATAACTCACCGAATCTTTATAAGTGAACCTAGTCATTTCTATGAGAGTAATTTCCATGACTGAATAAGCTACCACCAGCCTGTTTCCAGCTAAAATGTGTACTCTGCTTGGCCTGACTGATTTCACTATTCTTTTAAAGTCCATTCTATGAATATGCTTCTTCCATTCTAAACGTATATTTTTTTTATCCATTATTGGTTAAAAATGACATTCTTCATAAATATTTTTTTTTATTCAATCAAATTTCGTTTTTTTATCTGTTTACCTTCACGTGCTTATGTTCATAATAGTTGGATTAGTAACTGACTCTTGGATTTTTGCATTTGTTTGTTTCATGTATATTTTCAGTTGTGAATTTGAACATCGTGATATTTTTAGTTAAGGGGGATAATAAATCCTTCTTTATTTCAAAACTGAATAAGAAACTCGAAGATCGAAATCTAAGAGTTTCATGGCGAAGTACTTCCGGCGAGTCCAAGCGTAAGTCAACAGCTGGTAGTACAACACTAGGAAAAATCGGAGCAAAGGTGGAGCAAGCTTCCATCACTGTCCTTAATATTTTATCATTAAAAAAATAAAAATAAAATAGCCTCTTGGCTTTTTATTATCGTGATATTTTCTTATATTTTAGACAGCCTTCTGCAATTTATTTTTTCTGCGTTATATTTTCACTATTCTTCCCAGTTTGGTGGTATTTACATTCCCTTTCTTGTTCTAGCAATTTTCATCTTAGTTCTAATTTACACTTATTAGTTTACACTGTCTAATGCATATCCAATCAGCTTCGAAATTTCTATTTTGATTTTTATTGCATAAAACGTTTTTTTTTCGTTTTTTTTTGATATGATGTTCATCAAAATAACTATACAACAACAGGCTTAGAGAGAACCTTTCTTTCATTGCTTTCCCTAGTAGGGATTTTTTTAGCACTTGCATTTGTGTTTTTTTTTTTGTAATACAGTCATTTTTAAGTGCACGCATGTAATCGTTTCAGTCATATTTCACTTGGTATAATATGATTACAATTACAATTTTGAACTACAGAACACTCAATAACATTGATAATCTGTCTATATCTGGATTCGAGTCCAGACTGCTAATCGAAGAAGAAACTTTGTAAACCTGTTAAGGTGAGTTAATCAGAGGGTTGTTTTTATCTCTCAAGCACAGGCAACTGGCAAGGAAGGATATCCTCAGTAAACAGATATAACGTACTGGCCTTCTAGTTTCGTTGTTTTGGTTCTAATTCAAAACAGCCACACTCAACTACTTGCATTATATGTTGCTGCTGAATGATCAAATTATCTATAGTGACATTTCTGATCAATAAATAAACACATGAACAAAAAATATTGACTGATAATTAACAGTGATATCTTCATAACATGCAATTGATGCAATATTAACCTATACTATAGCTCGTTAGAATAATATGATCAAACGCATCTCAGAGACATTTTTAAATATCAAATGTTTATTTACACTTTTCCTTTAGCCAAAAGTGTCGGTTTTTGAACTTGTCATCGATGTCTCAATGGTAAATATGTTAATAACCAAATCTGTCATCTTCCTAGAGATATTTATATATATACACTCGAATAGAAAAACAAACCAGAATCGATTTCGTATCTTGCTCTTTTATTTTGACATCAAACTGTATTTGGCCAGTTGCCAGTCTACTTTGATTACAAGAAGAGAATTACATGCAGCTGATTTTTTTCTTCCTCTTCTGCAGGAATGTAACGTGACACAAGAATAAAACATTTTCGGACTGCCTTCTGCTATCTCTTTTCCATATTTTTATCCCTTCCGGTTCTCACTAAATCACACTCAGTTAGCTTGAGTATTTGCAAAATTAAAATAAAATAAAAACGCTTTTAAGACACTTCGCTCTCTTTATCTATAATTTGTGGAACTAACTTTCAAAAAGAAAATTTAAAATAGTAAAAATAATTTATCACTTGATTAAAATAGGTGTGTAATTAAAACAGTACACGTGGTTTAAAGTGATAATCCTCTCTTGCCTAGATACTCAGAAATTCGGAACTGGCACCCACTAGCCTTACTGGAGACATCTACTTAAACTCAGTAGATGTCTCCAGCGTCGAAATCTGCTGAGGTTTCCTGGTCTTGTCCAATCTGGTTGTAATATAGAGACTTACAATATATTGTCTTGTAGAAGCCACCTGTCCTTTCAATATCAGCTAATTATTTCATGCTTCTAATCTCCAAGAATTATCATCGCCTCCAAAGGTGACACTGAAAACAAGAGACCTCCTGTTAACGGGTAATTTATAATGAACTCTTACCTCTTAAGCACGATAAACCTCTTATTGGAGGATTCTTGTTTCTGATATTAATTTCATTGCAGTGCTGCCTCAAGAGAATGGGGATGTTAAAGATCAAGATTAAACTTGTCATTTAGATTAGGCTAAATCTAAACGATAATTTAAATAAAAGTTTTTACGCTTCAAGCCATGACTGACGAACTATACGCAATAAACTCAATATATCAATATTCTCTATCCACTCTATATTCCCAAACAATTAGGGAATCAAATTCCACTCTACATGTATTTTAAACCAGAATGCATGACCCTGGATATGAATAACATACTGTTCATTCGAAGTCGCTGATCCGCATGGGACTTCAGTTGGTGGACTTCACAAAGGGCATGATTGTAGGTTATCATTTGAAGGTTGGTGATATCTAAGAAGCTGTCCATTTTGCACACTTATCGCGAAGACTGTTACGTTTTCTACGAATTAAAAAGTAATAGGTAGAACAGCAGTCGCAGTGTCTTTAGGATGGTGGGAGCCCCACTTCCTCGATATTCCTGGTGGACGCAGGCTCATTATTCCCCCCCCCCATCCTTCTGCTAGAACAAATTAGAGTGTTTTGAAGAGTGAATCCAACATACCCTGAGCAGTACGTAGACGACCAGTCACGGTGTTCTGACATTCATTCACCGGAGGCTAGGTTTACAGTTGGCATCCAAGAGACACCATCACATCGATGAACACTAAGAAACAAACTTACCATTTTGGGGATGAAACTACACTACCTGTAAAACCGTGAGCGGACACGATATGACTGCATGACTGAGATAACTATTGGATGTCATAATATGACAAATATGTTTTGACAAAAACCTTTCAATAATGATCTTTCATTTTTGGCGAAGTGTTCTCGCAAAGGTATCTAATATTAATATTCAGGATTAAAATTCTGTGGAATATTTGCGTTGATAGTTAAGAAAGGACATATGAATAGATTAGATGCATCGATCATTGATACCTCTTGAAATAGTTGCACAATTAACAGTGCATTACCCTGTTCAGTAATTTATCTTTCCTTAAGCAACTGGTATCACAGGGTACTGGCCTTTGGCTCTTAAGCGATAGTGCTGCCTTCAGATTGCAACTTGAACCATTTAGAAAAGCAATGCTGAATCTATGCTATATCTGAATTTAGTTCATGCGAGTTAGTGGCAACTACAGCATGATGTCTTCCTTCATTTTAACACCTCATTAATAACCAGTAATGACTAGTTTCCTCGAAATAACTGAAGCATAAATCATGTACGAGTATAATTAATTACTTCCTTGTGATAATTATCATAAAAATTAAGTTTAACTAGAGAGTATGGAAGTATTTCAGTGAGGACTTTGCTAGTTGCAGACCATCAGTGCTGTCCACAGCCATTAACAGATTAAACCCTCAATTTCCTTAGTGGGAATAAAAAAGTACTGAACGGAGAGAAATCTTTTTAACTTTCAAGGAAGAATACAAGATACTGCTGATGTGTTTTTAATTATGTAATCTCATATGCAATACGTGAAATAAAATATTTTTCACACTATGAGCAAAGGACAGTCTAGATTGCGATGTCTGATACTTTAAGTTACTGAGCGATACGCACGCGTGTTTAGGTTGTTTGTTACGACGTAGGCTTTGTATTCACTGGTACCACAAACTTGCTAACTTCAGTCTGCATTATAATCAGGAAGTTTTCCCAATCATTTAAGCGATAGTTCACCGAAGGCACTCAAGGTCACTTGTTAGGTTTCTTGACAAATAGTTGCATCGATTGCTTCTACCGCTGAGAATTTGTTTTTCTCTCTTTCAGAATCATCGCTTTTATTGAGATTAAAAGAGAAAGAGAAGATTCTGCAAATATGTAAGGGATGTCTAAGTATAAAAATTTTAGTGTGTGTGCGTTTTTTGTTTTCCACCCGATAGTAACCCTATCACGAGTTAATTTATTATATTATATGGCCTCACTTGGCTGACTTCGACCCCGAGGGTATTAGAGTACTCGAGGCCCGAGGGTGTCTCTCCTTTTCCCAACTTCTACTCTAGCTGGTAGAGGGCAGCAGCTCTACTAGTACTTCCTGGAGCACTGCGATGGAGAAGGCAACGGAAAACCACTCCGCTAATATTCCTAGAAAATTTCAGTAGTAACGAATAGAACTAATAAGGGGGCAGCTACCAGCCCGTCAAACCAAGGTTGTGTCTCTTGGCTCAGAGAGGAAACGAAGGTGCACATTGGAATGGATACAATATCGGGAAATAAGGACCCTTCAGGGGCAGATGTTCCTCCCGATCAAACTTCTAAAAGTGACTTAAAACAAGCTATAAACAAACTGAAAATGAAAGATCGCCAGAGAATCAAAATTTCAACATGGAATGTGAGAACAATGAACAGATGCGGAGAGTTAGAAAATCTCAAACAAGAAATGAACAAAGGAAAACTTGATATCATAGGGCTTTGTGAAGTCAGATGGGAAGGAGTACGTGATTTTTATAGTGACGAAGTAAGAGTAATTTACTCAGGTGGAGATAAAAAAGGAAAAAGGAGTTGTACTTGTTTTTAATAAAAGAACGGCAAAGAGCATCATTAGCATAAAATGTCTGAATGACAGGATTATGTTTGTAAAATTGAAGGCTGAACCGGTGGCCACAACAATAATGCAGGCATGTGTATGCCAACAAGTGACCATTCAGATGAGGAAGTAGAGGATATGTACGAACAATTACAAGAACTAATTAAGGAAGAAAAAAGAAAAGACTATATGTCAGTAATGGGAGACTGGAATGGAATTGTGGGAGAAGAAGAGGATGGGAGTGTAGTAGGAAGATACAGACTAGGTAATAGAAATGAGAGAGGGGAAAGGTTGGTGGAATTCTGTAAAGAAAATAAGCTAATAATTAGGAATATTTGGTTTAAAAAATCTAAGAGAAGACTGTACACATGGTAAAAACCAGGAGATACGGAAAGGTATCAAATTGATTACATTATAGTAAAGCAAAGATACAAGAATAGTGTAAAAAATGCATCCTCCTATCCTGGAGCTGATATTTACTCTGACCACAACCTACTATTCATAGTAATAAATGTGAAACTAAAGAAAATAAAAGAGGCTATGTAAAGTAAAAAAAAACGGAACTTAGAGAAATTAAAAAATACCAAGCAATTTGGAAATAGACTGGAGAAGAAATTAGAGGAAACAAGTTTTGTCAAAACTGAAGATCCAGAAAAGAAATGGCAACACGTTAAAGATAAAATAATGAAGATTGCAGAAGAAGAATTTGGATATGTAAGAGCTAAAATAATAAAAAAAAACATTGGATAACTAATGAGATGGTTTCTCTAATGGAAGAAAGAGTAAAATGGAAAAATAAAGACACCCCCAGAAGGGAAAATACAATATAGAACCCTGCATGACAAATTGAGAAGGGAAACAGAAAGAAGTAGAGAAGATTGGCCTAAAACATTGTGAAGAAATGGAAAATTATGAGAGAGTGGGAAGGTATGATCTTTTGTATGAAAAAGCAAGAAGCGTGAATCACAAGAGAAATGGAATTCGAGCTAGAGGCATAGAGAATAAGAATGGAAAAATCATAACTGAAGAAGAAAAAAAATCCTAATGAGATGGAAGGAATACATTGAAGAACTATATGACAAGGAAAATAGACCAAATGAGTTGCCATTAGAAGATATAAAGAAGGTAAATGAAGATGATCTAGGCCCAGAGATTTTGAAGAAGTAGAAATGGCCATTAAAAAACTAAAATGTGGAAAGGCAGAAGGAATAGATGAAATACCTAAAGAATTCCTGAAACAACTTCAGAAGAAAGGAACTGAAGGAATAACCAAAATAATAAATTTAAGTTATAACAAAGTAGAATTACCAAAAGATTTTACGACCTTAATATTTATACCTCTACCAAAGAAAAGAAATGAAGTGAACTGCGAGGATTTTAGAACAATAAGCCTCATTTCCCATACATCCCAAATACTTATGAGAATCTTAACCCGAAGAATTGCATCTAAGGTGAAAGAATTTCTTGGAGAAGATCAGGTTGGTTTTAGGAAGGGTAGAGGAACAAGAGTACTTGGACTGTTAAGAATATTAAGTGAAAGAAGTCTGGAATTGAATACAGAAGTTAATGTCTGTTATACAGATTTTGGAAAAATTTTTGACTTTGGAAAATGGGATAAGATAGTATTCATAAAGTAATGGAAAAGATTGGTATAGATTGGAAGGACAGAAGGCTAATTATTTCACTATATATGGTACAAACTGCCATGGAGAGAGAATATATGGTACAACAGAACCAGATTCATTGGAGAAGGAGTAAGACAAGGCTGTTCTCTGTCACCAATTTTGTTAACATGTATTCCGAAACAATGTTAAAAGAAGCACTGGAAAATTCAGAAGAAGGAATGAAGATTGGAGGTAGACAGATATTTGCAATAAGATTTGCAGATGACAAGGCATTATTATCAAATACTGAAACAGGACTACAACATCTGTTGAACAGATTGCTGGAATCCTGTATAAATTATGGAATGAAACTTAACATCAGAAAAACAAAGGTAATACACATAGCAAGGAAAGAGGCAAATATGGATATCAGAATAAATAGGGGAAAAGTGAATCAAGTAAAAACATTTAAATATCTAGGAAGTGTTATTAGCAGTGATGGAAGATATAAAAGTGACATAAAAGCAAGAATAGCAATGGGAAGAGATGCCTTTAATAGAAAATGGAATTTATTCAGAAGTAAAATGGATGGAAACCTGAAGAAAAGACTAATAAAATGCTATATGTGGAGTCTTGTCCTGTATGTAGCTGAAACTTGGACATTGAAGAAAGAAGAATTGTGGGTTTTGTTCATTATGATAGCAGTCGGAAACAGCTGCGTTCTGGCTGCTCTGGTGTTATCAAAGAGCAGAAAGTCTCTGATGAACTTCTTCATCATGCACTTAGCGATATCTGGTAAGTTAGCTGAGGTTTTTGTTTGTTTGTTTGTTGTTTTTGTATTTTTGAATTGCTTTCTAGTATTAGAACAAAGGGCCATTCTCAAAATATGGAAAGATCTCTTTGGAGCAGAACAGAATTATCAGGAACCAATCTCCTCTCTCTCTCTCTCTCTATTTAGTTCTCTTTCTCTCTCACCTTCACCTTTCTTTCCATTATGTGATTCGTGTTTTCTTCCTCTCCAAATTTCAATAGTTCTTCCTTTACTTTGTCTCTCTCCTTCTCTCTCTCCCTCTCTTTCTCTATCTATATGTCTTCATCGGTCTTTTATACATAGACATAATTACATCCCTAGCACAGACAATGTTAATCTCTCTAAACGATCTTATCGCCTTTTCAGACCATTTTAAGGTCCAGCTATAATGCTGTGCTTATTTCTTCATTAACATCGGAAAATGAAATTTATTTGAAACTTCCTACCTTGACTAACTTAATGACAACATCCTGGGCATAATGATTTGGATCTTAGAATAACAAAATGATCCTTAATACAATGCTTTTAATAAAAATGCAAACGGTTTTAATAATATGTTCAGCAAAGTGAGTTTGTGAAACAGAGTAACTTTTTCTATTCCAGACTTAATTGTTTGTGCGTTCGTTTCGAACGCACAAAGTTTCGAACACGATGAAGTTTCGAAGGCAAATCCTACAGGAAGCTATAGGCTATGTCCTGGAAGTAAATTAAATAGTTTCTAAAAAATCCGCGTAAAATATTGAAATTATTTTAACCCTAACGTATAACAAACGAAGATTTATATAAGCTGACTGTGCAAAAAAGCATCACCGGTGAAATAAAAAAACGCGGACGAAAATGGATCGGACACATAGTGAGAAAGGGCAGCAAACAGATTCCTAGAATGGCTTTGAGACAGATCCTTTATATATATATATATATATATATATATATATATATATATATATATATATATATATATATATATATACATATATATATATATATATATATATATATATATATATATATAATTGTTTACCATTAAAAATAAGGTCATTTTAGCGTCAATTCTGAAAGCATGTTTTCTGCGGGAGCATCGAATTCGCTATATTAGACGGAAGGTGAGAATAAATTCAGCGCATCCTTTTCCCGCTACATCAACGAAAGCAAGCAGGTGGAATTGGAGTGTGACTGACACAGAAGAGAAATCCATCACGACTGTCTCAGCAGCTGACATTGCTTCTAAAGATTGTTTTCCTCCCAGATACAATGGAAATATTTAATATTATGGAAAGAAGAAAGCGCTAAAATGCTCACTTGTGGGCATTTGATTTCTTTCATCGATATTCGAGCTTAACTCTTTATTCGGGGGTGGGGAGAGTGCAGAAATCCACAATACTCTGTTTCTTTGAGAGGAAATGGCCCAGAAAGATTTGAAAACAAGCTTCGTGTTTAGCGAACGGAAGAGCCTAAAGGAAGCTAGGTCTCAGACGTCTTAAACTACAAATGGCATTGCTCTTCCTTGGTCAATGGAAAAATAATAATAAAAATAAACTTGCAACCCTTTTTCTGTTGTTTTAGTTGTTTATAGTAGGGGAATTCTGCTTCTTGCTCAGGAGTTTCCAGTTTTGTTTATTGTGTTGCAATTTTTTTGTTTGTTCGTTTGTTTCAGTTACCTTTCCTCCAGTCTATTTTGGAAGTTCCCAGTCAGAATATAAATTATAAATTTTGAAAGTTTGCAAATTGACAAATTATTTTATTTACGAAACGAAATTAATGAGAATGAGAAACGTCATTTTTATTTTAAGTTCTCGAAGTGTCAATCACAGCAGGAAGATTTTACTGTTGAGCTGAGTGTTATCAGTGGCAAGAAGAGAAATGTGGAAATTTTTATGAGAAAACAAAAAGGCATAACTGTGTTTTGGAAGCATTGAAGGTGACTAGACTGTCATTACTCCATTGAAAGATGATATGGAGATCAGTGTTTAGCACCCTGGTAGTAGAGGATCTTTAAGTCTGGGATGTTTAAACAATTCAAGTTTTGTTCCATGAAATAGAAGAATGGAGAGTGCTGTCATCAGAAAAACGATGAACTGACTTTGAGCTGAGTGACAGAAAGTCGTTTATATATGATACGAGGAAAGAGTGAAAAATTTAGCAAAGTGTAAAGAAGCAACACCTGCATTAGGAAATAAAATATTGACAATTTTATTAATGAAAAGAAATAAAATATATTTTCCACATATTTATAGGCAATAGATAAATTGAAATTACTACAATTTACTTAAAATTATGACACTTTCTGATACATACTGTATATTTTACTTATTGACATTGAAACCTCTAGTATATAGAGATGATGTTATAAAATGAATACCAAATGAATTTTTATCAAATAAATGAAAACGTGTTTGCCTATTTTCATAAATAATAACTATACAATTAGGAGAAGAAGTAAAGATAGAGTGCATAGTGGTAGAGTAGGTAAAAGAGGCCTTAGTTGACCTGTTTCAGCTGTTTGCCCCCCCCCCCCCCACAGGGGCGATTCTAAAACAGTCGTTGATTTTTCACTTTAAAGGAAAGGAAAAATCCTAAAAAGGAAACATGTACTAAGAACATGAAGTGCAGAGAGAGCACTTCATGTTCTTAGAAGAAATCTGGAAAGGTAATACAAATTTGGAACTGAGAAGGAATGGAGAGAACCTGGCCTGAGTGATGCGGCCCACAAGGAGCTGCACCGCCTCGCTGTAAGCCTTCGCTGCTCGGGTTCTCAGGTCTGCCCCTCCTGTGTGGACTGACAAACAATTGGATTGACTTTAGAATACCATGTGTAAGTGAGAGGTCAACTTCTCACTTAGAGACTGAACAGTCTTTTGCAGTAATTTCCTGTACACCCATTCAGCTGGGTCCAAAATATCTCCTTTCTTTAAATATTTCAGAGTTTTGCATAACGCCTTTTTATCGTCTGCTGTGAGGTCATTCAGGTGACCCTGAAAATGCTCCACCGTGGCTTCGGAGATGTTTTCTATATATAGGTCTTGCCATTCCATACCGATTTGTTCGTCGGTAATGAAGATCTGGCATTGTTTCAGAGAAGTGCATTATTGAGTAGAAGTTTTCTGCAACTGCGATGGGTCCCCTGAATCTCCGTAATATTACAGCTCCGTTGGGAATCCCTTTTACAGCTGGGGTGGTGGAAATTTTTTTCCCTTTTCGTATGTACTTTTTACATACTGGTGGTATTCTGAACTCAGGTTTTTTGACTGTCTTGGGCTTTGTACCCGCGGCCTCAATGACCATCCGGAAGTGGCGGAGTTAGCCCCCATCTCCTCTACTTCTAAGTTAGCATTGGTGGCTTTGCTTTTCCCTGTTGGAGTTGGCACAAAATTGTCAGTTTCCTCCAGTGTCGGAGTGGCTGTAACTAGGTTAGCAGCATTGGTGGCTTCGCTGTTTTCTGTTAGGGTTTCCTCTGCTACTGTTGGGGGAGTTCTTGGTTGATGGGCTGCGAGGGCTTGGCTGTTTTTGTCTTGGTTATCGTTTCTTCCTGTGGGCTTAGAAGCCGTTTAGTAGAGTTGGAGTTAGTTTCCTCCATCTCCTCTTCTTCATTTTCTTCTATGTCCTCTGGATCTGAGTCTGTGTTGGTAGCTTCGATTTCTGTTGCGGTTGTCATTGTAGTTTTAATAGTGGCAGTTTCCTGCAGGGTCGAAAAGATTTCCTGTTCTGTATTTTTTCCCGTTATCTGATGGTGGCAGCGTGGCTGGCGTGGTAGTGCCCCCCATCTTTTCAGCATATGTTCTCGACGGGCAGGCGTTGACTTTGTGGTTTTTGGTGCCACATTTTAGACAGATTGACTGACACTGTTCTAGTGTATGGCCTGCTGTAAGGTAATTTTTACACTTTGTTTTTGGGCAGCCGGCCCCAAGGTGGGTGAACGCACCACATCGAAAACATTGTTTTTTAACGCCTGGGTAATTTATCATTACCCAGGCAGATCCTACAAGGACAAAGTTAGGGACTTCAGTTCTCATCTCGAGAGAGATCGTTACCTCTCCTGACTTCCATTCAGGATTGTCGGCGTCATTGTGAACTTGGATTTCCCTTACAACGCCCCACTTAGAGAATATGCTGCGGATGATGTCGTCGTTCTCAGCATATTCTAGGGGGGAATCTTGGTATCTTAAGGGTTCTCAGTATGCTCCCAACCATGAAGGGAGATACTTTAGTTTCCCCACAGTCAAAGTCTTGGAGTAGCTTTTCTCTGGTCTCCATATTTTTGGTCACCACCTGGTATCTTCCCCCCTGTAAGGGGTAAATCCAGGGGGTAAAACTGTTTTGGAAACGCTTCCCACCACAAACGGATAAAAATCTTTTCCTTGGCATTCTACTACATTCAGCAGTTTCTCCCGTGTTGCAGCGGTTGTGAAAACAACCTGAAATCTTCCACCCCCATGAGGTGTAAATCCGGAAATATTGTCTGCCCCCACTCTATCAATGATCGTTCCAGCAAACGCTCTCTTCCCAATTTCTTCATCTATTTCAAATCCGAGGGTTCTCCTCCTCGGTAAAACCGAAGACATTGCTCAAAGAATAGAGGAAGACCCTATGCTATAATAGTAAATTCCCATAAAAAGTTTTTGCTAAAAGTATAACGGAAAAGTAAATTGACAAAGGGAACGTAAGAGAAGAACAAAGGAATTCTTACCAAAAGCGGGAATCTGTTGTCAGGCTTACCACAAATTTTGGAGCTCTCTCATGTGACCGCAGGAACAGAATCCGAGCTTTACGATCGCCCCAAAGGAAACCTCTTCGCAGCAAAACTGGAGCTCTCTCGGGGGGGGGGGGTTCTTCTAAAAAGCTACTGGAATCCTTTTCTTTCATCCTTTGTCAGCCTCCTCTTTCGCCTAGCGTGTGCATGTTACCATGTAGATCTTGAGATCAGTGATCTTGGTAGTTTATTTCGAAGAGAATAGACTGATGATAAGGAAAGTGAGTGATAGCCAATTCGACTGACTTGAGGATCGATGCTTCTCTTTCTGTATATGCCAAGCAGTGTAAAGATCTCCAGTGCAGCTTCTATTTGGCAGATAAGGAAGGTAAGACTTTTTGACTTCGTTAGAGTAAATTCACAGGCCCTCTCCTGTTCCCCACCCTGTGCCCGGTAGTAGTCTTCCACCACTGCCAGTCTACACCTGGTGGTTAGTAGGGACAAGGCAGGTCCTGTTCCCCCACATCAAAACCTAGGCCTGGTTATGGATGCGCCATACGAAGACTTCAATTTTAAAGAACTGATAGCCATATTCAGACATGTAGGCAATTTACTGCACACGAAATTCCCAGGAAAAGTCCAAATTCACCAGATTGCAGAAGTAGAAACAGAGGACCCCTAATCTCCTGAACCTCTTCCCAGCACCTCCCAAGACAGCAACAAAGAACAAGCAACAACACCTGACAATAACCCCCATGCAGACCACACTGACTATCAGGTGGTCAGGAGGAAGAAACGAAAGCAGGAATCTCCAGCGTCAGAACATGAAACACCACCTCATCACGTGGAGAGAGCAGCACCGATGGACATAACGGCACAACCCGATGAAAGGGAAGCAGAAATTGACACAGCCGCAAAGCCCAAAGAGAGAGTCCCACCGGTGATATTAAGATCAAAGGAAAAATGGTCAACAGTTGTAGACAAGATGAAACACACTAACATTAAATTTTCATCGGCTAGAAACTCAGATGAAGGAGTCCGCATCCAGCCTGAAGGAGCATCGGACTACTGCAGACTCACTGGCCTCTTGGACGAGCTGAAAGTGCCATACCACATGATTCAGCTTAAAAGTGAGAAAAACCTGAAGGTCGTCGTCAGGGTCTAGTAGAAACAATAACACCTGAAGAAGTTGCCACTGACCTCCGATCTCAAGGTTTAGAGGCAATAAAAGTCTCGCGCATGTACCGAGCAGATAAGCGCCCCATGCCTCTGGTCTTAGTGGAGATCAGCAAAAACCAGAGAGAAATCTATGACCTAAAAACAGTCTGCAATCTAGCTATCAGGACCGAACCTCTTCGTAGGAAAACATCCTCCGGCAAATGTCATCGCTGCCAAAGATATGGGCATGCACAGAAACTATGCAGGGCAAAATACAAATGTATAAATTGCGGTAACAACCATCCCTCGCACATTTGCACTAAGCCACGGACAACGCCTGCGAAATGTGCAAATTGTGGCGGCTCACATCCAGCCAATTATAAGGGCTGTTCTTTCTGCCCATCTAACCTGTCGAAGACGAGAGGTAATAGCCCCGCCCACTCAGAAGCGCGGCACACAACCTGCTCTGGAAGTCACAGCGCGGACAGTCACACCCAACAAATCATTTGCCACCGCGGTCTCTTCACACAACATGGTGGGATCGAGCAGCCAAAACTCCACCGCAACGCTTGTCGCTACTCTGGGAGAGATGTTACTGGAATTCAGCAAAACAAACCCCTCCCAGGCTGATACCAACAAATTCCTCAGGAACACCCAAGTCATCTTCACAATGATTAATGGATAATCCGACTAGCACAACGAACTCTTTACAGATCGCATTTTGGAATGCCAACGGTCTCAATAATAAACTCCTGGAGCTACGAGAATTTGCAGACAACTACAAAATTGATATACTCCTGATAAATGAGACTCACCTCCGACCCTGTGATACCACTTAAACTCAGATATTGCTCATTGCTCAGAAACGACAGGTATAATGCCAGAGGTGGCGGTACTGCCATTTACGTCAAGAGGAACATCCGACATAATGAAATCAAAAAGATCAACACAACAAATCTGGAAAATACTGGTGTCGAAATCCACACCAATAATGCAGGCAGTCTCAAAATATTCTCAGTCTATAAACCCCCTGGCAATACTCTCTTATCCTCTGATCTTTCCCAGCTGCTCGATACAACTGAAGCAACAATTGTGGCAGGTGATCTCAACTCTAAACATCCACTATGGAATAGCAAAGGCTTCAACAGCAACGGACGAGTTCTACACAACTTCGCCTCATTAAGGAACATCGTTATCACAAGTCCGGCTGAACCAACGCACTACGGACCGCCAGGCAGACCAGATGTGCTTGACATTGCCATCTTCAAGAACACATCATATCACTTTCAACTACAAATCGTTAATGACCTCAGTTCTGACCACAATCCAGTACTTTTAAGCCTGGGAGGGGATCCAGAACTCATTCCCAGCCAGACGCGTACTAACTTCAAAAAATTTAATACTACTCTTAGCACCCTAATAGGCTCAGTACCAACTCTCTCGTCGCGAGAAAAAATTGATGCAGCGGTCCGGAACCTTGAAAATAAAATACATGTTGGCTTATCTGCAGCCACTGCTCACATCCCAGTCCAAGAAAACCTACTTCCGGAAGACATCTGCACTTTAATCCGCAATAAAAATAAGAGCAGGCGCCGCTATCACACCACACTATCTCCTCAAGACCGCCAGGAGCTAAATAGAGCGACGAATTTAGTTCCCTACGCATTAAAAGATTACACAACCCAAGAGTGGGAAAGAAAACTGTGTTCTCTCGAAGCGGAAGACAATTCCATATGGAAGATGGCTAAAGCTCTTCGAACGAACCGCTCTGCCATACAGCCCATTCACGGAGAAAGAGGTATTGTCTATAGAGACGATGAAAAATCTGAAGCTTTTGCAGACGCCCTACAACTTCAATGCAGCCCAAATTATGCGCATGCAGACTTACTTTTCATAGAGAGAATACACAGACATGTCCGAAGCGCACTACGCCAGCCCTGCCGCCGTGAAAATATCTGCAATACTTCGCCTAGAGAAGTCTACTCCATAATAAGAAAAATCAACAACAGAAAAGCCCCAGGACCAGACGAAATTACAAACAAAACCATAAAGGCGCTCCCGCATAAGGCAATTATGCACCTCGTTGCCATCATTAACGCAATACTCCGTTTTAGTTACTTTCCCACTCGATGGAAACAGGCAGACATTATTCTCATCCACAAACCAGGTAAGGCGCCACAATTCCCGCAAAACTACAGACCAATCAGCCTGTTATCATGCCTGAGAAAGATAGCGGAAAAAGTCATTCTAAACCGACTACAAGCTGAAGTGGACAAAAACAACCTGATCCCGGGGGAACAATTTGGCTTCCGTGCTGACCATAACACTACCCAACAGGTCCACAGGTTGACAGAATTTATTACAATTGGTCTCAACTGGGGACAACATACAGGAGCTATCTTTCTCGACGTTGAAAAAGCCTTTGATAAAGTGTGGCACAAAGGCCTTGTATATAAACTACTTACAGCTAACATACCTCTCTATCTTACCAAACTCATAGACTCCATCCTAAAAGACCGGAAATTCCAGGTGAAGCTGCGCGGACTCAGATCCTCACCGAGAAGAATCTCCGCGGGTGTCCCCCAAGGATCACTACTTTCGCCACTACTGTTTAACATCTTCGTCGCAGATATCCCAAACGCAGCATCAACCACCATTGATAGCTATGCGGACGATATGGCGATTCTGAGCAGATCTCTCAGACCACACTTAGCCACGCAGCGTCTACAAAACGCAGCAACTAGCCTGGAAGACTGGTTCAGGAAATGGAGAATAGAAATAAATGCGGATAGAAGCACTGCTATCCTCTTCACAAGACGAAAAGCAACACACAACGGAGTAATCAAACTTTTTAACACAGAAATTCCCTGGAAAACCAAAACCAAGTATCTAGGCATACAACTGGATAACCGACTCAGCTTCAACCCTTACATTACTTATGCTTGTAATAAAGCCAACACAGCAATCAGCCAACTCTACTCCCTAATCAACCGAAGAAGCAAAATGAATACTATCAACAAACTTAAGATCTACAAAACAATCATCAGACCCACTTTCACATACGGGTCGCCGGCTTGTGGTTATATTGCGCCCAGCAACATCAAAAAACTGCAAGTCATCAAAAACAAGTGCCTTCGTATGATATTTGATGCTCCGTGGTTTGTCAGGAATGCTCTCCTCCACCGAGATGCTAACATTCCTGATATTCCGACGTATCTCCGTTACATTGCCACTACATTTTTCACCAAAGCAGCAATTCACCCAAACCAACTCATTAGAGAGTCATCTAACTACGCTGAAAATGACAGGTGGAAGCACAAGCGCCCGAAAGCGGCTCTGCTCATCGGTAATGCGCTCCTACACAACCCTAAATTGGGCGAGCAAGGTGCTCAATAATCCTTTAATAATTTAAACCAACTTCCTAGCGATGAAGGGATTATAATCCACGGGATTGAGATCCATCTAGCCACAGAAGTTAACAGTTAACAGTCAGGCGATCCCTAGGGTAGTGCAACACCAATTTGATTCTCTATAGTTGACCTTGAACTTAGCCAAAAGGCCGAGAAGCAGAGTATATAATTCCGTTCCGTTCTGATTCCAATCTTTGAGTTTCTTATTCGGTTTTAAAACAATGTGGGATTTAATATCCACTTAATTTGAATAATGTTTATATCGCCGAAATGAAGTCTATTGGCTCTTTATATTTAAATAACTTAATGGTTGCACCTGTTTGACAACTCGCATAGCAAAGTATATAAGTTCTTTTCTCTATACCCTTTGGTACGGTTTGGCGCGTATGAGGAGATTGAGCAGGCTCGCATAGTGTAGTGATGATTCTATGCTGAAATTATTGATCTAAGAGTGATTAAGTGACACCGAGTGAGTTTTGATTGATTGATTTACTGATATTTTGATGAAAGTAGTGTACATTAGTATCTCAGAATTACGGATTATTCTCAGAGTATTGCAACCTTATTACAAAAAGGACTACAGGAGCGTTTCTGAGTGCCAGAACTCAGAAAAACTTACTAAGGTAGGTAGCAACCAATTTCCTATTTAACTTAGCAATAACAAGACCATGGAAAAGCCCCTAACGTTCGAAGAAGTTTACAGAGAGTTCCAAAGATTAGGAAACTTCTTAAACGATAACTGTCCAGGGAAGGTAAAACTGTACGACACATTTCCCCCCCCCCCCAGCAGTCACAGACGACCAAAACAACGAAGATGACACACACCCTCAACAAGATTTAGTATTCTTGCCGCAATCAGAAGAACAAGCAACACAGAGCAACGCCTACCAGACAATAGAATCGCACACAGACTTTCAGAAAGTACAAAAGATAAGAAAAATATCTAACACGACGGAAATGCCAAAAACAAGAGAAAAGAAACAGACAAAGGAACAAAGGAAAGAATACCCCACTCATCCTAAGGGCCAAGGATCACTGGACATCGATCGCCACCGCTCTAAAAACAACAGGAATCACTTTCACAAAGGCAACAAACACAGAAGACGGAATACAAATTCAACCTAAGACATCCACAGACGACAGAAACATAACAAAATTCTTGGATAACAACACCCTACCGTATCACACATTCCAACTCAACAGCGATCAACATCTGAAAGTAGTACTAAGAGGAATCACAGAAACAATATCAACAGAAGAAGTCATCACAGACCTGCATAACAAAGGATTTAACCCCATTAAAATAAGCCGAATACAGAACTGACTAGACTCCCTACCCATTGATCCTAGTCGAAATCTCAAAATGCCAGAAAGATATATACGACCTCCAAACCATCTGCGACCTAATTATAAAAGTAGAATCTCTGAGACGCAAATCCACGACAACACAATGTCACAGATGTCAGAATTTCGGTCATGCTCAACTATGCTGCAAAGCAGAATTCCGATGCGTGAAATGCGGAGGAAAACACGCCACACTAGAATGTAAGAAACCACGCACCCAGCCAGCGAAATGTGCTAACTGCGGGGGCCCACACCCCGCCAACTACAGAGGATGTACAGCACATCCTCAAAACCAGAAGATACAACTCCAAAGCAGCAAACCCATACAATAAAGCACACCCACCCATCCAACAAATCACAGCATCCACAACAAACGGAAGATCATATGCAGAAGTTGCAAGACCAATCCAACAACAAGACTCCAAACCCAAAACAAACTACCAACAACAAACCAGCAAGACCAATCTTCTCAACATAACAAGCTGTATACGAGAGATGCTTGCAGAACTCCGACAAAACTGGCCCAACACAAGAGGCCAAGGACATCATTCTAAAACACACACAGATTTTATTCTCTGCAGTCCTTAATGGATAAAAGCAAAATAAAACCCAACTCTCTACAGATCATCGGCTGGAATGCTAACGGACTACCCAAAAGCAATAGAACTACAGGAATTCGCAGCATAAACCCAAGCAGACATTATTTTAGTAAATGAAACACATTTGCGTCCATCTGACAAGACAAAAATCAACAACTACACCATGTACCGCACAGATAGAACCTACGCAAGAGGAGGAGGAACTGCCATCTTCTTTAAAAGAAATATAAAACACAGCACATTCGCCACACCTCAAACAGAACACATGGAAACAACAGGAATTGAAAAACACATGGAGAACACAAGCAGTATCATGGTATTTGCAGCCTACATCTCCCCCCCCCCTAGATAAAAAACTTCTAGAATCAGATCTGGACGAAATATTAAATGCAGGTAAAGCAGTAATTACAGCTGGAGATTTTAATGCCAACCATTCAGCCTGGAATAGCAGAAACTCAAATATCAACGGAAGAATACTCAACTCGTATACTACTTCACGAAACATACCAATAATAAGACCCACAGAACCAACACACTACGAAGCAACCGGACGTCCTGATGTGCTTGATATAGCTATATTAAAAAACATAGCGCACAGCTATCAAATATATGAAGTCACCGAATTAAGTTCTCATCACAACCCCATCATATTGCAACTAGGCACCACACAAGATTTAACGGAAAATACTTCCACCTTTATAAACTGGAAACAACTTCCCTCAGCCTTCCAGGAAATTCTTGGCCCAGTACCACATAGAAAAAGCAGTAAAAACCTATGAAAAGCAAGTACTAATAGCAGTATCACAGGTAACACATACAACCAAATGCGCACCACCAAATAAACTACCAGAAGACATACAATGCCTCATCCGAAAGAAAAACAGATTAAGAAGAAAATATCACAGAACACTGGATCTCGCAGATAAGGAGGCAGCTAACAGAGCTACAAACCAGGTTCGGTATGCCCTAAAGGATCACCGTAACGAACTCTGGAATAACAAAATGCACCTATTAAACACAGAGGATCAATCACTGTGGAGAATGATGAGATCACTTCGTTCAAAACCTAGCACGCTTTCTCCAATCCAAGGAGAATATAGAGTCATCTACAGTGACGAGGAAAAGGTAGAAGCATTTGCAGACAGCTTAGAAAGACAATGCAGTCCAAATTATGCCAATGTAGATTTAAGCTTCATAAGAAAAATTCACACCCAAGTGCGTAAAATAATTCCAAACGCTTCACTCCAATCCAACAACAAATCAGTGTCTCCAACAGAAATATATGACATCATAAGAAAACTAAAGAACAAAAAGGCTCCGGGTCCAGGTGGTATAAGGAACAAGGTGCTCAAGCTACTCCCACGTAAAGGGGTTATATATCTGGTAGCCATCATCAATGCCATCCTTCGGCTAAATTATTTTCAAGAGGGACGGAAGCTTGTAGATGTCTTCCTAATTCCAAAACCTGGCGAAAATGCACAATTCTCACAGAACTATCGGCCTATCAGCCTTCTGTCGTGTGTAGGCAAGATAGCCGAACGCGCTATACTAACACGAATTCAAGAAGCAACACATAACACCCAAGTCATACAAGACGAGCAATTCAGATTCAGAAAACAGCATTCTACGACCCTCCAAATTTACAGAATCATTGAATACATCACCCAAGGGTATGAATGGCACCAACATTCTGGGGCAGTCTTCTTGGACATAACACAAGCATTTGATAGAATTTGGCATCATGGTCTAATTTTCAAGCTACACCAAGTAGGAATCCCAGTACCACTAGTTTTGCTTATGAAATCATGTCTCAGTAACAGAAAATTTAAAATAAAACTGAATGGAATCAGATCTACAGAAAGGAGAGTCATGGCAGGAGTCCCACAAGGCTCTCTGCTATCTCCCCTACTCTTCTCCATATACATGGCGGATCTCCCGAAGTTGTCCCCATCTATCACCTCTGTCTATGCCGACGACATAATTATCATAGCCAGATCCATCCTTCCACATCTGGCCACAAACAAGCTACAGAGAGCAGTCAACGAATTAGAGGACTGGTACACACCAAATGGCGCACTGCCATCAATCAAAGAAAAAGCCCAGCAGTACTTTTCACCAGACGTAAAGCATAACCAAACACAAGCATACAAATGTTTGAAAAAATCATCCCTTGGCACAACTCTACCAAATATCTAGGAGTTCATCTTGATAAACGCTTGAATTTCAAGACACACATAAATAGTATCTCCACCAAAGCAAGTCAGACAATAGCACATCTTTATCCACTTTTGAATAGGAAGAGCTTCCTAAACACAAATAACAAAATCCTCCTCTATAAATCAGTGATAAGACCACAACTCACTTACGCATCACCAACCTGGGGACACAAAACTAAAACCATCAACAGATTACAGACAATCCAGAACAAATGCCTAAGAATGGCTTTTAATGCTCCTTGGTTCATGAGAAACTCCAGTTACACCAGAAAGCCAACCTTCCAGATATCAAGACCTATATGACACGCATTGCAGAAAAATTTTTCCCAGACACAGATAATCATCCAAATCAGCTAATTCAACAGGCAGCAGACTACAAACCCTCAGATCATTGCAAACATAAAAAACCAAAATCCTCCATCACAAGATAAAACTAATATAGCTCACAATGCTCACAATGAGCGGGTAATTTACCCAAAATAATCTTCTCATACACAAGCTAAAATCAGATGAAGGGATAAAGAGTCAAGGACTCGGGCTAACTCCCAGAGAAATTCCCAGTTCCCTTTGGTATCTATCTATCTATTTGGTCTAGCTACTCAATGATGCAGCCTCAAAAAAGGCTGAAACGGGTGGGGGGCTATTATGAATTCGCTCTCTTAAGGTTTTTGCCTTAAGGGAGCAATTTGAGTCTCCGGGAAAAGTGTTCTCCGGCACGGCCCGCTGAGGGGCTTTGTCGGTGAATTCTTTTCTTCGGAATTTGAGCGGTTCTGCTCGGTGGTGGCGTGTGGGTGGAAGGCCATCACTGAGTGGGGCCAACGCTGAGATGGACGGTCTTTCGCCCACGATTCAGTGGCCTAGGGATCGTCCGAATTTTTAGAGAAGGCTTTACATATTCATAAGGCTGAAACCGATCTGGGTAGTGACCTCCCACCATAATGTAATAACAGCATACATTTCCTTGGAAATGTGTTTTTACATTATGGAAAATACCTAAGAATAGCTATCTGAACTTTCCCCACCTTTGCAACGAGTTGCTCGAGATTGTACTACGTACTAGGACTACAGCATTAGCTCACGCTAGTAATCGCCGATACTTTATAGTTTACTATATTCGGCATGAAACTCTCTGATTCCGTTCTTTGAGTTTCTTATTCGGTTTTAAAACAATGTGGGATTTAATATCCCCTTAATTTGAATAGAGTATATAATAATAATTTGTGAGTTCAACAAATCTTCATCATCGGCCTGTAGAGTATGACAGGCTGAGAGTCAGCAGATAGTAGGAGAGGAAATAGAGTGCATAGTGATAGAGCAGGTGAAAGAGGCCTCAGTTGACCTGTTTTAGCTGTTTGCCCCCCAGGGGCGATTCTAAAACGGTCGTTGATTTTTCACTTTGGAAAAAAGGAAAAATCCTAAAAAGTAAACATGTAACAAAAAACAAAAAACATGAAATACAGAGAAACTAAAACTATAGATAGGAATGGAAACCGAAATAGAAAGGTGGGGGGAAGGGTCTGTGCTAAGTGATGCAGCTCTCAAGGAGCTGCACCGCCTGGCTGTAAGTCTTCGCCGCTCAGGTTCTCAGGCCCTCCCCCACCTGTGGGAACTAGAGAACAGTATAGCTCTGGACGGGATGGTTATTGTGACTGTCGATTGTTATGGGTAGTTATAATTCTTTTAGCCACCTCACTTCCCTTGACCATTTCTAATTTGGAGAGAGCTATGAAGAACGCCGATGCCGCCTCCTCGTCTATGTCCATGGCTACCTATACTTGCTCAGGGGTGATTTGGCTGATGTCTTCAAGAAATAAGTCACCCCATTTTGTACTAACTACGCTGGGACGATATTTCCCTGTGAGGGGGAGCTCAGGTTCCCCTGATCTCACTATTGCATCTTGAAATTTTTCTGTCACCTCAGGGATACCTTTAACTAGATGCTTTAGATTCTCCCCTGCTTTTGCATGAGGAGTCTCCAATTCTTCTGTTTCTGCTGGTTTTATTTTTTTTCATCTCCTTCTCCTCTGGACTGAGTGGTCTTTTCAGGGGGCGCTGTTTGCCTACATGTTTTCTGTTTTATTTTCTTTTCCTTCTGCAGTTATTTAATCATGTGAAGCAGCTGGTTTATTAGCTGTTTCTTCTTCAGATTTCTTGCTTCTTCTCTTTTTTGGGTGTGGAGGCTGCGGTTTCTGTGGCGGCTGCCTTCTCTTCTTTCACTCGAAGAACGAGCCCGTTACCTTGTGAATGCATCATCACTTTTTTCGATGTATTCAAGGTGGAATCTGTTAACCTTCACTGTTCTCGACAGGCTTCCCCACTAAGAAGGGGTTGATTTCAATCTCCCCACATTTGAAACCTTCCAGGAGTTTGTTCCTTGTTTTTGACGATTACCTGTCTATCCATATCCATAGATGTTTGAGGAGCCTACTCTGCCTCGCATAATACCTGACAGATAATCCTCTTATACAGAGTGGGTTCGGTATCGAACCCAAGCGTTCTAATTCTAGGTAGTACAGAGATCATGTCAGCCCTTCTGGAGTATAATAATAATAATAATAATAATAATAATAATAATTTGTGAGTTCAACGTACCTCATCATTGGCCTGTGGAGTAAGATAGGCTGAGATTCAGCAGATAGTAGGAGAGGTAATAAAGATAGAGTGCATAGTAGTAGAGTAGATAAAAGAGGCCTCAACTGACCTGTTTTAGCTGTTGACCGCCAGGGGTGCTTCTAGAACGGTCGTTGATTTTCATTTTTAAAAAGGAAAAATCCTGAAAAGGAAAAAAAAGGAGAGACTAAGCAAATTAAACAGGTGTAAATAAATCTAAAGACTATGTGGAAGACAATTCTATAGAGGAATGAGTTTGCCGAGCAAACCCAGAACAGTATAACCAGGAAAAGAAGAGAGATGACCTGGCCCAGAAGACCCAACCCTGAAAAGGGCTTGGGACCACCTCGATGTTGGCCTTCGCAGTCCGGGTTTGTTCAGGTCAACCCCAACCTGGGGACAGATAAACTTTCAACTGCGAAAGGACTAGACCTACTTGTGGGTTAAACGCTGATCAGGAAGGAAGATCGAGATAGCGTCAACGCCTACAACTTGAAGGTGTTATAGGTGCAGACACAACCGGATTCTCCCCCTGTATGATCTGGAAGATGGTTAGGGGGTCGCACCATCTCCTCAGGAACCGCTCTTCTCCCCGTAAGTACCTTTCCTGCTTCAGGAAGCGTCGGAGGTAGGCTGAGAGACAGTTTTTAACACAGAGATAGATGCGATCCTCCTCGTTAAGAAGGTGTTTTTTCCTGATTTTCAAATGTGGTGTTTAATCACATTTATTACGAAAATCAGGTGTTTCTTGTTTTTGGTTACTGGAGGAGGAAACTCTAGCAAGACTACTTCGGCGAATATGAGCGCTGGGATCGCAAGCACCTCAGCCAGTCTGTGCCAAACACGCTGTGCTGGGGGGCAGTGAAAGAAGAGGTGGTGCCCTACGGTTTCTATCGCGCCGCAGACTTCGCAGAAGGGGTTGCACCGTCGCAGGTTGTAGGCTGATTTTACCAGTTTCACCGGGAGTCTGCCGTATGCGATTCTCCAGACTAAGTCCCTGTGAAATGGTTGTGCCCAGCTATTTTTTATGTTGGTGAACAGCACCTCTTCGTTTGTGCCCAGATCGGGTTTTTCCCAGTCAAAGCTGTCAAAAATTTTCCAGTACAGCTTGTTTGGGTTGAGCTGAAGCACTCGAACTCCATCCGTTGCCAAGTTTTTTAAAAGTTTGCATGTTGTGTAGTACCACTCTGGCACCGTCTCCGCACATGGTCCGGCGTGGCCAGTGATCCCGAAGTAGGGTAGGAAAAATCCTAAGAATTATTTAATCAGATTGCCGGAAGGGTGATTTGATGCCAGTGCTTTGCGTATGGTCCGAGAAGTGTTGGTTAGGTGGTAGTATTTGAGGATTGGCAGGGCTAATCCCCCTTGTGTGGGGGGAAGATGGAGAAAGGCCCTGCGCACCTCGTGTTTCCTGTTGTTCCAGAAAACGTTAGTGATATGTTTGTGAATGGCGTTGTCTTGTGTGTCTGTGATGTTTGTGAGGTTAATGGTGTGCAGTAACATCGGTTTTAGGACTGTTTTGATAACTGTTGCTCTACCTTCGAATGAAGGTAGTTGGGGTGAAAGGGTTTGAGTTTTTCGCAGCATATTTCTATTAAGTTTTGTCTTTGCAACACTGGGGTCGCTAGGAAGGGAATTCCTAGTATTGTTAATGGGCCGGTTGTGGGTTTCAGACCATACGGAAGACTGGCAGGGCCGAATTTCCAATAAATTTTGATTCTTCGGCATACTGCGAGAGCTGAACTCTCGCAGTATGCAGAAGAAGATGTAAATCGATTCGGAATCCCTAAGGGTTCCGACAATGTCATCGGCATATACGATAGTTTTGCTCTGTTTGGAGCCTAAGGGTAGCGGTATTCCTCTTACTGCACGCGTCTCATCAATTTTTTTTAGAAGAGGCTCTAGTACTAAAGAGAAAAGAACGGGGCTAAGGGGGGCAGCCTTGCCGAACCCCTCTGCGTATGGGAATGGGTTCTGAAAGAAACCCATTAACCGCAATGTGCGTTCTTGTTTTATCGTACATGCTGTTGATTGCTACCTTACGCAGGCCGCACTCCGACTTTCTCTAGGATATAGTGCAGCAAGTTGCGCTTTGCACTATCGAACGCTTTATCTAAATCTATTGATACGAGTGCAAGTGGGAGTTCCTTGTTCGTCACAAAGCGAAGAAGGTCTCTTTTCAGGAAGAGGTTGAGCTCCATCGATCTTCCCGGAACTCCGTATACTTGAGTGCTGGTTACCACACTCCCAATGCCCAACTTCAGACGGTTACAAATCACTCTTGCGAATAATTTGTAGTCTGTGTTAGTCAAGGAAATGCGCCTCCAGCCACCCATGCTATTCAGGTCTCTCCGTTTCTTGGGGATGAAAATTCTGTACCCGCTAACGATAGTCAGCAGGCACGTCACCAGTGAATAGGAATCCGTTGAATAGTGAGACCAGGATAGGCAAGATGAAGTTCCAGGCTGAGCGATACAGCTCAACTCCTAGCCCATCCAGGCCCGGGGATTTCCGTAGCTTAAGCTGTTTATATGCTCGAGTAACCTCTTCCGAAGTGATTGGTCTCATTTGAAGAGTTCTGAGGTGTTCAGGCATGTTGTCAATGTTCCACACTCCGAAGTCGCCTGTCTCCTCAGCTTCGTCGGAATAGGGTCTCGTGTAATGCTGGGAAAATTGCTGCAGAATGTCTCCCGTGGTTGTGAGTGTTTGCCCGTTAGCGTGAATTTGCCGAACCGTTTTCTCGTCTTGTGCTGCTATGCGCTGCCGGTTGTAAAAGGCGGCTGACTGTGTTTTCGCCTGCCGGAGAAACAGTCTGGTGAGAAAATTGAGCTCGGCGACTTTTTTCCGTCGAAGTGCCTTGAGTTCGATTTCCACGGCTTTAATCAGCGAATCGCTAGGAATACCGTTTCTCTGGTTGGCCCGATACCACCCTAGCTCTCGATACAGCTTTCTCATTTTTTTTCCTTTGCGCGTGAGCTCTTTCTGTGGAGATGTTTTGGAAGAGCTCTTTTGCCTCGGTTTTGAACTGGGGAAGCCTGGAGGCATTTCCCAGGGCCCTCTCGATGTTTCTACGACCTCGGGTAGTTCGATGTTCATCAGAACCATTTTATGGTCTGTTATCGAGCTACCAACCGCTATATGCCTGACCGAAATAACTCGTGGCCCTAGGTTCCTGGAGATATAAAGGCGGTCGAGTCGCGTTGCGACTCCTCCTCTCGCCCATGTGGTACCCACTGTGTCTGGATTATGTTCCCTCCAGATGTCGATGAGGTCGACATTATCACAGCACAGTTGCAGTTCCCTAGAGCCACCGGTACCGGAGTTGATGTTGCCACCATCTGTGTCCAATCTTACCTCAGCGATGCAGTTCCAGTCCCCCCCAGCGATGATATGCAGAGCCCCATGTAAGTAGGGTTCTAGGGACGTGAAGAACCCGTTTCGCTGGTGGGCGTTGTTGGGGGCATATACATTAAGGAAGCGGATGACTCTACCTCCAAACTTCCAGTCTATAGAGATTAGACGTCCTGCAGCATCTTTCTGTACATTGAAAACCCCGCCTAGAATAGGCTGACGAACAAGGATTCCTACCCCCCTCCTCGCACAGCGCTCTCCGAAACACCAGAAGCTCTGAACGGGGAAGCTTCTGGAGAAGTTTTGTATGTCCCAGTACTGATAAAAGTGCGTCTCCTGAAGAAAGAGTACATGAACCTCATGCAATAATAGTAGGCTCCAAACAGCGCGTTGTGCGGAGACGGAGCGCAGACCGTTAATGTTGAGAGTGGCGACCCGAAATATCTTCTAATAATAAATAATTTGTGAGTTCAACAAATCTTCATCATCGGCCTGTAGAGTAAGATAGACTGAGAGTCAGCAGATAGTAGGAGAGGAAATAAAGATAGAGTGCATAGTAGTAGGGTAGGTAAAAGAGGCCTCAGTTGCCCTGTTTTAGCTGTTTGCCCCCCAGGGGCGATTCTAAAACGGTCGTTGATTTTTCACTTTAGAAGAAAAGGAAAAATCCTAAAAAGGAAACATGGAACAAAAACAAAAAGTACAGAGAAATAAAACTATAGAAAGAACTGGAAACAAAAAAAAAAAGAAAGGTGGGGGGGGGAAGGGTCTGGCCTAAGTGATGCAGCTCTCAAGAAGCTGCACCGCCTCGCTGTAGGCCTTCGCCGCTCAGGTTCTCAGGCCCTCCCCCACCTGTTGGAACTAGAGAACTATTGCTGTGGATGGGAAACCATGGGATGGTTATTGTGACTGTCGCTTTTTGTGGGCAGTTATTATTCTTTTAGCCACCTCACTTCCCTTGGCCATGTCTAATTTGGAGAGAGATGAAGAACGCCGATGCCGCCTCCTCGTCTATGTCCATGGCTAGCTGTACTTGCTCAGGGGTGATTTGGCTGATGTCTTCAACAAATATGTCACCCCATTTTGCACTAACTACGCTGGGACCATATTTCCCTGTGAGGAGGAGCTCAGGTTTCCCTTATCTCACTATTGCATCTTGAAATTTTTCTGTCACCCCAGGGATACCTTTAACTAGATGCTTTAGATTCTCCCCTGCTTTTGCATGAGGAGTCTCCAATTCTTCTGTTTCTGCTGGTTTTATTTTTTTCATCTCTTTTTCCTCTGGACTCAGAGGTCTTTTGAAGGGGGCGCTGCTTGCCTACATGTTTTCTGTTTTATTTACTTTTCCTTCTGCAGTGATTTCATCATGTGACACAGCTTGTTTATTGGCTGTTTCTCGCTTCTTCTCTTTCTTGGGTGTGCAGGCTATAGTTTCTGCCTTTTCTTCTATAGCCGTTATTTTGCCGTATGCCTTGTTTATAGTTGGAAAATCCGTGTTTCCCGACTCATGTTCTGTAGTAGCTGTAGGCTTCTCTACTGAGATGACTATGACTGGCATAATAGCACCTCCCGTCCTTTCTGCATGCGTTCTTGATGGGCAGGTGTGGTCTTTGGACCCGCATTTGAGGCAAGCCATGAGACATTTGTCCAGTGAATGACTTGTCGTTAGGCAGTTTTTGCATGTCAGTTTTGGGCAGTTCGCTCCAAGATGGTCGAAGGATCCACAGCGGAAGCATTGCTTCTTAACGCCAGGGTAGTTTACCATTACCCTATCGGATCCGATGCTGACGAAGTTTGGAACCGCTGTTTTCATCTCGAGCGAGATGTTTATTTCCCCCGACTTCCATTGGGGGTTGTCTGCATCGTTTAAGATTTGTATGTTTCGAACGACACCCCATTTCCCAAACACTTCGTGGATTATTTTTTCATCACATTGTATATATTCCAAGGGGAATCTGGAGATTTTGAGCAGTTTGATAATGCTCCCCACTATGAACGGAAAAATTTCCTTTCCGTTACATTGAAAGCCTTTGAGCAACTTGTCCCTAGTCTCGGCGCTCCTAACTACAACTTTGTATCTGCCACTACCGAAAGGAGTGAATCCAAATATCTGGTCCGCACCGACGCAGTCAATCAGGGCTTTAGCCAAAAGTCGGGGCCTCAGATCAGCGTCAGTCTCAATGCCGAGAGTCCGCGTGCGCAGCAAAACATTGGCCATAGCTGGCGAGGGGGGCCTAGTTATTCCCACCTCCAAGTGTTTAGTATTGCCCCGGTCCGGGGTTTAGGAAGATCTGTAAATCTCCGTTAAATATATCGTGAGGCCCGATGGGACTCGTACCGATATCAACGGTTATGAACAGATGCTAAGTTTGTTTGTTTCACGAAAAACGCGAACTCGCTAACCATACTACAGAAAATGATCCTGTGAAGTATGATAGAATGGGAGTTCATGTTTCTCATCATCGGCCTTTGGAGTAAAAGCATGCTGAGGATCAGCAGATAGTGTGAGAGGAGATAACGAAAGTTAGAGTAGGATAGTAGTAGGTAAAAGAGGCCTCAGTCGACCAGTTTAGCCGTTCCACATAGTGGGTTTTGTTAAGAAGTCTATATACACCATCTCCTATCCCCTGTTCTTTTTCCCTGTAACGTTTAAGGGAATTTACCATGCATAATTGAAATTTAAAATTTATCCTAGTCAACAGAACTTGTCAGGGATTTATGGGTGATGTCCGTAAACCCCTGCCTTGCCCGATGTTTGATATGAATTTTATATGAATTTGATATGAGAATTTTTTTCAAGTTGATAAAAACACCCCTAATAGATTTAAAATTATACTTTAAAATTTAAAATTTAAATTTTTTTTTTTTTTTTTAAGAAAGGAAGGACCTAAGAAACAACTAAAAGAGATTCTGGCGAGATATCACACCTTGTGCCATTGGGACTTAGAGTTGGGGTAGAATCTGGCCCGGGAGATGCTGCTCGCAAGGAACAGCACCACCTCGATGTAGGCCTTCGCAGCCCGGGTTCTCAGATCCACCCCTCCTTTGGAATTTGAAAAGAAAAGAAAAGACCATGTAAACTAATGTTTGTGCTGAATCAGAGAGGCAACATATGTTTTCCCCGGGGAGGAGCTAGACACCTGTTGTGATTTCACAAGAATATACAGGGTTTGATGCGTCCCTGAATCAGGAAACACATTTTGGGCGGTTTACAGTATTTATTTACAAATCGAAAGTCTCACAGTAAATGGCTTTCCTGTGCTAAGAAACGAGGTAAATAGAAGAAAAACCCTTTCTTTATCCTAACATACAGGAAGTCTGCGTCGTGTATCTGGGATTTCTTCCGTACCTTCCAAATGTGGTACTTCAACACGTTTATTAAAAAAATCGTGAGTTTGTGGGTCTTACTAATCGGTGGAGGAAATTGTAGATATATGACCTTCTCTGACGACAACATCGGGATGTCTAGCGTTGCACTGAGTCTCTGCCAGACGCGCTGTGCCGGTGGACAAAAATAACAAAAATGCTCCACTGTCTCCACAGCCCGGCAGATGTCGCAGAAAGGGTCACATGGGCTGGGTACATATCAGGATTTGATAAGTTTCACCGGGAGCCGCCCGTAGGCTATTCGCCAGGCCAGATCCCGGTGAAACGGTTATCCCCAGCTGTGTTTAATATTCCGAAAGAGTACTGCATTATCTATGCCTAGGTTTGGTGTGTCCCGTCTGGAGAGGTGGAAGAAATCCCAATATTCAGCTTTGGGTTTTTGTGTAAGGATGTTTTTTCCATTGTCTCTAAAAATGGTGAGCAGTTTTGCTAATGTCTGATACCACTTGGGTACAACCTTTGCGCGGGGTCCAGCATAGTCCGTGATCCCAAAGAGGGGGAGGCAATTACCTACAAAGTATCTAACTAAAAGGCCGGAAAAGTGGTTAGAGTGTAAGGCCTTCCGTACAGTTTTGAAAGTATTCACGTGGAACAAGGTTTTAAAATTGGGCAGCGCGTAACCCCCCTGTTCATTTTTGAGTTCTAAATATTCTTTTTTTACTTCATGCTTTCTCCCGTTCCAGAAAAAGTCTATTAGTTTTTGGGACAATTGGTTAACTTGTCTTTGTGTGATGTCAGTTATGTTAATGATGTGCATCAGCATTGGAGTTATTATAGTTTTAATGACTGTGGCTCTGCCGTAGAAGGAGAAGTAGACTGGTTTAAATAAACTTAATTTTCCCATACTTTTATCCTGCAGAGTTTGTACTGGTAGTGTTAGAGGTTCGGAAAAGGGGACGCCCAATATCGTTTGAGGTTGTGTATACAATGTTAAACCGTACGGAAGTCCAGTGTTACGGAAATCTCCGAAGCTTTTGATTTTTGTTTTTTCCGCGTTGACGCGGAGACCACTGACTATGCTGACCTTCTGTAGTATGCCAAAATAGATGCAGACGGACTCAGAATCTCTGAGCGTAGCCACTACATCATCGGCATACACCACTATTTTGCACTGTCTGGAGACCTGTGGTAGTGGAATGCCAATAATTGTAGGGGTGTTTTCAATTCTCCTTAGCAGGGGTTCTAGTGATAAGGAGAAGTGGAGGGGGCTTAGCGGGCAGCATTGCCTGACTCCTCTCTTTATGTAGATTTGTTCTGCTATGAATCCATTTATAGATAGTTGAGTAGCAGCTCCCTCGTATATACTTTTTATCGCCCTACGGAGCCTCGGACCCACTCCAATTTTTTGAAGGGTGTCCTGTAGGTACCTGTGGCTGACGTTGTCAAACGCTTTCTCCAGATCGGTGGACAATAGTGCCAGGGGGTACTTTTTAACTTTAGCCAGACGAATTAGATCTCTTAAAAGGAAGAGATTGAATTCCATAGATCTGCCTGGGATTCCATAAACCTGTGTGCTTGTTATTATTTGGCCTATTCCGCTTTTGATTCGTGTGCATATGATTTTTGCAAAAAGCTTGTAATCTGTATTGGTTAATGCTATTGGCCGCCAATTGCTTGAGAAAGTTCAATCACGGTCTTGTTTGGGAATGAAGACCGTGTAATAATAATAATTTGTGAGTTCAACAAATCTTCATCATCGGCCTGTAGAGTAAGATAGGCTGAGAGTCAGCAGATAGTAGGAGAGGAAATAAAGAAAGAGTGCATAGTGGTAGGGTAGGTTAAAGAGGCCTCAGTTGACCTGTTTTAGCTGTTTGCCCCCAGGGGCGTTTCTAAAACGGTCGTTGATTTTTCACTTTACAAAAAAGGAAAAATCCTAAAAAGGAAACATGTAACAAAACAAAAACAAAAAAGTACACAGAAAAGCAAAAATTGAAAGTTAAACTTAGAGGTGGAAGAAGGATCTGGCCCGAGTGATGCAGCTCACAAGGAACTGCACCTCCTCGCTGTAAGCCTTCGCCGCTCGGGTTCTCAGGTCCTCCCCCACCTGTGATAGCTGAAACTGGTGAAGCTGTGTACAGAAACCCCACAAGGTGGTTACTGTGTCTTTCTTTTGTTGTGGGCAGTTATTATTCTTTTGGCCACCTCACTTCCCTTGGCCATGTCTAGTTTGCAGAGAGCTATGAAGAACGCCGAAGCTGCATCCTCGTCTAAATCCTGGGATACCTCTACTTGCTCAGGGGTGATTTTGCTGATGTCATCAACGAAAATGTCACCCCATTTTGCACTGACGATGTCAGATCCATGTTCTCCTGTGAGAAGGAGTTCAGGTTCTCCTATTTTTTTCATCGCTTCTTTGAATTTTTCCGCCATCCCTGGGATACCTCTGATGAGATGGCTGAGAGTCTCCCCTGCTTTCGCGTGAGGGACTTCTGGGTGGTCGGTCTCAGATACGTTTGCTGTTTTGGGCGTTACCAACTCTTCTTCCTGTGGGCTTAATGGCCGTTTGGAGGTGTTAGTGTTCACCTCCATCTTTCCCTCTTCTATGTCTGTATTAGTATCTATATTGGTATTGATGGTTTCAACAGCGACTGTTTCTTCTTGTTGGATTTTACTGCTTGTGGAAGTTTTTTTTTTTCCCTTACGGTTTTTCTTAGACGTGGAGGTATGGATTTCTGTTATATTAGGAGCAGCCTCCAAAGGAGGAGAGGCTTCCTGTGGTGCGTCATTTCCATTGCTTGGTGGAGTTGCTGGCGTGATTGCACCACCCATCCTCTCAGCAAGGGTTCTGGATGGGCATGTGTCCACTTTGTGGTCAATGACCCCACATTTCAGGCAAGCTGACTCACAGTTTTCTTGGTTGTGGCCTGCTTTGAGGCAGTTTTTACATTTCACTCTAGGACAGTCCGCCCCAAGGTGAGTGAAAGCACCACATCTAAAACATTGTTTTTTTACACCAGGGTAATTTATCATTACTCTGGCGGAACCAATAATAATGAAGTTGTGAACGGGCGTTTTCATCTCCTCAGGGAGATGTGGACTTCACCCGACTTCCATTTGGGGTTTTCTGCGTCATTTAGGACTTCCACCTTGTGTATAACGCCCCATTTCCCGAATATTTCGTGGATGATCTTTACATCCGTTTCAATATATTCTAAAGGGAATCTGGGGATTCGAAGTAGTTTGGTAATGTTTCCTACCAAAAATGGAACTATTGTTTTTCCATTATACTCGAATCCTGCAAGTAGTTTGTCTCTTGTTTGCTCACTCCTTACTACTACTTGGAAGCGACCACCACCAAAGGGAGTAAACCCAAAAATCTGCTGAGCGCCGACGCTTTCGATGAGGGCTTTGGACAAACATCGAGGTCGTAGATCAGCTTCAACTTCGATTCCAAGGGTCCGCGTACGCGGCAAAGTCATGCTAGTGAGGTGGTGGGAATAGCCTAGCAGGCTATTCCCACCACCGAGTGTGTTGTTCTTGCCTCAGTCTGGGGTTTATTCTGTATCTGCTGCTGTAGTTTATTATCAAGTGCCTCTATGAGACGCTTTGTCGATAATAACTGAGCTAACATATATACTATACTATATACTATACTACAATTTGCTAATCACTTATAGGGAAAGTTCACAAAAATGAACTTTAGTACACACTTTATCTAAGCCAAACGGCCGAGAACATCAGATGTAGCTCTACGTTATTTCATATCATATCATAGGAAATAACTTCGATTAGGAACTCTTCGATTATTTAATTATAAAATTTTTATGCGAAAATTATGCAGGTGTTTCCATATATTTTTAAAATTTCAATAATTATTTTAAAATATTTATTTAATTAAATAAACATTTGTATGTATTTATAAACTTACATGCTTTTTTATAAATATTGACTTATATTATGGAAACAAAAATACTATGGACACTCAGATTAAAATAACTCAAATTATCACAATGTAAGTTTTTCTTCTGATCCGTAACTATTCGATAAATTAAGGCTTATTGTCGTTTCATCTGCAGTTACTGTAAGTTTCATTTAAAGCCCTTATCATGTGTATCCTTTGAACCCCTTGCCGGACAAGACGTTAAGTATCAATAGCCAACTTGTAATGAAAAGAATGTTCATAAAAAGAATCAATAATGTAGATTTCTAATCACACATGAGTATTATTTGCATCACTTCGGGTATTGTCGCAAAACCGGAAATTATGACTTTACATATTGCAATCCCTTTGCGAGCAAAATATTTGAATAACGGGGGGAAGAATGCGAATGAAGCAAACTACTGACATGGATTTAATCGCCAAGCCAGAAAGAAATAAATCTGCAAAGACTGTTCCGTATCTTCCCAATTCACGTTGCTGAGAACGACACTGAGAGCGTTATAGTATGTAGATTTGCACACGTCTTAACGAGATGTGCCAAATTTGTTTTCGACTTTGTAAGGAGCAAATAATTCTAGTCGAATGCAACAATTTTTCTTGTCGTTAAACTCTCGCCAATTCAGCTATTTGCCTCTGTTTTGTTATGTTAATAAAGGCGGCCTAGCTTAAATGTGCTATTTAAGACATGGTCGATAGATAAACGCACTTCGATGAATATTCTATCAAGCTGATGCAACCACAGTTTGAAATATTTCAGGCGTGAGAGGAAGAAATGTGATTTCTTTGATAACTGGGTTTAGCCAACAGAGAAAGTTAATAAGTTAAATAAATAAATAATTAAAAAAATAAAACTATTACTATTCCCGAAGATATAGCCTATTGTTCAAAGCGGTGCGCAGATCAGAATCGGAGTGCTCACCGCTCTCGCTTGTTAGTAAACGAATAAATGCGTAAGAACCTTCAACGGCACATATTGGCGCTTTGAATGCAAGAGAGGCGCCGATAATTAGATACATAACTACTTAACAATATTCATTAAAAATTACAAGAATATTTATAAAAAAATAACAATTTTACTTACACATGAATTTCAGGGAATAAATTTTTGTTTGTAGCAATTTCTGCTGTGTGTTCCGTTTTGGCAATCCCTTTGAATACTCTAACAGTAGTCGGCCATTATATGAGAATCCCATCTTCCTTGGTACCGATCTTCCATAATTTTCAAGTCTTGATGAAATCTTTCGCCTTGTTCATCGCTTACAGCACCTAAATTCTCGGAAAATCTATCAAGATGATATAAGAAATGAAGCTTTATGCTCATGTTGCAACCTAAGCGCTGGAAATTTTCAAGCATTGTTTCCACTAGATATTTGTAATTGCACGCTTTTTTTGTTTCCAAGAAAATTATTCGCAGCCATCGTAAATGAAGTCCAGGTCTCAATTTCGTTCATAGAGTTGATGAAATTTTGGTCTCTCATTATAGTTCTAATTTGCGGTCCATCAAATACACCGGCTTTAATTTTTTCATAACTAAGTCGTGGAAATTTTTCACATATGTATTGGAAACAGTCACCTTGTAAATCTAAAGCTTTAACATACTGCTTCATAAGACCTAATTTGATGTGTAGAGGAGGAAAAATGATTTTTTCCCTGTCGATTAAAGGTTGATTTCTTTCATTCTGTTCTCCAACATTTAAGGATATTCTAAGAGGCCAATGTTTCTGACTCCAGTGTTGGTTTCTAGTTAGACTATCTCAGAAGCATAGAAAACACGGAAACTTTGTATATCCTCTTTGAAAGCCAAGTAAAAAGTTTACCATTTTAAGATCCACACAGATGATCCAGTTATGATCTGTGTATTTTAATAACTTCAGATGTCCTCATATGTTTCCTTTAAGTGGACTGAATAGCCAATAGGAATTGAGCCATATACATTCCCATTGTGTAGTAAGACACACTTGAGACTTCTGCTTGAACTGTCAATAAATAAACGCCACTCATTTGGATGATATTGTACAACACTCATTTCAGTTAGTAAACCTGACACATTGTTACAGTAAACAAACCCACACTCGTGTTTAAAATATTGTACAAGATTACTTTCCCTGCTACGATAAAAAGTTATCTTCGTATCTTGCTCCAGTAAGTTTTTTTCATTTAATTTTGAAGCTAAAAATTCCGATGATTCCTTTGATTGGCCCAAATCTCTTACTAAGCCATTCAATTCCGCTTGAGTAAAACGTTGCGGTCCAGAACTAGAAATTAAATTTTCATTGTCTAAATCAACATACGGGTCTTGCTCCTCAAGAACATCTGGCATATCCCGATCATGCTCGTTCTCAAGTAAAGGAAGTCCTTTATAAATTGGCACGACTATTTCATTGGAATGAGCAACTGGCCGAATTGCTGAGTCGATATTTGGATACACAATTTCTTTCTTATTCTTCTTATTATAACCAGAAGTCTGAACTAAACAAAAATAGTAATCATCTACGTGATTTTTCGGTTCACGCCAAATCATTGGAATGAGCCCAAATTCTCTTGCTCCACTGTCGTAAATTTTCTACACATGACTTGCACACTTTAATTGAAGCCCATGAATTGTCCTGATCTGCAAGTTTTACATCAAAACCTTCCCTTTCTCCACTCGTAAATTTCTACACATGCCTTACACACTTTATTTGAAGCCCATGAATTGTCCTGATCTGCAAGTTTTACGTCAAAGTATGCAAAGTACACTTTTTTAACGAAATCAGTGATATTTGTCCTTTGACTAGGAACAGTAAAGCTGCCACAAATGTAGCAGAAGGAATCTACACTATTGACACATTTTCGAGTACTAGACATGATGTATTTTCTTCACTGCCGACTAACATGCAATTAACAAGACAAAAAAAAACCAGAGACTTTATTGAAACGTTATAAGCGCTCATCATACTTTTACTATCGATTAACGATTGACTGATTTCGATCGTTTTTTATCCACTATGACGCATATAGCATTCATTTGTTTTAGGCAGTTGTCATCGCCTACTTTTCATCACCTAAATGTATTAAGTCGGTTATCGGCCTCTCTCGCATTCAAAGCCCCAGTACGTGCCGTTGCAGGTTCTTACGCATTTATTCGTTTACTAACAAGCGAGAGCGGTGAGCGCTCCGATTCTGATCTACGCACCGCTTTGAATAATAGGCTATATCATCGGGAATTTTTCGAATGTCTTGATAAAAAGTTAGGAACAGATTTTTAAAAGTACATACTTTTAGAAAATAATATTAAAAAATCGATTTTTTTGATCCTCTAAATAGTAGTGCCTCCTTAAAACTATCACAAACTTACAAATTAGCAAAAAGAAAATGCCACAGAGGAAAAACCTGATGTGATAGAGAAAAATGGGTTTGATATTTGAAATCAGCGCACCCAAATTAGTAAAAAACAGGTGTCAGATCATAATCAGTAGAAAAAAAAATTTTTTTTTTGTTTGCCAGTGTAATCATCAATCTCACCAAACTCCAAAGATACGTAGTAGATTGTATGCTAAAGCTATAAACTTGTTTTCATGTTTTAAAAGTGGACAGCAAATGCTTACTACTAAAACAATATAGAATGCAATCGTTAGTTCTCGATTCAAGTGATTCTTTTATTTTTTTACACGAAACTATGGTGGAAACATGACACCGAGGTGATTCTAGCAGTGGTAAATATACTGGTTGAATAATTCGTACGCCAACTTTTAAAATTTTCGAAAACATGTTTTTTAAAAAGACGTGTCTGTCGTTTTCGTAAAATTGTCTCATAAATGCGGTTAAAAACTGAAAGTTCCTGTACTAACAAATTAATTAAAATTTCTTTGGAAAAAAAAAACGAACTGACGTTTAAAATGTTTCTTTCTTGAATACAATACCAGAAAAAATTAACGTCAAGTAGGTTTTATAAGGTCCCTTTTTATACGCAGGAGTGCATGTTATTTCTAAGTTAGTTCTCTTGTTCGTACTACAGACAAACAATAAATTCTATTTACATTTTCCCATTTTGTTACTATTTGTATTAATTGTTATTTATTCACACTTTTGTTGATTTACGATCGTGGATGGAATGGGTTAACAGTCTTAAGTGCCCAAAGGTTTCTGTAAAAATGAATAAAAATAAATTATAAAAATCAAGCATTATATTAATATTAAATCCAGCATTATTTCACTGCTGTGAGGCCAGTGAAACCTTATCAAAATGGATCAATAGGTGGCGAATATACGGACGCTATGACAATCGTGTCGCCTATAAGGTCCGGCTAGGGCAATTCAGAAATGCCGGCGAGTATATTCCCGTAAGCTCTCCGGTCAAATTTCATACGAAACTTTTATAGTTTCTGTATTTGGCTCTGAAATAATGCTGGATTTAATATCCACTTGCTTTTATAATGTTTGCATCGCCGATCCCAGCGCCACATCTTTGCTGGAGTGAGCAGGGATCTCTATCGGCTCCACTGCTGTTGTCTATATACATGTCAGACATCCCGCACAATCCGATGACTTCCATTTTGGCCCTGTATGCGGACGATACGGCAATTCTAACCAGATCTCTCAGATACTATTTTATTACCAGAAAGCTTCAAGAAAACATTCTAAAGCTGGAGGGTTGGTTCTCTAAGTGGAGATTGGAAGTCAACCCCCAGAAAAGCTCAGCCGTTCTTTTCTCAAAAAGGCCAATGTCTCCTGTAGGAGATGTGTTACTATTCAATACTAAAATTCCCTGGCAGACAGAAACAAATTACCTGGCTGTAATTCTCGACAAAAAGCTATCTTTCAATCAGCACACCAAGTCTGCGTGCACAAAGGCATCTAAAGTAAGTCATAGCTCAGATCTATCCGCTAATTAATAGAAATAGCAAGCTCAGCAACAGAATCAAATTGGAACTATACCAGATGACGATTCGTCCTATAATCACCTATGATTCTCCGGCCTGGAGCCACACCTCTAATGCTAACATTATCAAAATACAGCGAGTGCAGAACAAGTGCTTGAGAATGATTCTGAACACCCCGCGGTATATTAGAAATAACCAACTTCACAGAGACACAAATATTCCTTATATTTTCTCTTTTCTACGATCCTTAGCAGCCAAGTTTTTCCTCAAGACGTCCACACATCCCAACGATTTGATTCAGCAAGCTGCAGCATACGATCCAACGGACATATTCAAATATAGAAGACCAAAAGCTATATTAGCCTCCTATAGCGATGCATAATCTCCATGCCCATTCAGGGCGAGCAAATTGCTCGTAAATTTTACTCTCACTGTAACCACAACAGATAGCGGGGAATATGAAAAGCATCTTGCTTCACCCCTAAAGACATAAATGTCAATTGTCAAAAATAATTGGGATCTCGTCCCTGGAATCTCGTCCTCGTGAAATATTATAACGAGGATAACGAGGACGAGATTCCCGTGTGGTGGCCGTCATAAGTCACAATGTAAATCAATGCAGGTCGTAAAAGGCGACTAAAATGGACGCTGAGTTTCGAGAGTTCGCTCTCTGAAGTTTCTTCCGGAATTTTGTTCCCGGTGAGGGGAGCTTCATCTCGGGGAGTTTGCCCTGGGAGAGCATTTTGAATCTCTGGGGAGGGTGTTCTCCGGTATGACCCGTGAGGGGGCCTTGTCTGTGGATGCTTTTCCCTGGAATATGAGCGGTTCTGCTCAGTAGGTGGGGGGGGGGGACCGTCACTGAGTGGAGCCAACACTGAGTTGGACGGTCTTTCGGCCACTATGGAGTGGTCTAGGGATCGCCTTATTTTTAGAGTCTGCTTTACTTTAATAAAAGCCCCAATGTACTCATGCATGTTGTACGAGGCGACTAAAATGGGTATCCCATTTTAGTCGCCTCGTACTAAATAAGAAGCTTTCCCCTCAATAAATATTGTTTTCACAACTTTGGTATCCTATGGAGGTGTTATGGAAAATTTACTGCTTCAAACAAACCCATTATTTGTCTACCCTCATCATATCAGCTGTTTTTATTTTTGAAGTAATTTTTCGGCCAAAACTCGACTAGACGACGTGTGAAGCTTCTACTCCGCACTCGCCTAATTTAAAAGGTGATTCTTCTTCAAGTGATGTTTAGATCTTGAAGAAATCTCAAATTTAACAAGATCCAGCCATAATTCTGTCACGGACAGATTTAATCTGTTGTTCAATCCATATGCAGAGGTTTTAGTGTATAAAGTCAAAAATAATAACAGATAGCCGCATCCTAAACGGATATGGTATCAAACCTAACTCAGTCCCGAGTCGAGCCATATCATCCAATAGCACAAAGCCGAAATCTACATTTAATTGCTTCAATTGCAATAATTGATTAACAACCAAGTAATCAAAACTAAATGTAACATCATTTGTTTGAACATGTTATCGGAAAAGAAAAGAAACGTATACCAGTAAAATATATCGTAAACACAAGGTAAAGGTAATAATTTGTTATAAGGCCTTTACGTAGCGTTTACGATTTACCTCGTGTAAATAATTCATTAAACTGCGGCACAAGTTTCTCTGAAAAAAAGGAGAATTTTTTTTTTTCATCTGATCTAGTCATCAAAGATTATGAAAAGAAATACAAGTATCCCTTGCTTAACGCGGGATTTGATTGACGCAGCGCGAAATTAATTGCGACAATCCCTTTATACACGTGGCAAAAGTTTTAATTTAAAGCGCCTATAAATTTACCTCGCAGAAACATCCAAGCCTCTAGGAGTGTTTCCTGGACGAGAGAGAGAATGTCGTGAGCATGATGACGTCATTCCTTCCATTCGGCATTATGAGTGGGTATTACAAGCTCCAGTTGTTCTGCTGTATTTAAAAATTATTTTTCGTAAATTTTTTCATTCAAAAAAGAATTTCATCCAAATTCTCTTAATGATCTGTGTGAGAATGTGAAATTTTTTTTCCCCACCAAATATGACATCATTGCTACAACCCACGGACATCACTACAATTTTCAAAGTCAATTTTCTTAAAAAGATATTCTCAAAGGCATTAGAAACAACAACGGGAGAAAATGCGATTACACTCTAAGAATTTCGGAAGAATTTTAACATTAAACACGCAATGTTCTCTAGCTGCATGAGAGCTGTTTGGAGAAACCTTTTGCTAGGATGCGCTAATGACTTAGGTAGTTTTCAAAATCCTGTGAACAACGTGGTTGAAGAAATCGTTGCAATTGGTGAAGACCCTGGTTTTGACGATGTTGAAGCAGAAGATGTTAAAGAATTATTGGATTCAAATTGTCCGCGCGGTTAGCCTAGTGGCTTTGCGCTTCGCAACCATATGCCTGGGGAAGGAGTGTCCTAGGTTCGATTCCCGTTCACGACGTGAGGAGCTTAAGGATCTTCCTTAGCCATAGCCAAGTTAGCCGGTCTTGGGCGTGGGCAGCAGGGTTTTTTCCGCCAGTTTATCTGGGGTTTTTCATCCCGCAAGCATGCAAACCGGCCCTGTGAACACACAGGTTACAGTCATAAATACTTACGGCAAGGAAGGCAACGGGAAACCACCTTGCTCATAATCATCTCTCTCCCTAGAATGGTAGCATATAGCTACCCTCCCGCGGCCGTATGGCAGATAGGAACCAGAAGAAGGATTCAAATTCAAAAGATTTCAGTGACAACGATCTTCTTGAAATTGAATAACAATGCGCATATGAAGACAGCGAACAATCGGAATGTGAAGATGAGGTTCCAAAGGAGATAACAATCAAAGAACTGGATGGAATATTTCGCAGTTTGGAATCGCTTAAGCAGCAAGTAATGGATGTGGATTCAGATGTTAATTGAAGAATGCTTGTTTTCCAAGGTCTAGAGAGTCATTTTGCTTGTTATCGTAGAAGTTATGCTGATAAGAAAAAAACTAAAACTGTTCAAACAACTCTCGGTAACTTTTTTGATAAAAAAATTGCAGTAAATAATGTAGTTACAAGCATTTATTAAACATTTACTTTGCATTCATTTTTTATCTTTCCTAAAAGAGTACCATATAAAACGAATTATTAATACAGTAATCTATCTTGGACGAATTGTAATTTTTACCATTGATTATTATATTTGATTAACGCGGTTTTGAAATACGCAGTAATATCGAGGAATTAATTAATCGCGTTAATCAAGGGATAGCTGTATGGGAATCACTACAATCAACGAAGATGCATACAGACTGATATAAATATGTTGTCGTTTATTTTTTTTTCACAGTTTAAGAAACATTATACCAAGTAAAAAGGCTTTACTGTTAATCATTGCAGGGAATAGAATGGGAGTTCATATCTTCTCATCATCGGCCCCTTTAGAGTTAAAAAGTTGTGCTGAGAGCCAGCGTGATAGTAAGAGAGGAGGTGAAAATTGCAGGGAAAATAGATTATCTAAATTTCAATGTAATAACATAAATTCTGATGCGCGCGCAAAAATAAAAACAAAAGTTGCCATAGCAATAGTGTGGTGTGTCCTGCTACCACAGAAGTTTCAATAAAACTACCTTGTGTGTGAGTGCACACCGCTCACAAAACTCATCATTTGCCTGATCGACAGATATGAGATCAAGTGATTCCTCTCAGCTACTCTCTCTTTCTCTGATAGAGCAAACCATCCTACAAACGTTTTCATCAGATCTCGTAGGTCTATCTTCATATTTTCATCTTACGTCAGATAATAGAAAAACTAATTGCCAAAGGACAGGACGTACATTGGTTTTTGTAGATCTCGAAAAGGCCTGTGATTCATTTTTCATTAGCATACTCTGAGAATTCATGAGGAGGATGAGCATCATTTAAGTAACAGGATATATAGAAGACGGAACAGCTGTTAAATGTGTGGCCACGATTGCTCCCAGATGAGTTTGGAAGAGATCTAAGGTACTGGCACGTTCTAAATTTTCACGTAGAGCTCTAAACATTCAGAGAGGAAAAGCATCATTTATTCACGTCTGTTTACTTACGCTCATGTATAATTGCTGAAGATCGGGATACACTGATTTTATGATGAGAAAACCGCTTGATATTTTTAGCATGGGAAGCCTAAAATTTAATTTTACAAAACGAAATAGGTGGCGATTGGTAAAGAAGGACTAGGAGACTTCGATTTCCTAATCGGCTAAGTAAAGCTGCAGATGAGTTCAGATACTTGGGATCTGTTATTCATAAGTAGAGAGCGTGTGTGAAAGATATAAATGTTCGAGCTGACTACGTACGTAAAGAAATGACGCAAATAATTGACATTCATAAAGTCGAAACATTCTAATGGCATTAAGATACCAATTGCTATCTTAGTTCCCTTTGACAAATGATAATAGAGTATTTAGAAATATTGCGGTGGGGGGGGGGAAATAACATAATCTCGAACAAGCCAGAAGAGTCGTGTTTTGGAGAACTGCGAGACACAGTTTTTGACGGAGTGTGTTTACACTTTAGATTTTAAGAGTTCGTTATGAGATTGGTAAGGAGAGAATGAATTTAGTAGTAAATTTGCAACAGAATGGGAGTTTATGTCTTTCATCATCGGCCTATGGAGTATAAAGATGTGCTGAGGGTCAGCAGGTAATGAGAGGGAAAGAAAATAAAGGTAGAGTGAGATAGTGGTAGGTAATTAATAGTCCTCAGTCGATCTGTTTAACTAGATGACCTACTAGAGGTTGTGGCCAAACAGATCTGCCGACATCATCTCCTGACGTCTGTTCTTATAGCTTTCATCTGTCAAACATCTTTTACGATGTTTGACAGATGAAAACAGAACCTTACACAAACAACAACAACAACAACAACAAAAAAAAACCAGACCAAAAAGTGAGACAAATAAATTCTGGAGTAAATCAGAAAGAGAACTGGTATAATATTTCTGGAAAAATATGAAACAAGTGGACTGTAAAATTGGTGGACGATCCTGTCCCGAGTGATGCAGCCCACCAGGAGCTGCACCGCCTCGATGTAAGCCTTTGCAGCTCGGGTTTTATCAGGGCGACCCCCTCCTGTGTGAACTAGATGTAAAACGATTAGAACGAAAAGGCAAATCCTTGTTGTCTTGTTAGTTATTTCCCCAAAGCCTTCTACTAAATTTCTTGAGGATCCATGTACTGTCCTCCAGGATATCATCTTTGTTCAATCCCCGACATAGCTCAGTTTTTCTTTCCACATTTAGTTTCTTCAGATGACCCTTTATTTCGTCTGGCGTGGCTGTGTTGATGTCGTCAATGTAGACGTCTAACCAGTCGAAACTTATTTTATCGTGACGAATGGTGAACGCTGGCTGTGTTTCTGTGCGGTGCATTATTATGAACAGGTTTTCTGCAGCTGCTATGGGTCCCCTATATCTTCTTAATATTATATTATATTATATCTCCATTTATACGCCTGTCATTGTAAGGGCCGGATTTTTCATCAGGTTCATCCGATGGGGTTATGTTATCTGTTTATGGTTACTTTTTATCTTCTTCCTCTGGGCTTATGGGACGCTTTTATACTTTTTATACAATGAAACAGATGATGCATTTACAAGCAATTGAATCACGCTCGGATTTAATGGGCACTCATTGATAAGCCATCCTATATAAATATTTTTATGGTGTATTATGTAATTTTAATATATATACATTTTTTCTTATTATTTAAAACTTTGTGTAGCTATTTTCATATTATAAGTTAAAATAAAATTGTTAAAAGTGAAGATTGGCAGACATTAGATATTTAGTGTTATTCTTCTACAAAAGCCTTTCACAAAAGACAAAATAACACATTTAAATAGAGATCATGATCAGATTAAGATGCCAATACAGCTATGGGTGCGGATGGTATATCAGCTCCATTATTACGAGAATGCTAGGGAATTGGTAATCCCTATGACTAGAACTCAGAGAGAGTTCTAAGGGAATGGAAGAAGGTACCATTTGTTCCACTTTATAAAGGTGGTTCTCGAAGACCGAAGTAGCTAATTTTTAAATCCTAGAAAGTAAAGTAGCTTCTAAAATTTAATGAAATTAAATCCTAGAAGATTTATTTATATAGAAATGGAGGATATTATAAATACATCATTCTTTCATAGAAAAATAATTGAATTTCGCACTTGAAATTGAATCTGAGAGCGATCGAATCAATTTTGAAACTTTTTCTAATGGATTTATGACATCGATTGCTTACCTTATCACTCCCGACTAATCTCTTCCAACTAAACGGCAGGGTCAATCGATTTATCCAGAATATCCAAATACAGAATATTAGAACCGAACTAAATAAAAAGATATCCAAAACATAGAACTTGTGGTGCAATTGCAAACTTTTTATTACAAACATATTATTACATTTTACGCACAGTACTTTTGACATTCTAGAAAATACTGATATTGACTCTTATGACTTGGAAATTTTAAAGAGATTATATTGGTTACAAATAGCGTCAGTATGTGTAAATATAGAGGAAACAGGAGCATTCCCGGTGGAGAGAGGAGTCAGACAAGGATGCAAGTTATCACCATTATTGTTTAACTTTTATAGTGAACAAATGTTTAGAGAGGCACTTGAGGATGTAGAAGAAGGAATAAAAATAAACGGAAGAATCATTAATCACTTAAGATATGCGGATGATGTAGTAGTGATGGCAGAAAGTGAAAATGGGTTACAACAAATTATTCAAAGAATTGAAAACTCTTGTAATGAGTATGGACTAAGAATGAACACAAAAAAGACCAAGATAATGATAATGGGTAGAAAAATTGGAGATAATGTAAAAATAAGATGTCGAGGAAAGATTTTAGAAGAAGTGGAAAGATTTCAATATTTAGGTAGCTGGATCTCAGAGAAAGGAACTTCAGAGTTGGACATTAGAAATAGAATAGGCAAAGCTAAATCGGCATTTATGGAAATGAAGAGAATTTTAATAAACAAGAACACTAAAATAGGCGTTAGAATTGGAATAGTTAAAGCAACAGTTTGGAGTATTGCAAGTTATGGAAGTGAGTCATTGACACTAAGAAAGAGAGATATGGAAAGAATTAATGCACTGGAAATGTGGTGTTATAGAAAGATAGAAAAGATTAGCTATACAGAAAGAATATCAAATCAAGAAGTTTTAAGACGAGTTGGGATGGAAAGAACACTGCTAAAGAATATTATGCAAAGAAAGATTAGATTTGCAGGACATTTTTCTGAGAGGTTCTTCGGGACAACTGACAAGAACTATATTACAAGAGAAAGTTGAGGAGAAGAGAAGACGTGGAAGACCTACTAGAGAGTGGTTTAATGACATCGTGGAATGGACTGGTTTAAGAATGATGGAAGCGACAGACAGACGGAAATGGAGAAGAGTTGTTCATCTGCAGCAACCCTCTTGCTAGAGGATGCTACCGGACGACGACGACGCACAGTACAGTTAATTCCATGCTTCTATATGGAAGTGAAACATAGGCCCTCTGGAAAGAAAATGAAAAGCTTCGTAAAAATAACATACAAATTCGAGACTGAAACTAATCTCATTCGGTGATATATGGAAGTGAAACATAGGCCCTCTGGAAAGAAAATGAAAAGCTTCGTAAAAATAACATACATACATACATACACATACATACATACATACACATACATACATACATACACATTCAAGACTGGAACTAATCTCATTCGGTGATATTAGAAGATCATATTTATTTTTATTATTTTTATTAAATTAAATTAGAAAAAAAAAATTAAAATTTTGTGAGTTCAACGTATCTCATCATTGGTCTGTGGAGTAAGATAGGCTGAGATTCAGCAGATAGTAGGAGAGGAAATAAAGGTAGAGTGCATAGTAGTAGAGTAGATGAATGAGGCCTCAGCTGACCTGTTTTAGCTTTTGACCCCCCAGGGGTGCTTCTAAAACGGTCGTTGATTTTTCACTTTTAAAAAAGGAAAAATCCTGAAAAGGAAAAAAAAAGGAGAGACTAAGCAAATTTAACAAGTGTAAATAAATCTAAAGACTATGTGGAAGACAATTCTATAGAGGAATGAATTTTACCGAGCAAACCCAGAACAGTATAACCAGGAAAAGAAGGGAGATGACCTGGCCCGGAAGACCCAACCCTGAAAAGGGCTTGGGACCACCTCGATGTTGGCCTTCGCAGTCCGGGTTTGTTCAGGTCAACCCCAACCTGGGGACAGAAAAACTTTCAACTGTGAAAGGACTAGACATACCTGTGGGTTAAACGCTGATCAGGAAGGAAGATCGAGATAGCGTCAACACCTACAACTTGAAGGTGTTATAGGTGCAGACACAACCGGATTCCCCCCCTGTATGATCTGGCAGATGGTTGGTGGATCACACCATCTCCTCAGGAACCGCTCTTCTCCCCGTAAGTACCTTTCCTGCTCCAGGAAGCGGCGGAGGTAGGCTGAGAGGCAGTTCTTAACACGGAGATACAGGGTGTTCGGGATAAATTTGACAGTTTCGTAAGGAAAAAGAAAATCTTCTTTGTATCTATTAAATTTAATGAATTGACAAAAAAACATTACAGGCAGAGTTAATTGCAATACTATCAACAAGATTTACTCAAAATAACCACCATTAGCATCGATCACAGCTTCAATTCTGCTTCGGAACCTCGAACAAGCTGATGCTACAGTCTCCCTGGGAAGGGCCGCAAAAACTGTTTTAATTTTATCCATTAACTGGGCTTTTGTATTACTGGAAGTGCGATTGGTGTCTTTTTCAACTGCGCCCCATACAAAATAATCCATGGGGTTAAGGTCTGGGGAGTTTGGAGGCCAAACATTTGGACTGGTGAAGTCGTAGAAATTTTCAGACAACCATTTTTGACTTTTCCCAGAGGTGTGGCAAGGGGCCGAATCCTGCTGCCATACATACGGCCTACCATTGCCTACCCTTGTTATCTAGGGCTTGACTACAGTTAGCAACTCCACGAACAAAGCTCGAATTCCAATGCCAGGGTTCTTCAACACCTGTTCCTGCAGATTTGCGAGGAATTCTGCTGTACGAACGCAATCAGATCGTCTGCTAGGGATCTTTCTTCTTGCTACATCCTCGTAGTCACCATTGCAAGTCTCTAGTTCATGCCTGATTGTTTTTACTGTATTCAGGGAGCATTGGGCAGCAGTCGTAATATCCTTATTTTGATGGTGGGCACGAATCATCATGATACAAGTTATTCTCTTCCATGATTCAGGTGGGTTCCAGCTATCCATCCTTTCTGACATCTTGTATGTGAATGAAGAAGGGTCCAAACTTTTAAATGAAGAGAAGTGTGTGTTAATACATGTAACTTACGGAAAAATATAATTAATTATAAATATGTCAAATTTATCCCGAACACCCTGTAGATGCGATCCCCCTCGTTAAGAAGGTGTTTTTTCCTGGTTTTCCAAATGTGGTGCTTAATCACATTTATTAGGAAAATCAGGTGTTTCTTGTTTTTGGTTACTGGGGGAGGAAACTGTAGAAAGACTATTTCGGGGAATGTGAGCGCTGGGATGGCAAGCACCTCAGCCAGTCTGTGCCAAACACGCTGTGCTGGCGGGCAGTGAAAGAAGAAGTGCCCTACGGTTTCTATCGCACCGCAGACGTCGCAGAAGGGTTGCATGGTCGCGGGTTGTAAGCTGATTTTACGAGTTTCACCGGGAGTCTGCCGTAGGCGATTCTCCAGGCTAAGTCCCGGTGAAATGGTTGCCCCCAGCTGTTTTTTATGTTGGTGAACAGCACCTCTTCGTTTGTGCCCAGATCGGGTTTTTCCCAGTCAAAGCTGTCAAAAATTTTCCAGTACAGCTTGTTTGGACTGAGCTGAAGCACTCGAACTCCATCCGTTGCCAATTTTTTAAAAAGTTTACATATTGTGTAGTACCACTCAGGCACCGTCTCTGCACATGGTCCGGCGTGGCCAGTGATCCCGAAGTAGGGTAGGAAAAATCCTAAGAAGTATTTCATCAGATTGCCGGAAGGGTGATTTGATGCCAGTGCTTTCCGTATGGTCTGAGCAGCGTTGGTTAGGTGGCAGTATTTGAGGATTGGCAGGGCGAATCCCCCTTGTGTGGGGGGGAAGATGGAGAAATGCCCTGCGCACCTCGTGTTTCCTGTTGTTCCAGAAAAAATTAGTGATATGTTTGTGAATGGCGTTGTCTTGTGTGTCTGTTATGTTTGTGAGGTTAATGGTGTGCAGTAACATCGGTTTTAGGACTGTTTTGATAACTGTTGCTCTACCTTCGAATGATAGGTAGTTGGGACTGAAGGGTTTTAGTTTTTCGCAACACATTTCTATTAAGTGTTGTATTTGCAACACTGGGGTCTCTAGGAAGGGAATTCCTAGTATTGTTAATGGGCCGGTTGTGGGTTTCAGACCATACGGAAGACTGGCAGGGTCGAATTTCCCATAAATTTTGATTCTTGTTTTTTCTGGGTTGGTGTGAAGACCACTGAGCACGCTGAACTCTCGCAGTATGCCGAAGAAGATGTAAATCGATTCGGAATCCCTAAGGGTTCCGACAATGTCATCGGCATATGCGACAGTTTTGCTCTGTTTGAAGCCTAAGGGTAGCGGTATTCCTCTTACTGCGCGCGTCTCATCAATTTTTTTTAGAAGAGGCTCTAGTACTAAAGAGAAAAGAAGGGGGCTAAGGGGGCAGCCTTGCCGAACCCCTCTGCGTATGGGAATGGGTTCTGAAAGAAACCCATTAATCGCAAATTACAATAAAAAAATTTTGTGAGTTCAACGTATCTCATCATTGGCCTGTGGAGTAAGATAGGCTGAGATTCAGCAGATAGTAGGAGAGGAAATAAAGATAGAGTGCATAGTGGTAGAGTAGATGAATGAGGCCTCAGCTGACCTGTTTTAGCTGTTGACCCCCCAGGGGTGCTTCTAAAACGGTCGTTGATTTTTCACTTTTAAAAAGGAAAAATCCTGAAAAGGAAAAAAAAGGAGAGACTAGGCAAACTTAACAAGTGTAAATAAATCTAAAGACTGTGTGGAAGACAATTCTATAGAGGAATGAGTTTGCCGAGCAAACCCAGAACAGTATAACCAGGAAAAGAAGGGAGATGACCTGGCCCGGAAGACCCCGCCCTGAAAAGGGCTTGGGACCACCTCGATGTTGGCCTTCGCAGTCCGGGTTTGTTCAGGTCAACCCCAACCTGGGGACAGAAAAACTTTCAACTGTGAAAGGACTAGACCTACCTGTGGGTTAAACGCTGATCAGGAAGGAAGATCGGGATAGCGTCAACACCTACAACTTGAAGGTGTTATAGGTGCAGACACAGCCGGATTCCCCCCTGTATGATCTGGCAGATGGTTGGTGGATCACACCATCTCCTCAGGAACCGCTCTTCTCCCCGTAAGTACCTTTCCTGCTCCAGGAAGCGGCGGAGGTAGGCTGAGAGACAGTTCTTAACACGGAGATAGATGCGATCCCCCTCGTTAAGAAGGTGTTTTTTCCTGGTTTTCCAAATGTGGTGCTTAATCACATTTATTAGGAAAATCAGGTGTTTCTTGTTTTTGGTTACTGGGGGAGGAAACTGTAGAAATACTATTTCGGGGAATGTGAGCGCTGGGATCGCAAGCACCTCAGCCAGTCTGTGCCAAACACGCTGTGCTGGCGGGCAGTGAAAGAAGAGGTGCCCTACGGTTTCTATCGCACCGCAGACGTCGCAGAAGGGGTTGCATGGTCGCGGGTTGTAAGCTGATTTTACGAGTTTCACCGGGAGTCTGCCGTAGGCGATTCTCCAGGCTAAGTCCCGGTGAAATGGTTGCCCCCAGCTGTTTTTTATGTTGGTGAACAGCACCTCTTCGTTTGTGCCCAGATCGGGTTTTTCCCCGTCAAAGCTGTCAAAAATTTTCCAGTACAGCTTGTTTGGGCTGAGCTGAAGCACTCGAACTCCATCCGTTGCCAATTTTTTAAAAAGTTTACATATTGTGTAGTACCACTCAGGCACCGTCTCTGCACATGGTCCGGCGTGGCCAGTAATCCCGAAGTAGGGTAGGAAAAATCCTAAGAAGTATTTCATCAGATTGCCGGAAGGGTGATTTGATGCCAGTGCTTTCCGTATGGTCTGAGCAGCGTTGGTTAGGTGGCAGTATTTGAGGATTGGCAGGGCGAATCCCCCTTGTGTGGGGCGAAGATGGAGAAATGCCCTGCGCACCTCGTGTTTCCTGTTGTTCCAGAAAAAATTAGTGATATGTTTGTGAATGGCGTTGTCTTGTGTGTCTGTTATGTTTGTGAGGTTAATGGTGCGCAGTAACATTGGTTTTAGGACTGTTTTGATAACTGTTGCTCTACCTTCGAATGATAGGTAGTTGGGACTGAAGGGTTTTAGTTTTTCGCAACACATGTCTATTAAGTGTTGTGTTTGCAACACTGGGGTCTCTAGGAAGGGAATTCCTAGTATTGTTAATGGGCCGGTTGTGGGTTTCAGACCATACGGAAGACTGGCAGGGTCGAATTTCCCATAAATTTTGATTCTTGTTTTTTCTGGGTTGGTGTGAAGACCACTGAGCACGCTGAACTCTCGCAGTATGCCGAAGAAGATGTAAATCGATTCGGAATCCCTAAGGGTTCCGACAATGTCATCGGCATATGCGACAGTTTTGCTCTGTTTGGAGCCTAAGGGTAGCGGTATTCCTCTTACTGCGCGCGTCTCATCAATTTTTTTTAGAAGAGGCTCTAGTACTAAAGAGAAAAGAAGGGGGCTAAGGGGGCAGCCTTGCCGAACCCCTCTGCGTATGGGAATGGGTTCTGAAAGAAACCCATTAATCGCAATGTGCGTTGTTGTTTTACTGTACATGCTTTTGATTGCTTCCCTTACGCAGGCCGCCACTCCGACTTTCTCTAGGATATAGTGCAGGAAGTTGTGCTTTGCACTATCGAACGCTTTATCTAAGTCTACTGATACGAGTGCAAGTGGGAGTTCCTTATTCGTCACAAAGCGAAGAAGGTCTCTTATCAGGAAGAGGTTGAGCGCCATCGATCTTCCCGGAACTCCGTATACTTGAGTGCTGGTTAGCACATTCCCAATGCCCAACTTCAGACGGTTACAAATTACTCTTGCGAATAATTTGTAGTCTGTGTTGGTCAAGGAAATGGGCCTCCAGCTACCCATGCTATTTAGGTCTCTCCCTTTCTTGGGGATGAAAATTGTGTACCCGCTAACGAAGTCAGCAGGCACGTCACCAGTGAATAGGAAGCTGTTGAATAGTGAGACCAGGATAGGCAAGATGAAGTTCCAGGCTGAGCGATAGAGCTCAACGCCTAGCCCATCCAGGCCAGGGGTTTTCCGTAGCTTAAGCTGTTTATAGGCTCGAGTAACCTCTTCCGAAGTGATTGGTCTCTTTTGAAGAGTTCTGAGGTGTTCAGGCATGTTGTCAATGTTCCACACTCCGAAGTCGCCTGTCTCCTCAGCTTCGTCGGAATAGGTTCTCGTGTAATGCTGGGAAAATTGCCGCAGGATGTCTCCCGTGGTTGTTAGTGTTTGCCCGTTAGCATGAATTTGCCGAACCGCTTTCTCATCTTGTGCTGCTATGCGCTGCCGGTTATAAAAAGCGGCCGAAGGTGTTTCCGCCTGCCGGAGAAACAATCTGGTGCGAAAATCGAGCTCGGCGACTTTTTTTCGTCGAAGTGCCTCGAGTTCGATTTCCACGGCTTTAATAAGCGAATCGCTAGGAATACCGTTTCTCTGGTTAGCCCGGTACCACCCTAGCTCTCGGTACAGCTCTCTCATTTTTTTTCTTTGCGCGTGAGCTCTTTCTCTGGAGATGTTTTGGAAGAGCTCTTTTGCCTCGGTTTTGAACTGGGCCCACGCGTCCCAGTCCCAGTGGGCCCTTTTCCTTCCTTCGCATAGCAGCTGCAAATCCTTGCTATAAATTTTGGGGAAGCTTGGAGGCATTTTCCAGGGTCCTCTCGATGTTTCTACGACCTCGGGTAGTTCGATGTTCATAAGAACCATTTTATGGTCTGTTATCGAGCTACCAACCGCTATATGCCTGACCGAGATAACTTGTGGCCCAAGGTTCCTGGAAATATAGAGGCGGTCTAGTCGCGTTGCGACTCCCCCGCTCGCCCATGTGGTTCCCACTGTGTCTGGATTATGTTCCCTCCAGATGTCGATGAGGTCGACATTATCACAGCAGAGTTGCAGTTCCCTAGAGCCACCGGTACCGGAGTTGATGTTGCCACCAACTTTGTCAACTCTTGCGTCAGCGATGCAGTTCCAGTCCCCCCCGGCGATGATATACTGAGCCCCGTGTAAATAGGGTTCTATGGACATGAAGAATCCGCTTCGCTGGTGGGCGTTGTTGGGGGCATATACATTAAGGAAGCGGATGACTCTACCTCCAAACTTCCAGTCTATAGAGACTAGACGTCCTGCAGCATCTTTCTGTACATTGAAAAACCCGCCTAGAATAGGCTGACGAATAAGGATTCCCACCCCCCTCGCACAGCGCTCTCCGAAACACCAGAAGCTCTGAACGGGGAAGCTTCTGGAGAAGTTTTCTATGTCCCAGTACTGATAAAAATGCGTCTCCTGAAGAAAGAGTACATGAACCTCATGCAGTAAGATTAGGCTCCAAACAGCGCGTTGTGCATTGACGGAGCGCAGACCGTTAATGTTGAGAGTGGCGACTCGAAAAGTGTTGTTCATTTTAGTGGTGTAGTTATAGGGCGGGACAATTAGAATTTTAGTGTCTCTTCGGTAACTATTTTGATTAGTGCTTGGTATAGCGCTGTGATGTCGCAGTCATGTAAGCCCATATTGGCAGCTAGAATGGAGTTTCTAAAGGAGTTTTGTTCCTCATTTAGAATATCTGGCACGGCAAGTTTGTCCCATTCCAAGCCAACACAGGGTTTTGATGAACCCTTTGTGTAGTGGGCATAGAAGTGTGGCTCGCCTCCCCCCCCCCCACCCCCCCCCCCCCCCACCCCCCCCCCCCCCCACCCCCCCCCCCCCCCACCCCCCCCCCCCCCCACCCCCCCCCCCCCCCACCCCCCCCCCCCCCCACCCCCCCCCCCCCCCACCCCCCCCCCCCCCCACCCCCCCCCCCCCCCACCCCCCCCCCCCCCCACCCCCCCCCCCCCCCACCCCCCCCCCCCCCCACCCCCCCCCCCCCCCACCCCCCCCCCCCCCCACCCCCCCCCCCCCCCACCCCCCCCCCCCCCCACCCCCCCCCCCCCCCACCCCCCCCCCCCCCCACCCCCCCCCCCCCCCACCCCCCCCCCCCCCCACCCCCCCCCCCCCCCACCCCCCCCCCCCCCCACCCCCCCCCCCCCCCACCCCCCCCCCCCCCCACCCCCCCCCCCCCCCACCCCCCCCCCCCCCCACCCCCCCCCCCCCCCACCCCCCCCCCCCCCCACCCCCCCCCCCCCCCACCCCCCCCCCCCCCCACCCCCCCATCCTTAAGAAATTTGATACAGACTACCCTGGCTGCTTGAATCTCTTTACTCAAGTAAATGACACTGAAGATGATGATTTAGACATAGAAGAGGACATTACACCTGTTCTACCTACAAAGTCTCCCCGACAGCTCGATTGTTCTCATGAGGAACAATCTAATAAAAGACGAAGAACATCGGGAGGTGAACTGGAAGATAATGTATCAACTCAACAAAATCAGATCTCCCAAGACAGAAAAGATAAGGACCCTCCAGTTATCCTTCGAGACAAAAACAAATGGACCTCAGTCTCAAGATCCCTAGGAGATCATAATATCAATTTTTCCTGGGCAAGAAATACGGAAGAGGGTGTAAAGATCCACCCTACCACTGTCACCGATTATCGCTTGATGACCAAATTGTTTGACAACTCCAAACTGCCCTTCCACACCTTTGCACTAGCAAGCGAGAAGAACTTAAAGGTAGTTCTAAGAGGAGTGGCTGAAGGCATCTCAACTGATGAGATTACAGCTGACCTCATCAATCAAGGACTGACTCCAACCAAAGTCACTAGAATGTTGAGATCAGATAAAACACCAATGCCACTGGTGTTGGTCGAAATCTCTAATACACAAAAAAGCATCTATGAATTAACGGACATCTGTAAGCTTAAAATCACAACCGAACCTCTAAGGAAGAAGGCATCGGCAGGGCAGTGCCACAGATGCCAGAGGTTCGGGCATGCCCAAAAACTGTGCAGAGCTGCATATAGATGCCTAAAATGCGGTGAGGGTCATCAAACCAACTCCTGCACCAAACCCAGGTCAACACCTGCCTGTTGTGCCAACTGTAGAGGACCACACCCCTCTAATTACAAGGGTTGCCTTTTCCATCCAAAAAACCGTGGATCATTAAGAAGTAACCACGCTCCTCCAAGAAATGACACAATGCACATCCAAGAAGTCCGCCCTCCAGAACATATTACCTCACATTCAACATCACAGGAAGGCATTAGACCCTCAACCATGTCCAAATCATATGCAGAAGCGGTAAGAACCCAGACTTCTTCATCACAAGAGCGAACAAGCTCTAATCTCACTTCAGCTTTAACCTCGTCACTTGCAACAATGCTGCATGAATTCAGCAAAGCAAGCACCTCACCATCCTCCAGAAAAAAGATTCTACCTAGAAACCCAATCCATACTAACAGCTCTCTATAATGTTTAAAAAATTTAAACCAAATTCTCTCATGATAACAGCATGGAATGCCAATGGCTTAACAAACAAAATTCTCGAGCTGCAAGAATTTGCAAAAAGATACAATCCAGACATAATCCTGATCAGTGAATCCCACCTCAGACCATCAAACAATCCAAAACTAAGAGGTTATATTTTATACAGGACAGACAGACTTAACTCTAGTGGAGGTGGAACAGCTATCTTTATCAAAAATTATTTAAGCCACAACTCGCTGACCAACCCCCAAACTCTAAACCTTGAGGTGATGGGTGTGGAGGTGCACACAAATAACGCTGGCAAACTCAAAATCTACGCAGCGTACAATCCTCCCAGTATTCCACTATTGACAGCAGACCTAGACTCCATCCTCGGCTCCACAGATTCCATAATCATAGCTGGAGACCTTAACTCTAAACATACGGCTTGGTTCAGTTCGTCAATCAACACCAAAAGACGTACCTTATACAACTACACATTACTCAACTCATCAATAGTAGCTGGACCCACTGAGCCCACCCACTACAGCCCATCAGGAAGTTCTGATGTATTAGACATAGTTATCCTCAGAAACATCAAATATCAATACCAGCTGGAGACAGTAGAAGAGCTTAACTCAGATCATAATCCCATCCTACTCAGGTTAGGACTTCAAGACCAACTCTCTCCCCATCATTCTTTCATACCATGGGACAAGCTCTCTAAGGTTCTTCCAATCCACATCGGTCCTCCCCCTGTCATTCGTAAAAAAGAAGAAATATATCAAGCTGTAAACAACTTAACTATGCAAATCAACACAGCAATAGCATTAGTCACTCAAACCACTGTCTTCCACGCTTCCAAGATCCCAGAAGAGATAATGGACCTGATTAGAGCCAAAAACAAGGCCAGAAAGCGATATCACAACACCAGAGCCCCGCAGGACAAAGCAACCTTAAACACTTTGAACAGACAGGTTCGAGAAGCCCTCCAGGTCCACAGAAACTCCAAATGGGAAACCAAACTGAAAGAAATCAACCCAGAAGATAACTCCATGTGGAAGTTTGTAAAATCTCTTCGTACCAAAAGACAACCACTTCCCCCTTTAAAGACCAATCTTGGAGTTGCACACACAGATGAAGAAAAAGCAGAAGCCCTAATTGACAATCTGGAAAATCAATGCAGCCCATCTTATGCAAACTTAAATATCAATCTTATTTACAAAGTCCATCGTAAAGTTAGAAATGCACTAAGTCAGCTTAAGGATGATTCAGAAACCATCATCCCCACATCTCCAACAGAAATAATAAATATCATTTCCCATCTGAAGAATAAAAAGGCCCCCGGCCCTGACGGCATTACCAATAGAATAATAAAGCTACTCCCACGGAAAGCCATAATTCATCTAGTTAATATTACCAATTCCATCTTAAGATTCCAATACTTTCCCTCTGATTGGAAAGTCGCGGACATTATACCTCTGAAAAAACCTGGTAATAACCCACAACTTCCCCAAAGCTACAGGCCCATCAGTCTTCTTTCCTGTCTTGGCATAGTGACAGAAAAGTTCATCCTATCAAGACTGCAAACAGCAGTGGACCAACAGAAAATAATCCCAAATGAACAATTTGGGTTTCGCAAAGCTCACAACATGGTGCAACAAATTCACCGACTAACAGAACATATCACTCATGGTTTTAACTGGCACCTTCATACTGCTGCTGTATTTTTGGATGTTGCCAAGGCTTTTGATAAGGTCTGGCATCAAGGCCTTATCTTCAAACTAATTGAAAACAATATCCCAATTAAACTAGTGAAACTCATATATTCATATATCAATGAAAGATACATGCAAGTAAAACTCAACGGAATTGTTTCTTCAAGGCGCAGAATCCAGGCGGGAGTACCTCAAGGTTCTCTTCTGGCCCCAATACTTTTCACAACTTACATGGCAGATGTTCCTCTCAACCCAAAAACTACTACGGCTCTTTATGCCGACGATACCGCTATTCTGGCCAGATCGCTCAGCCCTCACCTAGCAATCACTAGACTCCAAGGAAGTATCAATGAGCTAGCAAACTGGTTCACCAACTGGAGAATTCAAGTAAACCCCCTCAAAAGCTCAGCCATGATGTTTTCAAGAAGAAAGATCTGCAACAAAGAAGACATCCTGCTCTCTGGTCAAAAGATCCCATGGCATTCAGAGACCAAATATCTTGGGGTATTGATGGATAAGAAACTCCTTTTCAACAAACACATCAATCTCGTTTGTTCCAAATCTTCCAAAGTCATAGCTCAGCTCTACCCATTGATCAACCGCAAGAGCAAATTGAACCTACATAATAAATTGCTTCTTTACCGGATGGTAATACGTCCAGTCATCACCTACGCCTCACCAGCATGGAGTCACACTTCAAGATCAAACATTTCAAAATTGCAGAGCATCCAAAATAAATGCCTTAGGATGATCCTGGATGCACCGTGGTTCGTCAGAAATTCACAGATTCACCGAGAAACCGGCATTCCATACATCTCCTCCCTTCTTCGTGATCTTGCAAAAAAATTCTTCGTGAAGTCAAGTTCACATTCAAACCCACTAATCGTGCAAGCTGTCAATTACAATGAGACTGATTACTACAAACACAAAAGACCGAAGGCTATTCTTCTCTCAACTGATCATAGCTAACACTACTGCCCTCAGAGGGCGAGCTTAATTGCTCACAAATCTCCCATTCCCAAATAACTCTCATTACAGATAAAGGGGAATATGAAAAGCACTTGTGCTTCACCCATCCTGTCAGTAACGTCAATGGTCAATGGTGGTCGATCGAGGTGAGATTGATGGACAAATTTGCGGATTAAAATAATGTATCCCTCTTTCCAACTTGGACTATGACTATATATATATATGTTATATGTTAAATATATGTTAAAGGTACCACATATATATATATATATATGTTAAAGATACCAAGCAATTTTAAACCTGGTTTTACTCCATTTCCCAAGTATATATATATGTTAAAGATACCACATATATATATATATGTTAAAGATACCAAGCAATTTTAAACCTGGTTTTACTCCATTTCCCAAGTAAGCAAACAGACTAAAAGTCAAGTTTGCGCCTGCAATTGATGCAAGTCTAACTGATCCCACAGGTAGTGCAGGACCAGGGCAACTCGTGGCAAAGGTGGAACAAGCAACGATCACTAATCTTAATATTTACCCTTAATGCCAAAACACATCTCCAAGAAGGGGATGTATGATGTTTTGTATTAAAGGCAAGGGGCCACTACCCAGACCGGTTTCGACCTTTATTGAGGTCTCGTCAGTGGGAGCTAGGCTAGAAATAGAAATACCAAGATTTAGTAATACAGAGCTTGTAAGTATTTTGCCAAAACAAGTTACCATAAGGTGTTTTAACCTTATTAAATAAAAATCTCTGGAGGAGATATAAATGTAGAAAGTATTTTACCTATTAGGTAAAAATACTTTCTACATATATATATATATATATATATATATATATATATATATATATATATATATATATATATATATATATATATATATATATATATATATATATATATATATATATATATATATATACAGGGTGTTCGGGATAAATTTGACATATTTATAATTAATTATATTTTTCCGTAAGTTACATGTATTAACACACACTTCTCTTCATTTAAAAGTTTGGACCCTTCTTCATTCATATACAAGATGTCAGAAAGGATGGATAGCTGGAACCCACCTGAATCATGGAAGAGAATAACTTGTATCATGATGATTCGTGCCCGCCATCAAAATAAGGATATTACGACTGCTGCCCAATGCTCCCTGAATACAGTAAAAACAATCAGGCATGAACTAGAGACTTGCAATGGTGACTACGAGGATGTAGCAAGAAGAAAGATCCCTAGCAGACGATCTGATTGCGTTCGTACAGCAGAATTCCTCGCAAATCTGCAGGAACAGGTGTTGAAGAACCCTGGCATTGGAATTCGGGCTTTGTTTGTGGAGTTGCTAACTGTAGTCAAGCCCTGGATAACAAGGGTAGCCAATGGTAGGCCGTATGTATGGCAGCAGGATTCGGCCCCTTGCCACACCTCTGGGAAAAGTCAAAAATGGTTGTCTGAAAATTTCTACGACTTCACCAGTCCAAATGTTTGGCCTCCAAACTCCCCAGACCTTAACCCCATGGATTATTTTGTATGGGGCGCAGTTGAAAAAGACACCAATCGCACTTCCAGTAATACAAAAGCCCAGTTAATGGATAAAATTAAAACAGTTTTTGCGGCCCTTCCCAGGGAGACTGTAGCATCAGCTTGTTCGAGGTTCCGAAGCAGAATTGAAGCTGTGATCGATGCTAATGGTGGTTATTTTGAGTAAATCTTGTTGATAGTATTGTAATTAACTCTGCCTGTAATGTTTTTTTGTCAATTCATTAAATTTAATAGATACAAAGAAGATTTTCTTTTTCCTTACGAAACTGTCAAATTTATCCCGAACACCCTGTAGGTGTGGTTCCTATGAGCACCTGGGAGCAGAATGCGGTAAGGCAAAATGTAGTAATTGCGGTGATTCTGGACATTCCCTACAACAATGCAATAACCCTTGCAAAAAATGCCACCAGGCAGACCACAGGTTCAACACCTGTACACAGAGATCATTAGCAGAACGTGCGGGGGGTTTGATACAACCGCTCCTCACCCCTCCCCCCATCCCAGATAATACGGAAACACCCATAGAATGCACCTCCGCTTTTCCTCCTCTACCCACAACAGGGTCCAAATCTAAAGGGAGGGAACAGGAGAATTTCAAACAGACCATACTGGTGCCAAGAAACAAGCCCAAAAGCCAAAGAAAAGCAGAAAACAAGAACCCCCTCACAAACAGAGACGCAGCCGAAGACACACAGACAGAGGAAATGGAAACCTCTACTGTCAAACGCCAGAGGGAGCATGCGGAAGAGGAGCAGGCTACATGCAAAAGACTGCCCACTGGGGGAAATCCAGTCACCCCCCCCACAACTGACACACGACAAACCCCCGCCCATTTCCCAGAATAATAAAAGGGGGAGTTGCCATTCTCCAACTCGTTCAAACAGACCAAGAAGGTCATGAAAGGTTTGTCACCCCTATAGAAAGGAGCGGCGAGCCACGTTTCTTTACCCACTACTAGGAGGGTGCATCCAAACCCTGTGTTAATCTGGAATGGGGAAACTTCGTCGTGCCTGATATTCTTAGCGAACAACAGGACTCCTTCGGGAACACCATCGTAGCCACTAATCTGGGCTTACATGAAAGTGACATAACATCACTACACCAAGCAGTAATTGAAATAGCAAACGGGGAGGTACTAAACCTCAACCGTACCTTCTAAACTCAACTATTAACATGAACAACAAATTTCGCGTCGCCACTCTCAACATTAACGGTCTGCGCTCCGTCTCCGCACAACGCGCTGTTTCGAGCCTACTCTTACTGCATGAGGTTCATGTACTCTTTCTTCAGGAGACGCACTTTTATCAGTACTGGGACATAGAAAACTTCTCCAGAAGCTTCCCCGTTCAGAGCTTCTGGTGTTTCGGAGAGCGCTGTGCGAGGGTGGTGGGAATCCTTGTTCGTCAGCCTATTCTAGGCGTGTTTTTCAATGTAGGACGTCTAGTCTCTATAGACTGGAAGTTTGGAGGTAGAGTCATCCGCTTCCTTAATATATATGACCCCAATAACGCCCACCAGCGAAGCGGGTTCTTCACGTCCCTAGAACCCTATTTACACGGGGCTCAGTATATCATCGTCGGGGGGGACTGAAACTGCATCCCTGACGTAAGATTTGACAAAGTTGGTGGCAACATCAACTCCGGTACCGGTGGCTCTTGGGAACTGCAACTCTGCTGTGATAATGTCGACCTCATCGACATCTGGAGGGAACATAATCCAGACACACAGTGGGTACCACATGGGCGAGAGGAGGAGTCGCAACGCGACTCGACCGCCTTTACATCTCCAGGAACCTAGGGCCACGAGTTATCTCGGTCAGGCATATAGCGGTTGGTAGCTCGATAACAGACCATAAAATGGTTCTGATGAACATCGAACTACCCGAGGTCGTAGAAACATCGAGAGGACCATGGAAAATGCCTCCAAGCTTCCCCAAAATTTATAGCAAGGATTTGCAGCTGCTATGCGAAGGAAGGAAAAGGGCCAACTGGGACTGGGACGCGTGGGCCCAGTTCAAAACAGAGGCAAAAGAGCTCTTCCAAAACATCTCCAGAGAAAGAGCTCACGCGCAAAGGAAAAAAAATGAGAGAGCTGTATCGAGAGCTAGGGTGGTATCGGGCCAACCAGAGAAATGGTATTCTTAGCGATTCGCTTATTAAAGCCGTGGAAATCGAACTCGAGGCACTTCTTCGAAAAAAAGTCGCCGAGCTCGATTTTCGCACCAAACTGTTTCTCCGGCAGGCGGAAACACTTTCGGCCGCTTTTTATAACCGGCAGCACAAGACGAGAAAACGGTTCGGCAAATTCATGCTAACGGACAAACACTCACAACCACGGGAGACACCCTGCGGCAATTTTCCCAGCATTGCACGAGAACCTATTCCGACGAAGCTGAGGAGACAAGCGACTTTGGAGTGTGGAACATTGACAACATGCCTGAATACCTCAGAACTCTTTAAAAGAGACCAATCACTTCTGAAGAGGTTACTCAAGCCTATAAACAGCTTAAGCTACGGAAAACCCCTGGCCTGGATGGGTTAGGCGTTGAGCTCTATCGCTCAGCCTGGAACTTCATCTTGCCTATCTTGGTTTCATTATTCAACAGATTCCTATTCACTGGTGATGTGAATGCTGACTTCGTTAGCGGTACACAATTTTCATCCCCAAGAAACGGAGAGACCTGAATAGCATGGGTGGCTGGAGGCCCATTTCCTTGACTAACACAGACTACAAATTATTCGCAAGAGTGATTTGTAACCGTCTCAAGTTGGGCATTGGGAATGTGCTAACCAGCACTCAAGTATACGGAGTTCCGGGAAGATCGATGGCGCTCAACCTCTTCCTGATAAGAGACCATCTTCGCTTTGTGACGAACAAGGAACTCCCACTTGCACTCGTATCAGTAGACTTAGATAAAGCGTTCGATAGTGCAAAGCACAACTTCCTGCACTATATCCTAGAGAAAGTCGAAGTGGCGGTCTGCGTAAGGGAAGCAATCAAAAGCATGTTCGGTAAAACAACAACGCACATTGCGATTAATGGGTTTCTTTCAGAACCCATTCCCATACGCAGAGGGGTTCGGCAAGGCTGCCTCCTAAGCCCCCTTCTTTTCTCGTTAGAACTAGAGCCTCTTCTAAAATAAAATTGATGAGACGCGCGCAGTAAGAGGAATACCGCTACCCTTAGGCTGCAAACAGAGCGAAACTGTCGCATATGCCGATGACATTGTCGGAACCCTCAGGGATTCCGAATCGATTTACATCTTCTTCGGCATACTGCGAGAGTTCAGCGTGCTCAGTGGTCTTCACACCAACCCAGAAAAAACAAGAATCAAAATTTATGGGAAATTCGGCCCTGCCAGTCTTCCGTATGGTCTGAAACCCACAACCGGCCCATTAACAATACTAGGAATTCCCTTCCTAGAGACCCCAGTGTTGCAAACACAACACTTAATAGAAATGTGTTGCGAAAAACTCAAACCCTTCAGTCCCAACTACCTATCATTCGAAGGTAGAGCAACAGTTATCAAAACAGTCCTAAAACCGATATTACTGCACACCGTTAACCTCACAAACATCACAGACACACAATACAACGCCATTCACAAAAATATCACTAATTTTGTCTGGAACAACAGGAAACACGAGGTGCGCAGGGCATTTCTCCATCTTCCCCCCACACAAGGGGGATTCGCCCTGCCAATCCTCAAATACTGCCACCTAACCATCACTGCTCAGACCATACGGAAAGCACTGGCATCAAATCACCCTTCCGGCAATCTGATTAAATACTTAGGATTTTTGCTACCCTACTTCGGGACCACTGGCCACTCCGGACCATGTGCGGAGACGGTGCCTGAGTGGTACTACACAATATGCAAACTTTTCAAATAATTGGCAACGGATGGAGTTCGAGTGCTTCAGCTCAGCCCAAACAAGCTGTACTGGAAAATTTTTGACAACTTTGACTGGGAAAAGCCCGATCTGGGCACAAACGAAGAGGTGCTGTTCACCAACATAAAAAACAGCTGGGGGCAACCATTTCACAGGGACTTAGCCTGGAGAATGGCCTACTGCAGACTCCCGGTGAAACTGGTAAAATCAGCCTACAACCCACGACCATGCAACCCCTTCTGCGACGTCTGCGGTCCGATAGAAACCGTAGGGCACCTATTCTTTCACTGCCCGCCAACACAGCGTGTTTGTCTCAGACTGGCTGAGGTGCTTGCGATCCCAGCGCTCACATTCGCCGAAGTAGTCCTGCTACAGTTTCCTCCCCCAGTAACCAAAAACAAGAAACACCTGATTTTCGTAATAAATGTGATTAAACACCACATTTGGAAAATCAGGAAAAAATACCTTCTTAACGAGGAGGATCGCATCTATCTCCGTGTTAAGAACTGTCTCTCAGCCTACCTCCCCCACTTCCTGGAGCAGGTAAGGTACTTACTGGAAGAAGAGTGGTTCCAGAGGAGATGGTGCGATCCTCCAACCATCTGCCAGATCATACAGGGGGGGGGGGGAATCCGGTTGTGTCTGCACCTATAACACCTTCAAGTTGTAGGTGTTGACGCTATCTCGATCTTCCTTCCTGATCAGCGATTACCCCACAGTATGTCTAGTCTTTTCGCAGTTGAAAGTTTTTCTGTCCCCAGGTTGGGGTTGACCTCAACAAACCCGGACTGCGAAAGCCAACATCGAGGTGGTCCCAAGCCCTTTTCAGGGCGGGGTCTTTTGGGCCAGGTCATCTCCCTTCTTTTCCTGGTTATACTGTTCTGGGTTTGCTCTGCAAACCCTTTCCTCTATAGAATTGTCTTCCACATAGTCTTTAGATTTATTTACAGTTATTAAATTTGTTTAGTCTCTCCTTTTTTTTCCTTTTCAGGATTTTTCCTTTTAAAAGTGAAAAATCAACGACCGTTTTAGAAGCACCCCTGGGGGGTCAACAGCTAAAACAGGTCAACTGAGACCTCTTTCATCTACTCTACTACTATGCACTCTATCTTTATTTCCTCTTCTACTATATGCTGAACCTCAGCCTATCTTACTCCACAGGCCAATGATGAGATAAGTTGAACTCACAAATTATTTATTAATGGATGGCAATGCTGTAGCCAATGAAGTTCTAACTGAGGCTCGGCTATTGCTGTTGCCCTCCTGCCATGATCAAAGCTTTAATAGCTCAATAACACCTTATCCCTACACTGTCCTCTACAGATAACGGGGAAGATGAAAAGCATTCTTGCTTCGCCCCTTTAAGCCAGTCCTTACAATAAGGAACGGTGGGTGACCCTACTGGCACCGATCTTATTCTGGATCTGGATATGATCCTGTGAAGATCATACTTCACAGGATAATTTCTGTAGTATGGTTAGCAATTTCGCGTGTTGTTCGTGAAACAAACAAACTTAGCATCTGTTCATAACCGTTGACATCGGCACGAGTCCCATCGGGCCTCACGATATATATATATATATTTAACGGAGATTTAGAGATCTTCCTAAACCCCGGACCGGGGCAGTAATAAACACTTGGTGGTGGGAATAGCTAGCCCCCCCCCCCCCCTCGCCAGCTATGACCAATGTTTTGCCGCGCACGCGGACTCTCGGCATCGAGACTGACGCTGATCTGAGTTCCCGACTTTTGGTTAAGCCCTGATTGACTGCGTCGGTGCGGACCAGATATATTTGGATTTACTCCTTTCGGTAGTGGCAGATACCAAGTCGTAGTTAGGAGCGCCGAGACTAGGGACAAGTTGCTCAAAGGCTTTCAATGTAACAGAAAGGAAATTTTTCCGTTCATGGTGGTGAGCATTATCAAACTGCTCAAAATCCCCAGATTCCCCTTGGAATATATATACAATGTGATGAAAAAGTAATCCACGAAGTGTTTGGGAAATGGGGTATTGTTCGAAACATACAAATCTTAAACGATGCAGACAACCCCCAATGCAAGTCGGGGGAAGTAAACATCTCGCTCGAGATGAAAACAGCGGTTCCAAACTTCGTCAGCATCGGATCCGCTAGGGTAATGGTAAACTACCCTGGCGTTAAGAAGCAATGCTTCCGATGTGGATCCCTCGACCATCTAGGAGCGAACTGCCCAAAACTGACATGCAAAAACTGCCTAACGACAAGTCATTCACTACACAAATGTCTCATGGTCTGCCTGAAATGTGGTTCCAAGGACCACAAAGTTAACACCTGCCCATCAAGAACGCATGCAGAAAGGATGGGAGGTGCTATTATGCCAGTCACAGTCACCTCAGTAGAGATGTTTACAGCTACTACAGAACAAGAGTCGGGAAACACGGATTTTCCAACTATAAACGAGGCATACGGCAATATATCGGCTATAGAAGAAAAGGCAGTCGCCACAGAAACCATAGCCTGCAAACCCAAGAAAGAGAAGAAACGAGAAACAGCCAATAAACAAGCTGTGTCACATGATGAAATCACTGCAGAAGGAAAAGTACATAAAACAGAAAACATGGAGGCAAGCAGCGCCCCCTTCAAAAGACCCCTGAGTCCAGAGGAAAAAGAGATGAATAAAATAAAACCAGCAGAAACAGAAGAATTGGAGACTCCTCATGCAAAAGCAGGGGAGACTCTAAAGCATCTAGTTAAAGGTATCCCTGGGGTGGCAGGAAAATTTCAAGATGCAATAGTGAGAATAGGGGAACCTGAGCTCCCCCTCACTGGGAAATATGGTCCAAACGTAGTTAGTGCAAAATGGGGTGACTTATTTGTTGAAGACATCAGCCAAATCACCCCTGAGCAAGTACAGCTAGCCATGGACATAGATGAGGAGGCGGCATCGGCGTTCTTCATAGCTCTCTCCAAATTAGACATGGCCAAGGGAAGTGAGGTGGCTAAAAGAATAATCACCTGCCCACAAAAAGCGACAGTCATAATAACCATCCCATGGTTTCCCGTCCACAGCAATAGTTCTCTAGTTCCAACAGGTGGGGGAGGGCTTGAGAACCTGAGCGGCGAAGGCCTACAGCGAGGCGGTGCAGCTTCTTAAGAGCTGCATCACTTAGGCCAGACCCTATTTTTACCCCCACCTTCCTTTTTTTTTTTTGGTTTCCAGTTCTTTCTATAGTTTTATTTTCTCTGTACTTCATGTTTTTGTTTTTTTTTTTCATGTTTCCTTTTTAGGATTTTTCCTTTTCTTCTAAAGTGAAAAATCAACGACCGTTTTAGAATCGCCCCTGGGGGGGAAATAACTAAAACAGGTCAACTGAGGCCTCTTTTACCTACCCTACTACTATGCACTCTATCTTTATTTCCTCTCCTACTATCTGCTGACTCTCAGTCTATCTTACTCTACAGGCCAATGATGAGATACATTGAACTCACAAAATATATATATATGAGATGCCCGTATAGGGTAACGGATGGCAATGCTGAACCAATGAAGTTTAACTGAGGTTCGGCTGTTGCTGTTATCCTGGGTAAATGAGTTCGCTCTCTTAGGTTTTGACCTAAGGGAGCAATTGAGTTACCGGGGAAAGTGTTCTCCGGCATGGCCCGCTGAGGGGTACTTGCCGGTGAATTATTTTCTTCGGAATGAGCGGTTCTGCTCGGTACTCGAGTTTCACTGAGTAGAACCAACGCTGAGATTTGGACGGTCTTTCGCCCACGAATGAGTGGCCTAGAGATCGTCCGATATTTTTGAGATATCACCTTTACTTACACATACGGTGATTGATTCATTCAATCCAATATCCGTGGAGGGTAATGGATGGCAATGCTGTAGCCAATGAAGTTCTAACTGAGGCTCGGCTATTGCTGTTATCCTCCTGCCATGATCAGAGCTTTAATTGCTCAATAATACCTTATCCATATCCATACACTGTCCTCTACAGATAACGGGGAAGATGAAAAGCATTCTTGCTTCGCCCCTTTAAGCCAGTCCTTATAAGGACTATAAGGATCGGTCGTCAGAGTATGGCCAAGTCAAGTAAAATGAGGATGATTATCTGCGGTAGTCGAGTGTGTTAGTGTTTCGTATCGTGTATTATTGATGATGAATTGTGAATTTAATTGATATGTTTTAGCGATTTTTTATGTTTATTCATTGTAATAGTAGTTAATAGCTTGCTGTTATAAACAGTCGCTTAATTTTCGTCAGTGCATTATCCAGCGTCAACAGAGTGCTCGATCATCAGAGCAGGTAAGACTTTTATTTCATCTTCAAAAACATTTTTCAGGCCCTCTCCTGTTCCCTGCCCTGTGCAGCACTTGGTGGTTGAAGGGACAAGGCAGATCCTTCCCCCACTTCAAGTCTAGATTTAATTATGGATTCACCATATGAGGATCTCTCTTTCAAAGAACTTCTAGCTATTTTTCGGCAAATTGGTAACATTTTGCACACGAAATGGCCAGGAAGAGTTGAAGTTCATGAGATTATGGAGGTCGAGACAGAAGACCCTCAAACCTCCGAAATTTCTCCTCACAGTACACATGACAATGTCACAACAACTGACATAGATTCCAATGATTATCAGGAAGTCAGCAGAAAGAAGAGAAAGAAAGAGTCTATTGCTGCAGAACCTGAATTTGCACCTCAAATGGACACATCAGCACAATCTAGTGCAAGAACAGAGACAAATATACCGATACAGCCCAAAGAGAGGATCCCACCAGTAGTCTTGCGATCTAAGGAAAAATGGTCGTTGCTTGCAGAGACGATGAAGAAAAATAACATCAAGTTCTCATCAGCCAAAAACACAGATGACGGAGTCCGCATACAGCTTGAAGGAACAACGGACTACCGCCAGCTAACCAGACTTATGGACGATCATAAATTTCCATACCATACTTACCAACTCAAAAGTGAAAAGAACCTCAAGGTAGTGATCAGAGGATTGGTAGAAAACATAACATCAGAAGAAATAGCTACTGACCTTAGATTACAAGGCTTGGAGCCGATCAAGATTTCTCGAATGTATCGAGCAGACAAGCGTCCCATGCCTCTGGTCTTAGTAGAGATCAGTAAAGATCAGAGAGAAATTTATGATCTTAAAATAGTCTGCAACTTGGTCATCAAGACCGAGCCACTAAGAAGAAAGGCATCGGCTGGTCAATGCCATCGCTGCCAAAAATTTGGGCATGCGCAAATGTTATGCAGAGCAGACTACAAGTGTGTGAAATGCGGTGGCAACCATCCCTCGCACACTTGCGTCAAGCCAAAGTCCACACCTGCTAAATGTGCGAACTGCAGTGGCCCACATCCTGCTAATTACAAGGGCTGTTCTCTCCACCCATCCAACCTTCAAAAACCTAGACAGGAGTTAATTCAGCCCACGCAGAAAAATATTGTGAGATCTGTGCCTGAAATCAAAGCACGAAAAGTTACACCAGATAAATCTTATGCTTCTGTGGTTTCCTCACGTAACACCGAGGTACTCCCTGCAGCTAGCAGTCAAAATTCCTCAGCGATTCTCGCTGCCTCACTAGGGGAGATGCTAATGGCCTTCAGCAAAACAAATCCAAGCCAGGCCGATACCAACAAATTCCTTAGTAATACTCAAGTCATCTTCTCCATGATTAATGACTAATCCAGATTCAACATCAAATTCTATACAGATAATATTCTGGAATGCAAACGGTCTCAACAACAAAATTTTGGAATTACAGGAACTTATAGATCACTTACAAATTGATATTCTCCTCATTAATGAGACTCACCTACGTCCCTGCGATAATCCCAAACTCAGAAACTACTCATTACTTAGAAATGACAGACTCAATGCCAGAGGAGGAGGCACTGCCATCTTTGTCAGAAGAAACATCCGCTATAATGAGATTAAGAAGACTAATACATCTAACCTCGAGGAGACAGGCATAGAAATTCATACCAACAATGCAGGCAGCTTAAAGATTTATTCTGTATACAACCCCCCTGGCAAACCTTTACTCCCCTCTGATCTCTCTCAGCTACTAGATACAAATGAAGCAATAATTGTAGCAGGAGATCTCAATTCTAAGCATCCTTTATGGAACAGCAAGAGTTTTAACAACAACGGAATGATCCTCTACAATTTTGCCTTGAAGAGAAATATTGTTATTGCAGGCCCAATCGAGCCAACACATTATGGAGCGATCGGCAGACCTGATGTTTTGGATATTGCTATTTTTAACAATATTTGTCATCAATTTCAACTTCAAGTGGTTGACGAGCTCAGCTCAGATCACAATCCAGTACTCTTAAGTTTAGGGGGGGGAGCCTGAGCTCATTCCCAACCAATCCCACACTAATTTTGCAAAATTCAAGGCTAAAATGAACACTATCATAGACTCAGTACCTACTATCTCCACCTGTGAAGAAATTGACGTGGCAGTCAGCAATCTCGAATGTAAAATACATGCTGGCTTATCCGCAGCTTGTTCTATTTCCACCCCAGCTCAAGTCAACTCACTTCCTGAAGAAATCCTTGTTCTGATCAGGAACAAAAATAGACTCAGACGCCGCTATCACAACACACTATCTCCGCAAGACCGTCGAGAACTAAATAGAGCATCCAACCAAGTTCGTTACGCATTAAAAGATCACAAAAACCAGCAATGGGAAAGAAAACTCTGTTCTCTCAAAGCTGAAGATAATTCTCTGTGGAAGTTGACTAAAGCTCTCCGTACAGATCGCTCTAACATCCAGCCCATTCACGGAGAAAGAGGTCTTGTTTACAGAGATAATGAAAAAGCGGAAGCTTTCGTTGATGCCCTCCAGCTTCAGTGCCGTCCTAATTATACGCATGCTGATCTGACCTTCATAGAGAGGATACACCGTCGTGTACGCTCTGCACTTCGGAAACCTTGTAGCTGTGAAAATATCTGTCCCACCTCACCTAAAGAGGTCTATTCAATCATTAGGAAGCTTAAAAACAAAAAAGCACCTGGTCCAGATGAAATTACCAACAAAACAATTAAAGCCCTCCCACACAAAGCTGTCATGCATTTAGTAGCCATTATTAATGCAATTCTGAGATTAAATTATTTCCCCTCAAGATGGAAACAAGCTGATATATTCCTTATCCTTAAACCTGGTAAGGCACCACAAATGCCACAGAGCTATAGACCTATCAGTCTTTTATCATGCTTAGGAAAAATCGCAGAAAGAGTCATTCTCAACCGACTTAATGAGGAGGTGAATAAAAATAACATAATTCCGAAAGAACAATTTGGTTTCCGTACCGGACATAGCACTACACAGCAGGTTCACAGACTGACTGAATTCATCACTACAAGCTTTAACTGGAAACAGCACACAGGAGCTATCTTTTTAGATGTTGCAAAAGCATTTGATAAGGTGTGGCACAAAGGTCTCATCTATAAATTAATTACAGCCAACATCCCTCTTTACCTTACTAAAATTATTAACTCCTTTCTACAGGACCGTAAAATCCAGGTCAAGTTGCGCGGAATTCGATCCTCACTGAAAAAAATCACTGCTGGTGTCCCTCAAGGCTCGCTGCTCTCACCGCTGCTTTTTAACATCTTTGTTTCTGATGTTCCTAGCACATCACTAACCACTATAGCTAGTTATGCGGATGATATGGCAATTCTTAGCAGATCTCTCAGGCCTAATATAGCTACTCAGCGATTACAAACTGCAGCAAGAAAATTGGAGGACTGGTTCAGAAAATGGAGAATATCTGTAAATGCCGATAAAAGCACTGCCATTCTATTCACACGGAGACAAGCATCTCACTCTGGAGAAGTTAAACTTTTTAACACAGCCATCCCATGGAGAACTAGCACCAAATATCTAGGCATTCAACTTGATAACCATTTAAACTTTAACTCCCACATAGTTTATGCATGCAAAAAAGCAAACTCTGCAATTGTACAACTCTATTCTCTCCTCAATAGAAGAAGTCAAGTTAGCACTGAAAACAAACTACGGATCTATAAAACAATTATCAGACCATCGTTAACTTACGGATCTCCAGATTGGGGTCACACTTCCCCCACCAACATCAACAAGCTACAAGTTATTCAAAACAAGTGCCTCCGTATGATTTTTAACGCTCCGTGGTTTGTCAGAAATGCTCTCTTACACCGTGATGCCGATATTCCAGATATTCCCACGTTCCTCCATAACAGTGCTGCTGCTTATTTTGCCAAAGCAGCTGTTCATCCAAATCAACTCATTCGAGAGTTTTCTAACTATGACGAACACGACAGGTGGAAACATAAGCGCCCGAAAACAGCTCTGCTTATCGGTTCAGGTGCCTCCATACAGCCCTAAATAGGGTGAGCCAAGTGCTCGCTAATCTTTAATGCAAGACTATTTCATAGAGACAAAGGGATTGGAGTCCTTGGGACTGATATCCATCATGCCACATCAGTTATCAGTTATCAGATCGGTCGTCAAAATCACAGCACCACACATCAAATCCATAGACTGGTAGAATACATCACCACAGGATTCAATTGGAATCAACACACTGGAGCTGTCTTCCTAGACATCTCAAAGGCCTTCGATATGATCTGGCACCAAGTCCTCCTCTACAAACTTATCATCGCTAGCCTTCCACTAAACATGATACACCTGATCAAAACATACCTCTCCAACAGGAGGATGCAAGTCAAAATCAATGAAACAGTCTCAACCCCAAAGGAAAATCCTCGCTGGAGTTCCTCAAGGATCACTGCTAGCCCCGATCCTGTTCAACATCTATATGGCAGATATCCCTCAAAATCCTCTCACATCCACCATCGCCCTTTATGCAGATGACACGGCTATTCTAGCCAGATCTCGTCGACCACTTCTCGTTTCCAAAAAACTACAAGACACCATCCTGAATCTAGAAAAATGGTTTAAAGACTGGGGACTACAATTAAACCCCCAGAAAAGTACAACGATACTCTTCACAAGAAGACGAGCATCCCCCAAAGGAGACATCCCCCTGTTCAACTCTAAAATTCCCTGGAAAACTGAAGCAAAATACCTAGGAATACTTCTCGATAAGCGATTATGCTTCAACAGCCACATCCAACTCCACATCCACTCCAACACCCGCATATGCACCAAAGCTATTAATAGTTATCGCCCAGCTATGCCCCTTGATCAACAGACACAGCAAACTAAGCTCAAGAAATAAAATACTACTGTACAAGACAGTGATCTGTCCCACAGTCATATACGCCTTCCCAGCCTGGAGCCATACCTCCAAGACAAACATCCTCAAGCTACAAAGACTACAGAACAAATGCCTGTGAATGATTCTGGATGCTCCGTGGTTCATCAGGAACGCCCAGATCCACCGGGACATAAATATCCCCTACATCTCTCCACTGCTACGCTCCATAGCAGAGAAATTCTTTATGAAGACATCTACGCATCCAAACCAACTATGACGGTAACGACTACTGGAAACATAAAAGACCGAAAGCCATCCTAACACCCAACGACGAATAACCACTTCTGCCCACTCAGGGCGAGCTAAAATAGCTCACAAATCTCTCCCATCACTGCTCCCGAAACAGACAACAGGGAATATGAAAAGCGTCAAGCTTCACCCTCTGTGCCCTATATGTCCTGCGTCCTGTGATCGGTGGGTGGGTGGGTGGGTGGAATTGATCAGTCGACCGTGAGATGCGGTGATTGATTCATTCAATCTAATACCCTTGGAGGGTAATGGATGGCAATGCTGTAGCCAATGAAGTTCTAACTGAGGCTCGGCTATTGCTGTTACCCTCCTGTCATGATCAGAGCTTTAATAGCTCAATAACACTTTATCCCTACACTGTCCTCTACATCCTCTACAGATAACGGGGAAGACGAAAAGCATTCTTGCTTCGCCCCTTTAAGCCAGTCCTTATAAGGATCGGTGAGAAGAGAGGACTATTATGGAAAAAGTCCATTTTAGGACTTCCAGGGTAACAAATGGCAATGCTGTAGCCAATGAAGTTTTAACTGAGGCTCAGCTATTGCCATTACCCAGCCATGACTAGAGCTTTTAGCTCAATAACACCCCATCCACACAGATTTTCTTCATTCAGATGATGGGGTAAAGAGTCAAGGACTCAGTCCATCGCCCAGTTCTTTTAAGAACTTAAGATCGGTGAGTGAGGAGTAAGGAATCCATCAATACCCTTGGAGGGTAATGGATGGTGATGCTGTAGCCAATGAAGTTCTCACTGAGGCTCGGCTATTGCTGTTACCCTCTTGCCATGATCAGAGCTTTAATAGCTCAATAACACCCTATCCCTACACTGTCCTCTACAGATAACGGGGAAGATGAAAAGCCTTCTTGCTTCGCCCCTTTAAGCCAGCCCTTATAAGGACTATAAGGATCGGTGGGTGACTCTACTGGCACCGATCATTCCGGGTCGTTTCAGGTTTGGGAATTAATCCATTTCGAAAATCGGACTCCTTCCCTTTCAACGGCCGGTTCTTTAACATGGTAGTCTATGGGAGACCGCAGCGGACTACCATGTATACTAGCGGAAAATTGCAAGACACATTGCATGGTTAGGTTAGGTTAGTTCTTAAAATTAGGTTAGGTTAGTTCTATGGCAGACATCCCACACAACCCAATGTAATCCATCTTAGTACTTTATGCGGATGACACACCAGTACTTGCCAGATCTCTACGACTACATCTTGTCACTAAAAAACTACAAGAAAACCTACTAAAACTAGAAGAATGGTTCTCCAAATGGAGATTACAAGTGAATTCCCAAAAGAGTATAGCGATACTTTTCACCAGAAGATTGACAACTCCCAAGGGGGACCTTTATCTATTCAACACCAAAATCGCCTGGCAAACAGAAATAAAATATCTTGGGGTAATTCTAGACAAAAGATTAACGTTCAACCCACACATCAAAGCCTTATGCGCGAAAGCACCTAAAACCATCGCACAACTTTACCCTCTAATAAATAGAAGAAGCAAGCTAAATACCAGAATCAAAGTACTCCTCTACCTGCTGACGATCCGCCCCATAGTGACATATGCATCTCCAGCCTGGAGCCACGCATCCAACACCAACATCCTCAGGCTGCAGAGAGTGCAAAATAAGTGTTTGCGCACGATCTTGGATGCACCGTGGTTCGTGAGGAACGTCCAACTGCATAGAGATACAAACATCCCTTACATCTACTCCTTCCTACTAACTACAGTGGAAAAATTCTTCTCAAAGATCTCTACACACCCCAATGATCTAGTTAAATAGGCAGCAAATTATGATGAAACTGACCACTTCAAGTACAAGAGGCCAAAAGACATCCTGAACACTTGCAACAATGACTAATCTCCGTGCTCCCCCAGGGCGAGCTCACAGCTCATAAATCTTTCCTTCAATTCATCCTCCCTAGCAGACAACCGGGAATAAAAGCATCTTGCTTCACCTTTCTGGCCAATGATGTTATGTTATCGGTGGGTGAGTAATCAACCGTGAGATGTGGTGATTCTAACACCCTTGGAGGGTAATAGATGGCAATGCTCTACCCAATGAAGTTCTAACTGAAGCTCGGCGATTGCTGTTACCCTCCTGCCATGATCAGAGCTTTAATAGCCCATTAACACCTTATCCCTACACTGTCCTCTACAGATAACGGGGAAGATGAAAAGCATTCTCTTCGCCCCTTTAAGCCAGTCCTTATAAGGACTATAAGGAACAGCCTAAATGTCTGTGCAATTGGCTCGGTCAGTTTTGGAATTGTGGTGTGTTTATTATATTATATGTCTTGAATATCATGCAATTTTTGATTCAGTGCTCTTGCCAAAAACAGTACAGAGTCCTGTAGCAGTGCCAGTAAGACTACAACTGCACGGTAAGGGTGTTTATTATTATTATTATTATTTTTTTTAAAATTTTATTATTATTATAGATAGATACTTCACATTCATAATCATGGAAAAACAGCTAAATGAGACAATATTTGAGGAGGTATATAAAGAATTTATAAGATTAGGCGAACTACTTAACAACAATTGGCTGGGGAAAGTGAAACTTTACGACACGTTTTCCCCGGAAAGTGTCACAGACGTTATCGCAGAAGGTCAGTCAGATTCAGTGCCTTATACTCCTTCAGACATTGTAGAAGTGCGAACTCACAAAAAGCAAACAACAACAGAAGAACCGCACAATGACAATAATGAAATGGAACAGGATTCTCAGGGTTCGGACGCCGCTATTTCTCCCAAAGAAAAGCAGAAGTGGGCAGCTTTAAGATCCACAATGTCCAATCTGCACATTGGCTTCATTAAAGACAAAAACATGGATGAAGGCATAAAGATCCAGCCAGCAACAGTGACAGATTATAGAAGGTTGACCAAAGAACTGGACGACAGAGGCATCCAGTATCATACCTTTGCGCTCAGCTCCAAATAAAACGTAAAAGTGGTCCTTCGTGGTGTCAGTGAAGACATTGACACAGCAGAAACAGCTGCTGACCTGAATTCTCAGGATCTGCCTCCAGTCAAGGTCAGTAGAATGTACAAAACAGACAAAACTCCCATGCCATTAGTCATAGTTGAGATTCATAAAATATACAAGGATATCTACAACTTAAAAACAGTTACTGGTCTCATCGTCACACCAGAACCACTCCGGAAAAGATCATCTTCTGGACAGTGCCACAGGTGCCAGAAGTTTGGACATGCCCAGAATCTTTGTAGAGCGGAATTTAGATGTTTGAAATGTGGGGACAGCCACCCAACCAATACCTGCACAAAGCCGAGGACCACCCTGGCCAAATGTGCAACTGCAGTGGCCCTCATCCTGCGAACTACAAAGGATGTACTCAGCACCCAAAGAACAGACGGATGGAGGGAGTCAATCAGCCCTACTCCTACAGTATAAGAACAACAGAGGCCCAGGCATCAAAACCGGAGACTCGGCGACCACAGTCGGAGAACTCCGAAAATAGAGACACCCAAAAGCAAACAAAAAGTTATGCCAATGCGACCCGTACAAATAGACCAATACCGGAACAAAATCAACCAACAGCACCTAAAAATCTCACAGCTGTTATTACGGCCTCACTAGCCTATCAAACCCTACTGAAACCTCCACTAAAAGATTTCCTCGTGAAATGCAGGTCATCCTCACAGCTCTTATAAATGAATAGTAACAAACTCATTCCAGCATCTCTTCAGATAGCTGCTTGGAACGCAAATGGCCTCAAAAACAAAATTCTTGAACTCCAAGATTTCACATATAGATATTAACCAGATGTTATATTAATCAGTGAAACTCATTTAAGACTCTCAGACAATCCTACAATAAGGGGCTATGACCTATACAGAAATGATAGACTATTCTACAGAGGCGGCGGCACTGCCATCTTCATTAAAAACTACATTAAGCACCACTCTGTGAGCAATCCTTCAACCACTAACCTTGAGATCACAGGCATGGAAGTAGTCACCAGCTCCAATGGCAAACTGAAAATCTACTCAGCTTACAACCCTCCCCAAAAATCTCTACTTCACTCTGACCTAAATGCCATCTTATGCATCAGAGAGCCCACCATAATAGCCAGGAATCTGAATTGCAAGCATCCTGCGTGGAATTCTACAACCACAAACAAGAATGGTTGCATCCTTTCCAATTACTTAGGATCAAGCAATGCTGTTGTGGCAGGCCTCACCGAACCAACTCATCTCAGTACGTTCGGCACTGCTGACATCCTGGATATAGTTATCCTGCAGGATATTAAACTTCAATACTGCATCATATCTATGGATGAACTATCATCCGATCAAAATCCAATTCTACTACAGCTGGGAAATCAAGAATACCTGTGTCCTTCGTCTCACTCCTACATTGCATGGGAAAGACTGTCAACAGTACTCAAGGATTATATTGGACCTGTTCCTCACATATGCACAAAAGAAGAAGTAGAAACTGCAGTTACAAATCTCACACAACAAATTAATTCTGCTATAAAGGTAGCTACCTCCTACAAATCTGCTCGCAAGCCAGATCGTTTGCCTGAAGACATCATGAACTTGATCAGAGACAAAAACAGAGCTAGGAAAAGATTCCCTAACACGCGTGCACGACAAGATAAAACAGCTCCAAACAGGATAAATGGGGCAGTAAGAGATGCACTTAAAACTCATAGAAACCAAGTTTGGGATAAAAAGTTATCCTCTATCTCTCCTATTGATCACTCTATCTGAGGGATACTGAGAAACATTAGAAATAAAAACATTCCCCCCCATAATCTCAAACCAGCGCTTAGTTCACACAGATGTAGATAACGCACAAGTCATATTAAAGACTCTAGAGGAGCAGTGCAAACCCTCCTATAAAAACTTACATTTCAATCACTCGTACAAAATCCACAGACAGGTCAGATACTCTTTAAATCTCCCAGATACCAGTGCTGACCATATTGCATCCACATCACCTGTTGAATTATATGATATTATTAAAAACTTAAGAACATAAAGCTCCTGGACCGGATGGCATCTCAAACAGGGTGATCAAGCTGCTGCCTCGGAAAGCTGTAGTGCACCTGACCAGTATAATAAATGCAATCTTAAGATTTCACTATTTTTCTTCCACCTGGAAACTGGCTGATGTAATTCCTATTCATAGGCCAGGCAAAGACCCACACCTACCGCAAAATTATCGTCCAATCAGTCTCATCTCCAATCTGGGTAAGGTTGCGGAGAAGGTCATCCTCTCACGACTCCAAACCCCAGTAAATGACCTACACATCCTCCCTAAAGAACAGTTTGGTTTTCGGCAACATCATAGTACTACCCAGCAAATCCACAGAATTGTGGAATACATCACCACCAGCAATAACTGGCACCAGTACACAGGAACTGTTTTCCTACACCTATCCAAAGCATTTGACAAAATCTGGCATTTTGTTCTCCTACACAAACTTATCTCAGCCGGTACATGACTGAAAATGGTTCGTCTAATCCATTCATATATTCAGAATAAATAAATGTAAGTAAAAATCAACGGTTCTACATCGTCCCAATGCCATATCTTTGTTGGAGTGCCACAGGGATTCCTACTGGCCCCATTGCTGTTTTCTGTATACATGTCGGACATCCTGCACAATCCGATGACTTCCATTTTGGCCTTGTATGCAGACGATACTGCAGTACTAACCAGATCTCTCCGACCCATTTCGTTACCAGAAAGCTTCAAGAAAACCTTCTAAAGCTGGAGGGTTGGTTCTCCAAATGGAGATTGGAAATCAACCCCCAGAAAAGCCCAGCCATTCTTTTCTCAAAAAGGCCACTGTCTCCTGTAGGAGATGTGTTACTATTCAATACTAAAATTCCCTGGCAGACAGAAACAAATTACCTAGGTGTAATTCTCAACAAAAAGCTATCTTTCAACCAACACATCAAGTCTTCGTGCGCAAAGGCATCTAAAACCATAGCTCAGATCTATCCGCTAATTAATAGAAATAGCAAGCTCAGCAACAGAATCAATTTGCAGCTATACCAGATGACGATTCGTCCTATAATCAACTATGCCTCTCCAGCCTGGAGCCACACCTCTAATACTAACATTATCAAGATACAGCGAGTGCAGAACAAGTGCTTGAGAATGATTCTGAACGCCCCATGGTATGTTTGAAACAATCAAGTGCATAGAGATACAAATATTCCTTATATTTTCTCTTTTCAAAAATCCTTAGCGTCCAAGTTTTGCCTAAAGACGTCCACACACCCCAACGATTTGGTTCAGCAAGCTGCAGCATACGAGGCAACGGACATATTCAAATATAGAAGACCAAAAGCTATATTAGCTTCCTTTAGCGATGCATAATCTCCATGCCCATTCAGGACAAGCAAACTGCTCATAAATTTTACCCTCACTGTAACCACAACAGATAGTGGGGAATATGAAAAGCATCTTGCTTCACCCCTAAAGACATAAATGTCAATTGTGTGCACAATTTGATCGGATGTCTTCAGTCAGTTTTGGAATTGTGGTGCGTTCATTTATCATATTATGTCTTGAAGACCATGCAATTTTTGATTAAGTGTTCTTGCCAAAACAGTACAGAATCCTGTAGCAGTACAGGATTCTGTACAGGATTCTATACCGTGCAGTAAGACTATAACTGCATGGTAAGCATTTTTTTGTTGTTTTTTTTAAAGATACTTCACATTGATAATCATGGAAAATCAGCTAAAGGAGGCAATATTCGAGGAGGTATATAAAGAATTTATAAGACTAAGTGAACTACTTAACAACAATTGGCAGGGAAAAGTGAAACTTTACGACATGTTTACCCCAGACTGTGTCACAGACGTTGTCGCAGAAGATCAATTAGAATCGTTGCCTTCTACTCCTTCAGACTTTGTAGAAGTGCACGCACACAAAAAGCGAAGCACAACAGAAGAACCGCACAATGCCAATAATGAAATGGAACAGGATTCTCAGGGTTCGGATACCGCTATTTCTCCCAAAGAAAAGGTACCTCCGATCATCGTTAGAGAAAAGCAGAAGTGGGCAGCTTTAAGATCCACAATGTCCAATCTGCACATTAGCTTCATTAAGGCCAAAAACATGGATCAAGGCATAAAGATCCAGCCTGCAACAGCGACAGATTATAGAAGTAAGTACAGATTATAATTAGTATCATACCTTTGCGCTCAGCTCCAAATAAAACTTAAAAGTGGTCCTTCGTGGTGTCAGTGAAGACATTGACACAGCAGAAATAGTTGCTGACCTGAATTCTCAGGATCTGCCTCCAGTCAAGGTCAGCAGAATGTACAAAGCAGACAAGACTCCCATGCCATTAGTTCTAGTTGAGATTCATAAAATATATAAGGATATCTACAACTTAAAAACAGTCTGTGGTCTCATCATCACACCAGAACCACTCTGGAAAAGATCATCTTCTGGGCAGTGCCACAGGTGCCAGAAGTTTGGCCATGCCCAGAATCTATGTAGAGCTGAAAATAGATGTTTGAAATGTGGGGACAGCCACCCAACCAATACCTGCACTAAGCCGAGGACCACCTCGGCCAATTATGCCAACTGTAGTGGCCCTCATCCTGCAAACTACAAAGGATGTACTCAGCACCCAAAGAACAGACGGATGGAGGCAGTCAATCAGCCCTCCTCCTACAGTATAAGAACATCTGATTCCAGAGGACCAGGAATCAAAACCGGAAACTCAGCAGCCACCGTCGGAGACCTCCAAAAATAGAAATACCTAAAAGCAAACAAGAAGTTATGCCGATGTGACCCGCACAAATAGACCAATACCAGAGCAAAATCAACCAACAGCACCTAAAAATCTAACAGCTGTTATTACGGCCTCACTAGCAAATATGCTACAAAATTTCAGCCTATCAAACTCTACTGAAACCTCCACTAAAAGATTTCTTTATGAAACATAGGTCATCCTCACAGCTCTCATAAATGAATAGTAACAAACTCATTCGAGCATCTCTTCAGATCATTGCTTGGAATGCAAATTGCCTCAAAAAGAAAATTCTGGAACTCCAAGATTTCACATGTAGGTATCAACCAGATGTTTTATTAATCAGTGAAACTAATTTAAGACCCTCAGACAATCCTAAAATAAGGGGTTATCGCCTATACAGAAATGATAGATTACTCTACACTGCCATCTTCACTAAAAATTATATTAAGCACCACTCTGTGAGCAACTCTTCAACCACTAACCTTGAGATCACGTGGAAGTAGTCACCATTTCTACTGGCAGATTGAAAATCTACTCAGCTTACAATCCTCCCCAAAAATCTCTACTACACTCTGACCTAAATGCCATTTTATGTGTCAGAGAGCCGACCATTATAGCCAGGGATCTGAACTCCAAGCACCCTGCATGGAATTGCTCAACCACCAACAAGAATGGTTGCATCCTTTCCAATTAGGTGTCTGCAAGGAGTTTGAATGTGTTTAAGACCCGGTATGATGAGATGTGTGTGAGATAAAAGGACCTCCTAGATGAATCTTTGACTCCATGAGGTCTTGTTTAATAATAATAATAATAATAATTACTCATGATCAAGCAACACTGTTGTGGCAGGCACCACCAAACCAACTCATCTCAGTACGATTTGCACTGCTGATATCCTGGATATAGCTATCCTGCAGGATATCAAACTTCAATACAGCATTATATCCATGGATGAACTATCATCTGATCACAACCCAATTCTACTACAGCTGGGAAAACAAGAATACCTGTCTCTTCCATCTCACTCCTACATAGCATGGGAAAGACTCAACAGCACTAAAGGATTATATTGGACCTGTTCTTCACATATGCACAAAAGAAGAAGTAGAAACTGCAGTTAAAAATCTCGCACAACAAATTATTTCTGCTATAATGGTAGCTACCTCCTACAAATCTGCCCACAAGCCAGATCGTTTGCCTGAAGACATCACGAACTTGATCAGAGACAAAACCAGAGCTAGGAAAAGATTCCGTAACACGTGTGCACCACAAGATAAAATAAATCTAAACAGATTTAATGGGGCAGTAAGAGATGTGCTCAAAGCTCATAGAGACCAAGTATGGGAAGAAAAGTGAGCCTCCATTTTACTTACTGATCACTCCATCTGGGGACTACTGAAAAATAACAAAAACAAAGACAGATCCCTTCCCCCAATATTCTCTGACCAGGGCCTTGCTCACACAGATGTAGATAAAGCAGAAGTTATAGCATACAATTTGGAGGAGCAATGCAGGCCTTTGTATGAAAACCTTGACTTTGACCACATATATAAGATTCACAGTAAGGTCAGACACTCACTCAAACTTCCTATCACCACCACTGACCATATTGCACGAACATCACCTGCTGAGATATGTGACATTATTAAAAAAATGAAAGAACAAAGAAGCTCCTGGGCTAGACGGAATTACTAATCGGGTGATCAAACTTCTGCCACGAAAAGCAGTAGTGCACGTGACCAGTATAATAAATGCAATTTTAATATTTCACTATTTTCCTTTCACCTGGAAACTGGCTGATGTAATTCCTATACATAAGCCAGGCAAAGACTCACACCTACTACAAAATTATTGTCCAATCACTCTCATCTCCAATCTGGGTAAGGTTGCAGAGAAGGACATCTTCTCGACTCCAAACCTCAGTAAATGACCTAAACATCCTCCCTAAAGAACAGTTTGGTTTTCGGCAACACCATAGTACTACTCAGCAAATCCACAGAATTGTCAAATATAACACCACCAGTTTTTTTTTTTTTTTTTCCTCCTTTCAGAAGCTTCTGTGACTTTAACCACAGTCTCCTCACTGATTTGGGGTCTACCAAATTGTAGCTTGTCATTAACTGATCCACTTTCTTTAAAATTTTTCTTCTCTGCTTATTGACTTTTTTTATGGGCTACATATTTTTTTAATAATGAGTAGTGAACTTTTCTCACAATTGTTATTGGTTTAAACTCTGCAAGCCAAAGCATTCAGTTAACTTTTTCTTCAGTTTTGAAGTCATTGAATATCTGCAAATAAAAGAGACATTGATAAAATAAAAAATATAAATACAAAAAGAAAAATCAGATTTTCATATTAGCATATAAAATTATTATATAAAAATTTTTAAGACTTGAGCTTTGATAAAATTTTTACTAAATAATTCCATTAATTGTATATCTTCAGTTATTAAAATTTAAAACTGGTGCAGGACTTTGTGACCAACCTGTATGAAAAACAGTATGACTTTAAATATAACTCACAGTTAAAGTGTCTCCCAATATATATATATATATATATATATATATATATACCCTCTAATCTCATTATGAAAGTGTGGTGAAATATTGATATCCTTTTCTTCCACTAAGAGTAAGATTAAAAAAATATATAATCCCACTCTTTTTTAAAATGGCTGTAAAGAAATTTTTGATTGAACAGAACTTGGAATTTACTACTAAGTTAAATTCATCAGCATGCAGGATATTTTTGCCTTTCTATTCATAAATACTAAAGAATTTCAAGATTGCTTTAAAGATGTAAGCAGGATAGATAACTGATGATAATGTCAAATCAGTGTGAAAATTCTTGATTTCTGATCAGAATCTTAGATATTAGTTTCTATCAGAGATCACAAAAAAAAAGCAGGAAGACAAAATAATGAGGAACATAACATGAAAAAAATAAACACTTTTTATTAACTTCTTTGTTAATAAAAAGATTTTAATAAAAAGATCACATTTATTGGCAAATTATATGAAACATAGCAACCATGTTCCACTTATGAGTGTTTTGTTTTACTCAAAATTATGTGTTACTTTAATGTGTATTCCAATTAGTAATGTTCAATGTAGTTATTAAGACTTAAACCGAGTAATGATTTAAATGAAAAAAAAAATTAAAAATAGATTATATTGTGCAGTGATTATTTTTATGAAATGTTCGGTTCTAAATGTCAGTTGAATTTTGCAAATAATGTCTTTCCATAACACATTAGAAAGAATGAAATGAATCCTTGTCTTCTTGTATATTAAATAGGCTTGTACATTTGAGTAGGTTATCACATATTGAATAATCACTAATTTTTCCACATTATTCATGATTGGATGCAAATTATATAGTTGATTCTCAGTATAGCAAATATCATGATAATAGACTATAGATGAAGTCCTAACCATAGTTCCATAGACACAGTCCTATTCCAAGGAGAATTCACCATAGCAGACTATCCACTAAAACAACTACAGCAAACTTGTAGAGAAGGTCAGCTGTATTCAGTTAGTCATATTATACTATTATTCCAACTCCTTTTTCTGAGGGATTCTTGAATTAATAATTTATTTGTAAAGGACTATGGCATATGACATTTTGAGCTTACTCACATGATTCTGAAAATTGTTAACAGTATTATGTTGTCATTCTGAAAATTGTTTGGTATTGTTGCAGGAAATAAATTTCAGTTGACCTTTAGCTTATGAACTATTCAAATGGATTAAAAACTTCTTTCAGTTTTATTTATATATATGTTGTATATATGTAGATATATTAGTGGTTTGCAGAAGTGAGATTGGTAGTGGGAATTTTGTGGATTATAGACTTCATCCTCCCAAAAAAGATGTCCCTATGGTGAAGGGTCAGCATACAAACGTTTTCACTGTCATTTGGGAACACGTTGTCATTGTATTGAACTTAGTTGATAGCATTAGTCAATAATAGTATAAAATTTAATTTTAAAAGTTAACTGCTTCTCTAGGAGAAATCAAATTTAGTAATCTTCATCTTAGGAAACTTTTGATATACCACTGATAGATTTTGTGTGTGTGTGTGTGCATCAATGCACATACTTATATATGTAACATTTTGATAAGTTCTTATGCTAAAACTTTTTACCACAATAAATAAACATGAAACAGGACCACCGGTACTTTTAAGTTCAAATATATCTTAAAAAAACTTTCTGAATTTTCATTGTCAGACCTCCTAAAGGTGGGGGAGTGGTAGAGATAGGCACCATATTATTTACTTTACGTATTTTACTATTGTATAACACACTAAATTATACACTATTGTATACACAATACGTACAATATATTGAGCCCAAATCTGCACATTGGCTTCATTAAGGCCAAAAACATGGATGAAGACATAAAGATCCAGCCAGCAACAGTGACAGATTATAGAAGGTTGACCAAAGAACTGGACAACAGAGGCATCCAGTATCATACCTTCGCGCTCAGCTCCAAATAAAACTTAAAAGTGGTCCTTCGTGGTGTATGTGAAGACATTGACACGGCAGAAATAGATGCTGACCTGAATTCTCAGGATCTGCCTCCAGTCATGGTCAGCAGAATGTACAAAGCAGACAAGACTCCCATGCCATTAGTCCTAGTTGAGATTCATAAAATATACAAGGATATCTACAACTTAAAAACAGTCTGTGGTCTCATCGTCACACCAGAACCACTCCGTATGTTGGAAGGGAGTCTTCAGTCTTCTTTATCTTGTTCTACTTCTTCTCATTTCCCCTTTGCTTGAACAGGGATGAGTAACTGATCAAGGGTGGACTGTCTCTCTATCTTTTTCAAGATGGTTTTGAAGTGATGCATGATGGTGTCATTGAACAAGTCTGTCATTCTACTCACATCAGCAGTATTGGGGTGCCATTCCAAACAAACAGACTGCACCTGCTTCCAATGGAATAAAACTTCTTTAATGGCAGCTGTTGGCATCACTCCTTTTTCCCTGCCATCTTCTTCTTCAGGTGAAAATCCTCTCTCTCTCTCTCTCTCTCCTTTGTTTTCTGAGTTCTCTGAGTTCTTCCATGGTCAGTTCGTCATGATGATCCTCCACAAGCTCTACATCAGCCTCATCGACCTCTTCTATGTCGAGATTCTCTACTGTCGAAATGATCTCTCACATGGCTGCAGCTGCTTGGTCTGCACTGTTGTCATCCTGAGAAAAATTACGAATGAGTTTCTTCCACGATACACAAAGGATTTTCTGTGTCACTCAATCCTGGGCTGTTTTAATAAATGTTGAATTCAGTCTTCCAGAAGTCCTTCAGTGTCTTGTCAGAAGTGTGGGTCACGTCGAAAAGCCGTGAGAACAAAGCCTTGGTGTAAAGTTTTTTTAAAACATGCAATCACCTCTTGATCCGTGGGTTGGATCAGTGATGTTGTGTTTGTAGCATAACTAGACATAGTTAATTTATGCATACATGTGTTTGCTGGATTGCTAAACTGTGTTTATTGTAAGTTGCTGGTGTTTTCAGTTTAATTTAATTTTAATTGCCTTTCTTTCTTTTGCTTGAGAATCACTTATGATTGGTGTTATAAGAATTTTAAATGGTGGATTTGTTTCCATTGCTATAAATTGTTTCCATTGCTATAAATATAAATCTTCATTTTTATTATTATTATTTGAAAGCTTAACAATGTATTATGATAAAGACCAGTATTTCACGTTATATCCCATCTCTATTATCAATTTTTGAATGTGCTTAGTATTCATCAAGTGAAGCAGTACATTGAGTGAGTTTATTTTATTTTGTACTTTTTTTAATGCTTATACTGAGCTGTCTTCATTAAATGATTGCACTGTTTACAAATAGCAAATATATACAGAAAATTTTATATATACTTTTATTGTAGTCGTGTTTAGATAAAAGAAAAAAGATACTGCAAACAATAAATAAGCTATATCTGCAAATATTTAAATACATATACAGTTTAGTTAGACAAAATCTAAAGAATAAAATTTGTCTGTTAGAGTAGCAGTTTTAGTTTCTTCTGGAAGGGAGAGAAATGGATGTTTGTCATCTTTTGTTATTTTATTCTGTGAGATCTAAAATATACTTCATATCCAATGCACCAAAAAATACAGATATTAAAGTTATTTTATCATAATCTACTAACATCATTAGGTTTATATTTACTTCATACCACAAAATCAGTTCATTTATACATATTTTATCATTGTTGACTTAAACGACCTGACTTAAAATTTTACCATCATGACTTAAACAACCTGAACTTTTTAGTTAAAAAGTTCAGGTCGTTTTATTTCAAATAAAATATACATATACATGCAAGATATTTTGAAACAACATTTGAAAATGTTTGGTGTAATTATAACTCTGAAATACTTACGCTATACGATAATGGTGAGATAAGTTTCATTTAAAAACTTATGTGTCATTAAGACCATATTTCTAGTTTCTCTTAGTATACATTTATATATTCAGTGGTTATATTTATTCTGCTGACACACATTGTTCAATTTTTAAGGCATAGTAGCTATGACACTATATTTATTTGAATTTTAATAATAAATGTTAGCAAAATTACTGATGCTGACAAAAAAAGACAACTAATTTCCATAAATATATGTATATATAGCTGCATAATGTAAATACAAGGAAAATATCATATTATTTATTGAAAATCATTGATGACTTAAAATTTTAGTTAAAAAGTTTGGGTTTGTTTTATTTCCAAAGAGAAAGGATGTCAGTTTAATGTGGCAAAGAAGTGTAAGTTATGCATTTTAGAGTGAAAAGATTACCAACTGTGTACCACATTGATGGAACTGTACTCTAGGAAACTGATGAAGTCAGGGATTTGGGGTGTTAGTGAAAAGCAAGTTAAAGTTTAGAGAGCATATTGCAAAAGTGAATAAACTAGTTTGTTTGGATTACTGGTTACTGAAGAATACCCTGACAAGCAAGTTATTATACTTCTTTATAGAGCCTTGGTAAAACCCCATCTTGACTACTGTGCACAGATCTGGTCACCTCAGTTTCTTGGGGATGAAGATGATGCAGAGAAAAGTGACCAAGATGGTAGCAGGTCTGGAATGAACCATGAACCTTATGAGGACAGGCTGAAGATCTGTGGATTACAGAAATTGGTTGACAGGTGGAAAGGGGATGATATAATTGGGACATACAAATTACTGAATGTTGTTACAAAATTAATACAGAGGAAATTTTTCCCAACAGGTCTGGTGGTGGGAGAACTAGGGAACTATCCTTGGAAACTGAGTAAGAGTGTAGTTAGCAGGATTGTCATGACTAGTTTTTTGTTTGGAGAGTGGTGAAATGAGAGGTTGCCAGAATCTATTGTGGATACCATGACAGTGAATGAGTTCAAAGCAATGTATGATGATAGATACACAAATGTAGGAGAGTACTTGGTATGATGTTGCATGCCAAGTACTATCCGGACTCATTATGAGAGGCCTTAAAGAGTCCAAGAACTCCATGGAATTACCTAATAATAAGAATATGAATATTTTGGATAGAAAATAAGCATCTATCTTTAGTAATAACATATTTCATGCTTGAAATATGATATCTGACAGATTAAACCTAAATAACAATATCAAGGTTCAGGACACCATTAAATTTTTTAAATACCTTGTACTCTTAATATTGTTATTTAGATTTAATCTGTCAGATATCATATTTATATCTCGGCAAGTTTTTTTATTATTATTATTCAGTAGAGCACCTTACCTTTTCTTAATTTTTTTTTTTTTTTTTGCTATGGTTTATATATAATTATAACATGAAATGTAGTTCAAAATTATATTAGTGACATACAAGTATCTATTCAACCATTAGTGATAAAGAGACAATAAGAAGAACCTACATTTGATGATGTAATGCTTTCTACATCATTTTAGTATTTAGTTGTAGCATAAAACTTAAATTAACCGTGTGGTATAAATACCATTATAATTTGATAAATCATTAACCAAAGAAATTGTTTCAAAAATAAACTTAAGATATAAAATAAGTTTGTGAGAAAATTAAAATGTTAAAAGGGTGCCTTTCAATTCTTGAATAGCTAAAAACCTGTAAAAGAAGATGGACAATCAGTAGGAAATTTGTTAATCATGAGGAGCCATTTTGAATATGGCCATCCTCAGAAGTATGAAAGAATATAAAAAATTGACAATTGACATTTATGTCTTTAGGGGTGAAGCAAGATGCTTTTCATATTCCCCGCTACAGTGAGGGTAAAATTTATAAGCAATTTGCTCGACCTGAATGGGCATGGAGATTATGCATCACTATTAAAGGCTAATATAGTTGGTCTTCTATATTTGAATATGTCCGTTGGATCGTATGCTGCGGCTTGCTGAACCAAATCGTTGGGATGTGTGGACGTCTTGAGGAAACCCTTGGATGCTAAGGATTGTAGAAAAGAGAAAATATAGGGAATATTTGGGGCGCTCAGAATCATTCTCAAGCACTTGTTCTGCACTAACTGTATTTTGATAATGTTAGCATTAGAGGTGTGGCTCCAGGCTGGAGAGGCATAGGTGATTATAGGCTGAATCATCATCTGGTATAGTTGCAATTTGATTCTGTTGCTGAGCTTGCTATTTCTATTAATTAGTGGATAGATCTGAGCTATGGCTTTAGATGCCTTTGTGCATGCAAACTTGATGTGTTGGTTGAAAGATAGTTTTTTGTCGAGAATTACACCCAGGTAATTTGTTTCTGTCTGCCAGGGAACTTTCGTATTGAATAGTAACACATCTCCTGCAGGAGATATTGGCCTTTTTGAGAAAAGAACGGCTGAGCTTTTCAGGGGGTTGACTTCCAGTCTCCACTTGGAGAACCAGCCCTCCAGCTTTAGAAGGTTTTCTTGAAGCTTTCTGTTAATGAAATGGGATCTGAGAGATCTGGTTAGTATTGCCATATCGTCTGCATACAGGGCCAAAATGGAAGTCATCGGATTGTGTGGGATGTCTGACGTTTACAGAAAACAGCAATGGAGCCAGTAGAGATCCCTGTGGCACTCCAGCAAAGATATGGTGCTGGGACGATGTAGAACCGTTGATTTTCATTTGCACTGATCTATTCTGAAGATATAAATGGATTAGATGAACCATTTTTAGTGATGTACCGGCTGAGATAAGTTTGTGTAGGAGGCCAAAATGCCAGATTTTGTCAAATGCTTTGGATAGGTCTAGGAAAACAGCTCCCGTACACTGGCACACCAGTTGTAGTTGGTGGTGATGTATTCGACAATTGTGTGGATTTGCTGAGTAGTACTATGGTGTTGCCGAAAATCAAACTGTTCTTTAGGGAAGATGTTTAGATCATTTACTGAGGTTTGGAGTCGTGAGAGGAATATGAAAAAAATAATAGAAGTACTTCCTATATAGATAGCACTGGCTGGCATGAAGTACTCTGATTGGCTATAAGCTCAGATTTGTTTTAATATGATGGAGATGCCAAACATCTGAAATAATGTAAAGGTGGTGAATATTTATAGTGTTATAGTTCGACCCATTCCGATAATAGGGTAATCAATCCGTATTGGGGGATGAGTTGTTTATTATTACAGGTCGGAAAATTAACTTCTCTTTTATGACTATTGTAGTTAACTATGTTGCTTGTATAACAGTTGGAAAACTTTACCTATAAAGCACGTAATTTCGCGTGTTGGCGACCAATTCGGACATCCTTTATTTCTTTCTCCTCTTCAGCATGAATCGGCTATTCTTGGAAAGACGCGAAGCAGGGACCTACAAACGGTGGGCGAACTATACAATTGGCTTTGATTGTTGCTATTGCATAATTTAGTTTCATTGTCTTGAAAATCAAGGATGCATGAGCCACAATTTTAGTAGTGTAGTTTTGGGATTTTTTTTTTTTTTATAATTTTATGAAAATTTCATAACAAAATACAGCAGTTCCTGAAATTTTGATATTGGCATGGGAAGCTGTTTGCTGTACTACATTATGATGCTGGAGTATTTTTTGTTCAGTATGCTTTTATATACATCTGAGATGCATAGTGAATACTAGGCATCTCAGTATTCACTAGGCATTTCAAATATACAGACAAATACAAAAACTTTCAAATATATGTTCAAATATACAGACACTATAGAACTGAACATATATTTGAAAGTTTTTTTAAATATTGTGGATATACGAGAGTTTATTATTTTGGCAAGAAAGATAACATAATTGATGGTCATTGTGAGTATGACGAATTTAGACAAACTTGTTTCAGGTAATTTATTTTACTCTTTAAATCATAAAATGCAGTGGTAGTTTTTTTGTTTTTTTTTATTTGGTTGCTACTCACAAAAGGCTTCTATAAACTTTTAATAAATTTAGTTTAATCCTTTATCCAAGTGTGTGCACACAAAGTTTGCGCCTGAAAGTATCTTCAGGACTGGGGTAAAGTGGTACAACGCTGGGCGACTCCTTGCAAAGGTGGAACACATCTCCTTGTGGATATGTATAATGTTATGTAATGTTATGCATTAAGGGAAGGGCCACTACCCAGACTAGTTTCGACCTTAATTGAGGTCTCTTCAGTGGGAGCCAGGCCCAAGTGGAGATACCAAGGCAGAAGCATTAGCAAGGTCATCTCCTCCTATAGGAGCTGCCAAACGGTGTGCCACCTTTTTATTAAATTACTCTGGATTTAGACAAAGATGCTGAAATTTAATAAAAATATGGCACACCGTTTGGCAGCTCCTATAGGAGGAGATGACCTTGCTAATGCTTCTGCCTGGTATCTCCAGACATCTCCAGACACGGTTATGGATTTTCTTCTTGGTAGAAAGTGTTAATCTAATATGAGAAACTTTGGTTTTGTAGTTAGCAACTAGATTAACTAGCAGAGATTAAAGTTATTAAATTACGGATCATACTGTATTTAAGAACAGCAGCAAAGGTAAGTGGACTGTAATTATAACGAGGGCGATTCGTTAGGCCTAACAACCGTTAGAATCGCCATTGTTAGCATATCTATTTCAGATCCATGTACTTGCATGATTTACTTGCGTTTATAAGCAAATCGTTAATGATGAATGTGTTAGATTTGGATGCCCTCACAGATTCTCTGGATGAAGAACCAGCGCTTATTCTTGTAAATAAACTTCAAAGGAAGTTTAAGCTCAAATGGCCATCAAACATGATAGATCCTGACATCATTATAGACTCTCTAGATAAAGGACTGGCATTCAGCTTCATAAAGAAACTCCTTAAGAAGTTCGAGCTTGAATGGCCCAGCTTCCTAAATTTTTACTCTTTACCCAAGACTGATGAAGATGAAAATGAAGACGCTCCTCAAATGAAGGAAAAATTAAATCTAGTAATCTCTGACTCTACTCATTCAGATCAAGGAAAAAGGCACTCGCGCAAAAAACGCAAAACTCTCGCCTCGGAGTCAGCAAACGAAAATGGCATAGATGAAGATGCCCCAACACAGATTCCTCTGCCTCCACCAATGAAAAAGTGCCTCCATTCATTCTCATGGAAAAGCAGAGATGGACAGCCTTAAGAACCACCATGGCCAACCTGCACATAAATTACTCCACTGCCACGAAAGGGCAGTGGAGTAATTTATTAGAGGAGGGCATCAAAATTCAGCCCACTACAGTGACTGGCTATACAAATTTAGCCAAGGAGTTGGATGTAAGAGGTATACAATACCATACCTTCACACTTACATCGGAAAAAATTTAAAAGTGGTACTCCGAGGGGTGTCTGAAGACATTGAAACAGCTGAAATAGCTGCTGACCTCAACATGCAAGATCTGCCTCTCATAAAGGTCAGCAGAATGTACAGATCAAACAAGACCCCTATGCCTCTGGTATTGGTGGAAATACACAATATCAAGAAAGATATTTATAACTTGAAGACAATCTGTGGGCTTAAGGTCTTACCGGAGCCACTTAGGAAGAGGGCCTCCTCTGGGCAGTACCATAGATGCCAAAAATTTGGTCATACCCAGAAGTTGTGCAAAGCTCAATACAGATGTTTAAAATGTGGTGACAGCCACCCCACACACATACCTGTTCCAAGCCAAAAACCACCCCTGCTAAGTGTGCTAATTGTGGTGGCCCCCACCTTGCAAATTACAGAGGGTGCATTTGCCACCCCACCCACCCCAAAAAACAGGCAAACTGAGTTAATCAATCTACCTCACTATCAGAAACGAGAGCCCCCAGAAGCTCAAGTTCATCAGGCTCCTATTAGTTTGAAGAAATGACAGGTGTTCACCCACCATCAACTGAGCCCCGCAAGAAAATAAATCTTCAACTGCAAACAAGAACATATGGTGACGTGGCCGCGCCCCAAAAAAGCAGTCCATGACCAGAATATGCCAAATCCACATTCAAATATAACAGCCATCATCACCTCTTCTGTTGTAAATATGTTACAGGATTTCAGTAATGCAAATCCATCACTAAGCACTACAAAAAGTTTCTTGCAGCAAACACAGTTCATTTTATCTGCACTCTCCAATGCATAGGAAACAATTTACCCCAGATTCTCTAATGATTATTACATGGAATGCCAACGGCCTTAAAAATAAAGTACTAGAAGTGCAGGAATTCAATGACAGATATAATCCGGATATATTATTAATTAATGAGACTTGCTGACAATCCTAAATTCAAAGGATATCAACTCTACAGGAATGATAGGCTGGATTACAGAGGTGGTGGCACAGCCATCCTCATCAAAAATCACATCAACCATCATGCTGTAGTCATTCCTACAACCACTAATCTCGAAGTCACAGGTATCGATGTCATCACAAACTCTGTCGGAAACATAAAAATCTATGCTGCTTATAACCCACCATCAAAAACATTGCTGACCACAGATCTCGATGCTATCCTCGGCGTAAAACTGCCGGAGATTTTAACACAAAACATCACGCCTGGATCAGTAGGTCTACAATAGGAAGGGCCGCATCCTCATTAACTACACAAGCTCAAATTGTGCAACTGTGGCTGGCCCATCAATGCCAACTCACCACAGTCCTACTGAATCATCCGACGTCTTGGATATAGCTGTCCTTCAGAATGTCAACCTACAGTACACCCTGGAATCATTGAATGAATTATCATCAGACCACAATCCTATTCTGCTCAAACTGGGTTATCAGAGGGGATTTCCCCCTTCGCCTCGCACCTTCATTCCCTGGGAAAAACTATCCAAAATGCTTCCAAACTACATTGATCCTATCCCTCATACTGTATTAATTCTAAGAAAGAAATTGATTCTGCAGTCAATAAACTTACTGATCAAATCAACACAGCCATAGCATCTATCACCTGAAATTCAATTGCTTTCAAGCCTAAACGACTACCAGATGATATAATGAACTTAATCAGGGAAAAAAATAAAGCAAGGAAAAGATACCACAACACCAGAGTACCCCCAAGACAAAACATATCTCAACAAAATGGACAGTGCAGTGAGAGATGCACTTAAAGCCCACAGAAACAAACTATGGGAAGATAATTTAGCCTCCATATCACCTGGTGATCAAACCGTCTGGAAGTTCCTGAGAAACATCAAAAACAAAAACAAATCTCTTCCTCCTCTCAAATCTGACCTGAACATTGTTTTCACAGATGCAGAAAAAGCCGAAACTATAGCTAAAAATTTAGAAAAACAGTGTAGCCTTCATGCAATAATCTAAATTTCAATCATATTTAAAAAGTCCATCGCCACGTCAGACACGTGTTAAAACGGCCTGATACCTGTACCAGCCAACTCACACCTATACTTCCCAAGCGAAATTTGTGACATTATAAAGAACCTAAAGAATAAAAAAGCTCCAGGGCCTGACAGCATATTCTACAAAGTTATTAAACTGCTATCCCGAAAGGCCATCGTATATCTTACAACAATAATAAATGCTATGTTCAGGTTTAAGTACTTCTACTCTGCATGGAAGTTGGCAGACGTAGTTCCTTTAATCAAGCCTGGCAAGGATCCTCATCAGCCTCAAAGTTATCGTCCCATAAATCTGATTTCTAATTTGGGCAAAATAGCAGAAAAAGCTATCCTTTCCAGAATTCAACTTTCAGTAAAAAAATAAACATCCTTCCTTCAGAACAGTTTGGTTTTCGCCAATTTCACAGTACCACCAAACAAATTCATAGACTAATCGAATTCATTATCACAAGTTACAATTGGCACCAATACACCGGAGCAGTTTTTCTTGACTTAGAAAAGGCGTTCTACAAATTATGGAACTTTGGACTACTATACAAGTTGATTTTAGCTGGCATTCCATTAGATCTAGTCCAAATTATAAAGTCATTTCTTAGCATCAGACGAATGCAAGTCAAATTAAATGATATATTATCTACCCAGCAACACATCTTGGCAGGATTTCCTCAAGGGTCCCTACTGGTACCGACACTTTTCACGATTTACATGGCGGACATTCCGCACAATCCAATGTCATCCATCATTGCCCTATACGCAGCTATACTAGCCAGATCTATTAAACCGCACCTTGTCACCAAGAAACTGCAAGAAAACCTGGAGAGATTACAGCACTGCTTCTCGGAATGGAGATTGCAAGTAAACCCTCAGAAGAGAATTGCCATGCTCTTCACTGAAAACTCAATATCCCAAAGATGACATCTTCCTATTTAATACCAAGATTCCCCGGAAAGCAGGAGCCAAATATCTGGGTGTACTGCTTGACAGAAAACTAACCTTCAGTTGACATATAAAAGCCTCATGTACAAAAGCATCAAGAGTCATTGCACAGCTTGACCCACTTATCAATGGGAATAGCAAGCTGGTTACCAAAATAAAACTGCTCCTTTATCAGTTGATGATTCGACCCATTATTACTTATGCATCCCCAGCCTGGAGCCACACCTCAAGTACAAATATCCTCAAACTACAGAGAGTGCAAAACAAATGTCTCCGCATGATCTTAAACGCACCATGGTATATCAGAAATGTCCAACTGCACCGGGATACAAATATCCCCTACATCTACTCTTTCCTGCAGTCTTCAGCAGTAAAGTTCTTCTCAGCATCCTCTTCACATCCAAATGAATTAGTGCACCAAGCAGCAAATTATGATGAAACAGAATTCTCAAAATACAGGAGACCCAAGGCCATCCTACTTCCAAATGAAGATCTTTAAATCGCACCCACTCAGGCAGAGCACTTAGCTCATAAACGTTTCCTCAGACAGCAACCCTTATCAGATAGCAGGGATTATAAAAGCATTTTGCTTCACCCTTACAATCAGCAACGTCTTGCGTCTTGCGTCTGGTATCTCCACTTGGGCCTGGCTCCCACTGAAGAGACCTCAATAAAAGTCGAAACTAGTCTGGGTAGTGGCCCTTCCCTTAATGCATAACATTATACATATCTGCAAGGAGATGTGTTTTGCATTATGGGAGATATGGAAAACACTGAGATAGGTTGTTGGTAGCTGGCTCCACCTTTGCAAGGAGTCGTCCGGTGTTCTACCACTTTACCCCAGTCCTGAAGATACTTTCAGGCGCAAACTTTATTTGCACACACTTGGATAAAGGATTAAACTAAATTTATTATAGTCTGACCAAGTGAAAAATAAACTTTCAACTTCTATAAACCTATAATACATTCATTACTGTAGCTGGTCTAAAGACTCTTTCTTCATTTTTTTAATTAATTTTATGTGTATGTATATTTGTGTTTTATCATTTATTTTTTACATGGTCTAAATACCAAATATGGAAACTTTTTCAAGTCACTTCAGGCACCCACTAAGTGGGCAATGAAATTTTTCTTCCTGAGTGGAACCAACGCTGAGTTGGACGATCTTTTGATCGCTCGTACAAAATATCGATCGCGTAATTTTTAGAGAGGGCTTAAGTATCTACCTGGTCTCTGAGGAGGAACAATCAGTTCGAAACAGCTGTTAAGCTAGTGAAACCTTAATAAAATGGATCAATGGGAGGCGAATATATGGACTCTTGGGCAGCGATCATGTTCTCCTATAAGGTCCAGCTAAGGCAACTCGTAAATAAACGAACAAAACCGGCGAGTGTATTTCCGTGAGCTCTCTGGTCAAATTTCGTACGAAACTTTTATAGTCTGTATTCGGTTTTGAAATAATGATGGATTTAATATCCACTTGGTTTATATATAATTAGTTTTTAGTTCCCTACCCACACGCACAATAACGCCATCGGGGTTGTTCAACAAAGGCTTGGTGTGGCATCAGCGCATACACATGATTGGAAGAACAATGTGCTCTTTGATTGGAAAAGACCTGAGTTCTAATCTCATCGTGATGAGAAGAATCTTTATATCGAATTTTTCAATTGAAGGTGAGCTATCCGTACTCATACGGCATTAGCAAGATTTGTTATCCCTCATATAGGCAAATCATCTATGAAAGCATCTGTTTGAGCCTTGTTGTCTTCCAAGATATTAAAATCACACCATTCACATACAACGTTGAAAAAAACAAATAGCAAAAACAGAAATTAGGAAATATTTATTTAATGCTATAAAACACAGCATTCATTTTTATCAATAGGAATAGTTTTGCTCACTGTCTATGTTTTTCAGAAGACGAATGAAAATGTCCCTGTATATTGATAAATATCCCTCCCAACAGACATCATGCTGCAAATGCAAGAAATACAGATTTATTTTATACGAAATATAGGATGGAGACAGAGAACATATACGCTATCTACCAATAATTGTTCAGACACTAGCAATTAAAATTGATACCAACAGGCGAACCCTAATATCGGGTATGTCTACCTTTGGCTTTGATCACCTGCACCCTTTGAGGGAGGCTTTCCACCAATGTGCAGCAGACATCAGGTGGAATTTTTCTCCATGCCACCATCAAAGCAGCACTAAGTTCAGCGACAGATTGAGGGTGTGCTGCTCTGGACCTCAATCGCCGCTCAAATTAGTCCCACAGGTGTTCAATGGGGTTGAAGTCAGGACTCTGTGCAGGCCAGGGCAGTCGTTTAACACCATCTCTTCATACCATTCCGTAACAGCTGCAGCTTCGTGGCATGGGGTACTGTCATCTTGATAGTAACATGGATCTGTTCCATAAAAACTCCACAGTGTAGGCAGCACCAGATTTTCGAGAATATTAAGGTACTGAGCTGCCTTCCTGAACCACAGACAATGACCAGTGACCCCCCCGCCAAACCAGCTGAATGCACCCCACACCATTACTTCTCTACCACCAAACTTTACTGAGGGTGCAACCGCAGTAAAGTTTGGTGGTAGAGAAATAGAAAGAAAGCTTGCGACACACTCATGACAAGCCTTCACCAGGCTGCACCCACACCCTGCCACCAGACTAGAAACAGGGCAGTCGAACCGTGATTCCTCGGTCCAGAGTACCGTTTTCCACTGCTCAATTGTCCAGTTCATATGATCTTTGCACCAGGCCAGACAAGCCGCATTGTTCGTTGTTGTGATGTTCGGCTTGTGTGTCGCTGCTCCTCTTCCGTGGAAGCCCAATAAATGGAGTTCTTTTCGTACAGTATTAGTGTTCACCATGGTGTTACTGGCGCTCTGGAACTCATCACGGATTGTCTGTGCCGATTATGGCCAGTTTTTGCGTGTCACCTGTTTTAACACCTTCCTGTCCCTATCAGTCATTTTCGGTCGTCCCCCATCACCACCATCTTTGGTATTTTCCCGCACTAGTGATGCCAGAGGTCTCCATTTGTTGATCACATCGCCAACCGTTGATTTTGGATGCTCGAGTTGAGCGGCAGTGGCGCGTATGGACATGACACCAATGTCACAACGATGACACCTCTCGAAGTCACTGAGTTCACGTCGTGTTGCTATACCACCTGTATTCAAGTGCTACGAATGAAATACAGTAGTCCTCCCTTATTCGCGGGTGATACGTTCCAAGATACCCTGCGGATAGTAAGGAACTCTATATATACTGTTTCCCCCACTCTATACATACATACCTATGATGAAGTTTCATTTATAAACTACGCACAGTAAGAGATTAACAACGATAACTAATAATAAAATAGAATAATTATAACGACGTACTGTAATAAAGTTATCTAGATGTGAATGGAATCTTAGCAACCTCAGACCACGTATTTTTTAATGAATTATTTCTTATTTTATAAAGTGAAGAACTTTCGTCTTTTTCACTTAAATGGAAACACTTACTGGAAAAAAAATTACTGGAAACACTTAAATGGAAACATCTTTGGCATATCCGAATTGCCAGCATCACTACTCTTGCGCTTTGGAACCATTATTAAGGCGACAAAATGGCAGACTGTTGACCCACGTGACTGATTGACGTCATCATGCGTTTGAAACTTGTATGATGCTCGCACCAAACGTACAATGCAATTCCGTATCCAAAGCGAACATCTGGAAAACTATTAAAACAATTTCTTTAACCGCAAGTTATAAAAGCAACTAAAAAGTGCTGAAACTAGTTCTGAAGGATCTAGATTTGGAGATAGGTGCTAGATTAAAATTTTTGGAGCAGGGAAGAAAAAAAAGAGCGAAATTGGCAACACTGCTGATAAGCGAGAACTATTAAAAACGTAAATCCAGATATTCCTGGTTTCCAAAAAGCTGCATGTGCGTGTAGCTTTCACCACCTTTTCAAAGAGTTGCCCTGGTGTTGGACCACCTCTGGGATCAGCCGAATTGTCTATTACTAAAAGAAAGAGCCATACGACTTCATTTCGGCGATGTAAAATTACATAGGCAAAGCGGATATGAGATAAATCATTATTACAGAGCCTAATGCTTAGCTTTCATTACTTTAGTCAAGTAGTGAAGCTAAGGCAACTCTGGGAAGACGATGATTATATTCTCGTCAGCTCTCTCAGGTCAACTTGCGAAACTTCATAGTTTCTGAAAATATTTGGCTTTGAAATAATGTTGGATCTAATATCCACTTTGCCGATGTAATTAAAAATTGTTCATTTTTGGAATTTTGCATTTAATATCTTCAAATTGGGGTTGACCACGGATGGGGGAGGGGAAGCGAGAACTACGGTACTGCTTCTTACTATCCGTACACCGTTTTTTATGTTATTAACAAACCTGGAATGTTCCATAACTTCAAATAAGGGGGGGGGGGGGTTCCGGACAATTATTGATAGCGTATGTACCGTATGTAGCGACATTAGTGTAAATTGGAGACATCTGGAATTAAAATGTCACAACTCTGTATAATGATAAACAAGTCCCTTCACAGAGACACCATCTTTATCATCATTAAAACTGGCATGTGATATTTAAAATTTTAAAAATGTTCCTGCCCAACACGGAAGAGACAGTATACACCACTGATGGCGAATCTTTTTACACAGCTGTGTCAAACGTTTTTTTTTTTTTTTTTTTTTAAATATTGACGTTGTTGATGTGCCACTTGCATACATGCATTATTAATGTAACTACATAATCATAGATGGTGACTTATACATATCATATTAGGCTATTTATTTAATAGGACATTGATATAAAATCTATGAATTCATATTATACAATTAATTTAATAAACTGAAATTACAAACTTACATTACATTTAATGACTTTTCTGTTGCTGACTACTGGTAGGAAGTTCTATCAATGAACAAACCTACCTTCGCCTTAACTGAGAGCGATCTTACACGATTTATCGCAGTTTTTTTATCAGAATTTTTCAACATCCAAGGTGTGTCACCTGAAACCCTCAAGTGTGTGAGTGCTGACACGCGTGTCATAGGTTCGCCATCGCTGGTTTGCCATCATCTGGCGAATTCCCTTTTGGAGGAAAACTCGAAATTTGACAGCTAGGCATTAACGTGTTATAGCTACGAAATCTATGAGATGCACTCTAATATTTTCTATTAATTTCATTTTAAAAATACGTTTGTCACAACTCACTGAACTGATTTCACAGCCCACTAACAGTCGTGACCCACAGGTTGAAAAAACGGCAAGTTGTGTGGAGTAGTGTGTTTTCCGGCGATAAGGCCTTGGAGGTATCATGTAATAATGATATATATCCTTAAAATAAACTTTCAAAAACTTCTTTTTTTTTTCACATGTGTAGCTGAAAAGAAAACACCTAAATAGTTTTAGTATTTAATTCAATAAATAGAAGCAGATAAAGCACAAATGCAGTCCCCTACTACCAAAAATTTTACGTTCCGTCTGTCCCAATTTGGGAAAGTGACAGAAGTCAGACGAACCGGTTGTGCAATGGAACAGCCTCTCTCTGGAACCTCTGTTTTACCATGACTATGTTTATTCTAACTATAGTTAGACATCTCAAACCAGAACATTGGGGGTCATCCAGGTATAAGAAGGGTATACTCACTTATAAACTATACTATACTTTATACCTTTTGTTGCTTACCATCCCTCCAAAAGAAAAAGCAACTTTCTTTTGGCTGTAGTTTTAGCCAAGGAGAGTCCTCTCCAACATTCACAGTCCTGAGGATCTTATTGGGACTGTGGTTTGAAGGGGGAAGATTAGAGGAAAGAGTAAGGATATTCTGGATTGATGAAAGGAAGGGGCTTTTATTTTATTTTATTTACTGGGATAAGGGTTCTTCCTAGTGAGAGGTGCCAGTCTCTTTCCTAGTTTTTGTTGACACTGCAGTCTTGGCTATTTAAAATTTATATAGACGGTTAGTTTTGCCTGTTGCAATACAGATTACCATTTCAGTTTGCTAGTCTTATAGGTTAGTAGTCATTTTTCAGTTACATTTGCTTAAGGTTAGTTTCTTTTTTTAATATTATCTTCATATCAGTTACCTCTTTGTAAGGTGGTTATTGGCGTTAATTATGCACCCTAATTGGTTTAGAGCACTTTAATCACTTGTCACTGTTCTCTCATAGAGGCCAAGTTGGACACCTGAAATCGCTCTTTTCTGCTATGGGGGTAGTGTCCTATTCTTGGCTAATACTCTAACTTGTAAAGTTAGAGTATTAGCCACTTTGAATAGGACACCAGCCTTATATTCATTTTCATTTGATCTCAAATTTAGTAAGCATGAATCAAATGTTTCACGTGTCTGTATTATGTTCGAATGTGCGTTTCATGTTTCCAAAATTCATCGTGCATACATGGGAAGGGGGGGGGAGTACACCATCTTTTTCTCTTTCTTATCTTTTCTTTTTTTTATAGTCCCAGAAATAATGATACAGCATTAAATACCATTTCTTTATTTTATTTATTTTGATTGAGTAGATTGTCCTATGTACAGGACAATCTGTGGGTGAGATATAGTGCTGATGATGTGGACTCTTGCTTCACATGAGAATGTGCTTGGTGTCCAACTCCCATCTTTGTCTGTATGGTGACCAAATCTGTGCACAGTAGTCAAAGTATGTAATCGTTTCATCTCGAAGTGACATTTTGCAAAATTAAATCGAAAACCATTGTCCTTTGTCTACATTGTCAGTTTATCTAAATCATCCTGCAAACTATCTACATCACCTGTTGCTCTCCCTAGTTTTGCATCACCAGCAAACAACTGAATACCTCCACTTAAATCTTTCCCTATATCATTAATATACAAATTAAACAGTAGTGGCCCAGTATCCATGAGCACTCTACTAGTCATCTTCATTCACCTTGATTCCGCTCCATCATGCACCACCCTCTGATGTTTGTCTGTCAGTCACCCCCCCCCGCTTCCATTCATACCACCAACCTTATATCCATTCTTATTTGCTCCAAATTATTAATAGTTTCCCATGAGGTATTCTGTCAGATGTCTTTGCAAAATCTAACAGTATCATGATGTATCCATTTCCTTTATCCAATTCTTGTCAGCCATGCTGCTCACTTCAATCATTACTCCTGAGATACTAATTGGTGTGTAATTTGTTACTTCTGTCTTGAAACCGCCTTTATGTGATGGAATTATCTTACCTTCTTTCCACCTCCCCCCTTCAGACAGATTAAACGACTTCGTCAGATGCACTGCCAATTCTCTTGTACATTCTGATAGCATATGAGCTGTCATACCATCCAGTTCCACTGCCGTATTCATATTGATATTTTTCAATAGACAGAGCACGTTCAATAGTCACATCAGTAACTACGAATTCTTCACTTGGATGATATACCCTTGCAAAGTGATTGCTTTGTAGTTTCACATAAACTCTTTCTTGACTAAGAAGTCCGCGTGTTGAAACCGAATATAAAAAGTTTATTTGGTAGACGATAAAATAAAAAAAAAGGATAGACAACACAAGTGTTTGTAAAGAGAAGATTCATATTGAAAGTATAAGTAATTCTTTTACTTTTAGTAGAAAATAAATGAATAAATAAAATACGAAATATATAATTATATGCAGTTCCAATTAATAAGTGGCAAGCTGGTAGTCTCATTTTTTCTCATCTTTATTTTAAGAAAAAAACCAAAGTTGTTCATTTCTACCAATATATGTATCTGTGAAATTTTTAAAAAAATAAAAATAATAAAAAAATTTAGAGAGACCCAAGTTATTTTAAATTAAACAAACTTTACGTACACTTATAAAAATATATTTCAAATCAGGGCTTTATGTCTAATACAAATTAACACTTTTGTTTGTGTGCGCGTACCAGGAATACCTGATAAATAGAGTCTAATACAGTGTTTTTAAACCTTTCAGACTGCGATCCACAATAAAAAATAAATTTCACATTGCGACCATGTACAGGCACTACTTGATCTAAAGTCAAAAGAACGAGAAGAAACCCCGACGGTATTGAAGTAGTACAATAGTAGGGCAACTCGTAGTAAAGGTGGTACAAACACTTCACCGCCTTCCAAAAACATTGTAACTATTGGGCGTCCTGGATGATATTAAGCTGAAATAGCTGATACAAAAAGCTGATAACAAGCAAATCCGCAGTCCCCAAATCCAGTTTAAAACCTGCAGGGGTACCCCAAGATATTAACTATTACACGATTGTTAGTCCTTACTATTTTGTCTACTAGTTTGTTTACACCTGAAGAAATCATGTGCAATTAGGATGAAACTGTTATCAATTAAAATAAATATTATCATCTTATGTTCTGCCGTATAACCTCTTAGTTGCATACTCATGAGCCGGCATACTTAAATATTGTGTGTACTATATCGTACTTTATCTATGAGATAAAGTACGATATAGTACAAAAATCGCAACGATTCGAATAAGAGTTGATATTTACAATTAGTTGTATTACAATACAATAATAAAAAAAAAGTGGGGGAAATCACATCAAATTCCAAACAACCAATTAGTCGAAATAAATTATCTTACTTTTATAGGATAATTTATGGTTCTTAACTATTACATTTCTTAAAAGTATCACTAGATTTGAATATTTGGGTACGTTTTTTAGTCAATATTTTCTTGAAACAAATCTAAATCAGTAGTTTTAGGCCTTTTAATTAATTGATCTATTTGAAAATAAAATCTCAAACCAGTGAGGTTTAGTAGATCTAAACCCAGAAGTTAAATCTGCTCCTACGAAGTACAGTAGTTCAACCTTATCCGCGGTCAACAACGGTCCGAATATATGAATTGGAAAATTTCGAAAATAAACAATATATAATTACATCGGTAAAGTGGATATTAGATCCAACATTATTTCAAAGCCGAATGTTTGTAGAAACTATGAAAGTTTCTTAATGCCTATGTAATTTAACATCGCCGAAATGAGGCTATATGATTCTTTCTTTTAGTAATTGACAATTCAGCAGATCCCAAAGGTAGTCCAAGAGCAGGGCAACTCGTTGCAAAGGTGGAGAAAGCTACACTTTTGCTGAGATTGCTGATTCCATTCACATAACTTTATTACAGTATATATATATATTTGTTATAATGTTGCTATATATAATTTAATTGTATTATTATTAGTACTGCACTCTAATTTTTGATTAACCATTGACTGTTCACCCTTTTTAGATAACATCACTGCTCTTCTGGGTATGCTATAACCCCACGATATTTCTTCCCCCTCCCCTATAGGTAATTGAAATTGTTATTGTGTTTAGATAGCCCAAGCTAACAGAGTTTACCTATTTCGAAAGGAGAAAAAGGAAGAAACTCATCACAAATGTCTCCTGTGTGTGCGGATCACAGGAGACATTTGTGATGAGTGCCAAAATCGATGTTTCCTTTAATAATATATTACACAAAAATAGAACATTTTTCTAACATGTGAATGATTTGTAGTTGGTAAATCTAATAAAAGTTTAAAAGAAACATAAAATGCATCAAAATCAGTTTATAAACCATGTAGAACGTTAATTCTTTCTAACACATTCATCACAAATGTCTCCTGTGATCCGCACACAAAAAAATGTCACATACTGAACAACGGACTTTGGTTTTCCGATCCTTGGTTCCGGACAGATCTGACATCTAGCTTGCTTCTTCATTTTTGGTTCTGGAGATGCCTCAGCAGGACCAGCAATGGTGTCTTCATCGCCTTGGATGTTCAGAACTTTCTTCATGATATTCATAAGTTTTCCAGGCAGTGGCTGAGCCAATCTCCTTTTCATGTGTGGTGTCGCAAGATTCAAGCCCAAATTTTTCAAGTATTGGCGCCTAATCATCGTTTTCTTAGTTGCTGACTGGAGAATTATCTGCGAGTTAATTTCTGCTTGATCCAGCATCCCATAAAAATAGCCGCAAAACCATCTTCTGGTTTTTCGGCTTTTTGTATTGTTATAAAAAAGTAACTTCTGATTGCTTAGAGACCTCATCAACTTTCTTGTCACATAGCTGTGGTACCTAACACAAAGTTAACTCACATTAATGTTCACCGGGGTATGCTATCACCCCAACAGTCCGACATCACTCCAACAGAACGACATATACTTCGTGAACTACACTCACATTGACTGATGTGGAGAATGATTGTTGATTATAGCTGGGTGGGTCAAGCGTTGTGAACATCTGCGACTAATTTGTAGAAGAAAAGGAAGGCGGGTTAAATAAATATTATTTTATTTTATTAGTTTATTACTCTGATTTTTGATTAAATAGCAAGGGGAAAGCGCGAACGCAGTCCCCAACTAACAAAAATTCCACGCTCCATCTATCCCAGTTTGGGAAAGTGGCGGAGGTCAGCCGAACCGTGTGTGCAATGGAACAGCCTCTCTCCGGAACATCGCCCTTAGTGATCAGCGATTATTCAGCGCCAGGTAAGTATGCTAGCAGATGGTCTCATTCAACGTGACTATGAAACATATCTAAAACACTAAATGGTGTATTAAGAAAAGTAATATTTTTTTCTCTTATTTTCTAAAATAAAGGTAATAATTTATAAATTCTATATTAAAATTATAAATAATTGTAGACTTTAGAATAAAATATAATTTTTTATATTTTATTTAAGATTTACTAATTACTACGCACGATTTGTGAAGCTTGATATCACTACAAATACGTAATATTGATACCTTTAACTCTCCTTCCACGCTAGGAACGATAATAATTGAATATAATAATAAAAATAATATCAATATAAAATAAAATTTCATAATAATAATCACAATAATTTGACATATTTAGTGATTGCACCAAAAATTGAATGAAAATTTCGCTAAATATACTCACTGAATATTATATTATAATTACAATATTTAAAATAATATACCATGTAATTATAATATAATATAATAGTTTGGTTACAATGTACATTCTTTCCTTAACCAAGACAATCTAAAGCTAGTCTTTTGATGTCCTGGCTTCTACCCTCTCCCCCCCCCCCCCCCCGCTCATGCATTGCACCCATTGTCCGTTCACTTGCTTACCACAGTGAAGTTAGGAGTGTGGGTGTGTGTGTATGGGGGAGGGGGGAATTAAAGATACTTATACAGATAAAGTCTAATGTAAAACAGATAAGGCAATAACGAAACACAAGAAATTGAATGAAGAAAAAAATTACAGAAAGTAATTAAGTCCACTACCGTTCAATTTTTAATAAATGAAATAATAACAGAACTAAAAGAAAAGAAGTTAAATATAATAAAAATTGATTAATAATAATATAGCAAATCTAATCTACTATGCAGATTAAGTAGTAATGGTAGCCGGTATACAAAAAATGATTTACCAAGAGAAATATTTAATTTCAACAGAAAAGAGCAAACACTCGTGATTAGTAGGCAACCAATCGCGTGAAAGTTAGAAATAAACAAAAAAATAACTGAACAAGTACATACATACATCTTGAAGGCCCACTCTTCCTAATTGGGTTGTGGGGGAAAAAGCTGCAAGAGGAACTTCCAATTGTCACGATCCTCTGCCACCAAGTTCAGGTGGGATTCCCAAACGTGTCCACTCAAGGTTTTGGATATAATCTATCCAGCGAGTCCTTGGCCTTCCACCCTCTGGCTTGGCAAAGAGGGCCTGCTGAGGGAGCCTCTCTTGTGGCATTCTGACCAGGTGCCCGTACCAGCGTAACTGTGATCTCTCAACACGGAGAAGCAGCGGTTGACTATTGAGGGTTTCCCGAATTGCAGAGCTTCTGACTCTGTCGAGTTTTGTCAGCCCCGCAACCCCTCGAAGGAACCTCATTTCAGTCGCTTGGATTCGTGTCCGCATTCTTTCGGTTATTACCCAACTCTCATGACCATAGGTGAGGATGGGGACATAGACTGTATTGAAGACAGCCAGCTTTGCCTTCTGGCTTAACTCCCGCAATATTGAGCTTGCTAAGCCAATTCGAGTATCTAGCTCTACGTCCCATTTTCCATCATTCGTGAATATGGACCCAAGGTATTTAAACTTCTCCACCTATCTCATTGGGACTCCACTTACATTTAGAGTGCACTGGGATGGTTGTCTTGAGACCACAAATGTTTCAGTTTTGGCCACACTGATCTTCATTCTGGCGTTTGCACAAACAGCCACAAACCTATCCAGGGTCCGCTGGAGGTCATCTGTGGAAGAGCTAAGCATAACTAGGTCATCTGCAAAAAGCAGACGTTCAATGCTACATTTTCCAATTCTGACACACTCACTGCCTCGGCTGTGCCTATCAATCCAGTCCATAAATATTATGAAAAGGAGGGGTGACAGAACACACCCTTGGCGGAGGCCACCGGAGACTGTGAAAGGTTCAGACTTTGTGCTGTTTACCCTGGCACAAAACTCTGGGCATTCATACAGGGACTTGATGGCAGCTAATAGTTGACCATCCACTCCATACTCCTGTACTACTTGCCAAAGCTTATCCCGAGGAACCCGGTCATATGCCTTCTCCAAGTCCACAAAACATGTGTAGACATTCTTGGCATATTCCCAAGATTTCTCAAAGACTTGCCTTAAAGTGAAGATTTGGTCAGTTGTGCTTCTACCAGGACGAAAGCCACATTGTTCTTCCTGGAACTTTGACTCAACTATGCTCCTGCACTGTCTTTCCAAGCACTTAGCATACACTTTCCCAGGCAGGCTGAGCAGAGAGATGCCACGATAGTTACTGCAATCCTTCTGGTCTCCGTTCTTAAAGACTGAACCAGTAATGAATTTTAAATATTTAGGAATCCAGATAACTCAGAAGGAATAAAAGAAAATGAAATGAAACAACAGAATTCTTGTTTGCTTTAAGCAAATAAGATTTCTTTATGATTAAACAGAAAAATATCGAAAAAATAAAAATCTCAAAATTATATCTGAAAGAAGTGTAATAACACTTTCATGCATGGGAAAGTGTTAAGATAAAAAAAATAAAAAATTCTGCTACGGAAATGAAAACTCTTTGGAAAATTGTGGGAAACAAAGAATAATTAGATGAATTGCAGAATGGAACCGAGTAACAGTAAATCATTTTAAAGACCTTCGGAGGAAGAAAATAATAATTCGATTATTTATATATTTCGGATATAATACCACAATGAATACGTGTTATATTATAATTATAGGAAGTATTATTTTATAGTTGTGCAGTTTTATATATATATATGCTTGAGTAAGAAGAAAAAATAGTAGAAGAAAAAAAAAAGATTCGATAAGTTTGACGATGGACAGTAAATGGATGTTGACCATCAGCTGCTTTTGTTCTTAGTTGGAGGGGGGGGAGAACAGAGCAATGATAGTAGCCATTTCTGCAGAAAGTTATTATTATTATTATTACGTGACACCTCCAAGGAGTAAAAGGACTCATCGTGGGAGCGCACACTACTCTACTTCGCTAAATACATCTGATCCTCTCCACTACTACCATCAACGCCCATCATCGCATCAATAGTATTTTTTGTCTGTAAATTGTGTGTGTTCTGAAGGCCGATTTGCTACTCCTAGACATTGCCTTAGGCCTAGCTGGTTACGATGGTCCTGTGCAGAAACACAATATCCAAGACACACACACAAAGAGAGAGAGAGAGAGACTGGAATGAATCTGTCGGGGGTTATTAATTAATCAGTTTGTTCTCTTCTGGGTAGCATGAAATATTCTTATGAAGGTTTTTGGTGCACAGTCCCAGATTTATGTATTTGTACACTGATAATAAAAATATAAAATTAATAGAAATAACTCCTTACTCTATCCCTGGTACTAAAGTACTACAACCTTTCTTAGGTTTCTTAGTTACGTAAATTAAAAAAAAAAACTCTCTCTCTCTCACACATTAAAAAAATTCATTGCATGAATGCTGCTCATAGTTATATAACCATGAGTAATCTTCTACAGTTCGTATTTCAGGAAATGCCTCCAGGCAGCCACCTGACTAAATGAAAATATATTTTACTGTTATTACGTGACAAGGAGTCACACAACTCATAATGGGAATTAACATTACTCCATTATACACAACCCTCCATCTCCTCTACTTCAGACCATCTTCTTCTACTCCAACTACTTAATGATAGTATTTGGCCTACTATCTGATTGGGATGAAGATTAAAACACTCCCTCACTCACCAAAAGTTATTGTAAGATGACGTCGCCTACTCCCAATAGAAAATAAAACAAACCGATAATATACAATATATATAATAATTTTTATGCAGGGGTTCCTGAGAAGGCAATTATTTCAACTATTCCTTCCGGGTAAATAGGTTGGGGAAAAAAAGGCTGCTTTATATATCGATTGTCGTTAAAACATGTTTTCTCTGTTATGATGGGCAAAAAATAAGCAGAAAAATTCTGCAAAAAATAATGAAGGAATTGATATTAATCAATAAAAAAAAAAAAAAGTGGAACGCTTCACGATTTTGCGTGTCATCCTTGCGCAGGGGCCATGCTAATCTTCTCTGTATCGTTCCAATTTTAGTATATGTACTGCCGAAGCAAATACGTAATGAAATAGTCTTCAATACTCTTCATAGTCGGATAATATTTTACTAAAACTAAAAGGTATTTAACTTAATATATAAATTTATACATTTAATGAAAATATTATAAACTTTTTAATATATTTAAAATAATATATGAATCGCCATAATATTTATAAAATATTAATTTTTCATATTTTATCTGGCAAAGCAACTAGGCAAAACAACTGAATCGGGTTGACAAAATTAAGTGTTCGGTGGTAACATCACCAACAGATTGTCTTGGTTCACTCACTGCTCTCTGGGGGAAAAACCTAGTTCTTTCTTGATTGAGAACAACGGATGTCCCCTTTTATATTAAATGAAAATTCCAGAAATAAACAATTTATAATTACATTGGCAAATATTTCAAGCCGAATGTTTGTAGAAACTATGAAAGTTTCGTAAGTTGTTGACCTGAGAGAATACAATCCTCGGCATCCCCCCAGTTAACTTAGCTTGCACTACCTAGTAGCTGAAGTCAAATCGGTTAGGCTGAGAATTGTTTTCTCTTAAGCTCTAGGATCAACGTACGAAACTTTCATAGTTTCTAAAAACATTCAGCTTTGAAATAATGTCGAATCTAATATCCACTTTGCCGAAGTAATTTTACATCGCCGAAATGAAGCCGTGCGGCTTTTTCTTTTAGTAACAGTCAAGATCCCAGAGATAGTCCAACACCCGGGCAACTCGTTGAAAAGATGGAGAAAGTTTCAGGTTCTTTGAACTCTTTAAAAATTTACGAATTGCTGTACATATTGTTCCTTATTTACTCGAATATATAACTTAACTCGCCCCCTGAAAAGAAATTTAATTTAAATAGTTCGCGCATGAAAAAAGCTTAAAACTTTACGAAATAAATAAATATAAATAAATATAACTTAACTCGCCCCCTGAAAAGAAATTTAATTTAAATAGTTCGCGCATGAAAAAAGCTTAAAACTTTACGAAATAAATAAATATAAATAAATAAATTTTCTTTTTAATTTAAAGCGAGAGAATTACTCTCATCCAGACATTTTTGAATATAACAAATAACGAAGAAAAAATTGCTGACACATTTTCGCTGTTAATTATTATATAATATAACTCTACGATACAAATTGGTGTAAGAATATTATTTAAATTATATTCTTTATACTAAACGAAAATTAGAGTTAATTCTAATAATAAAAAAGTAAATATTTATTTCACAGTTATTATTTATATTACTATTAAAATGTTTGTAAAATAAAGGAAGAAGAATAATAATGCACCAAGAGTCACAAGTTAGACTACAAGTTAGAAGGTCTACCTTTTATTTAGGAGAATTTCTAACTAATGGATATTATCGTTAAAGATACCAAGAAATTTTATATACAAGACTTGGGTTCAACCCCCCCCTCCTCACGTAAGCAAACAAGCAAGCAAGTCAAATTTGCTCCTGAAATTTTTTCAGGTCTGAGGCAACTGGTGGTAAAGGTGGCCTATGCTCTGATCATTTGCCGAAGTATTCCATAATACGAAGCACATATCATCGTTGGAACGCCACTTCAGCTGGATTCATTACTAAACTTTCTTTTTCATATGAATCGGATATGAACTGCTTTCAGTTTTCAGACAAAATTACTTGAAAAATAAATTAGAATCATTTTTCATTATTATGAAGACTTAACGGAGTTTTCAAAATAATGCAGAATTCTATGTAATTATTATTATTCGTGACACCTCCAAGGAGTCCGAAGACTCATCGCGGGAGGACACCTACAACTGTCTCAACCACTACACCCAACCTCTACTACGAATCATCTCCATCAACGCCATCTACCGCCCACCTCCACAACTAGTATTTGTTGTCTGTAAATTGCGTGTGTTCTGAAGGCGCGATTTATCTGTATGCGGGATGAAAAACCCGAGTTTCCGGGCGAAAAAACCATGATACCTCCGTATGAGATCGGCTAACTCACCTCCGATTAAAATCGGCCAGGTAAAGATTCCTCCCATCGCGACGAGAATCGAACTTAGGCCTATTCCAATCGAAGGGTGCAATGTACCGTTGTTCTTCCAATTGCGCTACGGAGGCGCTATGTAATGCTGGGGATAATGCACTCTCAACCAATAGATCATGAGTTCGAATTCACAATGGATTCTACATGGGTGTAATATTAGGTGGGAGATCAATTTTAATTTTATTTATTTATTTATTTTTGTCCGGCATGAAACCAGACATGGCTTATAAGGCCTCGTGCAGAGAGTTGAAATATTCTACGTTTTCAATCTCTAGGGGTTTCCAGATCAGACATTAACCTAAACCTTTATGTATAGCATGAAACTCTTAGATCAGATTTCTATCCTTGAGTTTCTTATTCGGCTTTGAAATAATGTGGGATTTAATATCCCCTTAATTTAAGTAATATGTTTGCCAATTCACTAGACTCACTTTATTTAGCTTTGAGAGTAGAGATCGTGGAAATACAGAGCTGAAACATTGCCACTGTGAGATAGAGGTTGAAGGTAAGTCTCTGATGGAGGGGTCATCTATGAGTGGACAGCATCAAGAATTTATTTTAGTGAAATGCATACCTGCTGTTCGAAGGCTTTGAGTGCAAGAGGTTTATTTTATTTTTTTCAGGACACAGCTGTAAATTGGGACAGTGTTATTTGTAGTATTTACGTCCAGTATATACGTCACACGGACTGTTTCCTGAACAATTTAAGTTTCAATATGCAACATATTGGATTGCATCATTTCTTATGTGAAAAAAGAGTGGTTATACTTCAGAGTGTTAGCCATTATCTGCATAAGGTTACGTATCTGTGTTGCAAGGTTAACATCGAATACGGACTCCACCGGCGTTCGCGATATTAACTGACCAGCACAGATAGGGCAAACCCCGGACTGGGGCAATAGAAAACACTTGGTGGTGGGAATAGTTAGCCCCCCCCCCCATCATCTGATCATGCCCTCCATTCTGCCACGTGTGAGTACCCTCGGAATTGAGGTTGACGCCACAATACCGGCAAGGGCGATGGCAAAAGCAATTATAGACTGCGTGGGTGCAGGAAACATCTTTGGATTTACCCCCTACGAGGGAGGAAGATACCAGGTGGTTACCAAAAACATGGAGACCAAAGAAAAATGACTCCAAGGCTTTGACTGTGGGAAAACGAAAGTATCTCCCTTCATGGTTGGGAGCATACTAAGAACCCTGAAGATACCAAGATTCCCGTTTAGAATACGCTGAGAACGATGACATCATCCGCAGCATATTCTCGAAGTGGGGCGTTGTTAAGGAAATCCAAGTCCATAATGATCGACAATCCTGAGTGGAAGTCAGGGGAGGTAACCATCTCTCTTGAAATGAGGACAGAAGTTCCTAACTTTGTATTCATAGGATCTGCCCGGGTAATGGTAAATTACCCAGGCGTCAAAAAGCAATGCTTTAGATGTGGCGCCTTCAATCATCTTGGAGCAGACTGCACTCGAATAAAGTGCAGAAATTGCCTAAAAACAGGCCACAACCAGGAAAAATGTGAGGCAGCTTGCCTGAAATGTGGGGTCACTGACCACAAAGCTGACACCTGCCCATCCAGAACCCTTGCAGAGAGGATGGGTGGCGCAATCACATCAGCAACAAAACCAAGTAATGAAAAGGTCACAACATGGAAAAATTTCCGCCTCTTGAGGCCACTCCTGATCATGCTGCCATGTCCAAGACAACGAAAAGGTCCCGTAAGGGAGGGAAACCTACCAGAATTGCAGAAACCATCATGGTAACTCCCACGAACGAAAGCGGAACTACCACTGCCAATACAGACATCGCCAACTCAGATAACGTATAAGAAGCTGAAGTAGAGATGGAGATGAACACCAACACTTCCAAACGGCCATTAAGTCCGCAGGAAGAAGAGCTGACAAATCCCAAAACAGCAAAGGTATCTGAAAACGAACATCCAGAATTCCCTTATGCAAAAGCAGGGGAGACTCTAAGACATCTCCTTAGAGGTATGCCGGGGGTGTCAGAAAAGTTCACGAAGCAATAAATAAAGTAGGAGAACCTGAACTCCTCCTCACAGGGAAATATGGACCCGACATCGTCAGTGCAAAATGGGGTGACTTCTTTGTTGATGACATCAGCAAAATCACCCCTGAGCAAGTAGAGGTAGCCCTGGATATAGACGAGGAGGCAGCTTCGGCGTTCTATATAGCTCTCTGCAAACTAGACATGGCCAAGGGAAGTGAGGTGGCCAAAAGAATCATAACAGCCCACAACAAAAGAAAGGAACAGTAACCACATTGAGGGTTTTTCTGTACTAAATATTCAGTCTCTCTGTATTCAGCCTTTCTGTACTAAGCTCTCACAGGTGGGGGAGGACCTGAGAACCCGAGCGGCGAAGGCTTACAGCGAGGCGGTGCAGTTCCTTGTGAGCTGCATCACTCGGTCCAGATCCTTCCTCCACCTCTAAGTTTACCTCTCTAGATTTGTTTTTGTTTGTTGTTGTTTTTATGTTACATGTTTCGTTTTTAGGATTTTTCCTTTTTTTAAAAGTGAAAAATCAACCACCGTTTTAGAAACGCCCCTGGGGGGCATACAGCTAAAACAGGTCAACTGAGGCCTCTTTTACCTACTCTAGCAAAATGCACTCTATCTTTATTTCCTCTCCTACTATCTGCTGACTCTCAGCCTATCTTACTCTACAGGCCAATGATGAAGTTTGTTGAACTCACAATATATATATATATATATATATATATATATATATATATATATATATATATATATATATATATATATATATACGCTTCTTCAAGACTGAAAAAAAAATAATAAATATAAAAAACAATATTTGAAAGCGACTAACTGTTGCGCATGCGCAATTCACACTGTATTATAATAACTATATCTGATATGTAGAACGAGAAGTTTTGATGAAAGCTAGCAAACCTAAGGTTGAAGATCATACCTTGTTTATCGTTGAATTGATTATATATATTTTTAACATTTCCGATGTGCTCTGACGAACAAACTATGTGCCGATAATGCAGATTTATGCATTTTTGTTTTTATTTCCCATCTTTAAAGTTTACGATACCGTGCCACTTATATTCTGTTTTTCTGCTTATCTCTTTTAGGATGTTCGCTACTATATCATTTTTTTATTATAACTTTTTTCTTTTTTTTTTTTGGAAAAATGAAATGTTCGTGTTTTGAAACCTTATTTTCTTTATATAATCCTTACCACGGAAAATATTAATATGCTCTGTCTCATGTGTTTTCATACCAATTTCTTGTGTGACGGGATGGTGGCGGGATGTTTCATGGATATCTTCTCGTGTGCCTTGGTTTTTTGTAGACTGGATTAATAAGCTTATTCCGTTCAGAGAACTCCAAGAGGAGCATGTCTAAAAATTTTTTTTAAAAAACCACAAGTATCTATTGTTTTCGAACTGAACATTCAACATTATGCGAAAATGAATACTAAGATGATTGGAAAGTTCAGTAAGTCTGGCTTAGTTCATCATCTAAGCCCCATCCACATAGCGTAATCAAAGTTGTGATGTAATTCCTAATCTCCCCTCCACCTCGAGACTTGTTTTTCAAATGATTCCATAAACAGATTGGCTTAAAGCGGATGTTTGCACCATTCTCTTTAAATATCTAGCAAAGCTAGTAACCCCATTTAGAGACAGGACGGACATCTACCTAATATTAATTTAGTTTTTATTTCCCCGCAAGAATGCAAGATGTAATGCATAGGACATTGGTAGAGATTAAATTGTAAATTATTCAACAGCGTTCATGTGACATGTACACCGGAGATTTTTTTTTTCTCGATGAATTTAAGTTTATCAGGTACATTTCCCCCCTTTTCCCAATGTGTATTGCTATTAATGTCTCTGACGAGGTTTAGATTCGGATGGATTCCTGTTTTAAACGCTCGTTTGTATTACTGTTGAAAAATTAGATTGAAAGTAATTTTAAGAAACCCAAGCCACTCATATTCAGGTATCATGACACGTATCATTTTTTATTATAATTACTCAAAAGTGAACTTATGATCTTAAACGTGTAACCATGTCTTTCGTATGCAGAAAAAGTGAAATCATTTTCAAAATACACGTGTATTCAATAACTGAAACATCACTTTCTGAATTAGTTCAGATAAAAAAATACATCACACCTGGATGGATGTCTAAATGCGCAGAACAGAAGAATAGTGAGCGGTTAGAAGAATAAATATTCTTAAATATTGTGCCCTCTCTCCTTAACTATTCTGGAATATTTCATTCTCCCTAATAACTATTCTAACTATTAATATGTTAATAGTTAACTATAAATATTAGTTGGATATAACTATTCTCCCTAAATATTCTTAAATATGGCTCTTTCTCCCTAACCATCCTATCGCAGTTCTGTAATATTCCATCTACAGAGCCTGTAGTAGTAAGAAAGAATATTAATAACGTTCTTACTTATTATTATTATTTGACACCTCCAGGAAGTCCAAGAGCTCATCGAGGGAGGGACCTCCACCATTCAATTACCAAATGATTGAATGGTGGAGACGGAGTCTTTTTCTTTTTTTTTAAATATTTCTTAAATTTTTTGAAAAATATTTATTTTAAATATTTCTTATATGAGAAATATATATATATTTTTCAAATATATCCGCGATGAATAACTTTATATTGAATAAAAATTTTCAAAAATATTTCTTAATTTTTTAAAATACAGTATTCCCCCCCCCCCTTATCCGCGGTTAACCACGGTCAGAAGACTTACAAAAGGTCAATTTACGAAACTTTCATAGTCTCTAGAAACATTCGGCGTTGAAATAATGTTGGTTCTAATATCCACTTTGCCAATGTAATTTTACATCGCCGAAATGAAACTGTATGGCTCTTTCTTTTAGTAACAGACAGTTCGGCTAATCCCAGAGGAAGTCCAACACCATCGCAACTCGTAGCAAAGGTGGAGAAAGCAACACGCCATTGCAGCCTTTCGGAAATCAGAAATACTGTATATATATATATATATATATATATAGGGTTCCGTACTATCGCCGAACTGAATCCCGTGGATGAAAATGATTTCACTTTTTCTGCATACTGGATTATTCTTCTTTTTTTTTTTCCCCACATATATTTGCGATGAATTGTCCGGACACACGATTATTTTACCTTGGGTATAATAAATGTTAAGAATACCAAGTAATTTTTAAACCTGGTTTTACTCCATTTCCCAAGTAAGCAAACAGACAAAAAGTAAATAAAGTTTGCGCCTGCAATTGATGCAAGTCTAACTGATCCTACAGGTAGTGCAGGACCAGGGCAACTCGTGGCAAAGGTGGGGTAAGCTCCGATCACTAATCTTAATATTTACCCTTAATGCCAAAACACATCTCCAAGAAGGGGATGTATGATGTTTTGTATTAAAGGCAAGGGGCCACTACCCAGACCGGTTTCGACCTTTATTGAGGCCTCATCAGTGGGAGCTAGGCTAGAAAATACCAAGATTTAGTAATACAGAGCTCACAAGTATTTTACCAGAACAAGTTGCCATAATGTGTTTTAACCTTATTAAATAAAAATCTCTGGACTGTATTACTAAATCTTGGTATTTTCTAGCCTAGCTCCCACTGATGAGGCCTCAATAAAGGTCGAAACCGGTCTGGGTAGTGGCCCCTTGCCTTTAATACAAAACATCATACATCCCCTTCTTGGAGATGTGTTTTGGCATTAAGGGTAAATATTAAGATTAGTGATCGGAGCTTACCCCACCTTTGCCACGAGTTGCCCTGGTCCTGCACTACCTGTAGGATCAGTTAGACTTGCATCAATTGCAGGCGCAAACTTGACTTTTTGTCTGTTTGCTTACTTGGGAAATGGAGTAAAACCAGGTTTAAAAATTACTTGGTATTCTTAACATATATATATATATATATATATATATATATTTTTTTTTTTTTTTTTTTTTTTCCCACGAACAAAAGTATAATCACGTTACTTAAATATAAAGAGCCAACAGGCTTCTTTCGGCGATATAAATATTATTTAAATTAAGGGGATATTAAATCCCACATTGTTTTAAAACCGAATTTAAAACTCTCTGATTCCAATCTTTGAGTTTCTTATTCGGTTTTAAAACAATGTGGGATTTAATATCCCCTTATTTAAATAAAGTATAATCACGTAATTACGAACAACAATAAAATAAACAATTCACCACAAAAATTTTATAATTTACAGCAGAACACAGGTACTAAATTTTGATTTGACCATGAAGGGAAACGTGCGAACGCAGTCCATAACTAACAAAAATTCCACGCTCCATCTATCCCAGTTTGGGAAAGTGTCAGACGTCAACCTAACCGTGTGTGCACTGAAACAGCCTCTCTCTGGAATTTCACCTAAACGATAATTCAGTGCCAGGTAATTATACTCAAGCAAGACGCAAGACGTTGCTGACTACAAGGGTGAAGCAAAATGCTTTTATAATCCCTGCTATCTGATAAGGTTGCTGTATAGGGAAGAGTTTATGAGCTAAGTGCTCTGCCTGAGTGGGAGCAATTTAAAGATCTTCATTTGGAAGTAGGATGGCCTTGGGTCTCCTATATTTGGAGAAGTCAGTTTCATCATAATTTGCTGCTTGTTGCACTAATTCATTTGGATGTGAAGAGGATGCTGAGAAAAACTTTACTGCTGAAGACTGCAGGAAAGAGTAGATGTAGTGGATATTTGTGTCTCCCGGTGGAGTTGGACATTTCTGACATACCATGGTGCGTTTAAGATCATGCGGAGACATTTGTTTTGCACTTTGTAGTTTGAGGATATTTATACTTGAGGTGTGGCTCCAGGCTGGGGATGCATAAGTAATAATGGGTCGAATCATCAACTGATAAAGGAGCAGTTTTATTTTGGTATCCAGCTTGCTATTCTTATTGATAAGAGGGTCAAGCTGTGCAATGACTCTTGATGCTTTTGTACATGAGGCTTTTATATGTGGACTGAAGATTAGTTTTCTGTCCAGCAGTGACAAGGTGCGGTTTAATAGATCTGGTTAGTATAGCTGTGTCTTCTGCGTATAGGGCAATGATTTATGACATTGGATTGTGCGGAATGTCCGCCATGTAAATCGTGAAAAGTATCGGTGCCAGTAGGGACCCTTGAGGCACTCCTGCCAAAATGCGTCGCTGGGTAGATAATATATCATTTAGTTTGACTTGTATTCGTCTGTCGCTAAGAAATGACTTTATAATTTGGACTAGATCTAATGGAATGCCAGCTAAAATCAACTTGTATAGTAGTCCAAAGTGCCATAATTTGTCGAACGCCTTTTCTAAGTCAAGAAAAACTGCTCCATTGTATTGGTGCCAATTGTAACTTGTGGTAATGAATTTGATTAGTATATGAATTTGTTGGGTGGTACTGTGAAACTGGGGAAAACCAAACTGTTCCGAAGGAAGGATGTTTGATTTTTTTACTCAAAGTATAATTCTGGAAAGGATAGCTTTTTCTGCTATTTTGCCCAAATTGGAAATCAGACTTATGGGACGATAACTTTGAGGCTGCTGAGGATCCTTGCCTGGTTTGTATATAGGAACTACGTCTGCCAATTTCTATGCAGAGGGAAAGTACTTAAACCTGAACATAGCATTTATTATTGTTGTAAGATATACGATGGCCTTTCGGGGTAGCAGTTTAATAACTTTGTTGGATATGCCGTCAGGCCCTGGAGCTTTTTTATTCTTTAAATTCTTTAGAATGTCATAAATTTCAGCTGGGGAAGTAGGTGTGAGTTGGCTGGTACAGGTATCAGGCCGTTTTAACACGTGTCTGACGTGGCGGTGGACTTTGTAAATATGATTGAAATTTAGATTATTGTATGATGGCTACACTGTTTTTCTAAATTTTTAGCTATAGTTTCAGTTTTTTCTGCATCTGTGTAAACAATGTTCAGGTCAGATTTCAGAGGAGGAAGAGATTTGTTTTTGTTTTTGATGTTTCTCAGGAACTTCCAGACGGTTTGATCACCAGGTGATATGGAGGCTAAATTATCTTCCCATAGTTTGTTTCTGTGGACTTTAAGTGCATCTCTCACTGCACTGTTCATTTTGTTGAGATATTTTTTGTCTTGGGGGTGCTCTGGTGTTGTGGTATCTTTTCCTTGCTTTATTTTTTTTTCCTGATTAAGTTCATTATGTCATCTGGTAGTCGTTTATGCTTGAAAGCAATTGAATTTCAGGTGATAGATGCTATGGCTGTGTTGATTTGATCAGTAAGTTTATTGACTGCAGAATCAATTTCTTCCCTGGAATTAATATGAGGGACGGATCAATGTAGTTTGGAAGCATTTTGGATAGTTTTTCCCAGGGAATGAAGGTGCGAGGCGAATGGGGAAATCCCCTCTGATAACCCAGTTTGAGCAGAATAGGATTGTGGTCTGATGATAATTCATTCAATGATTCCAGGGTGTACTTCAGGTTGACATTCTGATCCAAGACGTCGGATGAGCCAGTGGGACTGTGGTGAGTTGGCACTGAGGGGCCAGCCACAGCTGCGCAATTTGAGCTTGTGTAGTTAAAGAGGATGCGGCCATTCCTATTTATAGACCTACTGCTCCAGGCGTGATGTTTTGCGTTTAAATCTCCAGCGATAATAACCGGTAGTTTAACGCCGAAGATAGCATCCAGATCTGTGGTCAGCAATGTTTTTGATGGTGGGTTATAAGCAGCATATAGAATTTTATGTTTCCGACAGAGTTTATGATGATATTGATACCTGTGACACCTGTGACACATTGATACCTTGATGAGGATGGCTGTACCACCACCTATGTAATCCAGCTTATCATTCCTATTCCTGTAAAGCTGATATCATTGATTGTCAGCAGGTCACAGGTGAGTTTCATTAATTAATAATATATCCGGATTATATCTGTCATGGAATTCCAGCACTTCTAGTATTTTATTTTTAAGGCAGTTGGCATTCCATGCAATAATCATTACAGAATCTGTGGTAAATTTTTTCCTATGCATTGGAGAGTGCAGATAAAATGGACTGTGTTTGCTGCAAGAAACGTTTTGTAGTGCTTAGTGATGGATTTGCATTACTGAAATCCTGTAACATATTTACAAGAGAAGAGGCGATGATGGCTGTTATATTTGAATGTGGATTTGGCATATTCTGGTCAGGGACTGCTTTTTGGGGGCGGGGCACGTCAGCATATGTTCTTGTTTGGTGTTGAAGATTTATTTTCTTGGGGGGGGGCTCAGTTGATGGTGGGTGAACACCTGTCATCTTGTTCAAACTAATAGGAGCCTGATGAACTTGATCTTCTGGAGCTCTCGTTTCTGATAGTGAGGTAGATTGATTGATTAACTCAGTTTGCCTGTTTTTTTTTGGGTAGCAAATGCACCCTCTGTAATTTGCAGGGTGGAGCCACCACAATTAGCGCACTTAGACGGGGTGGTTTTTGGCTTGGAGCAGGTATGTGTGGGGCGGGTGTCACCACATTTTAAACATCTGTATTGAGCTTTGCACAACTTCTGGTCATGACCAAATTTTTGGCATCTATGGCACTGCCCAGAAGAGGCCCTCTTCCTAATTGGCTCCGGTGAGACCTTAAGCCCACAGATTGTCTTTAAATTATAAATATTTTTATAGACATTGTGTATTTCCACCAATACTAGAGGCATTGGGGGTCTTGTTTGATCTGTACATTCTGCTACAGATCTCTACAGACATTTATGGGAGGCAGATCTTGCATGTTGAGGTCAGCAGCTATTTCAGTGTCTTCTGATACTCCTCGGAGTGCCACTTTTAAATTTTTCTCCGAGGTAAGTGTGAAGGTATTGTATTGTTTACTTCTTACATCTAACTCCTTGGTTAAATTTCTATAGTCAGTCACTGTAGCGGGCTGAATTTTGATGCCCTCCTCTGTGTTCTTGGCAGTGGAGTAATTTATCTGCAGGTTGGCCATGGTGGTTCTTAAAGCTGTCCATCTCTGCTTTTCCCTAAGAATGACTGGAGGCACCTTTTCATTGATGGAGGCAGAGGAATCTGTGTTGGGGGCATCTTCATCTATGCCAATTTTGTTTGCTGACTCCGAGGCGAGAGTTTTGCGTTTTTTTGCGCGAGTGCGTCTCTCCTTAATCTGAATAAGTAGAGTCCGAGATGACTAGATTTAATATTTCCTCCATTTGAGAAGCGTCTTCATTTTGATCTTCATCAGTCTCGGGTAAAGAGTAAAAATTTAGGAAGTCAGGCCATTCAAGCTCAAACTTCTTAAGGAGTTTCTTTATGAAGCTGAATGCCAGTCCTTTATCTAGAGAGTCTATAGTGATGTCACTATAGACTCTCTAGATGTCTATAATGGCTATCATGTTTGAAGGCCATTTGAGCTTAAGCTTCCTTTGAAGTTTATTTACAAGAATAAGCGCTGGCTCTTCATCCAGAGAATCTCTGAGGGCGTCCAAATCTAACACATTCATTATTAACTATTTGCATATAAACTCAAGTAATTCCTGCAAATATATATATGGATCTGAAATAGATGTGCTAACAATGGCGATTCTAACGGCTGTTAGGCCTAACGAATCGCCCTCGTTGCAATTACAGTCCACTTACCTTTGCTGCTGTTCTTAAATACAGTATAATCCGTAATTTAATAACTTTAATCACGTCTCTGCTAGTTAATCTAGCTGCTACACTACAAAACCCAACTTTCTCATATTTGATTAACACGTTCTACCGAGAAGAAAATCCACAACCGTTCTCTGACTGTCGGAGCAAAAAAAAACTCTATGCTCAAGCATGCATCAGCTACATTGGTGCTATTCTTATCCCGGCAACTACACGGGAAGTTTCTCAGTCCTTATAAGGACTGTCTTAAAGGAGCGAAGCAAAATGCTTTTCATCTTCCCCGTTATCTGTAGTGGACAGTGTAGGGATTAGGTGTTATTGAGCTATTAAAGCTCTGATCATGGCAGGAGGGTAACAGCAATAGCCGAGCCTCAGTTAGAACTTCATTGGCTACAGCATTGCCATATGTTAAGGTAAAGCCGTCTCTAAAAATTCGGACGATCCTTAGACCACTCAATCGTAGGCGAAAGACCGTCCATCTCAGCGTTGGTCCACTCAGTGATGGCCTTCCACCTACCATTTTTAGATGTTTTATATAAAACATCTAAAAAATTTATTTTAATTAATTAATTTATTTTAAAATATTAAAATAAAGTTTGGAGTTGCAAAGATTTGAAGTTTTTATATAGCTATGATTGATAACAGCTACCGAAACAGAATATAAACATGGAAGAACATTGGTCAAATTAGGAAATAATATTAAAATCGACAGAAAATACAATAGGTTATACAGAAAGAGAAATAAAAAGGATTGGATCTCAAATGAAGTAAAAAGGTTAAGCAATCAAAGGAAAAGCATAATATTAAAACAGAACTATAACAGAAATGATTATAATAGATTAACTAGAGAAATTAGAAAACCAGTTAAAAGAGACAAGAATAACTGGTTAGAAGAAAAATGCAAAATGGCAGAGAAGCTATCGAAAGAAAATAACCTCCATGGATTATATTAACAAATAGACCAAATTAGTAAGACAGACAACAAAAAATGCTAATGATCAAAAACAAAGAGGGGACAACTAATTGAAAGTTAAACAAAAAGAATGGCCAGATAGGAAAAATACTTTAGAGACTTATATAATAAAAACAGCTCTCAGGATATTACAATTCCAGCCACTGAAATGGAAGAGGAAACAAATATCTTTACCAAAGAAATAATGGCACACAGCATAGATAAATTTAAAACTAGAAAAGCACCTGATATTGATCAGATATACGCAGAACTCTTAAAAGCAGGGAAGGAACAACTTTGGGAACCATTAAAAACATTATTTGAAAGGATCTACAAAAATTAAGCATTGCCTACTGATTGGACCAAATCAGTTATAATTCCTATATATAAAAAATGAGATAAAACAGAATGCAATAATTACAGAGGCATTAGCCTCCTCAGTATTCCGAGTAAGGTTTTTACGAAAGTACTCCAAAAACAAATTAAACCATATATAGAACTATAGCATTAGGAGAATAAGCAGGTTTCAGATCAGGACGAAGCACAATTGATCAACTTTATTCACCTTAAGACAGCTAATAGAAAAGACACTAGAGTATACAACCAAAGTTGCCATATAAATTTCATAGACTTTCGTCAGGCATTTGATTCAATACGCAGAAGAGAACTATGGAAAAACTATGAAAGAATTTGGAATTCCCAACAAAAGAATAAGAATAATAAAGAATCTGTACGAGAAATCTGAAAGTGCAGTACGAGTGGAGGACACCTTAACCAACTGGTTCCACACAGAGAGCAGAGTAAGACAGGGATGCAATCTGTAGAAAGTTTTTTACCTTGGGTATATATTATGTTAAATTATGTTAAAGATACCAAGCAATTTTATAAGCTAGATTTTTTAATCCTTTTTCCAAGTAAGCAAACAGACAAGTAAGGCAAGTTTCTGGCTGCACGTAGTGCAACTAGGCAACTTGTATAAAGGTGGAGCAAGCTGATCACTTTCCTTAGAATTTTCCCCTAATGCAAAGCACATTTCCTTGCGGAAATGTATGATGCTATGCATTAAAGTGATGGTCACTACCCATACCGGTTTCAACCTTTATTGAGGTTCTCTTCAGTGGGAACCAGACCTAAAAAATGCCAAGGGTGAAGTAATACAGAGCTTATAAGGTCGAAACCGGATCGCGTCTCGGCCTTTAGGCTAAGATCAAAGTGCGTATACTGACGTCATCGAAAGCTCTTAGGCTAAGAGCAAATTGTAGCATCTGTTCTTAGACGCTTGATATCCGTGTGGGTTTCATAGAAACCCTTGATATCAAGCATCGATCACAGATCACAGCAAACCCCGGGTTTGCTGTGACACTAGGGTTAGGCCCTCCCTTCCCAGTATAATGACGTCACCAAGAACGTCGCGGGAGCTAACTGTTCGTTTTACATTCAAGAAGGCCGTTGATGCAGCAGAACTTGCAGAGTCCTTAATTAAAGTAGTTGACGTTCAACATATCCAAAATATTAATTGTTGGGATTTTCAGAAGGGTCTCTACGAGGTCACCCTCAAATATCATCCTACAAAGGACAAATTAACCAAAGAAGGCATTGTCTTGGATGGAGAACTCTTCCACCCCACAGCCCTCAGAAATAATAACTTAAAGTATGTCTACCTTAAAAGGCTCCCAGCGGAGATTTCAGACGCGACTCTCAAAACAACGTTCCAAAAGTACGGAACCGTAGAAGCAGTATGTAGGTCATACCTACCTAAATATCAAAACATCGAACTTGGAGACAGGATATGCATTAAGATAGTGATGGAAAAAACAATACCCAATTTTATCATCATACAAGGGTACAGCGTGATGGCGAGTTACTCGGGCATGACCCGACTTTGTAGTCGTTGCCGCCTTGACGGCCACATCGCAAAAGAATGTCCGAAAAATAAATGTGGGAATTGTGGCATCATCGGCCACTCCCAACCTACCTGTATTGAACCATGCAGCCTTTGCTCCAATGGCGAACACAGACGTTTACAGTGTACAAGGGGCAGCGTTTCCAAGTCTCCTGAAGACTTTCCTCCCCTTCCAAATAAAGATCCATCTACGCTTCCTCCTTCAGAGGTTGCAGCTGTAGAGCTAAGTAAAGACCCGACTCCCTTAGTCGAAGCTATTACCACAACTCCAACGTCACCGGAGGTTCCATCTCTTCCTATACCCAGAGATAAAGAGAGGGAAACTGCCACCATCGCAGGCCCTAGTAAAGGAAAAAACATAGAACATCCGGCAACGGCAGACTTAGAGATTGAAGATTCCTCAGGTGAGGATTTTAGAGAGAGCACCCCACCATCATGGAGCAGCATTGCCTCCCTAAGCACAAAGAAAGCCCAGGAAGCCACAAAGAGGCTGAATCATTAAAAAAAATATCGAAGCCTATAGAAATCGCCAAAGTCACCAAAGGGAAACGACCAGGTAGTCTGAAAGAAAATGAAGGGAAAAAGACCAAACATGATGAAGGGACGACCTCCGATGAGGATGACGCCCAAGAGCCTTTGGAGTTCCCCCTCCGAGTCAACCACCCAGACGAAATTCAAAACGTAGTAGATACCAGAGGGCCGCCCTACGTCATCACCAGGGACTATGGGACCTTTGGAATCAGATGGGGGGATATAACTTTCCCAAACATAAGGAAGACAACAAAAAACCAACTAAAAACAATGATTCCTGAACTAAGTGAAAAAGGTATAGACGAATTCTCCAAAGCTCTAACAGTACTTTCGAATCTAGACGAAGAAGAACTAATGAGGAAACTTCTGTCTACTCATCCCCAGTAGATATAGGAAGAAACACCCTGCAATGTGGTTTGTGGCCATTTAAGGCTACGACCTAACTTAACTATAATTCTATACTTATTTTTAATTTAATTTTAATTTTAAATTTAAAGTTAACCCAGGCCAATGACGTATTTTACCGAGGCATCGACTAGAATTCTTTAATAGGAACATTAGTTGGTACAATGCAACCTAGAGGGAAGCTATCTGCTCCCCTCCAAATGCATGCTAGGAAAATCCTCAGGTTTGAAGTTTACCCTTACTAGTCGGGCTCTTTAGCCCGCAAACAGAAATGATGACGGGTATCACCGTGTTCACTCTAAAGTGATCGGTACTTGACTGATCTGTTCTGAGCAGTTAATATCGGAGACAGGTCTCACCAAGGCTGGCGATATTTAACGAACCAGTGACAGATAGAGTAAAACCCCGGACAGGAGCAAGAATAAACACTCGGTGGTGGTAGGGATATTTAAGATACCCCCTCCCCATCCCAGTCAACTGTGACGTCTGTCCTTCCACGCATCCGGACCCTCGGCATTGAGGTGGATGCAGCCATACAAGCAAGGACGTTGGCGAAAGCCCATATGGACTGCGTAGGTGCAGAGAATATTTTTGGTTTTATCCCTTATGGGGGAGGCAGATATCAGGTGGTGACGAAAAATATAGAGACCAGGAATAAGTTACTCGAAGGATTTGAATGTGGGAAAAAAGTATCTCCCTTCATGGTGGGGAGCATTTCAAAAATGCTGAAAATCCCGAAATTCCCTCTAGAATATGCAGAAAACGAAGATATCATCGGGAGCGTGTTCTCGAAATGGGGCGTCGTGCGTGAAATTCAAATTCTGAACGACGTTGACAACCCTCAGTGGCAATCAGGAGAAGTAATCATCTCTCTGGAGATGAAAAGTGAAGTACCAAACTTCGTCCACATAGGTTCTGCCAGGATAATGGTAAATTACCCTGGTGTTAAAAATCAATGCTTCAGGTGTGGTGCCTTCACCCATCTTGGGGTAGACTGCCCTAAACTTAAATGCAGGAATTGCCTCAAAACAGGCCATGCATTAGAGAAATGCCAGTCAGCTGCCTTAAATGCGGCAACGCCGAACATAAAGTAGACACCTGCCCATCCAAAACCCATGCAGAAAGGATGGGAGGTACCATATTGCCAACAACAGTCACGCCAGAACGAGAATCGGAAAACCCAGCACAAGAATTTCCATCTCTAAAGGAGGCACACGGCAAAATAATGGCTGAAGAAGATAAGGCAACTGCCACAGAAACCTCAGCATCCAAAAATAAGAAGAAGAAACGAGGCACACGAGATGAAAGTACTGCGCAGGAAGAAGAAACAGCCGCCACCAAAGAAAATACAAAAGATGAAAATGACATAACTACTACAGATAACACAGAAGAAGAAGAGGAAACAGAAAGCATGGAGACAACCAACAACACTTTCAAAAGACCATTCAGTCCAGAGGAAATGGAAACCCAAAAGACAAAATCAGATGAACCAGAAGAGTCAGATATTGCCTACCAACCCCCCCCCCCTCATGCGAAAGCTGGGGAGACGCTAAGGCATCTTTTATAAAGACATAAGTGAGGTCACTCCAGAACATATAATGTTCTGGATATAGATGAAGATGCAGAATTAGCGTTCTTCAGAACTCTCCACATGATAACTTTGACCAAGGATGGTAGGTTGACAGAAGAAATTTTGACAACCCACAACAAGCGGAAGTAGAAGCAAACCCTGTCAATTCCTTTGTACAGTCTTTAGTTCATACAGATGGGGGTGTACATGAGAACCCGAGCGACAAAGGCTTACAGCGAGGCGGTGCAACTCGTGGGCTGCATCACTCGGGCCAGGCTCCTCCCTCTTTCCTTCTTTAGTTCCAAAATTGAAACTCTCTTGTCCCTTTCCTTTTGTCCTTAGTTTATTTTTTGTCTTCTCTTTTATTTGCTTTTGCTTCTTTCATCTATCAGGCATCTGAAGAGATTATTGACAGGCGAGAGTTGTACGAACGGATGGAGGGAGATGATGTTAGAGATCTGCTTGGCCACAGACCTGTTAATAGGTTATGTGTGGCCAAGCAGGTCGACTGAGGCCTCTTTATTACCTACTACTATCCACTCTACCTTTTTCTTTTCCTTTCTCACTATCTGCTGAACCTCAGCACAACTTTTAGACTCCACAGGCCGGTGATGAAAGATATGAACTGCCATTATATCACCTTAATGCATAGCATCATACATTTCCGCAAGGAAATGTGCTTTGCATTAGGGGAAAATTCTAAGGAAAGTGATCAGAGCTTGCTAAACCTTTACCACGAGTTTCCTAGTGTTTCACTACGTGCAGCCGCAAATTTGACTTACTTGTCTGTTTGCTTACTTGGGAAAAAGGATTAAAAAATCTAGCTTATAAAATTGCATGGTATCTTTAACAGTGATACAATCTGTCACCAGACCTGTTGAATCTTACACTGGAAGAAGCAACCAGTAAGCCCTTAAACAAAGAAGACACTTGAATCAAAATATATGGGGAAAATATAGCAAATTTAAAATTTGCAGATGACATGGCATTACTTGCAAGCACTGAAGATCTACAACGAATTTCTGATTAAACAAATGAAGATTGTATACAATTTGGATTAAACATAAATATATATAGACAAAATAAAAATTATACAAATAGGAAAAAGAAACACCAATCTGAAAAATTGAAATGATAATAAGAATCTATAGCGGGTAGAAAACTTCACCTACCTTAGAGGAGTTATTGAGTACAATGGTGAAATTACAAAACATATAAACATACGAATCAGTCAGGCATTCCAAACTTTTGGACGACTTAATATAATATGGAAGTCAAGAGCCATCAAACAAGCAACACAAGTGAGAATCTATGAAACAATGGTCCTCCAAATACTCCTCTATGGAAGTGAATGCTGGAATCTCAAAAAGGCTGAAGAGAAAAAATTATTAACTACTGAAATGGGTTGGCTAAGAAGATTACTTGGAGTATCTCTGCTGGATCGACTAAGAAACAGAGACATAAGGAAACGACTAAAACAAGAAATAACAATAATAGACAAAATCCAAGAAAGAAGACTGCGATGGTTTGGCCATGTGACCAGAATGGGAAATGACCAGAAAGACTACCATCTAACGCCCTGAATGCAACGATGGAAGGTAAAAGATCCAAAGGACGACCCAGAATTAAAAGGATAGACAAAATAAAAGAGGACCTGAAAACCAAATCACAACAAGTGACACCAAACTGGACAGAATTGTTCGCACTCTCCAGGGACAGACAGAAGTGGAAAGAGTTCATTCGGCCTCATCATCATCATCATCCACACGGATGGTAGAAGTAGAAGAATATAATAGCAGGGCCGTCGCCAGATTAGATCGCACCCTGAGGCAAACAATTCAATATCGCCCCTGATGGATTATAAAGACAAAAATATAAGAAAATCTCCAATTGCTATTTTGTTTTTATTACAAGAGAAACATTAATGCAAAACGATTGCATAATAATATCAATTAAATGTTTGCTCTAAGGGGATATCGCACAATAAAACTGTTTATAAGCTCTTCTAAATTTAAATTGTAAACTATGTCCGCCTCTATCGATATAGTTGCTCGACCAACCAATCTTTCTTGGGTCATTACTGTTTGCAAATAATTTTTAATCAGTTTAGCTTGGAAAAACTTCTTTCCGCACTTAGGAATTGTTAGCGTAGCCACTGCGCCTACCGCAATATGGCTAACGAGGGCCCTTATTAAGCCGCGCTGTGAGATAAGCTGCCTCTATGCTACACCCTGTCGGCGGTACTGGATAATAGCTATCACTAACACCAAAACTGCTATTTCCTGAAGTTCATTACAAATTCTTACCCGGATGGCTTCATTATTTTAGTGGAAAGATGATAATAGTAACAATTTGAATTATATTAGATATTATTTACCTCGATGTTGGAGTTCTTAATGCAGTTTTCTGGGGAGCGAAACAGTTGATTACAGAGGGGGGGGGGGAATTCAGTGAATTCAGCTTCCTTTAAACAACAGCAAAATAGACCGACCGACAATTTTTTTTTCCGTAAAGGAATCATATTCTTTGTTCTATAAACACCCCCCCCCCCCCCACACACACACCAATATAGGAAGCGGCAAAATCTTACTTATTTTTGACGGACTGAAAAATCGAAATTGGTTCCACTACATTTCTTCCATCAAATTTCACACTAAATGCTTCAGGGCTAAGGCCACGTTTTTTTGTTCTATAACAGTTTTTCTTAAAGTTTTTGAGACATAGATCCTACATGAAAATATTTATTTTTCGTGAAACTTCCTATGATAATTTTCATAAAAATTATTTCATAGAAATAATGATAATAAACCGATGCATGCAAAATATTTAATCAAGAAAACATATATAATATTACAAGTAACAAAGCCGCGTAACTATTCTAGAAATAAGTCAGTTTAATGTATAAAAAAATTAGTATTTATTCAATTCAGTGAGTTTATTATATTTTTTTTATTGTTTTAAGAAACTACATCCGATGTTAAAGTTCCTTGATGCTAGTCGCTATCCTGCCCTCTTTCCTTCTCAGGACAGAATATGTGATTTATTCAATAAAATGTTTATCTAAATAGTGTATAAAATTATATTTCAATAAATAGATACATTTATATCTTATATAAGTCTTTATAATAGGTTATTTCAATAAACTGTTTTATATCAATGAACAGTGTCTCAAATAAATATTGTATAAACATAACTTTTAGCCTTTGAAAAAATCCTTAATTAAGATCATTTCAATATCATTTCAATAAGTTTTTAAGATTTCATTCCAATTTTTCATATTAATTAGATACTACTTGTCTTAATAAATGATTTTAAAACATAAATTTGCTTTATAAAACTATTTGATTTCTTATTATAAATTTGTATTTCACATATAGATTAATATTTAATTTCTTATTATTAATTTGTATTTCACACATAGATTAATATGTTTTAAGATTTTACGAGTAATGTGACGTCTCTAGAGAACCAAAATTTAAAAATAAATCATATTTTTTGTTTACATGAATTCAAATTTTTTGTTTATATAAATTCAAATAAAATAGATATTTAATTTTAATTAATATTTTAAAATAATTTATTAATTTTAATTAATTATTTAATTAATTAATTAGGGGGTACTTGGTAATAATGAAAATTTAAGAAGGGGTACGCGGATATCTGAAGTTTGAGAAACACTGTCCTAGTAATTAGAAGAAAGTTAGGTACACTCTTTTTATTTTTGTATGATTTATTTCAAAAGAATAGAATTACAGAATTGTTTATCCTCTCTTCTTTGTGGAAAAACCTTCTTGTTATTTTTGTTTCAAGAGTTTGCTTTGTCTAGTTGACATTGCATTTAATAAATCAATGAACTGAGATGAAAAGACAAACGGCTATATATATATATTTTTTTGGCGGAGTTAATTAATTAAATTAAGGGGATAAAAATCCCTTACTGCCTTTGCTTCGAGTTGCCTTGGTGTGGTACTACCAGCACTTACGCTTGGATTCGCCGATAGTTCGTCGGTCGTCCTACGCTGCGACCTCGATTTCCCGAGTGTTAATGAATTTCACACACACACAAACAAACAAGACTTTCCGACCGAAAGCAAGATATACCACGGTTTTAAATCGACCCGATTGATAAGCTGAAGTAAAACAATAAATATTTTAATGTTCATTGATTTAAATTAAGGTGATAATTAATAAATTTTTTTAATTTATTAATTAATAAATTAATTAATAAATTAAAAAAAAAAAAGGTGATATGAAAAATCCCTTATTATTTTACAGCTAGTATGCGAAACTCTAAGATCGAAAACTACGATCTAAGAGATACATCTGAGATATCTGAGAGATACATTCATTACTAGTATGTGCTAAAATGCAAAAAAAAAAAGAACAAACACTGCAAATATAATACTTGAAGGTACAAATCAAGTGAATATTAAATCCAACATTATTTCATAGCCGAATATAGAAACTACAAGAGTTTCGTGTCGAAAATATATATAGAAACTAAACGTTTTGACGGAAAGAAGCATAAGTAGTGCAACTTTGGGCAAATCGTTGCAAAGGTGGAACAAGCTACAGATGTATATCTTTAGTATTTTCCATAAATGTAAAGCACATCTCCTAGAGGATATGTATGATAGAAAGATATATGATAAATATGGAATCCAATATTATTTCAAGAGTTTCGTGCGGAAAATATAGAAACTTAAAGTTTCGGCGGACACAAGCATAAGTAGTGCAACTTTGGGCAACTCGTTGCAAAGGTGGAACAAGCTACAATTGGCTTTCCTTAGTATTTTCTATAAATGTAAAGCACATCTCCTAGAGCAGTGTTTCTCAAAGTGTGGTACGCGTACCCCCGGGGGTACGCAAAAGGTCATTAGGGGGTACGTGACAATTTTCGGCTATGCATAATTAAATGAGTCATTATATTTTTCAACAAACAGTGCAATTAGAGACAACCGGGATAAAACCTCATTAACTAATGAATCACATCTCTCCATCAGAAAGTGCTGTGTAGACCAAGCAAAACCATATGTTGCCGGTGGAACATATGGTTTTTCTTGACACCACCCCGGTCGTTAACGTGTTAAAACTAAGAAATATACTGTATAGTGAATGTGTTTCAGATATTATGGAATTCGGTTGAAGGGAATTTGCATTTCAACTCAACTGTTGAAATGCTAATTTGTCTTTGGTTCGCGCATTCTTTTGTTAATACCGCACCAATCATATGCAGTTCTTCGCTGCTCTACGTATCTCAAGTCTTGTAAATGACTGGTAATGTTTGTTTGAAATAATGGGAAAGAAGATGATGCTATTTGGGTAGATGACTTTGACGATTCATTTCTTTGAAGAAACTGTTCTCGATGCCGAAAGTAGTGATAGCGAGTAGGAACTTCTTGCTAAGTCGCACCATTTTCAGTTTTTTTCTGAAAACTTTAGTTTCCAAAAATTCCCGCACGTATCTCGCAACACGATTTTTAGCTTTAATTTTGGGAAAAAAGTTAGAGTTATATTTGAGTAAATACAGTATTTTTTTAGCTTTCAAATTCTTACGTATGGATCATTCGTTAAAGATTGGATTTATAAAGCCCCCAAAAGAGAGCAATATAGCAAATACAAGTAACTGTAAGCAACAAGAAAACGTTGATATTGCATCTGGATCAAATGAAATTGATGAGTGTCGTGTGACGTCTCTAGAGAACCAAAATTTAAAAATAAATCATATTTTTTGTTTACATGAATTCAAATTTTTTGTTTATATAAATTCAAATAAAATAGATATTTAATTTTAATTAATATTTTAAATTAATTTATTAATTTTAATTAATTATTTAATTAATTAATTAGGGGGTACTTGGTAATAATGAAAATTTAAGAAGGGGTACGCGGATCTGAAGTTTGAGAAACACTGTCCTAGAGGGTAATTATGATAAAAATAAGCCTTTGGCTCTCTATTTCAGTAATACATGATGGTTTATTTATTTTCAGTTACAATCTAGAAATTATTGAAACAAAAAAAATATAAAGAATTAAAATTTTTCTTACAAAATTAGCAAGAATCTGTCAGATCTCTCGCGACCTCCGAAGGTCAAATATCACAAATCTTTGCATAATAAGTGTTAAACCAAACTGACAGCAACAAAAGTGCGAAATAGCACTCATAATATACTCACCCGCAGCTACTCATGACATTCAACCTATACAATAGATAGGTTAAAGAATATTCATGTTAACAATTAGCATATATATATCTGTCGGATCAGATTCGACCTCCCAAGTGTTGGTCTTTAGCTGCTAAGCAATAGTATAAACAACTTCTGGAAAGTTCAGCCCCTAACCACAGTGCAAAGTATGTTTAAAGTCCCCGGAGGTGCACCGGGAAGTGATAGGTATAATGGCACAGAGGAGAGCTTTAATGTTAGACCTTTAGCTGGTGTTGATTGAAAAAGAGTTAAATATGTCCACCATTCACGTCATCCCGCGTGAACGCAGTCCCCAACTAACCATTCACGTGATCCCGCGCGAACGCAATCACCAACTAACAAAAATTCAACGCTCCATCTATCCCAGCTTGAGAAAGTGGCGGAGGTCAACCGAACCGTGTGTGCAATGGAACGGCCTCTCTCCGGAACATCGCACTTGATGATCAGCGATTATTCAGCGCCCAAGTATCCCTAAGTATGCTAATTGACAATTGACGTTTATGACTTAAGTGGTGAAGCGAAAAGCTTTTCATATTCCCCGTTGTCTGTCATGGTCACAGTGAAGGAAAATATTATGAGCAGTTTGCTCGCCCAGAATGGGCATGGAGGTTATACATCACTGAAGGAAGTTAAAATGGCTTTTGGTCTTTTGTGTTTGAATGTATCCGTAGGCTCATAGGCTACAGCTTGCTGAACTAGATCATTGGGATGAGTGGACGTCTTTAGGAAGAACTTTGCAGCTAAAGTTTGTAGGAAAGAGAAGATATAAGGAATATTTGTATCTCGGTGAAGTTGATGATTTCTGACGAACCATGGGGCGTTTAAGATCATTCTCAAGCATTTGTTCTGAACCCGTTGCAATTTGATAATATTTGTAGTGAAGGTGTGGCTCCAGGCTGGAGAAGCATAAGTAACTATAGGACGAATCGTCAGCTGGTATAAAAGCAGTTTGATTCTGATGTTTAGCTTGCTGCTTCTGTTTATTAGGGGGTAGATCTGAGCGATGGCTTTAGACGCCTTTGTACATGTAGCCTTGATGTGCTGGTTAAAAGTTAATTTTTTAACAAGCTAAGTAATTTGTTTCCGTCTGCCAGAGAATTTTGGTGTTGAATAATAAGATGTCTCCCACAGGAGATATCGACCTTTTTGTGAAGAGAATAGCTGAACTTTTTAGGGGATTTACTTGCAGTCTCGATTTGGAGAACCATTTTTCTAATTTTAGAAGGTTTTCTTGAAGTTTTCTAGTAACGAAATGTGGTCGAAGAGATCTGACTAATAATGCTGTGTCATCTGCATACAGGGCCATGATGGATGTCATTGGGTTGTGCAGGATATCAGACATATATACAGAGAATAGCAATGGAGCCAGTAGTGATCCCTGTGGCACTCCAGCTAAGATGGGTCGCTGAGATGACGTAGTGCTGCCAATCGTGACTTGCATGGTCCTGTTTTGCAGATATGAACTAAATAAATGTGGCAATTTCATTGAGATACCAGCTGAGATAAATTTGTAGCAATCCAAAGTGCCATATTTTGTCAAATGCTTTAGATAGGTCAAGGAAAACAGCTCCCGTGTATTGACGCCAGTTGTAGCTGGTAGTAATGTATTTCACAATTCTGTGGATTTGGTGAGTAGTACTGTGGTATTGCCGAAAGCCGAACTGCTCTTTAGGAAGGATGTCTAGTTCATTTATTGAGGCTTGAAGACGTGTGAGGATGACTTCTCCGCAATCTTGCCTAGGTTGGAGATGAGACTGATTGGACGATAATTTTGAGGCATGTTAGGATCCTTGGAGATGAGACTGATTGGACGATAATTTTGAGGCGTGTTAGGATCCTTGCCTGGCTTATGTATAGGAATTATATCGGCCAGTTTCCAGGTGGAAGGAAAATAGTGAAGACAGGATTGCATTTATAATTGTGGTCAGGTGCACCACTGCTTTTCGGGGCAGAAGTTTGATCACCCGATTAGTAATGCCGTCTGGCCCAGGAGCCTTTTTGTTCTTTAATTTTTTAATAATGTCATATATCCCAGCAGGTGATGTTGGTGCAATAGGGTCAGTACTGGTGTCAGGAAGTTTGAGTGAGTGTCTGATCTTGCTGTGAATTTTATATATGTGGTCAAAGTCAAGGTTTTCATACGAAGGCCTGCATTGCTCCTCCAAATTGTTTGCAATAATTTCTGCTTTGTCTAAATCTGGTAAGTATGCTAGTCCTTATAAGGACCTGGCTTAAAGGGAGCAAAGCAAGAATGCTTTTCATCTTTACCATTATCTGTAGAGGACAGTGTAGGGATATGCCTGGTGGATCTCTACTAAGACGAGTGGCATCGGACTTTTGTCTGCTCTGGTCATTCTGCTGACCTTGATGGGTGGTAGGTCTTGCTAGCAGAGATCGGTGGCTATGTCTTCTGTATGTATGTGCTCTGATACTCCACGGAGAGCCACCTTCAGGCTCCTCTCGGAGTCGAGGGTGAAGGTGTGGTATTGTACACCTTTATTGTCTAGCTCCTTTGTGAGTCTGCGGTAGTCCATTATAGTGGCAGGCTGGATTTTTATGCCATCGTCTAAATTCTTTGCTGTTGTATAAGCTATCTGTAGATTAGTCATGGTGGCCCTTAGCTCCGTCCACCTGTTCTTTTCTCTTAAGATAATTGGAGGCAATTTCTCTTTAGTGGAGGCAGGAGGTCAGAGTTGTGTCCGTCTTCCTCCATACCTTCATCTGTGGGTGGTTCTGTCGTCTGTGTTTTGTTTTGCGTTTTTTCCGCGGGGTGGATCTCTCCTTGTTCTTGGGGGATTGGAGACCACCAAATCCAGTTTTTCCTCTGTATTAGCAGTATCCTCGCTTTCCTCATCGTCCCTCGTTGTGGAGTACAGGTTCAAGTAGCCTGGTCATTCCACTTCAATTTTTTTTTGTAATTTTTTGAGTAGGCTTAGCGCCAGACTTTTGTCTAGTGTTTCTATCAGGGCGTCAGTGTCTATTTCAGTCATAATTACGTCTAGTAGGTTTTGATGGGGGTTGGTCAATTACTAAAACGGAAAATTAATAGCGAAACCTTACCTTTCGCTGAGCGAATCTCAATCAAAATCCACTCCTTTGTATCGAATGCACCTGGTAAAGTTTTCCACAAGTTTGCTTTCTGCGATAGCTACCGTTAAAATCCAATGACGTAATTTCTTTTTCAGAATTCACTACAATTCCTGAATTGCATCTAAATCAACGTCTATACAATTCTCGTAACATTCCAAAAATCCTTTTTGCTAGTAAAAAGAATGGAGTGTCAATTGAAAAAAATTCGACTACCGGTAAGTATGCTTAGTCCTTATAAGGACTGGCTTAAAGGGGAAAAGAAAGAATGCTTTTCATCTTCCCCGTTATCTGTAGAGGACAGTGTAGGATTAAGGTGTTATTGAGCTATTAAAGCTCTGATCATGGCAAGAGGGTAACAGCAATAGCCGAGCCTCAGTTAGAACTTCATTGGCTACAGCATTGCCATCCATTACCCTCCAAGGGTATTAATTAATCACCGCATCTCACGGTCGATTAACTCTTTTGTCTAGCATGGTAAGTATGCTAGTCCTTATCCTTATAAGGACTGGCTTAACGGGGCGAAGCAAAAATGCTTTTCATGTTCCCCGTTATCTGTAGAAGACAGTGTAGGGATAAGGTGTTATTGAGCTATTAAAGCTCTGATCATGGCAGGAGGGTAACAGCAATAGCCGAGCCTCAGTTAGAACTTCAATGGCTACAGCACTGCCATCCATTACCCTCCCTTCTCTTTTTCAAGTAAGTATGCTACCATTAACCATTAACATTACTGACAGGATGGGTGAAGCACTAGTGCTTTTCATATTCCCCTTTATCTGTAATGAGAGTTGTTTGGGAATGGGAGGTTTGTGAGCAGTTAAGCTCGCCCTCTGAATGCAGTTGTGTTAGCTGTGATCAGTTGAGAAAAGAATAGCCTTCGGTCTTTTGTGTTTGTAGTAATCAGTCTCATTGTAATTGACAGCTTGTATGATTAGTAGGTTTGAATGTGAACTTGACTTCACGAAGAATTTTTCTGCAAGATCACGAAGAAGGGAGGAAATGTATGAAATGCCGGTTTCTTGGTGAATTTCTGATGAACCAGTGCATCCAGGATCATCCTAAGGCATTTGTTTTGGATTCTCTGTCATTTCGAAATGTTTGATCTTGAAGTGTGACTCCATGCTTATGAGGCGTAAGTAATGACTGGATGTATTACCATTCGGTAAAGAAGTAAGTATACTAGTCCTTATAAGGACTGGCTTAAAGGGGCGAAGCAAGAATGCTTTTCATCTTCCCCGTTATCTGTAGATGACAGTGTTGGGATAAGTTGTTGTTGAGCTATTAAAGCTCTGATCATGGCAAGCAATAGCCGAGCCTCAGTTAGAGCTTCATTAGCTACAGCACTGCCATCCATTACCCTCCAAGGGTATTCCTTCTCCCAACCGTAAGTATGCTAACTGATAACTGATAACTGATGTGGCTTGATGGATATCAATCCCATGGATTATGATCCCTTCATCTCTATGATTGATTCCTGGTTTAAAGGAAGAAAGTTCTGAGCACTTGGCTAGCCCTAATTAGTGCTATGTTGAGAGATTTCAATCTGTGATCAGGGCTGCCTTTGGGCGTTTATGTTTCCGTCTGTCTTTTTCATCGTAATCTGATGACTCACGAATGAGTAGGTTGGGAAGGAGTGATGCCTGAGCAAAGTACTTGGTTGCTATCTGGAGGAGAAACGTAGGTATGTCTGGCAGGTTTCCGTCTTGATGGAGGATAGTGTTCCTTACAAACCACGGGGCATCGAAGATCATTCGGAGGCAATTTGTGTGGATTAATTGTAATCTTTTGATATTGCTAGGAGAGGTGTGGCTCCACGCTGGCGAACCATAAGTCAGTATGGGTCTGATGATTGCTTTGAATATTCTTAATTTTTTTGTTTTCTGTTTATTCTTTGTTTTCTGGACTGACTCTGCTTCTACGGTTGAGATAACCATATCAGCTGAGCTATTGCTGAGTTTGCTTCGTTGCAGGCATGAGAGATGTGGGAGTTGAAGCTGAGATGGTTATCTAGTTTGATTCCCAGGTATTTTACTTCTTTTTGCCATGGGATATCAGTATTGAACATCGTGATTGCTCCATGATGGTCTGCTTTCTTCCTTGTAAATAGTATGGCAGTGCTTTTGTCTGCATTAACATTAATTCTCCATAACCGAAACCATCTTTCAAGATTCATTGCTGCATTTTGTAGTCGTTGTGTGGCCAGGTATGGTCTGAGCGATCTGGTCAGTATCACCATGTCATCCGCATAAAATGTCATGGTGATTGATGTCGTGCTTGGGATGCCTGAGATAAAAATGTTAAGGAGCAGCAGCGATAATAGGGAGCCTTGCGGGACACCTGCTGTGATATTTCTTGTAGTTGATCTGAGCCCACGGAGTTTCACTTGAAATTTTCTGTCTTTTAGGTAAGTGTCTATGATTTGGATGAGGTTTAATGAGTATTTTGCAGTAAGTAGTTTGTAGATGAGGCCTTTGTGCCACACTTTATCGAAGGCCTTCGCCACATCCAGGAAGATTGCACCTGTATGCTGTCTTCAATTAAATCCGATAGTTATGTATTCTATAAGTCTGTGGATTTGTTGACCTGTGCAGTGACCAGTTCGAAAACCAAATTGTTCTTTTAGGATTAGATCTAGATTGTCCGTTTCGTTTTGTAGGCGTTTTAGTATTACTTTTTCAGCTATTTTCCCTAGGCCTAACTAGAGTCTGATAGGTCTGTAATTCTGGGGGAAACTGAGGTGCCTTCCCTGTTTTGTGGATGAGGATTACATCTGCCTGCTTCCAGCGAGTGGGGAAGTAGTTGAGTCGTAGCATTGCATTGATGATAGCTAGATGCATTATTGTTTTGTGAGGGAGTGTTTTTATAATTTTGTTTGAAATCTGATCAGGACCTTGTGCTTTTCTGTTATTGAGGTTCTTGATGATTTGGTATATTTCATTTGGCATGGTATAGCTTGTGTTGTCACGGGTGGTGGAACGATGAAGGGCATAGCGTACTTGCTTGTGGATTTTTTCAATGAAGCGCAAGTCCGCATGAGTGTAGTTTGGTTGAAATTGCAGCTCCAGGAAGTCTGCAAAAGCTTCTGCTTTTTCATCATCTCGGTAGACTATACCTCTTTCTCCATGGATTGGTTTTATGTTGGGGTGATCGCTGCGAAGGGCTTTAGTCATTTTCCATAATGAGTTATCTTCAATTTTTAAGGAGCTTAGTTTCTCCCATTGCTGATTCTTATGGTCTTTGATTGCATATCGGACTAGATTTGTGCCCTGTTAAGCTCTTGTTTATCCTGAGGTGATAGTGTTGCATGGTACCGACGTCTAATCCTGTTTTTGTTGCAGATAAGCTTTAGAATCTCTTCTGGGAGCAGGTTAGTCTGAGCTAGAGCGGTAACGGTGGAGGCCGTTGCAAGACCAGTTTGGATTGTGCTTTCCAGTTTATTGATCGCTATGTCTACTTCTTTGGGTGAGGAGATAGTTGGGACAGGGCCTGTGATGTTGCTGAGAGTTGAGTTGAACTTCTTGAGATTTATGTAGGATTGTCCGGAGATGGTTTCTGCTTCTCCGCCTAGGCTAAGTAGAACTGGATTGTGGTCGGAGCTAAGATCATTAATAATCTGTAATTGGAATTGGTATGGGGTGTTCCTGAAAACGATTATATCCAGCACGTCAGGTTTGCCCAGTGGTCCGTTTTGGTTTAGTGTTTTGGTTCAACAGGACCTGCTATGGTGATGTTTCTTGTCATAGCGAATTTGTGTAGGCTCTTCTCGTTGTTATTGGTGTTTCTACTGTTCCACGCAAGGTGTTTTGCGTTTAGATCTCCTGCCACTATTGTTGCTTCGTTTGTGTCAAGGAGCTGGGAGAGGTCTGAGGCTAGGAGTGGTTTGCCTGGAGGGTTGTAGACTGAATATAGTTTTAGACTACCCGTGTTGTTTGTATGTATTTCAATTCCAGTTTCTTCCAGGTTTGTAGGTGTTGATTTCTTGGTCTCATTGTATCTTATGCTTTTTTTAACAAATATAGCAGTTCCGCCCCCTCTGGCATTGAGTCTGTTTGTTCTGAGTAGTGTGTAGTACCTTATTTTGGTGTTGTCGCAAGGTCGAAGATGCGTCTCGTTGACTAAAAGGATGTCTATCTTATATCTTTCAGCAAATTCTTTTAGTTCTAGGAGGTTGTTGTTTAGCCCATTAGCATTCCAATAAGCAATCTGTAACGAGTTAGTTAAGGTGGCCGTGTTATCCATTAATCATAGAGAAGATGATTTGTGTGTTTTTGAGGAATTTGTTGGTGTCAGCCTGATTGGGATTTGTTTTGCTAAAGGCTGTTAACATCTCTCCTAAAATAGCAGCTAGGATTGCTGCAGAGGTTTGGTTGCAAAATGCCGGTTTGCTATTAGTAGAGACCGCAGATGCATATGATTTCTCGGGAGTAACGACCCGCGTTCTGATTTCTGGTGTAGTTCGCTTCTGATTGGGCAGGGGTAGTGCCTTTCTAGCCGTCTGCAGGTTTGACGAGTGGAGTGAACATCCCTTGTAGTTTGCTGGGTGTGGGCCGCCACAGTTCGCACACTTAGCAGGCGTGGTTCTTGGTTTGACGCAAGTGTGCGAGGGATGGTTGTCACCGCACTTGACACACTTGTAATCCGCTTTACATAGTTTTTGTGCATGCCCATACTTTTGGCAGCGATGGCATTGACCAGCTGAAGCTTTTCTTCTGAGAGGCTTGGTCTTGATGACTAAGCTGCAAACTATTTTAAGGTCGTAAATTTTTCTATGGTCGTTACTGATCTCGACCAAGACCAGAGGCATAGGGCGCTTGTCTGCTCGGTACCCGTGCTCGTTCGGAGTAGCGAAAAGTTCGGATTGGCGAAATTTCACCCAAGAGACAACAGTAACTGCCTTTAAGACAAAAATAATCAGATTCTAATGATACATAAATTTAATTCAGTAAATAAATGAAGTAACTGACAGAAAAAAAGTTACTATCCTGTATTGTAATACTTAAACAATAATACAGCACACAAGTTTATTTTAGTGAAAAAATTAGTTTGTATGTACTTGTATTATGGAGGATTCTGATTTAATAAAATTGCATAGTTTTCAGTACATAACTTAATTTGCGTAAAAAAATATCACTTCCTTGTACACAACACAAAAAAAGTTTCACAAAATAACACCCAAAAAAAGTTTCTTTTATATCTTTGTGGAAAAGTCACTGATTTTCTTTTGCTTATTGGAAGCAAAAGAAAATCAGTGACTCTCGGAGTTGCATTAGCAATAAATCTTTTTTGGAATGGCGTATCATTCTGCTTATCCCGTTCTATACACATATTAAAACTGTCAACTGCCTCTTCACGTTTTACTTTTTTTTCTTCGAGTTCTTTATCGTCATCATCGTCTTCTAATTCATTCTGTAGCGTCATATTTATAATTTCAGCGTCTGATTTGATTTCGAATTCACTTTCGGTTCTACTTGTAATTCATTTCATAACATCCAATTGTGAAATTGCAACATCTGGATTTATATTTTTAACCAAATTATGCACGTTTTGAATTTCCTCTTTTTGTGTATCGCCGTAGTTATCTTGGTAAATTCTAAAAGGCCACAGTTTTCTTTTTCCCATGACGCTCGAATTGCTTCAGGTTCGACGGCTTCCCAAGCAGCCTTCAAATTTATATTTTTTCTTGATGTGGTAACGTCATAATTTTGGGAAATTACATTTAAAAACAGGTCTTTACGATATTTTAATTTAATGGATTGTATTATGTTTTGATACTTGGGTTGCAACAATGGAGTACAGTTTGGAGGCAAAAACATAGCCGTAAAATTTCCGTCCTCACTAATCAATTTATCTGCCGGAGGATGTCCACGACAGTTATCCAATAATAAAAGTGTTTTCTGTTCTAAATTCTGGGATTTTAAATAAGTTTTAACAGACGGTACGAAATCGTTATGAAACCAGTTTGGAAAAAGTTCGACATTCATCCATCCTTCAAGTTGACTTCGGTACAAAACCGAAAGGCAGTAGTTCTTAAATGGTCTTGGGTTTTTTGATTTTCCAGTCATAAGTGACTTTAATTTATGTTTTCTTGAGGCGTTTGCACAAGGCATGATTGTGACGCGCTCTTTGGACATTTTTCGACCGGGCGCTGAGGCTTCATTTCTGTGAACTAGAGTTTTCTCTGGTCACGACCTCGAACAAAGATCGCTTTCGTCCACATGATAAATTTGATCATCGGTTAAATTTAATTCAAGAATTTTCTCTAAAAAAACTTTTTGGAATGGTGCTACGGCGGAAACTTCACTAGACAGTTTTTCTCCTGATATTGATAGACACCGAATACCGTGGAGTTTCTTAAATTTTTCTAGCCAACCATCACTTGCTTTGAATTTCTGATTCGGATAAATTTGCGAATGGAAATGCTTAGCTTTCTGTTTTAAAATGTCTCTGGAGATGGGCGTATGACGACTTCTTTCTTAAAGAAACCACGTGTAAACAGCAGAAATTAGAATCAAGAAAAGAAAAATCACTTGTTTCCAGAGTTTGTCCTTCTCTGGTTGAAACATAAGTTAAAATCCTGTCTTTTTTTTTTTTTTTTTTGATGTCACTGATTGTAGATTTGCCGACATTGTATTCAGTAGCAAGGTGTATGGCCGCTTCACCCTTTTCTAGACGCCGAATTATTTTAGACTTATCCGACAAGACTTGGAGCTATTTTAACGAAATCAAATTCAGTGTTAAAAAGAGTAAAATAAAAAATGACGTTAATGAAAAACTGGAAAACAAAAAGAAAACGAACACAATCGATAATCATTAATCGTTCATTAACAACAGCGGTGATTCATGCCGACAAGACAGTACGTACTGTACAGTATAAAAAAAGCAAACGTGAACACATAATAATTCAAAATAGACCTACAGTACAGCATAACCGTACAGTATGAAAAAAATACTGTACTGTAATAATAATAAAAATTGTAATAGTTAAAATAATAATTATCTAATAAAAAATAATAGTACACAAAATAATAATACGTAATAAAACTATTATATTTACGGCTATTTTGCCTGCTTCACTTTAGGAGTGCCCCTTTCAATGTCATTGGCTATTTACTCATGTCATGGATTCTTAGGGTATTGTAGATGTAAATTTACCAAAAAATATGTGTAGCATAAGGAAGAGAAATTGACACATACCTTTTTCTGGGTGTTGCGGCTTTTCTTCTTTCTGCGATGTCCGAAAACTACTGAGTGTGTGGAGGGGGAGGTAGGCAATTTGGGAGAATTAAATTAGAAAAACCCGGGTTTTTTTCAGTAATATATATATATATATATATATATATCGTCGGGTAGGTGATTCTGTTTTTAAAGTGTTTGTGTTACCGCCTATTGGTCGGGGTTGTGACCTCAATTTTATGTTGTGAAGCTTCCAAACCTCGGAGATTATGTAGGGCCTGTGTACGTTGATAGAGTTCGCGTCACATTTTATGGCTATTGTTTCCGATATTCTGAGCATTGTTTCATTGTCTTGTCTGTCTACTATGATGGCCTTGTCGATCTGCGGGGTATGTTTTTGTTCAAGGGCATTGAACAGCTATTTCCGTTTTTCCTGTGTTGTGTGTTTGATTTTTCTTTTTGATGTTACGTTTTTTTAGTGTTTAAATGTTCAGGAATAGGGATGTTACAATCACGGAAGTGTTCTTGTAGTCTTTCCCATAAAGACCTGATGGTGGAACCTGTGTAGGTGATATCACAGTCTTTTTGGTAGGGAAATTTACAGACTACATTGTGATGTTCAAATATTTCTTTCTGTGTGTGAGGTTTGGTGGATTTTAGGAGATTTGCCAATTTTTGGTTTGTGGTGAATACCAGTTTGTAGTCAGTATGTTTGAAGATAGGCTTTGTATGTGTTTTGAGTGTATGGTAGTTTGATAATTTTTTGTGTTGGGAAGTTCGTTTTGGTACTTGGGTTGTTTTGGCGGTTTTTTGCCTTCCTGTTTGCGTAGTTAATCAGTTGTGTAGGATAGTTGCGATTTATGAAGATCTGTGTTAGTTTTTTTATTTCTGCGTTTAGACTATTCTGATTGGTTGAAAATTTGTAAGCATTTATGAATTGTGATAAGATGACCGATTTTTTAAAAGAATATGGATGATATGAGTGAAAATGGAGGTAGTTTCCTATATGCGAGGGTTTGTGGTATACTTTCGTGGCTATTTTGTTGTGTGTTCTGGTTAATGTCAAGTTTAACAAATTGATGAATTTGTTCTGTTCGGTTTCTGTGGTGAATTTTAATCTGTTGCTGTAACCGTTTAGGGATGTTTTTAAGGTGGTGATGTGTGTGTGGGATTACCAATGCACAGAATATCGTCCACGTATCTGCCATAAAAGGTGATGCCGGGGGGGGGGGGGGGAGTAGGAGTGATTCTATATGTGCTAGGAATAATTCCGGGGAGTCCGAAGATTTGAATGTACATATTGTTGTTGAACTGGAAGAAGTTTGCCGAGATTATTAGTTTTATTAAGTTAATAATGTCAATGGGCGTTAGTTTAGTACGAGAGTGTAGGGTGTGGTCTTCTGTGAGTAGTGTGTGTACGATGTCTAAAGTTCTGGGGAGGTCCACGTTAGTGTATAAAGAGGACGCATCTAATGAAGTGAGGATGTCTTCCTGGGATAGGGTTAGGTTTTTTATTTTTTTGAAAAGGTCGTCCGTGTTTTTTATCATGAAGTTAGACGTTGTAATTAATGGTTAGAGAAGTTTCGCTGCGAATTTTGATAAAGGGGCTGTGGTGGTATTTTTGTAGGAGACTATTGGTCTCATCGAGTACCCGTCTTTGTGGGTTTTTATTTGTCCGAACATACAAGGGGTGCGTGTCGTTGTGTTTTTCAGTGTGGTTTTGTCTATTTTATTTTCATTTTTTAGGATGTGTAGGGTACTGTTGATTTCTTTTATGAGGTCGGGGGTGGGATCAGTTTGTATTTTTCGGTAGATGTGTTAGTCGGTTAAGATGGCCGTTATTTTGTTGAGGTAATCGGTTTGGTTTGTGATGATTACAGTGTCCCCTTTGTCAGCTTTATTGATAATAATGTTCGGGTTCCTCTTTAGGGACAAAAGGGCTTTTTGTAAGTTGGGGATGATGTTTGGTTTAATTATTATTTTACTGTTTATGATGTTAATTTTCGGGAATATTGTTTCTTTGTTAGGATCATATTCTAATTTCGGTAATGATGTCTCTGTTTTGTATGTATTTTGGAGATACACCAAAGTTTAATCCTTTGCTCAGGATGGTGATTTCGTCGGGCGTGAGGTTGTGGTGCGATAGGTTGATGATGGAATTGTTTTTTGTTGGTTCTAAGGCGGAAGCAACGCGATTGTTGTATTGGATGTTTGTTAGTGCATACCATTTCTTTGCATGTCGATCTTCTAATAACAGCGTGTAGTCGTTGATGTGAGATTGGGTATTATCCCAAAAAACTGCCCATTCGTTTGTGGTTAGTAGTTTTTTCAATCTGTTTTTTGTTTTGTGAATGTATGAATATGCTTGTTGTTTCTTTTTAAATCATCTGTTGTTTATGGCTTGTTTTATGTGGGCACGGGATGCTCGGTAGCAAATTTTTTTGTTGCCGCGTACTGTTGCAAATTTGGTGTGATGTTGTGGTCGAGACATTTTTTTTGTGGAAAGTTATGTGTATGTTAGGATGGTTTTTTGGTATGTACTTTTTGTAAAGTTTATGCACTCGTTGAACATGTGACGTGCGACCATGACATATGCTTGTGTTGGTATGTGCGTTAGGTGAAAGCTATTTTTAAGGGTGTTTTGTGATCGAGGGGAGATTTGCGGGTTGGTGGGGAGGTTATGAGTAGAGAGCCAATGATAGGGGTTGTATGGTTATAAGACACAAGTAAATTATGTATATTATTTCTGGGAAAACTCCCATGTTACTCCTCTTAATAAACTATTATATTTACGGCTATTTTGTCTGCTTCAGTTTAGGCGTGCCCCTGTTTAAATGTCATTGGCTTTTTACTCACGGATTCTTAGGGCATTGTAGATGTAAATTTACCAAAAAGTATATGTAGCATAAGGAAGAGAAATTTACACATACCTTTTTCTGGGTGTTGCGGCTATCTTTCTAATTTAATTCTCCCAAATTGCCTATCCCCCCCCCTCCACACACTCAGTAGTTTTCGGACATCCCGGAAAGAAGATAAGCCGCAACATCCAGAAAAAGGCATGTGTAAATCTCTCCCACCTCCTAAGGAACCTCCCAAAAAAAAGGAAGGAAGTGGCTTCCCCAAAATCCGAGAAAAAACACCATCGAAGCCACTCCAGGAAGAGCATGTACTCCACAACATCGGAGTCCGAAATGGAGGTAGAAACCCCTTCCAGACATAAAGAAAGTGTCAATTCTAAAATTAAAAAATTTACCGGCTCTCAGTTTAATGTATATGACTATGACATAAAAGACAATAAGATCGTCAGTTTTAAGATTAAGAACAATCGCCACGAGTTCGAGGTACTCTCGAGCTCGTGTGGTAAACTGGAAGCCGGTCTGCAGGGAGCTGGATACTCTACCTCCCCCCTGCAAATCGATAATCTAGTGAAATATGTAAAACAGCTTCGCATCAAAGATCTAGGAAGGGTATAAAAACATAATGCCGCCCCCACCCCCCTTTTGTGTTGCCTCTCTTAACATCCGAGGGCTCCGTTCACCATCAAAACAAGAGGAGGTGTGGAAGCTTATGCTAGCCTTTAACATCCGGCTCTTGTTCCTGCAAAAGACACATTTCTATCATTTCAAAGATATGCAGGAACTGAGCCATAAGTAGCTCGTCCATTCATTCTGGAGTTTCGGCACAAATACCACCACCGGGGTCGGGGTACTTATGCTAGCCCCCCTCCTCGGAGCCTTCCATAACATCTAGAGGGATACAGAAGGGAGAGGCCTTGCCGTCGACTGGAAGTACCGGGGCTGTATCACCAGATGCATTAACATCTACGCCCCGGCACATGCAACATTAAGACCAGCATTCTTCCAGTCGCTCCATCCATACTTATACGGCGCCCATCACGTCATCCTGATGGGGGACTTTAACTGCGTGGCGGACCCTGCCTACGATAAAGTAGGGGGAAATCGGAACACAGGTACTGCTGGCTACAGACATCTGGAAACCCACATCAGGAATCTCCAGTTGTCTGACATCTGGAGGGCTCACAACCCCTACTGTCGGGATTATACTTGGACAGGTCGAGGTATCGGCACACGAATCGACCGCTTCTATCTGTCACCATCTCTTGTCTCCAGAGCCGAAGCTATAAGGCACGTTCCACTTAATTCTACCATCTCGGACCACAAATTAGTCGTGCTCAGTTACCATCCATTAGAAGCAGTAGATGTTGGTCCGGGCCCCCTGGAAGTTACCATCAGACTTCCCGTCCCTGTTCTCAGCCAAGCTTAACCAACTGTGCTCCACCTGGTGCACCGCTGGCTGGCACTGGGACGCCTGGGCACGACTAAAACTTAACATCAAGAAGAACATGATAAAATGGGGCCAGGAACGTGCCTTCCTTAGAAGAGCTCGGCTCCGTGACCTTTACAAGGAAAGGAGCTAGTTCGTGGCCACCAACGCCAAGGCTTTCCATGTCACAACGTCATCCGTGATATTAATCTCGACATTGAATCGGAGAGACAGAAGCAGGTGGAAGAAAAGAACATTAAGATCTGTCTCCACCTCCGCTCGAAGACAGGCAATCGGCCACCTTTTACAACAGGTGTTACGTCAACTTCCGGCAGGAGCGAACCATTACTACCATCAAAGAAGGCGGGTGTGAACACACCACCACACCTAACATCATGAACGCCTTCTGGGGGGTACTACAGTCAACTCTACCTAGACAACAGTGCCCCCCCAGGATTACTCCTGTTGGAACATTGACTCCTTCCCTGCGCACATCCAAGCAGGGTTGGATGCACCATTTACAGCGGCCGAAATAACATCAGCCTTCAAACAGTGTCGTACGAAGAAAGCGCCTGGGCCAGACGGCTTAAGCACGGAACTCTACCGAGAGGCCTGGGACCACATCCTCCCCATTCTCGTGGCAATCTTCAACTCTTTCCTTACCACCGGAAACATGCCACGGGAATTTCTGGAATGCCATACCGTCTTCATCCCGAAGACCAACAGGGACCCTTCCATCATCAAGAACTGGCGTCCCATCAGTCTGTCGAACACGGATTACAAGATCCTCACCCGTGTTCTCAACAACAGACTGAAGATGGGGATGAGGTACATCATCAAAAGCACACAAGTGTATGGTGTTCCTGGTCGATCGATGGAGCTCAATCTCATCCTCATCAGAGAAGTGCTACGTCTGGTTAACATCAAACAGTATTCTATGGCATTGTTGACAATTGATCTCAACCGAGCGTTCGACAACGTCCGGCATTCCTTTCTCTTCAACATCCTAGAGAAAGTCGGGGTCAGCAGTGGACTCCTCAACATCATCAGAGGAGGCTACAACAACAGCTCTACTCGCCTCCTCATCAACGGACACCTATCTGACCCCATTACCATCCAGAAAGGGGTCAAACAAGGGTGTCCCCTCAGTCCGCTGCTCTTTGCTCTAGCCCTGGAACCGTTCCTACGGGCTGTGAACAACTTTCATGCGGTTAGAGGAATTCCACTTCCTCTCACCACGGATGATTCCAAGGTAATCGCCTACGCGGATGACGTGGTGGGCACTCTTATGGACAACGACTCCGTACTTAACTTCTTTAACATCCTCAAGAAGTTTAAAGTGTCGGGGCTAACATCCAACCCCGACAAAACCAAGATCAAGTTGTACGGAGTCTGGGACCTGCACAACATCCCTGCAGGCCTCGTCCTTACTGCCGACCCCCTCACCATCCTGGGGGTCCCGTTTGAAGAACAGCCCGTGCTCATCATCGAACATCTCGACAACAACACCGTCGAGAAACTGAAGGACTGAAAAAATGGACAGCTGTCACTCTCCTCCAGGCCTACTGTCATCAAAACCATCGTATGCCCTGCGCTTCAGCACGCCTTGAACATCACCAACATCAGCGAGGATCAGGAAATCCGGCTCTACAGGAAGCCCCTGAAGTTCTTCTGGGGCAATCTACGCCAGGAAGTTGGTCTGAACATCCTTCGACTTCCGGAGAAGCGGGGCGGGGGGGGGGCTTCGGCCTCACCTCCTTTAACAACAGATACCTAAGTAATACCGCGTTCCATCTAAACAGGGTACTGCAGACAACTCATCCCTGCAGCTATCCTGCGCGGTATTTCTTGGGTCACAAGCTTCCCCTTTTTGGGATCCCAGTCCACCAGGGTCCCAAGGCGGACATTGTTCCCGAAGACTACAACAGACTGTGCCAGCTTATACAACAACTCCGTTCGTCGGGTGTGAACATCGCCGCGATCCGGAACAGTTCTACATGGTACGAACACTTCTTCAACATCCTTCGTACAGATGTTCCGGATCTGGGGATCAGTAACAACGAAATCCTCTTCGGCCACCTCTCAAAACATCGAGGCTACCCGTCGAGAAAGGACCGGGCATGGAGGATTGCGTACGGACACCTTCCAGTGAACATCAACATCTGGCGGTTCCACAACACCCGGAACCCCTTTTGTGACTTCTGCGGGAGTTGGACACCGCGGAACACGCCTTCTACCGGTGTCCCATTTCCATCTACATCTGGAGGAGGTTAAGCGTCGAGCTCCGCATCCCCCTCCTGCTGCAGGAGCAAGTCATCTTCCTGCAGTTCGCTCCCCCAGCCAACAACAAGCAGAAATTAGTGGTATTTATAATTAATGAGCTCAAATACCACATCTAGAAGGTAAGAAAGAAATTTTCTAATCCTACTAATCCTCCCAATCTGTTGGATCTCTCTAGAATCGTCCTTTACAAGTTCTACGGTTCCTTAAGGAGATTTTTACATCTCGAAAGAGAGGCTCTGGGGGACACCACATTTAAGAACAAGTGGTGTTCACCTCCAATCCTGTGCAGTGTCAGACACAACATCATCAAGTTCTGCCTGCTGCTGCTTTAAGATCTCCATCCGCAGCAGCAGCAGCTCCACTCTGAGTCATTTCCTTGGTCTCTGCGTCCCCCCTGAGGTCTGTTCTGTTCCCTGGTCTCCCACGGAGGTAGTTCGGAGGAAAAACCCAGGCAGCTCAGGCCTACTCGAGGCGGGCTGCCCTGATGGGGCGAGTCTCCTGGGCACCGGCTACCTCCGTGGTCTTTTCGATCTTGCTAACTGGGGTGAAAAGTTGTCATCTGATAGCGTGGAGCTAGCAAGATGTATAATATGAGCTGAGGCCTACATTTCCTTTTTCCTACTCCTCACCTCCCCACCCGCCCTTCCCATCCTATTCCCTCTCCCCCCTTTTCCCCTCTCCCATCCCCCCTTTTCCCCTCTCCCATCCCCCTCACTTCCCCACCACAACCTCGCTGTCACTTCCTTTCCCTTCTTTCTCTTTATTACTGGGGCACTCTGACCCCGACCTTTTTCGTAGGCCAGTGATGAGTTTCCCTCACTTTCACCCCATGAGTTCCACTTCACGATCCAGTTTGTGAGGAGTGCCCGATCCAACGAATCTAGAGGAAAGCTGCATGTTCCAGTCCTGCTGCCAGATGCTTCCAGCCTTGGTGAGAAATTTTTTTTTTAGTTATTTTTGTCCTTTCTTTTTGCCTTGTGCCTGCTTGTAGTCTTCTGCCTCTGCGTAGTGTAGCAGGAGATTTCTGTAAACGGAGAACGCTTGGCCGTGGTTTAAAGGTCTATCCATTTTTCCTGGACTTAATTCATAGTGAGATATTTTTCTCTCTTCCAAATGACTTCATTTCTGCCGCGAGTGAAGACCCTCGGTATAGAGGCAGGCGTCAACGTACCGAAGAGGACTTTAGCGAGAGCTCTCGCCGACTTTGTAGGGGCAAAAAAGATATTTGATTTCACCCCTTATTGAGCAGGTAGATACCAGGTAGTTATGAAAGATATAGAAACCAGGAATAAGTTAATGGCAGGTGTAGAATGTGAAGGAAAAATGATCTATCCCTTCGTAGTAGGAAGTCTACTGAAGACACTACGAATAGAAAGGTTCCCTGTAGAATATCTCGAGCAAGGGAGTGAGATAATAAAAAAGGTTTTCTCAAAATGGGGAGACGTACGGGACGTCAAAATCACCAACGATGCCGACTACCCCGAATGGAAGACTGGCGAGGTGACCTTCCTTATGGAAATGAAGGCCGAGGTCCTCAACTTTGTATTTCTAGGCTCTGCCAGGGTAGTAGTCAACTACCCTGGTGTAAGAAAGCAATGTTTTCGGTGCGGATCACTCGAATTCCTAGGTGCAGACTGCCCGAAGAACAAATGCAGGAACTGCATGGCGGCAGGACATGCCCTAGGTCAGTGTGAGGCACCTTGCTTGAAATGTGGAAATAAAACCCACAAGGTAGACGTTTGTCCCAACAGGACACAAGCAGAACGAATAGGAGGTGCTATATCGCCAACCCCAGCAACCACTCCAGTAAATAAACCTGAACCCGAAAAAAAGGACGACATTCTAATTATAGGCAAAACAGCAGAGGAGCCTAAAACAACGGAGCAGGAAGACTTTTCAGTCATTCAACCCCCAGCTATTGTGATAGTAACAACAGGAAATCAAGCCGCCACCACGAAAAACTCAGAATGGAAAATAAAAAAAAAAAAAAAAAAAGAAACGTAACGCAAGGAAAACTCGCATCGAGACGGAAGAGACCACAGAAGTAGAAGAAATGGAAGCCAGCAACAACACAGAAAAAAGACCAATCAGCCCTGAAGAAGGAGAAACGAAGAGAACAAAACCAGATCACAGATGCCCAGAAAAAGCATCTGACTCTGAGGAAGAGGAAGAAAGGGAGATCAGAATAGAGAACCAAGAAGAGACTGAGCAATCAAGAAAAGGCAATATTACCTCAGCCGAGGAATCGGAAGAAGAATCCATCCCCGCCGTGGACGCCCAAAGGGTTCTAATGCGTTTAATCCCAGAAGACTCCGCGATAATCCTCCAAAGGGCAATAGACAAAAGAGGAGCACCTATACTCCTCCTCACAGGTCCTGAGACCATAAGCTTCGAATGGGGAGACCTCTATATAGAAAGATTAAGTGAACTAAACCCAGCACAGCTAAAAGGAATCCCTGAACTAAACGAAGAAACGGAAAGGAGTCTGTATAAAGCTTTCACCAAATGATAAATGGCCGGGAAAAAACAGTAGCTTCTCAAATCTTACAGAAAAATACAACAAAAAAAAGAGTTAAGGGCAAACTAAAAACTTGTCCTCCGTTCAAGACCAACTAAATACTTAATTCTATTATACAACTTGTTGGTTTCTCTAGTTCACTAAAGAGGGGGTAGACCTGAGAACCCGGGCTGCGAAGGCTTACGTCGAGGCGGTGCAGCTCCTTGTGGGCTGCATCACTCGGGCCGGGTTCTTCCCCCAACTCTTAGTTCTCTGGTTGATAAAGTCCACCTCAATACGGATTCCGCTATTGTAGTTTTTTTTTTTTCATTTTTTCTTTTTTAGTTGTAAGGCCTAGTTTAAGAATAATCTAAGTTCCAAATTTTAACAAACGTTTTTCTTTTTTTTAGGGATTACGAGATGACGTCTCCAGACACCTGGATTAATGTAATCTAAAGTTATCTTTTTCGTATAAAGTGAAGTGTAAATTTTAAGTTTTATTTTAGAACAGGTGTAAGGAGATTATGATTTATTTACATGACCCTTTTAACCATTACCTCTGAGTTAACACCATTAATGATCGATCAGCGTTTATTCGACGCCAGGTAAGTATGCTACAACATTAACATTAACATTTCTGGCTAGATGGGTGAAGCAAAATTGCTTTTCATATTCCCCTTTGTCTTGTAATGGTAGGACTTTAAATGGAATGTTTGTGAGCTTTATGCTCGCCCATTGAGGGCAGTGAAGTTAGTTGTGTTCAGCTGAACTTAAGATAGACTTTGGTCTTTTATATTTGTTGATTTCTTCTTCATTATATTCCGAGGCTTCCTTGATTAAAGGGTTTGGATGGTTACTTGTCTTGGTAAAGAACTTCTCAGCTAGATTTTTGAGAAGGGAAGAGATATAAGGGATATTAACTTCTCTATGGATCTGGGTGTTTCTTATGTACCGGGGGCATCCAGAATCATCCTCAGGCTCTTATTCTGTAATCTCTGAAGTTTTAGAATGTTTGAATTTGCGGTGTGGCTCCAAGCTGGGGATGCGTAAGTGATAACCGGTCTAATTGCCTTCTTGTAGATTGTTAATTTTGTTTGCATATCCAGTTTACTTTTTCTGTTGATCATAGGGAAGAGCTGTGCTAAGACGTTGGATGTCTTAGAGGTAATGTAACTAATATGTTTGCTGAATAGGAGTTTACTATCAAGAATCACTCCAAGATATTTAACTTCAGTCTGCCATGGAATCTTTACTCCCAATAAATAAATATCCTCCATGGTGTGAATTTTCTTTCTAGTGAACAGTATGGCTGAGCTTTTCTGGGGGTTAACTTGGATCCTCCAGTCTGCCATCCATTTTTCTAAGGTGTGTATGCTATTTTGTAATCTTTTAGTTGCCAGTTTTGGGCTCAGTGATCTTGCCATCAGTGCAGTATCATCTGCATATAATGCAGTGAATGTTGTTCTTGGGTTCAGAGGGATGTCTGCTACATATATTGAAAACAGTAGAGGTGCCAGAAGAGATCCTTGAGGTACGCCTGCCGAGATCCTGCGTCTGGTCGAAACCGTTTCGCCTACCCTGACCTGCATGTATCTGTCTTTCAGGTAAGAATGTATTACCTTTATTAGCCTGACTGGAAAATTAAATTTTATCAGTTTGTAGAGAAGACCTTGATGCCATACTTTATCAAACGCCTTCTCTGCGTCGATGAAGATGGCAACTGTATTGAGTTTCCAGTTGAAACCTTTAGTAATGATTTCTACCAGCCGGTGCACTTGTTGGGATGTACTATTGGCCCTACGGAAGCCGAACTGTTCATTAGGCAAAATTCCTAACTTATCTGTTTCTGTTTGGAATCTTGAGAGGATCACTTTCTCTGTTATCTTTCCGAGGCAGGATAATAGGCTTATGGGTCTATAGCTTTCAGGTAGGTGAGCATTTTTTCCTGGCTTCTTTAGTGGCATGATTGTGGCTGTTTTCCATGTAGAAGGGAAATGCTGGAATCTAAAGATGGCATTTGTAATGTTGACGAGATGGACTATGGCCTTTCTTGGAAGTAGTTTTATTATTCTATTAGTTATGCCATCCGGTCCTGGGGCTTTTTTATTGTTTAGATGGGAGATGATATTTATCATTTCTGTTGGATTAGTAGGAGTGATAAGTTCTGAGTTGACATTGGTCTGTCTTAAGGTTGACCTAACATGACGATGAATCTTGTATATAAGGTTGATATTTAAATTAGTATACGATGGGTTGCACTGAGATTTTAGATTATCTACTATTGCCTCGGCTTTCTCTTCATCTTTGTGAACTGTTCCTTTCTTGGTTTGGATAGGGGGTATGAGTTGTTTTTTGGTGCGGATTGCTTTTAAGAATTTCCATACAGAATGATCATCAATGTTAATGTTGGTCAATTTGGTTTCCCATTGTTGGTTTCTGTGATTTTGAAGAGCTTCTCGGACCTGCCTGTTTAGATTGTTCAATACTTTTTTATCTTGTGGGGCTCTGGTATTGTGGTATCTCTTCCTGGCTCTATTTTTTGCTCTGATTAGATCCATGATTTCTTCAGGGATTCGGTTAGTTGGGTTGAAGGCAGTGGATTGTCTGACTGATTCAATTGCTTTCTGAATTTGTATAGTTAAGTTATTTATTGCTGTATCAATCTCTTCCTTTTTACTGATATTGGGTACCGGACCAATATGATCAGGAAGAACCTTGGCTAACTTGTCCCATGGTATGAATGTGTGCAGAGGAGAGAATTGATCTGATGAACCTAGATTAAGCACTATTGGACTGTGGTCAGAAGATAATTCGTTGACTGATTCCAATTTGTATTGGTATCTTAAATTTTTAAAGATGACAATGTCCAGCACATCCGAGCCACCCGAAGGGCTGAAATGGGTGGGCTCAGTAGGGCCGGTCACTACAATAGAGTTGAGCATAGTTGAAAAGTTTGCATAGTTGAAAAGTGTGTGACCTTTGGTATTAGTAGATGAGCTGTACCAAGATGTGTGTTTTGAGTTGAAATCTCCTGCTATTACTATGGAGTCATTTGGACTAAGTATGGAGTCCAGATCTGTTGTCAGCAGAGGAATGCTTGGAGGGTTATATGCAGCATAGATCTTGAGACTCCCGGCATTGAAGGTATGCACCTCCACACCAGTCACCTCCAGGTTTAATGTTTTGGGCTTGTCTATTGTGTTATGATTTAAATAACTCTTAATATATATGGCTGTGCCTCCGCCTCTTGTGCCAATTCTGTCGTTTCTGTACATAGTATATCCACGGATTTTTGGGTTATTAGCTGGTCTTAGGTGTGTTTCACCAATCAAGATGATATCTGCACTGAGACGAGTTGAAAATTCTTTTAGTTCCAATATCTTGTTCATTAGTCCATTAGCGTTCCATGCTATTATCTTAAGAGCTTTTGGTTTGAATTTATTATTCATGACAGATGGCTGTTATAATGTTTTGAGTGCTTTGCAGGAATCTTTTTCTGGAAGATGTTGATGGGCATGTCTTGCTGAATTCTTGCAGCATAGTGGCAAGTGAGGCTGTTAAGACAGATGTTATGCTGGAGCATTCTAGCTCGGGAGATGTAGGAGGCTTAGTTCTTGCAGCTTCAGCATATGTTTTGTCCCTGGTTGTTCCTTCTTGTGAGGTAGAAGGCAAGGTGTTTCGGACTGGAAGACAATTTGTTTGGATGCTTGAAACATTGTTACGTGGCGGAGAAAGATTGACTTTTATTGTTCCTCGGTTTTTTGGATTGGAAAGGCATCCCTTATAGTTGGCGGGGTGAGGTCCTCTGCAGTTTGCACAGCATGCTGGAGTTGTGCGAGGTTTGGTGCAAGAGATGGTCTGGTGTCCCTCGCCGCACTTCAAGGACCTGTAGGCTGCCTTACATAATTTTTGAGCATGTCCAAATCTTTGGCATCTATGACACTGACCTGCAGATGCTCTTTTCCTTAGAGGCTCAGTTGTAATTTTGAGACCGCATGCTACAGTCAGTTCATAGATCTGCTTTTGTGTGTTGTTTATTTCTACCAGCACCAAAGGCATTGGTCTTTTGTCTGCTCTGAGCATTCTGCTCACTTTAACTGGGGACAGGCCCTGTCTGGAGAGATCAGTGGACACTTCTTCAGGAGTGATACCTTCAGCTATCCCACGTAGAACAACTTTCAGGTTCTTTTCGCTAGGTAAAGTGAAGGTGTGGTATGGGACGCTAGCATTGTCCATAAATCTGGTCATCTCTCTGTAATCCGAGACAGTAGAGGGTTGTATTTTAACTCCTTCATCTGTATTTTTAGCCCATGAGAATGAGATATTTTGTTCTCTTAGGGCTGATGTGAAAGGGATCCATTTTTCTTTATCCCTTAATATGACTGGTGGTATCTTTTCTTTAGGACCATTGAGTACTTCTATCCCTGTTGTTTTGGGTTCTTCCACACTGGTAGAGATTTTCCTCTTCTTTTTCACCAATTGGAACTCTGTATCAGTTTCCAAGGAATGATAATTACTGTCTTGGGATGTAGCATCTTCCACACTTGGGGAGTGTGCTAAATCTGATTGCGTCTGAGTTGTGGGCTCTTCAATCATGTCAACCATATTATCCTCTGTGACAGCTGTGGGGGGGAATGTGTCAAAGAGCTTGACTTTTCCTGGCCAATTTTCACTCAGCAGCTTTCCCAGTCTGAGGAATTCAAAGTAAACTTCTTCGAATTTGGCCTCATTCAGAAGTTTTGCCATGACAATATTTGGAAATGTGTTAAGTCAAGGATGAAGAAAGAGTAGAGATTGCTCTGGTGTTCCGAGCAGGTAAAAGTAATCCTGTGGACTTTTGAGGGTCCACTAGCAAATCCCGTAGACACCCTAAGGTGTCTACCAGCAATAAGATGTCGCGATATAAAATACAGCAATGGCGATACTAACGGCAGTAGGCCTAGCGTATCGCCCTTATAACTTCAATTGACTTACCTGGATGGAAAATAAATAAAGTGCCTGTTTATGGCAGTAAGCAATTAACTGAAATTACTGATGAATACGCATAAATCACTAAATCATAACCGTCAAATTCACAATTCACCATCAATAATATAATACACGACACTAAACACTACCACGCGAGCCGCCATCTTGACATGTCAAAATAGTATGCTACAAACCCATTGACCATTGACGTTACTGACAGGATGGGTGAAGCACAAGTGCTTTTCATATTCCCCTTTATCTGTAATGAGAGTTATTTGGGAATGGGAGATTTGTGAGCAATTAAGCTCGCCCTCTGAGGGCAGTAGTGTTAGCTATGATCAGTTGAGAGAAGAATAGCCTTCGGTCTGTTGTGTTTGTAGTAATCAGTCTCATTGTAATTGACAGCTTACACGATTAGTGGGTTTGAATGTGAACTTGACTTCACGAAGAATTTTTCTGCAAGATCACGAAGAAGGGAGGAGATGTATGGAATGCCGGTTTCTCGGTGAATCTGTGAATTTCTGACGAACCACGGTGCATCCAGGATCATCCTAAGGCATTTATTTTGGATTCTCTGCAATTTTGAAATGTTTGATCTTGAAGTGTGACTCCATGCTGGTGAGGCGTAGGTGATGACTGGACGTATTACCATCCGGTAAAGAAGCAATTTATTATGTAGGTTCAATTTGCTCTTGCGGTTGATCAATGGGTAGAGCTGAGCTATGACTTTGGAAGATTTGGAACAAACGAGATTGATGTGTTTGTTGAAAAGGAGTTTCTTATCCATCAATACTCCAAGATATTTGGTCTCTGAATGCCATGGGATCTTTTGACCAGAGAGCAGGATGTCTTCTTTGTTGCAGATCTTTCTTCTTGAAAACATCATGGCTGAGCTTTTGAGGGGGTTTACTTGAATTCTCCAGTTGGTGAACCAGTTTGCTAGCTCATTGATACTTCCTTGGAGTCTAGTGATTGCTAGGTGAGGGCTGAGCGATCTGGCCAGAATAGCGGTATCGTCGGCATAAAGAGCCGTAGTAGTTTTTGGGTTGAGAGGAACATCTGCCATGTAAGTTGTGAAAAGTATTGGGGCCAGAAGAGAACCTTGAGGTACTCCCGCCTGGATTCTGCGCCTTGAAGAAACAATTCCGTTGAGTTTTACTTGCATGTATCTTTCATTGATATATGAATATATGAGTTTCACTAGTTTAATTGGGATATTGTTTTCAATTAGTTTGAAGATAAGGCCTTGATGCCAACATGACTATGAAATGTATACAAGATACAAAATGGTGTATGTATAGAATTAACAATGATTTTCTTTTATTTTATAAAAACTGTAAACATAAAACTTATTATATTCCATTTATGATTAGATGTATTTTCTGTTTTTTTAAAATATTATGAAATATTTCAACACTTTCATTAATGGTAAAGAATAATTTGAAATATTCGGTTGACCTCCGCCACTTTCCCAAACTGGGATAGATGGAGCGTGGAATTTTTGTTAGTTGGGGACTGCGTTCGCGCTTTCCCCTTATTATTTAAATCAAATAAATCAAAATTTTTTTTTTTCCTTTTCAGGATTTTTCCTTTTTAAAAGTGAAAAATCAACGACCGTTTTAGAAGCACCCCTGGGGGGTCAACAGCTAAAACAGGTCAGCTGAGGCCTCTTTCATCTACTCTATTACTATGCACTCTATCTTTATTTCCTCTCCTACTACCTGCTGAATCTCAGCCTATCTTATTCCACAGGCCAATGATGAGATACGTTGAACTCACAAATTATTATTATTTAAATCAAAAATTATGTCAGTTATTACATACTGTTCGACGTTGTGTTATGTTATAATATATAATATATATGATATGACACAATTTATGACTCGACTTATATTAACGAGTATGTATATTATATATATGCAACTGGTCGTCGACTTACGACCACAAAAAAAAAAATTAATAATAATAATAATAAATCAGGCAGCTGCGCGTACGATAACTATGGGATACGATAGTTATCGTACGATAACTATCTCTCACATACACTCAGTCACTTTCAAGCATCTGTTGCGTGCGATGTATTAATTAAAATTAACAAAGAAAGGATTCGGGAAGCTGTGAAAGGTTCCGCACCTATGAAGTCTACAATTTCAACCAAACAACGACAGGGACTCATCCATGAAATGGAGAAATTGTTGTTTATGTGGATGGAAGATTTAATACAGAAAAATTCACCCATGAGCCATTGCACAGTGCAAGCGAAGGCTAGAAGTCTGTTTCAGAGTTTAAAATCACGCGCCGGAGACGATTACTAGGCTAGTTCTGGATGGTTTAAGCGATTTTTAAAAAGATTTGCTTTGCATGATGTACCTGTCACAGGAGAAACAGGAAGTGCAGATGAAGATGAAGCCCAAAAATTCGTTGATAGTTTCGACTCTTTAATCAAAGAAGAAGGTTATCTAACGGAACAAATTAGAAAGGTTAAAGAATACTGTTAATAAATATATGGCCGACATACGACCAGATCGACTTACGACCTGTCAGCCAGAACGGAAGTCGACGTAATACCACGACCAAGTGTATATGTATATCATATATATATATATATATATATATATATATATTATTTATTTTTTTATTTTTTTGTGAGTTCAACGTATCTCATCATTGGCCTGTGGAGTAAGATAAGCTGAGATTCAGCAGATAGTAGGAGAAGAAATAAAGATAGAGTGCATAGTAGTAGAGTAGATGAATGAGGCCTCAGCTGACCTGTTTTAGCTGCTGACCCCCCCCCCCACTCCCCAGGGGTGCTTCTAAAACGGTTGTTGATTTTTCACTTTTAAAAAGGAAAAATCCTGAAAAGGAAAACAAAGGACAGACTAAGCAAATTTAACAATTGCAAATAAATCTAAAGACTATGTGGAAGACAATTCTATAGAGGAATGAGTTTGCCGAGCAAACCCAGAACAGTATGACCAGGAAAAAGAAGGGAGATGTCCTGGCCCGGAAGACCCCGCCCTGAAAAGGGCTTGGGATTACCTCGGTGTTGGCCTTCGCAGTCCGGGTTTGTTCAGGTCAACCCTGACCTGAACAAACCTTCTGTCCCTGACCAGGACAGAAGCCTGAGACTGGGAATAGAGAACTAGATAGAGATCTATAACATGGATGTTGGTTTCGGGGAGGGTACGAAAAACGCTCTCAAACCTATAACATGAAACGGTTATAAGAGCACACACACACCTGTATTCCCCCTTGTGTGATCTTGCAGATGGTTGGCGGGCCGAACCATCTCCTGAGGAACCTGTCTTCGCCCAGCTGGTACCTTTCTTGCTCCAGGAAACGGCGGAGATAGCAGAGAGACAGTTCCTAATACGGAGATAAATGCGGTCCTCCTCAGTGAGAAGGTGTTTTTTCCTGATTTTCCAGATGTGATGCTTGATCACGTTTAGTAGGAAAATCAGGTGTTTCCTTTTTTTGGTTATCGGGGGCGGGAACTGTAGCAGGACTACTTCAGCGTGTGTGAACAATGGGATCTCAAGCACCTCGGCCAGCCTACGCCAAACACGCTGTACTGGCGGGCAGTGATAGAAGAGGTGCCCCACAGTTTCTACCGCACCACAGACGTCGCAGAAGGGAGTACACGGTTGGGAGCTGTAGGTGGATTTGACAAGTTTCACCGGGAGTCTGCCGAAGGCAATTCTCCAAGCTAAGTCCCGGTGAAAGGGTTGTCCCCAGCTGTTTTTTATGTTCGTAAAGAGCACCTCTTCGTTCGTGCCCAGATCTGGCTTTTCCCAGCCAAATGTGTCGAATATTTTCCAGTACAGCTTGCTTGGGCTAAGCCGAAGTACTCGGACTCCATCCGTTGCCAGTTTTTTAAACAGTTTGGTGATTGTATAATACCACTCCGGCACCGTCTCCGCACATGGTCCGGCGTAGCCAGTGGTCCCAAAGTACGGTAGGAAATATCCTATGAAGTATCTAATGAGGTTGCCAGAAGGGTGATCCGATGCGAGTGCTTTCCGTATGGTTTGAGCTGTGTTGGTTAAGTGGCAGTATTTGAGGATTGGCAAGGTGAACTGCCCTTGTGTGGAGGGAAGATGGAGAAATGCCCTGCGTACCTCGTGTTTTCTGTTGTTCCAGAAGAAGTTTGTGATGTGTCTGTAGATGGTGTTGTCTTGTGTGTTTGTGATGTTTGTCAGATTGATAGTGTGTAGCAGCATTGGTTTCAGGATTGTCTTAATGACCATCGCTCTACCTTCGAATGAAAGATAGTTGGGGTTGAAAGGGGTGAGTTTTTCGAGACAAGATTCAATTAACTTTGGTGTTTGTAGCACCGGGGTTGCGAGGAAGGGAATACCTAGAATTGTTAAGGGGACGGGTGTGGGTTTCAAACCATACGGTAGACTGGCAAGGTCAAAATTTCCATAAGTTTTGATTCTTGTTTTTTCTGGGTTGGTGTGAAGACCACTGAGCACGCTAAACTGTCGCAGTATGCCGAAGAAGACATGAATGGAATCGGAATCCCGAAGTGTTCCGACAATATCATCAGCATATACGACAGTCTTGCTCTGTTTGGAGCCAATTGGCAGGGCTATTCCTCTTACTGCACGCGCCTCCTCGATTTTTTTTAGGAGGGGTTCAAGTACCAGAGAGAAAAGAATGGGGCTCAGGGGGGAGCCTTGCCGAACCCCTCTGCGTATGGGAATGGGTTTGGAAAGAAACCCATTAATCACAATGTGTGTTGTTGTTTTCCCGTACATGCTTTTGATTGCTTCCCTTACGCAGGCCGCCACTCCGACTTTCTCTAGGATATAGTGCAGGAAGTTGTGCTTTGCGCTATCGAACGCTTTTTCTAGGTCTACTGACACGAGTGCGAGTGGGAGTTCCTTGTTCGTCACAAGGCGAATAAGGTCCCTTATCAAGAAGAGGTTGAGCTCCATCGACCTGCCGGGAACTCCGTATACTTAGGTGCTAGTTACCACACTCCCAATGCCCAACTTCAGACGGTTACAAATATATATATATATATATATATATATATATTCAAGGGCTCACTCTAGTGAGTACGGGAATGGCAAACCCGAGGTACCTGATGCTGGACCATGCCTTACTTCGTGTAATGTACGTCTGTTATATTATCTGTAGACTGGTCCCTATCTTCTTTCTTTATACTTCTTCTCTTCTTCTTGTTCCTTCCCCCCAATGCTATTAGAGTAATTCGAGGGCTAGGGGTGAATCTTTTCTATTTACTTTATTTTCTACCTTTAGTAGTGAGAGGAGTAGCCTATTTTAAGCAGTGGGAGTCTGCTGCTCTCCCAGGTTTGAAACCATACCATAATGGTTTCCTGAGGAAGGCAACGTCAAACCACCTCAGTATTATTTCCAAGAAAATATGGTGAACTCGGCAAATTTAGTTTCCACAACTGGCAGAAATGGGGTCTATCGGGGAAACGATGGATGTCATGCCCGGCAGAAGAAGAAATGAGGCTTCTCAGGTCGTTAACCTACGAAATCCTCAAATGGACAATGAGGATTTCGTAGGTTATTTTTAATTTTCGTAGGTTTCTTTCCGTTTTCCCCAAGTATTGAGGAAAACGGAAAGAAAATAAGACATCCAAGAGAGAATGAGATAGAAACTATACATGTTGCAACTTGGAATGTAAGAACAATGTTAAGAGCTGGTAAATTAGAGAACTTGAAGAAAGAAATGGAGAAGAATAAATTGGATGTGGTTGGTCTAAGTGAAGTCAGATGGGAAGATATAGGAGATTTTGAAAGTGATGGTTATAGAATTATATATTCCTGTAGAACACGGGGGGGGGAATGGAGTAGCATTTGTTTTGAATGAAAAGGTTAAAAATTCAGTAGAAAAAATAATATATAAAAGTGACAGCGTGATTATGATTAAGCTGAAAGCAAAGCCTGTGGACATAATGATTATACAGATATATATGCCCACCAGTGACCATGATGAAAATGAAGTAGAAGAGATATATAATCAAATAGAAGAGGTAATGGAAGAAGACAGAACTAAAAGGTGTACCATCTGGATGGGAGACTGGAATGCGGTGGTAGGTGAAAAGGTAGAGAAGGGAATAACAGCAAAATATGGCCTTGGAAAAAGGAATGAGAGAGGTGAAAGACTTATTGAGTTTTGTAAAAGACACAAACTAATCATTGGTAATACTTGGTTTAAACTTCCAAAGAGAAGAAGATAGACATGGAAAATGCCAGGTGATATCGCAAGATACCAGATTGATTATATGTTAATACAAAACAGATACAGAAACAGTGTTAAAAGGATATCAACATATCCAGGAGCTGATATTGACTCAGACCATAATTTGCTTGTTATGGAATTAAGAATATGATATAAGAAAATAAACAAAAGTAAAAGCAAGAATATGTGGAACCTAGAAAATTACGCAGTGATATTCACCATTGCGTAATAGCACTGACCAATTAGAAAATAAATTCGATTTATTAGACAATCTCCTAGAGATCTCTGAACACAATAAGGCATTCAGTCTTCAGAAAATGAAGGCACACATCTCATCTCCATACAACATTCAGCCATCGTCCTCTACATGATGTTGGTATTATAAAAATATTATCAGAGGATGTACTATTTCCAGTATTGAGGAGTTATATGAAGAAGTGATGAATTCGAACACATCATTTTTCCAAAGGAGGATGGGGAAAAAGTACAGAACATCCTGAAAGAACCCCCTTAGACAAAAGATGTGCAGGAAAATAGAATATATAAACAGCAGCAATATCATTCCTTAATATACGATCATTCGCCGACAAGATATCGAATATATTGCTGCTGTTTATATATTCTATTATATATTCTATCATGTGTAGGTGTGTTCATGGAACCAGGGATGAAAAACCAGTTTCTGGTAAATAAAACCCTATATCTCTGTTTTAGAACAGCTAACTCAGCTTTAGTCGGAAAAACATGATAAAGATTCCCCGCTTCCTCGTCGGAATCGAACCCATGTCTTTCCGACCGAGCTACAGAGACTCTGGATCAGATTAGATAACATAAATTTTATTTAGGTGGGGAGAGGCTATTAAAAGTTATGGACCATCATAACCTTAAATCCAGCTCTGTTTCTAGGGTTGCAATTTAACCAAGGAAGAACAGAAAGAAACAGGAATAGTTATCAAAGACAATTAAGACCATGTCCAAATTTCACATCCATACAATAAGACTGGCAGGGCTAATGTATTGTATACTTTTAGTCTGGTTTGTTTTTGAACTAGGTTTGGTTTAAAAATAGAGTTAATTACACCTGTTATTTTTAAATATTTTGCAATTTTTACGTTTATATCTTTTTCATTTTCATATGTGATCGTACATCCTAGGTAGTTAAATGAATTCGAATGTTCTAAGATCTTGTTATCTGTTACTATCTTAGTTCTTGCTGGATCTTGTCCTTTTCCTATCTTAGTTCTTGTTCTCCGGTTGTTTTAGAATTTCACTAGGTATTCCATCCACTCCTTCCATCTTTCCACTTTTTAATTGCTGTTTCTACTTCTCTCTTTAGTATTTCAGGACCTCTTTCTTCTGTTGAGATTTCATTTTGCTCTTCCAATTCAATTTTTGTTTGTCTTTTATTTTTTGCGTGAAGCTCTTCGATGTATTCCTTCCATCTTTCACCTTGTATTTCAATATCATAAATCGGTTTTCCTTGCTTATCTTCTAATGGCAGCTTTCTTATGCTTTTTTTAATATTTGTAATTTCTTTTGCTTTTTCAAACATTTTATCATATCGCCCCCTTTTTTCCATTTCTTCAATTTCTTTGCATTCTGATGTAATAAGTGAATGGTTATCAGGGGGAAAACAAAGATCCCAGGGGGAGTGTAAATATATAGCAAAAACCGTTCAGTTGCAAAAGTCTGATGACTCTGGGGAAGATACATCTGTCCTTATCTCAGGAATGGAAAAGTTGGTTATGGGCAGAATTCAGGAATGGGTGAATACGTATGTATATGATACTCTGTAAAAGAAACGAGGCTTTGTGAAAAAGAGGCGGCAGTCTTTTTATAATTTACTCAATTTCTGTAATAAAGTGACCGTCAAGTTAAAGGGATAGCTACATTCTTTGAGACAGAAAATGCGATGAATATGAAGCCGAGCACCATTGGTTCGTTGGGCTCTAATAGTGTGAGGGATAATATCGTTTGTTTTCTGATGATCCTAAATCGCAAGAGCAATAGTTAATAACGATGATGTATGATACAGGGTCGCATTTATACTTTTGGAGGCCCTAGGCGCAACATCATTATGAGGCCTCAAAAGAACAAATCAATTTCAGTTAATCAAATTCATACGCATTTTTTTTAGTTTATTGCAAATAAAAGTCGACATTTCCATTATAACTCATTTAAACAAATAAAAATCATACAACATTGCCATACATATATTTGCATTTAAAAATAGTATAAAAATAAATCAGTTTAAATTTAAATAAATAATAATAACTTTTCTGCCTTTCGTTTTAGCAAATATGTCTATAATGTCATGATAATTAATCGAGTCCATTACATCTGATTCAATGCATAATAACGACAGGTCACTTGTTTTATTTTGGTGTAAATTTCTTGTTAATTTTTTTTTTCCGTTTCAACACTGAAAATGAGCGTTCAGCACTTGCATTTGAAATAGGCATCGTCAAAAATATTTTTAAAATCGTTTCTACGTTCGGAAAAGTAGAGTAACCCATCGTTCATTGGCGCACCCAGGAAGGGGACCAAGATACCTGCGCCCCCCCACAAAAAAAAAAGAAAAGGAAAAATATGCTAAAAAAATTTCCAAAAATCTTTTCCTAATTAAAATTAATTTTTTAAAAAAAAATAATGTTGTCGTGTCTTCTATGCCTATGCTACTTATGAATTAGCGGTCACATAAGGTGGGAATACCCTATAGCTCTCGGGAATCTTGGCCGCTGTGAACGCAAGGAGAAAGAAGTGCTAGAGCGCTACTTCGTTTGCCTGAGGCAGGCTAGAAATGATCACGGGTATTATGTATTGGCAATCAGTGCAGATGCTCAGTCATAGCTTGTATGCAATGCGTAGTATGTATTCTCAAATTTTCTGCTCAACTTGGCTCCCACATGATTAAATCTCGAGTGCTCTGCCCTCCCCCCCACAAGATTAAATCCTGAGTGCGACACCGTTTATAAATATTTTTATTGAAGAATTTTCTTCCTTTATAATTATTAAAAATTGCTGAACTTTATCAATAAATTTTTCTGAGTCAATATTATCGTTATTTGACATCTCCAGGGAGTCCAAAAACTCACCGAGGGAGAGTGTGTCAACAGCATCGAACGATTAAACCACTTCCACCTACTAACCGCGCTCAAATTTGCTTAACTTTTTGCGTGAACTATTAGTAGTAGAGGCTCTACCACTCGACCAGCATATCTTTTTTTTTTTTAATACAACTTTATTATAAACTTTTGCAATTATTTACTCATAATGAATTCTATATACAATATATGCATTTGTTATACCATTATTTCAATCGAAGTTTCATTTTATATTATATATTATATCATCATGTTATAATGTAGTTGTTACATTACTGTTCTCTTAAAATGCCTTAACTTCCTTTACTTATAAACAGGGAATCTCATCTGTTAGTTACATACACATTATTTTCTCTATTACATCAATTAAGGTATAATTAGGTATAATTTAAGGTATATTTTTTTTTTTAAATATACAGTTAATTCTATTTACATACCATATATATAATTATATATCACACTTATTATATATTTAACAATCTATATATTCTACAAGATAAATCATATATACATCTGTACAGCGAAATAACATTCGCATGCAATGAAGTAGGAGAGCACTTTTTTTTTCCTGCGGTAGGAGATCTGTTCCAAGTGACTCAGGTGCTGTTTCCTCTGGCGGAGGTGGAGAGTTAGTATCCTTCCGAATTTACTTCCGATTTGCCCCATTTCCACTAGGAGTGATGAAGGTGTCGTTCTGTTGTTGGTTGGAGGGTTCATCTGATGTAAGGTTGGAGGTTAAGTGTGTCCATTCTTCTGTAGTCATTCTTCTGGACTGGACCGAATTGGTGATCTCCTCCTGGATGTAGTGATGTAATTTCGATATTGTTCCGGGACTGTCTTCCCTTCCATACGCTTGGTCGCACCTGTGAGCCCAGCATATCAGTCCCATAAGTTTGTGGAATTTTCTTAATACTAGTCTTGATCTATATCTTTCTTCAAAAAAATTGTCAAACAGATCCAATATGTCTAAGTAGCTTTTTGCTCTTTCATTAATTTCCAAAATTAGCTTATCGCAGACATTAAAAGTATTAATACTGAAATTTTCTTTCCCGTGAATCTCATCGTTAAATTGTGAAACTTCGTCACACTTTTTTTTTCGTTTTTTGACTCTTTCCTTCTCATCTTAAAATTTTGTCTCATCTATTAATAAATTCGCTTCTTCATTTAAAGCATCAATAATTATTTCTTATATCTAAAATAAAACCAACTAAAGATTGTAACAAATTATTACTTAATAACAAGTCCATATTGGGATCTTGTAGAGATTTATTAGTAGCATTTATTCGTTGTAAAATTTTGTCGCACACAACTGTCAAATTTGCTTGTTCTGAATTGTCAAAATGTTCAGCCAATGATGAGCTCTCTAATTTAGAAATAGGTTTTTCATGAGAAGAAATGGATAGTTCAAGTAATGCCGCTTTAATTTGTTTCTATCCACGTTTCAAAGCCAATATAGCGTCAGCTCTTGCAGACCACCTCGTTTCACTTAGTCTTTAAACTGTTAAAGATTTTTTCTAAATATTTAAGGAGTATACCTATCTTCTTGTTGAAGATGAAAAGTAATTATGTACATTTCGAATAAAACAAAAATATTGCACTGCTTCCGGACAAGATTCCGTGGCATAGTCTGGTTTTCCCTGTTATTTTCCCATTGCTTTCACCACCCCCAGCATTTTTCATGGATCAAAACTTCATCAGCATTCTACTTTTTATCATGAATCATCCCTCCCCCCTCCGCAGTTAATCCCTGAAAGGCGATTAACGGATTAACTGTGGTGGAGTGATCTTTGTGTCACTTGTTTTTATGTATATTCTGTTACTTGGAATTTCCTTTACTTACCAAGATATTTGATCCTTTTCAGCTGCACAATTTATTTATTGTGTCTCTTACTAAAAATAAAAACGAACTCCACATGTGAGAAAATAATCAATCCTTAAATGACCAGAGACTAGCTCTTTGCAATGAATCTATTTAGTAAGAATTAATTTCTGTCTTTCGTTTCTCAAATCAGTGGAACGGAACAAGACCACTTTATGTTCTTTCACTTTACTGACAATATGGAAGAATTTATTTTTTCGCGAATTTTCAAATGTAAGGTTTTAAAATGTGACCCCATCTTGTGCCTTATGGTAAATGCGGCCCTTGTACAAGTATATATCCATCTTCGGTGTTTTGGGAAGCAGATATTGGTGATTACTCTTTTCATCACAGATGTTCCGTTAATCCGGAGCAGACACTCCATACTTAGGACTCACTGGCCTACTCTATTACACATTTGCATTAGTCCCCTACGATGAAAAGTACATCAGTTCTTGAGGGGAAGTCCAATACAGTCTGAAGGGTTGCATAGAACTCCTCACTCTCTTCATAAGGCTAACTCTCTTCACTCTCTATCTCCTCACTCTCTATCTGTGTGAGGATCGTAAACTACGACTGACACAATGATATGACGAGCCTTAAGTCTAATGCAAAGTATCCTGTCATTAACAGTATTATAACTAAGAGGTCTTGCCTCAACTTTCCATACTTCTGCTGTTACTTCATGATGCTATGAGTCCCTGAATAAATAACTAGTTCACCAATTTGTTTTTTAAAGTTACTTCCTCCATTCCATCTAGTCTCTTTAATTCCATTTTCTTTCATATCTATCTGTAGACCACCGCATGATACAAGTTACGATTTAAAGTTGACCTCTGAGGTTAATTCCATACCTTCTCTATTCTCCATTCACAGTAACCGTGATATGTGTTGGAGACTGTATTTTACTTCAGAACAGGAACCTCTGACCAAGCCATGAAAATGGCTTTGATTATTCTGTACGACAACCGATGCAGCATGAGATGTATTGGGCACATACAGAATTTTCGAGTGAAATCACTGCAAGAAAAACAGGTAAGTCTTCAGAGACTCTTTCAAAAATAACTATGGGAGTTTAATCCCAATTTATTCCGAATTGAGCAGTTGGAGTTTGACTTTAGCAAACTAGGTGAGGCAAATACTTCAGGGAGAAAGCAGACTTCCACTGCATAAGAAGAAAATAAGTAGCAAAATAGGAAGGTTCACCACACAGCTCTTGTGTATTGTAATGGCATTGGGGAAGGAGCATGTAGAAAAGAATGAAGGGTAGGGAAAAGGTAAGGCATCATCTACCATCAGGAACCTCGGGTTTACCACTCAATACAAACTATCTAGATTCCTTGAGGAATTCATCCATACAATGCAATGCAATGCAATACAATAATTCATCCATACAGTATGAGATAATAAATGAAATCTCTAATTTGATTGGATGTTTTTTTACGGGAATTAGACTGCCTGGCAGTCAGACGTGTTGAACGACTTATTAGCTTGGTAGTTAATCCAGCAGATGAAAGAAGAAACAATTGCAATGCTGCAGGTGATAAGCACGATGCCAAGCTTGATTACTACCTGATACATGAAATGATAATTATCAGCTATGAGGATTACTTTAATTTGGTATGCTCTACTTCAATTTTCTATAGCTTCACCAGAATATATCATTTTATATAAAATATGCAATTATCTGTGAATAGCCCGTCATTTAAAACTTATCTACTTTAAGGAAGTCACCTTAAGTAACAAGACCAAAAATGGCAGTATCGGATACTTCCAGGAGTAAGTGGAAGAAAACCAAGTAACAAAGTTAATAATAGAAAATATAAAAGTTTCGAATATCAAATCACGACTGACATACACTCATCAACATATATCCACAGAGCAGATATTTCTGATAATCAATTTCCTCATTGAAAATGCAATAAATAAACAGAAATAGAAAACTGATTAATTATTGAAGATGGTTGAATTTTATTTATTTTATATCCGGAGCTCAATAAAATAAAAAAATATATATATATTTTATTGAGCAAACTTCTCTTAATTTCATATATACTAGGGGAGTTTAATCACAGTTCATTCCGAATTGAGCAGTTGGAGTTTGACTTTAGCCCACTAGGTGAGGCAAATACTTAAGGGAGAAAGCAACAATTGCTGTTGTGTAATAGAAAGGAATAAGATTCTCTTCTCAGGAATTTCTTTCCATCGCTTCAAAATCATTGCCACACTTCGTATGCTCTTCATATACAAATTATTCCTCTTTCTTGGAAAAATATTTTTTGCAAAGTATTGATCATTTTTCTAGTGTATGCAACAAATTATTTAGCTGAATAACAAGACATCCGACATTTCAAAACAAGGTCATTTATTAATCACATGTAGCAAGATAAATCAGAACATCTTTGTAGCAATACGTCTAGAAAAACAACTGTTTTGGCAAACTTTAAAAATATACATAAATAAAAATTAACATTAACATATTAGCAAACATGAACAAACAGGAAGGACAGAAAAAGAATACATGTCTAACTACCAACCACTTGTAGTAGTTAATACAAAGAGAATGCTTAGTTGAAAAACATTACCAGAATTGTCCATGAATTAATAATCTCATAAAATTTTAAGCAAAATTAACGATCCCAGAACCAGGTTGCAAACAAAATTATCCATTGTTCGAGAGATCAGATAGTTATCAAACGAGTTATGATTCTAATAATATTTCCCAAATATGAAGCATTCATTCAGGAAAATGTTCTAAAACAATAATTCAGTTGAGAACAGAATGGAAATTTTAAGTGCTTCACAATAAGGTCTGTATATAATATATTCACGGTTAAAATACCTGAAGCAAAAACACATTCATTGGAATAAAGAAATTTTAATTAACTGATGCTAGGAAATGCTAGTGGAATTCTCGAAAGCATTGTTATTTGAGTAACAACAGTGATTATTCATTTTAATTTGAAAAAAAGCTAACTTTGTATAGGAAGGAGCGTTTCTGAATGCAAAATAAGAAATTTTATTAAATTGGTTGGTGGCAAACTATTTAATTGATGCTTAAAGGCAAAATCATTTATTGAATTGGAAAAGCAGGATAATTTTAGAGATTAGTTATATGATTATAATAAACATCGAAGAATGAATGTGGTTATGAAGATTCGCTGAATTAGGTTTTTGAACATATTATACAAGCAAATGGCTTTTTATAGTTTGAAAATAAGTTCTAAGCTTAATACTTTAAGTTCTACAAAACAGGTATTCATCAAATTGAGTTTAATATTTTAGCCATTGTATTAATAACATACTTTTTTGTAGAAATCTTATAAGTGGAGCGATTTCGTTTTAACTAAAAATCGTGGTTTCAAGTTATGTAGACAAGACTGCCTTGCAATATACACAAGAGAAACAGTGTACATTCAGTGTAATTTATGTTTTTAGTTTATATATTTGGAAAAGCTTTCCTGTAAAGTTTACACGAAATCTTTCTGGGTTTTCAACACTTAAATGCCTTTCCAGATCTCATGTAATCTGATGTGTTCTTAATAAAATCCTTTTCTTATCACAAATATTTCAGAATTTAGAACAAAAATGGTCTTCTCTCACTGCGTGTGTGTGAAGTTTTACTACTCCAATTGCCTTCTACCAAAAAGAGTACACTCATATTTTAGAGGAAAATGTATTTTATTGAGTATGAACCAATAAATGGTTTTTCAGGGTTTGGAGCCAATGAAAAGGACTGTCCACAACTCTTACAAGAGAATGGTTTTCTTGAGTGAACTAACAGATGCCTTTTCAAGCTACCGGACTGTGAAAATGCCTTTCTACAACTCTAACAAGCTAATGATTTTTCTTGGAAATGCACTAACAAATGAGTTTTCAAGTGACTGGAACGGGAAAATGCCTTTCTACAACGCACACAAGCGAATGGATTTTATTGCATACGAACTAACAAATGTGTTTTCAACTTACTGGACTGTGAAAATGCCTCTCCACACCTCTCTAACAGATGCCTTTTCAAGCTACCGGACTGTGAAAATGCCTTTCCACAACTCTCACAATGGAATGGTTTTTCTTGGGTATGCACTAACAAATGCCTTTTCAAGCTACTGGACCGTGAAAATGCCTTTCCACAACTCTTAAAAGCGAATGGTTTTTCTTGGGTATGCACTAACAAATGCCTTTTCAAGCTACTGGACCGTGAAAATGCCTTTCCACAACTCTTAAAAGCGAATGGTTTTTCTTGGGTATGCACTAACAAATGCCTTTTCAAGCTACTGGACCGTGAAAATGCCTTTCCACAACTCTCACAAGAAAATGGTTTTTCTTGCGTATGAACTAAGAAATGTGTTTTCAACTTACTGGACTGTGAAAATGCTTTTCCACACCAATCACAAGAGAATGCTTTTTCTTGAGTATGAACTAACGAATGGGTTTTCAAGCTACTGGACTTTGAAAATGCCTTTCCACAACTCTCACAAAGGAATGGTTTTTCTTGGGTGTGAACTAATAGATGGCTTTTCAATTTACTTGATTGTGAAAATACCTTTCCGCAACTCGCACAACAGAATGGTTTTTCTTGAGTATGAACTAACAAATTTCAAGCTACTGGACTGTGAAAATGCCTTTCCACAACTCTCACAAGGAAATGGTTTTTCTTGGGTATGAACTAACAAATGCTTTTTCAAGATCTTGGACATTGAAAATGCCTTTCCACAACTCTTGCAAGAGAATGGTTTTTCTTGGGTGTGAACTAACAGATGGCTTTTCAAGTTACTTGAATGTGAAAATACCTTTTCACAACTCTCACAAGAGATTGGTTTTTCTTGAGTATGAACTAACAAATGCCTTTTCAAGCTACTGGACTGTGAAAATGCCTTTCCACAACTCTCACAATGGAATGGTTTTTCTTGGGTATGAATTAACAGAGGAGTTTTTAAGTGACTGGTCTGTGAAAATGCCTTGCCACAACTCCCACAAGAGAATGGTTTTTCTTGGGTGTGAACTAACAGATGCCTTTTCAAGCAACTGGAATGTGAAAATGCCTTTCCACAACTCTCACAATGGAATGGTTTTTCTTGGGTGTGAACTAACAGATGGCTTTTCAAGGTACTTGAATGTAAAAATGCCTTTCCACAACTCTCACAATGGAGCATTTTTTTGCGCATGAACAGATCGGTTTTTAAGTGACTAGAGCGTGAAAATTCCTTTCCACAACTCTCACTAGAGAATGGTTTTTAACGAACATGAATTAATAAATGTTTCTTCAGGTTACATGACTGAAAATTCCTTTCCACATAACATGTTTTTTTCTTCTCTTCTTTCCATGTCTCAGATTTAATTTATTTTCCTAAAAATTAAACATAAATTATAATAAATATTTGTAATACAGACGAAAGTTATACAAACCAAAAATGGTCTTTTAATTATACAAAGTTGAAGCATAGAATGTTCTGAATATATTAATTAAAGAAGTTCATTCCATTTATTATATGGACGTTCAAATATTTAGCATACCCGAATAAGAGTAATTAAGTTCGTTCAATAGAAATCTGCATAATAAACGCTGAATTTCATTCGAGTGTTTAAGCAAAACAGCCACTGCTTTCTAGATCTTTATTAATTTTCACACCCTCTTCACTTCAGTAATGAATACAAAATTATAATAAATGATGATAAGCTAAAAGTGATAACCTTCAATTTTATTTATCAAAAATTGATTTTTAAAAATGTAAGACACATAACTATGCAAAATTTTAGAAATTGTATGAATTAATGACTTAATTCTACAGAATTACTTTTTCCACTGAAATTAGTTTTATGATGATTTCCTAGATACTATTATGTTCAACGCCTCCGTAATCAAAAATTTTAAACTTTTGTACATGAGACAGGTCACCGCTGTACAATCGTTATTTAATCAGAGGTAAAACAGCTCTCTGTTATGGGCAATCATATGTTATCACGAGATCAGCACTCTCAAACCAGAGTGCCGCCTCCATCTCGTACTCTGTTAAGTAGTTATTATTACTGGGTGACACCTATTGAGTCCAAGAAATCATCGGTCTTTCCGAATGAAAGAACGGGAAATTACGTGGTTTTTCAAATCACCCTACAAAATCGATTTCTAGTGGTTGTATAAATTCCATATTGCTCCCCCACATGTTCTTCGTTCAACATATGCATACTTGGAAAAATATTAATTAATAGCCCTGTGCTGTTTTGAGATAAAATGTCAAAGTATATTCTCCATACTTCTTTTTCACCCAGTGCTAGAACTCGAGAATATATTTTTGCCATATTCGCATTTATTTCACACAAGAAAGCCTGAAAAGCATCACACCCAACATATGCTACTGTCATGAGAAGCCGCTAATTTGGGAGGTTGTAATTCTGCTATGCACCATAATACCATCTATTCTATTTTCGTCTTCTCTGCATCGTAACTGAAATTGCAACGTTGTTTACACAATATTCCTTTTACCACAACTTCCTTTGTCAGTCAATCGGCACTACGCCTATAATTTCTTAAGTTGAAAGCTTATTTGTAATGAAAAAATGGTACCAATGAATAAAATAGCGATGATTACACAAGAGTGGTGAACAGAAGAATACAAGTGGTAATATATAGATTGGTGTGTTGAGGGAAAAAGCTTAACGAAAGAAGATAAGAAAAGAAAACGGTAATAGACTAAAGAGAACTGCACAATGTGTGTAAACAATAGTCATAACCATACTGGTTAGAATAAAAATACAAATGGAGGCAAAATTAAACATATATATCTATGAGGGCATGCCCTCGTGAAAAACAGCACATACTTCAGAAATAATATATAATGTTTAGAGTGGTATCTTATAAAGTACATTTAAAATAAAAACCCAACTTTATTTAGTGCCCTGAGATTTAAAATCTCACGACTTGAGTTTCTGAATCTTTTTCCAGAAGTATGTTTTGATATTACACACTATTTCATGTTTGTTGTAGGTGCTTGGTAGTAAGTACTCAAACATTGTGAAATATTTCCTTGATAAATTTGGGAACTACATTATATACAAAGAAAATATATTATTCTTTCATATACAAAACTATTTTATAAATTGTATATATAAAAGGAAAGTGATAAGAATGGCAAACAGGTCACTAATTGAATATGCGAAGAAATTAACAGCAGCTATAACTTATTCAATTTTTTGTTCGTGTCAAATGAAGACGATTATTGAACTAAACTCCACTCCAACAGGCGTGGAGTTTAGTACAATAACTATACCATACTGAAGAAAAGAATATACCCATGAATACTAGCTGCATCTTAATATATTTCTTTAGTTACGAACATGGACTTATTTCTTCGAAATCAGATGTGGGAATTATTTTGGGTAGGCTGTGGATGTGGGCACCCGTATACTTTGCTGATTTTATTATTAAGCCACGGTCAAACTTTCGAATACCAGTACAATCCGTTGCAAGTCATTTAATAGTAGTGATTAATATATGTTAATGATCTGTGTAAATAAACACTTTTTGGCAAAAGGATATTATTCGCTGATGATACGGCATTAGAATACACCGAAGAGACCCTTCAGGATCTAGAAAATCGGATTACCCATGATATGTGGAAATTAAAAAAATGGTTTAGCAATAATGGTCTTAAAATTGATACCGATAAAACGAGATATACATACTTCACGTTAACAGGTAAGCTAGATTACAATATAACCATAATTGTCATGAAACGAAATGTACTGACATCCAAAATTGTAGCTTAGTCAAAAAAATGGGGCTTCCACATCGTCAGTAGTCTAAAATGGAACTCCCATATCATATTTTTAACAAATAAGTGGAGTAATTATTTATTTAAATTCGAAATTATCAGAAAATTTTATGTTAATAAATTGTAAATGCAGCATTCTTTAGTCTTTATACTCATATACACTTTATACTCATCGTCAATAAATTCCTAATTGCAATATGGTATCACCTGTTGGGGTGGAGATTACTAACAGTCTGCTTCCTTTGATATGAATACAAAATAGAATAGAGCGATAGCCATTACTGACTTCGCATATTCAACCAAACATCTGATAAACTCTATCTCTGTGGATGTATATTACATGTAAGAAAGAACGTTGTACGTTTTTTGGTATGTAATGTAGACTATGGGTGACGCAGTGGCCAGAACTTGCTGCGAGTACCCAAGGCAAACAAAGAAATTTTTCATAAAAGCCTTTGAATAACTAGCAACAAACAGCTGCAATAAACTCACAAATGAAATAAAATCAATAACCTCAGAATATGCATTCAGAAAAAGATTGAGAGACTACTTCATGGGACTAAATAATGTTGATTTTTATTTTAAACGTCTATTACAAGAGATCAGTATAACTTACATATTATGTCCAATTATGATTCTAATATATTACGAAAAATGTATACCATGTTATAATGAGCCTTCACAGATAGTCACTGGAATTTGCAGTGATTGTAACAAGCTAATTTAATTTTCTAGTAAGCAGTATGGCTACCGCCCATGGCAACACACATTTAAAAATAAAATTAAAAAAAAAAAAACATTTGAAACTCACTAACATATTTTAAACATTTTTATTAAATAGTTAAACTATCTGACAATGTATTTATTATTTATTAATAATTAACAATATAATTATTCATATGTATAAGGAAAATATTTGTGTTTATCAATAACTAAATATTTAGCCCAAAATATCATATACAGAAAATATGATATTACAATTGAAAAATATATTTATAAATATTCTGTAAATGTGAAAATAACAAAATTTGTCACTGTGAAAAAACAAAATTGTAGAAATTAAATTGCAACACATTTTTGGCAAAAGTTTCTAATTTCCTAACTACGTAGTTATGGTATTAATGTACAGTGCTTACGGTAATCTATGAGGAGAGACATTTCATTATGGAATATGTCCACCCCGAACTGCGATGCAGCTTTCACAACGTCGTACCATGCTTAGTACTCTACGCCTTCGAGCATATGTGCCTACTTATCACAGATAACTTGCCACAGTTTGTAGAGATACCCGCGTACATGTGCTTTCATTATAAATCATTATAAACCAAAGTAACCTAACCTAGGTATAATGATTTCTGATTTCATTGATTGTAAAAGAAGTACTTTCCTTGCTTTTTTCATTATAAACTAACCTAACCCAGGTTAGGTTAGCTTATAATGATTTCTGATTTCATTGAGTGCAAAAGAAGTACTTTTCTTACTTTTTTGATTATAAACTAACCTAACCTAACCTACCTATATATAAAACCTATAAACATGTTTTTATTAGAATTACCAGACTCCTGTAGGAATTGTTCACTTTAACCGGTTAAAGTGAACAATTCTCGTAAATTATTCACTTTAACCGGTAATTATTAATAATGACGAGTAATGATTAATAATAACCGGATTTATCACTTTAACCGTAACATATATACATGTGCTTAATTAGACAACGCTCTACAGAAATATGCGCACTTTCAATATAAATATATTCTGTAATTAATATCCAAACTACTTACATCTTTGATTTCACTGTAATTCACACCAAGAACACAAATTACAGAAACCTAAATTTCGTATTTAAGAAACCCTTTCCCACGGCTTTTCGCATCATTACACTTGAAACAATCAGAACATTACCAGATAAGAGTAAATATTGTATCGCGCCACCTGCTAAGATAAAATTCAAGAATAAATTTATTAAAAATAACAAAATGAGAAATGGTACATACATATAACTGAATTTATAAAATGACCAAAGAGTATTGACTTGTGTTACATTCATTACAATATTATTATTATTTTTTTACTAAAATATAGTAGTATTGTAATATATAATGACAAGTTTAGTAGATGTGCTATGCAATTATTAAAAATGGCATTGCATCAAACATTCCGAGGAGTTTCGCCGTGGAAGGTAAGTTCTGCTGTAACCTTACAATATCTATTATACAGGATCTAAATTCATTTATAATGATTAGCATTTGAACACCACAGCCAGTGAAATGAGATCAAATGCAATTTACTACTTAATTCTCCACTACTCACAACTACAATAACCGCCATCTACGGCCCATCGTCACCACCAACAGTATTATTATTATAAATAAATCAGCTAACGCCTTTTATTCCCTTATAAAGAGTAGGCGAGGCCTTTACACCAGTGGCGTAGCTTGATCTTTTGCCGCCCGAGTCGGTTCCTGAGTTTGCTGCCCCTCTCAATATACACCAAAAATATTACAAAAAGTCAAAATGACGTAGAGAAAGAAATTAAATTTTTTTTTATGTTTCTTTTAGTTATAAGTATAGTTGTTGGAAACTAATTATTAATTAAGTAATAAAATTACTAAGTTAACATAAATAGAAGAATCGTCGAAAAATAATATTGTGTCTCACGTAAAAAGTGTCGCCAGGGGCAGACCTCCCCCTCCGCAGCCCCGTAGCTACACCACTGCTTTATACCCTTTCTAGCTTTTGGATACTGAGTGGGCAGTTCAATCTCCATCGGTAGCTAAACAGAGATAGCTGGCCCAAGTCTATCACTAATATAGCAGCCACCGATGAAGAGGCTGGCAAACAAGTGCTGCCGTCTTTTGGTACCTAACCCTAACAAGATATATTACTGTCTGAAATAATGTGGGTATTACGGTCGATTTTCTTAAGTTTATGTTATTATTATTATTATTATTATTATTATTATTATTATTATTATTATTATTATTATTATTACAGGCAACTCCAAGGAGTTCTTATATTCATCGAGGGAGGTCCTAAACAACATATCAAAAAAAAAAAAAAACTATTCGGCATTCGCACAGACTTTATACTTTGCTTTGAACTCATTTACAGTCATACCACTCACAACAAACTCTCGCAGCTTATTCCACTCATTCGGTGGAATAAGCTGCGAGAGTTCATGGCATGTTAACCATGCACTATCAACATCCAGCCCTTGCAGTTTAACATGCCATGGCACTGATCCAAGCAATCTCCTAAGCTTGTCATACTTATCAACCCGATAATTCCACATGCACCCTGTCTTAATTGAAAATTCTACACATTTAGCCACTTCCCAGCACCTTCTGATCACGCTCACCAATTGGTGGCAATATGGTCATATTCATAATAGTCAATTTTTCAGATGCAGTTACATTCAGGAATATACTAGAGATTCAAGCACTCTCGAATCGCTAGTATATTCCATTACATGCTGTCTCAGGTAGTTATCCCTTAGTAACTTTATAAAATTCATTTTCTTCCTCCCATTTGTCCTCTCCTCCCTCCAATCAATGATATCATAGTAGAAATCTCCAATAATAATTATCTGTCCTCCACTCATTGAGTCTATTTGCATGTGCATACTGTCTCCATCACCTGTTCCATTGTCTGGTCTATAACAGTACCCAACTGTAAATTTTGATCTGCTGACCTCAATCTCACACCAGATAGACTCAAATGTGCTATTTTCACTATCCTGAAATTGAACTTCTATTCTCTTTGGCTGCAGTTCATCAGCTATCATCAATAACACTCCTCCTCCTTCCATTCTTTTCTCTCTGTCTTTCCTGAACACACTATACACTCACATTCTATCCCGCTAACTATATCATCTTCTGTTAGCCATGTCTCACTAATGCCAATAATCTGTGGCCAGGAAGAACTAACCAAGGCCAAAAATTACTCCTCCTTATTCCGAATACTACTGCCATTAGTGTACATAAAGTGCAGAAGTCCCCTAGCCCCACCCCTATTTTGACGCCTTATACTAACTATCCCATTTTGGTTTGTTATTTTTTGTCCTAACTCAGGCATATTATACACATTCTTACACTCAACTACCTCACTGATGTCTGCATGTCCACTCAACAGCATCCCACCCTCAATAAAAGCTCTAGTTTCCCCTGATTCTGCACATCCACTTTTACTTCATTCAGGAACAATTTTTCCAGTCTCCGAACTCCAAATTCATTCAGATGCAAACCACAGTTCTTGTATAAGTCCTTTCGCGAATCAATCTCACTCGACACATCCACAAACTCCACATTATTCCTCCTGCATTACCTACGCATCGAGTCATTCGCAATTATGGCTCTCCCTCTCAGCTCTACTCTGTCATACTATAGTAACAGACTCACTATCTTGACTCTCTCACTCTTTTCTTTTGCTACTGCCAGTAATTCTTTCATGTCCTTTTCATGCATACTTTTCTCCTTTTAAATCATTTGTTCCAGTCACTATGATCGTTTCTTTCACTCTACCCTTTTGTGCTCTAATAGTCTACTAACAGCATTAATTTTCGCACTAGGAAAGCACAATATTGTCAAGCTCTCATCGATCACACCTTTAATGAATGAATCACCATATAACACTCGTTCCTTAATTTTTCTTTCACTCCCGATCACGTTCTCATTTATGTTATCATGCACTTCCTTCTTTTTTTTAGCAGATCCACTCGGTAGACATTTTTGTAATCGCTCTAGCTGTCGCTTCGCCCTATGTATCACTTCGGCAACAGAAGTATCTCCCTCATTGCAGCTAACTCTCCATTTTTTTTTTTTTTTTTAATCAGTTCAACCCATTCTCTCGTCCTGTACTTTTACTTTCACCATCAACTGTATCCCTTTTAAGCTCACTCTCAATGCTATCTGGCGTAATATCACAATTTTCTATCGCATTCTGCCTTTCTTTAATTAAATCTCTTTTTCTTAAGAGATCTAATCCGTCTGGCAAAAAACAAAAATTATCCTTTGGCACTTCTCTCTCTCTCTCTCTCTCTCTCTCTACGGATCTGGAAAAGGCGTTCGACAGCGTCAGACACACGTACTTGCAGGACATCCTTCAGAAAATAGGTGTGGGCTGGAGGCTTCGGCAAACAATCAAAAACATCTACGCAGAGGCCTCCACCCAAATAGCTATTAATGGGTTCCTCTCGGAACCCGTTCCTATTAAAAAGGGGGTGAGACAGGGCTGCCCACTAAGCCCTCTCCTCTTCTCACTCGCGCTAGAACCACTCATAAGAAAAATAGATAACGCCCCTGCAGTTAAAGGAATACCGTTACCCCAGTCTCCAGACAGAGCAAAATTGTAGCATATGCCGATGATGTGGTGGCGACACTCAGAGACTTTGAGTCCATCTACATTTATTTCGGCATTTTGCAAAAATTCAGCATGGCCAGTGGTCTTCGCGTTAATACTTCAAAGACAAAAATTAAAATTTTTGGAAATTTCAATAGAAATAACCTTCCCTATGGCTTAGTCCCGCAAAATCAGCCCCTAACAGTACTAGGCGTCCCATTCACGGCGAACCCGGTACTGCCTGTTAAGAAACTGCGGGAAGAGTGCGAAAAGAAACTAAAACCATTCAAACCCAATTATTTCTCCTTCTACGGAAGAACAGTAATAATTAAAACAGTAATAATCCCCATGCTAATGCATACAATAAATATAACTAATATAAAAAAAAAAACCCAAGAAGATCAACTTTACAAAATACTAATAGATTTTTTTTTGGAACGGAAGAAAGCACGAGGTTAAAAAAGAATATCTAAATCTCAAAACCAATGAAGGGGTTTCTCACTTCCGAAACTAAACTGCCTATTCTATGTAAACACTCTCAAAACCATAGGGAAGGCCTTAAAATCTAACCATATTTCAGGATCCCTAATTAAATACTTTCTAGGGCATTTTCTCCCCCACTTCGGGACCACGGGACATGCTGATTCCAGCGCAGAGGTTGTGCCAGAATGGTATAATCCACTATGCCAACAGCTTAAAAAAATTTAAAACCGAAGGGAGGGAAATCCTAAAATTAAAGCCACAAGCAAGATATTGGGAGTTCTTTCTACTTTCCAGATGTGATACGCCAAATATAGAAACTAACATAGAAATGCTTTTTCAAAATATCAGAAATAGCTGGAGACAGCCATTTCACTGCGACCTGGCATGGCGAATAGCCTATGGTCGGCTACCGGTGAAACTGGTCATGTCCCGATACAATTCAAGAACGTGCGATCCCTTCTGCGACGTCTGCAGAGCGTTGAAACGGTGGGACATTTCTTTTACTGGTGTCCGCCACCCGACATGTCTGGCAGAGATTAAGCGCAGTACTGGGAATTCAGCCGCTTACACTAGAGGAGGTCTGCAATTCCCCCCCCCCCACCACTCAAGAAAATTCAGAAATTTACAATTTTCCTCATCAATGTAATCTCAAGTATCACATCTGGAAAGTGCGGAAAAAGTCCCAAATCAGCGACGAAAACATAATACAAGCCAGAATACTCAGCGGGATCTATTTCTATCTCCCTAGGTTTTTCGCACAAGAAAGGCATATACTAGGGGACGGGAGGTTTGTAAATAAATGGTGCAAACCTCCTGTCCTCTGTGACCTGAGACAGGGCCTAATCACACCATGTCTGTTCCTTTAAAAAAAATGAAAAAAAAACCCCGTTCATAACTCTTTTACGCTTTTCCCGCAGTACTTTTATCTTTTGACTCCCGTAGTTGTGTTCTTTTTCTTTTATTTTTTTTTTCGGGAAAAAATATAAAAAAATAAAATAAAATAAAAAAATCCAGCTTAAGTTTTATACTAAAACAAGTGTTAGGAGAGGACCTCCATAGACACCTAGTTAGTTAAATAGTTAATGTTTTTTTAAAACAATAGGTGCAAGGAGAAGAATGTTCACAGACCTTTTAGCCACAACCTCTGGGTTATACAGCTAAACAGGTTGACTGAGGCCTACTACCTCCCACTATCATATCTCTGGTCTCCATATTTTTGGTCACTACCTGGTATCTTCCCCCCCCCATAAGGGGTAAATCCAAAAATTTCTCTGCGCTGACGCAGTCTATGATAGCTTTCGCCATCGCCCTTGCCGGTATTGTGGCGTCAACCTCACTTCCGAGGGTACGCACACGCGCAGAATGGAGGGCATGATCAGATGGGGGAGCCTAACTATTCCCACCACCAAGTGTTTGATATTTCCCCAGTCCGGGGTTTACGAAGTTCTGTAAATTTCCGGTTAAATATCGTGAAACCCGATGGGACTCGTACCGATATTAACGGTTAAGAACAGAAACTATACACTTGATCTTAGCCAAAAGGCCGAAAAACACTACAGAAATGATCCTGTGAAGTACATAATCACTGCATTTCACGGTCGATATCTATCTATAAAAAGATAAGGCAAAATTATCTCGCATGTGTATATATATATATAAAACTGCACAACTATAAAATAATACTTCCTATAATTATAATATAACACGTATTGGAGTTGCCCTGGTATTGTACTACCCAAGTGATCATTTACATTTGGGCCAATAGTTTTTTCGGCATGAAACTCTATGGATTTCGATCCGAGTTTCGTACCCGGCTATAAAAACATAAAGGGATTTACCATCCCCCTTTCTATTAACATTTTCGCCGGTAAAATAGCCTTTCGGCTTATTAATTTAATAACACGTATTCATTGTGGTATTATAAATAATCGAATTATTATTTTCTTCCTCCGAAGGTCTTTAAACTTAGATCATAATCCCATCCTACTCAGGTTAGGACTTCAAGACCAACTCTCTCCCCATCATTCTTTCATACCATGGGACAAGCTCTCCAAGGTTCTTCCAATCCACATCGGTCCTCCCCCTGAAATAGATCATGCTGTAAACAATTTAACTAGACAAATCAACACAGCAATAGCATCAGTCACTCAAACCACTGTCTTTCACGCTCCTAACTGGATCCCAGAAGAGATAATGGACCAGATTAGAGCCAAAAAACAAGGCCAGAAAGCGATATCACAACACCAGAGCCCCGCAGGACAAAGCAACCTTAAACACTTTGAACAGACAGGTTCGAGAAGCCCTCCAGGTCCACAGGAACTCCAAATGGGAAACCAAACAGAAGGAAATCAACCCAGAAGATAACTCCATGTGGAAGTTTGTAAATTCTCTTCGTACCAAAAGACAACCACTTCCCCCTTTAAAGACCAATCTTGGAGTTGCACACACAGATGAAGAAAAAGTAGAAGCCCTAATTGACAATCTGGAAAATCAATGCAGCCCATCTTATGCAAACTTAAATATCAATCTTATTTACAAAGTTCATCCTAAAGTTAGATATGCACTAAGTCAGCCTAAGGATGATTCAGAAACCATCACCCCCACATCTCCAACAGAAATAATAAATATCATTTCCCATCTGAAGAATAAAAAGGCCCCCGGCCCTGACGGCATTACCAATAGAATAATAAAACCTCCCACGGAAAGCCATAATTCATCTAGTCAATATTACCAATTCCATTTTTAGATTCCAGTACTTTCCCACAGATTGGAAAATCGCGGACATTATACCTCTGAAAAAACCTGGTAATAACCCACAACTTTCCCAAAGTGACAGGCCCATCAGTCTTCTTTCCTGTCTTGGCAAAGTAATAGAAAAGGTCATCCTATCAAGACTACAATCAGCAGTGGACCAACAGAAAATAATCACAAATGAGCAATTTGGGTTTCGCAAAGCTCACAACATGGTGTAACAAATTCACCGACTAACAGAACATATCACTCATGGTTTTAACTGGCACCTTCACACTGCTGCTGTGTTTGTGGATGTTGCCAAGGCCTTTGATAAGGTCTGGCATCAAGGCCTTATCTTCAAACTAATTGAAAACAATATCCCAATTAAACTTGTGAAACTCATATATTCATATATCAATGAAAGATACATGCAAGTAAAACTCAATGGAATTGTTTCTTCAAGGCGCAAAATTCTAGCGGGAGTACCTCAAGGTTCTCTTCTGGCCCCAATACTTTTCACAACTTACATGGCAGATATTCCTCTCAATCCAAGAACAACTACTACAGCCCTTTATGCCGACGACACCGCTATTCTAGCTAGATCACTCAGCCCTCGCCTAGCAATCACTAGACTCCAAGGAAGTATCAATGAGCTAGCAAACTGGTTCACCAACTGGAGGATTCAAGTGAACCCCCTCAAAAGCTCAGCCATAATGTTTTCAAGAAGAAAGATCTGCAACAAAGAAGATATCCTGCTCTCTGGTCAAAAGATCCCATGGCATTCAGAGACCAAATATCTTGGGGTATTGATGGACAAGAAACTCCTTTTCAACAAACACATCAATCTCATTTGCTCCAAATCTTCTAAAGTCATAGCTCAGCTCTACCCATTGATCAACCGCAAGAGCAAATTGAACCTACATAATAAATTGCTTCTTTACCGGATGGTAATACGTCCAGTCATCACCTACGCCTCACCAGCATGGAGTCACACTTCAAGATCAAACATTTCAAAATTATAGAGAATCCAAAACAAATGCCTTAGGATGATCCTGGATGCACCGTGGTTCATCAGAAATTCACAAATTCACCGAGAAACCGGCACTCCATACATCTCCTCCCTTCTTCGTGATCTTGCAGAAAAATTCTTCGTGAAGTCAAGTTCACATTCAAACCCACTAATCGTGCAAGCTGTCAATTACAATGAGACTGATTACTACAAACACAAAAGACCGAAGGCTATTCTTCTCTCAACCGCTCATAGCTAACACTACTGCCCTCAGAGGGCGAGCTTAATTGCTCACAAATCTCCCATTCCCAAATAACTCTCATTACAGATAAAGGGGAATAAGAAAAGCACTTGTGCTTCACCCATCCTGTCAGTAACGTCAATGGTCAATGGTCTTTAAACTTATTTACTGCTACTCGGTTCCATTCTGCTATTCATCTAATTATTCTGCGTTTCTCACAATTTTCCAAAGAGTTTTCATATCCGTAGCAGAATTTTTTATTTTTTTTTATCTTAACGCTTTCCGATGCATAAAAGTGTTTTTACACTTCTTTCGGATATACTTTTGAGATTTTTATTTTTTCGATATTTTTCTGTTTAATCATAAAGAAATCTTATTTGCTTAAAGCAAACAAGAATTCTGTTGTTTTATTTCATTTTCTTTTATTCCTTCTGAGTTAATCTGAATACCTAATATTTAAAATTCATTACTTGTTAAGTTATTTTTTTGTTTATTTCTAACTTTCACGAGATTGGTTGCCTACTAATCACGAGTGTTTTGCTCTTTTCTGTTGATAATTCCTTGTTATATTTTCGACTAATATGGAAATTAAATATTTCTCTTTGTAAATCATTTTTTTGTATACCGGCTACCATTACTACTTAATCTGTATAGTAGATTAGATTTGCTATATTATTGTTGATCAATTTTTATTATATTTAACTTCTTTTCTTTTAGTTCTGTTATTATTTCATTTATTAAAAATTGAACGGTAGTGGACTTAATTACTTTCTGTAATTTTTTTCTTCATTCAATTTCTTGTGTTTCGTTATTGCCTTATCTGTTTTACATTAGACTTTATCTGTATAAGTATCTTTAATTCCCCCCCCACACACACACACCCACACTCCTAACTTCGATGTGGTAAGCAGGTGAACGGACAATGGGTGCAATGCATGAGCGGGGGGGGGAGAGGGGTAGAAGCCAGGACATCAAAAGACTAGCTTTAGATTGTCTTGGTTAAGGAAAGAATGTACATTGTAACCAAACTATCATATTATATTATATTATAATTACATGGTATATTATTTTAAATATTGTAATTATAATATAATATTCAGTGAGTATATTTAGCGAAATTTTCATTCAATTATTGGTGCAATCACTAAATATGATAAATTATTGTGATTATTATAAGGAAAATTTATTTTATATTGATATTATTTTTATTATTATATTCAATTATTATCGTTCCTAGCGTGGAAGGAGAGTTAAAGGTATTCAATATTACGTATTTGTAGTGATATCAAACTTCAGAAATTTGTGCGTAGTATTTAGGATATCTTAAAATATATAAAAAAAATTATAGTTTATTCTAAAATCTATAATTATTTATATTTCTAATATATAATTTATAAATTATTACGTATATTTTAAAAATTAAAAGAAATAATATTAATTTTCTAAATACACCGTTTATTTTTTTATATATGTTTCATAGTCACGTTGAATGAGACCAGCTGCTAGCATACTTACCTGGCGCTGAATAATCGCTGATCATCAAGGGCGATGTTCCGGAGAGAGGCTGTTCCATTGCACACACGGTTCGGCTGACCTTCGCCACTTTCCCAAACTGGGATAGATGGAGCGTGGAATTTTTGTTAGTTGGGGACTGCGTTCGCGCTTTCCCCTTGCGATTTAATTTAATCAAAAATGAGAGTCTAGAACTAATAATAAATCCTCCAATGCTACGCGTGGTGCTGTGGTACTCCATTTACTTCTACAAATTAGTCGCCGATGTTCACAACGCTTTCCCCACCCAGCTATACTCTAATCAACAATCATTCTCCACATCAGTCAATGTGAGTGTTGTTCACGAAGTATATATCGTTCTGTAAGACTGTTGGGGTGAGCGTTAACTTTGTGTTAGGTATCACAGCAATTTCTATCAATGTACAGTGACAAGAAAGTTGATGAGGTCTCTAAGCAATCAGTAGTTACTTTTTTATAACAACACAAAAGGCGGCGTTGACAGTTTCGACCAGTGGTTTTGCGGCTATTTTTATGGGATGCTGGATCGAGCAGAAATTAACTCGCAGATAATTCTCCAGTCAGCAACTAAGAAAACGATGATTAGGCGCCAATACTTGAATCTTGCGACACCACATATGAAAAGGAGACTGGCTCAGCCACTGTCTGGAGAACTTACGAATATCATGAAGAAAGTTCTGAACATCCAAGGCGATGAAGACACCACTGCTGGTCCTGCTGAGGCTGAGGGATCTCCAAAACCAAAAATGAAGAAGCAAGCTAGATGTCAGATCTTTCCGGAGCCAAGGATCGGAAAACCAAAGTCCGTTGTTCAGTATGTGATATTTTTATGTGTGCGGATCACAGGAAAGACATTTGTGATGAATGTGTTAGAAAGAATTAACGTTCTACATGGTTTATAAACTGATTTTGATGCATTTTAGTCTTTTTTTAAACTTTTATTAGTTTTACCAACTACAAATCATTCACATGTTAGAAAAATATTTTATTTTTGTGTAATATATTACTAAAGGAAACATCAATTTTGGCACTCATCGTTTGTTTTGTGTAAATAGTTCGTCATTTGTATTGTAAGGTATTTTTTTCTTCATGTACATTTTAACTGAAACCTAACAACACATTTGCACAAGAAAAATTAGGATATATTCATTTTTTTTAATGTTTTCGTTAGAAAGTATGACACCTGGTAAATATCAGTAAAAATTTAAAATTTCATAACATGGCATTTTATTTTTTATTTTTCCCTTCCTTTTTCTCCTTTCGAAATAGGTAAACTCTGTTAGCTTGGGCTATCTAAACACAATAACAATTTCAATTACCTATAGTGGAGGGGAGCAAAGGGGGAGAAGAAATATCGTGGGGTTATAGCATACCCAGAAGAGAAGTGATGATATCTAAAAAAGGGTGAACAGTCAAGAGTTAATCAAAAATTAGAGTACAGTACTACTAATAATAATACAATTAAATTATATATAGCAACATTATAACATATATATACTGTAATAAAGTTATGTGAATGGAATCAGCAACAATCTGAGCCAGGATGTTGCTTTCTCCACCTTTGCAACGAGTTGCCCTGGTCTTGGATTACCTCTGGGATCAGCTGAATTGTCCACTACTAAAAGAAAGAATCATATAGCTTCATTTCGGCGATGTAAAATTACATAGGCAAAGTGGTTATTAGATCCAAAATTATTTCAAAATATTTATATATATATAAACAAACGATGATTATATTCTCGTAAGCCCTCAGGTCAACTTACGAAACTTTCATAGTTACTACAAACATTCGGGTTTGAAATAATGTTGTATCTAATATCCATTTTACCGATGTAATTATATATTGTTTATTTTCGAAATTTTCCAATTCATATATTCGGACCGATGGTAGATATTCGGATAACGTTGAACTGCTGTACTTCGTAGGAGCAGATTTAACTTCTGGGTTTAGATCTACTAAACCTCACTGGTTTGAAATTTTATTTTCTGATAGATCAATTTATTAAAAGGCCTAAAACTACTGATTTAGATTTGTTTCAAGAAAATATTGACTAAAATACGTACCCAAATATTCAAATTTAGTGATGATACTTTTAAGAAATGTAATAGTTAAGAACCATAAATTATCCTATAAAAGTAAGATCATTTATTTCGACTAATTGGTTGTTTGGAATTTGATGTGATTTCCCCCGCTTTTATTTTATTGTATTGTAATACAACTAATTGTAAATATCAACTTTTGTTCGAATCGTTGCGATTTTTGTACTATATCGTACTTTATCTCATAGACATAGATTTACACACAATATTTAAGTATGAAGACTGACGGCTCATGAGTATGCGACTAAGAGGTTATAAGGCAGAACATAAGATGATAATATTTATTTTAATTGATAACAGTTTCATCCTAATTGCACGGGATTTCTTCAGGTGTAAAGAAACTAGTAGACAAAATAGTAAGGACTAGCAATCGTGTAATAGTTAATATCTTGGGGTACCCCTGCAGGTTTTAAACTGGATTTGGGGACTGCGGATTTGCTTGTTATCAGCTTTTTGTATCAGCTATTTCAGCTTAATATCATCCAGGAGGCCCAATAGTTACAATGTTTTTGGAAGGCGGTGAAGTGTTCGGAGCTTGTACCACCTTTACTACGAGTTGCCCTGCTATTGTACTACTTCAATACTGTCGGGGTTTCTTCTCATTCTTTTGACTTTAGATCAACTAGTGCCTGTACATGGTCGCAATGTGAAATTTATTTTTTATTGTGGATCGCAGTCTGAAAGGTTTAAAAACACTGTATTAGACTGTATTTATCAGGTATTCCTGGTACGCGCACACAAACAAAAGTGTTAATTTGTATTAAACATAAAGCCCTGATTTGAAATATATTTTTATAAGTGTACGTAAAGTTTGTTTAATTTAAAATAACTTGGGTCTCTCTAAATTTTTTTATTAATTTTATTTTTTTAAAAATTTCACAGATACATATATTGGTAGAAATGAACAACTTTGGTTTTTTTCTTAAAATAAAGATGAGAAAAAATGAGACTACCAGCTTGCCACTTATTAATTGGAACTGCATATAATTATATATTTCATATTTTATTTATTTTCTACTAAAAGTAAAAGAATTACTTATACTTTCAATATGAATCTTCTCTTTACAAACCCTTGTGTTGTCTATCCTTTTTTTATTTTATCGTCTACCAAATAAACTTTTTATATTCGGTTTCAACACGCGGACTTCTTAGTCAAGAAAGAGTTTATGTGAAACTACAAAGCAATCACTTTGCAAGGGTATATCATCCAAGTGAAGAATTCGTAGCTACTGATGTGAGAATTAAGGTAGACCAACTGAACGTGCTCTGTCTATTGAAAAATATCAATATGAATACGGCAGTGGAACTGGATGGTATGACAGCTCATATGCTATCAGAATGTACACGAGAATTGGCAGTGCATCTGACGAAGTCGTTTAATCTGTCTGAAGGTGGGTGGAAAGAAGGTAAGATAATTTCATCACATAAAGGCGGTTTCAAGACAGAAGTAGCAAATTACAGACCAATTAGTATCTCAGGAGTAATGATTGAAGTGAGCAGCATGGCTGACAAGAATTGGATAAAGGAAATGGATTCATCATTATACTGTTAGATTTTGCAAAGATATCTGACAGAATACCACATGGGAAACTATTAATAATTTGGAGTAAATGAGAATGGATATAAGGTTGGTGGCATGAATGGAAGCGGGGGGTTGACTGACAGACAAACATCAGAGTGTGGTGCATGGTGGAGCGGAATCAAGGTGAATGAGGATGACTAGTAAAGTGCTCATGGATCCTTACCACTGATACTGGGCCACTACTCTTTAATTTGTATATTAATGATATGGGGAATGATTTAAGTGGAGGTATTCAGTTGTTTGCTGGTGATGAAAAACTAGGGAGAGCAACAGGTGATAAAGGTGATGTAGATAGTTTGCAGGATGATTTAGATAAACTGACAATGTAGACAAAGGACAATGGTTTTCGATTTAATTTTGCAAAATGTCACTTCGAGATGAAACAATTACATACTTTGACTACTGTGCACAGATTTGGTCACCATACAGACAAAGATGGGAGTTGGACACCAAGCACATTCTCATGTGAAGCAAGAGTCCATATCATCAGCACTATATCTTACCCACAGATTGTCCTATACATAGGACAATCTACTCAATCAAAATAAATAAAATAAAGAAATGGTATTTAATGCTGTATCATTATTTCTGGAACTATAAAGTAGAAGAGGAAGCCAGAGATGAAATGCATTAACCCCCCCCCCCCCCCACCCCCCCCCCCCCCCACCCCCCCCCCCCCCCACCCCCCCCCCCCCCCACCCCCCCCCCCCCCCACCCCCCCCCCCCCCCACCCCCCCCCCCCCCCACCCCCCCCCCCCCCCACCCCCCCCCCCCCCCACCCCCCCCCCCCCCCACCCCCCCCCCCCCCCACCCCCCCCCCCCCCCACCCCCCCCCCCCCCCACCCCCCCCCCCCCCCACCCCCCCCCCCCCCCACCCCCCCCCCCCCCCACCCCCCCCCCCCCCCACCCCCCCCCCCCCCCACCCCCCCCCCCCCCCACCCCCCCCCCCCCCCACCCCCCCCCCCCCCCACCCCCCCCCCCCCCCACCCCCCCCCCCCCCCACCCCCCCCCCCCCCCACCCCCCCCCCCCCCCACCCCCCCCCCCCCCCACCCCCCCCCCCCCCCACCCCCCCCCCCCCCCACCCCCCCCCCCCCCCACCCCCCCCCCCCCCCACCCCCCCCCCCCCCCACCCCCAAAGTTTTACCCCTATAAAATCAGTCATGTTCAAGAATTGCGCCCTGGTGATGCGACCACACGAATCGACTTATCTTTGAGATTCTTAGCGCGCATGAAAGTGTATGATGCATGGCCGTGGCAGATTTTATGGAGTGACGAAGCGCACTTTTATTTGAATGGCGATATTATCACACGCAACTGTTGCATTTGGGCTGCAACTAATCCGCACGTGTGTCTGCAGATGCCTATCCACTCGCCCAAAGTCACAGTGTGGTGGATTTATTGCATCATTTATAATCGGTCCATACTTTTACGAGGAAAATCGCCAAAATGGACCAGTGACCTGTTCCGTCAATGCTAACAAGTATGCCAATATGCTATAGAACTTTGTGGTTCCACAACTGCAGCAACGAGGATGTCTCGATTCGACCATCTTCATGCAGGATGGTGCACCAGTGACCTGTGACCAGTGACCTGTTCCGTCAATGCTAACAAGTATGCCAATATGCTATAGAACTTTGTGGTTCCACAACTGCAGCAACGAGGATGTCTCGATTCGACCATCTTCATGCAGGATGGTGCACCACCTTAAATCGGACTTCAGATACAGCGTGTTTTGCGACAACATTTCTCTGACAGAAGAATCATTAGTCATGCATTTCCCATGCCATGGCTACCGAGATCGCCTGATCTCAATCCTTGTGACTTTTGGCTGTGGGGATTTCTTAAAAGCATTGTGTATCAAAGACATGTACCTGATATTTCAACTTTGAAAGAACGAATAACATCACACGTGAGACAAATCAATTCCGCTACATTGCGAGCCACTGTGGAAAATATCGTGCACCATATGTAGTTCCTGGCACATCAGAATGGTGGTCATATTGAACCTCATTGTAATTAACAACAAATGTCATGAAATTGATGTGTGCTGTCTCTCATTTACCATTTAGTCATTCATTAGTCACACCTACTAAAATTAATTTGGCGGCGCCAAACTTTCCTTTGTTGGCGACTTTGGTACTATTTTCCCCCGTTAAATCGAATCCCCATGTTCCACTGTGTACGTCTACCGAATATTGGTGTGTTTCGTCCAATACATTACTCGCTAGAGGGCTCTGAACACTTGACGTTATTTTATAATCACCCGGTATATTGTGCTAGGGAACACGAGATGGCCGCACATGTTGAACCGTCTCTCTTCACTGTGTGCCACTTAATTATTGATAGCCTTGGGCCATCTATCTCTGATTAGGTATACCTGTGGATATTGAATTGCCCACACAGTCTTAGCTGAGTTTTTTTTGTTGTTGTTGTTAATTCCATTAACGAAATGCTTGTGCACTTATAGTACTTTAATATTGAATTTATTTCAGAGATAGGTAATTCAAATCGTTTGACTTCCAATATAGGTAATTTCCAATGATAATTTGAAATACCATCGACAAAATAAGGCGAGGGTGCTGCATTATTTCTTATGGCTTGCATTTATTTTCTGCACATTATGTCTGCCTTGTAAGAAGAAAACAGATGATTTCTGAGGGAAATTTTGCTACTTCTGTTTAAGGCATGATATCTTACTTCAACATAAAACATCTTTCCGCGATGTAGACAGGATTTAAATTTATGTCCTACCAGCTAAAAACATGGTTCAGAAAAATAAGAAAAAGGTGGAGCATTGGTTAAAAATAAGACCAGCACATGAATTCTCCCCATAGAACATTATTCTTTTTTTGGATTTAATTGAATAAATTACTTGTTTCTGTTTATTCACATTTAGTGTATAGCCAGAGAAGTTTCATTTGTAATTCCCCTGAACGCTGCGATCTTTAATTCTGACAAAAGACAAGCTGTAATTATACAGACGTTTGTGGAACTCATGTATCGAAGTAATTTTGTCAAATATTGAAGTGCCTTGTTATTGTTAAATCTGTAGTCCATACATGGCTGGATATAGACTTTACCCTTTTTTTTTGGGGGGGGGGTGACTTTGGTAAGTATCGTGATTCTGGATGTTTTTAGTTTTTATCTTGGGGAAAAAACATAACATCTTATCTCCCAGAACTTAGAAAATACCGCCATGTCAGCATGAAAATCAGCTATCGGAAGTATATAAGCACAGAGACCAGCTAGTAACTGATTTCCAAAAATTACTTAGTTCTAATTATATTAATGAGTAGATTTTTTTTTACCAAGCCATAAAATATAATATGACACTAGGTCTGCTTAATAAACAATAACAATAATTTGCTGTATACCTTCGATTCGAACACCCATATTCTGAACAAAATGGTTTTTAAAGGCAGCAACTCTGCAAAATCTACTGTAGAACACATAGTCGAACATACAACTGGATGCTGAAAGCACACTTGCTCTCCAACTATCTGGTTGTAAGTTCAAACCCCATGTCAGTATGAATGTTTGTGAAATGTCTTAAAGTGCACTTACACTGCTTTCCTTTTTACAGACTTTATTCAAAAAGCAGCTTGGTTTCTAGAATAGAGTGTTATATCTAAAACTAACCCCCTCACACCACTTCTAGTATATTACAAATTATCAACTGTAGTACATTTCATGGATAGGGAGTGCATTAGAAAATACTGGCTTGTATTATGCTAGTAAGTAATGGGATATTGATAATGATGAGATATGGAGACTGGCTGTCTACTAATTTTCAAAGTCAAGGATAAAAGAGTGCCTACTTTCACTTTTGATGTGAAATTGGCATTAGAGGATTTTTTAAGATACTCTTTTTGGGAAAATTATTTTGATTAGGTTCTGTGGAATAGGTAATAGAGAGACAGCCTGGGAAAGGAGAATAGTCTAGAATGATTTTAATGTCTTAAACTTTTTCTGCAATGTTCTTCAACCATCCACCATCCACAGTTTACATTCTCTCACATTAAATGGCAGTCACCATGAAGTATATGATAATGTTCTTCCTCTCTTTCATCTTTCAATCCTCACTGACTTTACTTCTTATATTCATCTTTTATTTTGGTAGATCCTATCACTTTTTCGCATAAAAATCGACTTAGAACTCACATTGTTACAGAGAACATTACAATGTTTTTGGAATTAGAAACCCTATATGTCAGTTGTCTATCATACTACTACTACTACTACTACTCTCTCTCTCTCTCTCTCTCTCTCTCTCTCTCTCTCTCTCTCTCTCTCTCTCTATCTCTTCTGCTTGCTATCAATGAAGAGTTGAAGGATGGAGACAGCCACCTGTTTCACCTGTTGGGAGAAAAATGTTAGGACTAAAGGAGATTTCCAACTCCATTTGAGAATAAATTTTTTGGAGTATTTATTTACGAGGCCTTTGTAGCTGTATGAAATTACGTTTGCATCTATAGTGGAAGGCCGCTCGAAACTGGATGTCCTGCGTTCGATTCTAGTAGCCAACTTGAGGAAACTTTCGTAACCATTTCTTCTATAGCTTCTCGAGTTAGTCGATGTCTGGCACGGTTAACAAAGTTTTTTTTCTCAGAAATTCCCGTTTTTCGTTCAGTTAACTCAAGAAAATCGACCATTAACCCATGCTATTTTAGACAATAATATATTGTGTCAAAGAACACGAGATGGCGATACTTGTACACTTGTCTGCCTTTCTTGGGGATAGTTAGGCTAGCTAACTATGACTGCTGATTGGTTACGGTCGTGATTGATTTTTTCCTCAGTCTCTACAGTTTAGATAGAACTTAAATGGTTTTGTCTACACAATATAGCAAATAAATGCATTATGGAATTTATTTATTATTATTATTATTATGATAATAATAATATTTATTATTTATTTATTTTATCCCTTTTCCTGCCACTTTTTTTCATTCTGCACGTTGTACTTCTCATGTACGAGATGGCATATTTTAGTATGTAAGCTGTAGTTTAAAAAAGTAAAACAAAAAAGTAATAAAATGTTGGATAATTTGATATATTTATTTTTTAATTACATCCATATTATGTTTTGATTAAAACTTCTACACTTATTTAGTTGCATAGAGTCTGCTGTCTAATCTAATTTTGAGAAGCTGTGTTATGTTCGTGTTTTGCACCAGAGGGGTTTTTATTAATGTGGATTTTTAAAGCAGTGGTAGGCTGCTTATTTAAAATGTGTATATTCTAGGGTGTCCAGAAGGCTAATTTTCGGATAGAAATGTAGTTTTCTTGGATAGTCATTTTTGAGTTAATTTTACTATCTTTGCAATAATGTTTGTTTGAAACTGTTCTCGGAAATTTTACCTGTTGTGCTATGCATAATGTTTTTAAATTATTTAGACTATATGAATGGGCGCTGACGTATAAAAGATTCTTTTGATTTTTGTGTTTCTGTTATTAAAGTGATTGAAAATGTCAGCTGTATTAGCACCTGTGGTTGAAATCTCCAATATTTTCATGATATTTGTTATATTAACATGCTTTTTTACTATGGCAATGTTTTTATTACGGTGAGTGTTTTTATGGAATAACACTGATTACCCCCCCCCCCCCCGACTTTGTTTATAAACGAATGAATTATAAATGTTCATTGTTCGTTTCTAGCAATGTACCAAACGTTTTCGAAAGTGATCCAGAGCTTATGAGAAGAAAGTTGTTTAGAAACTGCAAATTTATATATAGTACTTTAGTTTCATGTACTACTAGTTTGTTTTTATATACAAAAACAAATTCTGCTTTCAGCAAGTTATTAAAACCTCCGTGGAGTTCAAAAACCTCTTCCTGGAAGGTCCCACTGTTACACACACAGTTCATCATATACTGTATCTTAAATATGTTTGCTCTCTCCTTGCTCACTACACTCAGACAATGCATTCCAAACACCACTCTCCATGTAAAAAACTTACTCCTCGTCCCCTTGCTCACACTGTCCTTATACAACTTCCAGGGATAACCTCTTGTTCTCTCCTTATCCTCACTCAATGCAAATCACCAGATTAATGTCAGAAATTATCTGACATTAATCTGGTAATAACCTCTTAATAGCATATATCAATCATCTCTGGACATTTTCCAATACATAATCTTTTTGAAAACCAGGCGAGCAAATTCATGCACAGTAATCCCTATGTGGCCTGATCAAATCCTTACACAAGGGAACCATAACATCCTTACTATTGTAAGTTAGTGCTTTATGCACCATTATCTGCTGTGCTGTCCTCGCAATTTTCACAATATGTCCCAAAACTTTAGGTCCTTGTCCGCAATCAATCCCAGATTTCTCATCTCCTCTACCTTGTCCAAGATATATCCATCAATTATGCACTCTACATCCCAAGGATTTCAGTTCAACATTGAACCGAAATCCTTGCTCATTTACCCATTCAGCCAGTGTATTCAAGTCCTTTTTCAAAGCTACAGCATCCGTTCTACTCCTGATTGCTCTCCCCAACTTTGCATCTTCTGCAAACAACTGCACATCACCATTCAGACCTATTCCAATATCATTTACATACAAATTAAACATCAATGGATCCAAAACAGACCCTTGGGCTGCACCACTAGTAACTTTCCTCTTCTGAGATATCACTCCACCATAAACAACTTTCTGATACCTATCAGAGATCCAGTCCCCAATCCAGTGAACTAATCAAATGTTTAATCCTATCCATTCCAATTTAATTATCAACTTGTCTTGTGGCAATTTACTAAAGGCCTTTGCAACATTTAAATATACCACAGTGTATGCACCACCCTTATCCAATGCATTTGTCACTTTATTATAATAAGTAAGCAGATTGCTAAAACATGATCTTTCTTTAACAAATCCATGCTGGCTGCCAAAGAGTATTTTCCTATTGTCAACCCAATCCTGAATCTTGGTCCTAACTAACCTTTCTAACACCTTTACCACAACTCCAGACATTTTGGCCTATAATTTGGAGCCCTAGTCTTATCACCTCCCTTATGAATTGGAACAATTTTACCGCTCTTTCCACTCTTTTGGAACTGGGTCCATTGCAAAACTTGTGTTAAAAAGATATGTAAAAGTTGTCATTAACTCCCCAGAACATTCTCTCAAAACAAAAATTAAATAATATACGGAATAGTTTATATATATACTAATTTGTTTCTGTATTCTACTTCACTTGTATATGCAAAAGCAAATAATGCTTTCAGAAGATTAAATAATATATGGAAATCATTCAGATATCACTAATAAAATCAAAATAGATCTTCAGTAACATGTTACTGAATATTCATACATAATATTTAAATTAGTATTATGTATGAATCAGAGACATAGAAACTAACCATCAAAACAGGAATCTAAATTAAATACTTTCAAATGAAAATAAAATATTAAAAAAAATTTGGCCCCAATTATATATAAATGATGACTTACATAAAGTGAATAAGCAAAAAAAAAAAAAAAACAAAATATATATATATATATAATATATAAAAGAAATGAAAGCAGATGGAAATTATTATTATTGTTATTATTACGTAACACCTCCAGGGAGTCCAAAGACCCGTCGAGGGAGGGTACCTACTCCACAACTCTGTCTCAATCCACCAACTACAATGAACTGCAACTACACCAACAGCATCTATCACCCACCACCACTAGTATTTTTACAGACAATTACAAACATCCATTCCCTCAGTGGGATTCGAATCCGCATCTTTTTGGCTGGAGAGCAGATACACTAACCACTTGGCCAACTAGGCCAAAAAAGGCTCTTAGAAAAAGTTTTGCCAGTTGGCAACTGGAATTGAACTTGTGATACTCTTTCTTTGGGTAATTTAGCGCTGAGGAGCAGATTTTCAGAAGAGGAGTAAATAAAGTTCTTATGTTGTATTTCCAAAGAACCTTAGCCAATTGGGGTGAGACAGAGCTTATGTATGGTATAGAAATATTACCTTTTACCCTATTGGTGTCTTCATTATTGCGAACGGGTGGATGTAATAGGAATTTGTCAATTGTTTTTTGTGAATAACCACTTAGTTGAAAAGTAGACCTGAGTTCTTTATTAAGTTCAATCTCATCATCAAGAAGAGAGCGAGCACGATGTCCTAGTGTAGAAATGAATCCAAACTTTTGAGGAGAATAATGATGGGATTGACCGTGTAGATATCTGTTGGTGTGGGTAGCTTTTCTGTAAACTGAGATTTTTAATTTCTCTGAGGAAAGGGTCAGTTTGATGTCCAAAAATGGAACAGACCACAGCTATCTCCATGGAGTTTGAAAGCTCATTGTGATGAGACATCCAAAGTATCCAAAATATGTCATACTTCTCCTTGAACCTGTTATTAGAGAAAGCACTCTCGCAACTAGCCTGGTTGGCTGAGTGGTTAATATATCCACTCTCCAACCAGCAGGCTGCAGGTTTGGATCTCATGCTGGGCATGGATTAATTTCATTGCCCAGTGAAATTAAGAACACCTCCCCACTTACTGGAGGCCTGAAGATGCTTGAAAAAGTTCCATATTTGGTCTCTAGAACAAGGTTTCTGGACTATATAAAAAAATTAATTGGTACAAATTGTAGTGTAGGTTTGTAAATAATCTTTTGTGGATGGGAGCAACCTACAAACTGACTCTGGCAACCTATTTCATTCAATTCATCACTCTTGAAGCAAAAAGTCTAGTCCTCATACCCTTACTAACCATGCTTAAATTTCCAGGGATGACCTCTTGTTCTGCTTCCTTTATGTAAGTGCTAAAGCACTTCTCCTGCATTAATCCTTTAAAACCCTTTAAATAACTTAAATGTTTCTATTGTAGCCCTGCTTTTTGCCTATTAACTAACTTCTACAATCCACAAATCCTCAATCTATCCTCGTAGGGAGCATTCCACAGACCACTGACATTACAACCAGGTCACTCGCCACTGGATCCTTTCCAGTACGTCCTCATCTCCCAAGAAACCCAGGTGACTAGATCTGAGCACAGTAATCCAGATGTGGATAGTTCAATGTCTTATGAAAGAGAATAAATTCTTTATCTCTACTTGTGTGTTCTTCAATAGTTAAGTAATCTTATGCTGCCTTGGCAATGCAGTAATATGCCCTCTGAACTTCAACCCAGTATCCACTACCACTCCCAAATCTTTAGCTTCATCTATTTTCTGGAGTACAGTTCCATTGATCTGGTACACAGCTTGTAGTCTGTTTATCCCAAAATGCATAATTTTACATTTCTACATCCATGGTGTCGGTTTAATGTGGATTAGACACATACATACTGAGAATGGACAACAAAGCATGATTCCAAGAGTAGCTTTGACATTGATCCCAAAAGGGAAGGCTTAAATAATTTGGCAGATTATGACAGAAAAGGAAAGAAGAATGGCTGGCTGGGAGAGTTAAAGAGAAACTGAAATGGTGGCAGAAGACAGAAGTATCTGGAAGAAAAGGATCTTTGTCTTATGTACCATGAGGCTTGAAGAAGATAAGTACTGTAATATCACTTGGAGGAGAGAAGGGTGAAAAAAACAAGGGTATTATTCTAAAAATATTGATGCATGTTGATCTTGTCTTAAATATCTAGGAAACAGCCTTAATATTTCAAATTTGGACATAGTATTTAATTTTCTTGGAAAGGGTTCTGATCTCATGCTATTCTTGAAGGATATTCATCATTGCTTTCAAAATGGATTTATGGTAGCTCTTCAAAAGAATAAGTGAATAAAGGAGTAAAGATAAATTTCTCTGATTTAATCTGTCTCTATTTTGGCATTGTGTGGAGTGGGATCCCCTGTGATGAGTCCTTGGAGGTGCCACATAATAACAATAATTTTCAGTGCTAATAAGGAATTGTGTGACATGAAAAAATTGAACTTTCCAGGGAAATAATATTTTCGGCACTGGCACCTAGTTTATTCATAGTCTTGTTGTGAATTTAAGATGAGTCTCAGTAGAAGACAGCATGGCTTTCATAAAGGGAAGCGTGTCTTAGTAACTGCTTAGACTGCTACTAAGTGGCAATTGAGTTTAAGGAAGTAAAGATTTGCTATTTGATTTATAGTGGCATTTGACACGTTACTCTTAAAAATTGTGACTAAGGTGATGGGTGAAAAATTAAGAGAATGGATAAGAGGATAACTTATCCTGATACTTTAAAGGAAAAGTATCAGGATGCCACAGGAGTCTGTCAAGTCTGTTTAAACTGTATATTGATCATAGTTAATATATCCTTTCAACTGCATATTAAACCTCTGAAGTGTTCTGTTGATACAGAATATTTCAGAGGTTCAGTTTATGATATTATTAACATCCAACCTCCATGGAATCAAAATAGTCATCAAAGGAGGTCTATATGCTCTCATGCAAAAAGATCATCGAACCGTGTCTTAAACCTATTCAGTTTCTGCACTCACCACACTTTCAGGCAGTGCATTCTACTCACCAGTTACTCTCCATGCAAAGGACCTGCTTCTCACTCCTCTGCTCACACTCTCTTTAAACAGCTTCTAGGGATGGCCTCTTGTCTCCTACTCTGTGAAAAATTTCCACATTGATCTGGTAACAGTCCCTCACCAACTTATGTCCCAATCATATCCCCCTACCCTATTCACAAGGCTCTGTAACTTGGATTCCTTCAATCTCTCCTCATATCTGATATTCCATAGACCTGACATTAACTTAGCAAACCTTCTTTGGACCCTTTCAATACATCCTCATTTCCCTGAAAACCAGGTGACCAAATCTATGCACAATACTCTGTATGTGGCCTGATCCTTATTTATACAAGTGAACCATAACGTCTTTGCTTTTGCGTGTCAATGTACTTTTCATTATTGCCAAATCCATTGTGATCCCTAAATGTCAAGTCTTCATCCACCTTGACTCCCAGATATTTCATATCTTCCACCTCATTAATTGTATACAAATTTCAATACCTTGCACTTTGTAACGTTAAATTGACAGCTCTACTAACTTGTTCACTTACAGTCTATTCAGATCATCCCACAAGGCTACAGCATCTGTTCTACTTCTTATAGTTTTTTCCACTTTGCATCATCCGCAAACAATTGCATATCTCCAGTTAAGCCAGTCCCAGAGTTATTAATGTACAAGGGCTGTTCAATAAGTAATAAGACTAATTTTACTGTCGCAAAACCACTCATCACAATATTAATTTCTTTGGAATAAAGAAATGTTGCTGTCTGTATTAACAAAAGTGGTTGATAGATGGCATATACGGGCTGATGTGCCAGAGTGTCGCGTGACTAAACGCAAGCTTGTTTCGGCACGCCTACGAACCTCGACCAGTCGTCGAAATGGAAGCGTCCTTGGAACAGCGTTATGCAATTAAATTTTGTGTGCATTTGCAAATATCAGCATCGGACACTTTTAACATGATATGCGAAGCTTTCCACGATGAAAAATAAGGAAGGAAGGCAAAATGTGGAAGATCTTGAGCATGAGGGAAGACCTTCAACGTCCATCACAGAGACAATGATCAACACAGCAGCGATTATCATCAAGGAGGATCGCAGTATTACAGTACGCCAGCTGCATGTTGACCTGAATATTTCTGTGGGAAGTGTTCACTCATTTGGGACTGAAACGTGTTTGCGCCCATACACAAAATTTAATCACTTATAGGCGCGCCAAAACAAGCTTGCGTTTAGTCACGTGACACTCTGGCACATCAGCCCGTATACGCCATCTATCAACCTCTTTTGTTAACACAGACAGCAACGTTTCTTTATTCCAAAGAAATTAATATTGTGATGAGTGGTTTCGCGACAGTAAAGTTAGTCTTATTACTTATTGAACAAGTAATAAGACTAATAAGTAACAAGTAATAAGCCTACGTACAAGTTAAACAATAATGGCCCAAAATAGCAGATTGATGTTTTGTGGATTATACTGCTTATATCCCACAAATACTTGACGATTCTTTATCAGATTCATAATGTTTTTCTAACAATTGTTGGATTGCACAAGTATAATCAGTTTTCAACTTTTCTTTGCAGAAGCCACACTGAGTCTGATGTTTGAAGCATATACATTTTATCTCAATCATTGCAGATGGTATTTTATGGCAAGTCTCAGAGAGAGAGAGAGATGCATCTATAGTGACTAGTAATGATGGGTTCCCTTTTTTAAAAATAGATGTGGCTATAATTCAGTCCACTGGGATTTCCTTTTTTTGCCATATAACCTTGATGTGTTTATTTCAGTTGAAGATGTTACTTCAAATTTTAGTTCTGCTGTAGTTTTATTTCACTGGCTGCCTTTACTTATTTAGTGCTTTAGTAACATTCTCGATCTTGTTAAAGATAGTTCAGCATTCACAGGTTCTTCAATATTTCCTTCTCAGTCCACCTTGGGTATAAGGTTTCTATCTGGTAGTGATGATCTGTTTAGTAGTGTCTCAGAAAACTAACTGCTCAGTTTTTTCCCTTTGGTAATCTCCTTGAGTGGCAGATAGTATTTGAGTTTGTGATTTATATCTTTAATTATTCCAATGAAAAATTTGAATTATTAGTATTTTCAGTTTCTGCATTAATTTTTTTTCTTTTTCTGTCAGCCTTGTTCTCTTGATTCCATTTTTTTACACTAGTTAAATTTTTGCAGCTCCTATAGTTCATAGTATTCTCTGGTGATGGATCCTCTAGCAATTTTTAACTTATCTCATTACATTTCTTTACACTTCTTTACATTCGTTATTGAACCATTTCGTTTTTCTTTCCAGTTTCTTCTGCATGAATATAGATATTTTTGATTAATATTTTCGATCTCAGTCCATTTGTTTTCTATGTTTCTCTGAGTTACAGGAGGAACCAAATATTTTGCTTCCTTCTCTACCTTTTCTGCACATTGCCTTCATATGTTTATATTATTATTACTACTACTACTATTACTTGACACTTCCAGGGAGTCTAGAGATATATCGAGGGAAGACATCTACTCTACAACTCTCTATCTCTACCAACCACTACAATGAACCACAACTACACCAATGCCATCTTCAACCCACCACTACCACTAGTGTTTTCACAGACAATTACAAGCATCCAAGCCTACGGCGGAATTCCAACCCGCAGCCTTTTGGCAGGACGGATACGCTAACCACTCTGCCAACCAGGCTGGCATATATAACCTCATGCTTTTTGATATTATATTGGTTAGTATTTCGGTTGCTATTAACACTTTTTCATTTGGCAGTTTTAGCTTGAAAAGTGCTGTAATGAGGTAATGATCAACATCTACATCATCTTCTCTGTTATACATGCCTTGTGCCCGTTGCTTATCATTACATGACCTATTTATTTATGGACATTTCACCTGGGAAAGTATGTGTTACTAATTTTTAGTCCATTTAAAAAATTAAAAAAAAACTATTATTTATACGACTATTTTAGCCTGTTTCCATTTAGGAGTGTCCCTTATTTTAAATACACTGCCTTTTTACTCGAGAAATTTTTTAGGGCATTATAAGTGTATTTTGGAGGTAATTATATGCAGACTAATAGACGAAGAAATTTTGCACATACCTTGTTTGGATATTAGGATGTCTTCATTCTCCATGCTTCTGCTATTATGCCGATAGAGGGAGCTAAGAAATGTGTGTGTGTGTGGGGGGGGGGTTGTTTGAGGTACGGTGGGAAGATTAAATTAGAAAACCCTGGGTTTTTTTTTAAAAATAATATATCTATACATATATACATATATTATTATATTTAAGGTGCTTCTTTGGGAAAAAGGAAGGGATTTATGGGAAACAGTACTGTGGGAGAGCGTTAACGGGGTGTGAGCTGTTTCGATCGTGTATCATCATCGGAACATTTTGGAAAAAGTGTAGGGCTATGTTCATATCGGCTTGGTGTATCTTCCGTAGGACTTTTGTTTTCGCTTATTGGTCGGAGTCGTGATCAAATTTTTATGTTGTGGAGCTTCCAACAGTCGGAAATTAGATAGAGTCGGTGGATGTTGATTGAGTTTTCATCACATTTTATGGCTATTGTTTCCGATATTCTAAGCATTGTTTCGTTGTCTTGTTTGTCTACTATTATGGCGTTGTCAATTTGCAGGGAATGTTTCTGTTCAAGGGCGTGAACTGTTATTTCTGTCTTCCCTGTACCCTGTATTTTATTTTTCTTTTTGATGTTGCATGTTTTTGTGTTTGAATGTTCTGGAATTTAGGTGTTACAGTCACGGAAGTGTTCTTGTAGGCTTGCCCATAAACACCTGATGGTAGAACTGTGTAGGTGAGGTCACAGTCTTTTTGGCAAGAAAATTTGTAGACTGCATTGTGGTGTTCTAGCATTTCTTTGTGTGTGAGCGATTTAGTGGGTTTTACGAGAGTTGCTAATTTTTGGTTTGTGGTGAATACTAGCTTATAGTCCGTGTGTTTGAAAATGTATTTGTAGTCTTTGTATGTGTTTTGTATGTATGGCAGTTTGATAATCTTTCATGTTGGGAAGTCTGTTTTGGTTGTAGGGTTGTTTTGATGGGTTTTTGTTGTTCTATTTGCATAATTTATTAGTTGTGTGGGATAGTTGTATGTTTCTGTATCTGTGTTAAATTATTTAATTCCGTGTTGAGATAATTACGGTTACAGTTACAGATATTAAGAATTTGTAAGCATTTATAAATTGTGATAGAATGACCAATTTTTTAACTGAATATGAATGGTATGAATTGGAATGGAGGTAGTTTCCGATATGTCTGGGTTTGTGGTATATTTTCGTGGCTATTTTGTTGTTAGTTCTGATTAATGTCAGGTTTAAGAAATTGATGGATTTGTTCTGTTCAGTTTCCATGGTGAATTTTAGTCTGTTGCTGTAATTGTTAAGGGATGTTTGTAAGGTGGTGATGCGTGTAGATTCTCCAATGCAAAGAATGTCGTTCACGTATCTGCCATAAAAGGTGATGCCAGGAGGGGGGGAAGGTGGAGTAGGAGTGTGTTCCAGGAATAATTCTGCTAGTTGTCCACTGATGTTTTGACCCATAGGGAGACCAAAAATGTGAACATATATGTGTTGTTGAACTTCAAGAAGTGTGTGTGCAGAGTGTGGTCCTCTTGAAGTAGTGTGTGTACGATGTCTAATGTTCTGGGGATGTCCACGTCTTCCTGGGATAAAGTAACGTTATTTATTTTCTGGAATAGGTCGTCCTTATTTTTTACAAACTTTGATAATGGTGCTGTGGTGGTGTTCTTGTAGGAGACTATAGACCATATAGGGTAACCGTCTTTGTGTGTTTTGATGTTCCCGAATATATGGGGGGGATGCGTGTGGGGTGCGGGATATGCCACAATGAAAAACACAACACCCTGCACCACATGCAACCCCCATATGTTCGGGAACATCAAAACTCACAAAGACAGTTACCTGATACAGCCTATAGTCTCCTACAAGAACACCACCACAGCACCATTATCAAAGTTTGTAGTTAAACTCATCAAACCTTTACTTTCAACGTCAAACTTTATGATAAAAAATATGGACGACCTATTCCAGAAAATAAATAACGTTACTTTATCCCGGGAAGACATCCTCTCCTCGTTGGATGCAACTTCATTATACACTAACGTGGATGTCCCCAGAACATTAGACATCGTACACACACTACTCACAGAGGACCACACTCTGCACACACGCACAAAATTAACACCAAATGACATCATAAACTTGATCAAACTCATAATATCAGCTAATTTCTTTATGTTCAACAACAACATATATGTTCAAATTTTTGGTCTACCTATGGCCAAAATATCAGTGGACAACTACCGGAATTATTCCTGGCACACATAGTCACTCCTAACCCCCCCCCCCCCCAGGCATCACCTTTTATGGGAGATACGTGAACGACATTCTATGCATTGGAGAACCTACACACATCACCACCTTACAGACATCCCTTAACAATTACAGCAACAGACTAAAATTGACCATGGAAATTGAACAGAACAAATCCATCAATTTCTTAAACCTGACATTAATCAGAACTAACAACAAAATAGCCACGAAAATATACCACAAACCTACACACATCGGAAACTACCTCCATTTCAGTTCATACCATCCATATTCAGTTAAAAAATCGGTCATCCTATCACAATGTATAGATGCTTACAAATTCTCAACTAACCGTAATTATCTCAACACGGAATTTAATAATTTAGCACAGATTTTTAAAAATCGCAACTATCCCACACAACTAATAAATTTCACAAATAGAACAGCAGAAACCCGTCAAAACAACCCTACAACCAAAATAGACTTCCCAACACGAAAGATTATCAAACTGCCATACATACAAAACACATACAAAGCCTACAAATATATTTTCAAACACACGGACTATAAGCTAGTATTCACAACCAAAAATTAGCAACTCTCCTAAAACCCACTAAATCGCTCGCACACAAAGAAATGCTAGAACACCAAAATGTAGTCTACAAATTTCCTTGCCAAAAAGACTGTGATCTCACCCACACAGGTTCTACCATCAGGTCTTTATGGACTAGACTACAAGAACACTTCTGTGACTGTAACATCCTGATTCCAGAACATTTAAACACAAAAAAAATGCAACATCAAAACGAAAAGTAAAATACAGAGTACAAGGAAGACAGGAATAGCAGTTCACGCCCTTGAACAGAAACATACCCCGCAAATTGACAACGCCATAATAATAGAGTGTTGTAAGCTCCACAACATAAAAATTAGGTCACGACTCTGACCAATAAGTGAAAACAAAAGTCCTAAGGCAGATACACCAAGCCGACATGACATAGCCCTACACTTTTCCCGAAATGTTCTGATGAAGATACACGATCGAAATGGCTGACACCCTGACGCTCTCCCACGCCCTGTTTCCCATAAATCCCTTCCTTTTTCCCAAAGAAGCACCTTAAATATAATAATATATATATTATTTTTAAAAGAAACCCTGGTTTTCTAATTTAATCTTCCTACCGTGCCTCAAACAACTCCTCCCACCCACGTTTCCTAGCTCCCTCTATCAGCATAATAGCAGAAGCATGGAGAACGAAGACATCCTAACATCCAAACAAGGTATGTGCAAAATTTCTTTGTCTATTAGTCTGCATATATTTACCTCTAAAATACACTTATAATGTCCTAAAAAATTTCTTGAGTAAAAAGCCAGTGTATTTAAAATAAGGGACACTCCTAAATGGAAACAGGCTAAAATAGTCGCATAAATAATAGTTTTTTAAGAGAAGTAACATGGGAATTTTCCCAGAAATAATACCTATATTAAAAAAAATATATGTGGTAATAGCACCTCATATATCATTTTTGGAAAGCTTGAAAAAGTGAAGAATGTTTGCAATCTGTTCCTTCATATGACCACGAGATTGCATCCGTTGCAAGATTACAACTGGAAACAGTCATGCATAAAAGTTTGCAGCAAGATTTGATTTCTACATGTACTTCACTGGTAAAAATTCATCACTACGTTAAAATGTGTGAAGCAAATGGTAAAGAAACAGGTTTGGTATAACAAGGATTATATATTCACAATTTCTGCAGTCACTACACTTTCTGGCAATACATTTTATTTTATTCGCCAGTTACTCTCCATGGAAAGAACCTGCTTCTCACTTTGACATCTAGCAGATTATTATTAATATCTGACCTCGATGGAGTCAAACAACTTATTGTGGGAGGCCCTATACTCTGTCATACCAAAAGATCATCAATCTGTGCCTTGAGTTCATTCACAGTTTCTGCACTCACGACACTTTCAGGCAGTGCATTTTATTTTACTCACCAATCACTCTATGCAAAGAACCTGCTTCTCACTTCTCTGCTCACACCCTCCTTAGGCAGTTTCCATGGATGGCCTCTACTCTATGAATATCTTCACATTAATCTGGTAACAATCACTCGCCAACTTATGTCTCAATCATTCCTTTAATCTCTCCTCATATCTTACATTTCATTTCATAGACCTGACATTAATTTAGTAAATCCCTACATCCCCCTGAAAACCAGGCAACAAATCTGTGTACAGTAGTCTATATGTGGCCTAATCAAAGCCTTATACAGAACCATAACCTCTTTCTTCGGCATGTCAATGTCCTTCTCATTATTGCCATAATCCATTGGTATGTTCTCACAATTTAAGCAATATGACCCCTAAACTTCAAGTGTCTATCCACCATCACTCTGAGATTTCTCATCATCTCCATCTTCTTCAGAATTACTCCGTTAATTGTATACTTTGCATCCCAATCTTGCCTACCACATTTCAAGATGATCTTGCACTTTGCAACATTAAACTGATAGCTCCAATCATTTGCCCACTTATGTACTCTATTCAGATCCTCCTGCAAGGCCACAATGTCTGCTCTACTTCTCATAACCTTTCCTAACTTTGCATCATCACAAACAGCTGCATATCCCCAGTTAAATTGGTCCCAATGTCATTAACGTACAAGTTAAACAATAATGATCCCAAAATAGATTCCTGTGGCACTCCACTATTGACCTTTCTCTTTTGGATATCTCTCCACCAACTATCTAACTTACTAGTTTGTTATCTAATTCGATCTGTTTCAGTTTAGTATTAGTTTGTCATGTGGCAATCTATCAAAGGCCTTTGAAAAATCCAAGTACACCACTGTATATGCTTCTTTATTGAGTGAATTTGTCACCTTGTTGTAATAAGCAGACTGCTGAAACAAGACCTCCTTCTAACAAATCCATGCTGCTATTATCAACCTGTTTCTGAATCCTAGGCCTCTCCACGTTTTTTAATACCTTAACAAACTCCAGATTGGCCTATAATTTGTAGCCGTAGTCTTATTCCCCCCTTTGTGAAGTGGAACAATTTCCCATCTTCTATTCCTTTGAGACTCACCCCTATTGTAAGACTCATGTTAAATAGTTGTTTCAAAGGTGCTAATAATTCCATAGGGCATTTCCTCAAGATGTGGCGATATACTGTCAAATCCTATTGTCTTATTAACATCGAGTTTACTTAATTCCTCATATTTCCTGCCCATTCACCATCAGTCCCTCTTCCTCCATATCTTCTACTCTCCAGTTTCTCCTGATGTTGCCTTCATCAGGATGAAATAAACTGATAATTGAATAATTCAACTATATCCTCTGCATTGGTTACTAACCTGCCAGTGTCGTCGACTAGCATCATCCTCCCATAGTAATTTTTCCTTCTATTTGCTATATATATTGAAAGAACTCGCTATGATTTTTCTTAGCTTGATTGGCTAATTTCTTTTCGTACTGCATTTTTGTTGCCTTTACCAACTGAGTTACCTTATTGGCCTGCTGTTTGTGCTCTTCATACAACTGATCAATATCAACATTCATTTTGTGTTGCCTCCACGGTGCCTTCATGTTGCACTTTAGTGGAATAATTTATAGCACAAAGAGAAATAATTAAACAACAGATTTAGTCTTTAATTATTTCTTTTTATTTTTTTCTGTAAATGATTTCATTAAAGTGCAGTGTGAATGTAAACCAGCACCTAAGCCTAAATAGTCGTTCCACAGTGTCGTCTTCTTTCACATTTCATGCTTAATTTCTCTTCATTCATCCATTTTCTCCTACTTTGTTTAGCCTTTTTACCTTTGGATACAAGGAAGATAAGTGATCATTTGCTGTAATTACCAGCTATATGAATCCCTGAAGAAGCACCTGACTAGCAATTGGTTTTCAGCCAGAGGTATTGTGTACCATGTTATTTCCTTCTTTTTGAGATACTTGACGAAGATTTCTTTTTTCTGTGCTGGAATTAGATAACTTGGTACCACAGTGGGACAAATACATAAACATTTTTCGAAAAGTGATATGTACAAAAGTTCATTACATGTCATATGTGCTTCAGTCAGAATAAAATCCTTGACATGAGTATTTTTTAAAACTTGCTGCGTGTGTGTGTGTATGTGCATGTTAGTAATATTTAAAGTAACTTTTTATGTTTTAGTAGTAATAAAGTATTTTAATGAAGTGGCCTTCAGATATTCGTTTCACTGTTTTAAAGGAAAATATTCCATTGATATACTTGAATTTTGATATTGTATTGTTTAATAGTTAAAAAAAAAAAAAACTGACATTGATGGTTAAAATTTTGTTGTAAGGCTACCTGGTGGAGCGTTATCTCAGACTTCAGTTAAATATCTGCATTTGCCTAAGATGAACCATCCTATGATGCGTATTAATAATCCCTTTTCCTTTCAAGTTGGTGAAAGTTCATCTTCAATGCTTTCAGGTACTTGTTATTAATGATTATATAATTTTATGGAAGTACAGAGTGAAGTTTATTTCTAGATCTACACATAGTTGTTTGTATATTTTTCTTTTCCATGTGAGCTCTGCATGTGCTGTATATTTGATGCATTTATGCATATGATAAATGGGACTTCATCAAAGCAAGAGTGTCTCTTAGTGGTACATTATCTTTGATATCACTTCACTGTTTACTTATCATAATGTCTGAACTTTTATTATTATTATAATATGGTATTTCAATGAAGACTCATCGTGGTAGACCCAAACTGTTATACACACAAAACCTATCATACCTCTCCTTAAACTCATTCATTGTTAGGGAACTTGCAACTAATTCTAGCAATAAATTTCACTCATTCACCACTCTCTACACAAAAAATCTAGTCCACACACCTCTACTAACCAAACACAAAACTTCTACGAGAGTGGTCTGAAAAGTTCTCAGTCTGATAATGAAAAAATGTATTTATAATTTCAAAATTAGTTTTATTTTTCAACATAATCTCCCTTAAGACTAATACATTTATTCCAGCGATGCTCCAGCACCATTATCCCGTCCCTGTAGTGGTTCTCAGTAAGATCTGCAAAATACAGCTGCAATCACCTCTTGATTCTAAAAAAAAAAAAGACTGAGCAGCGAGGAAGAGTTTTCATTTTGGGAAGAGATAGAAGTCAGAGGGAGCCAAATCTGGGTAATAGGGTGGATGTTCCAACACCTCATAGTGCAGATCCCTTAATTTTCCCATTGCCAAAACACCTTTGTGGGCAGGTGCATTGTCCTGATGAAAGATGATTTTTTTCTTCTGCAAACCTGGTCTTTTCTCACGAATTTTTTTGTCTAGTCTGGTTGAAAGATTGGAATAATATTCCTTGGTTATTGTTTTACCCTTTTCAAGATAATTAATAAACAAAATGTTGGTCGATTGGTAGAGCCTCTGCTATTGATGGCTCACACAAAATGTTAAGCAAGTTTGAACATGGTTAGTAGTTGGAAGGATCAATCGTTCGATGCTGTTGGCACACTCTCCCTTGATGAGTCTTTGGCTGCCTGGAGGTGTCACATAATAATAATAATATCTTTAGCATTCCAAAACACTGATGCCATGACCTTAACCAACTTTGTCTTCTTTGGTACAGAACAACTAGCTTCTGTCCACTGTTTTGACTGTTGTTTGGATTCTGGTGTGTAATTGTGAATCCAAGTCTCATCCATAGTAATAAATCAACGCACAAAATCCGTTTTATTCTTGTTAAAATGCTCCAAGCACTGTTCAGAGATTTTCATGCAAGTGCGTTTTTGATCTGCTGTGAGCAAGTGCGGTACCCATCTTGTGCAAAGCTTTTTCATTGGCAATTCTTCTTGCAAAATATATCCTACACGTTCTTTTGAAATGCCTATAGTCTCAGCAATTTCAGGCACTTTGACTCACCGGTCATCCAATACCATATCATGCACTTGATCAATGATTTCTGATGTTGTTACACTTTTTGGACGTCCTTCACGTGGATCATCTTCAAGGTTGGTACGGCCACATTTAAACTCGGCAGCCCATTTCTTAATTGTCAGAAATGAAGGAGAAGAGTACCCATAAACTTTTATGAACTTCGAATAAATTTCTTTTAGCGTTAAACCTTCTTTTACAAAGAATTTTATGACCGCTTGATACTCAGTTTTATTCATTTCAAGGGATACAGACAACACTTTTGCTTCAGATAGCTGTATAAAACAAACTACTTGATAGAATGACTTGCAATTTCAGATGGATGCTTATGGCAGATGTACCAACTTAGAAAAAAAAATCTAGCCGATAGTGTTGCTATCTATGATCGAGGCCGAGAACTTTTCAGACCACCTTTGTATGGTTGAATCCTAGATCTCTATTTGTCATATATTGAAAAATTTCCTTTGTGTCAATTTTATAAAACCCCTTTAATATCTTAAAAGTTTCTGTCATGTTCCTTCTTTTCTGCCTATCAACTAAACTTTGTAACTCAACCTGTCTTCATAGGGAGCATTCCACTGACCTCTCGCTAGCTTAGTCACTCGTTTCTGAATCTTCTCTTTCACCTCCTTGTCCCCAAGAAACCCAGGTGACTAAATCTGTGACCAATAGTAGTCAAGATACATCTGAATTATTGCCTCATAAAGAGGGATAATAACTTCCCTATTTTCACTTGTTAGTTTGATTTTGAACATCCAAGTAATCCTTTGACTGTTTTACCAACTTTTGCGATATAGCCTCTGAACTTGACTGTCTGTCCACTATTATCTCCAAGTCCCTGGCTTCATCAATTTCCTGAAGTTCAGTACCATCAGATGCAGACTATTTCACATGGAAAAAAAAATATACACATTCTGATAACTGTTCAGATTTTTCTTTATACAGTTGACCATTGAAGAACCCAGGTTTGAACTGCGTGGGTCCACTTATACATGTTTTTTTTTTAATAAGTATATTGGAAAATTTTTTGGAGATTCGCAACAATTTGAAAAAAACCCACAGACAAACTGCGTAGCTTAGAAATATCAAAAAAAATTAAGAAATTTTTTTACTTGATAAATGCACTAAATGAACATTTGTGCATTTAAATTTATATCTACATAAGTATATACATAAAATGTATGTAGATACTAGTCTTTTATTATTTACTACCATAAAGTATATACAAATCTATTATAAAAAGTTAAAATTTTTCAAAACGAACGCACACAAACACTTACAGACTGTTCATGGTGCCATTTGCAGTTGAGAGAAATGGAAACAAATGTAAAGATGAAGTATTAAATCATAACTGCATAAAATTAACTGTTGTTAATTAGTTAAATAAATTAGCATAAAATTATGTTTTCATTTTTGATGTTTCTAGCATTAGTAATATGTATAATATCTACAGTGTGTTGTATCATATAAGACAATACTGATGTTGGTACTGACAGACATACGATTCATCTTAAAAACAGACTATGTAAACCGTATCGATAAATACAGTACTATAATATTTTCACTTATAATTTTCTTTAATAACATTTTCTTTTCTCTAGCTTACTTTATTGTAAGAATATAGTATATAATACATACATAATGTACAAAATATGTGTTAATCAACTGTTTGTGTTGTCGGTAAGGCTTCCGGTCAACAGTAGTCTATTAGTAGTTAGGTTTTTGGGGAGGCAAAAGTTATATAAGGATTTTTGAACAGTGAAGAGGGGGGTCGGCACCCATATACCCCCTATGTTTAAGGTCAACCGTATATTACTGGAAATGCACTGATATTTCTGTGTATATTTTTCCAGAGCTAATCTCAGATGGTATGGACCAATGCCATACCATCTGAGTGAATATATACAATAAAATGTGCCTTAGAAGACAAAAATATAAGATCTGATAATATTGGAGTCATGATAGATAAGACTGATTTGGAGGAAAAAATTTTGATAGGAAGTTTAATAAGGTAACTTTTGCATGTAGGAACTCCCCCCCCCCCCAAAAAAAAAGGTACATGTCAGGAATTTGATGATGATGAAAATATTGTAAATAGGTAAATGGATACTCTTTTAAATACCCAATTTTGTTCTGATTTCAATTAACAGCTTTTGTAGTCAAAATAATAACATCCTATTTTCAGAGTAACTTAATATTTGTAAACTTATTTATCCTGCAATAGATGGCATCAAATTAGGACTTTTGTTTGTCTGTTAAAATTTTAAAATAATTTCTTCTAATAACTGATAGAACAGCTAAGTAAATTTCTTTTGTTCCTTTGGTATTGTGAATTAAGCTTCAAAATTAAAGATGAATAACTTCCACACTCAAGCTCATCTGTATGTCTGTAGATAATTTGTTTGCTATTTAGCCAGACACATTTAGATATGTTTGTTTTTTTAGTGCATTTAAACAGCGCTTCATTATAATTCTAAAATAACTGTGTACTCCTTCTGGACACAATATTCATCTTTCAAATGGTTTATTCTTCTTTTTATAGCAATTTAACATGCTACAGAAAATACTTAGTCATATGAACAGAACACTCAACCCAACAGTTCACTATCTTTAAAATGCTAGCCTGTCAAGTATTGGGTGACTATCATTCTAATTGAACTTCAACGTCTATCACCTACGTCAGCTATCCAAACCACACATTGCATGATTATTCTATCCATTAAAAAAAAAAAAAAAAATTGCTGTGTGTATGTTGTATATATGCATTTATCAGATATGAAATTCCACATTAGAATAGCAAATGTTGGAACTAGAATAGCAAATCCTGTTTCTGATCTTCTCGGGCTCAAAATTTATTTGCTATTCTTTGAAATAACAGTCATTTACCTTTTTTTACCACTTTAAATTATTATTATTGTGTGACACCTCCAGGGAGTCCAAGGATTCATCGAGGGAGGACACCTGCTCTACAGCTCTCAGTCTCCACCACTTAATCCACCAACTACAGAGAACTGCATCATCTACACCAATGCCATCTACTGCCCACCACCACTACTAGTATTTTAACAGACAATCACAAACATCCATGCCCATGGCGATATTTGAACCTGCAGCCTTTTGGCTAGAGAGCGGATATGCTAACCACTCGCCAACCAGGCCAGCAAATTCTTATAATAATTTCTTTATCTCAGATGCTCTATTTTCTGCATTTCGAATACTCAAATCAGATCATCTTCCTTGCAGACTTTGCTATCTGCAACTCAGACTGATTTCTCTTTTCCAGTTTCACTGATCAAGCAAGAAGAAATGCCATAGTATTTGCTGTTGGCAATGACCCAACACAAACCTCTCACAGAATACTAGATAATTGTCATCCTTCTAATATAATGCATCTGTTCTTAACCATTTTTCATTCCAAATATATTACAAATGTTAGTTCTCCTCTTGATAATTCAAACATAATGTCATTCAGATTTCCTTTACACATCTTTACCCAATGAATAAGAAAGATCCATTTCTTATCCTTTACCCAGCTTCAAATATGACTTCTATGATTTCTACTCCTTTCTATGATCTTATTACTGTTCCCATTCTCCTGATCTAGACACTAGCTCTGATCAGATGGCAGATATAATTCTAACTTGGATGAAGGCCTTTTGACATCTATTCTACTCAAAATCGCTAACCACTCTACAAGCACCTTGGTTTTCCAAGTGTGCCAAAGCAATCTAAGGAAAAAAAAAATCAGTATAGTCACAAGTGGATCAAGACTAATCTAGCTCGTCACTCATCCTACACTTTTGTGATGCTGTTGAGAGGGGATCAACAAATCAAAATGATCTCTTTGAAGAAACCAAACGCAGAAAACTTACCTCTTTCTCAAACAGCATTCTTGTCTTCTGTCTTTTCTTCATTATATCCCGTTGGGTGTAGCTTCTCCCCTTCCTTTCAAATCTTTCTCTTTTAATCTTTTAACACATTCAGATGGTACCATCATAACACAAGATAAGACTAATCTCTTGGCATCATTCTTCTCCATTCCTACATAATGACCGTGTCAAAAAGACCATCTTCATGTCTCCTCTTGTCCTTTTTTATCAAAAGGAATCAGAATAATCTAATCTAGCTTGGATGCCAACAAGTTTTCTGACACTGATGCTCTTATCCTTATTGTGGGTTAAAACTTGTGCTCTAGAATTAACACCATACTGTATTGTTTTTAGTTTTTTATACTTATCTGATAGCTGCTTTACATCATGGAAGCAGGTTTATATTTAGTCTGTTTTTAGCAAGAGTAACGAAACTTGCGCATCAAACTATCATTTCTGAGACAAAGTGAATGGGATGTAAGTTTAAGAAGTGGCAGTTGGTTAGTTAGCAGTGTCATCATCTGGAGGATTACTAGTAGCACTAGCCTTTCTCATTCTTCCTTTTTTTCTTCCCATATTCTTTGCTTTTCTTCTCCTGAGTCTTACTATCCTTTCTTCCAGACTATCATGACTGGGAGTCGAACACACTATCACTCTGTCATGCACCGCAGCTTTGGAAATCCAGAAAGGAAGATCCTGGTAGTCTAGCACTAATTGACCTCTGCTTCAGCAAGATGGGCTGTGCGGATGGCCAGCTGGAATCAGTTGGCTAGTGGGCTTGCCTGCAAGTGTCAATGGTGTTACAGTAACTCTCCTACTCCATGGTCCGAGGACAGGGTTCAAGGCATGCTGTGGTGTTGGTATAGCATTTGGGTTTAGCCCTAGCATTCTGAGTGCAGTCATTGTTTGCGGGTCGCTTGATGCCAACAAGCAATGTGGTGAATGGGGAGCTCTGATGCTGAACAAAAACTCTCTTCAGCATGAGTCCTTCATCTTCAAATATTTCAGGGCCTCTAAGAAGGTTCCAACCAAGTACTGATACACCATTTAATAACAGAAGTAAGAAACAAAAGATGTGATACCAGTATAAATGTAGTGTTTCTGATCATCCATGCAACAGGCAAAAAGCAAATAGGGAAATATCTCACCCTTCTTTATTCTAAAGGATTTAGGAGTGGCAGGATCTCCAAAACAGTCAAGACATTACATTCTGGCAATATCCTTGTGGAAACCTTCAGTCAGCAGCACTCGGAAAAATTACTGCAAGCTGTTAACACCATTCAGTGGAACCAATTACATTGGCACTTCATAAAACATTAAAATCTTCTAGAGGAGTGATATCAGAACATTAGAGAGAAAGGGATCTCTCTAATGTTCCAGATAAAGAGAGATTATTATTATTATTACCACCCCAAGACCTCATGGAGTCAAAGACTCATCTGGGAGATCCTTTTATCACACACACACACAGCTCATCATATCATGTTTTAAACACATTCAAACTCTTTGCAGACACCACATTCTCAGGCAAGGCATTCCAATCATTCACAACTCTGCACGAAAAAAATCTGCCTCCACTCCCCTACTCACACCCTCTTTATACAGCTTCCAGAGATGACCTCTGGTTTTCCCCTGATCTCCCACTATTCTCTGTAAAACTTCTCCAGCATTGATCCTATAACAATTCCTTACCAACTTGTAGGTCTCTATCATATCTCCCCTCTTCCTCCTGTCCACCAGACTCTGCAAATTACATCTTCTCAATCTTTCCTTGTACTTGACATTTCAGAGGTCAGAAACTACCTTAGTCATTTCCTTTGGACCCTTTCCAACACTCTTCATCCTTCTGAAAACCTGGTGATCGAATCTGGGCACAATAGTCCATGTGTGGCCTAATCAAAGCCTTATACAATGGAACAAGAATCTCCCTACTTCTACATGTCAATGTCCTCTGCATCATTCCCAGAAGCCTTTGTATTGTCTTCACAATTTTGGCGATGTGTCCCCTAAATTTTAGATCCTTATCCACTATCACCCCCAGATCTCTTATTTCCTCTACCTCCAACAATATATTCTCACCAAGCATAAATTCTGCATCCCATCTTTGTTTTCCAAATTTTAAAACCTTACATTTTGCAACATTGAACTCACATCCCCATTTCCATTCCCAATCACTCAATCTATTCAAGTCTTCCTAAGTTTTCCTCTGTAAGGCCACAACATCTTCGCTGCATTCCATGGTTCGTCGCAACTTTGCATAATCTGCAAACAACTGAATATCTCCATCCAAATCTTCACCTATGTCATTAATATACAAGTTAAACAGCAGTGGACCTAAAACAGACCCCTGAAGCACTCCACTAGTGACGTTCCTTTTCCTGGATATCGCTCCCCCATACACAACTTGTTGATACCTATCAGATAGCCAGTCTCCAATCCAATGCACTAATCTAATATCCAACCCCATCTGCTCTAGTTTGACTGTCAACCTATCATGAGGTACTCTATCAAAAGCCTTTGCAAAATCCAAGTATATTACTGTGTATCCTTTTCCTCTGTCCAAGGAAGCAGTCACTTTATTGTAATAAGTAAGTAGATTACTAAAACATGACCTCCCTTTAGCAAATCCTTGCTGTCCATCAAACATAATACCATTGTTATCAACCCAACTCTGGATCCTAGTTCTCACAAGCTTCTCCAACAACTTAAACAGAACACCTGACACACAGATAGGCCTATAGTTTGATGCTTGAGTTCGATCACCTCCTTTATGAAGTGGCACAATCTTACCTTCCTTCCACTCCTTAGGAACTTGACCAAGTGCAAGACTCATATTAAAAAACATGTCAAGGCAGGTGTCAACTCCCTGGCACATTCTTTTAGAATACATGGTGATATATTATCAAGTCCCACAGCCTTATTAACATCTAGTTTACTCAACTCCCCATACACCTCTTGCTCACCTACAGTCAGTCTTTCCTCTCCATCATCAACTGCTCTCAATCCCTCCATGAAGTCACGTTCACAAGATCGAAAGATCTTTATGAACTGCTCATTAAGTATCTCCACCACACATTCTGCATCAGCTGTCTTTATACCATTTTCTCCAATCAATGTCATCCTACCATAATTATTCTTTCTTTTGCTAGCTACATATCGAAAGAACTCCTTAGGATTCGTTTTGGCTTCATTAGCCAACTGCTGTTCATACCTCTTTTAGCTACCCTCACCAACCAAGTCACCCTCCTTGTTTGGTCTTTGTAGACCTCATGGAATTGGTTATTTCCACTTCTCAAATGTTCAGAGCTTAAAGATCAAGGAATGATAGGTATCAGGTTCTTTCTGATATATATATAGTGATGTCACCTGGTTAAAATCAGGAACATCATCTATACTTTTAATACACCTAAACTTCCATCATCTGTAAAGGCAGGGCACTTCAATTGTCCTTAGACTATACATTCCTAATCCCCTGAGATGCTTTAAATGTTGGAAATATAGGCATGCCCAAACTGCCTGTCATGGCTCTACCACCTGTCCTTGATGAAGTAATAAAGAGCATGATGATAAATCTTGCTCTGCAAAGAAAGCTAAATGTCAGGAAGATCATCCATCCTCCTCCCATGCATGTCAGAGGTGAAAGGATGAAAGAAATTCAAAAGATTGAAACAGAACAAAATAGCAAGATGCAAAAAAAATTTATGATGATGCATGTGTGTGTGTGTGTGTGTGTGTGTGTATATATATATATATACAGGGTGTTCGGGATAAATTTGACAGTTTCGTAAGGAAAAAGAAAATCTTCTTTGTATCTATTAAATTTAATGAATTGACAAAAAAACATTACAGGCAGAGTTAATTACAATACTATCAACAAGATTTACTCAAATAACCACCATTAGCATCGATCACAGCTTCAATTCTGCTTCGGAACCTCGAACAAGCTGATGCTACAGTCTCCCTGGGAAGGGCCGCAAAAACTGTTTTAATTTTATCCATTAACTGGGCTTTTGTATTACTGGAAGTGCGATTGGTGTCTTTTTCAACTGCGCCCCATACAAAATAATCCATGGGGTTAAGGTCTGGGGAGTTTGGAGGCCAAACATTTGGACTGGTGAAGTCGTAGAAATTTTCAGACAACCATTTTTGACTTTTCCCAGAGGTGTGGCAAGGGGCCGAATCCTGCTGCCATACATACGGCCTACCATTGGCTACCCTTGTTATCCAGGGCTTGACTACAGTTAGCAACTCCATGAACAAAGCTCGAATTCCAATGCCAGGGTTCTTCAACACCTGTTCCTGCAGATTTGCGAGGAATTCTGCTGTACGAACGCAATCAGATCGTCTGCTAGGGATCTTTCTTCTTGCTACATCCTCGTAGTCACCATTGCAAGTCTCTAGTTCATGCCTGATTGTTTTTACTGTATTCAGGGAGCATTGGGCAGCAGTCGTAATATCCTTATTTTGATGGCGGGCACGAATCATCATGATACAAGTTATTCTCTTCCATGATTCAGGTGGGTTCCAGCTATCCATCCTTTCTGACATCTTGTATATGAATGAAGAAGGGTCCAAACTTTTAAATGAAGAGAAGTGTGTGTTAATACATGTAACTTACGGAAAAATATAATTAATTATAAATATGTCAAATTTATCCCGAACACCCTGTATATATATATATATATCAAATCCCAGTGAGATCTCACCCTTATAGAATTCCACAGTAGTTTGTAAGAACAGAACTGGAGATGGTCCTGCTCATGGTGGAGTAGCTATATCAGCAAGCAGTCATACTCCTTTCTGTTGTGTCTGTCTGTGATTTGCTTATCCTTGATATTACAGTACATTCCATATATTTATCATTGGGTTATGAGTTAAGTGATATTGAATTTAATAATTTTATATTGCAAATGCCTCTGCCAATACTTCTCATGGATGACTTTAATGGAGATTATAACACAGTGGGGGAATACCACCAGAAGAATGGATGAGACTGTATCATTCAGTGAATGCTTGACCTCTCCCTTCTAAATAAGTCAGCTTCTTCCTATCCACTTGTATTCTACAATAAATCTTGCATCCCTCTCACTGCCTTTTTTCCACTACTCCTGCAAAATGTTGAAGAGAACAGATCTATGGATTATTTGCACTGTCTTCACAGGAACCATATTCTCCTGCATGGATGTCCATGTGGAAAATGGACCTGGCTGGCTGAAAAATCAGTTGTTGCCATCCAAAAACCAGGATAGGATCCATCAAAAGCAAACAAATTATTGACCTATTGCTCTGATCAGCTGTCTTTTAAAGATATTATTGAAAATGGTTAATGCCAGACTTCTGGTATTTAGAAAGCAATGATCTTCTCTCCAATACACAGTGTGGCTTTCGTAGATACTGTTTAACTCTGAACCATTTGGTCCATTTAGTAATATGTGTAAGAGATTCATTTCTGAAAAAAAAAAAAAAACATCTAGTTTCAGTTTTCTTTGACATGGAAAAAGTTTGACACTGAAGCCAGAAGTTTTTGTTTCAGTAATGCATCTCTTATAGAGGACACCTTCCTGTATTTATTAAAAACTTTCTTTCCTGCCAAGTCTGAGTGGGAAGTATTATACATCATATCATCAGGAACACAGTGTTCTCCAGATGGCACTCTATCCTCTACTGAATAGGATGTGGATCAATTTTCATTGCTTCATCTTTATCATGCTGCACGTTCAAAGCCAGATTATTATTATTATTATTATGGGTATCTCCATGGAATCAGTAGACTCATTGTGGGAGACCCAAACTAGCAAAATAATATCTGTCATATCTCTTCTTGAATTCATTTACAGACGAAGAGTGCACAACTAAGTCAGGCAATGAATTCCACTCATTCGCCACCCTCCAGGCAAAAAACCTTCTTCTGACACCATTGTTAACCACACTCTTCTTTAATTTCCAGGGATGACTTCTTGTTCTTCCATCACTATCACACAGCAGAAACATTTCCCCTGCATCAATCCTATAAAAACCTTTCAGTAATTTAAATGTTTCTATCAAATCCCCTCTTCTCTGCCTATCAACCAACCTCTGCAATCCACAAGCTCTCAATCCATCAATGTAGGGAGCATTTTTTACATCACTCACCAACTTGGTCACTCTTCTCTGTACCCTCTCCACAGCCTCCTCATTGCCAAGGAATCCAGGTGACCAGACCTGAGCACAGTAATCCAAATGTACAAGTATCAATGCTTTATAAAGGGGAATAATAACCTCTTTATCTCTGGAAGTCAGTGTGTTCCTCAACAACCAAGTAATCCTATGTGCAATCTTGGACACCTTAGCAGTGTCCTCTGAACTTCATCTCCCTATCTAACAACACCCCTAAGTCCCTAGCCTCATCAATCTCTTGGAGTACTGTTTCATCAATGTAGTACACAGCTGGTAATCTTTTAATCCCAAAATGCATGACTTTACACTTTTCCACATCGAACTGACATCCATTATCTTTTGCCTATTCTACCAGCTTATTTAAATCGTCCTTCAAATTTTCAACATCAGCTTGATTTTTTATTGCGCTACCCAACTTTGCATCATCAGCAAACAACTGAATATCTCCCCGTAAGCCATTTCCTATATCATTTATGTACAAATTAAACAACAATGTCCCAAGCACAGAGCCCTGAGGCACACCACTGGTCACCTGCCTCATCCTGGACTCAGCTCCTCCATACACCACCTTCTGGTATCTCTCCCTGAGCCATTCTCCTATCCATATCACCAATTTAGTATCCATTCCCATCTGCTCCAATTTGCGTAACAGTGTTCCATGGGGTATCCTGTCAAAAGCCTTAGCAAAATCCAGAAGTACCACTGTGTAGCCTGTTCCTTTGTCCAACTCAGATGTCATTCTATTATGAAAAGTTAATAGATTGCTAAGGCAGGATCTACCTTTAACAAAACCATGTTGGCCTCTATAGAGTATCATATCCTGATCCACCCATTCTTGAATTTTGTCTTTAACCAACTTTTCCAATACTTTTACCACTACTCCTGAGATGGTGATTGGTCTGTAATTCAATACTGCAGTTTTAGAGCCACCCTTATGCAAAGGAACCACTTTGCCTAACTTCCACTCCCTAGGGACCATATCAGAGTTCAAACTTAAATTAAATATCCAAGTAAGAGGGGTTGACAATTCATTTGCACATTCACACAACACCGGAGCTAATATTCCATCTAAGTCTACAGCAGTGTTTGCATTTAAATTTTGCAATATATTAAATACCTCTGATTTCTTAGCTTCAATTCTCACATTAGTTATTGCTACACGTACAGAGATATCCTCACTTGGATGATAGACTTTTGAAAAGTGATCACGCAGTAATTCGACTATTACATCTGATTTTGTCACCTCAATACCATCAGCACCCACTAAAGTTATCCTTCCGAAGTCATTCTTCCTTTTACTTGCCGCATAGTGGAAGAACTCTTTGGGATTACCCTTTATCTCTTTGGCTAAGGTCTTCTCATAATCTGATTTAGCTTTTCTTATTATGCTGGTAACCTTTCTAGCTTGAGCTTTGTACTGCTCATGGGTGTACTGATCGCCTTTCTCCTTGTAAATTCTCCATAACATTTTCTTTTTTTGCAGATGAAGCTTGATACTACTGCTCATCCATCTAACGCCTGCCTTGTTTGACTTCCTGACCATGGGGACACAATCTGATATTGCTTTCCTCAGATACCCGCTGATTTTATCCCATGCACTGCTAACATCTTTCCCCTGCAATATGTTCTGCCATGGGATGGCTGCAAGCTCACTCCGAAGCTTGTTATAATTTCCAAACCTGTAGTTCCGTATATACCCCTTCTTAACAGAAAAATCCACAGATTTTGCAACCTCCCAAGTCAATACCACATGATCGCTTTCACCAATTGGAGGTAACGAGGACACCTTACTTATGCATATAACCTCTGAACCAATAACAAGGTCCAACACTCTCACACCAAGTGTCCCTTCAGTTATGTGCTGTTTCAAGTAATTATCTCGTAGAAGATGTATGAACTCCATTTCCTTTTTGCTATGTGATATTTCCTCCTTCCAATTGATATCACCATAATTAAAATCCCCCATAATAATCACTAAACCTGCACTCATTGCACTAATTTGTTGATACATGAATTCAATATCTCCCCCTGTACTCCCTGGCCTATAGCAGCATCCAACTGTATATTTGGTTGCATTGGTCACTATTTCGCACCAGACTGCCTCAAATGAACTCTCATTCACATGTCTATCATCTTGATATACTACTTTCTTTGGCTGCAACGCATCAGCTATCATCAACAGTAGTACTCCTCCCCCTGTTCTATCTTCTCTATCCTCCCTGAATATACTGTACCCATTACATTCAATTCCAGTGACCACATCTTCTACTGACAGCCAAATTTCACTAATGCCTACAACTTTTGGTGAGATTGCACTGACTAATGCCAAAAATTCTTCTCTTTTATTTCGAATGCTTCTTGCATTGGTATACAAAAATTGCAGATTCCCTCTGGATCTTGTATCGGCTTTAGAACTGATATATAAGTCACTAATTTCAGTAGTCCCATGCCGATTTTTATCCCCTCTATTCTGCAATTTTTTCCACGAATAAGGATCAACAATTATACAATCACTGCTTAAGTTTCTCCTTCTTACACTCAACCTTTTCAATTTTAGTTTCCCAGCCCAATTACTTCAACTTGTTCAGAAAACAGTAACTTCTTCAATCGCTTATGTCCTTCCATGTTCAGATGCAGTCCATCTCTAGCATACAACTGTCTTTTTCCTTCAAACACACTCCAAACATCAACAAATTCCAGACCTCTTTTTTTGCATATTCATGCAATCATATTATTCATTATCATTGCTCGTCTACTTAACTCGTAATTGTCAAAACGAGGCAGCACACACACTATCCTCGCATTGACAGTTTTCCTCTTCACAATATCTAACAATGTTCTTAAATCTTTTCTTACCCGATTTATACCACCACTCAGGTCATTTGTACCCACCATAACTATCATCTTGTTTGCTTCATGCCCTCTCTTTATTGCTATTATTATGGGTGTCAAGTTTATGGTTCTTCAAGGCAAAGTAGCCTGTGATGGATTCCATCCATCATCAGGGTATATGGATAGCTACTGGAGCCTTTTACCCATTGCCCATCAGTCTTTATGTTGAAGCAAATGAACTAGCTCTATCACTTAGATGGGAAACAGTTGTTTCTCAACTATGCCATGAGTATTTTCCATAGCATTCTATGCTATTGCCATGAATGTTCACAAATTACCTGCACCAAACATAACAGCATTCTTCCATGACAGATTTGCACTCATTCTGCAGTCTCTGACTTTGTCTACTAAGACGTCTCATACCCCATCTGTCTACCTGCAATTGTTTAATGCACACACGGTATACCACTCTGATTTCTTGCTCACCTACTGATGGTTCAAGATCTGAGACCTCTGTTGGCTGTACTGCTGTGTTTCCTAATATTACTGTCTCCAACAAAATCCTACTTGATTGCAGTAATTATACAGCAGAGTTTCAGCTGACAGTTGTGCATATAAAAGAAAGCTGCTACCAAAAGTGTAGTTTATAGACTCATTGAGTTCTTTATAGGCTATCTCCTCTCATGTATATAATCTACATCCAGTGCTTTGTTTTACAACTGTTACACATAATGAAGACCCTTAATTTTGATGTTCAGTTGTGCTGGATTCCCAGCCACATAGAAATTAAGGGAAATGAGACTGCAGCTGCAAGATCAGCTCATCATTTTTCAACATACTGTTTGGTAATCCTACATACAGACAGTTTATAAGATCAAAGCTAATTACTCAATGGCAGGAAGCACTGCCGAACAAATTGCATGAGATTGCATTGGCAGTTTAGTTAACTTGGAAACAGAAGAAAGGAAATGGTTCTTGCTAGGCTTTGCATCGGTCACAGTCATCTTACACATTCTTATTTATCGATACAAAATAAATAACAGAAAAAACTCACGTAGAAAGATTATTTAATAGTATAATTTTCGCCTGTGTGTCACAGGCATCTTCAGTATATTAAGCTCAAAATTAAACACTAACTGACAATTCCAAAAAGCGCCACCTAAGTAGCTGGTGTAAGATAACCAAAAAGGTCAATAACGTTCAAAAAAAAAAAAAAAAAAAAAAAAAAAAAAATTAATACAATAAAAAGTTAGGAAAGATTAGCTGATTTGTAAAGTACTATCTCCCAAAAACTAGAATATATAACTTCTTCCTTTCTATCTAATAGTTATAAGAATTGCTTCATTAAAAGAACTTTGAGTAGTTTTAATATGTCTTCCTCTTCAAACACAGAGGAAATAACGTGCATTACTATCCCTTATGTACAAGGCATCAGTGAACATATAGCAAAAGTTTTAAAACCACTGAATATTTTTGTTGCCTTTCGACTGTTTAGAAAAATCTCCACCTTTCTCACTTCTCCTAAGGACAAGCTTCCACATCTTAATCATCCAGGTGTCTACCAGATTCCGTGCTCTTGTGGATTATCTTATTTCGGACAAACGGGAAGATCTGCCTCTATTCGGCTAGAAGAACACCAATCTTATATTGAATACTTTAAACCTGAAAAGTCTGTACTTGCAGAACATGCCATCTTCACCAGACACAGAGTTCATTGGAGAAAGACAAAAGTTCTTCACAAAAGTCAGTTTCTCATGGAACGCCTTTATGTGAAACATGTGAAACTCTACTTCATTCTCTTAACTTAAACAGATCCGACGGCTTACGTCTATACCCTTTATGGGAGATAGTACTTTACAAATCAGCTAATCTTTCCTAACTTTTTATTGTATTAATTTTTTTTTTTTTTTAGGAAAGTTATTGACCTTTTTAGTTATCTTACACCAGCTACTTAGGTGGCGCTTTTTGGAATTGCCAGTTAGTGTTTAATTTTGAGCTTAATGTACTGACGATGCCCGTGACACACAGGCGAAAATTATACTATTAAATAATCTTTCTACGTGAGTTTTTTCCGTTATTTATTTTGTATCGATGTCTACTCACAGTATACCTCTTTTAAAACTTACATTCTTATTTACTGAGGGCTGATGACCTTCCTATATACAAAAAATTCAACATACATTCATCATTTTTTATATTCTGGTAGAGTGCCAACACTTCATAGAAGAAAGGAATGAAATTTTTACTTATGTCATTGAGCTGTATATTCAGGCAGATGGTGTCAGATTCAGACAAATTGTATAACGTTTTTAACTTTTTACAAAGAATTTAATTTATACAAACATTTGATTATAAATTCTGTTTATATGTGATGCTACATTACTTAATTTTTTTTTTTTTTTTGTATATTCTTTTTTTTTTTTATTATTTATTAATACCTTGTGTACTGCTGCAATCTTTAATATGGCATAGGATGACCTTTGCATTCCTTATGCCAATAAACCATAAATCAATTAACTGACGTTAATCACAAAATGTAATGCTTTTTTTATCGCAGGATAGTACCATACAACTAGTTCAATGTGCTCATAGTATACATCCAAATTTTTCTGTTTACAGTAGCATGCTATTTATGCTAATGTCATCAGTAGTACTCTCAATCAGTTATATCATCAATCAGTTATGCTCTGTTTTGCTGCCTATCATTATTACTTCATATTTAAAAGAAAAATTTTAATGTAAAGATGAAGGCTTTATATTCTGTTTACATTCTTCGTGTAGATTATTTTCAGACTGACTTTATAGTAAATTATTGATATGTGTTTTTTATATATATATATATATATATATATATAAAAAATGAAATCTGATTAATTCTAATCAAGTTATTTCTTTAAGGACCTTTTTGCACTTTATCAAGTCAAGTACCATGGAAGCTACAAATGTTTTGGGGAGTTTCTATAAGTGATTTTCACCAAATTTTAAACCTTTCTTGGCCAGTTCTGCACCAGATGATGCAAAGGAATGAATTACTACTAGATAAATGTCTCTGGAAAGGTGATATGCAAAGGTTAATACTGAACATTACTACATTCTTGATTTTTGAAGTCTTATTTTACTTATAGTTAAAATAGGAATTAGCATTCAAAATAAGATAACTGCTAAATTCTGTTAGGGTAAATTTCAAATGAGATGTATTTATATATTAAGTGTGCTAGCAAAATTGTTAAGTTCTGCAGGTATGTACTGAATATTCAAGAGAAGTGTTATTTGAATGGAATGAAAGATAAAAATGCATGTCATTACTTTATTTGTGGTACAAAACTGGGGTACATGATTTTATGATTTGCACCTACATAAACAGTCAGTGTTCAATATTTGTTTCAGAAATTTTTATATCTAAAAAGTGAGAAAAATGGTGACAGAGTACAGATAAGAAATTGATAATATTGATACAGATATCAATATTAGGAAGTGCTAAATTTTATTTAGCCTCAGAGCAGAGTTTCAGTGGTTCCATTCTCTTGGGTCTGGATGTGCTTCATCTGTGTAGATTTTATTTAGTAATAATGTAGATTATTACTAAATAAAAAAACATGCCATGTTTTTTATGTATTAATTGCTCTTCATTATATTATATTACTATTTGACTACTACACAAATTCAGAAGTTTTTTATATTATAGACAGTGCCATAATCTATTAATTTTGTTATTATTAATCTATTAATCCCTCTACTAACTGTCATGTTATGCTTTAAAAATTGACATTCGCTTTACCTGGAGGCAGATTTCAAGTTATATTATTATTACCAGAGACTTCTATGAAGGAGCAACTCATCAAAGGTGACCACATATCATCCACCTCCAGCTGTCATACCTTTTCTTGAATTTCACATTACCATTTTCAATATTACACTATCAAAGGGCAAATTCTTTAGATTTATACTTGCTTCACTTAAAGATTTATACTTGTGTCACTTAAACAGTTTATATTATACATATACAGGTAGGTATTCAAAAATCCGGCAACCTCCGCCGGACCTGAAGGGTGCCGGATTTTTGAAAATGCAGGATTTCGGATGGTTACATATGCTGTATATTTTTAACAGAAAATGACTACCTGTACAGCCCTTTAAAGAAAGAAAATTAAACACTAAATGAAAAGCTTATGAAATTTTAATGTTCACCAACTAAATATAATGGTTCTACAGAATTTTAGTTCAACTGAATAAAATAGTTCCTCAGAATTTTAATTAATAAAATGTTGATGGTGGTGACAGCACATCTGATTGACTTGAAGTTAATGGCAGTGGATTATCAAGTGTGGACACCACTGCTGCTTCTTCCTGCTTCCTAGCTATTTTCTTGAATATATCGTGCAGTGTCTGCTGCTTCATATATTTGGGTCTTTCTCTAATAAGTTTATCTTGGAGCAAGTAAACATTCAGGATTTCTTGTTCACTTACAAAACTTCGTTGCTCTAGTCCAGCCAGCAGTTCAGTTGTCAATGTAATTAACCTGTCAATAGTGATGCTTTCTCTCACATTTCCTCATTTTCATCACTGCTTTCATGTTCATCACTACCTGTAGAGGCATTTCTCTCCAGACTTTTAACCATATCTACAATTTCAGAATCAGTATAATGATGAACTGTAGGCACATTATCATCGACATCATTGGCACACCCAGGGAGGGGGTCAAGGGGCCCTGGCCCCCAAAAAACACTAGAAAAATGTCCAAAAATCTTTTCCTAATTAAAATTCATTTTTTTTAAAATTTATGTTATGTCATATCTTCTATTTCTATGCTACTTATGAATTAGTGGTCACATAAGGTGGGACTACCCTATAGCTATCGGGAATCCTGGCCGCTGTGAACGCAAGGCAAACTGAGTAGTGCTCGGGAGCTACTTCATTTGCCCAAGCCGAGTCAGAGAAAATCACGGGTATCATGTATTGGTGATCACTGAAGATGCTCAGTCATAGCTCGTATGCAATGCGTAGTGTGTATTCTAAAATTGTCTACTCAACTCGGCCCTCCCCCAAGATTAAATCTTAAGTGCTCGGCCCCTCCAAGATTAAATCTTGAGTGCGTCACTGATCGACATTTATCCATTCCGTTAAAACATCTTCATTTTTCCTAGGTGAAAGCTCCTTGGCATCAGGATTAGTTACATCTTTAACATAAGCAAGAAGTTCCTGTATAAGCTGCTTTTCTTTGGGAACCCTAAACCCTGCAATATTATTTTCAGTGTCTTCGTTAGAATGAGAAGTAAACATTAAACTTGGCCACAATTTATGCCATCCATTTTTCAGTGCTGATGTTTTCACAGACTTCCACACGTTGGCAACACAGTACACTGCATCCTTAATGTTGAATTCTTTTATGAACTTGTGTACTGGGGTGCCTGAATAAACTGAACTCACTAGGTGCCTCATTAACAGGGATCGATACTTACACTTCATAGAACATATAATATCATTGTCCTGTGGTTGAATTAGTGATGTCCAGTTGGGTGGGAGGAAGACAACAAAAACATTATCTTTCACTAGAAGATCGACTTTTGGATGTGCCGAACAATTGTCTAAAATAAGAAGTATCTTGCTAATCCAACCAAGTTACAGTGAGCCCTAGCCTCAGGAACAAAACAGTTTTGTTTTGCAAAACCAATCCAATGTAATATCAGTGTTAACCCACCCCTTCTTGTTGGGATGGTAATGGACAGGAAATTGTGTCATACTCTTGAAGGCCCTTGGATGTAAACTTTTTCTGAAAACGAGCAACTTACATCTATCAGTACCCACAGCATTAGAGCAGCACATTACCGTGACGCGATCCTTCGAAGCTTTAAACCCCGGTGGCGATTCTGTATCCTTAATTGTTAGAGTTCTTTTTGGCGTACGTCTCCAAAACAAGGCAGTCTCGTCAGCATTGTACACTTGTTCAGGACTTAAATGCTCATCACTAACTAACTTTGCAAATTCATCCACATATGCACTAGCTGCATCTTTGTCTGCTGAACGTTTTTCCCCACACACCGCACGAAACTGTAAGCCATGTCGCGACTCGAAACGATGCAACCAACCTTCTGAATATTCACACTTGAGTTGCAATCCCAGCTCTTCATGAAACATTTTGGCTTGTTCCTATAATAAATCAGAAATTTCCACACCTTCACTTACACGAAAATTAAACCAGGTTATGAGAACTTGGTCCAGTTCTGAACTTTTTCCCTCCATCATTGACTTCCTTACAAACATTTGCTTTTTTGATACTGTCAGAAAAGAACTTTAACAGTTTTTTCTGTTTTTTAATATCATACACTGTTGAAGAGCCAATGTCATATGTTTCACAAATGGTTCGCACAGACACGCCGCTATCAAGTTTTTTAGCGCTTCCACTCTCTCTTTGTGATCGACAACGCATGATGTTTACGTTTTACACCACCTCTTTTCTTTGCTGAATCCATAATGGGGCTATACAGCAGCAAATAAATGATAAAATGAGAAGGAATAAGCAGGTTATCACAATGCTTATCGACTACAGCGCCATCAAAACATAAACAGAAAACAGTGGCATGCCAACGTGGTAAATTTGAAAATGCACGCTACGAAATCCATGCCGTAGATCTGAAGGAACCGGATTATCGATGGCCTGATTTTTGAATGCCTACCTGTATTACAAAGTGGTTGTTTATTTAAGAAGCATTCTACTTACACTTTGCAAATGGTTAGTTGTCACAAGCTCAGAATATGAACTTTTTGTCCATTTTTAATACTTACATTGTGATTTATTCTAATATACTTTTCCTAAATTTATGTATACATAATGATGACATTCTTTTTGTCATGAACCTAGAGCTCTGTTTAAATTCAATGATAATACGTTTCTGAGTTTTTTTTTTTTTCCACAATTAAAAATTTTACTCAGGACATTTATTAGTCAGGATTTTTGTATTACTGGAAAATTAGTATCTTAAACATTCCAGTTTCAGAACATTTACAGAAGAATAGAATGAATCATTTAGAATGAGATAGCATTTATGGCAGCATGTAAGTTTGGCATTTAGTGTTCTTCATCTCATACATTCCAGGTTTTAGTAGTCAAGCTCACTGTTTTTTTTCAGAAAGCAGTTGATTTGCTCTCTGACTTCTGTGCAGTGTATTCAAAATGATGAGTGGCAAAATTGAATCTTATTAAATTATAATTATAGATTAGATTTATATATGGATCTGTACGTAAGTTTTGTAGATCTGGAAAAGGCATAAGATAAAGGTGCCCAGGGAAAAACTATTCAAAACATTTTAGTTATATGGAGTAAATACACCATTATATAGTTCAATAGATAGTTTATATTTAAGTGGTAAGTTAGTGGTTAGAATTGAAGGAAATACAGGAAAATGGTTTGATGTAAAATCAGGTATAAGACAAGAATGCATATTATCTCCACTCTTATTCATCATCTATATAGATCACATTATGAAAGAAAGTGGCATTAAACCTGATATTAGACTCAGAGATATCAAATGTAGCTCTTTGCTTTATGTAGATGATGTTGTACTCCTAAACACATCCAGTGAAAGTCTCTAGGATTCTCTAACAAAATTGAATGACAGCTGTGACAAATTTGGCATGAAAATCAGTTATAAAAGACCAAAACTATAAAAACAGGCAGAAACAGAAATTTTCAGCAGCATTCTCAGTTTAGAATCTATAGAACAAATAAAATATTTCAGCTATTTAGGCACCATTTTTATGAAGATGGCAAATTAAATTTGGAAAATAGACAACAGAATAAGCAAATCTGGTATGGTGGAGAGCGAGCTGAATAAATTTATATGGAATAAGAGAGAATTAACCAAAACACCAGACTAGACTAGCAGTATACAAGACATTGTTTTAAGTTATGAATCTGAGAGTTGGGTTAGAAATAAAGCTTAATCAAAGATTAGAGATCACATATATGAGAGTTCTTAGAAAATTTAAGGGCCTAAATAGATGACATCAATGGCAGAATCATATTAAAAATGAAGACATTAGGAAGGAACTTCAATGTTTGCATTCAAGAATGTGTGAGCAAGGTTAAAGATGGTATGGTTACTTAAACAGAATGGAAGAGGAATGGTTATCCAAACTGGTGTTTAATGCCAAGATGGCAGGCAAAAGACCCAGAGGAACACCAAACTCTAGGGGAATTGATTCATTCAGTTGTTTTAAAGAATGAAATGATAGATATCAAAATATTGGAGTGCTGACAAGTAACAAATTAATCATCATCATCAAATTCCTGCCATGTACCCTCAAGGGGTTTACAGGATATGATAGTACTACATGAAAAAAATTACATCATTACTAACTTCCTATCTACAATTTTCCTCCAAATCAGTCTGTTACTCGTCAAAACTCCAACATTATCAGATCTTATATTTCTATCGTCTAAGGCACTTTGTACCATATCAATCCACCTATATCTTGGTCTTCCTCTGGGTAGTTTTCCAGCCAACCTGGCAGAGAACACTTGTTTTGCTAATCTTTCTTCACCCATTCTGTTTAAGTGACAATACCACCTGAGATTAGCTCTGCTAACGCATTCCTGGATGATGACAGTGTCAAGTTCTTTCCTAATATCCTTGTTTTTAATATGATATTGCCATTGATGCCATCTGTTCACACCTCTAATCTTTCTCAGGACTCTCATATCTGCAGTCTCTAGTCTTTGGTCAAGTGTTTTACTTCTGACCCAGCTCTCAGATCCATAAGTTAAAAGTGGTTTGAACACTGTCTTGTATACAGCTAATTTAGTGTTCTAATTTCTCTCTTATTCCATATGAATTTATTCAATTGGCTTCTCACCATACCAGCTTTGCTGATTCTGTTGTCTATTTCTATATTTAATTTACCATCTTCACTAAAAATCGTGCCTCAGTAGCTGAAATGTTTTACTTGTTCCACAGGTTCTCCATTCACAACACAGTTGACATTTTCAATGATTCTGCCTATTTTCATTGTCTTTGTCTTTTTATTGCTGACCTTCATGCCATATCTATTACAACAGTTATTCAATTTAGTCAGAGAATCTTGCAGACTTGTAGTGGATTTATTTAGAAGTATAACATCATCTGCATAAAGCAAAGAGCTGACATTAACATCTCCAATTTTGACATCATGTTTAATACCACCTTCCTTCATAATATGATCCATATAGATGATGAATAACAGAGGGGATAATGTACATCCTTGTCTCACACCAGATTTAACATTAAACCATCTTCCTGTACTTCCTTCAATTCTAACTGCTGACTTACAACTCAAATAAAGACTAAGTATTGCTTGATATAATGCCCCATTGACAATATAACTATAGCATATTGAATAGCTTCTCTCTTGGCACCTTGTCATATGCTTTTTCCAAATCGACAAAACTTAAATACAGATCTTTGTTATATTCCCATGCTTTCTCGATTATTTGTCGTAAAGTGAAGATCTGATCCTGACAGCCTCTATTTGGCCTGAATCCAGCTTGTTCTTCACCCAGCTTTTCTTCCACAATTCTTCTCAACCGTTTCTCAAGTATACTTGCATAGATCTTGCCAGGAACACCCAAGGAAATATCTCGGTAATTCTCACATTCAGTTTTATTTCCCTTTTTAGATATGGGTACTATGAGAGCTCTACTCCGATCATCGGGAATTCGTCCCTCTGTCCAGGCTTTCTGAACTATGCAGTGCAGCCACTGTAAGACTTTTATACCACCATACTTCAGCATTTCTGGTCGAATATCATCTACTCCTGCTGCCTTTCCACATTTCAAGCCTTTGATGGTTTTTTCTACTTCAAGTGTGGATATATATTTTCTGACTGCATGCCTGGTTAGTGTTTTTTACCACTGTGCTGTTTTTCATCACTGCTTGTTTCATTTAGCAGTTTTTCAAAGTAATTACTCCATACTTTCAAGGATATCTTTTTCTCCCGTTTTCATGTCGCCTTTATCATCTCTATCTCCTTTTACAGCACTCTTTCCTCCATTCCTAAGCTTCTTCAACAACCTCCAGAATATTTTGCCATCTTCTTGATATTTATTTTCTATATTCTTGCCAAAGTCCTCCCATGACTTTTGTTTAGCTAGTTTTACACAGCGTTTAGCATTCTTGCATTTGTCTCTGTATTCTCTAAGAGCGAAAGCTGACTTATTTGCCAGGAACTTTTGATATGCTTTTTTCTTTTCCTTCACTGCCTCTTTAACTTCCCGTGTCCACCATGGAGTTCTAATTTTTCTATCGTTGCAGACAACTTCACCACATGCCTCTCTAGCTGAATCAATTAGGGCTTTCTTCAAGGCTTGCCACTGAATCTCCAAGGTTTCATTCCTGTTCTCAAACTCTCTCATTTTTTCTTCAATAATCTTTATGTATTTTAGTCTACAGTTCACATCTGAGAGCTGCTCAACTTTTATTCGCTTTAAAACTTTCTTACATGTTATTCTTTTCAATATGAAATTCAATTTTATCCTGCTCAAGACTAAATAGTGATCACTTCCAATTTCAAATCCTCTGTACACTCTGGTGTCCTGCACCAGGGAGAAAACATCACTATCAACAATAACATAGTCAATGAGACTTTTCATATTCCTTGCCTCTTCTCTCCATGTGAATTTGTGTACATTTTTATGTTGGAACATGGTGTTAGTAATCTCCTGAGCAGAAATTCAATAGATATTTGCCATTATTATTAGCTTTGCTCTTTTCTCCAAATTTTCCCAAAATATTTTTGTATTTGCTGTTTTAAGGATACTTGTGACATAAGACTGAATTATAAATGCACTTAAACACAAGAAAGATATTTAATTAACCAGATATTTCGGTCTGGAAATAGCAGACCATCCTCAGTGATATTACAAGAAAAGTTATAAAAAATACAAGCTAGAATATTAACAATAGAGCGTTTAAAATAGAACAAGCCGCGTGATGTTATATCACTAAGTATGAAACGGAATATTTTGAAGTAGAGACATGATTAAAAAAAAAATTAATGAGTAATCTTAATTAGACTTTCCCAGATTTTTGATATAGATATACTGTCATTATGATTCAGGTTGGGACGATGGAGCAAGGCTTCCACACTTTCCTTGAACAAACGTTCAAACCTATAACGGGATCTATGTAAGAGGCGAGTCATGGACCAAAGGACGTTGTGGTCAATTTCAGTCCCTTGCTTGGCGAATCCAGACTTTTCAGGTTTGTTGTGAAGAATGGAGGATTAATGTTTTTGGATTCTTTTTTCAAGAGAAATATCGTTAATTAAATATCTTTCTTGTGTTTACGTGCATTTATCATTCATATTTTTGTATGTCTCACAATCATTTCCTACTCTGCTATTTAGATCCCCAACAAGGACCAACTTTTCCTTTTTCATTGTGTCAGTTGCTTTTTCTAAAGCCTCAAAAAATTCCTCCACTTCTACCTTAGTAGAACCTTCTGTGGGACCATAGGCATAAATAAGTCTCATTGTCCAGTTCCCCATTCTCATATTTGCCCACATTACTCTACTTGAGACTGACTGCCATTCAAGAAAAGTAGCCTCGTATTTTGTGTTGAATACTATGGCTACTCCTTCTTTTCCTTGATTGTCATTGCCTGAATATAACATTTTGTATTTATTGCTCAGAAAGATCTCACCAGTTTTTGTCTTTTTTGTTTCAGTCACCCCTTTAATGTCGATCTGGTACTTATCTAATTCCTCAGCTAGCTCCATTTCTTTGCCATTCAGACTTCTTATGTTGATAGTACCGATCTTTAACTCTGGTGATGTTGAGTTGGGGTGTGTTTTCAGATTTGTTCCAGTAGCTGACTTTTCGCTGATCGCTCTGGTTCCCTGGTGAAAACAACGGGGGCCTTGTTTAACCGTGCGACGCCCCAGCCGACATGAAATTTTTTCATGTTGTACCATCATTTTTTATTTTGGTTTAACCAATAAGAATACAATTTGGTTGGCTAAATCCCAAATTGCCAGCCCATCCTTGTTCGTTCAGTATCCAAGTAGATGCCCAACTGGGTACACCATGAGACGGTGAGGATTGGACATTAGGTTAGAAGCCTTGGTCGGTTCTCCGCATTCCTTTAAAGGCTATGTGGAGGTCTCCTCTCAGTTGTACAGCTTTGACTCAGTTGTACAGCTTAAGCACCCCTAAAAGGTTTAAAGCCAAAAGAAATTCATTTGAAGTTCATAAAAATTTATGGACCAATCAAGTTTTCGACAATCAAGAAATGGGCTACTGAGTTTAAACATGGCCATACCAGCCTTGAAGATGATCCACGTGAAGGATGTCCAAAAAGTGTAACAACACTGGAAATCATTGATTAAGTGCACGATATGATATTGGATGACTGGCGAGTCAAAGTGATGAAATTTCTGAGACTATAGGCATTTCATAAGAACTTATAGAATATAATTTGCATGAAGCTTTGCACAAAATCGATGCTGTGCTTGCTCACAGCAGATCAAAAATGCACTTGCATGAAAATCTCTGTACAGTGCTTGAAGCATTTTAACAAGAATAAAACTGATTTTGTGCATTATTTATTACTATAGATGAGACTTGGATTCACAATTACACACCAGAATCCAAACAGCAGTCAAAATGGTGGAACAAAAGCCGGTTGTTCAGGGCCAAAGTTGGTTCCATCAGCAGGAAAAGTCAAGACATCGGTGTTTTAGGATGCTAAAGGCATTTTGTGTATTAATTATCTTGAAAAGGGTAAAACAAATTAATTTGGAGGAAAATTGTTGATAAGAGATTAATAATAAACAAAATGCCTTTAGTATCCTAAAACACCGATGTCTTCACCTTTCCTGCTGATGGAACCAACTTTGGTCCTGAACAACCGTCTTCTGTTCCACCGTTTTGACTGCTGTTTGGATTCTGGTGTGTAATTGTGAATCCAAGTCTCATCTATAGTAATAAATAATGCACAAAATCAGTTTTATTCTTGTTAAAATGCTTCAAGCACTGTTCAGAGATTTTCATGCAAGTGAAAATCTCTGAAAAGTGATTTTCACTTGCATGAAAACAGTGAAAATTTCATGCACATTAGAAAATTGATGATTATGATCAGATTATAATGTGGCTGTTTAACTTTTTAAGCAGCATAAGGTGTTGGTCAGGAATAATTCCCAAATCAATCTCATTAGATTTTCTTTCATGAATTAATCTTAATTATCACCATCACAAAAAATGTATTAGATTGCAGATCGCCAGTGTAGTGGCCTCCTGATACATCAGTTCTTCTTCCAGATACATCACAGAGGTCACCTCTCCTCTCCTCTCCTATCAGCAACTCGGATCACAATCTTGTGCAAGTTTCTAGTCGCCCTTCTCTGACCAATACAAAGGTACCAAGTGGTATGTCCTCAATGCTCTGGCTCAACAGAAGATATATGAAAGCAGTTGAAGAAAAAAAACTCAGCTTACTACAGATAGCATGCATCAAGAATCTCAGCTTCATACTAAACCTGTGCTAAAGCATGGAATAAATGTAAAACAACTATCTTGAAATCCAACTTCATAAATACCTACTACTACTACTCCTTGGCATTACAGTCCCTTTAGGACTTGGGCCTGTCTCAGGATAGCCTTCCATTCTTCACAATTCTGTGCCTTGTTCCTCCAATTCTTTATTCTCATTTTCTTTAAATCATCTTCATTGTCATCAAGCCATCTCCTTTCTGGTCGTTCTCTGGGTCTAGATCCACCCGGTCCAAACATGAAGACCTTTTTTACAGCTCTTTCATCCCTCATTCTCTGAACATGTCCTGGCCATCTCAGTCTTCTCATCTTTATTTCAGTAATAATATTAATTTCATTGAATTTCTCATTATTTCTTTGTTGTTCCTCACTCTCCAAGGTCTATTCTCATTAATATCTTTCGTTCTCATATTCGTAATTGGTTTGATCTCTCTGGATCATTGTCCATGTTTCACAGCTGTACAAAAGTACGGGTTTGAGGATTGCTTTATATAGCTGAATTTTACTTTTTATCACAATTAAATTACATTTTAATAGTGGTTGAATACTATAATAAGCCCTATTTGCTGCAGCTATTCTGTAAGTAATTTCAACTGACACATCATTACTTTCTGTTATTACTAAATCCAAATATGTGAACTGCTGCACTTGTTCAAAGATTTCTTCATCTACAATGAAACTTTGGATGTTTCCAAATATTTGTTTATCTCTGGCAACAATTAAATATTTTGTTTTAGTTTCATTTGTTTGTAGTCTCATTTTATTTGCCACCTCCCTCATTTGTCTATAACCCTTTCTGAGACTTCTCTCAGTCCTTCCAATACAGTCCACATCATTTGCAAAAGCCAAAAGCTGTAGACTTCTATTCATAATAGTTCCACCTCTGTTTTTGATTACATTTTGTATTACTCTTTCAAGGGATAGGTTGTAAAGCATTGCTGATAATTGGTCTCCTTGTCGTAATCCTTTGGTTATCCCGAACTCCGGTGTGAGTTCACCCTGTATTTGTACTTACGTATGATATTTCTGAGTGTCATTTTAACTAATGTTATCAATTTGGGTAGAATTTGGAATTCCCTCGACATTAAATAGCTTATCTCTATTAATGTTATCATAGGCTTATTTAAAGTCCACAAACAAATCTTGCAGATTAATATTAAACTTGTAGGATTTCTCTATTATAGTTTGATCTGTAAAAATATGGTCTATTGTTGATCTACCATATCTAAAGTCACCCTGTGTTTCTTCTATAAAAGGCTGGAATCTAGCTGCCAATATCCTTGCAAATATTTTGCAAGTCACTACTAACAGTAATATTCCTCTATAATTTTGGCATAGAGACTTGTCATTTTTCTTATGGATAGGGAAGATAATAGCAGTATCCCATTCAGTTGGCATAGACTGTTTCCCATACCAATGATCAAGCACTCGTGGATTTTGATTAATAGTGATTGCCTACCTTATTTAATAGCTCAACTAGTATTCCATCTTCACCAGGTGTTTTATTATTTTTCATTCTCTTTAGGGCTAATTCCACCTTGTGTAACTGGCGCTTGCCAGGGGTTTGTTAAGTTCATCTTCTGGAATGTTAGTTTCTAAGCTTGTTTTGTCCTGAAGGAAATCTTCAAAATATTCTGCCCACCTTCCCAAAATATCCTCATTCCCACCAAGCAAGTTGCCCTCACGGTCTTTGCAGAAAGTTGTTCTGGGCTGAAATCTGCCTTTAATTTCCTTTATCTTATTATACATTTTCTTAATTTGTCCTGTATTCTTCAAATTCTCAGTTTCATTTAACCTCGCCTTTTTCCATTCACACTTTTTTCTTCTGCACATTTTTTTGCCTTGTTTTTCTCTATATTCATTCTTATTTGCTTGAGATTTCCTTTCAAGCATCTTTAGACAAGTTGCATTTCTGTCTTTAACAGATTTTTTACATTCTGAATCATACTGTTCATTTTATTTATCATTGTTTCTGAATCCCAGAACTTCTTCAGCCACTTTAGTAATTTTATTCTTAATCTTTTCCCATTTTTTATCTATAATCATATCATTGACATACTCGGCCTCTTTCTCTTCTTTTATTTCTTCTCTCAACTTTCAACATATCTTGTGTATTTTGGTTACTGAGAAGACGGTGTCGAAATCGGATGCATAACAGTGGAAGAGAAAACGAAGATAACATAAGTTTAGTTTTATTTTATTTATATGTAGTATACTTAAATGTTTGTATTTATTTGTACTTTTACTTATATAGTTATACTCCCTTATACTTATTTACCGTCTAGTTGTAATAGTTCCTCGACACTATCAATAATGGCGGAAGTTTATTTTGCACTTGGTTAGACTATAATAAAATTAGCTTAATCCTTTATCCAAGTGTAAGCAAACAAAATTTACACCTGAAAATATCTTCAGGACTGAGGTAAGGTGGTACATCCCCTGGCAACCCGAAGCAAAGGTGGATCAAGCTCTCATCACTCCCTGTCTCAGCATCTCCCATAATACAAAGCACATCTCTTGCAGACATGTATACTGCTATGCATTAAGGGAAGGGCCATCACCCAGACTGGTTTCGACCTTTATTGAGGTCTCATCAGTGGGAGGCAGACCCAGAGTGGTGACACTAAGACAGAAGCAATGGAGAGGTCATATTTACCCATACGAGTTACCATCCAGTGTACCACCTTATTATTAAATTACTCTGGATTTAGAGAAAGATGTTGGAAGTTTATTTTGCACTTGGTTAGACTATAATTAATTTAGTTTAATCCTTTTAAATCCATTTAATGCAGGACTTCTGGAATGTATGCTTCCAGGCGGTTGAATATGTGGCAGCTGAGAGAAGGGGGGAAATATGTATATGTGCAAAATGCAGGCACTGAGAAGAACTTGGCGAGTTAGAGATGACTATAACTGACCTCGATGAGTCAGAGGTCAGAGATTCTCCACGTAGAGAGATGAGCAGTATGATAGAGGGTGAGAGAAATATAGATAAAATAATGAGAGTGGGGAGTATGGAAAGGTTGAAGGATTGTGAAGTTTTCGGAGATGGTCTCAATTGGGAGGATGAATGGCAAATAAGAATGCTGACCTGCAGAGAGAGAGATTGATGAGCTGATAGAGCAGGTGGAATGTCTAGGAAATGAGATGAGAAGTGTGAAAGATGAGATTAGGCAAATGGAAGAGACAAATGCAAGGCAAATCAGAGGGAGTGAGAGCGTTATGGGACTGGTAGAAGAGGAGAGTGTTACGTTGTTGTTTTTCTTATTTATATCTTCCCCTTCTATATTTCAATCGCTATTTTACTTCTTCAGATATTGGGCCTAATATAATTACATCTAGGATTGTTTCCTCTTCGGATACTGGGAAATTTATATTATGCCGTGCCAACCAGTATCCTATAGCAGAAAAGATCCTTACTCAGAGAGACAATACTAGATTCTGAGGCGCTCTTACACAATGGTTTACTTTAATACGGCTGTATAGATTCAGACTGCAGTCGTGACCTAAATCTATGATTATATACACTTTCGAATTCCTTCCTGCCAAAAGAGGTTCTGTTTTTTTTATAAGTGGTAATTTGGAATCGTAGTCAGGCGTGGCTTAGGCAAATAAATCATTTTATTGGAATATCAAAGCAAAATACACTAAAGAGTTTTATAAGTGGTAATTTGGAATCGTAGTCAGGCGTGGCTTAGGCAAATAAATCATTTTATTGGAATATCAAAGCAAAATACACTAAAGAGTTTCATGCATTCAATTCATCTCAGTACTAAATAAGAAAATTTAAGTTAAAAGATCAATACACTTTAAGTTTAAATCAAAGGTTATAAAGCATGTAAAAAACAGTAACTGATAATTGGGATTGATAGCAAATGATATGGTGTTAAACCAAAAGTCCTTTCTGCAAGCAATTGATAAGATAATATAACAAACTTTCTAATGTTATTTAGTTTCTATAAATCAACAATCCCAGTCTCGTTATGTTAAATCAATCACATACAACACAAAAGATCTCTTCCAAACAATTCTTCTTGTTCTCAAAAGGAGGCTAACTATCTAATTAGAGTCTGTCCATAAAGTCCTTTAGAATAATGTTCATATTTTACATTCACAAATAATTTTCTCTCTTCTAAGGAATTCTAAACACAAAATAGAGTAATTCTACTTTACCGAACTTTTTCTGATGTCTTTCAACACCACATTTACGTTTGGTTACCTCTTGTCTATTGGCTGTCCTTATGCCAGCTTAGGGGCTATGCATCTTCATAATTACTGCCAAACATGGACTCGATTCTTTGCGTCTCAGGAAACATCTCTATTCCTCTCGATGGGACTTTTCAGCGAGGGCTCGTTTCTAGGACTGGAAATTTCACCTTCAGCTCTGCGTGGAATCCTACCTCACTCTCAGGAAAGCTTGCCATCTGACATCATAGCACTGATGCTTCATCCCCCCTTACTCAAACCACCAGCTAACTTCTGAACCAGGAAAACGATAAGACAAGAGAGAGCCGATGCGGCGCTCATTCCCTTATATTCTTCGTTGGAGCGCCCCCTTTTTCAGAGTCCCCTTTGCACATGACATATATCTTTTCTCCCCTTGGGTTCATCCCTTGCTCTCCCCTTTGCTGTTATACTCTTGTATTCATGGAATTTGCATCAACGTACCTTCCGCGTAAGCTACTGCCTCCAGCGTTATGCTGGACACGTGTGGTTGTATACCTTCTGTGAATTGTTACTTAATATCTACCTGGTGACTCATAATCATTCTATACAGCTAAAGCGAGGCTTAAATAATATTAACAAATTCCTCTTTTAGGACATTCTCTAATTCGATCTTGGTATGATCACAATAGATTAAAGTAAATGATATGAAATTAACGCAATTTTATACATATGTGAAGAAGTTTCACTTTAATTTCAGCTGCTGTGCAGGTATTTCTTATTGTCTGTGTAGTTTAGTATGTTAGAAACTGAATGAATGATTTCTTTTCAAGATTCCTTCATTCAGGATCCAACAAGAGAATAGGAACATAGAAGAGAGGGAATGAGAGAGAGTTATGGGAATGATAGATGTGAAAATAGGAACAGTAGAAGAGAGGGAATGAGAGAGTGTTATGGGAATGATAGAAGAGAAAATAGGAACAGTCAAAGAGAAGGAATGAGAGAGAGTTATGGGAATGATAGAAGAGAAGAAAATAGGAACAGTAGAAGAGAGGGAATAAGAGTATTATGGGACTGATAGAAGAGAAAAAAATAGGAACAGTAGAAGAGAGGGAATAAGAGTATTATGGGACTGATAGAAGAGAAAAAAATAGGAACAGTAGAAGAGAGGGAATCAGAGGGAGTTATGGGAATGATAGAAGAGGAGAAAATAGGAACAGTGGAAGAGAGGAAATGAGAGAGAATTATGGGAATGATAGTGTGATAGAAGAGGGGAAAATAGGAACAGTAGAAGAGAAGGAATGAGAGAGTTATGGGTATGTTAGAAGAGGAGAAAATAGGAACGATAGAAGAGAGGGAATGAGAGGGTATGTTAGAAGAGGAGAAAATAGGAACGATAGAAGAGAGGGAATGAGAGAGAGTTATGAGAAAGATAGAAGAGAAGAAAATAGGAACAAAGAGAAGAGAGGGAATCATACAGAGTTATGGGAATGATTGAAGAGGAGAAAATAGGAACTGTAGAAGAGAGGGAATGAGAGAGTTATGAAATGATAGAAGAGGAGAAAATAGGAACAGTAGAAGAGAGGGAATGAGAGTGTTATGGGAATGAGAAGAGGAGAAAATAGGAACAGTAGAAGAGAGGGAATGAGAGAGTTATGGAAATGGTAGAAGAGGAGAAAGTAGGAACAGTAGAAGAGAGGGAATGAGAGTGTGTTATGGGAATGATAGAAGAGGAGAAAATAGGGACAGTAGATGGGAGGGAATGAGAGTGTGTTATGAGAATGATAGAAGAGGAGAAAATATGAACAGTAGAAGAGAGGGAATGGGAGAGTTATGGAATGATAGAAGAGGAGAAAATAGAAAGAGTAGAAGAGAGGGAATGAGAGCGAGTTATGCAAATGATAGAAGAGGAGAGAATAAGAACAGAAGAGAGGGAGAGAGTTATGTGAACTATTGAAGAGGAGAGAATAAGATAAGTGGAAGAGAGGGAATGAGAAGAATGCGATTGACCACTGGAATCAATGATAGAGTGATGTCAGGAAGGCAGGTAAGTAGGTGGAAAACAGAGAGAATGTGTTAGAGGAGAGAGAGAGAGTGAGGGGTGCATCTGAGCAATCGAGGAACAGGGTGGTAATAGGCCTAATGTATTGAAGATTCAATGATCTGCGGTATTCAAGATAAGATGTGTGAGGAGTGTTTGCATGGAGGAATGATAGAAAGTGTGGCTATGGCATTTAAGAAGGGTGAAAGAGTGTATGAGATGATTGTGATGGTAGGAACAAATGATTTGAGAGGTAATGTTAATTGGGCAGTGAGAGATATGAGATTCTTGCTTGAGATTGTATGAAAGAAGACTCAAAGAGGAAAGATAGTGTGCATGTTGCATAGGTATGATAGTGATGAGCTAAGCAGAAGAGCAGTAATATTGAATAACATAATAGCTGGAATGTGTCAGAACAGAGGATTGGAATATGTGGATGCTTGGAGGACATTTGAGGACAGAAAGGAATTGTATGTGAGAGGCTGCTTGCATTTGAATGAGGAAGGGCGTAGGAGAGATTGCTGTTCTGAACGAGTCAGTGTGTCAATGCAGGTAAACTAGAATGCCCAGGGTGGATGGTAGCAGGGGTGGCCTCTTGTGGGAATGGGTACTTGGGAGAAGGGGGACAATATCAGGTAATGCTGAGTCTAGAGGGGATAATGCTGGGTATAGAAACAGTGGCATTTTTATGCTTTATACTAATGCCTGGAGTATCGAGAATAAAGGAGAGGAACTGGTGGCACTGATAGCATCAGCCTGGCAAAGATTATTGGGATCACTGAGACATGGTTGACAGAAGAGGATATAATAACAGGAATAGAAGTAGCAGGGTATAGCATTTTTTGGTAGGATAGGAAGGGAAAGCGTGGTGGTGGAGTACTGCTTATGATAAGTGACGACATGTCCTCTAAGAGTGGAAGCTTTGTAAGGCAGTAACACTAATGATTTTGAAAGCATATGGTGTAAGATACAGGTGGGCAAGACAGGATATTTAGTGGGGGTGTTGCTACAAACCAAGGAGCACAGAGGGTTGGGGACCAGGAGATGTTTAGACAGTTGAGCTTAGCAAGTGCAAGAAGAATGATTATGGGAGATTTTAACTACAGCAGTATAAATTGGAGAGAGGAATGTAACAACAAGGGAATGGAATTTCTAGAATTCTTGAGGGACAAATGTCTTAGGCAACATGTAATAGAGGGAACAAGAAGTTCAAGAGTTTTGGATTTGGTCATAGCATCAGAAGAGTTGATAATAACTGAGATGATCTCTCTGACCAGCTGGAGAGAGCGACCATGTGATTTTGACTTGGAAGATGAATAGACATGCAGGAGTATCAAAGAGACTGGAACGTATGTGGAATTATAAGGCAGGTGATTATAATAGTCTTAGACCTCAACTTGGGGAAGTTTCATGGAGGGAGGAATTGGAAGACTGGGATATCATTAGTGCTTAGGAAATTGTGAAGGAATATTTGTTAGCAGCAATAGTAAGCTGCATTCCACAAGTGAAGAAGAGGACACAATTTGGAGTAAAGTGCATGACAAACAATATTAAACAAGAACTGCGTGCGAAAAAGAAGCTATGGAAGAGATATAAGGAGACAGGTAAAGAGCAGGTGCATGAAGAATATAAGACACAGGCCAGAAGAATGGCTAGTATGGTAAGGAAGGTGAAACTGGAATATGAGAAGAGATTGGCCCTAAGATCCAAAGAAAATCCTAGGGAATTTTTTAGCTATGTGGCCAGTAAGAGGAGAAATGATTGTGGAAAAATGACATCGTGGGATAAAAATGGGAATAGAGTGACTGATGCAGAGGACATAATGGAATTGTTCAGGGAACTTTATTGGAGTATTTCATCCTGGAGGAATTAATTTTAATACTAGAGGGATAGGGAAGATTCGAGGTTTAGAGGAGAATGTGTTCCAAATACTGAGTACTCCAGATATCAGTAAAGCTGTGGGACTGGATGGTATTTCACCACGAGTTTTGAGAGAATGTGCTAAAGAACTGACAGCTCCTTTCACCTGGCTTTTTCAATGAAAGTCTGGCTATGGGAAAGGTGCCTAGGGAATGGAAGGAAGGTAAGATAGTGCTATTGCATAAGGACGGAAGCAGACTATGGAAGTGTCTAATTATAGGCCAGTTTGTGTGTCATCAGTAGTTGTTAAGATCTTGGAGAAATTATTGAGGGACTGTACACAGCATTAGGCAGATGAGGGTAATGTTATTTGTGAGAGTCACCATGGATTTGTGAAGGCGGCACTCTTGTTTTAGTAATATCAAGCCTTTTATAATAAAGTTACAAGAGCAGCAGATGAGGGGAAGACATATACAGTCATACCCCGACACGCGAATCCAGAGATACTCGGTTTCTTATATGTACGTATTCCCGTCCCGCTTCTGGCTTCACTCTAGTCGTATCTTTCAGGTGCTGGCCGCATTCGCCAGTCTCGCACATGCTGTGAACAAGCACTGATGTGTTTCGCGCAGTCTCCATTCATACACAATTTTTATAGTCTACAAACCTTGCGATTGTTTAATGTTATGTTCTTGATAAAAATTTTATCACATAAAAAATAATGTCATTCAAAAGAAGCAAGTCCGATTCTTCTACAGCTAGCAAGAAAAGAAAAACATTGACTTTGGAAACAAAACTCAACATTATTAAGTATTTTGAAGGCAGAATGAAAATTTGTGAGCTAGCAAAGAAGTTCAATCTACAGGAATCCACAGTAAGAACAATCAAAAAGAAAGGTTTACAAATTTTGGAGGACAGATTCTAACAAGGATCGAATTGTAGCCACAAAGCAAGGAATAAAAAAAGTCATTAGCTTGCTATGAAGAAATTTTGCATGACAAGAAAAAGAGACATTATGCCGTCAGACGAATCTATTAGATTTTATGAAACCATCGACATCGAAATAACTTTCTCTTTTTTATGTACGAAAAGCTACAATTATGATTATATTTCTTAAAAAATATAGGTGTTTTTGTAAACCTTTGGTCCCAATTGTATGTTTGTATATTTAAATTACATGCAAAATTATACTCCAAGTTACGTGAATTCGACTTACGCGCTTTTTGTTAGTCCAATCTACCACGTGACCTCGGGGTTTTACTGTACTGTCATTTTCTTGGATTTAGTGAAGGCATTTGACAGGATGCCACACGATATGCTGATATTTAAGTTGCGGCACATGGGTTTGGATGTCAGGTTGGTCAACTGGATTCAGGATTGGCTGTCTGACATATATCAGAGAGTTGTGTATGGTGGGGCAGTTTCAAGAGGGCAGAGGGTTACAAGTGGAGTCCCACAGGGCTCAGTACTGGGACCCATATTGTTTAACCTTTATATCACTGACATTGTCAGTGGATTGCAGGGGGATATTCAATTGTTTGCGGATGATGTGAAGCTGGGAAAGGTTATTAGTAATAATGTAGATGTGTTAGCCCTGCAAAAGGATTTGAATAAGCTAGACAGATGGGGAAATGAGTGGGGATGTCGGTTTAATGCAGCAAAATGTAAGGTGTTGAGGTTTGGGACACATCGATGGGACGCTGCATACTCTATTGGAGTAGCTATACTGGAGGAAGTAGGGGAGACAAGAGATCAAGAGATTGATAGAAACCTGAAATTTAGGGGACATGTTGCAAAGTTGGTGAAGGTAACACAGAGGATTGCTGCAATAATGAGAAGGATGCTGACCTGCAGAGATAAGAGTTATCATTCCATTGTAAAAGACCCTAATCAGACCACACTTAGACTATCTTTTTCAGATTTGGTCCCCAGGATTTGAAGGGGATAAATTAACTGTGGAAAAGGGTACAAAGGCAGATAACAAAGATGGTTTCAGGACTGTACACTGTTAGTTATGAGGATCGGCTGAGGAAATGTGGACTGCAGAGTTTGGTGGATAGAAGAAGGAGAGGTGATATGATTGAGACTTTTAAACTGTTGAGAGTTGGTTAAATGGTTGTTGGAGAGTTCTTTCACTTGGTTGAACAGCGGGAAGGAGTGATGATAAGGGGCCATCCCTGGAAGTTACAAAAGGAAACTGTGAGCAAGAGGGTGAGGAGTGGTTTCTTTGCATGGAGGGTGGTTGAACCATGGAATGCATTGCCTGATATGGTGAGAGCGAGAACGGTCATTGAGTTTAAGGAGTGGTATCATAGATTTTGTGTTTCCTAGGAAGGACCTCCCACGATTAGTCTTTTGACTCCAATGAAGGCCTGAATAATAATAATATTTTTGTCTGATTTTTCCATCTTTTAATTTTTGGATGTCATATCTTAATGTACTCCTTCCTCTACCCACCTTATTAATTTTTGTTCTTTGTTATTCTTTTTATTCTTTAATAAAACTTCATTCATCCTATTCCTTTTGCCAACTATGTAGTCTTAGGCATCCCAAGCTTCAAGAACAATTGCAACCAGTGCCTTAAACACTGATCTCTGTATCATCCTTCAGTTGGGCAAGGATAACTTAGTTACTTTCAATGCTGCCAAAACACAACCCTGCCTTTTCTCTTGTAAAAGAGATCTCAGCTTGCCTTCCCCTTATCCTTAGTAATACTCACATCACTAGACAGGATAAGCTCTCCTTGGACTGACATTTACCTCCAGTCTCTCCTGGCAAGTGCAAGTAATGATTCATGTCATCTATCAATCATCACATGATCTGTCTGATTTTCTGTGATTCCATTTGCTGATCTCCAGGTAATTTTATATACTTTTTTTATGTAGAAAAGGTTGTACATATGATCATAATTTTGCCATTTGCAAAATCAATTAGTCTCGTGTCATTTTCATTACTTTCTTCACATACACTATCTCTTCCAGTTGTTGGTCAGAATGTCTCTTCTTTTCCTATTTTGGCATTCATGTGTCTTAGAACCATTTTAACTTCATGTTTTGAAGACTGATCATATATCCCCTCCAGTGATTCATAGAAGTTTACCTTATCTTCTTTACAGGAGTCCTCGGTTGGTGCATGTGTACATATAAGTGAAATACTGAATATCTTAAACTTTATTCTCTTAAACATCTTAAACTTTGTGTACTTGTTCTCAGTACACAAAGTTGTTCATTAACTGGTTTAAAATCAAGAACCAAGTGTTTCCATTTTTTATCAACCAGGAATGTAGTACCAAAGGCTTTTTGATCTCCTCCACTATAAAAAATAGTATGTGTTCTGGTATCAAATATGCCACTTCCTTTCCATCACACCTCCTGTAATGCTGTTATTTTCACTTTATATCTCTGTAGTTGTTCACACACACTCTCTCCTCAATGCTCCTGATCTGTTCAGGTTCAACACATTCCAGCTTCCAAAGCAGTATTCGTAATCTTTTTTCCGTTGTCCAGGTTGTTCCATGAAGTCCATTCGGTTAATTTTCCTTTTGGCTTTCTTTACAAGTTGAGATTTTGCAGGGCAAAATTGTGCACCCAACCTTACAAGAAGGAACCTGGTATACCCCAGCGACTGGGTATCCATTTTAGTCACCTATTATGACATCATGGGCTACATTGGGACTATTCTTTAACCCCATCCACCACACAGGATCTTTATAAATACCAATATGAAAACTTGCTGTTTGTTCAAATGGAAGCTGTGCCTTCTAGTGTTTTGCAAAAGCCATTAGATGCAACTTCTTCCCACTTGCACTTCCATCTCTCTCTCTCATCCAGATGCCACTACTGTCACAGTGTGCAAAGATAAAACTAACCTTCTAGCATCACACTTTGTCTCTAACTCCTATATAGCTGATGAAGGCGACTCACCTCCTTCCATGTCAGCAACTGAGCACCATATGCCTTCTGTGGTGTTTCAACCAAAAGACATACAAAGAATACTAAATAACTTGGATATTTTAGTCTTCTTGATCTGATGGCATTTCTATTACTGTAATGAAATGTGCTCCAGAGCCAACACCTCTCCTCTGTCATCCCTTCAATCTTCTGTACTCAGCTGGCACATATTCCAACACATGGAAGCAAGCATATATCATATCCATTTCAAAATTAAGGGAGATAAAAGCCCCCCCCCCCCAAAAGCCAAATGCCATCACCTCCTCCCCAGAATAATGGTGAAAGTTATCAGTAGCTAACTTCCTCACTACCTAGAAGCTCACCAGTTAATTAGCAACCACCAGTACGAATTCTGCGATCTATATTAATGGCTGATCTCTTAGCCTACATCATACATCAGTGGACACATGCCTTGGAAGTGTTTGGAAAAATGTGTACAGTCATCTCTGACATTTCCAGGACTTTTGATTGTGTTCAGCATTGAGGCCTGTTTTGCAAACTGCCTTCCTTTGGCCTGCCTGCCTGCCTGCCACCCTCTGTAATTGGATAGTCAGCTTCCTGGCTATCCAGTTGGTCGTTCCCACATTATGGTGGATTGGCACCCTCTTCAAGCTCTGTCACCAATGCAGGAGTGCCTCAGAACTCTGTTCTCTTATGTATAAATGTTCTACCATCACCACCAGTCCTATCCAGGGCTTTGCTGGTGATAACACACTCCAAATATCCTATTCCTTTTCCAAACCATGTAGTTTTTAATTATTAAATACTTAAGGAATTGACAGCATATGCTAGAAATATAAATTAAATCAAACTTTAATATATACTTTCCAATATTTCGGCATCACGTTGCCATCTTCATGGGAACTTAAGATAAAGACACGTGCAAGCAGGTACTACACAACAACAAATGAGAAACGAAGCAAAGAAGCCGCCATTTTCCTAAAGTCCTGATGGCATCCCCTAGTGGGCTATATTAGGTGTTCTTGGACTTTGGGCTGAAGTTCTCCAGATGTATGTTTCCCAAATTTGGGACAGTCTCATGCATCCAAATTTGTTGAGGTTTGGCATGTTCCTAAGGGCTGAGGCTGATTCCATGAATAGTCATTTTCATTCATTTTCATATTTGAACTTGCTGCAGTGTATTACTGTGACATTATTCTGTGGCGAGTATCCAGAGCATGGTTTGCAAGCCCAGAGTGGCTGTACTGGTGAAATCGGATGTAGTCCTTGTGTTCTGAGATTCTGATATTTGCTGTCCTGCCTGTTTGGCCAAAATAGGACAATTTACAGCTGCAATGGACCTGGTATACACCAGGTAGGCCTAGGGGAAGTGGTTGGTCTTTAGTGGAGCAGATAAGGGATGTCAATTTTCTATATGGTCTGTAACAAGAGGTCAAGTCATGTTTTTTTAGAATTTTGTTGATTTTTTCTGAGGTGCCTCAGATGTAGGGAATGGTGATGGATTTAGAGTAATCTTTTTTTGTGAAGGGGGGAGTGGGTTGTGGATAACTGGTTTTAGTATTTTTTGGATTTTTTTTTGGGGGGGGTAGCCGTTGACTGAGAAAGTGTTAAGGATGTGATTTAGTTCAGTGGTTAGGGCTTTGTCATTTGAACAGATTAGTTTAACCCTGTTGAATAGTGTCTTAATAACTCCATATTGTTGTGAGGGGGGGAGGATTGTTGGTGAATGTATCTGCCTGTATGGGTGGGTTTTCTATAAACTGAGAAAACCAAGGTTCCATCAGGTTGGTGGGAGACTAGTGTGTCTAGGAAGGGGAGGCTATTGTTTTCCTCTTTTTCCAGGGTGAACTTGATTCTGGGGTGTTGGTTGTTTAAGTGTGTTAAGGAGAGAAGTGTTTCCTAGCCATGTGGCCAAATAGCGAACACATCATCAACGTAACGAAGCCATATGATAGGTTTTTGTGGGGCAGAGTTCAGAGCTTTCTCTTCAAAGGTCTCCATAAAGAAGTTGGCCAACGGTGGGGAAAGTGGTGAACCCATGGCTGTCCTCTCTATCTGTTTGTAGAATTTTTCCTGCCAAACGAAATAGCCTGAGTTCATTGCGAACTGAAATAGGGCTGAGATATCAGGAGGAAATTTAGCTTCAATTAGCTCTAAGGTTTTTCTTTGAGGGGGACATTTGCTAATAAGGAGGAGACGTCAAAACTGACCATTATGTCATTATGTTGGAGTGTAAGGTTTTCTACACTGGCTTTGAAGTCGGCTGAGTTTTTTGTGTGTGATGGTGTGTTGCCAGCGTAGTGTGTATATTTAGCTAGTTTGTACATGGAGGAATCAATGCCATCCACTATGGGACGTAACGGCACGTTTTATTTATGTATTTTTGGGAGCCCATATATATACGGAGGAAGGGGGAATCTAGAGTTATATTTTTTTAGTTTATTAGTAATCTCCACAGGCCAAGAAGTGACCTTCTTAAGGAGCCTATGGAGTTTTCTAATTTGTGAGTAGGTGGGATTGTATTTAATGGGGAGGTAAGTAGCCCGATCTAATAGTAAAGCATTTAGCTTACCTTGTAGTCAGTATGATTGAGCACCACTTTGGCATTCCCCTTATACGCTTTGGTGTTAACTATTTCTTTGTTTTTCTTCATTTCCTATAGAGACTTGTATTCACTATAGGTTATGATGGGTTTTGGTGGTCTTGCTTTTGTGAGAACACAGGCTACATCCAATCTAATATCGTTGGCGATGTAGTTTGGAAGGTGGCGAATCCCACGTTCAATTGGGATCATTAATTCCTTGGCCAATATTTTCCTAGGAGCAATTTCAAAGTTGTGACAGAGTGTTGAGTACTTCAGGCTTCAAAATAACTGAAGAAAGGTTAACTGCAGTGTTAGTTTGTAGTTTTGGTTTGGACGTCGAGTTCTTTTTAATTTATCAACAGGGCTAAACTAATCTGTTCAAATGACAAAACCCTAACTACTGAACTAAATCACATCCTTAACATTTTCTCAGCCAATGGCTACCCCCCCCCCCTTTCACAAAAAAAGATTACTCTAAATCAATCACCATTCCCTACATCTGAGACACCTCGGAAAAAATCAACAAAATTCTAAAAAAACATGACTTGACCTCTTGTTACAGACCATATAGAAAATCGACATCCCTTATACGCTCCACTAAAGACCAACCACTTCCCCTAGGCCTACCTGGTGTATACCAGGTCCCTTGCAGCTGTAAATTGTCCTATTTTGGCCAAACAGGCAGGACAGCAAATATCAGAATCTCAGAACACAAGGACTACATCCGATTTTACCAGTACAACCACTCTGTATTGGTGAAATCGGATGTATGAGACTGTCCCAAATTTGGGAAACGTACATCTGGAGAACTTCAGCCCAAAGTCCAAGAACATGTAATATAGCCCACTAGGAGATGCCATCAGGACTTTAGGAAAATGGTAGCTTCCTCGCTTTGTTTCTCATTTGCTGTTGTGTAGTACCTGCATGTACATGTCTTTATCTTAAGTTCCCATGAAGATGGCAACACGACGTTGCCGAAATACTAGAAAGTATATATTAAAGTTTGATTTAATTTATATTTCTAGTATATGCTGTCAATTCCTTAAGTATTTAATAATCATGTTTAACCAGGGTATAAGCCTTTCTACAACATGTAGTTCTTAGGCATCCCAAGCATCAAGAACATTTGCAACCAGTGCCTTAAACATTGATCTCTATATCATCCTTCAGTTGGGCAAGAATAACTTAGTTACTTTCAATGCTGCCAAAATACAGCCCTGCCTTTTCTCTTGTAAAAGGGGATCATAGCTTGCCTTCCCTTATCCTTAGTAATACTCACATCACTAGACAGGATAAGCTCTCCCTCTCCTTGGACTGACATTTACCTCCAGCCTCTTCTGGCAAGTACATCACATCAATAGCTTCCTCAGCCTCTAAAAAATTAGGCATTCTCCACTCAAGAAGCTATTTTACACCAATCCAACTACTAATGCTGTATAAATCCCAAATCCATCTATCCTTAGAATACTGTTTACACATTTGGGAGAGTGTGCCTAAAACCTTCCTAATGCAGTGTTTCAGCTTTGTATCTCTTCTACAGGTACTTCCATGGTCACTGTTCCAGTTCATTTCTCCATTTACTGTTGGATTTGTTAAAATGAGCAGCAACAGCAGCTGTCCAACATCCTTTTCTAGTACAATTGTGAACACGTCGAACCTGCTTCTCTTCTTATTCATTTATTCCATCTATCTCCGTCTTCTGGAACAGCCTTCCTCCTAAGTTGTTTCCCAACAGATTCAACTGCCAGCTCATTAGGTTTAGGAAAAATATTAATAGATTTCTTCCTTCTCACTCCTTATCTCTACATTACATACAGCACTAATGTGCTGTGGGTTCTAGTACCTCTTGTATTTATGATAAATATGGTTTGTCATATCCCCACGTGTCCTGAGGGCACAACGTATGTAAACTGACGTAAGTCAGATTACAGGCCGAAGTTAACCCTGTGAGAATGGCCAGTCCTCAGCAGAGTACCAGCAGCATCGAACAGTTTTTCCCTTCCAACTACTAACCGAGCTCAGACTTGCATAACTTTTTGCACGAGCCATTAGTAGCAGAGATGCTACTAATTGACCAACGTTTGCTGCCTTATGATAAATATAAAATATGATAAAAATAAACGGAGGATCAGGTAACCAGAAAAGTTCATGCAGTTTTCAGTAGAGTTCACTATAATGACTTGTTTTATTTGTAGTAGTTTGCAGAGCGCAATTTTTTGTGCGCATCATAAGGCATAGATATGCATCAATCAATCAGTGTGCTCTAACTTGGTGTGTACACCGATGCACACTGATTGACTTGGGCTTGTTTGCTTTACAAATTTAAACTTGGTTCAGAGGCTTCATATGTGTCCCATAAGATACGTGTGGCATTTGAAAAAGATGCAGTAGCAGAGCATACTGCACAGAAATGGTTTAAAAAATTTGTTTCTAATAATGAATAGCTTGAAGATGCACCATGTTCAGGAAGACCCTTATTGATAATGAAGAATTACATGCTGCTTTTGAAGATAATTCAAGATTAACACGTCAAGAACTTGCACAAATGTTTAACGTGGGTGGTGAAACAATTTGTTTACACTTTCATCAACTGGAAAAATCATAGAAGCTAAGCAGATGGGTTCCACATGCATTATCAGATGACAATAAACTTCAAAGGCTATCAGTTTGTTCTTTGCTTCTTTTATGTCATGAAAATGAGCTTTTTTTGGATTATTTGCTCACTGGTGATGAAAAATAGATCTTATACTCTAACAGGAAGCAAACTTATCATTGGTTCTCACCAAACGATCCAGTACCGCACACTTCAAAGGCTCTGCTTCATTTCCCAGAAGGCTATGCTTTGTATGTGGATTTGTGATTGGAGCCGCTGTTGTCTACTACGAGTTTCTTGCTGCAGGCCAAACAATTACAGCTGAGATTTACTTGATACAACTTGAGTGTGTGCTCAATTTCCTGATATGTACCCCCAATGGGTGTTCAGGTTACTAGGACAGCACTGCATGATTAAGTTTACATTATTATTAATATCCTATCAACAGTTTTCCTCCCCAATGAATCTATTACTTGTGAGTACTCCAATATTGTCATATCTAACTTGTGCTTCTAAGGCACTCTGACTGAATCAATTCACCTAAACCTTGATCTTCTTCTGGATCTCTTTCCTACCATCCTGGCATCAAACACCTGTTTTGCTAACCTTTCTTCACCCATTCTATTTAAGTGGTCATACCACCTTAGATTAGCTTTGCTTATACATTCTTGAATGCTAATAATGTCAAGTTCCTTTATAATATCTTCATTTTTAATATGATTCTGCCATTGATGTCATCTGTTCACTCCTCTAATTTTTCTTAGAACCCTCATATCTGCAGTCTCTAGTCTTTGATCAAGTGCTTTATTTCTATTCCAACTCTCAGATCCACAACTTAAAACTGGTTTAAGTACTGACTTGTATACTGCTAGTTTGATGTTTTGGCTAATTTCTCTCTTATTCCATATAAATTTATTCAGCTATTCACCATACCAGCTTTGCTTATTCTGTTGTCGATTTCCAGATTTAACCTACCATCTTGTTTATAATTGATGATTTATATTTTTTTAAAATTATATAATTATACCTGTTCCCTGGAACTTGAAGAGTTTTTCCTCCTACTTGCTTAGCTGCACCAAGACACATGGAAGTATATACATGCTGCATGATTGTTGTGTTCATATTTTAAATGTTGTAGCGAATTCTGTTTTCTCTCTATATATTGCACATGTTATAGTGAGCAAATATATATAGATCTGGTGTCCTTTACACAGGTGAAAACTGTTATTTTAAAATTTGTGTTTGGGACACTTTTTTTATATATAGTGTGCCATGCATGAGAAAAAGAATAATTGTAAAATCATTTTTATGAACGAAAACTTAAGTTTGGTGGTAGTTACTGTTTGCTTACTGTGATTTGCTGGTAGGCAATAGCAAGAGCCCATGTACCTATATTTCCTACATATCTAGGAGACACAGGTACATGGTCATCAGAATTGTAATATGAAAATGATGCAAATGCTATGGAAGAATAAAATATCTCATCTCATGTAGAAGTTATATTGTAAGAGTATCATGATTATTAGTTAATGCTTGTCTTCAAATTTTAAGCAATGTAGGATAAATCTAATCAATTCAATCTTTGTTGTTTCCCTATTTTATAGAATAAGTAATAGCAAATTATTTAGTTTGGGTTTTCTGTTTGGCTGAGTGGACGGTCTCCATTCAAACTGCTGTAGTCAGGTATTAGACTGTTTTCATTGTTTTACATAAGACTATCACTCTGCTTATTGGAGGCATGAAGTACCTTGAAAAAAATGTCATGCTTGATCTTTAGAAACTTCACTCTTCTTGAAATTGGCCTGCATTAAAGTTTACTGTTTTTGTATTATTGAATGTTATAGTTATGCATTTCTTTCCTGACTGCCTGAATATAACATCTTACAGTTTAGTAATATCTCAGCTGTTTTTCTTTATCTTGGTAACATTGATATATCAATGTGACATTTCTTTAATTCTTCAGCTAGTTCTACTATTTTCCCATTCATACTTCTCAAAAAACTCCATGCTGGCTCGATCGTCGCCCAGAATAACAAGGATCACGTTGCTTGATCCCAAAAAATATGTTATAGTCCTCTAAACAACACTCTCTCAAGATTTGTTCCTTAAACATAGATGTACTATCTAAATCCAAAACCGAAGTCATCGGAAAAATAGCCAAAGACAAAATGATTGATATCCTGGCTCTCCAGGAAACCCATGTGCCTGATACAGCTCTCAATAGACTAAAGTTTCCAGGTCTAATTCTTGTGTCTTATAACTGCCATCCCAAGCATGGCCTGGTCTCAAGGACATAACCCATTGTTTGCTTGAAGCAGAATACTCCATATGTATTAAAATTCAAAACCACCATCTACAATGTCTACCGCAATCCTGGCCTGACCAGATGGACTGGCAGCCACCTCTTAACTGGATAGATACATATAACCTATATTTGATCTATGATGCCAAGCAAGAAGGTACTCTTCACTCAGCCAGATAGAACAGAATCTACATCCCTGATCTGTTCATAGTCTCTAAAAACTCTGAAGACCACCCTCTGCGAACATCCAGAACCATCCTCAACAGATTCTCTAACAGCCAGCATTATCTTACACTAATAGAGACAGGTATATCAATCCCAATCATCAGTGGAACATCAATCGCTAGATGGAACCTTCGCAGATCCAACTAGAATATATTTGAAAAGCAAATTGAGCAAATCATTACAGCAATATCACCCACCCCTAATTGTTATCCCAGATTTGTCATACTAATCAAAAATCAACCAACCCTATTGCTATCCTAGATTTGTCAAACTAATCAAAACTGCAGCCAAAGCCTCTATTCCTAGAGGCTACAGAAAACAATACATCCCATGCTGGAGTAGGGAATACCAAAGAACTTTTAGCCAAATATGAAAAAACCTGAAGACCCAACTATTGCTAAGGATCTCATAGTAACACTTGACAAAAACAGAAAGGAAAAATGGATCTCAACCATCCATGAACTTGACTTCCCCAAATCTAGCCAGAAAGCTGGTCACTTCTGAGAAAATTAGGAGGGGAGGCAGGACCAACAACACCTGATCAAATGGCTAATCATTTACTGAAAACCTCCAAGATAAGTCCCAGCTCTACCAGGAAAATAACTGTGCAATCTTCCATCATAAAAAATCTGAAGATGGTCTCTGAGCTTCCCGAACTTGTATAGCCAGTTTCTCTTGAATGGGTACAGAAGCCTTAAAACTCACCAAGAATGGCAAGGCTTCAGAATAGGATGGCATCCTCCCTGAGTTTCTAAAACATCTCGGCCAATGAGGTCAAACATGTCTGGCCGCCCTTCTCTCAAATATTATAACAACTGGAAAACTATCAAACTATGGCAGGAAGCCAAAACAATTGCTGTGCCCAAAACAGGGAAAGATCTATTTCCTTGCTTTGCTCCACCTTTAAGCTCTTTGAACAAATTCTCCTTAAAAAAATTTCACCACTCATCGAAAGAGCACTCCTGACTGAACAAGCTGGCTTCAGGCCAGGAAGAAGTTGCTGTGACCAGGTCCTGGCCCTGAAAATATAGATTAAAGCAGGCTTCCAGAAGAAACTTAAATCTGGAGTCGCTTTCATCGGCCTAACATCAGCTAATGACACAGTCTGGATCAGAAGCCTCCTAAAGCTAAGCAATATCATAGGTGCAAAACAACTTTCCAGCTTTTTGAATTCATTCTCTCCAACAGAAAGATCTGGTCTCCAACAGAAAGATCCATATTGGTGGAAAAAAGAGCAGGTCCAGATTCCTCCACAACAGTCTTCCACAGGGCTCTGTGCTATTTAACATCTACATGTCTGACTTATCACATACCAGCTCAAGCAAATACTTATATGCTGATGATCTCGCTATCCTACACCAGTCTACTTCCTTTGCCAACCTGGAAACAACCTTGAACACAGACCTGAACATCCTAGAGGTGTACTTCAAGCAATGGTACCAGAAGCCAAATCCTACAAAAACTGTGTCCACAGCATTCCACCTGAACAATTCAGAGGTGAATCGTCACCTCAATCTCTTTCTGTGGCAAAATGGTGGAACATAAGTCTCACCCAAAATAACTTGGAGTGAACCTGGACAAAAGCCTAACCTATAAAAGGCACATCACCAACCTGACCAACAAAGTTAAAATGAGAAATAATATCATCTCACGGCTTGCTGGAACAACCTGGGGTTGTGGTGCTGATGTCTTAAGGTTGTCTGCACTAGCCCTCGCATTCTCTACAGCAGAATACTGTGCCCCTGTCTGGGAAAGAAGTGCACACACTAGCATTATAGACACCCAGCTGAACTCTACCATGTGCACAATTAGTGGGACACTGAGAAGCACCCCTCTCCCCTGACTGTCTGTCCTATTTAACATTGTTCCACCATATATATACGGAGAAGACAAGCCTCGATTAAAGTATTTAATAAAGTAATGAGCAACCTGCCCCTTCACCAGACTCTCATAAATCCACCTAGTATTCACCTAAAATCATGAAACCCTTTCTGATCCATGGACGAACTCTCTTCAGCTGCTTTACCATCAATACTCTTCCAACAAATGGAATGGTTTCCTGGTTGAAGATTCCTGTGCTCTGCAGCCTGGTTTTGCTCTTCATAGGAAGATTTGGTCATTTATCCACAGGATCAGAACTAACCAGGGCAGATCTGGCTACCTACTGCATAAATGGAGACTATCAGACCACCCTTATTGTGACTGTTCCCCTGTGGCCCAGACAATCACTCATATTGTGAATGACTGCCGAAGGTGCCAGTTTCATGGTGATGGCCTCCAGGACATCCACAAGATGACAGATGAAGCCCTGGATTAGCTTTCTGGTCTGGACACTGACCTGTAGCTGCTTTTGCCATAATAAATTCATGCTTCTTACACTGATAGTCTCCAGTTCTGCTGAGGTTGATTTTATTCATCTGTATTAAAATATGTATTCTTTCACCATATTGAAAGAATATATATTGAAATATATATATTCTTTCAACACAGTAATCAGTTATTTTGAAATCTTATATGCCAGTAAAATTCATAATTCATCTATTGTAATCAAACTTTTGAAGGTTTGCTTGAATTAGTGGGAGAGACAGATTTGCTCTTCTTAATAAGGTTTTTGTTTTTTAACTAAATAAATGTTGGTTCTTAATCTTTTCTCATATTTGAGCTCCCCTTCTCATTCATACAAATAATGAGTTTTAGGTCTATTTTGCAGGATGTATACAAGTCTTGTATTAGAATTAGTTAGCATAAACTGATATTATACCATGAATAGCATAATTTCAATTTTATTTTAGCAGTGTATTTCACTTCTTTTGGAATGATGAAATACTAGAAATTTCCATAAATTTGTGAGTTGGTTCAGAAGAGGACCATTTGCCTAATTGTCAACCCTCTACTGACTTGTTCTGGTTTTTTGTATAGTGTTTTGTTTCTGCTTTAGACATTCATCATCACGAACCATGGGCTCACTGCCCATTGATGCCTGATGCCTGTTTCACTATCTTCTTCCACCTTTCTTTGTCCAGTGCACAGTGTCACAGTTTTTGTACACCCATTCCACACCAGTCTTTTATATCATCTATCCATTCTCTGTATGGTCTACCTCTTCTGTTTAAATCATCCAAAATACCAAACATAAATATGTCTTTATCTTACGGTCCTCACTCATTCTACAGATGTGTCCAAATAATTGCAGCTTCCGTTTTATAATCTTCTGCATTAGATTCTGTTTTGGTTGTATCTTCTGATAGAGCTCTTCATTGGTGATTTTCTGTACCCATCCTATTCTTAGAATCTTCCTGTAACAAGTTCTTTTAAATGCCAAAATTCTTTTTTTTTTTATTTCTTATTTATTACCCACGTTTCAGATCTGTACAGTACACTGCTGAAGATGCATGTTTCCAATACTCTTAGTTTTGTTTGCAGGCTGATTACTTTACTTTTCCAGATGTTATCCATGGCCTTCAGATTTGTTCTTCCCATTGTAATCCTGTTCTTTATTTCTTTTTTACAGTCCAAGTCATATCAGTTTACTTCCCAAATATGTGAATTGTTCTACATTTTCTATATCAGTTCCATCCACTTGTATCTTTTGTTTCATGTTCTTCTCACCAAATACCATTGTCTTTGTTTTTTCAAAGTTCATAACAAGTCCAAATCTCTTCCCTTCCTCATTTAACAGTTTCAGTGTTTTTTGTAGTTCTCTTTCATCTTCTTCAGTAATAACAATGTCCTCTGCAAATCTCAGATTGTTAATTCTCATTCCATGTACAGATATTCCTTTGGCATCTTTCATTTTATCCATTGCTATTTCTAAATGTGCGATGAAAATGCTTGGTGATATTGGGTCTCCCTGTCTAGTACCTCTGCTTGTTTTAAACCATTTCCCCAAATCATCACCTATTCTAACTGCAACTGCATTCTGATAAACATCTTTTAATATAGCTATTAGTTTTTTTTATCAATTCCATAGGATTCCAGAACTGCTAATGCCACTTTCTGGTCAATACTGTCAAATGCTTTCTGAAAATTAACAAAGCAAGTATATATGTTTTTGTTTTTTCTTCTAGCTTTCTCTGCTATTAACCTCATTGTCAAAATCTGTTGAATTGTAGTTCTGTCCTTCCTAAATCCTGCTTGCTCGTCTGCAATGTATGCTTCCAATTGTGTTCTCAATCTTTCTGTCAATATGATCATCATCACTTTACTAAGGTGACTTATCAAGGCAATTGTTCTATAATTTTTACATTCTAGCTTATTTCCTTTCTTGTATAATGTTACTAATATTGATTTCGCCCACTCCTCTGGCATTTTCCCTTCTTTCCATACCATATTACATAGTTGGTGCATTTCTGTAACCATACTTTCACCACCATATTTAATCATTTCTTCAGTAATGTTATCGTTACCAGGATTCTTGTTGTGTTTTAGCAGTCCTATTGCTTTTTCTACCTCTCCTCTTAAAATGTCCATATCATACTCATTACCTGGTGGTAATATCTGCTTCAATTCTTCAGTCAGTTTCCCAACGCTATCTGAATCTAGTTTTTCTTCATATAACTCACTACAGTATTTTGTCCACCGCTGTACAATTTTTTCTTTATTCATTAATACTTTGCCTTTTTCATCTTTAATTGTCGTCTGTTTTGGTTGCCACTTTCTATTAATGGTTCTGATCATTTTGTATACCTCCCTTGTTTTATGCTCTCCATAGTACTGTGCTGTATTGTTGCATTGGGCTTCTAACAATTTCATCTTATCCATTCTGACTGCTTTTTTCACCTCATTACACTTTCTTCTATATTGCTCTTCTATTTGTTCTGATGTATCCCTTCTTATCTTCAACATTCTTTTCTCTTGTACTAACTTCAGTGTTTCTTGTGTAAATCATTTCTTCTTGATCTTCTCTTCTTCTGGTACTGTTTCTTCAAATGCATCTTCTATCGCCTTCATTACTCTTTTCACTCTTAAATTCAAGTTTTTTTCTTTCTCCACACTTTTAAGTTTCTCTTCTAACACTGTTCTGTACCTTCTTCCTATTTCTGCTTCACTTATTCATGCTGTATCTCTTCTATTCTGATGTTGGGGTTTATATTTCTTTTTTAATTTCATCTTGATGTTTGCAATCACTAAACTATGGTCAGAGTCTATATCTGCTCCTTGAAAAGTTCGACATTGCTGTACTGATGTTATCCATCTTCTTTTAATCATATCAATCATGTTTTTGGTTTTCCCATCATTTGATCGCCACATCCATTTTCTACACTCCTTTTGTTGGAATCTTGTGTTACAGATCATCATCTTGTGGTCCACAGCAAATTCTAACAATTTTTCACCTCGTTCGTTTCTTTCTCCGAAACCATATTTTCCCATGACTCTTTCCCAACCATCATTATCTATTCCAACTTTGGCATTCCAATCTCCTTCAGTAATTAGCAAATCTCGCTTTGGTATTGTTTCTATTGTCTCTGTCAGATCTTTGTAGAATAAGGCAATATCCTCATCTGTGCTGTCAGATGTGGGTGCATATATCTGGACTATTGATATGTTAAATGGCTTTGCCTGAAATCTTGCTACTATGATTTGTTAATTAACTGGTTTGTAGCCTAACAGTGCCTCTCGAGCTCTTTTGCTAAGAAGGAAGCCAACTCCTGCTTCGTGCATGGTGTCATGCCCTGACTATATGACGTCCCATCCATTTATCTCTCTTGATGATATCCATCGCAACTCTGCCAGTCCTAGTATATCACACCGATATCTCTTCATTTCCTCGCGAAGTAATTCTAGTTTTCTTGACATCCAAAGTATCTGTACATTTCATGTTCCTACTGCTAATAGTTCAGTTAGTTTCATTTCTGTTACCTTTCGGTATCCCACTTTTCGATCCAACCCCGATCGTTCGATTGGTATCGCATACCTTGTTGATCCGAGCAACGTCCTAGCCAGCATGTTTTAGCTGTTGATCGTATAGGCATCAGATAACAATCATGTTTTTTCTTTACAGTCAGAGCATCGACACTCTTATCTTACCGACCCTCCTCCTTTATCCAGACTTGGGAATGGCTTGAGACCCCTAAGGATCCCATGGCAGAGTTGCTTTAGACATTGGGCACTGTTAAACCACCACTTTTACAAAACTGCTAATTAATGCTTATTTATTTATGCTCAGGTGATTGAGAACAAATTCATTTCCTAGGATTGGTGATGTTTGTATTTGGAACAATTATCAATCTATCCCACTTTTTTCATTAGTAGTTCCCATTCCATTAAGACAAGGTTTAACTATATCAAGATGTTACAAACTTATATTATAATTAAAGACCTCATTCAGTTGTACTGAACTTTTAAATTCGGTTTTTTTTAAGATAGTTACTTGTCTAAACAAAATTAAGATATGTCACTAAAATATATATGATGCCTTTTCTGCTAAGCTTTGTTTAGTAAGTTCTAGTTTTCCATTCATTTAATCATGTAACAAGGAAATATAAGGTGGATAGAATGTTTAAATACAAGGTGGTCTCCATTTCTCTGACAAAACAAAATACATTAAACTTTCTTAAATTCACTTTGGCTTATGTTAACATATGAGATTGGCAACGTGATATATTTTAGATACCTGTTAATCAAATAAATAATAAATAAATAAAAACAATTAGTCAGGAACCAAACTTTGGAGATTCAGTAGCAAATCCTGAAGAAAACATTGATTCAGTCAGATAGGCATGTAGTGAGGTTGTCTGCAGTGATAGAAAAATCAGAACTCCATGGTGGACACAGGAAGTTAAAGAGGCAGTGAAGGAAAAGAAGAAAGCATATTAAAAGTTCTTGGCAAGCAAGTCAACTTGTACTCTTAGAGAATACAGAGACAAATGTAAGAAAGCTAAACACTGTGTATACTAGCTAAACAAAAGTCATGGGAAGACTTTGAAGAACATAGAAAATAAATATCAAGAAGGTGGAAAGATATTCTGGAGGCTGTTGAAGAAGCTTAAAAATGGAGGAAAGAGTGCTGTAAAATTTCCATGTCACTTTTATCATTCAGATGATAAAAGTGACATGGAAATATAGCAAAGATCTGTATTTAAGTTTTGTAGATCTGGAAAAGTCATATGACAAGCTGCCAAGAGAAATGCTATACAATATGCTACAGTTGTATGGTGTCAATGGGGTTATATCAAGCAATACTTAGTCTTTATTTGAGTTGTAAGTCAGTTAGAATTGAAGGAAGTACAGGAAGATGGTTTGACATTAAATATGGTGTCAGACAAGGATGTATGTTATCCCCTCTGTTATTGATTATCTATATGGATCACATTATGAAGGAAAGTGGTATTAAACCTGATATCAAAGTTGGAGATGTTAATGTGCTCTTTACTTTATGCTGATGATGTTATACTTCTAAATAAATCCAGTAGTCTGCAAGATTCCCTGACTAAATTGAATAACTGTTGTAATAGATTTGCTATGAAGATCAGCAATGACAAGACAAAGACAATGAAAATAGGTATAAGCATTGAAAATATCAATTTTCAATGCTTATAGAACAAGTAAAACATTTCAGCTACTTAGGCACAATTTTTAGTGAAAATGGTAAATTATCTATGGAAATAGATAACAGAATCAACAAAGCTGGTATAGTAGAAAGTGAACTGAATAAATTTATATGGAATAAGAGAAATTAGTAATTGCTTTGTGAATGGAGGCCTATAGAACAAGTAAAACATTTCAGCTACTTAGGCACAATTTTTAGTGAAAATGGTAAATTATCTATGGAAATAGATAACAGAATCAACAAAGCTGGTATAGTAGAAAGTGAACTGAATAAATTTATATGGAATAAGAGAAATTAGTAATAACACTAAATTAGCTGTATACAAGAAAGTGTTTAAACCAATTTTAACTTATGGATCTGAGAACTGAGTCAGAAATAAAATACTTGACCAAAGAGTAGAGACTACAGATATGCAAGTTCTGAATTAATGTTGTTAGCAGAGCTAATCTCAAGTAATTAATAGGTAACAGATTGATTTGGAGGAAAATTCTAGATAGGAAGTTAGTAATGATGTAAGTTTTTCATGTAGTACTATCATATCCTGTACACCCCTTGAGGGTACATATCAGGAATTTGATAATGATGATGATAGTCGTAAATGAATTTCTTAATTGCCTCTTCATAAAAGTTTTTAATGTAAATACTGCTAAAAAGGTTGTAAACTTATAACATATTATTGTTGTTGGCGCATTAGTACTGTGTGTTAGGTAGTTTAAAAATCTAGCTCTAGAGACCAAACTTGGAACTTTCTTATGACATTTCAAGCCTTCAGTAGGCAAAATTGTGTTCCATAATTTCCTTACAGACGGAACCTTTAAGTCATTTGTTAACTTGAAGTTAGACTCTATGGGGAGCAGCAGCAGCACAGCTTTGTATAAGTTAAGTTTATTCCAGTCTGTCCACTTTCTATAGTGAAGTGGCAGTTAAATCACATAAAGAAAATGTCTAAACCATGGTCACCTATTGACCTTTTTTATTCTTCAGACAAACAATAGTGATTGTCACTGATCCTTTGAATATAAACTCACCAGTTAATGTTTACTGTGTGGTATGTTCACCTCTGTGTGACACCAGTATGGTGTGCATGTTTTGACAATGAACAAATTTAGTTTGATTTTAACCATTGTATGTATCCATCCAAAAACATTTTGGCATTGACTATTTGATTGGAATGACCTGGTCAAATCCTGTCTGGAGTTGTAAGGATAAATCTGAAAAACATAAACCAGCCAGAGAACATATGGAATACTGTAGCTGTAGGGTTGGCTTCTCTATAGTATAAATTAAAATAATAAGAAGCCAAGTTACTTTACTTGTGGTAGGTCTAATTTGTTAATGGAAAACATAACTGTCAATTTTTAGGGAAAGACAATGTATACTGTTATATTAATTAAAAAAACTTGAATTAATACTTCCTATATTTTGGTAAATGTTACATTACCATCTTCAGGGAACATAAAATTAATATGTACATGGAGGCACTAACACTGAACAAATATGGCTGAAGACAACAACTGAAGTCGGTCCTAGAGTCCTAAAAGATGCCACCTAGTGGGCTAAATTTTGTAGTAGTCTTGGGTGTTGGGCTAATGTTCTAATAATGCAAGCTTCCCATATTTGGGGCAGTCTCATGCATCCAAATTTGTTGAAGTTTGGGAAGTTTTTTAGAGCTGAGGCTGATTCCAGGAATAATCTCATATTTATACTTGCTGCAGTGTAGTAAGGTAGCTTTCTTCCAGTGTATTTTGTGGCAGTTATTCAAAGCATGGTCAGCAAGTTCTGAGTGACTGTATTGGTGGAAACAGATATAATCCTTATGTTCAGATATCCTGATATCAGTCCTGCTTGTTTGGCCATAATAAGACAGTTTAGTAAGACATCTGATTATCTACAAGAATTGTTAATGGAAAATAAGATGAGATTCCTTTTACAGGAAATTCACCATTTAAACCATGTGTTATAATTCTAGCATAGGTAGGTGATCATTGCTATTCTTTATTTTCCTTATATTTATTATTAAAATATGATACTGCTGATCATTATCATCAGAATTTTCTGATATATATATCCTCAAGGAATATCTGATTATTGTATTCCAACATGATTAAAATGTTTGCAATGGGCAGGGACAAATCCTCTTATTCTGTACTTGATCATGAGGCAAGAAGTGAGGATTTCTTATGTTTCCTGTATATGCACTTAATTGGCATGCCATAGGTGCATGTGCTTCCACTGAAACCAAAACTATGTGGAAAGGGGAAAAAAAAAAAGATTATTTCAGTATGTTGCATTAGAAAACAGTAATTAAGGCTAATTCAATAATTTGTTGGTATATTTAAATTACTAAAAGATGTAAGAAATTATGTGAACCCACATTATTGAAGCATGAATCATGAGTGAATGATTGGTACTTTTCAAAAGGGAAAGAATAGGTATGGATGGAAATACATTCTTTAGATAAATGAATCACCATTAATTTCCAACCTTAATAGCATCCACTACCTACCATCTGCAGTCCACCAAACCCCACCTACTCTTTTCAACAGAAACTCAAATCTCACCTTCCCCTCCAGCCATATCCATCTCGGTCTTCCTAACTATATAGTATTTAACCTTTCAACCCAAGGGTGGCATCTGTGCATATATCCTCTCTGACATACTCTGCCAGAGAGTGCCCAACTTTGACCTTCTTTGGCTGAAGTTATCCCTTCCCCCATCGCTCTCCTAATACCACCAATCATTCTGAGCTCTTTCATTTCTTCTCCTTAAAAGTTGATTTTCTCCAGTCCCACTCTCCTAACAGTGAAATCATCTTCCTGGGTGATTTTAAAGTCCATTACACTAATTGGCTATCCTCTTCCATTTGTACAGATCCTGCAGGCAGAGATGCTGAAACATTTGCCATCACTAATGACCTTCCACAGATAACCAGAATATCAGATAAACCCAACCACTCCCCAAATACCCTGGATCTCTTCCTTACTAATGACCCCTCCAGATATGTAGTGTAATTCTGACCACAACCTAGTGCTCATCTCCTCCCCCATGCAACAACGTTTACACAGTCACTCCCACACAAGAGTAGTTTGGCATTAACAGTGCCAAATGAGACAGTCTCCAAGACTACTATGCTTCATTCCCATGGTTGGATTATTGTTTCTGGTCTTCCAGTCCAAACATATGCACCGAACATATCACCAAAGTAACCTTCACTTTGGCATGAAAACATAAGTTCCCCACACTACTCTGAACTGCCGTCCTCTAACTAAACCCTGATTCTCCAAAAGATGTGCCAAGGCTGTACAAATGAAAAATCAGGCATACCACAACTAGCTCAAATCAAGAATTTCATCCTCCTTCAATGAAGGAGGATGGAATTCTGAAGCCTGAAACAGATGCAAAAAAATTATCAGTGCTTTTAAAGCAGAATTTGAACTGGCAAAAAGCAGGAAGCTTGCAACCTGTCCAAATGGCAGCCATGCCTTTTGGTCTCTTGCCAAGGCAATTGGTCGTAACTTTTGTGCCCTACAATATTCCCACGTCTATCATCATACCCAGATGACTCAACTGCAACATCACCCACAGAAAAAGCTAACCTCCTAGTTTCACGCTTTGTCTCCAATGCACACATAACTGACAATGGCAAATGCCCTCCAGTCATTCTAACTGCCCAACATACAATGCCTCCTGTATCCTTTTGCCACAAAGATATCATAAACCTGTTGTCTAAATTAGACACAAAAAATTCCTCCAATATTCCTGAAGGTCTGTGCACCAGAACTGACTTCTATCTTATGACGTCTGTACACACTCTCTTACTCCACTGGTATATATCCCAAAGCCTGGAAACTGCCTATATTCAACCCATTCCTAAAAAAGGGTGACAAATCACTGCCTTCTAACTTCCACCCTATCTCACTCACTTCAGTCCTATCTAAAGTGATGGAGAAAAACCATCAACTCTCAATTCCTACTCTACCTTGAAGGTACCCAGCTGTTAAGTGACCACCAGTATGGATTCCGTGAAAGCCGATCAACAGGAGATCTACTCTCATACATCACCCATCGCTGGACAAATGCCATAGAGAAATTCGGCAAATCCCAAGTAGTTGCACTTGATATCTCTAAAGCCTTTGACCGGATCTGGCACAAAGGCTTACTAAGCAAACTCCCATCATTTGGACTGTCTCAGGACTTCTGCAGATGGATTGCCAGCTTCCTGTCTGGATGAACACTATGTGTGATGGTAGACGGCTCCCTTTCTCACTGTGCATATTGAGAGAACTGAACCTTGTGGGGTCCCGGAAGGTTCAGTTCTCTCACCAACTCTCTTCTATATGTCAATGACCTAGTTCAGTTGACCTCTAACCCAATACACAGTTTTGCAGATGACAGCACATTACACTCCTCCCTTTCATTTGACAAACCCTACTCTACACAACTCACTTCAACCCACAGAACATCAACCACCACTGCCCTTAATTCTGACCTCCAAGCCATCCTCCAATGGGGCTCAGATATCGCCAACTTCAATGCTAGTAAAACCCAGGTTCTGTCTTATTTCTCACAAAAAAGAACCATTTTTTCCCAGCATTGTTTTTGATAACACTCAAATTCCCAGACAAGATGAGATTTCTCTTCTCGGAATTACCCTGACATCAAGCCTCTCCTGGCATAAACACATCACAACCATTTCATCCTCAACTTCCAAAAAACTAGGTTTTCTCTTTTGCTCAAGACCCTACTTTCTAAACAGCTGTTAATATTATACAAATCGCAAATCTGCCCAGCTATCGAATACTGCTCTCATGTTTGGAGTGAGCCCATATACGTTCCTAAAAGCACCCTCAAAATGCTTGACTCAATACAGAGGAGAGCAATTAGACTGATAAATGACCCATCTCTCACTAAATCACTTCCCTCACTTTCACGTAGAAGTTTGGTCTCTGCGATTTGTATATTCTGTAAATATTTCCATGGGAAATGTTCATCTGAAACAGCATCAATAATTTCCCCACTCGGTACTAAGCCCATTGGAACATGTACAGCTGCCACCCAACATCCTTTCACAGTACACCTTGAAACCCATAGACAAGTTTCTTTTCCTCCTCCTCCTCCTCCATCCCTGCTACTGTGGAACAGTCTTCCCTCTGAAGTATTTCCCAAGGAATACAACATACAGGCTTTTAAATCAAATGTAAACACATTTCTCCTTTCCCAACCCACTACCCATATATGTTCCTAACGTACTATAGGTTGACCAGCCAACCTCTCGTATATGGGCCCAACATAAAAAAAAAAAAAATTACAGTTGTGGTATTGCATGTGTTCAGTAAGATGCTGTGGGGCAGAATAAGTTTAAATAAATTATGGAATAAATTACATGCCATCCTATAATCTCTAGGCATTCATATTTGCATTTATGATTGGTATAATTTGAGTAGGAGGAGGGATTCTTAAGAAGAGAACAGTAATAAACAGTGCCAAATACAGTACAATAATTATCTATGTATTATATATTTTGGTAGATTAGGATTAGAATGAAACTGACTCTGACTTGTGAAAAATATCCCTTTTTCCATGAACACCATGTTTTACAGACACAAGCAGCACAAAATAGAACTTTTATTTACACTTTATTACATATATTACATTACATTAGCCAGGCGCTATCACCCTGGGGGGACTTTTGGCCTCAAGCACCACATGTCGCCACTGGGCATGGTCCTCTGCGACTGTCTGCCATGTTCTGGTCTCCAGCCCGACAGCCTGCAGGTCTTCCTTCTCCTGATCTGTCCATCTCCTTCTTGGTCTCCCTGGCGGCCTCCCTGATCAGGGTTGGTCCTCCCACACTTGTCTCACAGTCCTTTCAGGGCCCATATGGTACAGGTGCCCTAGCCACTGAAGACGCCGGGTTCGCAACTCCATCAAGACGTCTGCCAAGTTGTATAAAGCATGTATGGCAGCATTGGACCCCCTCTTCCAGACTCCGTCTGCCATGACCCCTCCATAGATATGTCGTAGCATCTTGTTCTTGAATACTCTCAGATGATCGGCTTGTCTCGCCGTGAGAGTCCACGCTTCAGCATCATAGAGGAGAACAGACCTGATCAAAGTCTTGTATAGTCCCACCTTTGTAGTCCAAGACAGCAAGCACGAGGCGAAAAGGGGACGCACCTGCCACATTCGCAGCATTTACCCAACTCTGGACATCAGCCTCAACTTTGTTGTCTTCAGTCACGAAAGAACCCAAGTACCTAAATACCTTCACCCTCTCAAACTGTGCAGCTCCCTCTTGATCTTGAGCAGCATGGCGACTCATAAAAAGGTATTTTGTCTTCTCGTCCGCATAGCCAAGAATCCTAACTTGCACCCCCATGTCGACTCCACCTGCCACTTTCTCTGTGTTTCTAATTACTTTTTCTAACACTAGATTGAAGAGAATCTGAGAAAGCCCATCACCCTGCTTCACACCGGTCTGTACTTGAAACGAGTCTGACAGGTCACCTTCTGCTTTCACTCTTGCTCTCGAACCACCTATGCACACCTGCACCATTTTTTGGAGTTTTTGAGGAATTTCAGCTCTTCTAACACCTGCCATATTTTTGGGTATATTATTGAGTCATATGCTTTAGAAAAGTCTATGAAAATATTATAAACTTCCCGGTTATATTCCCAGCACTTTTCAAAAACTTGGCGCAGTGTGAAGAGTTGGTGTCTATTGTAGAACAGTTCCGCCTGAAGCCTGTCTGGTAGTCACCAAGGCACTCTTCTGCATATGGTGTGAGGCGCATTAGCATGATGTTAGACAGCACCTTGTAGTCAGTCGACAGCAGTGAGATGCCCCTATAGTTGCCGCATTGAGCCTTATCTCCTTTCTTATATACTGGGGTGATCAGTTACTCCTTCCACTTGTCCGGCAACCATTCTTCTCGCCAGATCATCAAGATGAGCCGGTGCAACTGCTCGAGCAGGACGTCCCCACCATTCTTCAGGAGCTCTGTCGGTATGCAGTCCACTCCTGGAGCCTTATTATTTTTCAGCATGCGAATAGCACAAGTAATCTCACTAAATGTCGGCTCTTCAATAAATGGTTCAGCAGTTTGATAAGAAGTATAATCCTCCTATATTGACGTTCCAGCATTAACATTCAGCAAGTTTGCAAAATATCTATGCCACCGAGCGAGAGCATCTTTTGACTTTGTTAATAGATTTCCACTCTCATCTGTTATGGTTGCCGCTTGCTTGTGTCTGGGCACCTCGCTTGGTTTTGATCATCCAGTACATCTCCCTTCCATTATTCGTCACCTTATTTCTCTCTATACTAGCCACTTTCTTATTAAGATACTTCCACTTTTCTCTGCATAGACATGTATTCACCACTCTTCTCACCCTCTCATATGCAGCTTTCTTCCTGCTATCCATTAGGTAGTTCAATAGTGCTTCCCTTTGTTTCATTACAGCTTCTTCACACTCTCTATTAAACCATGCTTTTTCTCCTCCTCTTTCTCTTTTCCACAGTTCTCAAGCAGCTAACATGACTGTATTTTTGATGGTGTCCCACATCTCATCCGGATCATTCTCTTCCTCCTGTAACTCCCCCGAATGATTCTGCAACTCTAACTGGAAAGTTAGAGTTGCAGAATCATTGCCTTCCACTGTTTTCAACTTGTCCAGGTCCCATGCCAATCGTATGGTAGGACACGTGGGCTTCTGAACCGCAATTCTATGCCTGAAATCGTAGGCTACCAGATAGTGGTCGCTATCTCCATCTGCTCCTCTGAAACTTCTCACATCCGAGATGGAACTGTGGTGGTGTCGATACACTAGTGTATGGTCTATTTGGTTAGCTGTTCTACTATTCGGCGATCTCCAGGTCTGCTTGTGGACGTCTTTATGTGCAAACATAGTGCTCTTTACAAAGCATCCCTTAGCGGCGGCAAAACTCGCAATTCGGATCCCATTATCATTGCATTCCTCATGTAGGCTCTCACTACCCACGAAAGGGTGCCACACATGCTCTCTCCCCAGCTTCGCTCTGAAATCTCTCACTACTAGCTTGACGTCATAGTAGTATGGTAGATTAGCACAAGTAAGCTCATGCACTTCGTAGAAACAATCTTTAGCTTCTTCCGAGCTCTTTTCAGTAGGCGCATAACAGTTCACAATAGACACATTTTGAAAACATCCCTTAACTCTAATAGTACACAGCCGATTGTTCACAGGTTTAAAATCTAAAATATTACACAAAACTTTATTGCTAACTAAAAACACAGTTCTGAGTACTTTTCGTCCTCTGTCGTCACCACTATAGTATAGCGTGTACCCTTGATTGCGGGTCGAGCCATGTCCCAATGGCCAGGACCTGCACTATATATAATACAGCACTATATATTAACACTATATATGATACATAAACAATTAATGTGCTATTTTATGCTGCTTATGTATTGAGTGCCAATGAGTAATTAGAGGATTTAATCTAATTAGACTTAACTGCAATGAAAATTACCTTGTATAGTTTAAAAAAAATGATTATGCCTTATAGATGTAAGCCAAACAAAGTAGTTTTATAGTTTTTATGCTAGCATTAAATTAGCACACTGCCCTAACAGCGTATTTTCAAATGATAAAGGAAATTTATTCATTCACTAGATGCACAAACTAACAGATTTAGGTAATGAAAAAAAAAAAAAAATTTAATGACTTGAAAGAACATTGCATTTGAATTTTTATATACCATTAAGAAATTTCACAGATACCTAATTTTATATATAAAACTTTATGGAAAAAAAATTGAAATTGGCATGCTGCATATAGCAAACGGTTTGTAAAAATATGCAACTTGATGCAGAAAGGACATAATACAGGAATACCTTGTATAGCGCGGTTTTGGTCTAACGTGGTTTTTATCATCATCATCATCAAATTCCTGCCATGTACCCTCAAGGGGTGTACAGGATATGACAGTACTACATGAAGAAATTACATCATTACTAACTTCCTATCTACAATTTTCCTCCAAATCAGTCTGTTACTTGTCAAGACTCCAACATTATCAGATCTTATATTTCTATCGTCTAAGGCACTTTGTACCGTATCAATCCACCTATATCTTGGTCTTCCTCTGGGTCGTTTTCCTGCCAACCTGGCAGAGAACACTTGTTTTGCTAATCTTTCCTCTCCCATTCTTTTTAAGTGACCATACCATCTGAGATTAGCTCTGCTAACGCATTCCTGGATGCTGACAATGTCAAGTTCTTTCCTAATATCCTCATTTTTAATATGATATTGCCATTGATGCCATCTGTTCACGCCTCTAATCTTTCTCAGGACTCTCATATCTGCGGTCTCTAGTCTTTGGTCAAGTGTTTTACTTCTGACCCAGCTCTCAGATCCATAAGTTAAAATTGGTTTGAACACAGTCTTGTATACAGCTAATTTAGTGTTCCGACTAATTTCTTTCTTATTCCATATGAATTTATTCAACTGACTTCCGACCATACCAGCTTTGCTGATTCTGTTGTCTATTTCTATATTTAGTTTACCATCTTCAGTAAAAATTGTGCCTAAGTAGCTGAAATGTTTTACTTGTTCCACAGGTTCTCCATTCACAACACAGTTGACATTTTCAATGATTCTGCCTATTTTCATTGTCTTTGTCTTTTTATTGCTGACCTTCATACCATATCTTTTACAACAGCTATTCAATTTAGTCAGAGAATCTTGCAGACTTGTAGCGGATTTATTTAGAAGTATAACATCATCCGCATAAAGCAAAGAGCTGACATTAACATCTCCAATTTTGATATCAGGTTTAATACCACATTTCTTCATAATGTGATCCATATAGATAATGAATAACAGAGGGGATAATGTACATCCTTGTCTCACACCAGATTTAACATTAAACCATCTTCCTGAACTTCCTTCAATTCTAACTGCTGACTCACAACTCAAATAAAGACTAAGTATTGCTTGATATAATGCCCCATTGACACCATATAACTGCAGCGTATTGAATAGCTTCTCTCTTGGCACCTTGTCATATGCCTTTTCCAAATTGACAAAACTTAAATACAGATCTTTGTTATATTCCCATGCTTTCTCGACTATTTGTCGTAAAGTGAAGATCTTATCCTGACAGCCTCTATTTGGCCTGAATCCAGCTTGTTCTTCACCGTGCTTTTCTTCCACAATTCTTCTCAACCGTTTCTCAAGTATACTTGCATAGATCTTGCCAGGAACACTCAGTAGGGAAATACCTCTGTAATTCTCACATTCAGTTTTATTTCCCTTTTTATATATGGGTACTATGAGAGCTCTACTCCAATCATCGGGAATTCGTCCCTCTGTCCAGGCTTTCTGAACTATGCAGTGCAGCCACTGTAAGACTCTTATACCACCATACTTCAGCATTTCTGGTCGAATATCATCTACTCCTGCTGCCTTTCCACATTTCAAGCCTTTGATGGCTTTTTCTACTTCAAGTATGGATATGTATTCCTGACTGCATGCCTGGTCAGTGTTTTTTATCACTGTGCTGTCATCACTGCTTGTTTCATTTAGCAGTTTTTCAAAGTAATTACTCCATACTTCAAGGATATCTTTTTCTCCTGTTTTCATTTCACCTTTATCATCTCTAATTCCTTTTACAGCACTCTTTCCTCCATTCCTAAGCTTCTTCAACAATCTCCAGAATATTTTGCCACCTTCTTGATATTTATTTTCTATATTCTTGCCAAAGTCCTCCCATGACTTTTGTTTAGCTAGTTTTACACACTGTTTAGCTTTCTTACATTTGTCTCTGTATTCTGTAAGAGTAAAAGCTGACTTATTTGCCAGGAACTTTTGATATGCTTTCTTCTTTTCCTTCACTGCCTCTTTAACTTCCTGTGTCCACCAGGGAGTTCTGATTTTTTTATCTTTGCACACAACCTCACCACATGCCTCTCTGGCAGAATCAATCAATGTTTCCTTCAGAGTTTGCCACTGAATCTCCAAGGTTTGATTCCTGTTCTCAAACTCTTTCATTTTCTTTTCAATAATATTTCTGTATTTTAGTCTACAGTTTACATCTGAGAGCTGCTCAACTTTTATTCGCTTTAAAACTTTCTTACATGTTATTCTTTTCAATATGAAATTCAATTTTATCCTGCTCAAGACTAAATAGTGATCACTTCCAATTTCAAATCCTCTGTACACTCTGGTGTCCTGCACCAGGGAGAAAACATCACTATCAACAATAACATAGTCAATGAGACTTTTCTTATTCCTAGCCTCTTCTCTCCATGTGAATTTGTGCACATTTTTATGTTGGAACATGGTGTTAGTAATAACCAGTCCATGTCCTGAGCAGAAATCCAACAGATATTTGCCATTATTATTAGCTTTGCTCTTTTCTCCAAATTTTCCCAAAATATTTTTGTATGTCTCACAATCATTTCCTACTCTACTATTTAGATCCCCAACAAGGACCAACTTTTCCTTTTTCATTGTGTCAGTTGCTTTTTCTAAAGCGTCAAAAAATTCCTCCACTTCTACCTTAGTAGAACCTTCTGTGGGACCATAGGCACAAATAAGTCTCATTGTCCAGTTCCCCATTCTCATATTTGCCCACATTACTCTACTTGAGACTGACTGCCATTCAAGAAGATTAGCCTCATATTTTGTGTTGAATACTATGGCTACTCCTTCTTTTCCTTGATTGTTATTGCCTGAATATAACATTTTGTATTTATTGCTCAGAAAGATCTCACCAGTTTTGGTCTTTTTTGTTTCAGTCACCCCTATTATGTCGATCTGGTACTTATCTAATTCCTCAGCTAGCTCCATTTCTTTGCCATTCAGGCTTCTTACGTTGATAGTACCGATCTTTAACTCTGGTGATGTTGAGTTGGGGTTTGTTTTCAGATTTGTTCCAGTAGCTGACTTTTCGCTGTTCGCCCTGGTTCCCTGGCGAAAACAACGGGGGCCTTGTTTAACCGGGCGACGCCCCAGCCGGCATGAAATTTTGTGATGTTGTACCATCATTTTTTATTTTGGTTTAACCAATAAGAATACAATTTGGTCGGCTAAATCCCAAATTGCCAGCCCATCCTCGTTCGTTCAGTATCAAAGTAGATACCCAACAGGGTGAACCACGAGAAGGTGAGGATTGGACATTAGGTCAGAAGCCCTGGTCGTTTCTCTGCATTCCTTTAAAGGCTATGTGTAGGTCTCCTCTCAGTTATACAGCTTTGACCCTTAAGCACCCCCGTGGTTTTTATTATTACACTTATTATTATAACACTAAAATTGTCAACACTGTCCGACGACTCCTGGGTGCCGCAAGTGACAGTCGAGAACCACGTTTATGCAGTAGTTATTCGATTGGCTCTCATTTAGACACGTTCTTTCCCCGCGGCATTTTATTATTTACGTTAATATTAGTATTTAATATTTTTTTATTATTTAAGTATGAGTGAAAAGAGGCATAACAAAGAAGACACTGTTGGAGTAACAAAAAAAACGCAAGTGGTTGACATTAAAGAAGAAACTTGAAATTATAAAATGTCACGAGAATGGTGCTTCGTTTGCTAAAATAGCACATGAGAATTCAATGAATGAGTCATCTGTACGAACAATTATTCAGAGCAAAGAAAATATTAAATAATATGGAATGAGCACCGCTTCTTATATGTCAAAAGTGATCACGAGAAATTGATCTTCTACAATGGAAAACATTGAATGCCTTCTAATGATCTGGATTGAAGATTGTAATCAGAAAAATATTCCTTTTAGTGAAATGATAATCCAGGCAATAAGTCTATATGACAAAATAAAAGAAAATGAAAGTGAAAATGAAGGAGGTACAACCAGTGAAACTTTTATAGCAAGTCGCAGGTGGTTCTGCAATTTCAAAAAAACATATGGGACTCCATAACGTAAGAATCCAAGGTGAAAGCACAAGTGCCGACACTAAAACTACAGAATTATTTCCCAATGAATTGAAGGAGCTTATTAAGAAGGAAGACTACACAGATGATCAAATTTTTAATGCCAACAAGACTGGCTTGTTCTGGAAAAGAATGCAATCGCACACATTTTTAGCAGAGAAGGAAAAAAAACAAGCTGGGTAAAAAGTATCAAAAGACTGATTGACACTTTTACTAGGAGGTAATGCATCAGGTGATTTAAAATTGAAGCCACTGTTAGTGTACAGAGTGGAAAACCCAAGAGCTCTTAAGGACTTTACAAAGAGCAATTTACCTGTTCATTGCCATTCGAATAAAAAAGTGTGGGTGACTCGTTCAATTTTCGAAGACTGGTTTAAAACTTGTTTTTGTCCTGAAGTTAAAAGCTATTGTAAAAAGAATGATATTCCTTTCAAAATTTTGCTTTTATTAGACAATCCGCCAGGCCACCCAACTCTATTGACTGACTTAGATGAAAATATCAAGAATTCATTTTTTCCCTCCGAACACAACACCAATTCTGCAGCTAATGGATCAAGGCGTTATCTCCACTTTCAAGGCTTACTATATAAGACGAACTTTTACTCAAGCTATTCAGCAGAAGAAGATTCTTGGACTTTGAGTGAATTTTGGAAGAAATTTAACATAAAAGATGCCATTCAAAATATTTATGAATCTTGGCAAGAGTGACTCAAAGCAACATGAGAGCCATATGGCATAATATCTTGCCATATTGTTCAAAGGACTTCGTTGCCTTTGCAACACAGAAAGAGGAAATCTCAACAGAAATTGTGCAGATGAGCAAAGATCTTGGTTTTACAAGTTTAAATTGTAACGATGTGAACGAATGTATTGATTCTCATTCAAATGATCTGGATGATGAAACCCTTTTGGAGTTGGAACAACAGCGAGCCTATGAAGCAGAAGAAGACGAAGATGACACCACTGATGTCATGGTTGAAGAATTTTCCTTTGCTGACCTTTCAACTTTTGTGAGAAAAATCGATGAAGCCTCCTACTTTCTCATAAACGCCGACCTGAATTTGGAAAGAAGCATCAAAGTGAGACAAAGTCTCAATAATGCCATCAAATGCTACAGAGATCTAGTACTTGAAGAGACAAAGAAGACAAGGATGGTTCAACGAACACTAAAAGACTACTTTAGTAAAAAGTAAATTACTGTATGTTAAAATTGAAGCAATATTTGTTTTGTTTTTTACAACTTTTATATCAGTTTAGAAGGATTTTATTTGTTATTTAGTTAATAAAAATAACAATTTTTTTTCATTTTTAAACATTTTTATTATCTTAAATTTTTGTAATAAACAAATTAAATTGTAAACCTTTATAAATAGACCTTGAACAACGTGGTTTTGCATAGTGCGAACGCTTCTTGGAACCAATTAACCATGCTATACAAGGTATTCCTGTATATTGTAAAGATTTCCTGCCCAGCTTGAATGTGTTAATATTTTAGACTACTTTCAATCAACCGCTTTCTTTTACCATCAAGTTTCTGACAGTAAAAGAAAGCGGTTCAATGCAAAAACCAGTGTGATATGTCAGTTTTAACAACAAATAAATTTAGTTTGAGATTACCATTTTTTTTTTTTAATTTTCAAAAAAATATTTTCAAACATCCCAACTAGAAGTCATGATCAGCTCTTTTGTTCTGCTACAGCACTTCTGTGTCAACCCACATATCTTTCTATAGTTATTTTTCCTCATTTTTAAATTTCTACCTGAGTACTTTAGATCAGCCTTGTTTCCTAAGAATTAATATGCAACTATTGAAGAGAAGTAACAAATTTCTACAGCTGTCTCTTAACACTCACTTATTCACTCCCCCTCACACACATGTGCAATGGATTTGTGTGAAAGTCTATTTAAAAATTAATATATAGCATGTTACATATAAATACAATTATAAATATAATTGCATACACTATATTTTTCTAACAGTTTAGATTCTTGTGAAGAATTTCACATACAAATACCTTATCCATCTACGTTGACAGATGCTGATTTTGGTCCATCACCTCGCCTGAAGTATCCATTGGTTGTTTTTCAAGTCATCAGTTGCAGTTCTGAGAATGATGAGTATGACGTGGTAAGCATTTTTTTGTATTTTCATCAACATATATAAAGCTTTATATAAAGTTTTTCCATAGTTTTTTATATTTTTAACTATAGTCTTTCTTTCTGAGAGATTTTTGCACTATTAAAAAACATGATTTTAAAATAACATATAGTTTTGTATGTGGTGTTTTGTTTGTGTACGTTCCCCCCCCCCTCTCCCATATCATCAGAACCCATGAGAGGCTGAATAAGACAAGTACTTAAGAAAGTATGCCTCTTGAACAGCAGAGAAAGTACAGGTAACTCCCGTATAACACTGCATTCCTACAACACAGTTTCGCTCTAACGCAGTTCGAGAATTGGGGAAAATCTCCATATAATACGCATTCCTACAACACGTTCTTGCTCTAACATGGTTCGAGAATTGGGGAAATCCCGTACAACACAGGACATGATGAGAACTTTTAAGAGCAAGCACCATCTCTTTCAATACTTTTCATTTGAGAGTGTATGTTGTGTCAGATTTCTGTGCAGAATTTTAGAATTTATTGGAATTTTAAATTCATTTTTTTTCATAGAGTATTAAACATATTTTAAGACTTTCACTGTTTTCTTCTTTGTACTATTCTTTGTATGTATTTTTGAATCTTTTTTAAAGAAATATTAAATATTTCTTTTTTGTGAATTAATTTGTAGCCCTAAACAATGTCTGCTGGAAATAAAAAAGTACCCCTGAAAAGACATTTCATCTCGCTAGAATTAAAAATACAGATTTTGGATCATCTTAAAAAAGGGGGGGAAATATCATATGTTGCAAAAACTTTGGATTTAAATGAAGCAACAATCCAGACCACACAGAAAAATGAACGGAAAATTAGAGCTTCCATTGTTGCAGGTTGTTCTATCTCCACAAATATGACAGCTCGTTCCAAAGCACAATACTTGAAAAAATGGAAAAAGCTCTTAGCATTTGGATTGATGACTGCTCAAAAAAACAGATCCTACTGGACACCAATTTTTAAAGCTTTAAACATAAAGTGGTTGCACCAGGTTTTAAAGCATCAAAAGACCGTGTAACATTACTTATGTGCAGTAATGCTTCAGATGATCACATGGTAAAACTCATGCTAGTTTATAAATCCCTCAATCCTCGTGCAATGAAAAACCTTAAAAAGAGTGCTTTACCAGTATATTGGACGGCAAATAAGAAACCTTGGGCAACTACTGATTTATTTAAAAAATGGTTTCTAAACTGTTTTTTACCAAGTGTGGAAATCTACTTAAAGCAGAAAAATCTAGATTTTTAAGTTCTACTGATATTAGATAATGCACCCAGCCATCCGATAGATTTAAATCACCCAAATGTTAAAATAATTTCCTTACCACCAAATACAAATTCATTACTTCAACTGCTAGATCAGGGAATTATAGCTACATTTAAAACTAATTACATCAGGAAATCATTGCAATGGGTTTTGAACAAAGTCGACGAATCTTTCAAAGTCATGGAAGCATGGAAACTTTTTACAATTTTGGACTGTATTAATCTCATAGCTTCATCAAAGAAATAAAACTGACAACATTAAATGCCTGTTGGAAAAATATATGGCCAGAGTCAATTCAACGGGAAAATTTTATTGAGCCAGCAGAAAACAGAATGGATGCAATAATAGAACTTGCTAAGTCTCTAGGAGAGGAAGGTTTTGACAGTATGAATGTCGAAGATATTCAAGAATTACTGGTGGAAGAAGAGACTGATGAAGCAAATTTGGTGGAAATGGCATCTGGGATAAACCAAATTAATTCAGGGGATGATAGCACAGATTTAAACGATGAAGTTAAACATTTTATCCTAAAAAGCATAAAGAAACGCCTAGACTTAGCCAAACAATTGGAATTATATTTTCTAAATGAAGATCCTTCCACTGAAAGCATAAAATTTAAGAGAGAACTTCGCAAGTGCTTAGCTCCATACAACAAAATTTATAAAGGTCTCTCAGCTAAAAGCAAACAATCGAAAATAACAGATTTTTTGCTAAACGTTGAGCATAGAGCTCAAGATGCTGCTGAAGGAAGCTTAGAAGATGAGGATATTTTGCCAGAAAGAAAACGAAGAAAACATTATGTAATAATATTAATATGTAATACTTTTGATCAATTATTGTTTTCATAAACATACATTTCTCTTAGTTATAAAAAGAAAATAGTATAGTTTTTTTAATTTTTGGAACCTAACCCTGTTTATTGTACTAGTTCTTTGTCTCGTTAACATGAATTTGCATAACACAGCATTTTTTAGGAACCTAATGACTGTGTTATACAGGGGGGTTACCTGTACTTGGGGACAGTATGAGAAAGGCTGTTCCTGAGAACAGACGTAGATTGGATGAAAGAGGAGACATGCTGGTTTGGTGAGTTGAAGCCGAGATGTTTATGGATGTTGACTAGTAGCTCTTATGTTCTTACATGCTTAGTGGAGGAATTGGAGTGGCTTGTTAGGAACAGCACCCATGAAAATACCTCTGTAAAAGGCATAATTAGAAACAAAACGTGTATGAGAAAGTTGTTGGGGTGAGTTTAACAGTTGGGGGGTCATCTGTTAAGTAGACTGCCTTCTTCTGGATATCATTAAATATTTTAGGAAGGTTTTGGATGTACTAATGCAATGAAACATATATAATAAAGATGAAAAAAAAAACCAATGTGCTTTGTTAACATTGAAGTTCATAAAGTTCTCACCCAGCAGAGAATGGTAACATCAGTGTTTTGTATTGGCTGTGGACAATCTTGAAATGTGGATCATTTGTGTACTTACAAGATTCTAATATGAAGAGTATTGTCATCAGTAAAGCTATGGATAAGATTTGAGAAAGTCATTAATATACAGGAGGAAGAATGTGGGCAAAATATAGAGCCATGGGGTACTTTCGCATTGATGGAGAAACTCATCATCATCATCAAATTCCTGCCATGTACCCTCAAGGGGTGTACAGGATATGACAGTACTACATGAAAAAATTACATCATTACTAACTTCCTATCTACAATTTTCCTCCAAATCAGTCTGTTACTTGTCAAGACTCCAACATTATCAGATCTTATATTTCTATCGTCTAAGGCACTTTGTACTGTATCAATCCACCTATATCTTGGTCTTCCTCTGGGTCGTTTTCCTGCCAACCTGGCAGAGAACACTTGTTTTGCTAATCTTTCCTCTCCAATTCTATTTAAGTGACCATACCATCTGAGATTAGCTCTGCTAACGCATTCCTAATGCGTTAGCAGAGCTAATCAATGTCAAGTTCTTTCCTAATATCCTCATTTTTAATATGATATTGCCATTGATGCCATCTGTTCACGCCTCTAATCTTTCTCAGGACTCTCATATCTGCGGTCTCTAGTCTTTGGTCAAGTGTTTTACTTCTGACACAGCTCTCAGATCCATAAGTTAAAATTGGTTTGAACACAGTCTTGTATACAGCTAATTTAGTGTTCCGACTAATTTCTTTCTTATTCCATATGAATTTATTCAATTGACTTCCCACCATACCAGCTTTGCTGATTCTGTTGTCTATTTCTATATTTAGTTTACCATCTTCAGTAAAAATTGTGCCTAAGTAGCTGAAATGTTTTACTTGTTCCACAGGTTCTCCATTCACAACACAGTTGACATTTTCAATAATTCTGCCTATTTTCATTGTCTTTGTCTTTTTATTGCTGACCTTCATACCATATCTATTGCAACAGCTATTCAATTTAGTCAGAGAATCTTGCAGACTTGTAGCGGATTTATTTAGAAGTATAACATCATCTGCATAAAGCAAAGAGCTGACATTAACATCTCCAATTTTGATATCAGGTTTAATACCACATTCCTTCATAATGTGATCCATATAGATAATGAATAACTGAGGGGATAATGTACATCCTTGTCTCACACCAGATTTAACATTAAACCATCTTCCTGTACTTCCTTCAATTCTAACTGCTGACTCACAACTCAAATAAAGACTAAGTATTGCTTGATATAATGCCCCATTGACACCATATAACTGCAGCGTATTGAATAGCTTCTCTCTTGGCACCTTGTCATATGCCTTTTCCAAATCGACAAAACTTAAATACAGATCTTTGTTATATTCCCATGCTTTCTCGACTATTTGTCGTAAAGTGAAGATCTGATCCTGACAGCCTCTATTTGGCCTGAATCCAGCTTGTTCTTCACCAAGCTTTTCTTCCACAATTCTTCCACAATGATGGAGAAACTTGAAAACAGAAAACAATCCATTAACAGATGATTAACATTAAGATTAACAATCTTAACAGATGATCCCCCCCCCCACCTCTTAAACTTGCTCCATTATAAAACAATCCATTATTTGTGCTGCAGTTGTGCTTCGGTTGGATACAAGTGTCCTTCAGTGGTGTTATTGTTTGGAATTCTGTTGTATATATTGTGTTTTTGCTGCTGTTTGTTTCACTACTTCAGCGAATAAAGATGGCGTCCAACAAGAAACGTACGGCAGCGGCTCGTAGAACTTCTCTACGAAAGTCTGGCTCTGCTTTAGATTTTTCGCAGTGAATGTGTTGTGGAAACTGTTATATGTATGCACCGAGGAATGTGAAGGATCTGTGGACTGTTTGGCTAAATGAGAAGAATGAAAATGTCGAATTAAAATGTATGTGAGAAATGTCGGGATAGGCTGGAGCGATTAGGCATGGAAGCAGACATCGGGACCGTAGCTGATGAACTTCGGCAGGAGTTCAGGGAAAATGAAAAGTGACCTTCATCTTTTGCAAGAGGAATTGGAAGTGTTCAGTAAGGGGATTTTGGAAATTAAAACTAAATGGATTGAATAGAGAAATTAGGACTATGGAGATTACTCTAGCTGAAGTAACTAGAACGGGATTAAGTATGGGAGAGTCTTTGGCGATTGATGAAGAAATAAATAGTATGGGAGTGATTGGGAGTCAACAGAATGAAAGCACAAGAGGTCTAGAAGAAACGAGATGTCGTGAGAGTGAGGGAGTAAGTAAAAGAGTATTGAGTAATGAAACTGAGAGAGTCATGCTGAATAGCGTAGAAAATGAGGCCATGAGTGACTCTTGTTTGGACTTGAATGAAGTTATGAGTGGTAAAATATATGGTGATTCTATGATTAAGGGTATGGAGAGTGGTATGCCTGAGGAGTGCTTGGCTAGTGAAACAATAGAGAAGAGTGGCTTTAGCAATAAAGAGAGGGCATGATGAAGAACAGATGACAGTTATGGTAGGTACTAATGACCAGAGTGGTAGTATAAATCGGGTAGCAAAAGATTTAAGAACATTGTTAGATATCATGAAGAAGAAGAAAAGTGTCAATGGGAGGATAGTGTTTGTGTGCTGCCTCGTTTTGACAATTATGAGTTAAGTAGACAAACGATGATAATGAATGATATGATTGCAAGAATGTGCAAAAAAAGAGGTCTGGAATTTGTTGATGTCTGGAGTGTGTTTGAAGGCAAAAGACAGCTATATGCAAGAGATGGGTTGCATCTGAACGTGGAAGATCATAAGCGATTGAAGAAGTTACTGTTTTCTGAAAAAGTTGAAGTAATTGGGAAGAGAAACTAAAATTGAAAAGGATGAGTGTAAGAGGGAGAAACTTAAGCAGTGATTGTATAATTGTTGATCCTTATTCGTGGAATAAATTGCAGAATAGAGGGGATAAAAATCGCATGGGACTACTGAAATTAGTGACTTGTATATCAGTTCTAAAGCTGGTACAAGAACTAAAGGGAATCTGCAATTTTTGTATACCAATGCAAGAAGCATTCGAAATAAGAGGGAAGAATTTTTGGCATTAGTCAGTGCAATCTCACCAAAAGTTGTAGGCATTATTAAACTTGGTTGTCAGCAGAAGATGTGGTCACTGGAATTGAATGCGATGGGTACAGTATTTTCAGGGAGGATAGAGAAGGTAGAATGGGTGGAGGAGTACTGTTGATGATAGCTAATGAGTTGCAGTCAAAGAAAGTAGTATATCAAGATGATAGTACATTTGAGGTGGTTTGGTGTGAAATACATTGGTTCAGAGGTTATATGCATAAGTAAGGTGTCCTCGTTACCTCCAATTGGTGAGAGCGATCATGTGGTATTGACTTGGGAGGTTGCAAAATTTATGGATTTCCCTCTTAAGGAGGAGTATATACGGAACTACAGGTTAGGCATTTATAACAAGCTTCGGAGTGAGCTTGCAGCAGTCCCATGGCAGAACATATTGCAGGGGAAAGATGTTAGCAGTGCATTGGATAAAATCCACAGGTTTCTGAGGAAGTCAATATCAGATTGTGTCCCCATGGTCAGGAAGACAAACAAGGTAGGTGTTAAATGGATGAGTAGTAGTATCAAGCTTGATCTGCAAAAAAAGAAAATGTTATGGAGAATTTACAAGGGGAAAGGTGATCTGTACACCCATGAGCAGTACTAGGCACAAGCTAGGAAGGTTACCTGCATAGTAAGAAAAGCTAAAATAGATTATGAGAAGACCTTAGCCAAAGCGATCAAGAGTAATCCCAAAGAGTTCTTCTGCTATGTGGCAAGTAAAGGAAGAATGACTTCTGAAGGATAACTTTAGTGGGTGATGATGATGGTATCGAGGTGACAAAAACAGATGTAATAGTCGAGTTACTGAGTGATCACTTTTCAAAAGTCTATCATCCAAGTGAGGATATCTCTATACCTGTAGCAATACCTAATGTGAGAATTGAAGCTAAAGAATCAGAGGTATTAAATATATTGCAAAATTTAAATGCAAACACTGCTGTAGGCTTAGATGGAATATCAGCTCATGTGTTGCGTGAATGTGCAAATGAATTGTCAACCCCTCTTACTTGGATATTTAATTTAAGTTTGAACTCTGGTATGGTTCCATAGGGAGTGGAAGGAAAGCAAAGTAGTTCCTTTGCATAAAGGTGGCTCTAAAACTGCAGTAGTTAATCAACCAATCACCATCTCAGGAGTGGTGTAAAAGTTTTGGAAAAGTTGGTTAAAGACAAAATTCAAGAATGGGTGGATTAGGACATGATACTCTAAAGGGGCCAACATGGTTTTGTTAAAGGTTGATCCTGCCTTAGCAATTTATTTGCTTTTTATAATAGAATGACATCTGAGTTGGACAAAGGAACTGGCTTCACAGTGGATTTTGCAAAGGCTTTTGACAGGATATATGGAATACTGTTGTGCAAATTGGAGCAGATGGGGATGGATACTAAACTGGTGATGTGGATAGGAGAATGGCTCATGGAGAGATATCAGAAGGTGGTGTGTGTGGATCAGCAGAATCCAGGCAGGTGACCAGTGGTATGCCTCAGGGCTCCGTTCTTGGGCAATTGTTTAATTTGTACATAAATAATATAGTAAATTGCTTAAAGGAAGATATTCAGTTGTTTGCTGATGATGCAAAGTTGGGTAGCGCAATAAAAAATCAAGCTGATGTTTGAGAGTTTGCAGGATGATTTAGATAATCTGGTAAAATGGGCAAAAGGAAATGGATGTCAGTTCAATGTGGAAAAGTGTAAAGTCATGCATTTTGGGATTAAAAGATTACCAGCTGTGTACTACATTGATGGAACGGTACTCCAAGAGATTGATGAGGCTAGGGATAGGGGTTGGTAGATAGGGAGATGAAGTTCAGGGGACACATTGCTAAGGTGTCCAAGATTGCACATAGGATTACTTGGTTATTGAGGAACACACTAACATCCAGAGATAAAGAGGTTATTATTCCCCTTTATAAAGCATTGATACTTCTACATTTGGATTACTGTGCTCAGGTCTGGTCACCTGGATTCCTTGGAGATGAGGTGGTTATGGAAAGGGTTCAGAGAAGAGTGACTAAGTTGGTGAGTGATGTAAAAAATACTCCCTACATTGATAGATTGAGAACTTGTGGATTGCAGAGGATGGTTGATAGGCATTTAATCTTGGGGGTGGGGGGGAGTGCACTCATGATTTAATCTTGGGGGGGGCGAGTTGAGTAGACTATTTGAGAATGCACACTACATTGCTTACGACCTATGAATGAGCATCTGCAGTGATCGCCAATACATGATACCCATGATCTCCTCTGGCCCGGCTCGGGCAAATGAAGTAATGCTCAGTCCGCAAGAGCACTACTCGTTCGCCTTGCATTCACAGCGGCCGGGATTCCCAAGAGCTATAGGGTATTCCCACCTTACGTGGCCGCTAATTCATAAGTAGTATAGAAATAGAAGACACAACATAAATAAAAAAAATGAATTTTAATTAGGAAAAGAGTTTTGAAAATTTTCTAGTGTTTTTTTCCTTTTTCTTTTGGGGAGGGGGCAGAGCCCTTTGGCCCTCCTCCCTGGGTGCACCACTGGGCAGAGAAGAGGGGATATGATAGAAACATTTAAATTGCTAAAAGGATTTTATAAGATTGATGCAGGGGAAATGTTTCAGCTGTGTGATAGTGATGGAAGAACAAGAGGTCATCCTTGGAAATTAAGGAAAAGTGTGGTTAACAAGGGTGTGAGAACAAGATTTTTTGCATGGAGGGTGGTGAATGAGTGGAATGCATTGTGTGACTCAGTTGTAAGTTCTTCGTCTGTAAATGAATTTAAGAACAGATATGATAGATATTGTTTTGATAGTTTGGGTCTCCCGCAGTGAGTCTACTGACTCCATGGAGATACCCATAATAGTAATAATAATCTCTGGGATAAAAGATCAGAGAAGCAAGCTTTTTCTTTATATTGTGTCATGATTTGCCTTGGTTATCTGTACAAAACTGGGAAAAGACTGCCATGAGGTGAAAACTTATATTTGATGATATTATCTCATCTTAATGTGAGATAATTTTTATGTTGAGCCCATACACGAGAGGTTGTTGATCAATCTATAGTACGTCAGTACTGTATATGGCTAGTGGTTTGGGAAAGGAGATACTTGTTTATGTTTGATTTAAATGACGTTATATTGTATTCCTTGGGAAATACATTGGGGGAGGGGGATGTTCCACAGTACAGTAGTAGCAGGAATGAAGGAGGAGGAAAAAGAACTTGTTCTGTGGGTTTTAAGGTATACTGCAAAAGCTGTTGGGTGGAAGCTGTACATATTCCAACAGGAAAAGTACTGAGTGGGGAAATTATTGATGCTGTTTCAGATGAACATTTGCCATGGAAATATTTATAGAATACATAAGTTGCAGAGACCAAACATCTTTGTGAAAGTGGGAGGAATGAGTTGGTAAGCAATGGGTCATTTTTCAATCTAATTGCTCTCCTCTGTTTTGAGTCGAGCATTTTGAGGGAGCGTTTAAGAGCCCCACTCCAAATATGAGAGCTGGGAAGATTTGTGATTTGTATAAGGTTAGAAGTTAAAGGGTTTTAACTTCTATTACTTCACCTCTGAACAGCTGTTCAGAGCTGAAGTAATGTCTTGAGTGAAAGAGAAATATCCTAGTTTTTTGGAAGTTGAGAATGCAACAGTTGTGATGTGTTTGTTTATGGCAGGATAGGCTTGATATCAGGGTAATTCCAAGAAGAGATATCTCATCTTGTCTGGAAATTTGAGTGTTATCGAAAATAATACTGGAGGAAAATGGTTCGTTTTTTTGTGAGAAATAAGACAGAACTGGATTTTACTAGCATTGAAGTTGACAAGGTTATCTGAGCCCCATTGGAGGATGGCTTGAAGATCAGAATTGAGGGCAGTGGTAGTTGATGTTCTGTAGGTTGAGGTGAGTTGTGTAGAGTAAGGTTTATCAAATGAAAGGGAGGGGTGCAATGTGCTGTCATCTGCAAAACTGTGTATTGAGTTGCTGGTCAACTGAAGTAGGTCATTGATATACAGAAGGAAGATGGTTGGTGAGAGAAAGAATCTTGTGGAACCCTGGCATTAGTTGTATGGTGAGAGGTTAAGGAACTGTCTACCATCACACAATAGTGTGTCCAGTCAGAAAGCTGGCAATCCAACTGTAGAAAGTCCTGAGACAGTTCAAATGATGAGAGTCTGCTTAGCAAGGTTTTATGCTAAACCCTGTCAAAAGCTTTGGAGATATCAAGTGCAGCCACTTGATATTCACCAAATTTCTCCATGGCATTTGTCCAGAGAGATGGGTGACACATGAGAGTAGATCTCCTGTTGATCGGCAGCAACGGAATCCATACTTGCAGTTGTTTATTAGGTGGGTGCCTTCAAGGTAGTGTAGGAGTTGGGAATTGATGATTTTTTCCATTACTTTAGACAAGACTAAGGGTGAATGAGATAGGATGTGGTAGTTAGATGGCAGTGATTTGTCACCCTTCTTGGGAATGGGTTGAGTATAGGCCAATTCCAGGCTGTGATAGATACCAGTGGAGTGAGAGAGAGAGAGAATGTACAGGCAGCATAGGATAGGAGTCAGTTCTGGTGCACAAACATTCAGGAAAATTGAAGGAATGCCATTGGGGACAGGAGACTCTTTTGGTATCTAAATTAGAGAATACATTTCTGATCTGTTTTTGGCAAAAGGATACAGGGGGCATTGTATGTTGGTCACCTGGAATATTGAAGAACATTTACCATTGTCAGTCACGTGTGCATTAGAGGCAATGTGTGAAGCCAGGAGATTGGCTTTTTCTGTAGGTTATGATGCAATTGAGCCGTCTGGGTATGATAGGGGTGGGAATAGTGTTGGATAAAAGTTACAACCAATTGCTTTGGCAAGAGACCAAAAGGCATGGCTGCCATTTGGGCAGGCTGCAAGTTTCCTGCTTTTTTGCCCCTTCAAATTCTGTTTTGGAAGCATTGATAGTTTCATCTACTTCAGGCTTGGGTATAAGCATTGAAGGAGGATGGAGTTCTTTATGTAAGCCAGTTGTGGTATGCTTGATAGTTGGAAGGACAGAAGTTGCACCCGTTATCCTTGGCAAGAGACTCTGCTGTTTGACTTGATCCATTTGTGATGGCATTAAGATCCCATTTGGAATTCTAATGCCATAGGATTTAACAATGGCAAAGCAGTTAAAGATTTTTATGTGTAACTGTTTTATCATAGTTATTAAAAAACTAAGGCTTGCAATTTTGATTGGGGTTGAATAAAGGTCCTGATTCCTGCCAACATTATAATTCTCAGGTTTTCATATGGAGCAGTCATTTGGGTCAGAAGAGCAGACACAGTAATCGCTCCATGGAAGAGAGTAGAAATCAGACATCGTCCCATTTGACACAAATGTAGTGCTATTGGGCCATGAGGATGAGAGTTGCTGCATGAAGACTTGGACATGATTATTTTCTGAATTAATAGAACTGATATCTTCAGTATACCTATATGTATATGAGGAGGGGCTGAAAAGTTCTGTTAAACACATAGAACAGAAATGATATTAAAGCAACTGATATAACTACAAGAAAGAACATATCTTAAAACCCTTTAACCTCCATGTTTCATCTGATTGTAATAATTGCTCTTTTAGCTGAAAAATGGCTGAAAAACAAGTAAAGTAAACAATTTTACATTAAGATAGCTACTGAACAAAAGTGTCAGTATTTAAAAACAAGGGGCACAATTTATAGAAATGGATTTAAAATGGGTACACACATATGGAAAAAGATTGGGAACCACTGTTCTAGGTGTTTATCAGAACTCCCTCCTCCTCATATAATGGTATATTCATCTTCACTTTCAGCTGTAGTAAACATAGATCACTCATTGATGTTGTCTGCTCTTTTGCAGTGTCAGTACTAGCTCCACTAACTTCTGCATTTAATAATAATAATTAAACTCATTGCTTATTCATTTTGGTGACTAAATAATTACATTAATACCTATACTGTGCTGTAATAACCAGGAGTCATGCCAGTTAACTAAAATAGAGGCTGTCCCATAGTTTTGCCAGACATCATTTTTCCATATTAACTAAAGTTTTTAAATAATAATAAGAATAATAAAATAAAACTTCAATCTAATGCAAATTATAAATATCTTGATGGTCTGGAGAACCCCAAGTTTTTAAATTCTGCACAATGCAGTTTAAGAAACATTGTCACACACAGTCTCATGTATGGAGTTAATATAAACACATACAGGATGCTGCATGAGTTTAATATTGAGAAAAATCTGTTCACTTTCTTAAAATATTTCTGTAGTCATAGAATGATACCTTTATTAGGTGTCATTGTGAATAGGGTCTTTAATTACCAGATTATACTTTGCTGTACAGGTTTACTGCAATATTAATTGCAGTGACTTCAATCATGCTTAGTTTTCCTTTTAAATGACATGAATCTAAGCATAGTGCAGTATTTCATCACTAGTAATCCATTCCAAATTTCTTCACACCAATTCTCATTTCTGCTTTTAATACATGCAGCATTGAATAAGTGAAAATGGAAGAAAAAGTGCATGTGTTTATGCAGTTGCACTATTTTTTTGTTTCACTGATTCAATCATACCTTAGTCCTAATTAGGTCAATTAATTGCTACTCTTCTGTATTTCATATCTTTAGTAAAGAATTATTGACTATCATGAATTTTAAATTTATTTTTTTAAATTTAATTGAATAGCTGAAACCCAGATATACTCATATTTTTCCTCTTTGTGCAGGTAGCCCTGATCAGTGTTGTCCATATCAAAGATTCATTATGCAGCATGGATACCTGTGTTTTTGCTCAGTATTTGAAACAAGCTAATGGACAAACGTCTTCATTGAAAGTGAGTTTCTTTATTCCCACTATAAATCTAATTTGTTTCATCTTATCTTGAACAACTTATGTCAACTGTTCTGCTTAATAGTGTGTATATAATGGGGCATAATTCTTCTCTGTTATATATATATATATATATATTATTATTATTATGTGACACCTCCAGGGAGTTCAAAGCCTCATCGAGGGAGAGTGTGCCAACAGCATCGAACGATTGACCCCTTCCAACTACTAACTGCGCTTAACTTTTTTCATGAGCCATTAGTAGTGGAGGCTCTACCAATCAACCAACCTTTGCTGGCTAAATTACACACACACGTATATACTAGGGGGGCTCTTCCCCCCCTAGTTGCCTACGGCACCCCCCCACCCAGAGTTCTGGGCTGGTAAGCTGGTAAGACAAAAAACATGACATAAAAACGTTTCAAATTTCGGCTTATCTTTTTATATATATAGAGTAGATATATAATTTTAATTACATATTTTTAAAGATATGACTTTTGTTTTATATTAAGAATTGTTCTTGGTTATGTTGAGTGAAACATTATGAATTTTTGACATAAGGTGATGACATTATCATTAAAACAGATTTAATTTCATATCTCAGGAGCTTCTAGTTTAGAAGCTGAAATTCACAGTACCTTATTTGTGTGTTTCAATGGCCATTTTCAAGTGATTCTGAATTCACTGAGAAACAGCTATCTATGAATTTGTTGATCTGAATTTAATTGCAATGGTAATAGGAGGGAGAACAGCTGCTAAACTATTGTGAGTGTCAGTTTACAGTAGACCAGAAATGGCTCTTCAGCAGAGAACAGAATGAAATCGTTTTGTCAAAAGCACTTGGAATTAAATGAAACAAGCATAGATGTGATTTTTTTGTACTGAGTTCTTAACTAGAGTAAGTTAAATGGATTTTACTGGTCTGGTAAAATCCAACTTCTAATCTGTCCCTCCAACTAAAAATAAAAAAAAGTCACATCTATGCTTGTTTCATTTAATTTTTTTAATTTTAATTCTTTAATTAATTAATTTAATTCTAGCTTTCGATAAAACCATTTCACTTCACAGTTTAGCTCAAGTATATTTGTTTCAAATATAGACAAAGCTCTTTCCCATATTTATTATCATTTGTTCAGGGACCAGAGAAAGACTCGTGGAGCCATATCCTTTCTCTCCCCCCCCCCATGCCAGTATGGCCTCAAGTAGTAGATGATTTGAGAGATATGCAATAACTGCTGTGCACAGGAAAGATAATGTTATTGCATTTATGTTCAAGACTTTAGGCAAAATGCTCTAAATTACTTGAGGAAGTTTTTTCACTTGTTTGCTGATTTTTACCAGGATAAGAGGCATAGGCTATTTATCAGCTCAGAACATATGGCTATCTAGTTCTCAGTTCTAGATGTCTCTTGTGACTTCCTCAGTGGTTATAGATTCTGTTATACTACACAGTAGCACCTTTAAGTTCTTTTTAATTCTTAAAGCAAATTTGCATTACTGGGTGTTTTTATCATCCAAAAATTTAGTGAGGGCACAGCAGTTGATTACATTGTCTTGCTGTATTTGGGTCCCCTTATCTGTATTCCTGGCTTTTTTTTTTTTTAATTTATTTTAATCTTTTGACATCTACTGATGTCCATTGTCTCTTAGCTTTCAGAATAACTGGGAAACTCTTTCCTTATAGTGGTTCATTTCTACTTCAAGATTTTTACTTGAAAAAAGTGCTTAAAAATTCATTTTTTGAATCGATTTTTTAAACATTTGTCAGTATCAGAAGAACTTTCAAACTATTACAGCTCCTTCAGAATTTCTTGTGGCCTTCCAATGACAATGTCTTGTTTTGAAGAGTACTATGGTGTATACAGTCTTTTGCTCATTCTGCATAGCCTACATTGCTCAGAGAGGAAGTTTTGAAATCCAAAAATATGAATGCCTCAGCAGTATCAAAGCTGCTTATGAAGTTCCTATAAGTTCAGCATTTTTTTTTATTTATTTACTGAGTGTTTTCTTAGATTAATTGGCATATCTTTAGTATATTATTGTAGTTTTAGTGGATTTATTGTAATAGTGCATTTAGTAACAAAATTGTAGAAAAAAATATATGTTAGTTTTTATATGTTAGATAATGTCTTGTCACAACAATGCAATATATAAAGCAGTGCTTCCTAAACTTATGGATGTAAAGGCCTCCCTTGGAAAAATTAAAATATTTCATGGACCTCCATCGGAAAAATACAAATCACAATACAGACATATATTATTATAACATTTATTGTATTTATATTCAATACAAAATATATGCAGCGAATATTGCAAAAATCAAACGCAAATATTATATTCTTAGCATCTTACATACACATTTGACATGGTACACTTAGTCTTAAAACATTTTAAATTTGTTTTCATTATTTCATGGGCCCCCTCAACAAAACTAACAGCCCCCAAGTGGGCTATGGCCCACAGTTTGAGAAGCACAAGTTAACATAGTTGCCAATGAGGAGAACATTGTCCTGCTAAGCAGAAACATTGCAGCCATGGTGTTGATAATATAACTGAGGATAAGCTTATAGTAGAAATATTCTGATTAAAAGAAATTATTAGAAAATTGACCAGAGAATTTCTAAAAGTAAATTGGTAAAATTGGTATAATCTAGAAACACATGACATTTATTGACTTTGAAAAAGCATTTGATAAAGTTTAAGAAGTATTTTATTTAACAAATTAAAAGAAAGACAAATACCAATAATATTCTGAAAGCTATCTTAAGTACATATGAAAATGATTAAATTATGAACTATCATATCCAAGAGAGATAAATCAAGGAGACCCACAAGGATATCCCCTTTCAGCAACTTTTTTTAATGTTTATTTAAATGAAATAATAATAAAATGGAATAAAAATTCTCATCACGGGATTAAACTTTCTCCTACTGTAAACTTAAAAACTCTCCTTTTTGCTGATGATCAAATAATAATTACAAATTCTGAAGATAATTTACAGAAAAATATTTTAAATTGAAATAAAATAGCCAAAGATTATGAAACGATAATATCAACAGAAAAATCAAAAACCTTGAAAGGACATGATCCAGTAAGAACTAAAATAGTAATAGATAACTAGATTTTTAGAATGGGTGAATTAATTTAACTACCTAGGATGTATGATTACATACAAAAATGAAAAAGATATGCACCTTCTGTCCAAAAAGAAACCGAACTTTTCGAAAACAGAAGAAACTAGTGGCGCCACCTGTTATCGAAAGCAGCAACCTTCTTTAGTGTTGTGTCAACTGTTTATGACATTTGTTTCATTAGAAGCTGAGTTATAGTGCCAAGAGTGATAGTGTGTTTTGATGAATGGTTGGAAAATGAGTTTCAAACAGAGAGCTGCAATTGACTTTTGTGTTAAACTTGGTAAAAGTTTTACCGAAACGCATCAAATGCTTCAAAAAGCATACGGCGATGAATGCTTTATCCTGTACTCAAGGTTACGAGTGGTTTAAGCAATTTCAAACTGGTCTTGAGATGCTTGAGGACGACAAAACTGGACTGAGCGAAGTTAATATCCAAAAAGTGCGTGATTTCATCAAAGAAAAGCCGAAATTGTCTATGAGATTGATTAAAGATGAATTGGGATTCGAAAATCAACTGTGCACAACATTTTGACCGAGAATTGAATTCGCGATTTGTTCCCCACAAGTTGACTGATGACCAACAAATGTATCGAATTGAACATTGCAGGGATTTCATTAAAACCGCTTGTAAGGACTCAAACTTCCTTGAAATGATCATTACTGTGACGAAACGTGGTGTTTTGAGTATGAGCCTGAAACAAAGTGCCAGTGCTGAGTGGAGACCACCATAAGAGAGCATCTGAAAAAGAGTTGCTTGGAGAAGTCAAAAGTAAAGACAATGCTGATTTGTTTTTACGATTCCAAGGGCATTATCCACAAAGAATTCATTGTGCCTGGCCAAATGGTCAATGGTGAGTTTTAATTCGAAGTTTTGAAGTGATTGATAGCGAGAATTTATCACGTACGGCACGAATATTGTGATGCAGGCAGCTGGTCACTTTTGCATGATAATGCACCATCTCATCATTTGAACATTGTGAGACAGTTTTTGAGCAAAAACCAAGTATGTGTATTGGATCACTCACCATATTCATCTGATTTAGCACCTTGTGACTTCTTTCTCTTCCCCCGACTTCATTTGCGATGAGAGGAAAGCGATACGACACCATTGAAAACATTCAAGCAGCAGTAACCACGACGCTCGATGGAAAGAATCTATGATAGTTCTGTTGTATGAGGGTAGTTCAAAAACCAATGTGTCTAACTACTGACCCATCAGTATTTCTGGAATTTTCATGAAGATTTTAGAGAAGTTGGTAAAAACTCATACAGAAATGGGTTCATAGACATTTCTGCAAGTAACAGCAGAAATGTCTTCTGCTGTTACTTCAGCATGAGTTTTCTAAAGAGAGGTCATGTTAAGCATTTTGCTCATATTTTATAACAATGTTATTGCTGAATTGGATAAAGGGAATGGATACACTATGATACTGTTGAATTTTGCCAAGGCATTTGATAGGATACCACATGAAAGGCTGTTGCATAAAGTGGTGAATATGGGTTTGGAATATAACTCTTGACTTGAATAAGTGGATAGTTGAGAGACAGTATCAAAAACTGATATAAAGTGGGTGTGAATCTGCCAAATTTTAGGTGACCAGTGGGTGTATACCCCAGGGATCAGTCCTTGGACCATTGTTGTTCAGGCTATACATTAATGACATATTAGGAAGGATCTAATTGGAGATATTGAATTACTTATTGATGATGCAAAGATAGGCAGAGCAATCAGGGATGCTACTGTAAAATCTCTCATGATAGGTAACTTATCATGTTCGGTTTTACATGTTTTTCTATTGAGATTGCACCTAAAGAAATGTCAAATTTTGTCTGTATTAAATTTTTTTAATAACTTAACCACGAGCCTTTGTTAAAATAATGTGGCATATGACATCATTATATAACACTATTAACTCATGTCCATATATGGCAATTTCAAAAGATGTGCTAAGCATGATATCATGTTAGGATGTCCATACATAACCATATATGGAAGTTTCGATAGACATGCGCATACGTACAATGGAAGACTGAGCCTTCCATTGTACGTATGCAGGGATAAGAATGAACTGGCAGAAACAAAGAGAACAAAAGGGGCACTTTTGTGTGGACAAAAGATTCATTTAAAAGACCATGCTGAACGAGAATCGTAACTATGTATATTCCTGATATTTCTGAGCAAGAAAGTACATCAAGTGTATCTGTGTATAGGTGGAATAACATTGTGTAAGTAATATCGAAATAAGCTCACTCTAGGTGTGTCTTAGTATCAATTGTGTATAGGTAATTATTGTATGAGTAAGAAGAGTACTCTTTTGTTTTAAGTTTTTTTCCCCCACTTGGTTAGACTATAATACATTTAGTTTAATCCTTTATCGAAGTGTAAGCAAACAAAGTTTGTGCCTGAAGTATTTTGAGAACTGAGGCAACTCATGGTAAAGGTGGACCAAGCTCTCATCACTTGTCTTAGTATCTCCCATAATGCAAAGCACATCTCCTTGCAAACTTGTATAATACTATTCATTAAGGGAAGGGCCACTAAACCCTTCCCTTAATGGTCCACCTTTACCATGAGTTGCCTCAGTCCTGAAGATACTTTAGGCACAAACTTTGTTTGCTTACACTTGGATAAAGGATTAAACTAAATTTATTATGGTCTAACCAAGTGGGAAAAAACTTAAAACATCTTTCTCTCTAATCCAGAGTAATTTAATAATAAGGTGAGACACCTTTTTGGCAATTCGTATAGGTAAATATGACGTCTCCATTACTTCCACCTTAATATCACCCCTCTGGGTAGTGGCTTAGCATTATACATGTCCGTAAGGAGATGTGATTTGCATTATGGAAGATACTGAGACAAGGAGTGATGAGAGCTTGGTCCACCTTTACCACGAGTTGCCTCAGTCCTGAAGATACTTCAGGTGCAAATTTTGTTTGCTTACACTCGGATAAAGGATTAAACTAAATTTATTATAAGAAGAGTACTGTACTAGATAATGTGAATTAATGCTGAATTAAACTTATTGCAGGTATGCTTTGTTTTCAGTTTGTATATGTGTGATAGCAGGATATTCCAAATTATGATTCAACTTGAAGGGAAGAACTTTGACCTAAGCCTGATTAACATAAGCAGGGACTGCTAACTAATATCTGCTTTGTCTTTAGTTTAAAATCTTATAATCTTGCACTCAATACATAGTATTGTAATCAGACTATAGAGTGTGAGAACATAAGATTTAGTAGAAATAAATAAATGGCTGCAGTTGATAGTTAAGGCAGTCAACCATTTACGACAATTCACAAAGTAATAAGGACAAAAAAGAAGCAGATTTGTGTGAAATACAGAATGTTTAATACTACTGATATCCAACACTCAGAATGATTTAAATGGATGAAAATTTGGATAAACAATAATGGCTGTGAGTTACGTGTTATTAAGTGTAAAGTTATGCATTTTAGTGTAATGACATTTTCAGTGGCATATTATATTAGTAGGACTACAAGAAACTGAATTTAGGTATCTTGGCATTATGTTGGATAGGAATTTGAAGTTCAAAGGTCACATAGCAAACATTGTAACTATAACTCGGAGGATAATTGTGATGTTGAAATGAATCTTGACAACATGTATGGGTAAGGAAGTCATTTTGCCTTTTCCATGATTTGAGAAAGTTGCACCTGGACTAGTGTGTGCAGATTTAGTCTCTTGGGTTCTACGAGAAAAAAGAAGCTGGGGAAAAGATGCAAAGAAGTTACGAAGATTATATAGGGTTTATATAGATTATATAGGAATACATAGGAAAATAGAATTATATGGAAATACAGAATATTTAACACTGCTGATATCCAACACTCATAGAATGATTTGAATGGTTGAAAATTTGGATTGGTGTTATAAGTATAATATGCATTTTGGTGTGATGAGGTTTTCAGTGGTTACAGTGGACTACAAGAAATTGATGAGGTTAGGTATCTTGGCATTATCATGGATAGGAATTTGAAGTTCAGAGGTCACATAGCAAACATTGTAACTATAACTTGGAGGATATTGTGATATTGAAATGAATCTTGATTTGTATGGACAAGGAGGTCATTTTGCCTGTTTCCATGACTTGAGGAGGTTGCATTTGGACTAGTGTGTGCAGATTTGGTCTCTTGGGTTCTAAAGGGAAACAGAAGCTGTGGAAGGGATGCAAGGAAGTTACAAAGATTATATAGGGTTTATGGAACATAGATTATAAGGACAGATTGTGAGTACATAAACTACAGACTCTGGTTAACAGGAAAAAGAGCATGATATGATCGAGGTCTCCAAACTTCTGAATTGGTGTTATGAGAGATTGTCTGAGGAAATGTTTCTTTATACAGAAGGTGAGGAGATAACACTGGGTCATCCATGGATGTTTGTTTGCAGTTAAGGAAGGGATAAGAGCTAGATTTTTCTCTCACAGAGCAGCTAGTGTCTAGTGTGAGTGAGTTTAAGAGAAGGTATGACAGCTTTTGGGTGATGTATAGCCTCTCTCAATCAGTTCTTGACTTCCTGCTGGTCTTAATAATAATAAATTGAGCCTTGTATCCCACGTATTCACAGAACACCATGACCAACAAATTGGTCATCTGTAATTCTTTGTTCTCAAGGTACCCTAAATCGAAACAGAGGCTACATTGAGAAGTTTCATACAGTTTTGCAGCATGTCTGGTCTCCATTACACTAGCAACCATTTAAAAAGTATAATCATCATAATCAAATTTGATATGTACTCTTAAGGGGTAACAGGACCATATAAAAGCTGTGTGAAAAAATGGACTACTTAATCTGACTTGCTGGATGATTCATCTGTAATATTATGTTTTTTTAACTCACTTTGTAAGTTTCCAAAGGTTTATATGCTGTATATTTTTGTAGTTTCTTAACTTCCCAAAGATATTAGCCTTGTATAGTGAAAATATTGTTAGTGCTTGTAATCAAATGAGTGAGGATTCTCATAATTCTCTTGGTTATTATTTGATCTGGATGACTGTTTCTCAAGGAATGAAGTGCTGAGTCCATCCTGGTAATGTACTAATGATGGGAAATCACCAAGATACATCTCCATACAATTGGAAAGATTCCAAAGAAACTGACTATACCACAAGTTTTCCCATTCTTAGGAAGTATGTGTTTTACTACAATGAGTATTCCACTATGGCTCTGGCTCTTTTGTGTGTATGTGCATGTGTACATGCGTGCTGTAAAAATTGAGAAAAATGTCAAGTTCTTAATGTTTTGAGTATTATTTAATGACTAAGTAAAGCAAAATATGCATTTAAAAAAAACATAATTAATATATAATGGATATTCTAATGAGAGTTCACAATTTTTAGAAGAAATGTCATAACAATCCTATGGACAGTTACATAACTGGAAAGATAAAAATTGCCTGCTAAATCACTGTAAATCTTTAATTGGCAAATGCATTCTGTATATATAGCCACCACCTGTTACCTGTCATCTCAGCCTTCTCACTAATTGATCTACTGCTGAATGAGCTCTTTTATGGGACATTTATAGTAAGTATTGCTTGCTGCCTACAAAGCATACCTTCCTTACTGGAAGAAATGCCAACTAGACTATTAAGCAGAGGTAGATAACTATATTGCTTTTGAAAGCCACATTGTGTATTGGAAACTTGAAATGGCTTAGGGCATGGTTTGTTCTCTAGAACAAGACATTCTCACTTTTTCCTATTTCTCCTTTCAAGTAATGTGCATAACATTAAAAAAAAAAAAGCCATATCCAAAGTGAAGTGAATCCAGCACATCTTCATTTCAGAGTAGAGCAGTAGTAAAGTAAATACACAAATCAACACTATATGCAGGATCAGGGACTAACACCTATCAGAGAATTCTCCCAAACTGGCTAGTACATAATCTGCCATCTGCAGGTCATGCCTGGAGAGCATTGGAGTAGTACATGTGTGAGATGCTGTGTGGAGAACTATCCTTCAGCTTGGAGCTAGTGTGCTCTTTGTATGGTTAACATACAAAGAACTGTCTGTAGCTCTTAGTAATGCATTGGGTTGGAAAGCCCTAGATTCTGATCCCATCTAGGATATGCTTTATTAAGTCCCTTCATAAGGGCTTTTTAACTGAAGATGTTAGCTGATCTCATACAGAGCTAGAGGGTTTGCATCCTTCAGAACCAGCAAGAAACCACTCAGAAAACACAATTAGTAGATAATACTTTTACACAACAATTTTATACAATTATATTTGTATAAAACCTTTCACCAGCCTAATATTTATGTAACATTAGTTTATTTTGCTTCAAATGCTAAATTAAAGAAGCACCAGTCAACTACCAGTAATACGACAATGATTGCATCATCAAGTACTGCAGGCTGTTTGGGTTAACATGATTGGTTATGGTTATGTGGTATGAGAGCCTGGCCTAGAATCATATGATTAATATAAATGATGTGCATGCATGAGGCACTATGTTAGCTACTTACTTAACTAGAGTCTAGTAAAGTAAATACACATACTGGCTACTAAATTAGAAACTTATTTTATGTATATGCATGCAGCTGCCAACACCAATCCTCTTCAGTTCCCTGTGCAATAAGTTCAGTGAAATATAGTCCAGAAAAGCCTTCATTAAATGCTTTGTCAGTTGCTGCACAAGTTCTGTTTGTCCATACAAGCCTTCTCAGACAATAGTAATCTCATTTTCCTGAAGACTATCTTAGGACCACAGTTATGGGTCTTAAACAATCAATGTGGGTTATTTTTCCACTGATTAAACACCTGGAATATCTCACTTTTTGAGAAACCAGTCATCTCATCTGTTTTCAAAATCGTAGTTCTAACCAGATAGGCACCCACAGTAAGCCCTTTATTGAACCCAAAAAGATCCTTTGTTTTTCCATTGTGATCAACACTATTGACAATTACTAACCAGCAGCATTCTTAAACAGTTGCTTAGAGCACATGGTGATGCATGTGACCAAGTATTTTTCACTATGTAAGTGTGGTTTATGTATATCTGCATGAAGGTTTCTAATTCAGTGGCCAATATGTTTCATTACTAGAACAGAAGCTGCACTGTTAAGTTTAGCTATTCCAACTTCAATAAGTTTGGCTTGAATTTTTATTAATTACCGTTTGATTTTTCACAGTGTCATGTTGCCAAAGAAATCTTTTCATCCTCTGATGCAAAGAGGGCTAAAATAGCTACAGCAAAGCAAAAATTATATGTAATTTGGATTCACATGAACAGGTGATATCCATTGCTGTATATGGTGAGATTCTTTTGAATGAGTCCACGGTACAGGTAGATTAAAAAGACATCTCAACATTAAACATTCATTGCTGTCAAACAGATGTACAGCTTTTCTTACATTTGTGACACCAGAATGTAAATCAAGCAGAGTTTATGTCTAGTGTAACAAAAGTTTCCAAGAAGCATTGGAAATCATCTGTCTCGTTGTTAGGCTTATTGTGAAGGCCAAGCAGCCCACACAATCGCTGAAAGTGTGATAATGCCGTGGTAAGAAATAATTATGTTAGGTGAAGCTGCTGCTAAAGATGTGAAAATTCCTTTGTCTAATAGTATGATCACTCATTAAATTGAAGATATGTCTTGCCATATTTTGTCCCAACTTCAGGTAAAATTATTAGCAAGTGTAGGCTTTGCTCTACAACTCAACGAGTCCACAGATATCAGAGGGAAGACTCAGTTTCTGGTATGTGTCAGATACATTGATGACAAATACATTGCTGAAAATTTTCTATTTTGCAGAGAAATTCCTGGTCATACAACAAGAGAAGAGGTTTTTAAAGTGACCATGAAATTTTTTTGAGGAAGAATATCAGCAGTCGAAAGACTGCATTATTATTTGCATAGATGGAACAGTTGTCATGACTGGTAGTGAAAAGATTTCTGGCCAAAGTAAAATAGTAAAATCATGATGTAAAAACCAGTCATTTTTTTCTGCATTAGGAAGCCCTAGTTGCAAAAACATTAACACTGGAACTCAAATTAGTGCTTGATTCATCTGTAAAAACTATCAACTTTATTAAGTCCCTTCCACTGAAGTTACATCTGTTTGAAGTATTATGTGAAGAAATGGGAGATGACCATACAAATCTGTTTCTGCATGCAGAAGTACGTTAAGTGAATCATGTCAAAGTTTTGTTACATGCAAGCTCAGAGAACAGGCGAAGTTATTTTTAACTTCTGAGAGCTGTGATTTTGAATATTACATCAGCAATAAGTGTGGTGGGCAAAACTCTTTTATATCTGACAGACATTTTCCAATCTAAATGAATTGAATACAAAAATGCAGGGTAGAAATGAATTTCTGCTGTCTGTTATAGATATGCTTTGTGGCTTCCAGCTGAAATTAGTACTGTAGCAAAAAATAATTGCACAAGGAATGTTAGAGATGTTTCCACTTGCAACAGCTGATGAAGCAGGCAAAAGTTTGCTGCTTACTTTTCTGACATTAATGTTGCACAATATATTTAGGTGAGGAATTTGTTCAGTCAGGCATCTGTAGCAGGTGCCACTGAATTGGACCTAGCTACTCAAGAACACTTGACTGAGCTGAGCATGTGTCATACTTGGACAAATTGGCTAATTGTTGATGAAGATTTTAGACATGTTGTTTGTTTCAATTCTGTTGCTAGCCTGGTTGGCTGAGTGGTTGGTGTACCTGCTCTTCAACCAACTGGTCCCGGTTTGAATCCCGTTGTGGGCATGGATGTTTGTAATTGTCTTTAGGTGGGAGATGAATTTCATCTCCCAGTGTGAGACCACCTGCTTGCTTATTGGAAACCAGAAATGACTTGAAAAAATTTCATGTTTGGTCTCTAGAGCAAGGTTCCAGACTATGTAAAATAAATAAATGAAAAATACAAAAAAAAAAAAAAAGATAAAAATACAAAAAAAAATATCCCTATAGTATAAAATGTACTATAGATTTAATTACTATAGTACTATAAAATGTACTATATCACCTTTTGTAGGTGATAACCACACACACAAAATTGCTACCACTTACTTATGTGAGTTGGACTTTTCTAACCTTACTTGAATTAAGACCAAATTGAGATCCAAACTTCAGTCAGTAGAACATGAATTAAGAGTGTTTGTCCGATCTCCTACCATGAATAAAGATCTGTGCCTTCAAGCAGGTTCACATTTCACATTGAAAACGATGCACTTACATAATAAAGTTTAAAATCTCTCTCTCTCTCAAAATTTTCATTTTTGTCATGTCTTACTACAAAAATCTATATTGTAATAGAATTTGAATATAGTTAGTGTAGTGTAAACTGTAAAATTTTATAAATCTATGGTTAATTACATGAGAGATTGGCATTAAGAACACAGTGTGCCACAGTCCGAAAAAGTTTGCAAACCACTGTTCTAGCCTCATAACATTAATTGTAATTCCAAAGAGCAACAGCATGCCCAAAGGTATCAGTGCACACACTCCATTTCCTTCTCTTCCAACTCTTTATTCCTTCACTATGGGAAGAAAAAAAAATGGAATTCCTAGTCTAGTTATTCAAGCTCAATCTCTTATTTTGTTATAGAAATTCATCCAACATCCATCACATCTGTTTGAACTACTTAGTTTTAGACTCCTTCTAATGTGTGGCATTGAGCATTCACGATCAGAACAATTCAAAACCTTTTAAAAAGCAAACCTCTCATTTTGATTTTCACTTGTTCAGTATCTCTCGGCTCATTTTGTTCATTTATTTGTTGTCTTTACCTGTTCTCTAAACTCCAGATATTCTGTTGTAAATATCAATTTTGTTTAATTAAATCGACAGTAAAGTTGCATAATTACTGTACAATAGTATTTTGGGTGAGTATGGATTAGATAAGCCAGGAACCTTGCTCAAAAGATCAAACACAGGAAAATAATAAATTAATGTTGTTTTAATATTTGGAATTATTTTTTTATATTGGATTAGAATGTTGCATTCATAATATTAATTCAGTAAATGTTTAGATTTGAATTTATAATATGTGTTATCCAGCCAAATCAAAAACCAATTTTATAGAAATTCTTAAGCAATTTCAAAAATGTGTTATACTTCCTGAAAAACAAATCAGTTTGGGTTCTTATTAATTTCGGCTTTTCTTGTTTGCATGCAATGTACAAAAACCAGATTGAAAAAAAAAAAAAACTGTCACTATACTTCCACAGTTTAATGAATCGTTTAGATGGAATGCTGCCATTACCAGGTTTGTCCATCTGTCTGTCATTAGGTCGCAGCTGGAGTAAGATGCTTATCCAAGCATCTTAGGTCTTTCATTATCACAACCATTCATTGCTCATGGTCTTCCTGTAGGTCTTTTCATTTCATGTTGCTTGTATTTGTAAGTAGTCAGCCAAACTATTCAGTTTTCTTACTTATAAATGATAGAATGCTGGGTACTTGAAACTGGTTTTGTAGTTCCCTGTATGTTTTTTGTTCATAGTCTGGTGCCAGTATACAGTTGTTATAAATACGGTTTAAAAATTTTTCATAATTAAGCCTTTATGATAATTATGTTTTTGAATCTTAATATACCCATTCTTTATTCGATGGCATTAATATTTGAATTGCTTTTTCTTTTACAGCAGCTGTATTTGTCAAGCAGTGATAATCTAGAGGAGTCATACAGTGATAGTGCAGTTTTTGATAACAATGATATATCAATTTGTGTGGTATGCCAAGTGTCACATGTATCATGTGCACTTCTTCCATGTAGACATACTTGTGTTTGCTGGCAATGTTTTTCAAAATTGGATAAGTGTCCTATGTGCCGTGGAGCAATTCATTCATATTTCTTAGTGAGACAAGATAGTTCAGTGCCTGATGCACAAACTGTTCATATAACACCTTCTCCTACTGGATGGCGACAGTGGATAGTACATGCAAATGACAGGCTAAATGAGTGGCTAGGGTTTAACTGATTTATTATAATTTGCATTCATGCTCTTTTGGATATGTTAAAACCCTGGAAGAAATGATGGTTTTTTATTTTCTTAAGAAAGTGGATTCAATTTATAAAATATTACAGCCACACAAATTTGTATAGTATGTAACATATATAATAAACTGTTTAAATTATTATTTTCTACTGCAGAAATCTGCAAATGTTTATTTATACATAGTACATCATAGTTAATTCATCATCATCATCATCATCATCAAATTCCTGCCATGTACCCTCAAGGGGTGTACAGGATATGACAGTACTACATGAAAAAATTACATCATTACTAACTTCCTATCTACAATTTTCCTCAAAATCAGTCTGTTACTTGTCAAGACTCCAACATTATCAGATCTTATATTTCTATCGTCTAAGGCACTTTGTACCGTATCAATCCACCTATATCTTGGTCTTCCTCTGGGTCGTTTTCCTGCCAACCTGGCAGAGAACCTTTCCTCTCCCATTCTATTTAAGTGACCATACCACCTGAGATTAGCTCTGCTAACGCATTCCTGGATGCTGACAATGTCAAGTTCTTTCCTAATATCCTCATTTTTAATATGATATTGCCATTGATGCCATCTGTTCACGCCTCTAATCTTTCTCAGGACTCTCATATCTGCAGTCTCTAGTCTTTGGTCAAGTGTTTTACTTCTGACCCAGCTCTCAGATCCATAAGTTAAAACTGGTTTGAACAGTGGTCTTGTATACAGCTAATTTAGTGTTCCGACTAATTTCTTTCTTATTCCATATGAATTTATTCAATTGACTTACCACCATACCAGCTTTGCTGATTCTGTTGTCAATTTCTATATTTAATTTACCATCTTCAGTAAAAATCGTACCTAAGTAGCTGAAATGTTTTACTTGTTCCACAGGTTCTCCATTCACAACACAGTTGACATTTTCAATGATTCTGCCTATTTTCATTGTCTTTGTCTTTTTATTGCTGACCTTCATACAATATCTATTACAACAGCTATTCAATTTAGTCAGAGAATCTTGCAGACTTGTAGCGGATTTATTTAGAAGTATAACATCATCCGCATAAAGCAAAGAGCTGACATTAACATCTCCAATTTTGATATCAGGTTTAATACCACATTCCTTCATAATGTGATCCATATAGATAATGAATAACAGAGGGGATAATGTACATCCTTGTCTCACACCAGATTTAACATTAAACCATCTTCCTGTACTGCCTTCAATTCTATCTGCTGACTTACAACTCAAATAAAGACTAAGTATTGCTTGATATAATGCCCCATTGACACCATATAACTGCAGTGTATTGAATAGCTTCTCTCTTGGCACCTTGTCATATGCCTTTTCCATATCGACAAAACTTAAATACAGATCTTTGTTGTATTCCCATGCTTTCTCGACTATTTGTCGTAAAGTGAAGATCTGATCCTGACAGCCTCTATTTGGCCTGAATCCAGCTTGTTCTTCACCAAGCTTTTCTTCCACAATTCTTCTCAACCGTTTCTCAAGTATACTTGCATAGATCTTGCCAGGAACACTCAGTAGGAAAATACCTCTGTAATTCTCACATTCAGTTTTATTTCCCTTTTTGACACCATATAACTGCAGTGTATTGAATAGCTTCTCTATTAGCACCTTGTCATATGCCTTTTCCATATCGACAAAACTTAAATACAGATCTTTGTTGTATTCCCATGCTTTCTCGACTATTTGTCGTAAAGTGAAGATCTGATCCTGACAGCCTCTATTTGGCCTGAATCCAGCTTGTTCTTCACCAAGCTTTTCTTCCACAATTCTTCTCAACCGTTTCTCAAGTATACTTGCATAGATCTTGCCAGGAACACTCAGTAGGGAAATACCTCAGTAATTCTCACATTCAGTTTTATTTCCCTTTTTATATATGGGTACCATGAGAGCTGTACTCCAATCATCAGGAATTCATCCCTCTGTCCAGGCTTTCTGAACTATGCAGTGCAGCCACTGTAAGACTTTTATACCACCATACTTCAGCATTTCTGGTCGAATATCATCTACTCCTGCTGCCTTTCCACATTTCAAGCCTTTGATAGCTTTTTCTACTTCAAGTATGGATATGTATTCCTGACTGCATGCCTGGTCAGTGTTTTTTATCACTGTGCTGTCATCACTGCTTGTTTCATTTAGCAGTTTTTCAAAGTAATTACTCCATACTTCAAGGATATATTTTCCTCCTGTTTTCATGTCACATTTATCATCTCTAACTCCTTTTACAGCACTCTTTCCTCCATTCCTAAGGTTCTTCAACAACCTCCAGAATATTTTGCCACCTTCCTGATATTTATTTTCTATATTCTTGCCAAATCCTCCCATGATTTTTGTTTAGCTAGTTTTACACACTGTTTAGTTTTCTTACATTTGTCTCTGTATTCTGTAAGAGTAAAAGCTGACTTATTTGCCAGGAACTTTTGATATGCTTTCTTCTTTTCCTTCACTGCCTCTTTAACTTCCTGTGTCCACCAGGGAGTTCTGATTTTTTTATCGTTGCAGACAACCTCACCACATGCCTCTCTGGCAGAATCAATCAATGTTTTCTTCAGAGTTTGCCACTGAATCTCCAAGGTTTGATTCCTGTTCTCAAAGTCTTTCATTTTCTTTTCAATAATCTTTCTGTATTTTAGTCTACAGTTCATATCTGAGAGCTGCTCAACTTTTATGCACTTTAAAACTTTCTTACATGTTATTCTTTTCAATACGAAATTCAGTTTTATCCTGCTCAAGACTAAATAGTGATCACTTCCAATTTCAAATCCTCTGTACACTCTGGTGTCCTGCAACAGGGAGAAAACATCACTATCAACAATAACATAGTCAATGAGACTTTTCTTATTCCTAGCCTCTTATCTCCATGTGAATTTGTGCACATTTTTATGTTGGAACATAGTGTTAGTAATAACCAGTCCATGTCCTGAGCAGAAATCCAACAGATATTTGCCATTATTATTAGCTTTGCTCTTTTCTCCAAATTTTCCCAAAATATTTTTGTATGTCTCACAATCATTTCCTACTCTGCTATTTAGATCCCCAACAAGGACCAACTTTTCCCTTTTCATTGTGTCAGTTGCTTTTTCTAGAACGTCAAAAAATTCCTCCACTTCTACCTTAGTAGAGCCTTCTGTGGGACCATAGGCACAAATAAGTCTCATTGTCCAGTTCCCCATTCTCATATTTGTCCACATTACTCTACTTGAGACTGACTGCCATTCAAGAAGATTAGCCTTGTATTTTGTGTTGAATACTATGGCTACTCCTTCTTTTCCTTGATTGTCATTGCCTGAATATAACATTTTGTATTTATTGCTCAGAAAGATCTCACCAGTTTTGGTCTTTTTTGTTTCAGTCACCCCTATTATGTCGATCTGGTACTTATCTAATTCCTCAGCTAGCTCCATTTCTTTGCCATTCAGGCTTCTTACGTTGATAGTACCGATCTTTAACTCTGGTGATGTTGAGTTGGGGTTTGTATTCAGATTTGTTCCAGTAACTGACTTTTCGCTGTTCGCCCTGGTTCCCTGGCGAAAACAACGGGGACCTTGTTTAACCGGGTGACGCCCCAGTTGGCATGAAATTTTGTGATGTTGTACCATCATTTTTTATTTTGGTTTAACCAATAAGAATACAATTTGGTCGGCTAAATCCCAGATTGCTAGCCCATCCTCGTTCGTTCAGTATCAAAGTAGATACCCAACAGGGTGAACCACGAGAAGGTGAGGATTGGACATTAGGTCAGAAGCCCTGGTCGGTTCTCCGCATTCCTTTAAAGGCTATGTCGAGGTCTCCTCTCAGTTATACAGCTTTGACCCTTAAGCACCCCTATAGTTAATTCAATATTTTTAATTCATCATACCTTATAATTCAAAGTAGGATCTTGTTCTTCCATCTTGATTGGTATGGATACTTTTTTTTTGTTTGATCATTTGAAATAAGATTGATTTTAACTTGAATGCATTTACATTCCCTGTAATAATTTAGTTTTTAAATACATTTGAAATTTATAAGACTGTACTGGTGATTAGTTTACGGAATTAACAACGCATATAAAGTATATTAATTAAAGGTAACTTTAATGAATAACTTCTGTATTTTGGCAACATCACATTGCCATCTTCAGGAACATAAAGATATGGTATGTGCATGCAGGCACTAACACAAAGCAAATGAGGAAGAAAGCAAGAAACTAATATTGTTCCTAAATTCCTAATGGTGCCCTCTGGCGGGCTAATTTGGTAGTCTTGGCAGTTGGGCTGAAGTTCTCATAATGTAAGTCTCCCAAATTTGGGATAGTTTCATGCACCCAAATTTGTTGAGGTTAGGAACGTTTTTTAGAGCTGCTGAAGATTCTTTGAATAATCTTTCGTATTTAAACTTGCTGCAATGAATTATTTTTGTTTTCTTCCAACGAATTTTATGGTGGGTATCTAAGGCATGGTCTGCCAGCCCAGAGCAGCTGTACTGGTGGAACCAGATGTGGTCTTGGTGTTCTGAAATCCTGATATTTGTTGTTCTGCCTGTTTGGCCAAAGTAGGACAATTTGCAGCTGCAAGGGACCTGGTATACACCAGGTAGGTCTATGGGAAGTGGTTGGTCTTTGGTAGAGCGGATAAGGGATGCCAACTTTTTATATGGTCTGTAACAGGAAGTAAGGTCATATTTTTGATTAGAACTCAGATTAGAACTCTCCACAGACTCCTTAAGAAGGTCACTTCTTGGCCTGTGGAAGTCACCAACAAACTAAAACCTTATAACACTAGACCCCCCCCCCCCCGATTATATGGACTCCCAAAAATACATAAACAAAATGTGCCATTGCGTCCCATAGTGGATGGCATTGATTCCCCAACATATAAATTAGCCAAACATTTAGCCAAAATGCTCACTCACTACACTGGCAACACACCATCACACATAAAAAAACTCAGCCCACTTTAAAGCCAGTATAGAAAACCTCACGCTCCAACACACTGACATAATGGTCAGTTTTGACATCTCCTCCCTATTCACTAATGTCCCACTCAAAGAAACCCTAGAGCTCATCCAAGCCAAGTTTCCTTCCGATATCTCAGCCCTATTTCAGTTCACAATGAACTCGGGCTATTTCGTTTGGCAAGGAAAGTTCTACAAACAGATTGAGGGTACAGCCATGGGTTCACCGCTTTCCCCACCCTTGGCCAATTTCTTTATGGAGACATTTGAAGAGAAAGCCTTAAACTCCGCCCCACAAAAACCCACTATTTGGCTTCGTTATGTGGATGATGTGTTTGCTATTTGGCCACATGGCTCAGACACACTCCACTCCTTCCTAACACACTTAAACAACCAACACCCCAGAGTCCAGTTCACCTTAGAAAAAGAGGAAAACAACACCCTCCCCTTCCTAGACACTTTAATCACCCGCCAGCTTGATGGATCTTTGGTTTTCTCTGTTCACAGAAAACCCACCCATACTGGCAGATACATTCACCAGCATTCCCCCTCACAACAATATGGGGTTATAAAAACACTATATAACAGGGCAAAATTAATCTGCTCAGATGACAAGGCCCTAACTACTGAACTAAACCACCACATCCTCAACACTTTCTTAGCCAATGGCTATAACCCCAAAAAATACTAAAACCAGTAAACCACAACCCCCCTCGCCCCCTCCACAATAAAGATTACACCAAGTCTATCACCATCCCCTACATCCAGGGCACCTCTGAGAAAATAACCAATATCCTCAAAAAATATGACCTTACTTCCTGTTACAGACCATATAAAAAGTTGGCATCCCTTATCCGCTCTACCAAAGACCAACCACTTCCCCTAGACCTACCTGGTGTATACCAGGTCCCTTGCAGCTGCAAATTGTCCTACTTTGGCCAAACAGGCAGAACAACAAATATCAGGATTTCAGAACACCAAGACCACATCCGGTTCCACCAGTACAGCCGCTCTGGGCTGGCAGACCATGGCTTAGATACCCACCATAAAATTCGTTGGAAGAAAACAAAAATAATTCATCGCAGCAAGTTTAAATACGAAAGATTATTCAAAGAATCTTCAGCAGCTCTAAAAAACGTTCCTAACCTCGACAAATTTGGGTGCATGAAACTACCCCAAATTTGGGAGACTTACATTATGAGAACTTCAGCCCAACTGCCAAGACTACCAAATTAGCCCGCCAGAGGGCACCATTAGGACTTTAGGAACGATATTAGTTTCTTGCTTTCTTCCTCATTTGCTTTGTGTTAGTGCCTGCGTGCACATACCATATCTTTATGTTCCTGAAGATGGCAATGTGACGTTGCCGAAATATAGAAGTTATTCATTAAAGTTACCTTTATTTAATATACTTTATATGCATTGTTAATTTTGTAAACTAATCACCAGTTATGTCTGACCAACGTATAAGCCTTGCTACTAGAATATAAGACTGTAGCAACTGAAGAAAAAAGTTTTTCATATATGAATTCTTGTTTGACCTATAAAAGCTTTAGACTCAAACTTCATGTCACTTATAATTTCAGTATCAGTATGTCATTGGCAGATGAAGAACCTATTGTAGCTGGATTCATTTCTTCACTCTTGAAAAATCAGTTCTTGCTGCTGCTTTCATGGCAAAAAAAAAGAAAAAAGTGCAGAAACAAAGAGAAGTGTATATGCCATATGCAGCTAATACATTGTTTACATGGTCCTTATCGAAGCATACTTAAGAAGATTGTTACTATGATTCTTCCATCAGCTGACACCAGACGGTATCAGCTGTCTGCCATACTCTCTCTCTCTCTCTCCTTTCTTCCTGGATCGCTATTAAAACATTGATGGCTTTGGGAACTATATCTGATTGGCCAGGGGTGGGGATTGGCAGCCTATTACTCTTCAAAAGTTTGTTTGGGCTAAACAGTCTCACCTGCTACCATTAAGAAATGTCTTAGGGGATATTTTAGTAGGACGATTTCATATCCTAAGACCTTTAAGGTAGTTTTATGATGATATAAACCAAAGTAATCAGCTTACAACAATCTGTCACAGTTCATTTAAATTGTGTGCATTAGTCTGTGCAAACATCCCTTGCTAAAGTATTAACGTATAAAACTTATGTATACTTATTTGTTTATTATCAATCATGCTTTTCAGGGTTGAATCCATGTCTGATAATGGTACCTTTTGCTGGTTCTAGCAATAACCATCCACACAGCACAGATATTGGTCTAGGTTTTGCAACCTTTTATGTGTAGGATGTTTTGTGCATTATGTTTCAATATAATGCACAAAACAAAGTTATGTTAAAACTATGCTTAGTATGATTCAATATTTATTTTTATTGAAATAATGTGTAAATTTCAGCTTGGTAGGATTTGAAGTTTTCTTATTGGAAATCAACATTTATTTTGCTGGATAATTTTCAATTAATATGAAAGTTAAAATTCAACCTCCTACTGTGCAAGCATGAATATTAGAGATTTTACAAATGTAAATTTACATAGTCATATAAACCAAGTACAACTGTTGAAATGACAAAACCGAAATACTATTGGTGTTGGAAGTTTTTTCCCACTTGGTTAGACTATAATAAATTTAGTTTAATCCTTTATCCAAGTGTAAGCAAACAAAGTTTGCATCTGAAGTATCTTCAGGACTGAGGCAACTCATGGTAAAGGTGGACCAAGCTCTCATCACTCCTTGTCTCAGTATCTTCTATAATGCAAAGCACATCTATGTGCTTTGCATTATAGAAGTTGCAGTTTAAGCAAATTATTTCTTTAATGATGTAACAATTTGTGTGAAATATACTGTTTCTTTTATTATAACATTTCATTTTATGAGTGCCTCTGTAGTGCAATTGGAAAAATGAGAGCTTGGTCCACCTTTACCACGAGTTGCCTCAGTCCTGAAGATACTTCAGACACAAACTTTGTTTGCTTACACTTGGATAAAGGATTAAACTAAATTTATTATACAAAATACTATTGTTGCCTCTGGGTGTTTAAAAAATCGCTTCAGTGTAGTATAGTGTACAATACTGCCATCTGTTGCACATGGCCATTTTTTTTGGAATTGCAGTTTAAGCAAATTATTTCTTTAATGTAACAATTTGCATGAAATATACTGTTTCTTTTATTATAACATTTCATTTCATGAGTGCCTCTGTAGTGCAATTGAAAAAACGATGGTACATTGCTCCCTTTGATTGGAAAAGGCCCGAATTTGATTCTCGTTGTGATGAGAAGATCTTTATATGGGCTTTTACAAATGAAGCTAAGAAGGTGAGATTTTCTCCTGGAAACTTGGGTTTTTCATCCTGCATACAGCAAATAAATCAACCATCAGAACATATGTTCATCATATGTTCTGATGGTCGATGTTAATCATGAACATGTGTTGATATATGTTCATGATTAACATATAATGATGAATGATAGATGCTGTTGATGGTTGTGTACAGTGAAAGTTAAGCAGTAGAAGAAACAGTGGATGTTTGTAGCAGAGTGCTCTCCTGCAACAAGTCCTTGGACTTCTTGAAGGTGTTGCATAATAGTAGTAATTTAATATATGACTGATAAATACATGATTTATAAATTCCTGTCATTATCATTCTGTATTTCTTAAATAAAAGAGAAAATCTGGAATATATATTTTTATCTTAGTGAAAAAGTTAAGCATTTAACTTTTCTAAAATCTAAATTTTCTCAAATTAGATTCAGTATGCAGATTGCCAAGCCCCTAGTAGCTGCATGTCTATAAAAAAAATATAATTAATGCATGTGATTACACCATTTAAATGTACTGACTAACTCATTTATACTTTTTGAATCACTTGATATGACAGGCCGTTAACTCCTAGTTACACTGGCATTCACTGTCTAAACTCTCATACTTTGCTAAATCCTTGTTAATGTAGAGTACACTCAGCCCTTGCCTAGGTTTTTATAAGAAAGGGGAAGTCATCTTTTATCTTGAACTTTCAAAATAAATGGAACCAGCATTTGTCATAAACAGATGTTACTGGAATTGTAAATATGTTGAGAGAAAATAAACTAGTAGCTGAAATTAGTATTCATGAGAATATCTTGAAGTATTGACTATTCTTCCTTCTATCTCCATGGAATTAAATCCCTGTTAATTAAATCAGACTTTGTGGATTGAGTACAAAGAGTTCACTGAATTACATGAATCTTATGTATAACAGATAGCTCAGGAGAAAATTTCATGGAAATTTAGTGGATATTTTTTCTCTGACTTTTTTCAATTTGCATTGTTTGTTTCAAGAGATTCACCTGAATCTGATTTGACGAAAATCAACAAATATTTTCCGGGTTCTTTATATTTCACATTTTTATACCACATAAACCATCTTGTTAGAATTATTATAGGTAGTGTTAGGAGATTCTCTATTAGAACCTTATTATCCTAATGGATATTGAAAAAAGTCTTTTGTTTATTAGCAGATTTAAATATAGTAGGAAAGTGAATTACCAGGTTATTTAGGTTTGAGAGCAAAATCAAGCATTGTCTATAAGATAGGATATCAAAGAATATGCAGCACTTTGGAAGAATGTTCTTGTCTTACACTTGCTGCAAGATGTCTTATATGGTAAAGAATCAGTGTTTTAGAGACAGTTATTCTAAAGAATTTATATAAATTTTGTAGCAGCAGCAGCAATAAAACTGATGCATTGCACTGCTTGAGCTGTTGATTTAAGAAGCAGTATTTTCACATTTTAAGGTTTGCTACAAATGTATGATGTCATTAAATTTATAGCTGGTTATCCTCCACTCAGGACTTTCATTTATAATTAAAAGAAATATGCCATGATTAATGTGATTATTACATAGGTCAGGACTTTCCAATAGTTTATTATGATGTTTGCTGTAGTGAGAGCAGCTGTGCCTCTGAAAACATAATGTTTTAGTAAAGTTGAAACTTTTTAAATGTTTTTGTTTCAGACAAAAAATTATCAAATAATAGAAAAGGTTTACTAGATTAGTTCCAAAAAAAAAATAAATAAATAAGAATTAGGAATTATATTGTACATGTTTTTTTCTAAAAATGATTTTCATACTGTAATTGAAATTTCTTATGATAGTAATACAGCAATCCCTAGATTAGTGCGCCTAATGCGTTCTTTAAAACAGGTACATTAATCGAAAAGCACTAATCGAAAATTCCTATGGGAAAAAGTATAATTTGTTCCTCAAATTTCTTTTTTGATCCTTAATTTTTTTTTATAAAAGAATTAAGGTATGTCTCAGGGCCTAGTTAAAGGAAAACCATGAAGTTGAAAGACAATAAAACATATTCAGAATATAAATTTTATTATTCTACTTCTTAACAAAGAATTAAGCTAATTTTTTGTTAAGAATTAGCTTAATTGCCTATTGCCTCTTCTATTCTTCTGCAAATTTTACTGCTTCTCTCTTCATCAGGATCATTTAGAAAATTTAGAAGAGAAAGACTATTTTTGGAATCTGCAGCTGCTCTCAGAAATCAGTCTAATTTAAATAAATATGGTTGCATTAAACTTCCAAAAATATGGGAAACACTAATACTTTGAGATCCTAGTTTGTCCTAGGGGGCAAACAGGTACCTAGCTGGGAGTTTAGTCTTTCATTCACATGTTTCACTTACTTTAATGTTACCTTTGCATATGTGTGTGTGTCACAAGTCTCATATTGTACTCCTTGATGATGTCTCAGTGCCAGACAAAATATTGGAAGAATTAAATAATATTTTTAATCCTTTCTCAATGCTGTTCCATTAAACCTCCAACACAAGTTTCTTCCAGCATTTAAGCCTTAACACACGAATTTTTATTCATGGTGAAGATATAGTGCACAAGGCAAAACATTACAGTAAGTTGAAACTTCAATTACCTAGAGCAGCGATTTTCAACCTGGCTGCGGCACACCAGTTATGAAAACAAATTAATTGAAAGAAATAATGTCGTAGTTTGTGCATTTATTTATTAGTGTCTGGTCTTCCATATTCTTGTGTGTAATTCAATCAAAATTATGCCTATTTTTTGCCAGATCATCAAAAAAATTAAAAGAATATATTTTTAGTGTGCGCAGAATTTTAATAATTAGTCTAAGTGTGCCATGTTATGAAAAAGGTTGAAAATTACTGACCTAGAGAATTAAACAGGCTGGCCTTTCTCAAAAGATGTCAAGATATAGAAATATCACCAAATTGTGTGAAATCTAAAGTCAAGTTTAAATCTAAAAAAGCCCTCTGTATCTACAAGCATGCCAGTTTTGCTCTATTATGGGAACAGATTGCTGCTACCGACAAAACCACCAACTTGTTGCATTTGGAGCTTTCAGCTATTCTGAACACTGAACTCTGTATACTGTTCTCTTTGATATTTCAAAAACCTCTGCTCAGAAAGAATTCTTAAAAATAAATAAATAAAAATAAACACATCAAAAAGTACAGTCTTCTGGATTCTAAACCTGTTTCTTTAGTTCATCCTTTTCATAGAGTAGTTAATGTCATCAAAAAGGCTTAAGAATGCCTTTAAGTCTTGGCCATAATTTTGCCATTGTTCTGAAGTAAGTACCAGCACTATACGTAATGCTCAACATCGAATGTGGTATCCATAATGCTCAACATTGAATGCAGTATCCATAATTTGGCTCTGAAAATAGCTAATAACATTAGGCTTGATGTTGAAACCATTCTTTCTCAGTCTTTGTTCCCCAAAAGAAATCTATCATCTTGCCAACTCAGAACTATACTGAAGAACTACAGTATAGTTCTTGTATAGACTCAGCATAGTCATCACTAGTGCAGATAAGGGGAGTGCTACTGTTATTCTTAATACCAGTGAATACAATAGAAAAATGGACATCATTCTCATAGGCTGCACTGATCTGAAGAATCAGTGTTTTGCACTGATTCTTCAGATCATAATCTAAAGGCATTACAGACCTTTAGATTATGATCCTGCCAAATCTCAGATCAAAATATTGAAAAGTCTGCCCAAAACGTTTGTACCTTTCTTCCTGAAAATCACACACACACAAAAAAAAAAAAAAAAAAAAAAAAAACGGACACTTCAGTTCTTCTCCCCCCCCTACCCTGAATATATAGATTATCAAAAATACACAAACCCAATTCCAGCTTAAGACCTATAGTAGATGCTACAGATTCCCCATGCTACAAATTAGTAAAACAGTTAGCAAGCTTTCAACTCCCCCACCCCCAGTCATATCACTTCCCGTATTAAAAAAAAAAAAAAATTAATTTTAAAACTTCCTAATTATGGGCCAGTTTGTGATTCATCAGTAGTTAAGATCTTGGAGAAATTAGTGAGGGACCGTATTGGGAAGATGAAGGTAATGTTATCTGTGAGGGTCAACATGGATTTGTGAAGGGGTGCTCTTGTTTTAGGAATATGCTAGCCTTTTATAATAAAGTTACAAGAGCAGTAGATTAGGGGAAAGACATATACTGCCATTTTCTTGGATTTAGCAAAGGCATTTGACAGGGTGCCACATGATAAGCTGATATTTAAGTTGTAGCACATGGGTCTGCATGTCAGATTGGTCAACTGGATTCGGGATTAGCTGTCTGATAGGTATCAGAGAGTTGTGTATGGTGGGGCAGTTTCAAGGAGGCAGAGTTATAAGTGGGGTCCCACAGGGCTCAGTACTGGGGCCTATACTGTTTAACCTTTATATCAATGACATTGTCAGTGGATTGCAAGGGGATAGTTAGTTGTTTGTGGATTATGCGAAGCTGGGAAGGGTTATTAGTAATAGTGCAGATGTGGTAGCCCTACAAGAGGATTTGAATAAGCTAGACAGATGGGCAAATGTATGGGGGTGTCGGTTTAATGCAGCAAAATGTGAGGTCTTGAGGTTTGGGAGACATCAATGGGATGCTGTATACTCTATTGGAGGAAGTAGGGGAGACGAGAGATCTGGGGTTGATGATTGATAGAAACCTGAAATTTAGGGGACATATTGCAAAGGTGGTGAAGGTAACACAGAGGATTGCTGTAATAATGAGTAGGACACTGACCAGCAGAGATAAAAGAGTTGATCATTCCATTGTATAAGACTCTGATCAGACCACACTTAGACTATTATTCTCCAATTTGGTGCCCAGGATTTGAAGGGGATAAATTAACTGTGGAAAGGATAAAAAGGCGGATAACAAAGATGGCTTCAGGAATGTACAATGTTAATTATGAGAATCGGCTGAGGAAATGTGGACTGCAGAGTTTGGTGGATAGAAGAAGGAGAGGTGATATGACTGAGACTTTTAAGCTGTTGAGTTGACACTGGGGAGTTCTTTCACTTGGTTGAACAGCGTGAAGGAGTATTGACAAGTGACTATCCCTGGAAGTTACGAAAGGAAAGAACTTTCGTAACTTCCAGGTGTGACTAGAAGAAAAGAACTTTCGTAACTTCCAGTACTGTGAGCAAGGGGGTGAGGAGTGGTTTCTTTGCATGGAGAGTGGTTGAACCATGGAATGCATTGCCTGATAGAGTGGTGAGAGTGAGAACGGTCAATGAGTTTAAGGAGTGGTATGATATACTTTGTGTTTTCTAGGGAGGACCTCCTGCGATGAGTCTTGACTCCATGGAGGCCTGAATAATAATAAAAAAACTTTTATTGAGAATTTAGTGTTCAATAATACAAGATATTTTGGTTTGCATTGATATAATCTCACTATTCAACAATATTCTCTTAAATGACATCTTATCACTTATAAGGAAAGTTTTTTCCTTCTGATATTACTGATCTGTTTTTCTTTGCTCTCCATTGTGGATATTTTCCTTGCAAGCATAAAATTTATAAACAGATAAAGGGTATCTCTGTGGGTTCTCTCCTTGCCAATTTTTTATGGAATATTTTGAAAAACAAGCTCTTGATTCACTCCTCTCAAACCTTTTGTCTGGTTAAGATATGTGGATGATGTATTCTCCATTTGGCCTCATGGCCCAGATACGTTACTCTTTCCTCTCTCACCTGAACAGTCTTCATCCTAGAATCCAGTTTACCATGGAAAAAGAAACTAATAATAGTTTAGCCTTTCTATACACTTTGGTAACGTGAGTACCCAATAGTAATCTGTCCTTTTCGGTATACGGGAAGCCCAGCCACAAAGGCAGATACATTCACAAAATTTTCCATACCCCCCTATAAGAGACTATAACCTTTGTCCCAGGGAGTCCTCTCTTATAACAGTACTTAATCATATATGCCACACTTTTCTATCTAATGGCTACAGTTCTCACAGTATCAAAAAAAAAAAATAATCAATCCTTCCCCAAATCCTCAATTTTCTCTTCAGAAAGATTTTAGTAATGCTATCATCATCATCCCCAGTGTCTGTGGCAATTCAGAAAAAATAGCCAGTATCTTAAATACAATCTCTGACAGCTCTCAAGCCCCACCAGAAGTTTGCTACACATATATGTTCTACTAAAGATCAGCCCTCTCCTATCTGCCTGGAGTATATAAAGTGTCCTGTTTCTGCAAGTGCCTACTATACTATAGACAGACAGGAAGATCAGCCAACATCTGCATGGAAGAACACAAAAGGCACATCTGCAGTCATAATTATCGTCAATCAGGCCTTGCAGACCATGCTTTAGATATGGTTCATAGAATCAGTTGGATAAAGACCACCATACACCATCACAAATTTAGAAGAGAAAGACTATTTTTGGAATCTGCAGTTGCTTTCAGAAATCAGCCTAATTTAAATAAATATAGTTGCATTAAACTTCCCCAAATGTGGAAAACACTAAAACATCGAGATCCCAGTGTACATCCTAGGCTGCTAAGAGTGCCCACAGGGGGCACCCCACCTAGTCAAGACTCCAATCTTTTGTCCATGTGTTTCACTTAATTTTGTGTTGCCTGTGTGTGTGTGTGTGTGTGTGTCACACTCCCTGACAATGGCTCAGTGAATGGGATGAAATATTTTTAATCCCTTTTCAGTGCTCTTTCACTCCATTAAGCCTCTAATATGAATCTCTTTCCAAGGGTGTTTGAGAGGTTCTTGGAGGTGATGCAATTGTATCACCTCCATGGCATCTGAGTTGTGTTTGTGTGTGCGTGTAGCCTCTCAGATCTCCATTATGGTGTCTTAACTGTCTAAGGAACTTGCTCAGCGATGACTATCTCACACCATATATATATATATATATATATATATATGTCTGATTATATTTGACTTATCTACATTGTTATTAATGTTTTTTTTTTTGGTATATTCTTTGTTCTGACAAGATGCTTGTTAATATACAGCAAATCATCTAGAACTTTATTATTATAATAAATCTACAAGTAAATCCCACAAGTGTAATTTCTGTTAACTGTTGTTCTCACAGTTTGGATTCAGTATGAGACATTGTAATTGTTCAGTATTGGATTATCCCTTTAGTAGCCGTTTCAGTATTACAATAATCCTTTGCATGATCATGTGCCCTGAACTTCAACTTATACTGCAGTGCAATCAACATAATGCATGGCTTGCAATTTCTTCAGCATGTCAAATCTGTACAGTGTAAGAAAATTTGAAAAGAATTACATACTGTCTGTATTTGAAATTCTTGTCATCTAATTATTTTGATAATTAACAATCATTATTTTTTTCTTTCAGAAGTTAAAAAAAAACTTAGTTGGCATCGCTTAATTATAAATCAAAGTTTTGCAACTTGTTTTGTAATGAAGAGAATGGAGAAATGTAATCTTATAAGTACTCTATATATATATAGATATATATATATATATATACAGGATGTTCGGGATAAATTTGACAGTTTCGTAAGGAAAAAGAAAATCTTCTTTGTATCTATTAAATTTAATGAATTGACAAAAAAACATTACAGGCAGAGTTAATTACAATACTATCAACAAGATTTACTCAAAATAACCACCATTAGCATCGATCACAACTTCAATTCTGCTTCGGAACCTCGAACAAGCTGATGCTACAGTCTCCCTGGGAAGGGCTGCAAAAACTGTTTTAATTTTATCCATTAACTGGGCTTTTGTATTACTGGAAGTGCGATTGGTGTCTTTTTCAACTGCGCCCCATACAAAATAATCCATGGGGTTAAGGTCTGGGGAGTTTGGAGGACAAACATTTGGACTGGTGAAGTCGTAGAAATTTTCAGACAACCATTTTTGACTTTTCCCAGAGGTGTGGCAAGGGGCCGAATCCTGCTGCCATAGATACGGCCTACCATTGGCTACCCTTGTTATCCAGGGCTTGACTACAGTTAGCAACTCCACGAACAAAGCCCGAATTCCAATGCCAGGGTTCTTCAACACCTGTTCCTGCAGATTTGCGAGGAATTCTGCTGTACGAACGCAATCAGATCGTCTGCTAGGGATCTTTCTTCTTGCTACATCCTCGTAGTCACCATTGCAAGTCTCTAGTTCATGCCTGATTGTTTTTACTGTATTCAGGGAGCATTGGGCAGCAGTCGTAATATCCTTATTTTGATGGCGGGCACGAATCATCATGATACAAGTTATTCTCTTCCATGATTCAGGTGGGTTCCAGCTATCCATCCTTTCTGACATCTTGTATATGAATGAAGAAGGGTCCAAACTTTTAAATGAAGAGAAGTGTGTGTTAATACATGTAACTTACGGAAAAATATAATTAATTATAAATATGTCAAATTTATCCCGAACACCCTGTATATATATATATATATATACACACACACAATGATTTACTCATAAATTAAAAAATAGTTTATATGTATTTGCATGCATATATGTACATACTTGGGATTTCACAAACTTAGGATTATTTAGGCATGTAGTAGGATAGGGATTAGTTATTTTGCTTTATTTTTATGTGTAAACTTATTATATAAATCAAATATAAAATCCACTAACTTCTTTTATATCACATAGGGAGTAGGCAATTGTATTTTAGTGCTATCTAACTTTTTTTGAGACTGGTCAGTCAATTTCCACTGTTAGCCAATCAGAGATAGCTGTCCCAAAATTTTCAAATAATAATTTGAAATGGCAATACTCTTGAAAATTGGTAACGGAAGTTTAATGTTTATTGTTTTTATTTAAGTTACATAAATATAAAAACAGTTAGAATCATTAAATATCTATAATGATTTTAGATTAAATTTGGAAATTTTAATGGTGTTGTAGTAGTTATTTCATAGCTCCTTTTTCTCTTCCCATGCACAATTTTAAATTTTATAATACATTGTATTTGTTGTACATTGCTTTGTAACCACTAACGCATGGATGTTTGTGTTTTTAAGTTCGATTAGTTTTATTGCATGGTGTGGGATCACTGCCCTGCTTGGAGTGGCTTGAGAGGGTTCTGTATTGGGTCCCTAGATGTATGTGTTTCTAGATCATGAAAAAAAAAAAAAAATTAAGAGGGAGAGGACCTTAGCCCATCCACAGTACTAATATACTGTAGGCTCACACTGTTTTGTGGGTAAGAGTCCCACACAAACAAATGAAACTGCATTTCATAATAATTAAGTTTTTAGGGTTATTATATAAACTTGAATCATTCAGATTTATGCAGTATGAATGATCTTCTCAGGTCTTAATACATATTATTGAAGGCCTGAAATGGTTTTAAAAAATTCCATGTTTGGTCTTTAGAGCAGAGTTTCTGGACTATGTAAAAAAATAAATTAAAAATACAAAAAAAATAATAATCTACCCTATAGATATAAAATGATAAGCCTTTTTATGTCACGTTTTTTGTCAAATTATTTGAAACCTTTTGAAACTCAGAGGCTACCCTGAGTGTCGAGTCTTCATTCAAAATTCGCGTCATCAGAATTCAAGGAGAACCGGCCTACCAGTCCGGAACTCGGGGAGTTGGGCGCCGGGGAGGGATGGAACCCCCTTTCGAGTCTTCAAAATTCAAGTCATCAGAATTCAAGGAGAACCGGCCTACCAGTCCGGAACTCAGGGGTTGGGCACCAGGGGAATTATTTGAAACCTTTTGAAACTCAGAGGCTACCCTGAGTGTCGAGTCTTCATTCAAAATTCGCGTCATCAGAATTCAAGGAGAATCGGCCTACCAGTCAGGAACTCGGGGGTTGGGAATAAAAAAAATGGAAAAAAATCCTTATGTAAATTTATAGTGCAAAAATGTACTATAAATTTACAAATAATCTTTTGTGGGTGGGAGCAACAAAAAAAATTAATTACTGAAAAAATAATTTAATATATAAATATTTTATTAAGTCATTCATTTATATAATGATAGAATGATAAATTTCCTGATATGTATCACCAAGGGGGTATTCAGGTTACTATGACAACACTACATAATTTACATTATTATTACTCTCCTGTCAACAATTTTCTTACAAATCAATCTATTACTTGTGAGCACTCCAATATTGTCATATCTAATATTTTGTGATTCTAAGGCACTTCTGACTGAATCAATTCAATCCACCTAGACCTTGGTCTTCCTTTGGATTTCTTTCCTGTCATCTTCGCATCAAATACCTGTTTTGCTAACCTTTCCTCACCCATTAAGTGGTCATACCATCTTAGATTAGCTCTGCTGACAAATTCTTTAATGCAAATAATGTTAAGTTCCTTTCTAATATCTTCAATTTTAATATGATTCTGCCATTGATACCATCAGTTCTTTAATTTTTCTGAGAACCCTCATATTTATGGTCTGTAATCTTTGATCAAGTGCTTTATTTCTAGCCCAATTCTCAGATTCATAATTTAAAACTAGTTTGAATGCTGTTTTGTGTACTGTTGATTTGGTGTTTTGCTTAATTTCGCTCTTATTCCATAATAAATTCATTCAGCTGCCTACCCATCATATCAGCTTTGCTTATTCTGGTGTTGGTTTCCAGATTTAACCTGGTATCTTTACTAAAAACTGTTCCTTAATAGCTGAAATATTTTACTTGTTCTATTGAATCTCCATTCAGAATGAAGCTGAAGTTTTCTATGTTCCTGCCTGTTTTCACTGTTTTGGTCTTTTTATTGCTGATTTTCATGCTAAATTTGTTACAGCTGTTATTCAATTTAGGTAGAGAATCCTGGAGATTTGCACTACTGTTACTCTACGTTTTCCAACGAGTATATATCACCTGCATATCATAATATTACTGTTCTGTTTGTGTTATCTTTTACAATTTATCGAATACAATTTTGTAATGCTAAAAAAAGGATGAGTGAAAGGGCATCTCCTTGCTTCAATCTTGTCTTAACATATGCGTCGGCTGTCAGGAGTGAAATTTTGATCAAACGCATTATCTTATGAGATATTCCTAGTTCATCTAATACTCTCCAAAGTGCTTCTCTATGAACGCTATCATATGCTTTTCAAAATCTATAAATAAAATATGGACCTGCAGATTATATCCCCCCCCCCTAGTATCTATGTGTAAAAGGAACGAATTCATGAAAAATTAAATTTTATAATTAAAAAAAAATCCTAAATCAACCAAACTGGCATTCATGAACCATATCATCATAAGTGGTTCTGACAAGCACTTAGTGTGAACGACCTTCCAAGTAGCGCTGGATTTCATAATTAATTCTAGGATAAAGTGGTTAGCACTAGCCTATACCTTTTTTTAGCCTGTAAATTGCTTGTATCTTACTTATTGGTTTTCCTAGTTGCGGGAGGAAAAAACCGTGTCATCCCAGTATGAGCCCGGCTAACTCACCTCCAGTTGAAAAACCCTGATAAAAGTTCTTCGAGTCCTAGATGCAAAAAGTCATTAACTTTCCTTCAAAACAGTTAAAATACTAACAATTAAACATTCATGCTCGGTCCGGTTTCAAACATGAAAAAAAAAATGGACTATTGTTTGTTCTTCATTTATCTTCTCCATTTCCGCACTGAAGATGTTCCTTCTTTTCCCTATTTTCAAAGTACAGTAATCCCTCCCCCCTTATCCACGAGGGATACGTTCCAAGACACCCCGTGGATACATTAAAACCCGGATAGTGCCGAACCCAATATATACTATGTTTTTTCCTATACATGCATACCTATGATTAAGTTTAATTTATAAATTAGGCACAGTACGAGATTAACAACAATGACTAATAATAAAACAGAGCAATTATAACAACATACTGTAATAAAAGTTATCGGAATATGAATGGAATCTTAGTAACTTCAGCATGTTTTATAATAATAATTATTATTATTAATGCATTATTTTATGAAGTCTAGAACTTTCACCTTTTTCATTTAAGAGGAAGCACATTACGACTTCTCTTTGGCATATCCGAATTTCCAGCATCGCTACTTTTGCACTTTGGGGCCATTAAGTAAAATAAAGGTTACTTGAAAACAAGCACTGCAATCCAGCGACAGTCGACCTGATAACTAAGAACTGCTCAGCAGTGGCGGATTTAGGCACAGGAGGAGACCCCCTAGGTCCCCGCAAGGCTAGGGGCCCCCGGGCCGCATTATATTTTGTTTTTAGTAAAAATTTGAAAAACTAATATTCCATTTTGTTTCAATTTTGTCTTAATTCTTGGAACTACTGTCTGTACTGTTGTTTAATTGTAACTATATAATAAAATAAATTCTATTTTCATTTTTGTTTTCCAAATCGACCGCTTCAAATAAAGGCGGTATAAACTGTTAAGGAACCAATTAAATTCTTGTAACCTACAGTATCATCTATCCTTTGTTCTGGTTCGGTTGTTGTAATTATAAAATAATTGTTTTTATAAAATAATTGTTTTGAATATATATGCATATTTAATATTTTAGCCATGAAACAAACGTACTTGTCCGGGGCAGAAAAAAGAAAATGACGAAAGGAAAAAGAAAAATTATCGCTCTCTCAAAAAAACTCCTTGGAGGTTTTTTTTTGACTTCCACTAAATTTCAGAGCAACGAAGATCGTCAACCAACACGTGATGAACGAGACGAAAAAGAAGAAGATAGTCTAAAAAATGATAACATAATAGAAAACGCTGAACGAAATGAAGAAAATTCTGCGAAGGAAGAAGAAGAAGATGCCAAATATGACGAAACAACCGACAAAGCTGAACTTGAACGAGATGTGCAAGACACAGAGGAAAATGCCGAAGAAGAAGAAAAAGAACGGAGTCTGGTTGTTTATGTTGATCTGCATCAGTATAAACAACCAGACTCCGATAATTTTCCAAAAGATATTTCTTTATGGCCGTGCAAAATATCGGAGAAAATGGTAAATTACTTTATAAATAATAAACCGTGCAATATCGGAGACTTAACATCTTTAAAAGTTTGAATATAATGAGAGAAATCAGACGTACTACAGAAATATTTCAAGTGTTCATTTTTACTGTGAAAAAGCAAATGGTACAAAAGAATGTCGAGAATGGCTTATTTTTTTAGAAAGTAGCAAAATGATTTACTGCTATGTTTGCAAACTTTTTACACGTTCTATTACTAAATTTTGTACAGGATACAATGATTGGAAAAATCTTAAACGTATATTGAAAGAACATGAATGCTCTAAAGAATATATTTCCTCAATGTTGATTTTGAAAAAAAGATTGTTTTTAACTTGACGTATTGATTCTCATTTGATTAATCAGATTAATGTTGAACAAAAATATTGGCGAGATGTTTTAAAAAGAATTGTAGCCACAGTAAAGTTGTTAGCAAGTTTGGGTTTAGGATTTCGGGGGCGCAGAGAAGATGAAAGTGTTGGTGGTGGTAACAAAAGAGGAAATTTTATGACTTGTATATTTATCACAGAATATTTATCACAATTTGATGAGTTTATTAAAAATCATTTAACAAGATATGATAATATCGGAAGCGGGAAGGTTAATTACTTATCTCATACGATACGTGATGAATTTATTGCTTTAATGGGGACTGAAGTAAAGGAGAAATTAAGTTTGGAAGTTAGAGAAGCTCTGTACTATTCGTTGATCGTCGATTCCACACCCGATGTGAACCATATAGACCAGTTAACTTTTATATTGAGATATGTAAATAGTAAAGGAGATGTACTAGAACGGTTTTTTGGTTTTCTGCAATTAAATAACCATTACGCAAAAAATTTAGAGGAACTCGTTTTTAACAATTTAAATGCTCTATTTTTAGATATAAAAAATTATCGTGGCCAAACATACGATAATGCGGCAAATATGGCTGGCAAATATAATGGTCTACAAGCAAAAATTAAGATGTTGAACGAATCAGCAATTTTCATTCCATGTTCCACTCACACTTAACATTATTGGAAACTCTGCTGCAAAAGCTTGTTCAAAGGCTTTATTATTTCGATTTCGTACAGAACGTATATAATTTTTTTTTTCTAAATTTACACAACGACGGAATTTACTTACAGACAGTTTTGCCGATACAAATTCCAAACATATTAAAAGAATCGGCGACACAAGATGGTCATCACGAGCTGATGCCGTATCTGCTTTGCGATTAAATTATAAACATATTAAAACTATTCTTATTAAAATAGGCGAAAATGAACTTGAAAACCAGATAATAGATTGCAAACCAAAACATTGTCAAAATATTTCGATAAATACGAAATTGCATTGTTAACAATATTATGGGATAGATTATTGCAAAGAATAAATAACACAAGTCTTTCGCTTCAAGAAGTTCAAACACATTTGTTGCAATGTGTAAAACTTTTAAAATCTTTGCATAATTTTATAATGAATGTACGAAATGATTTTGAAACCATAGAACGACAAGCAAATCTATTAACTGATGAAACAAATCATGAAATAAACCTGATAAAGAAACAAAAAAGACATTTTGATGAATTAAATACAGCATCAAATAACACGAACGAGACAATTCTAACAGGTCGCAAATTGTTCATCGTAGAAACTCATAATATGCTTTGTGCTAGATTGAGTACCGAAATTTCCACTAAAATTAATATGTATTCTAATGTGTTAAGTCATTTGCAATTATTTTTTGATCATGATATGAGTAAAGGCGACATAAACGATTGCATTTCTAAATTGGGAAATATATATATAAGAATGATATTGAAATTAGCTATTTCAATGACGAAGTACATCATTTCTTAAAATACATAAAAGAAGAGAAAATCACATGTCGATTTCAAATGTACAAAACAATCATTAACGGATTGCAATCAACTTCTCCAAATGTAGAAACAGTACTAAATTTTTTTTTTAACAATGCCTATTTGTAATGCTTCTGCAGAAAGATCTTTTTCCGTCCTTAAGCGTGTCAAGAATTATTTAAGAAATTCATTGGGGCAAGATCGACTATCAAATTTGTCACTGATGTTTATTGAAAATTCTGTATCACAAGAATTAGAATTTGATTTATTAATTGACAAATTTGCTGCTGCAAAAAGTAGAAAAGTGCAGTATAATTTCATAAAATACTTATGTACAAAATACAGACTGTACCTGAATGTGATTATAATATTATCGAATTGTTCCTATAATATACAATTAAAGTTACCTATTTTCATACTTATATGTATACGAAATATTTTATAATTTTTGTTGTGAAGTAATTATTGTTATGTATGTATGTGTATGCACTGTGCAATTATATACATAAAATTATTTAAAATATTTTTTAAATATTTTTTAATTTAAATATTTATTTAAATTAAATTAAATATTTAAATTAAATTACATATATTTAAATAAAATAAAATAATTATTAATAATTAATTATTAATAATTAAATAAAAATTAAATTAAATTAAATAATTATTAATAATTAATAATTAAATAAAAATCAAATTAAATTAAATAATTAATAATTAATTATTAATAATTAATTATTAATAATTAAATAAAAATAAAATAAAATAAAATAATTATTAATAATTAATTATTAATAATTAAAAATTAAATTAAATAAAATAATTTTTTTAAATATTTAAAATATTTAACAAAAAAAATCAAAATAAATTGTAACTTAATAATTTAAAGGCCCGAAAATCGCAAACGCCTCAGGTCCCTTAATGCCTAAATCCGCCACTGCTGCTCAGTACTGCGCGCAATTTCCAGGTGTTCCTGACATCCCGAATGGCTGCAAGATGCGTGTAGCTTTCTCCATCTTTGCAACGAGTTGCCCTGGTGTTGGACTACTTCTGTGATCAGCCGAATTGTCTATTACTAAAAGAAAGATACCGTGGTGCTCGGAGACGGAGCAATGAGCACCGCGACGGCGATGCAATCGAAACCAAGCGAACAGCGGCGACGCCGCGTTGCATTCTTTCCGATCAAACGCATTATCGATTGAACCTCCATAGCTCAGTTGTTATAAAAGAAGCCCTTTGGTCGGAAAGACCTGGGTTCGATTCCCGTCCATGACGCGAGGAACCGAGGTTGAGGGTTTTTTCCACCCGGAAACTCGGGTTTTTCGTCCCTTAGAACAGGTTAACCGCTCCCTGAACACACACCCCGATCTTCAGTCACGAACACGTATCTTTAGGGGAAGCAGCAGAGGAGTGAAGTCGGCTGTCTCGTAATTCGTCGTAAGCTCCTCATTAGGGGACTCAACCTGTCCATACGGCTTCATTTCTGCGATGTAAAATTACACAGGCAAAGTGGATAGATCCAACATTATTTCAAAGCCGAATGTTTGTAGAAACTGAAAGTTTCGTAAGTTTATCTGAGAGCTTACGAGAATACAATCCTCGGCATCCTCTAGTTGTCTTAGCTTGCACTACCTACTTGACTAAGTAGCTAAGGGAACTCGGGGATGCAGAGGATTGCATTCTTGTAAGCTCTCAGGTCAACTTACGAAATTTTCATAGTTTCTACAAACATTCGGCTTTGAAATAATGTTGGATCTAATATCCACTTTGCGATGTAATTATAAATTCTTTATTTCTGGAATTTTCCATTTAACATTTCCGACCCGGATTGACCGCGGATAAGGAGGGAATACAGTACTCGTACAACTGACAGTTAATAGAATTTTAAATGGTTTCCTAATCTTTTCCAACTCGAAAGCGATTACAATACTAGAATGCTATTGATTTTGCAGGTTTTCATGTACAGAATTTGGAGAGAAAAAAAATATAAAAATGAATTTTTAACCAAGGAATATAATTAGATACTTCCAACGTGCTGTTAGGGTTCCGGATGTTTATCCTTGTAGACCTTCGACCTAGAGATAAAACTGTTTAGATATCCCTGACGTTGTGACTGTGGCACATGCTAAATTGTAAGACTAAGCAGACGCATGTTTACCGGCTACATAAGCTACATACACCCCTGTTCTAGTAAGACAAGCATAAAGTCTTTCGCAGTGCAATTAAAGGTAAGAACTTTTAAATCCTGAGAAACGCATGTGCAGAGCCACCTGGGAGATTTGCAGTTATTGCTATATATTGTGTTTATAATTGTTTATTCACACTTCATTTATTAAGTAATATCAAAAAATTACCGTAGCGTCACTTTAGAACCCCGCTTTCTCTCTCTCTTTCTTTCTTTCTTTCTTTCTTTCTCTCTCTCTCTCTCTCTCTCTCTCTTTCTTTCTTTCTTTCTTTCTTTCTCTCTCTCTCTCTAGGAGCAAAATATTAATGCTCTAGAACAGTAATGCATGTCTATTCTCAACACACAAAAGTTGAAAGGATATATTAATATTTTATATATCGTTTTCTTTCTTTCGTAATACCTTTACCCACAATGCAAAAATATATACATTTTAAGTGTATTTTTTAAATATTCGTTGCTTTTTAAACTTTTTTAAAATATATTAACTGTAATCTGAACTACTTAACTTAAACTCATTATAGTTGGTCTAATCACGCTAGCAAAGGCATTTTAATTCCAAATTTTATTTCTTGAATCTTCTGTCTAACGCACGCACGCGTAGCTTAAACGTAATATGCCATACAACAATAATATAGCAACGCATCATTTCTACATTAAACAGTGAATATAAAACTATTTTGATTTAATTTCGAACCCATACTGTTATGTTATTGTTTAATGTTCACTGATATAATTAAATTTCAATTTTTTTTCAGTGTTTTGATAATGCATATGCTTGGTTAACACAAATATTGCGCTGCATAGCTGATGGTTGGCTCTCATTCGAACGTGTCCACGCTTTTTTTTAGAAGCTAGCCGTGATAGGCTATTGAGATGTTGCCATCTCTCTTTATTGTTAAAAAAAAAAAAAATAACAGGAAAATATAACATTAATCAAAAATAAATATTTCTTAACACATTGGATCAGTTGGCTACGAAGTAAGTGTATCTGTTTGAAAGAGGAAAAACCCTTCCATCTCCATATGATATTATTTAACTCAGTAGGTTGCGACTCAGTAAGTTTTTTTTAGAAAGACTTGATTTCAAATCCAATCTAGAATATTTATAAGAACGTTTCAACTGAGTCAATCAATCTCATATGAGACTGGTTGACGATCTTATTTTTTTTTTTTCTCTTACAAAACATACGGTCAGAGAATTCATAATGTTAATAGATATATCACTTTGACTTCATTGCCTTAGTGGCTTGATCCCTAATTCTAACCACCCAGTCCTTTCAGTTATTTACTCAACATAATATTCTTCCATACAAACGTGATAACGGATATGCTCTTAACTCAAGCCATATACTGTTCCGTGGAATACGAAATATAAACTGTTTTAACACTTTCATTGCCAAGCTGAAAATTGGAATTTCGTGTGGTGGCCAACTTTTTTATATATTTTTTTTATTTAGTTAACGACATCCACGCGATAACGCGTGATCGGCCGTTTGGTGAGAACTCGCACCGCGCGATATCGCGTGATTGGCAATGAACGTGTTAAAATAAAATAAAGATTAAATAAATAATATGATATTAGTATTATCAAATAGTTTTAATTTCAGTTTCTTTTCATTTTCAAAATAAACTGGTTTTTCATGATTAAAATTAAGAAAACAAGTTGTCAGTTTTTTACAGTATAATATGTGAATTAATTAAAAATTTTTAATTCCTAATTTTGGTTCATGTGTAGCCTTGTGCCAACCTTTCTCGCTCCACAGAAAACCTCCCATAGAATTCCCAATATTTCGGACAGTACTAGTTAGGATTTAGGAACACGAGAGGGCAGAAGATATCTGCCATCTCGTGTCCATCTAGTTCCAAAAGTTTTCAAAATCATTGGTAGCCATAAACTGACTATTAAAAGACGTAAGTAGCTGATGTGCTCCTTACGTCCTTTCAGGCTAAAGGTATCCCACCTACTCCATCTGGAAATAAAAGGAATTATAAAATTTATTATTTTTAGATTAATTCTTAAATCTAAGAATTAATCTAAGAGTTTTTTTAGGAATATATTAGAAACTTGAAACAAATTCAGATATTAACGTTATACATGTACCAGCCGAATATTATATAAAAAAAGATGAATGATTTAATCCAGAAATGAAGAAAATAACTTTTCTTTTAATCCTGTTTCTTTTTCTGTGGATAAAATAGCAACAGTTTTTGAAACATGACTGATTGCAAAAGGTTTTTTTTTCCCCTCCCTAAACTTAAATGATGAATGAAGCGTCTCTTCATCCCACATATATTTACAATGTGCTGGTGTAAAAAACATCGATAAACAAGGCGTGGGATATGTTGTCCTACTTAGTAATCATCAGGCTTCCATTTTATAAATGACACAGTTTGCCAAAAAAAAAAAAAAGTTTTGGTTTTGGGAAAATCCGATGGAACATTTGGAGGTAGCTATTTGGGAATTTTTATTGCGCTGCTTGTTACTAACAAGTATTTTTAACGGCCCTATATCAGTATCAGTTCAGTGACTTACACAAATATTTGTTTCAATGAGGAAATGCCGTGAGTAGGTATATTTAAATAAATTATAATACCGTAATGAAACTCATGTAATATATTCTTTTATTAACGTAAAATTTTCGCTTAAGTAACAAAAGCATCTTCAGTACAAGAATGCTTAATGGTCGAACATCAACAGACAATTCCAAAAGGCGCCACCTAAGTTAACTATTATAAGATAACTAAAAAGGTCATTAAAATTTCTAATTAATTAAAAATTATGCAATTAGATAAAATAAATTTAGGAAAGATTAGCTGATTTAAAAATTATCTCCCACAAAGGGGATGGATGTAAATCATCGGATCTGTTTAAGTTTTGAGAGTGAAGTAAAGTTTCACATGTAATTTTATAAAGCCATTCTATGAGGAACCAACTTTTGTGAAGGACTTATATTTTCCCAGTGAACTCTATGTCTGGTGTTGATAGCATGTTCCGCAAGTCCAGCTGTTCAGACTCAAGGTATTGAATATAAGACTTGTGTTCTTCTAGCCGAATAAAAGCAGATCTTCCTGTTTGTCCAAAATAGGATAACCCACAAGAGCAAAAAATATGGCAAACGTCTGAATAATTGAGGTGTGGAAGCTTTTCCTTAGGAGAAGGGAGAAAGGTGGAGATATTTCTGATGGGGCGAAAGGCAACAAAAATATCCAGTAGTTTTAAAACTTGCGCTATGCGTTCACTAATGCCTTGCACATAAGGGATAGGAATACGAGTTATTTCTTCCGTAGAGGGTCGCTTGGTGTCGCATTGAATAGATCGTCGGCTTGTCGAGAGCTCCTGAAAAGATTAGTAGTATTTTGTGTTAACATTAGATATTTTACTAGAATTTTAAGTAGTATTGTTTGTTTTTTGTTTCTTAGTGTGTCTGTGCAATTTTTGCGTGTTTTCTGTTATTTTAATTATTATTTTTAAGAAAAGATAGCGTACACATGGCACCGATAAAGAAAAAAATGGCGGCCAGGTCGCCATGTTTGTTTAAGAGTTTTGATGTAAACGAATTTATGCAATGTGCTGTCTGTGAGATGTATGCCTTGTGAAGAGCGGTGGGAGTGTGGTTAGAAAGTGATAGTGGAGTTAATATGTGTAGAAAGTGTAAAGAGAATGAGGACTTCAAACGCGTTTCGTGTGTCGAGAGTGATATCGTCAACGATAGTCAGAATGTAGAAAATGGCGGTGTGCTAGAGAATTGCGTGGTAGTGCCAGATAGGTGTGAGAGCGTCGCTGAAAGTGTAAATGAAAGTAGAAACACAGAAAGAATGGATGATTTGATCGATAATGAAAATGGTGAGATAAATGCGAGTAGCGAAATTGCCCGTTTGAATGGTGCGATACACAGAGCTAAAAGACAACTGGAGCGTATGGAAAAATGTGTGTTGAACGTACCGATAAATAACCGGCGGAAGTCTGTGACGGCAAATAATAGAATGTTCGTAAACGTCAATAAAATGAAGGAGCGAGTGCTGTATGGGGATTCGCTATTAAGAGGCGTAATAATTGAGAGTTTAACGAAGTCGTACCAGCCGGGAGCGAACATAAAGGACGTCAGCGAATCTATTCGACTGCAAAAACAGAGGGTGAAAGAGATGATAATCGTGGCAGGAACGAATGATTTGAAAGAGGACAAAATGGAAATGACAGAGGATGTGAGGGAGTTGTTTGAGGTAGCAAAAGAGACGAGTGAGAGAGTTAGGATGGTGAGTATCTTACCGCAGTATGACAGCGAAGTGTTTAGAAGGAGAGCCATAATTGCCAATGACTTTATGCGTGGGTTATGCATGGAGAGTGGTGTGGAATTTGTGGATGTGTGGAATGAGTTCGATGGGCTAAAGGACTTATATAAGATGGATGGGTTACATTTGAATGGAGTTGGTGTACGGAGACTTGAAAGAGTGTTGATGAATGATGTGGAAGTGGATGTACAGACTCAGGGAAACTAGATTTATTAAGAGGGGGGAGTAGATATGCAGACTTTAGGGGGTCAGTTAAGTGTATGAATGAGTATATTATGCCCGAGCGAGTACGACGGACAACAAATCAGAATGGGATAGTTAGTATAAGGCCTCAAAGTAGGGATGGGACAAATGGGCTTCTGTGATTCATGTACACTAATGCCAGGAGTATTAGGAACAAGAAGGAAGAGTTTTTGGCCATGGTTGGCACTTCCAGGCCACAGGTTGTCGGTATTAGTGAAACATGGCTGACAGAAGATGATAAAGCTAGTGTGATTGAATGCGAAGGGTATAGCGTGTTCAGGAGTGACAGGGTGAATAAAAAGGGGGGAGGAGTGTTATTGATGATAGCTGATGAGCTTCAGCCAAGTAGTATAGAAGTTGAACTGCAGGATGGGGAAAAAAGCACATTTGAGGCTGTTGATAGAATCTAGCAGAACAAAATATACAATTGGGTGCTGCTATAGACCAGGTGATGGAGTGGATGGTGGGGATAGTATGCATAAGCAAATAGAAGAAATGAGTGGAAGGAGGGTAATTATTATGGGTGATTTCAATTATGGTAACAGTGACTGGAAAGAGGAGAGGGCACATGGGAGGAAGGACTTTTATTTTATGCGGTTATTAAGGGACAACTATCTACGGCAACATGTATTGGAAAATACCAGGGGGCAGAGAGTGCTGGACCTAGTAATTGCAACTGAGAATGTGGCTGTAACGAACATGACCATGTTGCCACCAATTGGTGAGAGTGACCATAAGGTCATGACTTGGGAGGTGGCTAAAGGAGTCGAATTTACAATTAAAACAGGGTACATGTGGAATTACCGGGCTGGTAAGTATGACAAGCTTAGGTGTGTGCTTGGCTCAATGCCATGGCATGTAAAACTGCAACATGGCATGTAAAACTCCCATGTTGATAGTGCATGGGAGGTGGTTAAGAACTGTTTGCAGGAGGCAATGGTTGACTGTATACCAAGAGTCCGAATAATAAATCAAGTAGGGGTTAAATGGATGAATAACACCATTAAGCTTGAGCTGCAAAAAAAAGAAACAATTGTGGAGGGAATTTAAGGAGAAGGGTGACCATCAGGCGCAGGAAGAGTATAAAGCTCAGGCCAGGATGGTAACAAGGGTAGTAAGAAAAGCAAAAGCAGATTACGAAAGGAAATTGGCCACGCAGGCTAAAGAGAATCCCAAACAGTTTTTTCAATATGTTGCAAGTAAAAGGAAAAATGCTCATGGTAGAATGATCTTAAAAAATGCTGAGGGTAGGGAGGTAACCGAATCAGTCGATATTGTGGAATTACTGAGCGAGCACTTTGCAAGAGTATATCATCCAACAGCTTATACTGGAATTGTGATGAATGAAGTAGACGTAACTAGTCTATTACAGAACCTCAATGTCAATACATCTGTGGGATTGGATGGTATATCAGCACGTGTCGTACGTGAAGCGGCCAAAGAATTGTCAGTGCCCTTGACCATTTTGTTTAATTTGAGCCTCAAGACTGGGTCAGTCCCAAGGGGGTGGAAAGAGGGGAAAATAGTTCCACTGCACAAATGTGGTTCCAAGGCTGCTGTTGAAAATTACCGGCAAATCAGCATAACAGGAATCATTATCAAGGTCTTAGAGAAAATAGTCAAGAGGAAAATACAAGATTGGATAGAAAATGGGATACTGTATCGGGGACAGCATGGTTTTGTGAAGGGTAGGTCATGCCTCAGTAACTTGCTCACGTATTATAACACAGTGACGGCTGAACTGGATAAGGGTAATGGGTTTACAGTGATTCTACTGGACCTTGCTAAGGCCTTTGACAGGATACCACATGGAATTCTAATCAGTAAATTGCAGCATATGGGAATGGACATAGGGTTGGTGAGATGGATAGGAGGGTGGTTGACGGAGAGATATCTGAGAGCGGTTTACTCAGGAGTAGAGTCCACAAGACGGCCTGTGACTAGTGGTGTGCCACAAGGATCTGTTCTTGGACATAAATGATATAGGAAAGGATCTGAGAGGAACAGTTCATTTCTTTGCGGATGATGCGAAGTTGGGTAGGGCAATAGTGAATGCAGATGACGTCAAAATTTTGCAGGATGATTTGGATAGATTGAGAGGAGGTTGAGAGGATCCAGAGGCGAGTGACCAAGATGATAGCAGGTCTGTGGAATGAACCGTATGAGAACAGGTTGAGGATTTGTGGGTTGCAAAAATTGGTTGATAGGCGGAGGAGGGGAGATATGATTGAGACATTCAAATTACTGAAGGGTTTCTATAAAATTAATTCAGAAGATATTTTTGAGAACATGGCTGGTTGTGGGAGGACTAGGGGACATCCATGGAAACTGGGCAAAAGTGTGGTTAGTAAGGGTGTTTGAGCTGGGTTCTTTACTTTTAGAGTAGTGAATGAGTGGAATGCGCTCCCTGAGTCTGTGGTGGATGCTGTGACAGTGAATGAGTTTAAGGCGAGGTATGATAGATACTGTATGAATGTCGAATAGTTGTGATGAATATGATTTGGGGCCTCCCTCGATGAGTCTAATGACTCCCTGGAGTTTCCCGTAATAATCGTAATAATAATAGTAATAATAATTTGAAAAGGCTGAGATACCTAAAGTGTGTAGAGCTCTTTTGATGAAAGAATTCTTATAACCATTAGATAAAAAAAAAACGTGGAAGTAATATGTTGCAATTCTTTCTGTAACAGTTCATCTGAAGAAAATAAGGAGAGGGCCCAATGAAGTGTTTTAATAGTTCCAGTCTATATATATATATATTACGTGAACATATTACGTGAGTTTCATTCCGGTATTATAATTTATTTGAATTACACAAATATTGTTAATATATCGGATGATCTGTGGAAGTTGGTAAGCTCTAAGGGCTATGGCTAAGTTAATTGTGTGAAACCATTCAGCTATTAAAGCTCTGATCATGGCAGGAGGGTAACAGCAATAGCCGAGCCTCAGTTAGAACTTAATTGGCTACAGCATTGCCATCCATTACCCTCCAAGGATATTGGACCGCATCTCACGAAACCATTGTAGCTATTATAGTTGAATATTAGTTTAGAATTCGGGGGGGGGGGAAGGTGTGCAAATTAGTAGCTTATATTAAAAAACAACAAAGAAAAAAAAACGCTTTTATCCATGTGCGAAATTGTGATCTTTAGATATGCTAATCTTTAACTTACAGATTTCTTTTATATTTATTTATGAATCGGACTACCAGCGGTCTTATATAATAAGGAAATTGATAAGCCAAATTTAAAAATCATGAATATTGCATTAGCTATACCTTTTTTTTTTTAAATAAAGAATAGAAAAAGATAAAAAAAATTAGGTACTCTCGTAGTTGATATGTAAGTAACTACGGCAATTTGAGAATGTTAGCAACAGATCGATATTTTTTATTGTATTCATGTTATAAACTATTTCAACAGTGGAGAAGCACCAGTTTTCTAATTTTAATACACGTACTGGTTTATTTTCAGGAACTAATTGGTGCAGTATATATTAAAAATAATATCAGTCCCCCGTTGCTAAGCTGCTCGACAAATTTTCAGACCGACTAGTTTTTAATACTGGATAGAGGTCTAGCTGGTGTGTTCAGACACGCCTTTAGGAGTTGACAAAACAAATACACTTTTGCATTTGTTTTTATCAATCACTATATAATAAAATAGTTTATTCATTTTAGCAAGATCGTTGTGTCATTTTGATTTCATGTTTCTATAGTAAGAACAAGATCCACTGACGTCTACTAGGTGAAAGACGATAGTCAGTATATATTTTTTTATCTTCAGCACATTATTCTTTAATAGATTATATTACACTATCAAGAACGAAATAGGCGACTCGTCAAATTAGTAAGCTACGTTCACTCAAGTCCTAGTATCAAATTATCAATAATCAGATATATATGTTTTTCAGAGTTAGAAAATTTCTAGTCATTTGTAGCAGAGTAAATGTTATTGTACCGAAAATTATTAAGAAAAAAGAAAAAAAAAAGGAAATTTATTCGGAATGTGAGTATTTTATTGAAATACATAAAAAGGCGCAAGTAAGTACACGTTATTTATTTCGTGTTGTTTCAATAATATTATGCAGTTTAGTTATATAAGTGTTGCTTACTTGAAAAATACTTTACGTCACTTGCTGCTTCAACCAGTTCTTCCTTTTTTTTATTAAACGCAGGTTTTAGTTTTAATTATCTTCTGATATGAATCCAGACGCTAAACTCTATCACCAAATACATCGTGTGCAGGAGAATGACGCAAAGCTCTTGATGTCAGAAATTACCCCACAATTGAAATGGAAAGAAAACGACATCATCATGGATTTCGGTTGTGGCCTGGGCGGCATCACTCGAGAGGTTCTCTTATCTAAATGTCCAAAGTTCCGGAAGTGCATTGCTGTTGATTCAAGTCCCGAAGTGATTGACTACGCGCGGCGAAGATTTTGTTCAGAAAAGATTGAATATTATGTCGCTGATTTAGAAGTTAAGTAAGTAATTTAAAAAATTCTGATAAATCGAACGTATCAAATTGCTTTTAGGAAAACTTTTCTAAACCGCCATTTAGTCAATTTATTTACTCTAGAAACAATTATTAAATTCTGCTACAATTATTAAACAAATTTAAAACTTAAAATAAGTTTTAAGTTTGTTTAATAATTCCAACAGTTTCCGATTATAAGAAGATTCACAGCAATTATCGAGGCGTAATATTCCAACTTGAAATGTGATATTGCGCCACCTATCGATTAATAAATTCGAATTTTATAAAACATTTAATTTAATATCCTTATAAATAACTCTATATCTGAAAATATTTAATTTCTTTTGGAAATAATAATGTAATTTATATTTTATTTTTATTTCTAATTTCTAGTTCAACCTTTAGAATATATATTCATCTATTGGATGTTATATTACGACAAAGAACTCTGAAAATAGTCTTACCATTGGAATGGTCTAATTTACTAATTAGAGAGAGAGAGAGAGAGAGAGAGAGAGAGAGAGAGAGAGAGAGAGAGAGAGAGAGAGAAGAAACCTTCGATAACAATAAGATTTCGTAAAAATAAAAATTAATTTTTCGTAGTTCTTTGGAACCAATGCAACTGCAGAAGACTCGACCTCCGAATCAAAACTTCCTACTGACACTGTAGTCAACCTTTCTTCAGGTTAATTTGAAGCCTGAAGCACTCAATGCTCTCTCACGTGGCCACAACTTCGCCATTGCTCCCGGAAAATTACCGGCCGAGGATATAATGATTCGAATTGAACACGGGATCCGCCATCTTCCAAACCACGTCGCTAACGATATTAGACTGGATCTAGCTTGTGTTCTCACCAAAGCAAGGCCACCAAAAACCAACATATCCAATAAGGAATATAAAATCTCTGCAGGAATTGAAGAAAAACAAAGAAATAGTAATCACCAACGTGGATAAAGGTAAGGCCACAGTAGCACTTAACAAAAAGGATTACACAGGTAAGCTTAATGCTCTACTATTAGATCGGGCTACTTACTTCCCTATTGAGTACAATCCCACCAACTCACAAATTAGAAAACTCCACAGGCTCCTTAAGAAGGTCACTTCTTGGCCTGTAGAAGTCACTAACAAATTAAAACCGTTTAACTCCATACTCCCCATATATATGGACTCCCAAAAATACATAAAGAAAATGTGCCATTACGTCCCATAGTGGATGGCATTGATTCTCCCACATACAAATTAGCTAAACATTTGGCCAAAGCGCACACGCACTATACTGGCAACACACCAACACACATAAAAAACTCAGCCCGCTTCAAAGCCAGCATAGAAAACCTTAGTTTTCTATCTCTTAGGTCAGTTTTGACGTCTCCTCCTTATTCACAAATGTCCCACACAGAGAAACCTTGGAGCTAATCCAAGCTAAATTTCGTCCCGATATCTCAGTCCTATTTCAGTTCAAAATGAACTCAGGTTATTTCGTTTGGCAAGGAAAATTCTACAAACAAATGGGGGCGGGGGAACAGCCATGGGTTCACCACTCTCCCCACCCTTGGCCAACTTTTATATGGAGAATTTTGAAGAAAAAGCCTTAAACTCTGCCCCCACATAAACCAACCACATGGCTTCGCTACGTTGATGATGTGTTCGCTATTTGGCCACATGGCTCTGATACACTCATCTCCTTCCTAACACACTTAAACAACCAACACCCCAGAATCAAATTCACCCTGGCAAAAGAGAAAAACAACTGCCTCCCTTTCTTAGACACACTAGTCACCTGCCAGCTTGATCGAACCTTGGTTTTCTCAGTTTATAGAAAACCCACCCATACAGGCAGATACATTCACCAACAACAATATGGAGTTATTAAGACACTACACAACATGGCTAAAGTTATCTGTTCAAATGACAATGCCCTGACCACAGAACTAAACCACATCCTCAACACTTTCTCAGCCAATGGCTACCTCCTCTCAAAAAATCCAAAAAATATTGAAACCAGTAAACCACAACCCCCATCCCCCGCCTTCACAACAAGGATTACTTTAAATCCATTACCATTTCCTACATCCGAGGCACCTCGGAAAAATTACTGAAATCCTATAAAAATGACGACTTGACCTCGTGTTACAGAACATATAGAAAATTGGCGTTCCTTATCTGCTCCATTAAAGACCAACCACTTCCTCTAGACCTACCTGCTGTTTACCAGGTCCCTTGAAGCTGTAAGCTGTCCTACTTTGGTCAAACAGGCAGGACAGCGAATATCAGAATTTCAGAACATAAGGACTACATCCGGTTTCACCAGTACAGCCACTCTAGTCTTGCAGACTATGTTCTGGATATAGCCACAGAATACGGTGGAAGAAAGCCATGGTAATACACTGTAATAAATTCAAATTTGAAAGGCTATTCATGGTCTCAGCCTCAGCCCTAAGAAACAGTCCAAACTTCAACAAGTTTCGTTGCATGAGACTGCTCCAAATTTGGGAGACTTACATCAGAAGACCTTCATCCCAACAGCCAAGAATACCTACATAGCCCGCTAGGGGGTACCATCAGGACTTTTAGGAGAAGCAATAGCTTCCTGTTTCGTCCTCATTTATTGTGTGTACTGCCTGCGTGCTCGTGTCTTTATTTTAAGTTCTTTAAATATGGAAACGTGACGTTGCCGAAATATTGGAAATATAGATTAAAGTTTAATTTAATTTATATCCTATGTACGTTGTAAATTCCTTAAATTATTTAATAAACATGCAGAAGATATAGGAGATTAAGCATGAATATTTTCCTAACAATTTTTAAGATTCTATTTGTCATTTATGTATTCTTGTTGTCCTGAAAAAACGTTCCTGTAATTCACTGGCTGTTTTTGATAATAATTCATTTTCATTTTCCTATTCTTATATGCACTTTTTGAATGTAAACTGAGGCCTCTTTTAGATTATTTTTTTCATTTTTTTAAACATTACGTTAGTGATTTCTGCACTCAAATGCATTTTAAGTTCGCATGCAATAAAAGCAACTAATAGTGTATAATATTAACTATACGATTATTATTATTATTATTATTATTATTATTATTTTAAATGTTTTAAATATTTTAAATATTGCCAAATGTTCAGCTAAGTATAGAAGGAATAGGCACAGTATAAAGACGTATTAAATTTATTCAGAAGTATTTATTATTTTATTTATTTAGGAAAGGAACTATTTTTAGTAATATTAGAAATAGGGCAAGAAGTGCTCAAACAATTATAAGCTTTACTTTGTAAGGAGATTTTTAGCAATGATGACTAACAAGGAAATAGCATCTCTCTCTCTCTCTCTCTCATAAAGTATAATTTATTATTATTATTTTTTTAAAATTTATTTTTACTTTTTCATATTATGAAATCTAATGTTGCATTTCAAAGCCTTTTCACCATTTATAATATTCATCTCATTTCATATCGTTGTCATCATTAGTTTTGATAATTTTTGTTGAAGCGAACAAACACGCCAGCTGCACACGGCTCACTAGACAATTTTATTGTAGTTTTAGATTCCCAGTTGTGTTCCTGGGTTTCAATTTCAGCATGGTAACACTGATTGTTGACCTGTTATGGCTCAATTTGGCAATAATTTGCCGAACAGATAGACTGAAACACGGCATCCTATGACAACGCCTCTTTCAAACTCCGTCAGTTCCTTTTTCGTAGCCATTTCACCGGGACACTGTTCCACTATCTTGGATCATCATATTCCTCCAATTTATACAGAATCACACGAAGTTACTTCTTCTTTATTACTTCTGCTTTATAAAAGTAAAGAGGGATTCTTGCTTTCCATAATGACTTACTCTTGCAACCTACTTCTACACCTTCGCGTAAACACGACTTGGAATTTTTTTTCGCTTTTCTTTTATTCCTTTATTATTATTATTCTTTATTTTTTTATGACATTCGTTAAGTTTACAGCTTTTAGTTCTTCCAGTTATTAAAATAAATTTCTTTCTTTGTTTGGTTTCATATAAATCACACACGTAGATGTGAAGCTCCGTTTATTGTCGATTCGAGAAAGGGGGAAACAGAATCGACAAGTTCATATAAAACATATAGAACAACTATTACTGAATAGTATTTTACAAAAAAAAAAAAAAAAATCATCATCATCTTTCTCTATTATTAATTTTAGGCAAAAGGCTGGGTCTATACATGATCGTCCTTTTCTGAATCCATTCCGTACTTCTAAAATAAAGTTTTCGGAATATTTCATTAGTTTGCTATTTAAAATTCTGTTATATATTTTGTAACAGGAATTTAGTATACTGATACCGCTATAGTTTTTGGATCATCTCTACTACCTTTTTTAAAGATAGGAATCACAATTCCTTTTTTTTTTCATTCTATTGGGGGGGGGGAGGTTACCAGTTGAATAAATTTTATTTAAAAATAATAGGAGTCTTTCTTTGAATCTTGTTCCTGCATATTTATATAGTTCTAAACCTAGCTTATCATCTCCAGGTAATTTTTCGTTTCTTGTTTCTTTCAGGCTGATTTCTAATTCTTCTTTAGTTATTTCCTTTTCATTTTCATTAAATGTTTGCTAGTTGTCCTTTTTAAAATATTTATCTGTCCACAATTCTGTGTAGAAATTAAGAAATTCTTCTAATTTCAAATTGGTGTTTTAATTTTATGTTTTCTTTAGTATCTGCGTTGAAGTGTTTCAAAATCTTATATACAATGGGTCTTATTTTATATAAATCATGTTCTAAATTAGAAACAAATTTGTTCCATGATTCTCTATGTCTTTTTCTGACTTCTCTTTTAGCCATGGCTCTTATTCTTTTATATTCTATTTCATCTTCTAATCTTTTACTGCTTAACCATTTATGATAGGCTTCTTTTTTCATTTTGATTATTTCTTCGATTGTATCATCCCATATCTTCAGTTTTTTTCCTTTTATCGAATTTTTTGGTCTTTGTCCGCGCGGTTAGCCTAGTGGCTTTGCGCTTCGCAACCATATGCCTGCGGAAGGAGTGTCCCAGGTTCGATTCCCATCGAAGACGTAAGGAACTTGAGGATCTGTCATAACCAAGTTAGGCCAGTCTTGGGCGAGGGCAGTAGGGTTTTTTCGGCAGTTTATCTGGCATTTTTCGTCCAGCAAGCAGACAAACCTGTCCCGTGAACATGCGCCCCTACAGTCAAAAAAATACCCCCCCCCCCAGCGGCAGGCCTCGGTTGGGAGTGGTACTAACAAGAAGTCGCATTTAAGTAACACGCGAACCCTGCATAGGAAGTGGGAATAACGCGTAGTGAAAGAAGAACATTGCATTTTTTGGTCTTTCCTGAGCTTTCATTTGCTACTGTATTTAGTATCGTTTTCATATTAAGCCATTCTATTTCTATTTCTTCATTTTGTTTTATTTTATCTAGATATTGGTTAATTCTTTGTTCATATAGCCATTGCATATTTGTGTCATTTAATAGTCTAGTTTTATAAACAAATGTTTTAAATTTTCTTTCTGTTCTTGTTATTTGTAGCCATTTAGTTGATAATCTTAATTTTATTTTAACAAGGAAGTCGTCACTGCTTATTTCATATCCTCTGTGAACTCTAACATCTAGTGAAAACTTTGATGTCTTTTCATTTAAGATAAAATAATCTAATATTGATTTCCATCCTCTTGCTTCCCAAGTATATTTATGTATGTCTTTATGTTTATAGAAAGAATTCATTATTTTTAGGTTATTATAAACTACAAAGTCAATCAATTTTTTACCATTCCTGTTTAGAGTGTGTTCTCCATGTATTCCTATATTATTATTAATTTTCGTGTTTCCAATTCTTGCATTTAAGTCTCCTGCTAAAATTACGTAATCGTTATTATTTATTTTGTTATATATGTTTTGTAGCTGATTATAAAATTCAATATTATCGTGTTCTCTTCCTTCTTCTGGGGCATATATACCAGTTATTGTTAAATAACCTCTATCAATTTTTATTCTAGCTTCTATTATTCTTTCATTCCATAATTTATAATGTTTTAACTGTTTTGAAAGGAGTTATGAATCCAAATCACGACTCCTGCTTGTGCTCTTTGGTCTCTGTCAATTCCACTGTATATCACATTAAAATTTTCAGTTCTCATAGTTCTTTTTAATTTATTTTTTGTTTCAGTGATTACTGCTATTTTAAAATTTATTTCATTTAATATTTGGTCTAATTCTATTTCTTTATGTGCTATTCCTCTTACATTCCAGTTTGCTATATGTATTATATTTTGTTGTTTCCATTTTCGTTTTACCTTTTCCATTCCAGGGTCGTTTTCCATAGATTCATTCCGATTACCTTTTTCTGTCAGCTTAAAAGTAGAATTATGTTCTCCATGTCAGGGCACTAGCCTGACGATGGATAGTTCAGTTGTAGGGCTGCTTCCTGAAGGCTTCTGAACAAGTCTTCTTCCAAATTTAAGCCCATACGAGGAATAGGGTATATTGAAGGGGAAAGAGTAGATTATAGTAGAATAGAGTAGAATTATAGTAAAGGTTTATAGAGGGGACATAGTTATAAGGCCAGAAATGGAAAGACCCCATGGCCCTCGAGTACTCTAATAGCATAAGGTAGTAAAATAAGAAGAGTTGGCTGATAAGGCCTTATAGGAAAGATTGAAGTGAGTGGATCTTCCTCAAAGTAGAAGAAGGAGAGGATAGATTCAACTAGGGGTCCATGGGAGTGCCGCTTCCCTTACAATCAAAATGATTGCCCCTTATGACCCTGTTTTGTGTATATATATATATATATATATATATATATATATATATATATATACAAAAAAAATTAATGAGATTAATTAATGAGATTATAAAAAACTATACTGATAATGAAATTATCATTATATGAAGGTGTACCTAAAAAGGAACTTTATAGGTACACCTTTTTCTTTTTGATATATTTTTATTAGTACTTTCATGTAAATCATCGTATGATAATATGATAATATAATATCGAAATCGTAGTATTGCTTCTTCGGAAAATTGTGTTTTTGTTTGTCTATTAATAATAAAGGGTGTCCCAAAATTCGTGCAAGATTTAAATTTAGCGCCATTTGTGCGGTAAAGTGTTGCCAACGAGAAAAAAAAGACAACATGACAGCTGACAGTTCAGGGTTATTAAAAATGGAGCGCTACACGAAAGAACAACGCATTTTCATTGTTGAGCAATATTTTAAAAATAATGAAGGTTTGGCAGCTACAGTTCGCAATTTTCGTACAAAATGTGGTCGGAATAGTGATTTAACTTCATCAACTGTGAAAAGATTAATTAAAAAATTCAAGGAAACTGGATCAATTAGTGATCTTATACACTCTGGCCGTCCTTCAATTTAATTGTATAATTTAATTTAATTTCTGTTTTTTTTCTGCTGTTATTAATATTAATATATGTTCAAAAACGAAAAGTAACACGTTTAATTGTTATAACTATTTTATTTCTTAAAATTAATATACAACTATAAACTAATATACATATACATATTAATAAGTAGTAAAATTTTTAGACAAAAACTTAAGCCTTTTGTTATGTTGTAAAAATTTTTTTAAAATGAAAATTGTTATTCAATTTTAATGTGACATTTGCACGGAATGCTTGTTCATCAAATTATTAATTCGTAGTCTAACTGCTGATGAAATACTTTTAATTCTTCAACGGACAATATCTTTCCCTCATCTTGCTTTTAATATTTTTTAGTACTGAAAATCCCTGCTCGCAAAAGCGAGTTGCGGAAAATTGCAGCAGAGAATTTTATTAATGATAAGACTTTGTATTTCATTTATAAACCTCGAGTATTTCTTATAGACTGGTGTTCATAACCCAAGGAGGGACACGAACGCCAGCCTGGCTGGCCGATTGGTTAGCGTATCCGCTTTCCAGCCAAAAGGCTGCGGGTTCGAATCCCGCCGTGGGCATGGATATTTGTGGTTGTTTGTGGAAATACTAGTGGCGGTGGTCGGTATGGCGTTGGTGTAGTTGCGGTCAGTTGGTGGACTGAGTGGTGGAGACACAGTTGTAGAGCAGGTGCCCTCCCCCGATGAGTTGGACTTCCTGGAGGTGTCAAATAATAATAATTTCTGAAGATTACACCGCAAATTCAGACGAATTAGCTTGTGGCAATTTGAGTAAGTGACGATTACGTGTAGGAAGAAGGTACACATTTTCCAGTCGCGTGCAAAGGGTCACGTGGTAGCACTCAACAGGATATAAGGCAAAGGGCTGTGCTAAGTGAAGGGAGCTTTTTTCGTAAAGAAATAAACTTGCAAACTTGGATGTTTTGTAATGTATCAAGCACATCTGATTTCACGTGAGGAAGAATTACTGGAAAGCTTGAAGAAGGCCACAGAATTACTGATAGTGCCAGAGAGTTTGGAATCTCACATAGCGTTGTATCCTGTTCTGGGCAGTTTCAAACCAATGGAATATGTTCCAGACGTTTGCTAAGAGGTCGCCCTCTCTCCCTCTACCACGGAGCATGAAGAAAGATTATTGGTTATAACAGCAAAATGTAATAGACGCTGCACGGCAGGTCTCCGCTTGCAAGTCGGCTCCACTCAAGCAGCACAGGTACGCAGATATCTCGACAAACTGTGGCAATATAATATAATGTGTAACAGCCAACAAAGGTTGGTCGATTGGTAGATCCTCTGCTACTAATGGCTCAGCAAAAAGTTAAGCAAGTTTGAGCGCGGTTAGTAGTTGTAAGGGGTAAATTGTTCGATGCTGTTGGCACACTCTCCCTCGATGAGTTTTTGGACTCCCTGGAGGTGTCACATAATAATAATAATTTATTAGCATGCCGGCAATAAATTTATGTCCACATTTGGCTATAGTCATGAAATGTTTTTCATGTATAGGTACAAATGTAGTTCATCCTTAGCTTTTGGACACCTGTGTATTAATAAATTATTCTTCATCTTGCAATTGAAATGATCTTTATGACTATGTTTCTTTTACACTATATTCATTTCACAAAATACGGAGCACCCTAGTGGGGAACCAATGATATAATGAAACGCGTTTAAATTATACATAATTACACGTTTAAATTATGCATGATTTAATTTACTATTTTTCTAAAACTGTATATATTAATTAAAATAACTTTAAAAAAAATAAAAATTGCTTTGAGTACATTACAAATGAATATCAATTATAATATTGTTTTAGCATTACATTGTCTCTCATTCAAATATTGTTACTATATGATAAAACATTTACAGTAAATTTTGTAATTTTTTCAGTAATTTTCAGTAATTTTAGTAACTGATATATGTCTTCCAGGGAAACCTTACCACTTAAGTGGGAAGAGAAGTTTACCAAGATATTTTCATTTCATTCTTTTCACTGGATTAGAAATCAGAAAAAGGCTCTGAAAAATATTTATCATCTTTTGGCGCCAGGTGGCGATTGTGTACTCTTGTTTGTTACCTGGAATGATATGTGGCAAGTGGTCAGTGATATAGCAGGGAAGAAAGAATGGGCAACTTATGCCAAGGTATGTCGCAAAATAAATTAATGTCTCTTTTTTATATTAAGTAACTAAATTATAGTTTTTGTGAAACAGACTTCTATAGTTTGATTTCCTAATTTTATGCGATATATTTACGAAATGTCTCGGTAGAAGAATAGAAAGATTGACGTGCCCTCTGATTGAGAAAGACAAGGGTGTGAATTACGTCATGATGTGAGGAACATCCAAAGCCCTGATAATTTGAATTTTTTATTATGCGAATCCCATCCACGGATAGATTTTGTCGGAAAGTTTCTTGCTGCTCCACACTCGACAAAATTGAACCTGTAATGAAACATAAGAAATGTTTACTTAAATGAGAGTACTAGTTTCATGATTTATTTAGAAGAGACGTTTTCCCATGTTTGATAATTTCGAAATCTGTTTTAGATTTGTTCATAGTCATTTCCAGAGACTCTAAATTTTTATCATAACTGAAATAGGACTTTTATATTTTGTCACTTTTTTATGGCAGTTCTAGACACAAAAGGTTTGAAGCCATCAGCATATAATATTGTTCTTTGGTCAAGCGTTAGGTGAACCTGAAATTCTACCCTAGAAATAAAATGTGGTGTGGCATGCCACTTCAAGCGTTTATTAAGCGAGATGGTTGTATTGTCATATCGGGAAAAGAAAATACTGCAATCTAACACTTGGAAGTTTATTTTGCACTTGGTTAGATTATAATAAATTTAGTTTAATCCTTTATCCAAGTGTAAGCAAACAAATTTCAAGCGCAAACTTTGTTTGCTTGCAATTGGATAAAGGATTAAACTTAAGTTATTATAATCTAACACTTGTTCTTGCTTTGAACAAATTGTGAGTGGGGGAAGGGAGAATCTTTTTTAATATTGCACTTGGTGGTGAACCAGAGCTGGATTTTTGGCAAGAATTCAGAGCGGAATTGAGAGATAAATGCAGTTGACCCTGATGAGAACAGTTTACATGCACATTCAAAGAAGATGTTGGAATCGAGAAAGAAAAAATTCAACCCTCTTCGGAAATATTAGATGCTAATTCATTCGAGACTATTATAGTACCAAATGACAATACGGGAGAGAGAGAGAGAGAGAATGGCTTTAAGAGGCGTGGCTCACGAACAAAGAAATCTGTACCAAATTGAACTAACTGTTCAAGTGTCTAGAGATTGGTTTTCTGAACCATTTTCTTGATATATCTTCGAATTTAAATGTTCAGTTCCCCTCATGGTGTCCATCATACAAGGTTCTCAACTGCGCTCACACACATACACGCACGCACACACACACACGCGCGTAAATTTCGATTTATTCATTCAACAAAATGGAAAGCTACTAATCAAGGATATTTTATTCTACCAGATTAATACCAATATTTTATAGCTGTGATTGGTGGATAGTTTCCTTTTCGCCCACCCTCATTCGTTTGGTTCAAATCCTACTCCGATATGAATTTGTGAATGATTCCAGTCACCGATCTAAGACCATCACCTCCTGCTTGATGAGGCTTGAATTAGTTTAAAAAAATTCTATGCTCGATCTTTAGAGTAGGCTTTTCGGATTATCTAACCTTTATCCTATACACGGTATAAAATATATGTCATAAGCTTACCAACCTTTCGTCAGTATGAAAAAAAAAAATCCACTAACGTATTTTATTCGCTATAGGAAGTGGGCGCAATTGACATAAAAAAGAAATTTGTTTCTGGATGATAGGAATATATTAAAATGAAAATGTTTCTTAGTTGTAATTTCAGAATGTTTTATATTACATTCTTCAGATAATTTTGCCCAGAATACCAAGGACTTATTACATGTCAAGCGAGGAACGGTTGGGACAATACGAGGACTTTCTGACCGATAGTGGCTTTATCATAGAAGAATGTAGAGAAATTCAAGCGTCATTTATTTACATGAGGGATGAAGATTGTCGAGGTAACTATATTTTGATCGAATTTTATGTTCTTCAATACGTTATATAATACTGAATAGACATGTAGGAACAGCAACTTACAACTTGAGTGTTCTGCGTAAATATTGCAGCCATCCAACATTTACGCAGAATACTTACCAGATTAAAACCCTCTAACTGGAACACAACAAACTAATTTCAAGAAAATCATTATTTACATCTAGCTTTTCATCTGAGACCTAATCTTGCACGACCAACATACTGGATCTGTATAGTACAGAACGAAATTGGACACCTAGTAGCATTGCTGCCATCTACATGCCGCACGCAATCTTAGATTCTCGTTTGGTGCTATATGGCTATTGTTGAGATTATTTCCCCGTTAACGTTGTAATTATATTTTATTCCATTGTTTTTTATTTTAAAAAGATATTCTTGCAAATCTTTCTTTCTTCGTTAGATATTTTTACATTATATTATATTATATTATATTTATTTTCTGTTAATTTAGGTATCTTGGAATTGGTGTGTCCCTCAACATCTTGGACGTGCAATACTAAGAGGGCTCAATTCATAGAAGTCTGTTTAACAGAATTAAGACGTCGAAAAGAGAAGAAAGAAATGAATTACCACGAATTTTATTATTCAAAGATGTTGGTGCGCGTCAAGAAACCTGTTTAAGCAGGCGTCCCATCTATCGTGGAACTCAGCCATAAAAATATACGCAAACGTTCAAGGAGTTTTCTTCACCAGTATGTTTCGACGTTCTTAGCTCTGAGCAGACAAGTGTGCTCACGAATAGGCTGTTAAATATATTCATAATTTCTAAGAAGAGAATTATAATCGAATCCGGTAATTTAGTAACCTACTCTTACACAAGCCTATATTTGTGGACTATCGAATATATACTTTTTTTTCTGTCATGTTTTGCTGATAACGGATCCTTCTATTCTATAAACCAACTTATAATTGCCATAAAAATTTCCAGAAGAGAGAATATAAACGTATCCTAAAATGTTATGCTGGGAAAGAAACGAAAAATGTGCTGGTAATTTAAAATGTGTAAATATTCTCTACATAGAGTCTATGTCATAGACGATGAGGACTGAGTCGAAGCGTGAACAATGACTTAAATTAATTTTCAAGGAAGGAGACTTAATTAGTGGACTTGCCACAAGAGTTACCTGGAAATGCAATACCTCCTGACTGAGTCGCGATTATTAACATTTACATGAGCTCGTTAAGCTGATTTTGAGCTACGAGTAATTTTGTCATCTACAGCTGGTGTGATGTTACCTGTCATGACAACTCTCTTCATCCTCATACAAGCGATGCTAATCGAGATTGTTCTAGACCATGTTTACTTCGTGCGACATCAACTGTAAATAAATAATTACCTACTCATTGTTAATAATTATTTTATAATTAATATTACTATTTTTGCGCATTCGTTTATGATTATTCTGTATACCGACAATGTAAAAATCAATGTCTGTATCTTTTCTGGAAGAATATCAAACACGTTCTTCCAAGAACATCTACATGAGTGTTTCACTTGTAACAGTTTAAAAGTATTCCTGAGTATCCTTGAAAGGATTCGAAGACGTTTTTTCTCTCTCGCTTGGATGTCCAAGACTAATAAAGTCAACAATGTATTTTAGAACCCCTTCTGTTGACAAGTTCTTGACACCTCTTGTACTGTTAAAAGACACTGATAATCTTAGTTATTTACAATCCGAGATTGATTTAAGAGTAGGCGCTTTTTCTTATATTTCCAATGTCACCTTCACAACTTTTCGCTTCCTGTTTCTTTCACTTTAAAAAAAAAATTCTTATCTCTTCTTCCACTATCGCACTTTTCACACCTTGTCTCTAAAACTACCCAGTCAAGTGGTCTTGCTTAGCGACTTTGAAGCATTTCCGTCTTGTCAAGTGCTCCTAAGACTTTATTTCTTCAAAGAAATCATAAAGACTTTAAGCACTACAATGGGTCATTGTAAAGATTATTGTTAAAATAAATTACCCATTTATTTTAACAACATTGAACAAAAAATAGTATGCCTTTCTATAAATTGAAAATAGAGTTCATTAGATAGTATTAATGTATCAATCGATTATTATGATTCATTTAAAATTACACATTACGTCTTAAGATTCCTGTCTTGAATTGCAATAGGTATCTTCTTATTTCGCAAGTTAAGAAAGCAGAACAAATCAGTGTAAAAGGCTTACTTACACGCTAACACTTAATCATGGACAGTTTTTCATTGTCCTCAGTAACTTTTATGATATCAATAAAAACAGCCAATATATCTGATAGCAGGATGCAGCAGAAGTAAGGATAATTTATTTTTCATCAAATGTAGGTAGACAAAATGTACAAACTTTTATTATTATCGTTCAGCGTAGCTTCATTTGCTTTTCCAAACATTTTGTTTTTGGTTGTTCTTGCAGCCATGAATGCATAGTTTCTCTGACTCCGACTACAAAAATCACCTGAGAAATTCTGCCTTTATTTCCCTCCACCTTTTTAAGAGCACCAAAAATGTGATATGGTAAGAAAACCACGTTACAAGGTGGGAAAGGAATAATTTCAAATTGTTTCAATAGCTATATTGGAGCTGAAGAGGTCAATCAACTTCACAATGCAAAACCTTTTGATAACAGTTTGTTATATTTTGATTGATATTACCTTTTGTTATCACAAAAGGTATTATCAATTCTTTTGACAGCAATTCTTTATGCATTAAAATCTGCAAAACGCAGATTTTAATGTGGTTATTTATTTATTTTATTTTCCCATATATCCGGACACTTTTGATTTTTGATTGTACTGTGATAACTGTCTTTATATTTCAGAGGGATTGATCCTCCCTGATTATAAAACTCAATATGACAGTACGTTCAATAATAACAAATACTGATTAACTGGAAAGACGTTCAGATTTGCTTATCTACTCTGCATAACGAATGGAAAGCGTTATACATTCAAAATATATATTCAAAAAAGTTTATATACTTTTTTGAATCGATATAGATGAAATTTGTAGTTTTTGGGGTAGAATTTGAATTGTCAATGAATACTGGGTACCTGTTGCTGATATTACTGTAGGTTTCACAGAACTGGACGGTGAAGAATGGCAGATTCCATTTCTGCTTAACTGCGCCCGTGGAAATATGTCTAGAAGACACAATGTGGAAACTGTGTAAGAGATCATAGCTGAAGAGGATCTGTGACAGAGGGTCGTCAATCAACCAACCTGTCTTCTTTTGAACAACATCGAGAATATTTCGAGAGATTTTAGGTGCATCACTTCGAATGTGAGAGAAGTATTTCAAGTTTGGACAGATTTAGGATTTGTACAGAGTAACTGGACAGATGAAAAGTGATAACGTCTTGAACGAAAAAGAATGCCATGTTTTTGGAATCTAAGGATGATATAGAAGTGATGTGATTATGCCACGAAAGTAAGAGTCAGTCCAAGAAGAGAGAGAGATTTAATTTTGACTGTTAACATCATTATCAAATTCCTGATATATACCCTCAAGGGGTGTACAGGATATGATAGTACTACATGTAAAATTTACATCATTACTAACTTCCATTAACATTACTAACTGGAGGATAATTTAGATAGGAAGTTAGTAATGACTGTTAACTTGAGTATTATCAAGGATAAAAGAAGAAGAACTGAAGTCTTAAAATAATAATAATAATTAAATAATTAATTAAACAGCATAATAATAATAATTGATTCGTATACTTAAAATATTTTAAATAATTAAAAATAAATGTTTCACATGTTTCTAATTTGTTATCACTCAAATATTAAGAAATAAAAACATTTATAACTATTCATCTTCGAATGAAATATTATTATAACTTCTCCCTCATTGGCTTTGCTACCTGTGAGGGAATATTTCAGTGTTATTAATATTGTAATAGGCTACGCGGTACTGAAAGTGTTTGTGCAACACTTCACTAGAGCATCTAAAAGAGAAGCATGGCAGTGGAGTGAATTGTTTAATTATAGTCAATAAAAGCGATGAATAGGGATTAATTATATTTTTATATTTATTTTATATTTTTATTTATTTATTTATTATTAAATTAAGGCGCCAATGTAACTCAGTACAGATGGCTTGTGTCTTCCTCGACGCTAAATAGCCTGAAGAGAAAACGTCGTAAGTTCGATTCTAGTCGTCGATTAGGAACTTTTTCTAAGCCTTTTTACGACCGTTTCCGAGTTAGTTGATCTATGGTACAGGCAAGTGGGTCCCGTAAATTCAAGAAAACCGCCTGTAGAACCTACACTATTTTCAGAACAGTAAACGTAGTATTAGGATTAGGGACCACGAGATGGCGGCGCTTGTCAGTCACCTCTCTTCACCGGATCACATATAATTAGTGAGAGTCATGGGCCAGCTATCTCTAATTGGCTACCGGTGGAGATCGACCTTCCCCCTCAGTCACCAAAAGTTAGATTATGCTAAAACAGCCTCGCCTACAGCCTATATGAAACGTTAGCTGATGAGAGTTGATTTGAGTTTTGATATTATTATTTTATATCTGTGATTTATTGCCAGCCTGATTGACCAAATTGACTGGTTATTGAGTTGGATTTAAAACTGAAGCCAGATTGGTTCAGTGGTTAGCGTATTTTCATCCGTCACTGGAGACCCCAAATGACTTCAGAAATTTCTTCCGTGTACAGTCTCTAGAGCGGGGCATCTGGATTATGTATAAAATGCAAAAAAAGCTGTAAAGTTAATAAAAATAGAAAAAAGTTCTTATCCCACCCACAGTATTTATATAATGTAGGTTTACAATCTACCGTAGGTCGGATGTACATAAAAAACAGTGATGTGTTATAGAGAAGTTTTTTTCTGTATAATCTGCTTGCACATACGGCTGGTTTCATTCTAGTTGACCAAATATTTTGTTTTGAATAGCTGTAATGGCCAATATAGTTTTGGGGAATAAGAGTTCTATAGTTGTATTTATATCTGATTTACAATTTTATTTTTGACTGAGTCACTGATCTTGGATGGATTCAATGATAATAAGATTATTCTAGACTTCCACCAGAATAAGTACCGGTTCTTGTAGTTCAAAATTTCACAGTTCGATATTTACTTCTCTGTTTGACATTCTTAAGTGCTTTTTATTCTCTTTCTTATCAGAAAACATCACTTATTTAATTATTTTGCTGTTTTTATTCTATTAATTTCAATTTAGTTATAATTATATTTATATAAGCGCCTTTGTAGCTCAGTGGAAGTGATGTGTGCCATCCACGGCGACCGCGGAAAGAGTCTCGTACGTTCAATTCTAGTTGCCAAGTAGAGGAACTTTTACTAAGTTTTTTTTCGACTGGTTTCCGAATTAGTCGATCTCTGGCAAGGGTAAGTTGCTTGTTCTCCCGAAACTCCTGTTTTCCGTCCCGTAAACTCAATAAAATCGACTGCAGAACCCACACTATTTTCAGACAGTAAACATAAGCCTATCTCTGATTGGCTACTGGAGGAGATTAAACTGTCCCCCAGTTCGCAAAAATTAAATAGGGCTAAAAGGGTCTCACCTGCTTCCTATTGGAAAATAAAAGGCGTCAGTCAAAATTATATTTATATAACTATATTATAACAATATTAAATGACAAAAGTATATGTGTATACAGTATGGCGCAAAAAAACAGTCCTGAATAACTATAACGATATATGTTATTGAGAAAACGGGCTTATTAACAAAGAAATATATGTTGATGATATGTACATCCACTATCAATGGAATCTTGGTCAAATAAAGTATTAACGACGGTAGATTACGTGCTTGAAATAGTCACCTTGTCTTTCAAGACAGGTTTCGTACTGCATGCGAAGGTTCTCCGTCATCTTGGCAAACAAGGGTTGGGATATCTGCTGGACATATCGTGTAATTTTATCTCTTAGTTCATTAAGATTTTTTGATGCGGGTCATGGTGGAATACCCTTTCCTTCAACTTTCAACATACTCGAAACGAAGGCATCAAGTGATGTGAGATCAGTAGAACGTGAAGGGTAGGGGAATTCTGTGGACCTCGAAATGAAACTGCATAATAAAGTTTTTCATCATGCGGTTTCAACCATTGCTGCAGCTAAATGCAATGGCGTACTCTACAAGTGCTTGTCTATTAATCTGCATGCAGTAGAACGGCATCGTAGCATTCGTTATGTGTATATATTGAGAATTATGCACTTAAAATACATCTTTTCTCTTAATTCTTTATTCTTTGCAATTCATTTTTTTTGAGACACGGCAAAATCTTTCCTGTTAAAATTTAAGTTTCTTCAGCTGTGCCAAAAGTTGGATGAATACTTTTTAACTTTTAGCTCAATTATACTCATACTCGTATTACACTCATTTTTATCTTCACCTAAAGTTACCATGTCTGATATCTCCTATAAGATGTACAACACACAAAATGTTTGACTAACATTTTGGCATAAAATAACAGCCGCTAACAGGACTTGACTATACAGATTGCATAAAATCCAAATGATTATGGATTATGTGAAATGAGTATAATATCTAAAATATTAATACAATATCCATATCATAATTTAATGCATATCTTTAATTAAAAAAATGCATTAGTTTTTTCGAATCACATTCCAATATCCCGAATATCTTTAGGGAATTTAGTAGGGCTCTGATTAAAATCAATATCTGTAACGAGTTTGTAGACGTTTGATTTATCATGTTTATTCTAATTCTATTTCAAGGCACTTTATGGAATAATCCATTACGAATACACTGAGCAATATATAAAACTAAGAATTAAAAAAAAAAAAATTCTAAATTGTTTTAAATTTATTTTTACTTTATTGATTTAATTTATTACTTACTATTGATTTCATGTAAAGAATGTCTACATGAAAAGTCCCACCAAAACCCACCCAGCGATTTCCTTCTCATGTCAGTGTTACGCCATGACAAGAGTCGCCCACTTCACCAACCATAATTACTTTTTCTAAAGACATTTTCTAAATACATTTCTAAATACACTAAATACGTCAACAGAAGGCATCGAAGTTTACGTACCCCTCGCCCATCTGCCGCTAAAACCCAAGACAAGAACACCAGAACATTACAAATGGACGAACATATAATTCCTTTCACTTCATCTCTTCCAGATCCTGGACCGCAATACATCTTCTTTTCAATCCGATCTATCACAAATAACCCCTCACTGAGGTCATCGAAGCAACCCTCTATTGAAGTTGGGGTGTTTCCAACAATCAGAAAATCTTTCCAACTACATCATTTCAGAACCACTTGGATAGAATCCAAAACTGAGAAGAGCACATGCTACGGTTCAAACCCTTTAGAGTATGAGAGAAAGGCGGCTTTTAGCGGTAGGAGGCGATTGAAACAACTTACGTCTTCAATGCATCGAGAGATTTTGCGGAACTCTCAAAGCATTGCCGACTACGATCAACGTTGACTAGCCTTACCATGAAGAGTTTCCCCAGTTCGAATGGTAAGGCTATCCCACTGACCACCCGCTAGTAATATTGTGATATTATTATTTACGTGTTTAACTTTGTTGATTTTGCGGAATCAACAGAATCAAAGTTTTCTTATTTGTTCTGATTACATCATCCGTTTAGGATGATGTACAAAACCCGTCAACAAATCACAATCGAAACGACAGTTCTTTTCCTCTTAGAGCACTGCATCAATCTTTGCCACATCTGCAAATTTCTCTGTTGAACTCAATTGGTATTCCAAAAAGAATAACTCCTATCCCTGGTGGATCGGCTTTTTATATGAAAATCCTGGTTCATCAACAATACATGCATTTATGAAAAAGTTCTGTGACGTCACAATATTGACTTCTTCGTGTGTACAAAGTCGAGAAAAAATGGCAGATAATTTTAATTGTCATTAGTTTGCTTTGTGATGACATTTTTCATTGTGACCCTGTCGTTATTGTTGATCTTCTAGATCAAGTCTTAGCTATCAATAATTGCCTGAAACTAGCTTATCAGGTTTGCAGTGTATTTAGAGGTTGCAGAACGTATGGTAATAAGCCAGTCTGTCTTGTGTAAAATAAAAAAAAGCCAATATTTGTCTTCTTATCCCACTAAAATATAACAAGGAGATTAGTATTCAGAGCAATGATTAACAGAAGGAAGCCTTCTACGACGACATACAGTGAACGACCAGAGAGGAATTCCCAATTCCATTTGCAAAGGGTGGAGGGAAGATCACACGATAATTCGTAATTATTTATTAAGTAGACCTTTGTGTGAGACCCGATGAAAAAGACTTGGAAATATCTAAACAGACTACCAAGTCTCCCAAAACCTTTTCATACATTTGGTCCTTAGATCGGTAATTTTTTCAAGGAGAATTATTGTTGCCTGAGAGTGGCAGAATTCATATTGAGGTTGATTGTTAATGACTGATTAAATTATTTTCTATAGAACAAAAGTGAATGCAATAGGAATAGGTGCGAGAGGAATGGTGAGTGCTAGTTGGATGGCTAGCTTTTATCTTTTTTTCCTTTGGGGCTGGTCAGAAATAGGGTTCGTTCCATGCAGAAGGGTGCATGTCAGATGATTATGAGAAATTGTAAAGATTATAGCTGAGTTCAGCAAAACTGGGAGAATGTCATCAGGGTCAGAAGACGTGTTCATTCCGAGCTATACAGAACACTTCGATTGTATTTCTGGCGAAAGATGGTAGGAGGTAAGAAGAGTGTAATTTGTGGTAACATTGAGGATGCTTTGCTTCGATTATCGTGAAGAATGAAGCCAGGATATCAGCTTTGGGTTTGAATGATGCTACGGTGATACCATCTGGATGTACGAATGGTGAAAAGATGGATGGGCAGATGTTACGTCCTTTGTAAGGTCCAGGAGGTTCGATTACTATTTAATCAGGAAGGAGGTTCGTTGCCATTAGCCTTTTAGTAGTAAGATTTGGATTGACTGATGGGGTTTTTGCATCTGCTGCGTTTTGCCATGTAAGCTGAGAAAAGAGCTGGTGTTCTGGCATTGAGCAGCTACTTGCGATATGCAGGATTATTTTCTTGAATTGATTTGAAACGTTATTTTTTTATTTTATTAATTTAATTTTTTGTTTGTTTGTTTGTTTGTTTGAACATCAAGGCTTTGATAGTGGTCTGGGCTCATATGTTTGATAATTTACTTACAGACTTATTTAATTACATAGATAAGATATAAATTAATGCTTCCATTTATTTTAGAAGATCATACTAAAACGATTGCTTTCTTGAATATTTTTCCTAAAAATATACAATTAGGTGGTGTACACAAATTTCAGTAAGTTTGTTGAGTCAATCAAGATAGAATTAAGCGTGTCAAAACACCGATGAAAACATGGTTTTCAACGCTGTCTTGGAAAATGGTGATCTCGCAAATGTTTTACACCGTGAAAACAATGGAAATCAACGAAATCCTGGCTGTATGGTAGGTGTCCCAATTATATGAGAAAGGTAGGCCGACCATATTTCCTTGAGACAAAAACGGGACATTGGAATGGCAAAAAGTGGACGGGGGTTATGTAATATTCTTTATTCATGAAACAGTAAGACGATAAAGAAAAAAGATTTTATTACATTAACATATTGAGCTTACCATTATTCTTCAGTGACAAAACCCATACAAAAATTTAGGTAGACATAGAGGGGGACTGTATTTCACCACGATCGTACCATAAATATTTCTCCCATGAAATGATCTTACGCAGCAAATTTCGGTCTTTTAACACCTTATCATAAAACTTCTCTCACTCCATGACACAATTTTGTCTTACAACTAACAGCACTCATTGTCTTAACACTTAATCTAGATTTCTTCTTTTACCACATACTGTTCATAATAGAAAATATTCTCTCAACAGGTGCTGTATTTCCTGGAAGACAAAGAATAAACTCTACAATATTACAAAAGCCTTGCAAGTCTAGGCGTTTTTCGCTCATTTCAGAAAAAATCTGTACTCATCTATCAGACACAGGAATGTTTTCTTTATTCCAGGTATCCAACTTCCTCACAATTATAGATTTTACGAGGGTCCACTGATAGAATGCACGAGTATTCGATCAGTGGGATGAGTTCTGTGCGTGGGAAGAATTCCTCGTTCAGACTGTCCTGTATTTCTTTCCATTCAGGTATCTTCCTTAGCAGCACTTAGCTTAATTTCTCCTGAACTACTAACAGTTGCTTTTTGACATGAATAGTTATAAACACTTAACTTTTTCTGGACTTTAAACTGTTTACAAGATTTTCAGTTTTCATGGCTATTTCTGTAGCTTTGAAACGTAGACACTTGATCTCTTGAAAATGTTTGGAACGTAGACACGTGATCTCTTGCAAATGATAACCAGAATTTCAAACAATTTTCGCATAACAGGGCATTTTTCTTGATAAAGGAAATACGAATGAAGTCCATCAAATTAGGGATTAAAATTCTATCAATTGATGGAACCAAGGACAAAAATCTTGTATTTGCATAGTCTAACAATTTAGTGTTTCCTGCAGAGTCATAAAAGTTGTTCAGTTCTTCAACTCTGTCTGTGCATATATTGAAGTATTTGTATACTTTCATTGCAAGGCATTAAATATCAATTGGTAAACAGTCGACAGCACATAGAGACAATTATGTATAATGTGTGTTTACCACATAACCAATACCGATAATGTGCCTCTTTAGTTCAGTTTCAAGTTTTTGCCACACATTATTTTTTGCCAAGTCTTTTGCAACCACCAAAACTGGTGTTCGTGTTATCTGCACACAAAGCAACAATTTTGTTTTATAAGGCAAATTGTTCACTTCCTTCAACATAGCACACTGTAGGTCGAATGTTTTACCAGGTAAGGAAATAAAGTCTTGATTTTGTCTTGAATACACAATTTGGCAAAAAAAGTTTGATGTCTTTTTGTTTGATGCATCTAAACTGACTGTAATGCTTTTTGTTTTATTCAAATCCTCTATTACTTTGCCCAATATGTATGGTGATAAAACGTTGGCAATTATTGTTTTTGATTTGGTATGTGCTGAATAAAATTTTGGTTCATAAATTTTATTTATCAATGCCGACAAGCAGTCATTTGCGCGAAAACTTGGGGTGTGACGCATAGTATGCTAAGCAACAAGAACTTCACTTGCTGAAATTTTATCGATTTCACTATCACCATCACGTCTCACCATAAACGAGCTGACGTTTATAACTAAAGTCAGAGTCTTTTCAACATCCTTATGTTTCTGGCTACACAGATGTTGGTTAATGTCGCTTCTGCCTCCATGAGCAACGGAAAAATGGACATTACAATGTTGGACATCATTATACAGTTTGTCGAGTTTAATAAATTTGAATTCTTACTGGAGATCTCACTGAAAATGCAGTTTCACCTCTTTGACATTGCAAGGATAGAAGCTTTAAAAAATAAGACTTAAAACTTAAAAAAAAAAATGAAATTTAAACCACCGGCATTGAATAACAAAGCCACCGGTTAGCATACGGGTACAACAAAAACTAACGCTACAGCTGGACAGACGCCACGTCTGAGACACGCAAGTGTTGCCAACATGCATTTTTTATTTTCTTTGAATAAATCACTGAAGATATCGATATTTCGTATCGAACAATGGATACCAGTAATTATACACGAATAATAAAAGGGAAGAGTTATCCTCCGCATTGAGAACAGACATATGGGAATGCTCATCAATAAATAATGGAAGCAAAGCAAATATAATTGTACTGTGCAAACAAATTTCTTCATATGACAAAGATTAGGCTGGAAGGTGTTTCCAATATTTTGTCGTGGAGGCGTATATGTGAAATCGACTTTTATGACGTTTGATAACAAGCTATTACAAATAATTCTCACAATGTTCGCGTATCAAGTTAACGTTTACTTAAATCCAAATAATGCTGTCTTTCCCTATTTTCTGTGAACACACTGTCGCCTTGAATCTAGGCGACATTCATTTAAGCCTTCAGTACGTCATCAAATTACAAAAAAAGTATAAATTCACAGATATTTCAACACGGTCATAGATGCCTTGAATCTGATGGGATCAGGTTATCAGCATTGACGTCAATGGGCCTTTATCTACGTAAATAAGTTGTTCCAAATACTCATTTCAGGGTAAACAGTCCTCCTTTTACTTAGGACTATTTTTAGTTCCGAAGATGATAACAAACAATTTTTATTATCGTATCCTTGGTTGCTAAGAGAAACACACTGTTCGTCCTCGTAACAGTCCCTTGAACGAACTAAGACATTCGAAATCAATATTTAAAAAAATACATTTCGAATGAACTAAGAACATTCGAAAAAATGTACTTGTTCTTATGTACTTATTCCAAATTAGTAATATTCCAAATTATTCCAAATTAGTAATAAAATCGTAGTATATACTGTATTTTGAAGTTTTGGTTTCTCTCCGCATTTTCGTCTAAGGAATATACATTTCTGGATAAATGTGAGATACAAATCTTTGGTCACATAAGTCGGAACACATGAAAGTAAATATCATTATTATTATATATTTGCGCATTATTGTAAATATATTAAAAAGAAGAAGATATATTTAATTTAATGCTGCTTAGTTATTTCCAGTTTGTTAATTTGAAACTAAATATTCCTCCATGCTCAAAGATGCTGAAAAACCGCTTTTTTTTTGTATAATAACGAAGTACAAAAATTATTTCCTTAAATGTCTTCTACCTCTTTTGTACTGTTTCAGTTTTGTAATATAAAAAAGGTTATCTGTTAATAGCTTTTAATATAGATTCGGTTTTCTTACAAAAATTCTATTTCAAATACCTCTTTCATTCTCTTAATCAGTTCTTTTTTTTTTTTGCGAACAGCAAAATCTTTTTTTAAATTTTAATCTTCTTCAGCTGTGCCAAAAGTTCATGTTTCTCCCCGTTGGTATTTCTTTCCCATTTTTCGTTTCACATAAAGGTATCATGTATGATATCTCCGTATAAAATTTACAGCCATAAACACAATGTTCTATCAAAAATTTTTATTATACAAAATGTTTATGACTAAGTATTTGGGTCATAAACACACACAGCTGCTAACGGAACCTGATTGCACTGACTGCATACATTCATATGGATATGGATGATTATGGATTGTGTGCGAATCAGTATAATATCCAAAATATGTATTAATATTAATACATAATATCCACATTCTATTTTAATATACACCCAAATCTCCATTTACACGGTACATTGGTTCCAGAAAAATCTGTGTAAATGAAAACTGTGTAAAAAACGAATACAGTGCATATGGAAAAATAGAAGAATGGTTCCAGATTCTAAGAACCTAAGAACAATAGGTTATTTTCAAACAAAACATATGAAAATCATATGTTTTTTTATTATATACATATTTCTTCAGCAAAAGGAACTAAATTATTTACTAATTTAGTTCCTTTTGCTAATTTCAAATATTTCTATAATTTCAATAATTTCAATTTCAATAATTCTAAAGTTTTCAATTTCAATAATTTCAATAATTCTAAAGTTTTTTTTTTTTTTTTTTTTTTAAACCACGAACTCTGTAATTAATCGTTGATATCCTGTTTTGACTAGATCTTTGTATAATTTCAGTGCACTGGTACCGTGTTAAAATCCACACCTATCATTGCCTTGCCCTTGGTCTTAGACACGAACTCTACTGCACGGACAAAACTTTCATGAACAATTCGAAATGATTACAAGACACGTAATCATATTGAATTGTAAACAAGAAATGATTGTTTAGTAAACAAGCCTCCTTCCAAGCAGCTTTATTTAGGCGGGCCTCCCGTAACGGACCAACTTAACTTCGAGGAATCAGCATAGCACTCTTATGCTTCCAGGAACCAACGGCAAGTGAATATAAATGATCATCTGTCGGCTTAACTTCGGGGAATCGTAACTATAAAAATTGATATTTTTTTTCTTCTTCTTCTGTTGTCGCCACAGTCGTCTACGTTCTGTAGCTTAGAGTAGTTCCTGATATTTAAAACATCGAGGGAGTTCCCCAAAATTCAAGTTTATGTACATATGTACCGTTCTGGAAATTATAATTATAATGGAAATATCCTATTTAACAGAACTGAATCGAAACAGAAATTTTAAAAATAAGCACCATTTGAAATGTGTTAAATCAAAATATTCCGTGTAAAAATAGAATTGCTTTTGTTTTCTAAACCGTGTTATTTCGAAATCGTGTAAAAAGAAGCTGTTCAGGGGCGGCCAACTACGCGTCCTTTTGGAGCCAAAATAATTCAGGTAAGACTTAGAAGAGCCGCAACCTTTGACCGATGCATCGATGGTACATGAGTAAGTGAGTGTACGCATGGCGAGATGGGGATGCAGAAGCTATGCCTGCCCGCCACAACACGTTAGTTACACTTCCGAAGCTCATCTATCGATATCGTTCAACATATTGTGGCGTGAGTCCATCGACTGTGCTTGTTATCGTTGAACTATTTTTCAAGTGATTAGAAATGTGGCATAAAAAACGTAAATATGAAGAGGAACACAGAAATTTTAGGCCAGAGTGGAAGAGGAACTTCTTTTTGTGAAACGACCAAGTAAACCAATGTGTGTGTGCCTTATGCCAAATAACACTTGCGCAATTCAAACCCAGCAATCTCAAGTGTCATTATGACACGCATCACAATAATTTTAGTAAAGAATTTCCTCTTGGAAAGTTTAGTTCGCCTCAGATCAGAGATCTGAGGCGAACTAAACTTTATACTAAGGATAGGGGTGGGTAAGTGGGATTTTCTGTTTAAAATAAATATAAATTTATATTTATAATTTATTTTTTTATTATTAAAATAATAAAAATTATTATTATTAAATGATAAAATTTTATAAATAATAAAATTATACAAAATTTTATTTTTTTTTATTATTAAAATAAATAGTTTTAAAGTAATTTCGTGTGGGATATTTCAATTCGGTTAGTTGAACTTGATTTCTTGCTTTATAATTCCTATTTCGATTTTTTGATCATCTAATTTTTGAAATTATTGTTGGATTTAAGGAATTACATTGATTTATGATCAAGTTAACAATAATAATTAAAAAAAATTTTTTTATTGTTTTCTCAAATATTTACATATGTACAATGTTCATCTATTCAGTGTTCATCTATTATTTTACAAGGTTCAGCACTTTGTGCTACATAATGAGATTTAAATAGTAATGATGATAACATTTTTTTTTTTTAAATAACAATCAGTAATTTATAATTATATTGTTTAGAGTTACATAAAGTTATTTATCTAACTCTGAACAATATAATAGTAATACATGTTGTAGTTTACTATTTTTTTTTTTAAGTTTGAAAAGGTGTGATTATACAACAGTATTTACACATATGCAACCAAAATATATTTCCTAATTCTCACAAACATACAGTGTAAACTTATTATTTACATTTTTTATTACATTACATTTGTTACAGTTATTATATACGATACATTACTTACATTTGTTTACATATAATACATTACATACATTGGTTTACAGGTGTATTACACGCAATTATGTAATGAATTATGTAATGAATAATAATAATTATTATTATTCATTACATGCATTTGGTTACATATGATACATACTTTTATTTATTTATTTATTATCTTGGATGAGAAGTAATTTCTCAACTTTCATCCTCGAAGCTTATATGTAAGTTTACCTGAGGATAACCAACACCAGTTGGTTATTATCTATTGGTTTGTTTGCTGTGTTGGGAAGCTAAAAAATCTATGATTAAGAAAATCGCGCGCGCGCGCGCGCGCGCACACACACACACACACACACACACACACACACACACACACACACACACACACACACACACACACACACACACACACACACACACACACACACACACACACACACACACACACACACACACACACACACACACACACACACACAAACTTGTTAATACAATAAGAAATCACGTGTCCACATAATTCACCATTCATCACCCATTAATAACATTTTCGTCTGAATGTGTTTTTTTGGCTAATCTTCTTGCCTTGTATATGTTAGACCAGTTAGTTTGATATTTTATATTTTATATGATTTGCAAATTGCATCGCAAACAATCAAAGACTACATTGAAATCAACGTCTGTAAACCTTATTGCTAACTTATATATTTAAACCACAAGAGTAGTCATATTTTCTTAGAGGACTAGTTGATCTGTATATTGGTAATGGGTTCATTTCAAAAACTAACGAAGATATCGAGTAGAAATTAACTCTTCAAGTAATTAGACTGAGGCAAATCCATAGATGGACAACGAAGGAATTGAAGACAGTTGAAAGAGAATAGAGAGGCATCGGAATTATATGGTAAGCCTCAAAAGAGAAACCAGAAAGAAGAAAGCTCTCCATCAGATAAGATATAGCATAATGATATCGTAATTAAATGATAATTTAATTCATTAACATCGATTATATAAACAACTATGTGATATGGTTAAAAAAACGCAATTAAGAAGATGTTTCGGAAAGGAACAAAAGATATGTCTGGTGATAAATACAGAATAAGATATGATATATGCAAATCCTACTGGCTGAAGCGAGATTGATGAGTGAGTAAGAAATTGAATATCGTAAGTGTATTCTTATCGAAAAATATGAATTAAGAACGACTATGATGGCAAACGATTCGATGCGTAAACTGTGTAGAAAGAATGGTTGCGAATATTAGATCCTAAAGAGATTCATTATAAAATATCATCAATAATGGAATGTGATTTCGATGAAAGATCATTGTGTGTTCATTCCAATTCGGTCTTATTAAGTATGGATAAGGATGTTTGGATAAGTGCAACATTAGATATAAACAGAAATCTCAAATTTGTCCAAATGGTTCCAGCATACTACAGAGGAGAGTATACAGAACTGCTCTACAACTCTCCGGTCGCACCGGAGAGTTGTAGAGCAGTTTTTGGATAGAACTTTTGGATTATCAGCCGTTGTTCGTCAGAGAAAAAGAAAAGTTTGCAAAAGTTGGACAACTGACAAAATCAGAATTTGTGGTAAGTTTTCTAACAATAAAGAGGAGAAAGTCTCCAAAGAAGACCAAGAGAATTTCAACCTTTCAGTTCAAATAGGAATTAATTTTAAGGTCTCTATTGATTAAAAGGTTCGACAGTTATAATCTTTGGTATTATTATTATTTTATTCACATAATTGATACACAGTCAAAACAAGATATCGTATAAATAAAAATTTGACTGGTGATTCAGAACAATTCAGATTCTACCCAAGAATCTAAGAATAGTCCGTCAGGTAGCGTCGTAAAATATGGACTGTTCTAAGTAATGCTGTTTTTTGTAGGTCACATGGGGTCACTTCATTGATTTTTAATTGCTGTAAATAGTTACACAGCTTCTTTGAAGTTGCACCAAGTTCACCGATAACTATTGGGATGAGTTTGGTGTGTTTAAGCCACAGTCGGCCAACTTCGATTGCCAGATCTCGATATTTAGTAATTTTTTCCAGTTCTTTGTTGTTGATGTTGTTATCACTGGGTACTGCAATATCGATAATCCAAACCTGTCGATGTTCGATAATAGTGATGTCAGGGCTATTGTGTTCCAAATGCCGATCAGTTTGTATTCTAAAGTCCCAGAGAATTTTCGCTGTTTCGTTTTCCAATACTGTCTCTATTTTATGCAGCCACCACTTATCAGAAGTAGGAAAGCCATATTTTTTGCATACATGCCAATGAACTATTTTAGCCACTTGATCATTCAGTTTGTGCTATTTTGCTGCAGGCACTGATTAGATGTTCCACAGTCTCATCTTTCTGATTGCATAATTTGCATTTGCTGTTATTATTATTATTGATGTTGAAAATTTTTTCTTTGATTGCATTACTTTGTAATGCCTGTTCTTGAGCTGCTAGAATAAATCCTTCCGTTTCTTTTTTAATGTATCCGTGTTGTAGCTATTGCCATGTTTTGTTCACGTCAATTTTGTCCTCAGTATCACGAAGAAATTGGCCATGCAAGGGTTTATTTTTCTAGCGCACCTATCGGATATTTTGTTGTTCCTTTTTGTAAATGAATTTATTTCCTGTTACTTTTAGAAGGCTCTCTTGTGTAATTGCTTGAAGCACTGGCTGAGAGCTATTGTCGATGTAATTTCTTAAACCAATTTCTTCTTCTTCTTTCACAGTCTGTCTCACTTGCAGCAGACCCCTTCCACCTATTCTCCTCGGTAGGTACAACCGGTCAACATCACTTCGTGGATGTAATGCATCATGCATATTCATTAGTTTTCTAGTTTTGCGGTCTAGTTTGTCCAGGTCTTCTTTTGTCCAATTTATTATGCCAGCTGTGTATCGGGTCACTGGTATAGTCCAAGAATTTATTGCTCTAATTGGGTTTAATCCGTTTAGTTTTGTTTTCAGAATATTTCTAATTCTTTTGATGTAGTCTGATGCTGCCTGTTGTTTAACTTTAGAGTGGAGAATATCATTGGCTTATAATATTCCTAGGTATTTATAGTGTTCGTCAGCTGAAATTGCTTTTATATATTTCTGTTGATTAAAATTAAAATTGCTAGTGTCATTAATTTTTCCTCGTTTAATAGATAAAATTGGGCATTTATCTAAACCAAATTCCATTTTGATGTCCTGACTGAAAATACGAACTATGTTCAATAAAGAATCTATTTGCTGGGCCGATTTTCCATATAGCTTCAAGTGATCCATATACAACAGATGGGAAATTTTAATATTACATTTAGGAATTTCATATCCCAGTTTTGTTTTCTTCAGAATCATAGACAAAGGTATCAAAGAAATGTTGAAAAGCAATGATGACAAGGAATCACCTTGGAAAATTCCACGTTTAATGCTAATATCTCCAAAGCGTTCATTATTCACTATTAATGTTGTTTTCCATGATTTCATAGCAGTAGCCATAAATTATTATTATTATTATTATTATTATTATTACACAATATCTACAGAGACTCATCATGGAAGTCTTCGTTGTCAAATATTAAGTGAAATCATGTCCTGTCGAATTTTACCTGCAAACTTGCACTTTATGAACAGAATCACATTTTCTAACAGGACAAGTTAACATTCAATATTGGTTACGGGTTTATATCAGGGGCGAATTCTCCATGCTTGCTGCGCAAGCTCATTACTTGAGAAAGAAGTAATATTTATTTGTTAATAAATGCATGCATTTATAGGCATTCCATTTAGGCTTTTATTTTTGTAGACAGAAGACGTCTTAAGCTTGCGCGGCAATAATTGATAATAATTAATCATATATATATATATATATATATATATATATATATGATTATTGTATATGTGTAAATATTTTAGAAATTAATAAAAAATATATTATTATTATTATATTCATTTGACAGAGTTCAAAGTCAAAGAGTAACAAGAAACATAAAATAAAATAATGAAATCTTTGAGAGGAAAATGAGTGCAATTCGGGCCTTACACAAAGGCCTTGGAATCGACTAGATATCGTCTTAAAATGTGACATATCCTTAAAACTTCAGTTTTCTGGAGGTGAGATGAGACTCAACTTTTCCAGAAGTTTCATGAATGTCTTAATATTGCTCCTAATGCGTCTATGGCAATTGAAAGTGTTGTTGCCTCCTTGCTCAAAAGTCTCTGAATTTCTATCTCCAGATCCCTATACTTGGTGAGTTTTTCATGCACTTTTCTTCTCCTCTACTACCCCGTGGTATTTCCACAACAATATAGCACACATGTTTGACTAGAATGATGTCTAGCATACTATGTTCAAGTTAAATATCCGTTTGTCTGAATTTTCCACTAATTTCTTGGCATTTATATTTTCAATAACTTTTTCAACCGTGAAAAATGAGAAGCACGAAAATAACATTCAAAGCTAAATCAAAATATTCTTTTAATGTTGTAAAATCTTTCAATCCTGGCATATAAACTATCCATCTCGTTTGGCAGTCAAGAATCAGACTTAATTCCTTTCCTTTTTCTTGTTTTACATAATGTTTTAGGATGCTATCAATTACGTGAGATTTTCTAAAAAGTTTACAAATTTTTCTAATTTGGGAAATTGAATGTTTATAATTGTCAGACAGCACAGGGAATCCACAGCCGTCATTCCCTATGAGAATAACATTGAGAATAACAATTCCCTTCACTAGCATGACCTTATCGTAATGGTGTGGATTGCGTGCTCAAAGGGCTATGCTGGCGGCAGCATAACTATCTGCAGAACCTCCACAGCTTGATTGACCTTAGCAAAGTAGATGGAATATCGACACTGAAAACAACGAGTAAATATCGAGTGTAGCAATCGAAGTTGGCCAAATCTGGCAGCAAATAATCAGTTGTTATCTGTCCATTTAGTGCAACTTCAAAGAAGTTTTGTTATCCATTTATTTACAAGAATTAAAATCAAAGAATTAAAGCGATGTTTTAATTCTAAAAGAATCTAAAGAAAACTTTTTAGATTCTTGGGTAGAGTCTTCTTTCCGCTGTGTATCACTTGTTAAAATTGCTCGAATTTTATCTTGTTTGACTGTTTTTGATTTGTGTAAATGCACTCATAATAATGAAATAATAAACAAAACGAGTAAAAATATGGAAAGGCATTATATTTTCCCCACATTTAAAGAATTCAAGAGGAATAACGCCACTAAATTGACGAGCACAAAACCAAAAACAATGAAAATAAATTCAGTGATTTTTCTCATCACCTGAAATATAGAAATAACACTGTAGTGAAGACACTTCATACAAAACTTTCTTTACACGTGTATAACAGATTAAACACGAACATAACTTCTTTGAAAATTTAATTCAAGAAAACAAAAGTTCGTAAAATATTCAGTGTATAGAATAATCGAATGCACAGTTGCGAAATTGGTTGAAATATAAGGCTATGTGCATAATGAAAATTCATAATTTATTTATTTAGAAATTCTCCGAGAAAAGACCAAAAGAATTTCAACGATTTTCATGTCAAATAACAGTGGATTCAGTAAAGTTCTATTTCATAAGTCATAGTCTTTCTTGCATTTTTATTCAGTCTTGAAACTAAGGAATTATGGTTATTTATCAAGCTTCTGAGTGTTATTTCCGTGTTTCTTGAATATAAAGATATGTATTTTTCCCAAAAGCAATGATTTCTTTCAAACATCGTACCTGCATTGTCACAAATGCACATTTCATTGTTATGTTTTTAAATTAAAATAACTAAGCTGAAGTTAGAAAAAACACAACTTACAACAATAAAAACACGACAAACAGCAAAGGAAATAAACGAGATAAAAATAAGCTAATTACAAAAACACAAAATAAGGTTGCAATTGTGACGTCACAATTGCACTTTAAGTATATAAGCCAGCTACATTATCGATCTCTTCGGATGATGGAGTTATCTGAGTGCAGCAGTGAGTTCAGATAATGGTTTGTTTCTGATTTCAGTCGAAGTTGAAAACAGACATCCCAAGTCTCGCAAATCGGGGCTTTATGGCAATTCTGGAAATTTTATTCACTTTATGTGTTTAAAATGTTACTTTATGATGTCATTTGTTACTTTACAGACTTTCCAGGTCTTGCCAAAGTGACAAATGAAAGAAAAGTAACCAAGAATTTTCGAAAACACACTTCGCGAGTGTGGCACGTTTTCTCTCTGAATCTTCAAATGTAGTCATCTCTTTTGGTGCAACCTTGAGTTACTTCAACGGTGGTGCATACAATAAAAGAAATTTCAATGCCGTCCTGATCTAGATGCTATGAAGTGTGCTTAATGTCAGCTTTACCCCATCTGTCATTATGTACCATTTTATTGTTATTTTATGTGATGGAGGGTTGTTGGATTTATTTGAAAGTGTCGTATGATCGTTTTCATGTGAATGAAATGGATGTTATCATAAGGGGTATTTTATGATCTTTGGGCTGGATTGATTTTGAGGAGTGGAAAATTGTGTGAGGTTAGTGGGTGGGTGGGTGAATGTTTCTGCTTATAAACCGAAATTTCATATCTTACTAAAAGTGGTTTGGTGAGGCATTTATTTTAAGTAAGTTTAACCATATTTATCTGATTTTTTATTAGGTAATAACTAATAATAATAAAAAAATAAAAATAATTTTTTTAAACATTTTATTAAGTCTCAGATATATTATATGCAGTGTGTAATTTATCTGACTTAATAAAATGTTTAAAAAAATTATTTTAATTTTTATTATTATTAGTTATTACCTAATAATAATAAAAATAAAGAGAAATACTTGATTACATATTTTTCTTTTAAAAAAAATTCAATCCATTTTTTATTATTAAAATTATGATTACATATTGTGATTACATATTTACAACAGGTTTAATTTTTTTTGTAACAATGAAATTCGTACAGTTTTTTTTTCTTTCTTTCCTTTCCCCCCTGCATAATGTATTAATAATAATACAGCATTTATTAATTTAACAATGAGTTATATATATTTACAGTTTTGCTTTTTTTAATATATTTAAGCGATGTAACTACAGCACTTAAATATATTAACATAATATACTTAAACATACTACAGCACTGTAACTACAACACTTTTTCCCCTTTTTTTAAAAAAAAAAATTATGGATCTTGGATGAGATGTGATTTATCAGCTTTCATCCTCGAAGCTTATTTGTGAAGCTTATCTGAGGATGACACCAGTTGGTTATTATTTATTGATTTGTTTGCTGTGTTGGGAAGTAGACTAATGTTTAATGGGTTTGATCTCCACTGCAGTTGCTGACTGAGAAATTGTGCGTGCACGCACGCACAATTTCTCAGTCACGTGCGCGCGCGCGCACGCACGCACACACACACACACACACACACACATGCAATGTGAAGAAAAAGAGAATGTTTTGATGCATCGCTGAACTGGAAGCCTGAACGAATATATTGTTTTTCATTAAGTTTGTACGGTATTTTGGGTGCGTGTTTTTTGTTCATAGTATGTCCTTAGAGCTCTTTTCAGGTTATTATAGTTTTTAAGGTTTCTGTATTCAAAAGATAATTTGTTTATCATGTCTGGGATGTAGAAGTTTCATATGTAGTGATTATTGTATTAATATGTGATATAATTGTCTTAAGTCTTGTTATACGGTATGTATTTCTGACTGTCCTGTAGTTTACATCGAAATAATGTTTTAGCAAAGCTGCATAGTGGTATAAATGTTTTGCTGTCAGTATTTTGTGTTCTGACATTACAGTGTATACAAAGTCTTTATTGTCTCTTTGTTCCCAAAAGATCAGTTTTATCATTTTGTACTGTAGCGACATTAATCTATTTAATTTGTAGGGTGCACAAAAAACATGTGTTGTTATAGCGTATCTTAGTATATTTTGGCACAGTGCTTTGTATATTAGTGTTTTTAGGCCTGTGGGAACTATGTCATTTATCCTGTACAGTTTGCAGTTATTGTTCGGAGTTGTGTAGATGGTATAAGTGGCTATTCCAGTTCGTATCTGCATCGAAGTAAATTCCAAGGTATCGTATTGTTTCAACCTGAGTGATTGTAGTGGTTTTGCTGTTCTGTGTGTTTTTTATGTGGGAAAGTGGATGTTGGATGGTTATATATTTGTTATCAACTGGTCGAGTCAGTGGATTACTGAATATCATTAATTTTGTCTTTTCTGAGTTTAGGTGTATGGAGTTTTTCGTGAGCCAGTCTATGATCAGATTTATATCATGTTGCATATTTGTTTGGGCTATGCTTGCGTTATTATGGATGGATATTATTGCTGTGTCGTCTGCGTATTGGAATATCTTACCTTTGAGAGGTAGCTGGTTAATATCGTGAGTGTAAATGTTGAATAGATTAGGGGAGAGCAGCTCCCTGTGGCACTCCACAGGTGATTGGTAGCTCTCTACTTCGGTTTGACCCGATACGTGTGATATGCTTTCTATTTTGAAGGTAGTTTGTAAACCACGTGTGCAGAGGCCCATCTATTCCAATATGCCTCATCTTTTCTAGGTTACTGGCAATACTGGCAATTCTGTTTTTGTCTAAGGCGTTATTAATTACGTCTATAAAGTCTTGGAAGACTGGAAGAGAGATGTTCTCTTATTTTTCTGAACACCATATTGTGTTTTGGGGATAATATGAAAGTTCTCTGTATATGCTGTGAGTTTCTTTAGTACGATCCGCTCCATAATTTGATTGATAATTGGTAATGTTGCTATGGGTCTATAATTGCTGATTAAATTTCTTTTTCCATGTTTGTATATGGGTGTGATTATGGCGGTCTTTAGAATACTTGGCATCTGTCCTGTTTTAAATATTTTATTTATTAATTTTAGTAGGATAGGGCCTAAGCTAGTTGCGTGTTGCTTGATATCCTTAGGTCTCCATCAACCTCTGGGCCTTTATTTGGTTTGATTCGATGTATTACAGAGAGAACGTCTGTTATTTTATGGTTGGGAACCAAAATGTCTGTTTTGATTGTGGTCCAAGTGGAGGATCAGGTTTTGTGGTTGGGGGAATATTTCTGTGCAGTTCTTGGAAGGAGTCTGCAAAGTATTGGTTAAAGTCATTTGCTAGTTGTTGGATAGGTTTTGCTTCTTTCATGAATCTGTGTTTTATGGTTTCAGAAGCGGTGTTATTGGGAGCACAATCTAGCATCTCGTTGATCAGATGCCAGGTTTGTTTTATGTTGTTTTGTGCAGAGGTTAATTTGTATCTGTAGTAGTTTCTTTTTGCATTTCTTATTTGTGTTGTAAAGCGATTCTTTGTTATCTTATATTAAGTTCTTAAAGCTGCGTTATTTGGATATCGCTTTAATTCTTTCCATAGAGTGTCCTTTCTGTGTATTTCTAGGATTAAGTTTTGTGTTATCCAAGGATTTTGGGTTGTTCTTGAAAATTCTGACTTTCTTTGCAGCTTTTTTATATGTTTCCAGTCGGTTTTTCTTATTTCGTGGTTGACTATTTCTTCATTTATTATTGTTTTGTGTTGCTTTTCAATCTGTGGGGCATTACATGGATATTGCATGTAATTCTCAGATAAGCGTGTAACAATAACCAATGTTTTGGTTGCTTCTGATGTTAATATGCAAGATGGAGAACCTTCTCGCTTGTATTGTTTTCATGCATCAAGCGAGTCAAAAGTGCAATTGCTGATGTATTCTGGTGTAATTACATCTATCTGATGGTTCACATTCATTTTTATTGTGTTGATGTCTTCATTTGGAACTAATTTGGAGTCTTTTGTTTCACTCTGGCACACTATGTCTTCCGAGCTTTTTATTTGTATCGACTTTGAAATTTGTGACTTTCTCAAGAATATCTTATTGTCTTTGATCCACAATAAATGATAATTTGTTTCTGTTTTTGCTTTTCTTGCTTGGTACAACAGATTCAGATTCTGTTAAATACTCAGAACGATTGGTGTATTGTCTTGCGATGTGTTTAAGTCCTTGAAAAGGGTTTTTCAGTCTGCTGACTGTTATGAAATTGCGTCGTGTAGACTTGCTTATCAGACGAACTATGATTGGCACTGGTCATGGCAAGCCTTGTTCTTTACTCTTCATGGCAATCCGATTTATGGTCTGAATATCATGCTGTAGGCCATAATATCAATTGCATTTGTATTATGGCTATGCGAAGTTTGTATCTTTTGAACTCGCTTTTAATATGTACTTCACTATTCTATCTCTTTTGCTTATTTAATTTACTTAACTTAATCTACTTCACAGTCGTGACTCCATTGTTCTTAATCCGTTGCTTAATTTAGTCTACTCCAGTTAATCCTTTTTTCAAATAGACCCCCCCCCCCTTTTCTCAATGGTGTAACTATACTTAATCACGTGCACGAAATTCTATAACTTACGAATAGCCTCTGGCTGGAGTCAATCTCTTTGTCTAATAGTAAGCGTTTTTCTATATTGATTTCTGAAAAATTTATTTCTTTATTTCGACTGCGCCATTAGAAATCGTAGATAAGACTTAAATATCCCTCCATTAAAAAAAAACACTCAGCAAAGCACGAAAATATCTCTCATAGTTATCACTCTGTCAAGCAACGCAATACTTTATTCTTCAGTTGTGGCTACTTATCTCTCTAGGTCACACAGCTTCGATCTTTTATGAGAAGTGCATTGGTATATAGGAATCTGGAAAGTTATTTGACAAACAAAACAATTTATTCATGCTAATTAAGTACAATAAAGTTAACACTAAACACACAATCTTTTTCCCGGCTGTATACCTCAGCAATATTAGCTCAGATCATAAATTATCCAATCTAATTCAACAATTCTCCTTCAAACAAACAGGCTAAAGTGATATTTGTGCATACAATTAAGTCATAAAACATAACAGACCTACACATACTATAGCACAGGCAAATTTAGACACAAATAACATTACGCTCATTAACTTTCACCTTGTAACAACGCTATCTCATCTCACACTACTAAGCAAGTTATTTCTCAATGGTTAGCTAATTGCCTTCAGTCCTGAACTAACACTAACAAAAACAACTAGAGCAATCTCTGCCACAATTTCTGCCTCCAGTTAAATCATATATATATATTAGAACTTACTTGGTAATTAGTCATCCAGTCGACATCAGTATATCCTCGAGATCGTTATCATCTTCTTCCTTTCGATATTTCATACACACACGGGCACACACTTCCACAGGTGGAGATTATCAGGAACCTTGGCAGCTGGAAATCCAAAACTCACGTTTTTCACTGCTAAAACGGCCCATCCAGCATCGTCGGGCGTCTGTTGGCTGGAACGGGGTTCCACGACCTAGAATCGGCAGGACATACTCGAACCGGGAGCCAGAACATAAACTGGGCGAAAACGAATTTTCCAGCGACGACCATCGAAACGACCTTTCCTCCTATGCAATCTTCTAGCTAACTACGACTGAACGACTGACCTTTCTCCGGAACGAACCCTCTTCATGAGGACTGATCTTCTCCAAAAAAGCAGATCTCTATCTCCCCCCTCTCTCTCTCTCTCTCTCCTCTCTCTCTCTCTCTCTCTCGATGCCTCCCCCTTTTATGCTTCTCAATCGACCTTGGGTCTTGCTACTATTTTATTCCCCTGGGTATTCATAGAGGTCTTTTCCCTCCCCCCTTTTCGCTCACTGCGTTAAGGCGGGAAACCACGCACATTCTTGACCGTCGTATGCGCTAAAGCCTTAGGTCTTATCCTTAATCCTGTCTGGGATATTTCTTTGTTTTAACAATTCATTCAGACATTTTTTCTTTGTCTTTTGTTGTTGTACAGAATCAAGAATCTAATCTAAAAATTTTGTCTATACAAGATTTTACAATAGAAATATGTAAGGATAGAAATATTAGAACTCCATTGTCAGCTTAGGAAGTTACAGAGGCAGTGAAGGAAAAGAAGAAAGCAGATAAAAAGATCCTAGCAAGTAATTAAGCTTGTGGTCTTAGGGAATACAAAGAAAAATATAAGAAATCAAAATACTGTGTAAAACTAGCTAAACAAAAGTTATGAGACTTTAGAAAGAGAATAGAAAATAATTATCAGGAAGGTGGCAAAATATTCTGGAGGCTATTGAAAAGGCTTAAATGGAGGAAAAGGTACTATAAAAGTAATCAGATATAATAAAGGAGACATGAAAACTGAAAATAAAGAAATTTTATATTTCTGGAGGAATTATGAAGGACTGCTAAGTGCAACAACCAGTATCAGCACGATGGTAGAAAACTCATAACAAAAATGCATATCCATACTTGAAGCAGAATGAGTAATCAAAGGCTTGAGATGTGGTAAGGCAGCTCGGGTAGATGACATTCGACCAGAAATACTCGAGTATGGAGGTATAAACGTCTTGCAGAGGCAGCACTGCATACTACAGAAGGCCTGGACAGAGGGACGAATTCCAGATGATTGGGGCAGAGCTCTCATAGTACCCATATATAAAAAAGGGAAATAAAACTGAATGTGAGAGTTACAGAGGTATTTCTCTGCTGAGTGTTCCTGGTAAGATATATGCAAGTATATACTTGAGGAACAGTTGAGAAGGATTGTGGAAGGAAAGCTTGGTGAAGAACAAGCTGGATTCAGGTCAAATAGAGGCTGTCAGGATCGGATTTTCACTTTACGACAGATACTTGAGAAATCAATGGAATATAACAAAGATCTGTATGTAAGTTTTGTAGGTCTGGAAAGGTATATGACAAGGTGCCAAGAGGAAAGTTATTCAAAACGCTACAGTTATATCTTATAAATGGGTTATAATATTAAGCAATATGTAGTCTCTATTTAAGCTGTAAGTCAGCAGTTAGACTTGAAAGAGGTACAGGAAGATGAAGTAGAACCAGGTGTGCAACGAGGGTGCACAATATCTCCACTGTTATTCATTATCTATATGGATCACATTATGAAGGAAAGTGGTATTAAATCTGATATCAAAATGGACGATGTTAATCTTACCTCTTCACTTTACAGGTGATGTTATACTTCTGAATAAATCCAGGACAAGTCTGCAAGATTCCCTGACTAAATTGAATAACTGTTGTAATAGGTTTGGCATGGCATGAAATTGAGCAATAAAAAGACAAAGACAATGAAAATAGGCAGAATGCATAAGTTCCAAAAATATATTATTTATAATATATCAGCCGGCCTGGTTGACCGAGTGGTTAGAGTATCAGCTCTCCAGTCAAAAGGCTGCGGGTTCGAATCCCGCCGTGGGCATGGATGTTTGTGATTTTCTGTGAAAATGCTAGTGGTGGTGGTAGTGGTGGACAGTAGATGGCGTTGGTGTAGATGAGGCGGTTTGTGGATGAGGTTGAGTGATGGAGAGTTGTCCTCCCTCGATGAGTCTTACAACTCCCTGGAGGTGTCAAATAATAATAATAATATATTATATATAATATGTTATGTCATATATATAATATATTACATTTTCGCTTCAGTACAGGATATTAGAGAATGAACTATATTATATAATGCAACAGATATATATAAAAAATAAATAAATAAAAATAAATAAAAAAAATCAGCTAACGCATATGTTTTTCCCCTATAGGGAGTAGGCGGGGCCGTTTACTCAATCTAACTTATGGAGACTGAGTGGGCAGTTCAATCTCCACTGGTAGCCAATCAGAGAGATAGCTGGCCCAAGGCTATCGCTGATTCATCGGTACACAGTGAAGAAGGCGGCAAGCTAGTGCCGCCATCTCGTGGTCTCTAACCCTAACACAATATTTTTAATGTCTGAAAATAACGTGGATTCTACGGTCGATTTTCTTGAGTTTACTGGACGAAAAACCCGAGTTTCCGGGAGAAAAAACCCGCTTGCCCGTGCCAGAGATCGACTAACTCGGGAACCGGCCGAAAAAAGCTTAGAAAAAGTTCTTCTAGTCGGCGACTAGATTTGAACCACCAAATCCTTTCTTCGTGTGGTCAAGCAGTGTAGAGTGCAAACGACACTTAATATACTAGATGTATATTAAGACAGATATTATGGTATAACCAATTGAAGTATATATAACTTGCGATGAAGCAGATTATCCTAGGAGTAAATAATATCTTTAAGGGTCCAGAAGAGGAACAATGTTCTCTGGAAGATATCGGTTATGGTAATGTGACCTGATGCTCCAAGCCATTTTAGAAACGTCCTAAAAACAACTGCAAATGAATTCGATTTTATAAAAGCCCAAAACCATCGTTATGGGCGCTCGATAAGTAAATGATTGAAATAAAATTAATAAGTTCATAATAGACTTGGACTCATCGAATGGTCTCACACTACTCAATTACCACTACGCAACATGCTGTGTTATCTAGTAATCTATTGATATTCTTCTTAAGTTGTTGACGACTGTAATCCTTTGAAAATTCTTACCGAGGGAGACTGTTCTACAAAACTGAAGTGGAAGGAATGAAAGATGACTGGGAGTAGCAGATTCGTGGAGTGTGCAGTTCGACTACATATTCATGCTTAACAGCTGTTGATCTAGCAGGAAACAATATGAGGCGTAATCTCTTACGATGCTACTTTTGCTGAACAATTGTGATGGAAATATCTGTAGAAGAGATCCAACGCAGAAATTGATTTTCTTTGGGGTAGTGGCTGAATATAGTCTGTAAGAGAAGTATCGTTTATTAACTGGATTGCCCTTTTCTGAATGGCGTCAAGAATGTTCAGGGAGCTCTTAAGTGCAACTGCTCATACATAAGAGCAGAATTCCAATATTGGTATGATTTGTTATTTGTACGTAAAATGTAACTGTTCGGCAGAGAAGTACCGTCTTCACCTGAAGAGAATGCCAATTATTTTGGAGGCTGCTGATGCTATAGAAGTGATATGATTGTTCCAGGAAAGGTTTGGGGTAAGTGTCAGTCCGAGAGGAGAGATTTGGTCTTGACTTGACCTCATCATTATCAAATTAAGTAGAGAAGATCTGAGGTCTTTTTCATTTCAAAACAAACAAAACTACATTTTGGAAGCATTGAAGCTGACTGGATTGCTTTCAGAAGCACGAAATGATCTTAAAGCACGCAATGTTGGTGTACTGTAAGGTTTGTATGAGTAGGATGAGTGGAGTGTGCTATCATTAGTAAGACTCGCAATAGGGTTTTCAGAAAATGAGAGGAGGTCATTTAAATAAATGAGGAAGAGGAATGATATGACAGATCCCTGATTGACACTGGTATTGAAAGCTAAGTTTGAGGACAGATCAACATCCACTATTACACGTTGGGTTCGATCTGAGAGAAAACTGGAGATTCATTTTCACAAAGACGAAGGCATTCCAAATGACGGCAACTTGTAGAGAAGCCATCAACGTCAGACCCCCCATCAAAAGCCTTAGAGAGATGTTAAGAGCACAACTTCTCCAAACCTTTCCATCGAATGGGCGCAAATGTGTGTGACGTAAGAACGGCCGTGAGTGTCTGCATAAAGTGGTTAAACCCATACTGATGGATACTAATTAGATAGCAGCTCTCGAGATGTTGGACAAGCTGATTGTTGATAACTTTTTCATTACTTTTTCATTACTCATGCAAGAGAAATGGCAAGAAGCGGAATAGGTGTAACAACTTGATGGTAAACATTCATCCCCTGTTCTGAAAACCAGTTGTATATGATGCTTACTTCTACACCCAAAGGTGAATGGCAGCTGAGTACAGTTCAGTGAATAGATGAAAGGGAACAAGTATTAGTTCAGGAGCATATCTATTCATGCGCTCTCTTAATTTGCGATGAATATTATTTTTCATAATGTGTACCAATTTCATTTTAAATCCCAAATTAGAGAAATATTAGCTTTTCAATACTGGAATTCCACCTTCTTACACGACCAGTTCTCTATATTGGTTATGGGCTTGTATATATTTTCTGGTTCGAGGATATGCAGTGATTAGTCAGTATGTTTATCGCTACTATGAAATTAGTCATTTTATTGTTTTATTTTCTTAGAACAATTAGTATTATTAGTAGTATTTCGCATGTATATATTTGTGATCATTGGTGGCTCGTGGCTTGAAATCGTGGGGGTGCTGCAGCTTTTGAAATTTACATGCATGCTGTAAATACAGTGTATACGTATTTGGATAAAATACCAAAATTATGGTAAAAATTAAAAAAAAAAATGAAACATGAAAAAATATTGTTTATTATCATAAAATTATATAGTTTGGTATAATTCAAAATTACTTAAAAAAAACCATTATCATAACCCCAATAATGTTCTAAAATAAAAACTATAACAAATATTATGTCTTTAATTTAATGTCCAAATATTTACAGAGACGGAGTAAACACGATAAGCACTACGAACACTCTACTACTGACGCAAACTGATATAAACAACAGCGGAACTGCGCGACGGACAGTGCCGCATTACCCTAATAGCTCGCATCTCACTATACGTGCTTATGCTTGTGCGCGTAGCAAATAACTGTGGCAAACACACTGCTGCTAAGCTTCCTTCGTCCTCCTAAGTGCTACAAGATGGATTTTTATTATTTTTTATACAAAATAAGAGAATTGCATAATATTGTTGATGATAAAATTAAATATTACAAGTCAATATAAATAAATAAATATATTTATATATCGAAAAAAAATGGAGGTGCTGCAGTTCCGCAATGCCTATGCACGAGTCGTCCCTGTTTGTAATATATATATAGTGAATGACATAGATAATGTTGTTCTTCCTATTGTAATCAACAATAGTGTTGATCACAATAGGAAGAACAACAGATCATGTGGATTTCGATAAAGGGCTGACTTGGGTTTCCTTTTTGGCTGAAGTGACGATTTAGAAAACAATAGTGCTAATTAGTTGTACAAAAGGAGAGATATCCGGGGTGTTTAATCGGTGGAAAAATCCCTCTCTGGATGTCTAAGAGGCGTAACTGTGGCCTTAAGAGTCGATGTGAGAAACGAGATCGAGGTCGTCTGAGAAGGCTTTTTGGAATTTCTGTTTGTACGGAGAAACAGAAATTCCTGCCGGAAGCAGTTGACAAAAGCATTTAATGAAGGGTGGTTCCGACTCATAATCTCACCGAACTATGCAAAAATAATGGAAGAGCATCGTATGGAGATTATATGGAATGCAAATTCAATCAAAAATAATCGATTAGTATCCACGTGATTACTTCCAGTTTTCCGAGTGACAAAACTAAAAATGTAATTGAAAAGCAGGATAAACGTAAACTCAGTGGTAAATTTGATAGTAAGAACAATGGATTTGTATTGTTATAAATGCAACGGACTGTTGGAAGAAGCGAGAGAATAGAGTCAGAAGGTAACAACCGTTAGTATAATACCTAGATATAGAAATGAATTAAAAAGAACTGCAAACAATTCAGTGTGTAGGCGTAGTAAAAGAATGGTTTTGAGAGGTTTTAGATATGCGGCGTAAGTTTCAGGAAAGAATGGACTTCTATGAGAGAGACAGACAAGACTAATGTATTGAGTCTATTCGGTGTGAGGAAAAATTATTTGATAAGCGACTTAATAGTCATTTAATATTTAATTATTAGTCATTTGATTTCCTTTTTATCACTTGAGAAACTGCTGCTTCAATTACATCTTGTTTGGCTGTCTGTCGTCTTTCGCTTGTGTATATACATTCAAAATAATGAAGTATTAAGCACAACAAGACAAAATATTGAAATTCCTTATACATCACTCATTTAAGGAATACTACAGGAATTTGATAAGCTAATTTGATGAGCAGACAATTCAAACAAACTAAATATCAGAGATTATTTTGTCATCAACCAAAATATAGACCTAACGTTGTAGTGAAGATATTTTGTACAAAACTTTCGGTCCACTTAGATAAACGGTGTTTACACAGAATATGCTCTTCACTATAAGATCTCTTTTCAATTTTGATAACTTCTTAGCAAATTTGAAAAGAGATCTTACAGTGAAGAGACCATATGCATACCAAAATTCTAAGGAATATGAATAAGGAGGCAAAAGAAGAAGCGAAACTTGAAATAATGAAAGTGGAAACCTGGATGGGCTATTTAAAAAACTAATGGCAAGATAGTAACGAATCTAAAAGTGACAACAATGTGTACTACAATTATACAACAGAAGAAATACCATTACAAGAAATCCACCAAGCAAAACAACAAAGCAAATCAGGACGAATAATATAGAACTTATAAAATATGCAGGCATACTATTCATCAAACGAGTTTTAAAATTATTTGCCAATATTTGGCAGCAAGGAAAAATCCCAGAAAGTTGGAGTAAGGCAATTGTTATTCAGATACATAAAAAGGCGATAAGTGCAGCTGTGGAAACTACAGAGGAATAAGACTTAGAATACTGATTATACGAGTAAGTTATATGCACTAATATTAATTTTAAAACATAAATCATGTGTAGAAGATAAACTTTGTGAAGAACAAAATAACTTCGAAAAGGACGATCGTGCTTTGATCCAGTTTTTCCATTAAAATTCTTATTATAAAAATATTACGAACAGAACACAGAAACGCACATAGCATTTCTAGACTATCACAAACCCTTTGACAGCATCTTTAGGGAACAAACTGTGTACCGTACTCAGTTTTCCAAATCAGTTGCTTGCTGTAATAACGAACATGTATCAGAACAACGAAATAACTCTAAGAATCAAAGCTGTGAGAAAAGTTAAAGAATGGAAATCAATAAACAGAAGGGTCTGACAAGGATCCACAATATCGCCACTGCTATTTACTATCTATTTAGAGTAATGAAATGGACGGAAAATACAAAACCAGCAATAAAACTGGATCGTGGAACTATACTTAATACCCTTTTGTTTGCTGATGAACAAATAATCATAGCAAGAAGTAAGATGAACTGCAAAAATCAATATGCGTAAACATAAGTGGAAAAAAATTGGAATGCAAATATCAATGGAAAAAACAAAAATCATGGCTTTTAAAGGACGATTTCCAGTCAGAAGTAAAATCATGATGCAAAATAAAATTTTAGAAGAAGTTAACTGCTTCGAATACCTTGGATGTGCTGTATCTTATACAAAAGAAGCAGACATTGATATCAAAATTTCAAATTTTCTAAAGATAACAGGAATAACCAATAATAACCAATAATACAATAGATAACACTATTCCGATCAAAAAAGCTGATTAATACAGAAGAATATCTCGATTATCAGCCACTCGTAAGTTGGAGAAAAAGAAAAGTTCGGCATAGATGTAAAGAAAGCGTATGAAATATTAAACCACGTGTACAATAAAATTCCAGAATTTATTTATTTAGAAATTCTCCCACACTAATATAAATTGGTTATGTTATCAATCTGCTAAGTGTTATTTACGTCTCTGGAATATAAAGATATGCATTTTCTCACAAGCACTTATTTCTCTCAAATTTTGTACTTTCTTTTGCGCATTTACTTGTTAAGTTTTAAAATTAAAATAACCAAGCAGAAGTTAGAAATAATACAAATCGCAACAATAGAAACGCAACAAACAGCAAAGAAAATATACGAGATAAAAATAAGCTAATTACAAAAAAAAGGTTACTACAATGACGTCACAATTACACTTAAAGTATATAAGCCAGTCACATCAGCGATCTCGTCAGATGATGGAATTATCTGAATGCAGCAGTGAGTTCAAATAATGGTTTGTTTCTGATTTCGGTCGGAGTTGAAAACAGACATCCAAAGTCTCACAAGAGCTTTATGGCAGTTCTACAAATTTTACTCACCTTATGTGTTTAAAATTATTACTTTCTTGCCAAAGTGACAAATGGGAAAAAAGTAACAAAGAAGTTTCGAAACACCTCGCGAGTGTGGCACGTTTTTTTACTCTGAATGACCAATCAGAGTTCGTTGAATGGTGCAAGCAAGTAAAAGAAATTTCGTTGCCGTCCTAATGTAGATGCTATAAAGTCTGTTCATTGCCAGCTTACCCCATCTGTCAATCAACATCATTTTTATTATCATTTTATGTGATGGAGGGTTTGGATTTATTTAATAGTGTTGTATCATCGTTTCATGTGGCTGAAGTAGATGCCATAAGAGATAGTTATGGGCTGGTTTGATATCGAGGAGTTTAAAATTGTGAGAAAAGGGTTGGGAGGTGTGGGATGATTTTAAGGATAAGTGGGTAGGTGGTGTTTTTGTTTAAAATAAATCGAAATTTCATGTCAAATTAAAAGTATTGGAGAGTCATTCATTTATACAATTTAGGTAATAATATAAATGATATCCTTGATAAATGATAGCCGTACTGAGGTGAACTAATCTCTCCGATTTCGAAGCTACGGTTAGCTTTTATGAAGATAATGGGATTAGCGTAATGTTTATGTTGGTTGCTTTATGTTATGTTGTTTATGTTGGTTGCTACTTTCTTTGAATATAACGTAGACGTGGGACATTGGAATTTTGTGATTTGTGAAGTGATTATAGCTATTCTGTATTATCTGTGTTTGTATAGCTTCTACGGATTGCGTTTTAATGTAACGTATTCGATGTGTTTTGAAGTCTGTGGTAGCTTATTAAGTAGCGTGGGTATGAGATTGTGATCTCTCAATGCAGATGATTATCAGTTGTTAAAAGCTTCCAAAAACTTGGCATTGGCTTCGGTTCAATTCACACCTCTAGACTATTCCACAACTGATAATGAATTTCGTTCGTAAATTCATTGATACATGTTATTTGATGAAAATAACTGAATGATTCTGTTAAGTAGTATAGTATGCAAGTTTTTCGTTTTCAAAGATTGAAGCAAACGGTGGTAATCTACGCGTTAACTACAAGAGAACAAATGGGGTCGGCATCTTTACAGTCCCACAAGTAAATGTGGCTAAGAAGTGTCTTGAACCGAAGCCAATGCCAAGTTTTTGGAAGCTTTTGCTTATCCAAATCTTTCCTGGCACAATATGATTGTGCCAGGAAAGATTTGGGGCAAAACTCAGTCCGAGAAGAGATATTCGTGTTGAGTGTAAGCTCAGCATTATCAAAAGTAAGCAGGGAAGATCTATGATCTTTCTGATGGGAAAACAAAACAAAACTATTTTTGAAGCATTGAAGCTGACTAGGTTGCTTTTATTCAAATGATGTTTGAACACTGCAAAGATTCAATTAGTGCATAGATTCAATTAGTGCAGATCGTTTATATAAATGAAGAGGAGAGAGAATGAAATGAGAGAGCTCTGATTGATACAGGACTTCTCAGGAAAGTCTGAGGAGAGATTAGTCGGAGTAACCGCCTTATCCTCGTCTTAGGGTTAAGAAATCCAAAAATACTTGGAAGGCCGTGGCCGATGAAGTGCCTTTAAATCCACCGATGATGATGATATATTCAAGAACATAGCCAGGCAGAGAACCTTTATTAGAGAACCAAGTTTGTTTCACGATGACTAGAATTATGACTAAACGTTAAGGACAAAAACAGAAAACGACTAATTATTATCGTGACCTTAAGCAAACGTCACAGCAGGTCCTCAATTTAAACGCATCAAATTTTTGAATTAATTTTAAATATCAGTAATCCTAATTGAAAGTTAAATAGTTAAATCCATCTTGCAATCAGAATTGCAAATTAAATCTTTTTTTTTTTTGATCATTAAGTTATCCATCAAAACTAAGCTATACAACTGTAAAAAAAAGTGTAAGAGCAATGAAAAAGGCGATATAAAAAGTAAAAGTAAATATAATCAAGCTATCTGGTGTAATGCCACTGAATTATTGTATTGTAAAATGATCCCAGTGGTAGAAAATATTCCAGATTGATTCAATCTGGAGTACATTTAATAATACTTGAGTTCAAACCATGACCTTTGTTTAAAAAAAGAGTACGTCGTCCAGTTCATGTTAAGAATCTTAATGTTTTCAGCTGACTGTGCAGTTTGCGAGCTTGATACAGTGATAACAGAATTTTCTGTTATCACTGTATCATGGCCAGAGAATATATTTAGCTGGCCATTATATCATTATATTTAGACATGATTAAACATATTGTTGCAGTTCGGTTTCTTTTTATTATTCACCTTGTTTTTAGTGTACATTCAATAAACACTCGTCTTGAATTTTGCAAATCAAATTTATTCCCACCAACCACCAACCATGCACCTCCAGATATAAAGCAAAGAAGGACCTGCGTTAACAAAAATCTTCCTTTTCCGTCATCCTATATCCCCGCTTTCCAGCCCCTATTCTCCTCCAACCTCTAACATCTGCTAAACTATATTGATGGCCTCTACTCCCAACATTGCTTAACAATCATTAAAGGCCATTGTCTCCCCTCCACCAGCCCGCCTTTCTCCTGCACTGGAGTTAAGCAAGCAGATTCTGTTCTATATATAGTATAGCCACCACCACCATCATTAACAACAACAATGGTACAGCAACAATGATAGCGTATCGAACATTACACTCGAATTGTTCGATACGTAAACAATCATTGCTAAATATTTGAAATTTGTTATAGTTCTTGACCACAGAGATTAATGAATAACTAACTCTTATTTAGAAATATTGGTCAAGTGTTAATAAACTATTTAATAATCAACTAGTTTCGCCGGTTTTAGCTGTCGTCATCTTCAGGGTACAAATTAGGTAGGCATAGTAAATTACAAGCTAGATGTTAACCGACAATTCTACATCAATAACAAAATAGTACTGAGCGTGAAACAATACACGAATCGCTGATACATGATTTACTTGTTGAGAAAAATTTTGTAGTTGGCGCCGAAGTTGATTTGATGTGTGTTTATTGATCTGATCACGGTTTTCCACATATCAGGTAGGATTAAACCTTGATTCCTGTTGATGTTTTCTGTGGAACGGGCGACTGTAGCTGCTTCATCGAAGATTCTGGAACGGTAGTTTTCTTCTATATAAGGCATATAACTTTTATTCCATTCAATAATGTGGTTGGTTGTAGAGAACTGGGAAGAAAGGCCAGATATATCTTGTCTGTTATTTCTTACATAACGGATGTGTTCTCTTTGTCTTATTTCGAAGCCTCTAGACGTCTGACCAATCCCTTGTTCCCGTGGTTTTAGTTACATTGGTCAGACGTCTAGAAGTATATTCTTCACCTTCTTGTTCTTATTTTTTTTTCCTTTAATGAAAATCTAATATTTACTGGATATTATCCGTTTCCTTTTTTGCATTTCTTTAATAAGGTTCTCCACCTCATTTCATTGCTAAGCTATACAAATAATAGGCATATTTTTGTTTCTAACCAAACCATGTTTGTTATTTCAAATCTGAATGAATGTATAAATACATCCTATCATGTGAAATCGCTCTTTACACTTCCAGTAACTGAATTCAGCATTCCTCTAAATAACTTCATTTATTTTCTGGTGTTGGGAAGTTAGGGAAACGATTTTACCTAAATTCTATCATAAAACCTATTATTGCAGGCTCAGCAAAACGACTTGGTAGGACTCGTAGAAAGAAATAATAAATATGTAATTTTGCTAATGCCTTTTTATTATTCAAACTAATTAGACAACTGAATTCAGTGCTAACTACTGACGACATAGATTGACAACTTAAAATCTTGCTTATGATTGCAAGAAGAATATTACGACTTTTTAGCCTGTTTTCAGTACTCGACATGAGATATGCCTTATGACTGCATACACATTAATAGAACAGCACGTGTAGAATTTACGCATTTACGTTTAGCTGTAGCGATTGTGTTGGCTCTATAAGAAAAGACCTTTATTGTTGAGCATTATTTTCGTCCATACGGTCTTAACGCAGGAAATGATCCAAGTGTAGGACATGTTTGCCAGCAGTTTGTTCTTCAACACAATTGCTACAGATAGATGGAATAACTGTCGGTATTAATTCTGTATTAACTATGTTGGTATAGCTTCCACAGTTCGTATTGTCATGATCTGGAAATGTCTGTCATTTATTTCTTGTGGTAAATTGTTGAGTTGCCTGGAAATGACAGGAAATGATCTAACTGCAGAAGTGTATGAGTTGTAGAATGATTTAGGGGTGTAAAGAGTTATAATGATAATAATAATAATATATATTTTTAAAGTTCTATTAGGCTAGTATTATTTTTCCTAATATTTATTGAAGTTCTAGAATAGTTTTTTTACTTTTCTTTAATATCCAATATGCATGAATGAATTCCTTTCGTCAAGCCTAAAATATTGAAGTAAAAATTGTATGTCTGTTAAGTAGTATGCTATTTTAAGTTTTAAATGGTTGAAGAAAACGGTTGTTAACAATGCGTTAACCACAGGAGAACAAATTAATTCTCCATCTTAGCAATCCCACAAGGATCGTCAAAATCAGAAAGAAACGAAAGTGCCATAAATGCCGGGGTGAATTAATTTAACTAGATAACATGTAGGAACTTGGAAAGAAATATGCACTTTCTCTGTTCGGGATAGTCCAAGTCTAAATGGTAGTAAAACTCGATTGCTCAGCGTGAAAAATGACAGTGCCCAAACTGTAGGAAAAAAAACAAATCGATATCGCCTTCAACTGCAGGCAAAAAAACTGGCCATGCAGTAACCAACGGCAGAGGAAATGAAGATCAAAGAGTATAATAACGGAAACTAACGTAAGACAATTTTGAATTTGTTACTTGAAAATACGCTACAAAACTTAAAACACTCCTTAATCACAATTTTACGAGAACTATTTAAAAAATGCAATTCACAAATCATGGACAAATGTAACCAATAGAAGGTGTTCATTAAAGAGGAAGTACTGGTGACCATTTAATCAAAGAGAAAACCCAACTAGGAAGAAAGAAATCGCTTAGAAAGAATGGTTACTTGAAACCTCAGTCCTCTGATAATGATAATTATGGCAAAGTTCGAAATATATATCAGAAATATTATCACGTGTCATAGGTTATTAATGGATAAGTTGGTTGCATACCTCAATTCAGAATGAGGCAGTTCTGATCATGATCTTAATTGTAAAGTAGAGTATGTCGTCCAGTTCATGTTAACAGTCTTTCGAAATTTCGGATTGAATTTTCAGCTGACGGTGAGATTTCAACTTTCATACTGCAGCTCTTAATGTACCGGAGACTCATGAAGAGCTGCAGTAAGAAAATGTTTCAATTTTTTTCAAATTTGTATTTCAAATTTTCGTAAAAGTACCGATCTAAAAATGGCAACACCATACATAATCATTATTTTGATGGGATCTTTGCACATTTTTAATTCTAAGAGATTTATATTAAGAAAATAAATAGAATAATTAATTACAATGAACAGACTAAGGATCTATATGTTCCCCAAGTATACGTCTATATTCTCTACTTATTGTATATAAATATGAGACTTAAGATACAGTCAGGTCTTTACTCCGCTCATTGTAATTAATTATTCTCTTTATTTGTTATTATTCTATTTTTATTCTCTCTATTATTCGAGCAAACATGAAAATAAAAATTAATTCGTGACCTTGATGAATCTGAGGATTTCTATACAGGAAAGGATAATATAGGAGGGAAAAAAAATTAAAAAAAAATCTTTAATTACAATTTTCTCTCTGATTTCGCTCTTGCAAATGCCTTCAAGAGCAAAGAATCCTCATAGAAACGTTTCAGCTGAAACACCTGTCTGAAACAGTGTAGACAAAATTCGCGTTAAACAAGTACTGTCTTTCAATCTGATTCATTAATAAATATTATGAAATTAAATAATAAATAATCTATAACGATTTTCATAATATTTTTAATATATAAAATCTTAAATTTAAGATGAGAATTTAAGATTTTTTTTAAATTCCCACTTTTATTATAATCATTTTCTAGTATAAGAGTTGAGAGCGTTGAGCTGTAATGTGTCACAGTTCGGATTGATTTCTATTGAAGAATAGCCACTGTTACCAGCACTTTATCAATTTTTTTAAAATTAATTTTTAACAAAAAGTGGAGATTTTCTGCATTGTTTATTGTCTATTATATCAGCCTGTTTAGCTCAATGGTTTGTCATCACTGCCACGGTGCTAGATCGCACGAAGAAAGAGCGTCGTGTTTCATTTCTAGTCGCCGACTAGAGGAACGTTTACTTAATTCTTTTTTTTTTAACGTGTTCCTGTGTGAGGCAATTTCTTGCACGGGTAGATCTAGCTCTTTTGTTTCTTCCCTAGCTCCACAAATTTTAATCTAGCACCTTCAGAACAAGTTTCATCTCTTTTTATAACTTACTGTTAAAGAAATTGTTTTAAAAGTTTTGCAGATGTTCGCATTTGATAAGGAGTTGTATTGTACGTTTGGTGCGAGTATCATACACGTTTCAAACGCATGATGCCATCAGTCAGTCACATGGCCCAACAGTCTGCGATTTTGCCCCTTAAAGTTCATAACACACTTACTGTTAGTCTTTGCACAGTGTTCTGATTGGTAGTTACGATAGCGAGTGGAAAGTTTTCAAAGACTGATCTTAATTCGTTGCAGTAAAGAGTTGAATACCCTTCTTCAAAAATGAGCAAAGAGAAAAATAAAACTTGCAAGCAAAAATTTAGGAAGAAGTGTTACAAATGGGAATGTTTAGTAAATGGTTGTGTGAAGTTCCTGGTGACGCTACAAAAGGCCACTATAAGTTTTGCAGATGTGATATAGCTGCTAAATATTATCAGCTGGTAAAGCATAGCGAAACTAAGAAACATTTTCCTTCAGTTCCATACAAGGCTGTTCCTATTACAAATGTGCTTGTGAAAAAGTCTGAGCAGGCCGCGAACTTTGAAGGTAGGTTAGCATTATTTCTTTGTTGTCACTCATCATTCAACAGTTGCGATCATCTAGTACAGGGGTCGGCAACTGGTGACCCAAAGGTACATTTTTGGGGTCCCATAAAAAGGTTGACCATACTTACATGGTATGAGTCACGTACGTTGAATTATTTAAATAATACATTTTCTATTATGAATAATAAATTAAAAATAATTTTATACCTATACTTCTTGATATCGCCGTATAAATTGGTGAGAGTCATCCTTGTGAGTCATCATGAGTGGGGATAACAAAGGCGACTTCACCCGACGAAAACCGAGATTTTGGCGCACATTGAAGAACGCATTTTCATCAGAAAATATCTACAAATTTTATCGATGCATTCCAAAAAAGCAGGGAGACACACATATTGTGATGCATGATATATACTACATGTTTTTACGTGATAATAATTTTTCATAATAAAAATTGATATCTCAAATATCTTTTTCACTTACTATTTTCATTTATTTAAACGCTTGCAGCCCAATTATTAAAAATAAAATTTGAATGCAGCGTGAGAGTCTGAAAAGTTTGCTGATACCTGATCTAGTAGATCTTTGCAAAAATATAATCCCAGAGTCAAATTATGCCAATGGTAAAAATGCACAGAACTAAGTGCTATGCTCTTCAATTGTAAAGAATATTCTAAGTAAGCATCTAATTGCGGATATTGGAGATGAAAATTTCAGCTTGCTAATCGACGAATCAAATGATATCACAGTGAATAAGATTTTAGTAATGGCCATCATTTATTATAGCAAGAAATTCAACAAAATTATGCATACATTTCTGAGCATGATGGTTCTAGAAAAGTGTGAGGCTAGTGGTATTGTGGCAGCACTGAAAAAAGAGCTCTTGACCAAGAAATTGGGCATTAAAAATCTCATTGCAATTCGTACAGGCAACACCAGTGTTATGGTTATTGTCAATAATGGCGTTTATGAAAGACATATATTCCCTCCTTAATTTTAATTAGATGTGTATGTCATTCATTACAACTGGAAATGTCTCCAACTTGTGCAGAATTTCTCCCAAGAAAATTAGAAATTTTAGTTGTCGAATATAAGTGGTTTCACATTCTTCTTCAAGACAAGCAGAATACAAAGAGCTGTATCAAACTATCAACGAAAATGATGCTCCTCTGAAAATTGTAAGTAATTGTGCAACCAGGTGGTTCTCCATTGAACCTGCAGTAGACAGAATTCCAGGCCAGTATTTGGAATTAAAAACTCCCTTCGAAGTCGTGAGTGTAACCGAGAAATGTTACAAAGCTCAAATGTTGTGGGAGATGTACAAATATGAAAGGAATCGGTTGAACGTTTAATTTTTGCATTCCTGTTCTAGTTAAAGATCAGCGAGTTAAAAAAAAATTCCAATCTAAAAGTGCGAATAAGATGAGATTATTTGAAGACCTTTCTCATTTGAGTCGCTCTATTGCTAACATGTTAGTGCTACCATCATCCACAGTCAACTCTCTAGAGTCAGATATTGATGACTATTTGGATCCCAATCCAAATATTGGTACAGATTTGAAAGAAAAATTTTAGATTTGATGATAAAAAAGAAAATAACGCAAAATGAGGAGCGAAATCTTAGAAGTAGAGCAAGATAGTTTCTTCGTCTCTTCAAACCACTAAAGCAAAGGTTGCCTGAAAACTTGAATATTTTAAGAATGATATCTTCTTTTTCTGTTGAAAATACCCTAAAACGTATAAAAGAACCTATTACTCCCATCTTAGAAATAATGCTGAAAACAGAAAAAGATGTTGTTGCTGCTGAATACCAGTACAATACTATCCACATAAATAAACGGAGTATATGGAATATGGATTATTGAATACACTGAGCTATTCTGGACTGAAGTACGAGAATATAAAGATGCATCTGGAATAAATCCATTTAAAGAAATTGCTCAGTGTACAATAAATTTATTAATACTGCCAAATTCTAATGCAGAAATTGAAGGAAATTTTAGTTTCACGAATGTAGTTAAAACTAAATTAAGAAATAAGATGGAATTGCCAATGCTGACGGCTATTTTGTCAGTCAAGTATGGCCTCAGGCGTAACAACAAGTGCTCTGCCATTTATCAGCATCAACACTGAGTAATATTGGAGCGATGGCCGCATATAATAAAGCTGAAAATCTAGGCGAAAACGTGGGTGAATTAAGCGCCGAAGAACACATGGAAAATGTGTTCAGCCACTTATATGGAAGTATCACTTTAACTTTAATAATGTAAGTAACTTAAAAGTATCAGCTACTACTTTTTTAAAATTTTAGCTTCAATGTTTTATTCTTAACTCCTTCTTAGCTCTTTTTAGCTCTTTTTAGCTCTTTTTTTTAATTTTTTTTTTAACATTTAGCCTGTTTTTAGTAATTTTCATTTGGCAACACTAGTTTTATGCCCCGGAAAATGGGGTTATGCGTCCCGTAAATTCAAGATAGTCAACTATAGATTCCACACTATTTTCACACACTAAACTTAGTGTTGAGGTTAGGGACCCTGAGATGGAGACACATATCATCCGACTCTCTTCACTGGATAACATGTGCAGTTAGTGTTTGCCTTGGACCAGCTATTTTTGATTGGCTACCGGTTGAGATTAAGCTTTCCCCTTAGTTTCCAAATGTTAGACTGGCTGGCTCTCAAGAAAAACTCGCAGCAAAAATTATAGAGCAAATGAACGGCAGCCTTGAAAGAAATAGGCTTCCAGTATTGAGACAAGTACCTTAATAAAAACTGAAGGAACTCCTATAAGAAGACAAAAAGCTGAAAGGGTAGCTTTTGTAGCTGCAAAATGCTACAAAAAACTGGAACTATTGGGCAAACGATTCAATTTATGTACCCAATAGCATATGTCGCAACATCTGAATTAGGACATAAGATTAGTCAACCCAAAAGCAGTAAGGCTCAGGAACCAAAATGGAAGCATCGATTGGAGAATAAAATTCTTAAACTGAGAACAGACATGAGCAATTTGAAAAACCTTAAGGAAAAGAAGCTGAAAACACGAAAATCCGAAATAACCTCAAAGAAATATAATATTGGAACACGACCTGTTGATGAAGGGTGAGAGGAACTGAAGCAAAAAATAGTTGCAATTGCAGCTAAAATAAGACGTACAGTGCACGTTTTGAACAGCACAAGCGAAGTTCTATGTTTCCAGTGAATCAGCACCAATTTTACAAGAACATCGATTGCTGCAGGAATGATAATCTTAAAGAAAATATAAATATAAATACCATAGACAAAGAAAATACACTTAAATTTTGACAAAACCTATGGGACAACTCTAAGAGGCACCAAAGTGGATTGAAAAAATTATGAACGAAGCTCAAGAACGAAAAATGGACGAACTGAAAATAACGACTGAAATTGTTCAAAAGCAAACTAAAACGATACAAAATTGGTGAACACCTGTGAAGGATGAATTACATGGCTACAGGTTGAAATATCTTACAAACTTACACGAAAGAATTGGTAACCAATTTAACGATGTTTTAGAAGGACAATGCAAAGAAGAGTGACTCACAGCAGGGAAACGTTTTTGACCATAAAGGAAAAAGAAAAATGCACAAAGCCAGAATACTTGCGACGTGCCTGCCAACAACTTTTAAGGTACTAACAGGCATACCAGCTGACAAAATATACAGCTATCTTAAAGCAAATTCTCTTCTCCCAATTGAACAAAGAGGTAGCAGCAAAAATCCGAGAGGCGCAAAAGACAATTGTTGATTGCTAAAATGGTTCTGAAAAAAGTGCAAACGTAGAAAAAACAACCTTTGTATGGCTTGGATAGATTATATAAAACGCGTTCGATTCAATGCCTCATAGTTGGATATTTGCAATCCAGCATGAAAAATTGTAAAACAACATTGGTTCTGAATCGAGAAGAAATTGGACAGGTAAACATAAAAAGGGGTCTCTTTCAAGACGTCTCATTATCTCATTATTGTTTATATTGTCATTGATCACCTTAACTAGAATTTTAAGTAACACTGCTCATGGTTGTCAAACTGCGCAACAAAGTGCAAAGATATCTCACCTTTTATACATGGACGATCTGAAGTTGTAGGCAAAATCAGAGAATGAACTCGGATCATTACTTAATACTGTATACATATTCAGTCGAGATATTTTAATGGATTTTGGCTTACAGAAATGCGCAATTGCTGGAATAACAAGAGGAACGTTTGAGTATCTGAATGATATCGAGCTGCTCAATGGTGAAAAAATCAAGGCAATAAAATTCGAAGATAGCTACAAATGTTTGGGAATTTTATAAGCATCTGGAATTCTGCACATTATGATCCAAAAAAAAAAAAAAAAACTAGAGCAGAATACATTAGGCGACTAAGGAAACTCCTTAAGTTTTAATGCTAAATGCTGGAAATTTGATAAAAGCAATTAATACCTGGGCCTTAATTGTTGTGAGATATTCAGCAGGCATTGTTGAATGAACCCAGCTAGAAGTGGAGGATTTAAACCGAAAAACTCGATTATGAATGACAATGTATCATGCCCTGAATCCTCGCAGTGATATTGAAAAGCTCTATCTACCACACAAGAAAAGGATGCAGAGGATTATTACAAGTAAAGCAAGTGATTGAAGAAGAAAAACGAAATCTGAATGATTATCTGCAGCAAACAACGGAAAAATTTCTAATTGAGGTACGGAAAGAGGGTTTATTTAAACCCATTGAGAGAAAATTGGAATACAAAACCAAACCAACCTAGTAAAATTGAGACCTGAAAGAGAGAAAAATAAGGCATTGAATGGAAAATACCTTCACAGCATAGAGGACAGTGTTGATACCAACTTGACCTGGCAGAAGTTGAGAAATGGAGCACTAAAGAAAGAAACGGAATCGCTAATTTTTGCAGCACAAGAACAGGCCATTAAAACCAATGTTATGAAGGCAAAAATACAATAAATTCAAGAAGACAGTAAATACAGATTGTGTAAAGAAAAGGAAGAAACGGTAGACCACATTATAAGCAAAATTGCACAAATGGAGTACCGTAAAAGGCATGATAACGTAGCTAAGATAATTCACTAGCATTTATGTGAAAAGTACGGGTTTAAAGTGTGCAAAGACTATTGGGAGCATTAAGTTCACCAGAAAGTGATTGAGAATGAAAAAGCCAAAATATACTGTGATTTCAAAATCCAGATTGAGAAAAGCTTGGAATGTAATACACCCGATATCACAATGGTTGAAAAAATTGAAAACAAGGGTGTTAAGTTTATCGAAATCTCAGTACCATGAGATAGTCGGATTGACGATAAAGAAACTGAAAAAATTGCAAAATATCACGATTTGCAAATCGAAGTTGAATAAATATGGCAAGATAACGAAAGTTGTTCCCATAATAATAGGTGCTTTAGGCGCCACCCCTAAAACATTGAAAAAACATCTAGAAGCACTCGAGTTAGATGGATTAAAAATTGGGCAGCTGCAAAAGGCCGGTTTGTTCGGCACAGCATTCATTTTCAGAAAGTATTTCCACAACTCAGGCCCTTGGGTAGGGCTCGAATCAATGGAATATAACCAGCCTTTTACTTAAGACCGAGGAAGCAAATCAAGCTTGGTTGAATATTATATATACCCCAGACCTATTCTTTAATGATGGATGGAAGGGCCTAACATTAGAAACAAACATTAGAAAGGATACTTTCTAATGTTTGTTGATGTCCGAATATAGGTAAGGAGATCACAGATACTAATAACTATGGAATAACATGCGCGGCACAGGAAATAGCTTGTTTATTACATAAATATTTTGTCTTATGTATGTTAAGACATCATTGGTACATCGAACAACAATCGGAGTTAACTTAAAATTCAGTAGTGCACATGCGTAAATTAGAATCTCTCTCTATATGTATGCAGTTCCGTGTTCATGGATTAAAACTAATGGACTTCAATTAAAACTAATTAAATTAAATTAAAATATAACAAATATATTATGCATAAGGAATGAGTCCTTTGTATCTCAGCGTTGCATCCTCTACACCAGGCTTCCCGAAGATAGACTTATAACTGAAGTCTTGTCGCTGAATGGAGGAACTTTTTCTAAGCCTTTCTTCTACCGATTCTCGAGTTAGTCGATCTCTGGAATTGGCAAGCGGTTTTTTCTCCCATTAACTCGAGTTTTGTTTGCCTTAAACTCAAGAAAATCGACCGTAGAAGCACATTATATCAGACAGTAACATATTCTGTTAGGGTTTAGGATTAGTTACCAAGAGATGGCATCACTTGTTTACCGGTGACATCTCTTGGCTACCGGTAGAGATTGAACTGCCCACTCAGTCTCCAAAACCTTGATAGGGTTTAAACGCCTCGTCTGCTCCCTGTAAGGGAATAAAAGTGGTTAGCTTATTATTATTATTATTATTTCGATTTGGAAAAGTGTGACAGTTGTTCAGATTAAGATTAGATATATGATTAGGAATACTGACATAATAAGAAAATTTATTTAATTATTCTATAGTTACTGATACTAGATATGTTTGGGTATATAATAAAACAAATTCTAATGTTATATACCAGTTATGTGTGAATAGGCTAGAAGAGTGAGCAACCCATAATCTTTGTCAATTCAAAGTTATAAGTGTAAAGTTATGCAGTTTGAGGTGATGAGATATTGAACCGTCTAATATATTATGGCAGCGTTTCTCAAACTTTCTAAGCCAAAGGACCAGTAAAATACCTAAAACAATTCTACGGATCACTAAGTCATGTAATGTTTTTCAAAACGTATGTGGGGATTACCAACATTTGGGAAAAACCGTGCCATTTATAACATAATAAATCTAAAAGCATGTTCTGAATATATATGGGAACAAAATTAATTAAATTTGAGGTAAACGATTAAAAGTGTATCATCATTGAACAAATTTATAATTTTTATTAAACAAATAAATAATATGATAAAATTATGTTACTACTTACTTTTACTGAGATGGTTGAGATTCTAGGTCCTTGCAGAGTTGGTGGATATCTGGATCAATATCGGTCAACTTCATCGAAGATCGGCACACACTAAGACGATTTCTGTATTTTGTGTGTATTTGAAGGAGCGATGAAAATCCTTTAAAATTCACGGGATATTCACTTCTCATTGAAGGAGAGATCTAGAATCGAACCAAGCAAAGATCACGGAATCGAAATTTTAGCCAAAGTCACTTGAAAGCTCAATTAACTGTTATTTTTTCGATAACGAAAAGTCGTTCTCGTGACTGTAAGTCTGAAATGGACCGCGAACCCATAGAAATTTATTATAAAAGTTATTTTTAAAATATGTTCCAAAATTCTGTTTCAGAATTTTGAGGTGGTCACAAACCCTTTCCAGAAACTCAGAATCAACAAAAATATGATTTTCTGCAAAAAAGGTTCCAACGTTGGAAAAGGTGCAGATTGTCTGTCGTTTACATATCTAATCCATAACCACGTTCTTTTTTCTCTCAAATGCGTTTATTTTGTTGTAGGCATCAAGAACAGAATTTCCCGGAATGAAGAGATTTAGATCACGTAATTTCGAAAAATATGTTTGAAGGATAGGATAATGTTGTTAACCATGCTTCGCCAACAAGTAGTGATGCAAAATCAGAATTATGTTCTTTTACAAACAATAAAACTTCTTGCCTTAATTGAAATAACCTTGTTAGTACTTTGCCCCTGGAAAGCCAGCGAATTTCAGAATAAAGCAAAAGCTGTATGCATTCACCGCCCATTTCATCACAGAGTGCTTAAAATAACCTGGTGTTTAACGGTCGAGTTTTAATAAAATTAACTAGATTTACAGCGATGTATAGCACAGTTTTAAATTCTGGTGGCATGTGGCATTCCTTTGGAGGCTAACGCTTCCCTTTACATGAAACAATGTACCCAATTCATATTCGGAGCTACTTCCTTGACCATAGAAACAAACCCACTATGTCTGCCTGTAATGGTGCGAGCTCCATCCGAACAGAAGCTCATACATTTTCCCTGCTGGGTTCCCTTTGTGCATTATGTAATTAATGAGAGTGTGAAATATTTCTTCTCTAGTTGTTCGAGATGACAAATTTCTACAAAACAGAATAGCGTCATGAATGTTGTTATCATGCGCATATCTTACACAGCATATCAACTGCGCATCATTTGTAACATCAGTAGTCTCGTCTAATTGTAACGCACAATAAAGGCACTTCTTAACTCTTTCGATTAACTGAGATTCTACGTTACCTGTCATATATTAATTCTGCGACCGGCAGTGTCATTTGAAAGAGGAATCAACTCAACATCTTTTAGTAACTTGCTGCCAAACATAGTTTTTACCACATCTTTTAAAGCTGAAAGTAGTAAATTTTTCCCGATAGAATAAAGTTTCCCCGTTTTCGGCAAATTTAAGAGATAGGATGCTTCCAGGGCCTTGCTATTAATCTAATCCATGGCCGAAACTATATCTTTTCCATTATATAATGTCCCTATGCTTAGCTAAAAAAAATTCAATTGGCTTATTTTTCACCTTCACAATGTTTACCTTCTAAATGTCATCGGAGTTTCGCAGGTTTCATGCACTCGTTCGACAACACTTTATAACACAAAACACATTGAGGTTTCTGTTCCCTTTTTGTCTCCACACCAAGTAAACCTGAATTCCAAATATGAACTGTTTTTTCCTTGAAACGGCAGAATATTCATGGAATGAAGATACTGCCGTTAACGGTTGGTTTTTTAAAGTATCCATTTTATTTCAATAATTTTTACCTACTTATTCAATTTTAATTTGTTTTCTTTGGATAATTAAAATATGAGTATATGTATTTATTTAATTTAAGTCTGCCCGTGGACCACCTGTCCCATCGTTGCGGACCACAGGTTGAGAAGCACTGTATTATATGATTATATTCGGAGTAAGTGACGAGTCTGAAAAGACCGAAAAATATCAGATTATTTGGAGGAAAATTGTTGATGTGAAGTTAGTAATATGTAAATTTAATTGAATAGCTCCTATGCAACTCTTGAAGGTATATAAGTTTTTGAAGTTCATGATATCATATATAACATGATTTATAGTTCAGTGCATCTCAAATCCAACAGGTTTGATTTGGTGTTACACAGCTGAGAGGGATATAATGTAAACATCTTTATATAATAAGCGATATCCATCACTACGTCGTGTCATCAGGGTCTAACCTCTAAATAGGACTGACAGCGGTGGATCATGCTAGACACAAACGTGTCTGTAAGATTCCTCTGCAAACATATGCCTTTCTTCGGAATGCACATTGGGTCACCCTAATGAGCACGACGCTGGTTCAGCGTTGGCATTAAATGCAACATCCAATGGTATCAAGTGTTGCAGAGAACTCAGGACAACTGCACTCCTATAAAAGGGCTATAGAAATCTAGGAATCAACGAGCTATGCGTGTTTTGTTGCTAATGATTTACAATCTACTGGCTTTCTTACGTAGATAGAGTACATTTTATTTGAAATTGTTTAAGTAGTTCGGTTGGATATGTTTACATCTTTAACAGAAAAGACTTGAAGTGGCATCTGGTCAGCGGTCACCAAAAATGCCAGCTTGCACTTAGAACTAGATCCAGCTAACCTGGGCATCTGGAGACATTGAATATTGCTTCTTGTATATTTTGCTATCTTCTGAAACTGGCGAATAGTGACGAGACGATATTTTGTGACAATCAGCCATAGTGCCACCTTCTCTAATGAATTCCCAGCACCTGTCCTGGTGGCTGTCTCAAAGAATCATCTAAACGACGAGGAGAACTTAAAAACAGCAATGCTAAGTCTGTTATCGTTACGTTCCCGGAAATCAGTTAGAAACGTCACACCTTTCCATTCTTACTGCAGTGTTGTTAAATAAGTATTTGTAACAAACAACTGAGCGAGAGCAACAATGTTAACTTTCCTGTCGTCAGGTTCACTGAAATTAATGAGATACGTCACGCATTTTTATTGCTGCTGGAGTATTTTTGAAATAAGTATAAAAGGTGTGGTTGGAATACTTAAACTATCGGCGGTAATTGAAAGTGGGCTGGTGGAGGGGTCGATCAGATCTTGATTTGATGGACGGAGAGGCAGGATTGGGAGTTTCGGCTTCTGATCCTGGGACAACACTTTAAGGTTGGAGGAGAATTGTGGGTTGGTCGGTAGGGAACGGTTATGAAGTGAGTGGATTTAACTGGAAGTGGAGGTCAAACTCCACAGAAGGGAAGATCTAATTCATTTGGGTGCATGGGGCTGGTGGTGGGGTCAGTCTTGATTTCTGAGAAACCGAGATTGACATAACATGTTGCGATGTAAAAGATCTTTTATAACTACCTACATTTTAACATTAAATACTATAAAATTCTAAAACTGATATGTGTTCTCTTTTATATAGCATTTATATAAATGTTATTTTATATATCATTTATATAAATGATATATAAAATATATCATTTTATATATCATGATTTATTTTATTTCATATATCATATAATATAAATGATATATTTTATATATCATTTATATTATAAATTGAAAATTCTAAAATTGATATGTGTTCTCTTTTATATAACATTTATATAAATTTTATTTTATATATATCATCCGGTGAGATGAAACCTCTCCGTTAAAAATGCACTCATTCATCATTATTCGCCCCCAGTGAGTCCCTCATTCGGGACAAATGAGGAATTTTTCAACTTACGAAGTTGAAACGATGGAATTTTCGCAAATCTAACTAGGAACAGTTATGTTATGTCTAAATCTAAACAAACATTTAGAAATGTTATGTCTAGAAACAAATTAGAAAATTAGAAACAAAGATTTACATCCTGGGATAATTTACATATTACATCTGAGTCAATTTACAATATGACTCAGGAGATGGGGTCAAATGATGGGGTCAAAAAAGTATTGACCCCATCACTCCCTGCTCAGCCCGTTGTGGTGAGCAGGAAGTGATGGGGTCAATACTTTTTTGACCCCATCGCTTCCTGCAAGGTGCATATTTCACTAAAATTCACTATTAAAATAAACATAAAATAAACATTTTTTATTTTAATACTGAATTTCTGAATACTCCATAATATCTGGAGTGATATTGAAATATTGTGTCGTAAAATAATACAAGAAATTCGGTAGACACCAGAATATGGAAAATCTCCTGAGGAAAATGATTCCTCACAAGAAATTTTGAAATACGATCATAAATTTGCAACGTAAAAATACTTTAAGTAAATAATAACATTGCAAATTTATAAAAAAATACTGTATTTATTTGCAGTATTATTGCAAATAAATTCATTGAAATTAATGAAATAATTAAGAGAAAAATGAATTTTTCTCTTAATTATTTCATTAATACTTGAGTAATACTAATTACTTGAAATTTTGAAATACGATCATTATATTATTAACATTTACATTAACATTTCTGGCTAGATGGGTGAAGCAAAATTGCTTTTCATATTCCCCTTTGTCTTGTAATGGAAGAACTTTGAATGGAGTGTTTGTGAGCTATATGCTCGCCCATTGAGGGCAGTGAAGTTAGTTGCGTTCAGCTGAACTTAAAATAGATTTTGGTCTTTTAAATTTGTAGATTTCTTCTTCATTATATTCCGAGGCTTCCTTGATTAACGGGTTTGGATGGTTACTCGTCTTGGTAAAGAACTTCTCAGCTAGATTTATGAGAAAGGAAGAGATATAAGGGATATTAACTTCTCTATGGATCTGGGTGTTTTTATGAACCAGGGGGCATCCAGAATCATCCTCAGGCACTTATTCTGTAATCTCTGAAGTTTTAGAATGTTAGAATTTGCGGTGTGGCTCCAAGCTGGGGATGCGTAAGTGATAACCGGTCTAATTACCATCTTGTAAATTGTTAATTTTGTTTGCATGTCCAGTTTACTTTGTCTGTTGATCATAGGGTAGAGCTGTGCTAAGACGTTGGATGTCTTTGAGGAAATGTAACTAATATGTTTGCTGAATAGGAGTTTACTATCAAGAATCACTCCAAGATATTTAACTTCAGTCTGCCATGGAATCTTTACTCCCAATAAATAAATATCATCCATGGTATGGATTTTCTTTCTAGTAAACAGTATGGCTGAGCTTTTCTGGGGGTTAACTTGGATCCTCCAGTCTGCCATCCACTTTTCTAAAGTGTGTATGCTATTTTGTAGTCTTTTAGTTGCCAGTTTTGGGCTCATTGATCTTGACATCAGTGAGGTATCATCTGCATATAATGCAGTGAATGTTGTTCTTGGGTTCAGAGGGATGTCTGCTACATAGATTGAAAACAGTAGAGGTGCCAGAAGAGATCCTTGAGGTACGCCTGCCGAGATCCTGCGTCTGGTCGAAACCGTTTCACCTACCCTGACCTGCATGTATCTGTCTTTCAGATAAGAATGTATTACCTTTATTAGTCTGACTGGGAAATTAAATTTTATCAGTTTGTACAGAAGATGTCCCTTGATGCCATACTTTATCCAACGCCTTCTCTGCGTCGATGAAGATGGCAGCTGTATTGAGTTTCCAGTTGAAACCTTTAGTAATGATTTCTACCATCCGGTGCACTTGTTGGGCTGTACTATGGGCCCTACGGAAGCCGAACTGTTCGTTAGGCAAAATTCGTAACTTATCTGTTTCTGCTTGGAATCTTGAGAGGATCACTTTCTCTGTTACTTTTCCGAGGCTGGATAATAGGCTTATGGGTCTGTAGCTTTCAGGAAGGTGAGCATTTTTTCCTGGCTTCTTCAGTGGTATGATTGTGGCTGTTTTCCATGTAGAAGGGAAATGCTGGAATCTAAAGATAGCATTTGTAATGTTGACGAGATGGACTATGGCCTTTCTTGGAAGTAGTTTTACTATTCTGTTAGTTATGCCATCCGGTCCTGGAGCTTTTCTATTGTTTAGATGGGAGATGATATTTATCATTTCTGTTGGATTTGTAGGAGTGATATGTTCTGAGTTGACAATGTTCTGTCTTAAGGTTGACCTAACATGACGATGAATCTTGTACATAAGGTTGATATTTAAATTGGTATACGATGGGTTGCACTGAGATTCTAGGTTATCTACTATTTTTTCGGCTTTCTCTTCATCTTTGTGAACTGTCCCTTTCTTGGTTTGGATAGGGGGTATGAGTTGCTTTTTGGTGCGGATTGCTCTTAAGAATTTCCATACAGAATGATCTTCAGTATTGATGTTAGCCAATTTGGTTTCATATTGATGGTTTCTGTGTTTTTGAAGAGCTTCTCGGACCTGCCTGTTTAGATTGTTCAATACTTTTTTATCTTGTGGGGCTCTGGTATTGTGGTATCTCTTCCTGGCTCTATTTTTTGCTCTGATTAGGTCCATAATTTCTTCAGGGATACGGTTAGTTGGGTTGAAGACAGTTGATTGTCTGACTGATTCAATTGCTTTCTGAATTTGTATGGTTAAGTTATTTATTGCTGTGTCAATCTCTTCCTTTTCACTGATATTGGGTACCGAACCAATATGATCGGGAAGAACCTTGGCTAACTTGTCCCATGGTATGAATGTGTGCAGAGGAGAGAATTGATCTGATGAACCTAGATTGAGCACTATGGGACTGTGGTCAGAAGATAATTCGTTGACTGATTCCAATTTGAATTGGTATCTTAAATTTTTAAAAATGACAATGTCCAGCACATCCGAGCCACCCGAAGGGCTGAAATGGGTGGTCTCAGTAGGGCCGGCCACTAAAACAGAGTTGAGCATTGCATAGTTGAAAAGTGTGTGGCCTTTGGTGTTAGTAGATGAGCTGTACCAAGATGTGTGTTTTGAGTTGAAGTCTCCTGCTATTATTATGGAGTCATTTAGACCAAGTACGGAGTCTAGATCTGTTGTCAGCAGAGGAATGCTTGGAGGGTTATATACAGCATAGATCTTGAGACTCCCAGCATTGAAGGTATGTACCTCCACACCAGTCACCTCTAGGTTTACTGTTTTGGGCTTGTCTATTGTGTTATGATTCAAATAACTCTTTATATATATAGCTGTGCCTCCACTTCTTGTGCCAATTCTGTCGTTTCTGTACATAGCGTATCCACGGACGCTATGTACAGAAACGACATATGTATGTATCATCTTGATTGGTGTGTTTCACCAATCAAGATGATATCAGCACTGAGACGAGTTGAAAGTTCTTGTAGTTCCAAAATCTTGTTCATCAGTCTATTTGCATTCCATGCTATTATCTTAAGAGCTTTTGGTTTGAATTTATTATTCATGACAGATGGCTGTTATAATGTTTTGAGTGCTTTGCAGGAATCTCTTTCTGGAAGATGTTGAGGGGCATGTCTTGCTGAATTCTTGCAGCATAGTGGTAAGTGAGGCTGTTAAAACGGATGTTATGTTGGAGCTTTCTAGCTCGAGAGATGTAGGAGGCTTAGTTCTTGCATCCTCAGCATATGTTTTGGTCATGGTTGTTCCTTCTTGTGAGGAAGAAGGCAAGGTGTTTCGGACTGGAAGACGATTTGTTTTGTTGCTTAAAACGTTGTTACGTGGCGGAACAAGATTGACTTTTGTTGGTCCTCGGTTTTTTGGATTGGAAAGGCATCCCTTGTAGTTGGCGGGGTCAGGTCCTCTGCAGTTTGCCCAGCATACTGGAGTTGTGCGAGGTTTGGTGCAAGAGATGGTCTAGTGTCCCTCGCCGCACTTCAAGCACCTGTAGGCTGCCTTGCATAATTTTTGGGCATGTCCAAATCTTTGGCATTTATGACACTGACCTGCAGATGCTCTTTTCCTTAGAGGCTCAGTTGTAATTTTGAGACCGCATACTACAGTCAGTTCATAGATCTGCTTTTGTGTGTTGTTTATTTCCACCAGCACCAAAGGCATTGGCCTTTTATTTGCTCTGAGCATTCTGATCACTTTAACTGGGGACAGGCCCTGTCTGGAGAGATTAGTGGACACATCTTCAGGAGTGATACCTTCAGCTCTCCCATGTAGAACAACTTTCAGGTTCTTTTCACTAGGTAAAGTGAAGGTGTGGTATGGGACGCTAGCTTTGTCCATAAATCTGGTCATCTGTCTGTAATCCGAGACTATAGAGGGTTGTATTTTAACTCCCTCATCTGTGTTTTTAGCCCATGAGAATGTGATGTTTTGTTCTGTTAGGGCTGATGAGATAGGTATCCATTTTTCTTTATCCCTTAATATGACTGGTGGTATCTTTTCTTTAGGACCATTGAGTGCTTCTATCCCTGATGTTTTGGGTTCTTCCACATTGGTGGAGATTTACCTCTTCTTTTTCACCAATTGGAAATCTGTATCAGTTTCCAAGATATGATGACTGCTGTCTTGGGATGTAGCATCTTCCATACTCGGGGAGTGTGCTAAATCTGATTGCGACTCAGTTATGGGCTCTTCACTCATGTCAACCATATTATCCTCTGTGACTGCTGTGGGGGGGAATGTGTCAAAGAGCTTGACTTTTCCTGGCCAGTTATCACTCAGCAGCTTTCCCAGTCTGAGGAATTCAAAGTAAACTTCCTCGAATTTGGCCTCATTTAGAAGTTTTGCCATGATAATATTCGGAAATAAGTCACGGATGGAGAAAGAGTAGAGATTGCTCAAGTGTTGCGAGCAGGTAAAGATAATCCTGTGGACTTTTGAGGGTCCACTAGCAAATCCCGTAGACACACTAAGGTGTCTACCAGCAATAAAATGTGGCGATATAAAATACAACAATGGCGATACTAGCGGCAGTAGGCCTATCGTATCGCCCTTGTAAATTCAATAGACTTACCTGGATAAACCAGTATAGAAAATAAAGTGCCTGTTTATGGCAGCAAGTAATTAACTGATATTACTAATGAATAAGCATAAATCTCTAAAAACATATCAGTCAAATTCACAATTCACCATCAAAAAGACACGACACGAAACACTAACACGCGAGCCGCCATCTTACTTCCGCTCTTACAAACGCATACACTATCATTATATTATCAGAATCATTTTTCATTATAAGTCGTCAGGAGATTTTCCATATTCTGGTGTCTACTGGAGTTTTAGTATTACTCAAGTATTAATAAAATAATTAAGAGAAAAATTCATTTTTCTCTTAATTATTTGATTAATTTCAATGAATGTATTTGAAGCACGATCATTATAAGTCCTTATAATGATCGTGCTTCAAAATTTCTTCCATATTATGAATTATTACTTCAGAATTTTCTGAAATCACCACCAAATAATTCTGATATGTATTTCGACTCGGCCGGAATTATCAGAATCATTTTCTGAATTACTTCTGAATTTTATGAATTATTACAGATCAGAATTATTTTCTGATATGTATTACGGCCAAGTCGAAATACATATCAGAATTAATTTTTTAAAAATAATTCAGAATTAATTCAGAAAATAAATCAGAATCAGAATTATTTGCTATGTATTGTTCGGATCATGAACTTAGTTGTGAATTGTATATTAAGAATCTTAATATCAAGAAATTTAGTATTAATTTTTTATCGGACGATGAGATTGCAAACTTCATACGATGATGAAAATTACGAAATATTGGCCAGAGCGAGACACTGGCCAATATTTCATAATATTTAGACACGATGAAATACATTACAGCAGCTTAGTTTCATTTTTTTATTCACCTTGTTTTTGGTGTACATTCAAATCAAATCAAATTTATTCCCACCAACCACCAGCCATTCACCTCCAGATATAAAGCAAAGGAGGACCTGCGTTAACAAAAATCTGCCTTTTCCGTCATCCAATATCCCCGCTTTCCAACCCCTATTCTCCTCCAACCTCTAACAACTGGTAAACTCTATTGAAGGCCTCTATTCCAACATTGCTTACCAATCATTAAAAGCCAATTGTCTCCCCTCCACCAGCCCGCCTTTCTCCTGCTCTGGAATTAGGCAAGCAGATTCTGCCCTATATATAGTATAACCACCGCCAGCAACAATGGATATCACATCGAGTTACACTCGAATTGTTCGGCACGTAAACAATCATTCCTAAAGCTTGAACTTATTTCGAATAAAAGATAAGTTAAGCATTGTTTCTAGACTGGTAAACTTTAAAGAAACTTTAAAGATAATATGGTTGACTTTTGAGTTTGTAGTAGCTCGTTCCGATTAACGCTGTAAGAATAACTATACATTGAGCAGCACGGTTTTCCTTTCGTTTTCGTTTGAAATTAATGTGTTTTGCATCCATTACTTCCAATAACAAATTGGACGGAATAATAATTTATTATTTCATTAATGCAGATATTACATGAGTCGCTCTTTCCCGATCCTGATTGAAACGTATATTCTTCACCTTCTTTTTTCTCTTTCTTTTTTTTTTTCTTTAATGAAAATCTAATATTTAGTGGATATTATCCTTTTTCTTTTTTGCATATCTTTAATAATGGGTTCTCCACCTCATATAATTGCTAAGATATACAAATAACAGGAGTATTTTTGTTTCCAACAAAACTATGCTTATCATTTGAAATCGTTCATTACACTTCCAGTAACTGAATTCAGCAGTCTTCTAAATGACTTCATTTATTTTCTGGTGTTGGAAAGTTAGGGAAACGATTTTACCTAAATTCTATCATAAAACATTATTGCAGGCTCAGCAAAACGACTTGGTAGGAAATAATAAATATATAATTTTGCTAATGCCTTTTTATTATTCAAACTAATTAGACAACTCAATTCAGTGCTAACCACTGATGTCACAGATTGGCAATTTAAAATCTTGCTTGTGTTTGCAAGAAGAATTTTTAGCCTGTTTTCAGTACACGACATGAGCTATGCCTTATGACTGCATACACATTAATAGAACAGCACGGGTAGAGTCTACGCCTTTACATTTAGTTGTACGAATTGAGTTGAGGCTCAAAGAAAAGACCTTTATTGTTGAGCCTTATTTTCTTTCATACGGTCTTAACGGAGGAAACGATCCAAGTGTAGGACATATTTGTGAGCAGTTTTTTCTTCAACACAATTGCTACAGCTAGATGTAGGTATTAATTCTGTATTATCTCTGTTGGTATAGCTTCCGCTGTTCGTATTTTCATGATCTGAAAATGTCTGTCTTTTATTTTTTGTGGTAAATTGTTGAGTTGCCTGGAAATGACAGGAAATGATCTAACTGCAGAAGTGTATGAGTTGTTGAATGATTTAGAAGTGTAAAGAGTTTAATAATAATAATAATAATATATTTTTGAAGTTCTATTAGGCTAGTATTATTTTTTCTAATATTTATTGAAGTTCTAAAATAGTTTTTTACTTTTGTTTAATATCCAATATGCATGAATGAATTCCTTTCGTTAAGCCTAAAATATTGAAGTAAAAATTGTATGTCTGTTAAGTAGTATGCTATTTTAAGTTTTAAATGGTTGAAGAAAACGGTTGTTAACAATGCGTTAACCACAGGAGAACAAATTAATTCTCCATCTTAGCAATCCCACAAGGATCGTCAAAATCAGAAAGAAACGAAAGTGCCATAAATGCCGGGATGAATTAATTTAACTAGATAACATGTAGGAACTTGGAAAGAAATATGCACTTTCTCTGTTCGGGATAGTCCAAGTCTAAATGGTAGTAAAACTCGATTGCTCAGCGTGAAAAATGACAGTGCCCAAACTGTAGGAAAAAAAACAAATCGATATCTCCTTCAACTGCAGGTAAAAAACTGGCACGCAGCAACCAACGGCAGAGGAAATGAAGATCAAAGAGTATAATAACGGAAACTAACGTAAGACAATTTTGAATTTGTTACTTGAAAATATACTTCAAAACTTAAGACACTCCTTAATCACATTTGGACGAGAACTATTTGAAAAATACACTTCACAAATCATAGAAAGTAACCAATAGAAGGTGCTTATTAACAATAAATTTGCTGTGTAGTGGAAGTGCTAGTGACCGTTTAATCAAAGAGACAACCCAACTAGGAAGAAAGAAATCGCTTAGAGAGAATGGTTACTTGAAACCTCAGTCCTCGATAATGATAATTATGGCAAAGTTCGAAATATATATCAGAAATATTATCACGTGTCATAGGTTATTAATGGATAAGTTGGTTGCATACCTCAGTTCAGAATGAGGCAGTTCTGACCATGATCTTAATTTTAAAGTTGAGTATGTCGTCCAGTTCACGTTACCAGTCTTTCGAAATTTCGTATTGAATTTTCAGCTGACGGTGAGATTTCAAATTTCATACTGAAGCTCTTAATGTGCCGAAGGCTCATTAAGAGCTGCAGTAAGAAAACATTTCAATTTTGTATTTCAAATTTTCGTAAAATTTCTCATTGAAAAATGGAAACATCATACATAATCATTATTTCACCGTCTTTTTGCACGTTTCTCATTCAAATAAATTTATATTAAGAAAATAAAAAGAATAATTAATTGCAATTAATCGACTAAGGATTTAAATGTTCCCCAAGAATACCTCTATATTCTGTACGTATTGTGTATAAATATGAGACTTAATAAACAGTCAGATCTTTACTCCGCTCATTGTAATTAATTAATCTCTTTATTTGTTATTATACTATTTTTATTCTCTCTATTATTCGAGCAAAAATGAATATAAAAATTAAATCGTGACCTTGATGAATCTGAGGATTTCAATACAGGAGAGGATAATATGGGAGGGACAAATAAATGAAAAAATTATTTAATTACAATTTTCTCTCTGATTTCGCTCTTGCAAATGCCTTCAAGAGCAGAGAATCCTCATAGAAACGTTTCAGCTGAAACACCTGTCTGACGCAGTGTAGACAGAATTCGCGTTAAACAAGTACTGTGTTTCATTGTGATTCATTATTAAATATTACGTAATTAAATACTAAGTAATCTATAATGATTTTTATAATATTTATAATATAAAAAATCTTAAATTGTTAAAGTGAATATAAAAAATAAATTAAAATAAAAATGACAAAATCCAAAAATAGATGTTTAACTGTTTTAATGTAAAATTGTTACTATAAATTGTGTTCTTAGGATTATTATTATTTTTAAATTAATCATATTACTATATTGTCCTACTCATAATAGAAGTGTTTTGAATAATGTTGCATGATTTAAAAATGCCTGAACCTCTTTACTAAAATATAAAATGACATAGATAGCTATCTACTGTATTCTACGACTTTTTTGAGAACATCTTAGACCTATTATGTACCAGAATATATGTCGAAGTCACTTCCAACCGCTTCCCACCCAATATGACATCTGTTATTAAAGTCATTTGAAAAATATCTTAACCTACTTTGAAAACTGGTGATGACCCATCGCCATGATTAACGTCGGTTATACGATAATATTAAAATCCATTGCTACAAATGCAAACTCGCCCTGAAAGAAATAATAGAAGGGCACCAGAGCGATTCTATTCCAGGGTGACCCATCCATGTAAACGTGCACTTCATAAGGGATCTAATAAGCAAAGCTAACAACAACAGAGAAACCATGGGTCTCGTGAGACTAGATCAGTGGTTCTCAATCGGCGTGCACCTAAACCCACTGGCTGTGGTGCGACATATGGAAAAACTCATCTGACTCCCCGAATGTCTGGCATCAGAGCTAAATATGGGATACACTCATTAAGAATTTCAAGCAAGTACTAGGAAACTAGTTGGCAATACGAGGTCTGTCTCCTTAAAAGGGAGAGCAATAATTGTTGATCAGAGCGCTACCAGTGTCCTTTGGCATGCACTAAAGATTCTCATGCCGCTAGTGCAATTATCCATCTATCGATTCATATGAAGCCAAACCAACTGGCTTTCCTACTCCAAGCTAAGTACTTCTTTTAAACAAGGAGGGCAAAACCTGACTGCCATTGACCACAGGATAACGTTTCGCACTCGATTTGTCTTCAATACCCCCCCAAAAAATGATACATAACGCAACCCCGAATAAATTTTCAGTTCTGCCACTAGAGGTCTTTTCACAATCTTAGGAATGACAAGGGCGTATGTGCCAATGAATATAAAGAGTTTCAAGAGATGCACATCGAAGATGGAAGAACTTAAACCTCGGCACAGTGTGAAAACTGTCTCCTTTCTTTAATCCACATGCAACGCATCTTCTGCAACACGAAAGTATAGAACCCCATCACCCTGAGAGAGAGAGAGAGAGAGAGAAATTTTCTTTCCTCTATGGAGCTAGTGTGGAGAAAGGGGATTTGGGTGGCATTCTCACTCGAGCATTCCTTCGCAATTTTCAAAATCATACACAAACTTGGAATTCGGGAATCATGTCGTGCAGAGAAATCCGCTTTTCAAGCTGCAATGCCTAATAGCATAACGGAAGAGGGGCTCTGACCTCCTGAGATAGACGGTCCTGTGGGTGTTTTTTTTGATAAAAAAAAGAGCAGTGCATAGGAGAGATGGAACAATGTGAATAATGATCATATAACTATTCTTCTTCTTCTTCAGCCTTTTGTTCTGTCCACTGCTGGAAGAAAGTCTCGCACATGATTTTCCAGACCATTCCATTTTCTGCCTCTGCCATTCAATTCACTTCTGCAATTTCTTCCAGTTCATCCCTCCACCTTCTTCTCGGTCTTCCTCTTTTGTCTTGCTCCATCCATTGGTCTCCACTCTGTTCTTTTTCTAGTCCATGTTTCGTCACTGCATCTGGGAATATGACAGCCCATCTCCACTTAGTCTGTTTAATGTATTTTACAATATCCATGATACCTGTTTGAGATCTTATTCAGGTATTTGTCTTCCTATCTCTTAATGTTATTTTTAGCATGCCTCTGTCCATGCGATGCTGTGTTGTTCTCATCTTTTTTGTTTAAGGCTTCTGTTAAAGTCCATGTTTCTCCTCCTTACTCTTCTATGTTAGGAGAGTAAGTATGCACGGGTCGAAAGCTTTCCTTTTTAGACTCATAGGGATGTCACTTCTGAATATGGCTCTCATTTTCCCATCAGCCATCCATCAATGGTGAATTCTTCGTTCAATCTCTTTTCTTTGGCAATCCTCAAAGGATGATAATAATTGGCCCAAACATATACATATGAACTGACTTGTTCTATTTCATGATTGTCTACTTTGACAGTTCTATGGTTTAAATATATATATAAATAATTATTTTTGTTTTTTCTCCTGTTATGTAATTTGCAATATTCCATTATAGAAGCTGTTATTCTCATGTGGCTTGTAAACTGTTCGACTGCAGAGAAATTCATTATAATCAATGTCGGTTAATCTTTCTATACCAAATTGATATTTTTAATAAATAATTTAATACAAATATCTGTCTTTTTATATAAGAATCAATTGTAAACTTGTTTTCAACAAAAAGGACCACACCTACTCAGTTTGGGAACAACACGTTGTACAAAATGTATTCCCAGAATAAATTTGTAACAATTTTAATAATAAAAATTTTAATAACGTCGGTCAGTCACTGTCGAATACACATGAGGTTGTCGGGTATTGGAGAAGGAGCTATTTCCTGTCTTCCGTTATGTTGATTATAATAATTGTTAAACATACCTTTACAAATTATTTCCTCGTTGATACCTTCCAGAGTAATTGTCACTGAATCACAAGAGATGCTTGTGTACTTCTTTGGAAATGTCGTTTCGTTTCAATAGCAAAAAAGTCTTAAAGTTGCACTCTATCAATTATTTCTAAGCTTTTAACTGATTCTCCAATTTAAACTCTCATGGCACGGAGAGTTTAAAGGCTATAAAGAGGAAGTTGCAACAACTTCCACTCTTTAGCCTTCAGTAAGAGCCGAGCTTAAAAGCAATTGATGAATGGGGATTTCCTGGCACGAAAATCACACTTCTAGCCAGAATTTATTACCAAGAACTTGAACTGAAACAGGTATGCCTGAGCCTCATGGAACATACAGCGCTAGGCGATTTATTTATTTCCTATATACGAAAAAGGATTGTGGAGTTGTAGATTTGCTAATACGAGGAACACCGATAGCAAATAAAACTAAAATGTACACCAAATATCATCAATTATATATTTAATTAGCTTCAAATGTCATACCTATCACTATATGTTCTATTCAGTGTTTTAAATGTAACAAAACTTAGAATACACAATTTGACAAATTGTGCATAGTTTTTACAGACTTCTATTTACAAATTTGTATTTACAAGTTTCAGACTAAATGTGAAGGATTGATTATACTATCTACATAGGAAATATTAAGACACCAGCACACTTTGTACGTGTCATTAATGCCATCCAATGGTATCAAGATGTTTATAGATTTTGAGTAAATTGCTTTGTTATTTATTTAATAGAATGTTGTTTCCAACCTTTTCTTCCCCGTCCCTACTGGGACGACTTGAGCCCCCTCATGGGGGAGTTAAATATTTATTAATGTTCAAGGGGCAGATTGATTGCTTGCGGAATGAAAGACCACAGATTTAATGGTGTAAAAATTTGCTGCCCATGTCCAGGACCGGCTAATTTGGATATTGCTCAGGAAGATCCATTAGCTGTTCACGTAGCCGACAGGAATCGAACCTAGGACATTCTTTCCCCAGGCATATCGTTTCGAAGCGCATAGCCACAAGGCTAACCCCGCGGACAGTTAAACACTAAAACATAACCTTCTTTAGTAAACCAATGCTGTTCGTTGCAAAGCAGAGATTCACTATCGAACCATTTCTGAATACGGGTTCTAACAAATGTTTTTGAAAAAACTTCACCACCACTCCTGAGATGCTGATTAGTCGAGAATTAGATACATCTGTTTTTACGCCATCATTGTGCCATACATTCCTTCCATTCGTACGGAATCTTCACTGTTCTCAGACTCATAATAAATATCCTGATAAATGGAATGGACAGTTCAGCTGAACATTTTTAGCACACGTGCAGATATGTCATCAGTCCCTATTGCTGATCTGTTATTCAGTTGTGCAACAGCTCTAATAGCGCTGCCTCACCCACCTGCATTTTGTCATCTACTGAAGAGATAGCAGTGAGCTGAGCTCAAATTTGCGGTCACCAGGTTGATAGCTTTTAACGAAATTGGAACTCATTAATTCAACTACCTCTTCTGCATCTCAAACCCTCACGTCATCTGGATTTAATGAGTTATTGTTTAATATTCCTTCTTTCTTTTACCTGAAGCATATCATAGAATTCTTATTGGTTTTCTCTAGCAAGCAGAGCCATTTTATTTCCTAATCCCACTCTGCGCTACTTCTAATAACGTTCAGAACGGACGACATCCATATGTATACGGTATTCCTTCCATATCCTGCTTTATCACGAAACTTTCTTAATAATAGTGAACATTCATTTGAACAATGGTCCATTTAGTCTTCGAACTCTCCGGACATATTCTGATATCGCATCATTTAAGTATGGATTAAATGTTTCCCATGCATTGTAGATATTCCTTTCCTCTAGCAACCAAACCCAATCCACTGAAATCAGTATACTACTCAATTGGTGAAAATTTACTTCTTTTTAGTTCAGCACGTAAAATTTATAAACTTATCCAAATCCCAAATGAGCACCGCATTATATCTGTAATAATATTTTATATAATAATAATATATATAATTTTTATATAATAAATATGATTTTATATATAATAATAATAATAATAATAATAATAAATTAATTTTTTTAAAAACATAGTAATAAGAGTTTATTATTTCTCAAATAATTACTTGAGTGTACTAAAATTTAGGAACAATGCAACTTTTTCTTGCAAATGGATCTGTAAAAATTATAATTACTCGTAATACCCTTATCATTTGCAGAATGTCTAATTCATATAAGAGGAAAAAGAGTGTATTATTACCATTAATAATAATCACAGTGATACTTTACAATTATTAACTCACAACTAAACAATGTAACTTATGTTGCAGTTTATATAATAATAATTTTTTAAAATTTAAATAAGTAAATTAAATATATAACTGTAGTTTTACTATCATTTTCTGTTTATAAAAATATTCATTACAGAATGTTAAGTAAATAATGTTACATAAATACAACTACTGGGATGTAATGTCTCAACGGAATCCTTGAAGTTTTGTAATTAGCTTATCTGAGGATGATACTGGTTATATATATATATATATATATATATATATTATTGATTTGGTTGCTGTGTTGGAAGTATGTAAGTGTTTATGAGGTCAAATGAATGATTTGAAAGGTCTGATCAAAGTGAAATTGCTGATATATCCTATCTATGTCTTATGAGTTTTTAATTTGTATTGGCTTTGAAAATTGTGACTGCCTTATGAATATCTTGGCACCTTCGGTCCACAAAAATTGGTTATTTTTTTCATTTTAGCTTTAATTGCTTGGTACAACAGATTCTGGTTGAACGGTGTTAAATATTCGGAGAGGAATATTGGTGTATTGTCTTTCTGTGCGTTCAAGTTCAAGGATTTGCTAGTAAGACGAATTATGGCTGATGCGGGTCGTGGGAAGGCTTGGTTTTGCTTTTCCAAGGAATCCGATGTACGAATTCCTTAAGGACATTCCGTGAATGTCGATAAGCTCTAAGGGGATATCAATCACATGGCCTAATTTTAAACCCACGTCTCTGAGGTTTTTTTGTAGGTGCAGTTTCAGGAAGACCGTTTATGTCAAGATCTTTATGTGGTTGCTAAATTAAACGTTCTTATTGTAGTTAGTTTTAAAGAATGAATTTTTTATGGAGTTCGGATGTCTCTTTCATAAAATTGTTTTACCTGTCATTTATTGCGTTTTTGAAGCGTTTTTTTCATAGTGGCGGCCTTTCTATTTCTTTTGCGTGTTTAATTTTATCGGCTTTGAAGTTGTTTGTGAATAACAATAATATAATTTCATCATCATCATCATATTGTTAGCGTGATGGTTTTTCTGACGTAGCAATTACAGTGTCGTAGTATATTGCGTTACTAATGCTTGGTATTGTTTATAAAGTATAAATAGAGGCATCTCGACCATATGCAGTGCTCCTTTTTGAAACTAACAATAGAAGCCAATCATTTGGATTTTGGAGTTAGTTAGGATTTTAGAGTTATGGAATTAATAATAAATTAATTTTTTTAAAAATATAGTAATAAGAGTTTATTATTTCTCAAATAATTACTTGAGTATACTAAAATTTATGAACAATGCAACATTTTCTTGCAAATGGTTCTGTAAAAATTATAATTACTCGTAATACCCTTATTATTTCCAGAATTTCTCATTCACATAAGAGTAAAGAGTGTATTATTACCATTAATAATAATCATGGTGATATTTTACACTTATTAACTCACAATTAAACAATGTTACTTATGTTGCAGTTTATATAATAATAATTTTTTTAAATTTAAATAAGTAAATTAAATATATATAAGTGTAGTTTTACTATCACATTTTCTGTTTGCTAAAAATATTCATTACAGAATGTTAAGTAAATAATGTTACATAAATACAACTACTGGGATGTAATGTCTCAACGGAATCCTTGAAGTTTTATAATTAGCTTATCTGAGGATGATACTGGTTATATATATATATATATATATATATATATATATATATATATATATATATATATATATATATATGTTATTGATTTGGTTGCTGTGTTGGAAGAATGCAGGTGTTTCGTAGGTCAAATGAAAGAACTGAAAGGTCTGATCAAAGTGAAATTGCTGATATATCCTGTCTATGTCTTATGAGTTTTTAATTTGTATTGTCTTTGAAGTTTGTGACCTCCTTATGAATATCTTGGCATCTTTGATCCACAAAAATTGGTTAATTTTTTCATTTTAGCTTTTCTTGCTTGGTACAACAGATTCTGGTGGAACGGTGTTAAATATTCGGAGAGGAATATTGGTGTACTGTCTTGCTGTGCGTTCAAGTTCTTGGTAAGTGATTTTTTCTGCCTCCTGGCTTTTATGAGATAGCCTCTTGTGGACTTGCTCGTAAGACGAATTATGGCTGATGCAGGTAGTGGGAAGGCTTGGTTTTTGCTTTACCTAGGAATCCGATGTACGAATTCCTTAACGACATTCCGTGAATGTCAATAAGCTCTAAGGGGATATCAATCACATGGCGTAATTTTAAAACCACGTCTCTAAGGTTTTGTGTAGGTGCAGTTTCAGGAAGACAGTTTATGTCAAGATCTTTAATGTGGTTGCTAAATTAAACGTTCTTATTGTAGTTAGTTTTAAAGAATGAATTTTTTATGGAGTTCGGATGTCTCTTTCATAAAATTGTTTTACCTGTCATTTATTGCGTTTTTGAAGCTTTTTTTTTCATAGTGGCGGCCTTTCTATTTCTTCGGCGTGTTTAATTTGTATCGGCTTTGAAGTTGTTTGTGAATAACAATAATATAATTTCTTCATCAGCATCATATTGTTAGCGTGATGCTTTTTCTGACGTAACAATTACAGTGTCGTAGTTATTTATTAATTAAATTATAATGTGTTTGGGAATGTTTTACTTCAAATTCCATTATAAAACTATCTAACCACGAATTCTTCCAGTGAATTGGAAGAATTGTATTTTAGATTTTTATAATGGAATTTGAAGTGATAATGATATGTTATGTTTCTCGGGAATCAATAAAAATATAAAAAGCGAAGATATCTTCATATCATCACATCATCAGTATTTGCATGAAAATAACTGTCTATATAAATGATCTTTTACAACGAAACAAGATATATCAATCTCAATTTCTAAGAAATCAAAATATCGAGTCATCTTTAAAATCTCCTAAATTTTTCGATTTCACAGGTTCTCCAAAAGATTCTGTTTGACAAAATTAACAAGGAAACATATTTGATCAAAATTATATTTTAAAGCAAAATTATATTTTAAAGCATTTATCTGAAAATGCTTTAAATTATATCGATTTAAATTTAATTTAAATCGATTGTTATTTAAATTTAAATTTAAATAACATCGAAATTAGTCATCCTCTGAATCGGTCCGCACACAACAGAAATTGCTCGTGCCAATCAAATTATGCATTCCTATAGTAGCATCAATTTTTTTCCGTTTTGTAACTTGATCCGCTGATTATAGATATAAAGAACATATTCTATACTGACATCGTCTATACTGACGTTTGATTTTTCGAGTCAAACGTCAGTATAGAAGCTGGGAAGTGACAGAAGAAGGCGGCACTCTAGCTACATAAGAACCAAAGTGTATTATAAATGTAGCTAGAGTGCCGCCTTCTGTTTTACTAAAAGGAACTGTCATCAATAAGCCAGTACTTTTTATCTCATTAACAAAAAAACCATGAACTGTCATCAATAAGCCATGTGGTTTTTTATTAATGAGAAAAAAGTTTTACTATGTTTTACTAACAAAAAAACCACATGGCTTATTGATGAGAGTTCATGTTAGTAAAACACTGCTACTAATTATAAAAATTTTGTGTAAAATTAGTAAAACATTTTGTGACTTGGTGAGTAAAACAAACGCGACAGAACTGCAGCTTAATTCTGTTCACTGAACTGTTACTTTATAAATTGCTTCTAGTTTGACTTGAGAAAATGAGAGATACGGAAAACAAAATTGCAGACATTTATAAAAGTCAGTTGCAAAATTCCGCGTTTGTCCCAAATGAGGGACTCATTTCGGACATATAATGATGAACGAGTGCACTTTTAACAAACGCGAAGGTTTTCATCTCACTTCAGGTCTCACACCGGGTGACAAAATTCACCTCCTGCCTAAAGACGATAACAAACTTTGGATGTGAATGCAGTTTCTCAGTAGAGCACATACATTATCCACCCAGCCGGTCTCACACCGGCTGGGTGGATAATGTATGTGCTCTACTGATTTTTCCACCCAGCCAATCAGATAGGAACATAACTGCTCATACCCAATACATGCATTGAATGTATTCATTGATAGGAACATAACTGCTCATACCCAATACATGCATTGAATGTATTCATTCCACCTTTTTCTCGACGAAAGAATAAAACGTTCACCAACGGATTCTGTCAAAAGAAAAAAAAAAACGTTTTTCACTTTTGCCATGGGTAGTTTATAAAAAACTTGATACGTTTAAAGCGATTTTTTAAAAGACGTTATGTGTATTGTTGTTCAACATAATTAGATATAAATGATATATAAAATAACATTCATATAAATATTATATGTTATATAAAAGAGAACACATATCAATTTTAGAATTTCTATAGTATTTAATGTTAAAATGTAGATAGTAACAAAAGATCTTTTACATCGCGACATGTTATGTCAATCTCGGTTTCTCAGAAATCAAGACTGACCCCACCACCAGCCCCATGCACCCAAATGAATTAGACCTTCCCTTCTGTGGAGTTTGACCTCCACTTCCAGTTAAATCCAATCACTTCCTAACCGTTCCCTACCGACCAACCCACAATTCTCCTCCAACCTTAAAGTGTTGTCCCAGGATCAGAAGCCGAAACTCCCAATCCTGCCTCTCCGTCCATCAAATCAAGATCTGATCGACCCCTCCACCAGCCCACTTTCAATTACCGCCGATAGTTTAAATATTTCAACCACACCTTTTATACTTATTTCAACAATAGTCCAGCAACAATCAAAATGCGTGACGTATCTGATTAATTTCAGTGATAATGACAAAAGAGTTAACATTGTTATACTCGCTCTGTTGTGAGGTTTCTAACTGATTTTCATGAACGTAACGACAACAGACTTAGCATTGTTGTGTTTAAGTTCTCCTCGTCGTTTAGATAATTCTTTGAGACAGCCACCAGGACAGGTGCTGGGAATTCATTGGAGAAGGTGGCACTCTGACTTATTGTCACGAAGTATCGTCTCGACACTATTCGCCAGTTTCAGAAGATAGCAACAAAATACAGGAAGCAATATTCAATGTTTGCAGATACCCAGGATAGCTGGATCTGGTTCCAAGTGCAAGCTGGCATTTTTGGTAACCCCCTGACAAGATACCACTTCAAATCTTTGCGGCTTAAGATGTAAACATGATGTAAGCATCCGAACTGTTTACAAATATTCAAATAAAATGTACTCTATCTACGCAAGAAAGCCATTGGATTGTAAATCATTAGCAACAAAACACTACATAGCTCGTCGATTTCTGGAATTCCATAGCCCTTTTATAGGAGTGCAGTTGTCCTGAGTTCTCTGCAAAACACTCGAGATATATGATACCATTGGATGTTGCATTTCATGCCAACGCTGAACTGATCCAGCGCAGTGCTCATTAAGGTGACCCAAAGTGTATTCCGAAGAAAAGCATATGTTTGCAGAGGAACTCTTACAGACACGTTTGTGTCTAGCATGCTCCACGTTGTCATTCCTATTCAGAGTTTAGAGCCGGATGACACGACGTAGTGATGGATATCGTTTATTATATAAAGATCTTTACGTTATATCCCTCTTAACTGTGTAACACCAAATTAAACCTGTTGGATTTGAGATGCACTGAACGATATCATGATCTTCGAAAACTTTTATATACTTTCAAGCGTTGCATAGGATGCTCTGACAGTGCTATTCAATTAAATGTGCATATTTCAGGAGGGGTTAATCTGAGTTGACAATGCCAGATCTTCTGCATAGACGAACTGTCGTGAAGGGGTTTGTGATGGGGTCTCTAATGTATAAATTAAAGAGAAGTGGCACAGAGCCATGTGGAAGCTCCGCTTTTAGTACTTTAAAGGGACTATTTTTACCATTTAGTTGCACTTTGCATTTACGCTTTGATGTAATCGGCTTTAGAAGCTTGTTTCTCATGCAGCGGACAGATCTATGAGTGCTAAAGAAGTTTTTTTTTTTAAATGTAGTAACGGAAAGGTACTTGCCCTTACTAGACATATATCTGCACATTAATCAATGGGTAAATTCGATTGTAGAGTGATCATTCTAAAACTATATATAGATCTTTCCGCTGCATTCCAAAACTTCATATAGGGAATACTTAGTAAGGATATTGATGGATAGGTTGTTGCATCAGTAGCACCTTTCCGGGTATGAGGAACTTTGTGCCTCAGGAATTCGCAAAGGAATTCCTGAGACGCAAAATTCAATTTTACAGATAATTCTGCAAAATTCAATTAAATTTTACAGAATTATCTGTAAAATTCTTAATTGAATTTTACACCAAAATTCATTTAAGACCATTAGGAATGATCTCGCTTTCCAGAATTTTACAGAAAAACTGCAAAACTCAATTAAGACCGTTAGTTCCAAGATGTCTAATGAACACAGGGTATATACCATCGAGGACTGCTGTTTTGTAGTTTTTTAGTGATTTAAATGCTTCGATCAGTTCGTTTTTAGTGATTGGTATTGACAGGCTGTGCTGAAAAAGTAATTGAAAAAATCAATTACTTGTTCTATCAATGTTATCTATCATGGTTAGAAAATGTATTTCACAAATACTTTTTCTAACCTCGGGATCTAATATTTTTTTTTTAATTTTTGATTAGTTTCTAAGTTCTAGGAGAACAGCATGGGATGTGCTGTCTCCTGAAACCTCTTGGTATACATCGTTTTGCAGCACCTATCAGTTACTGCAAATCCCAGTTAGATTTGCGTAGACGAACTTCCGTGAAGGGGTCACTAATGTATAAATTAAAGAGAAGTGTAAGTGGCACAGAGCCATGTGGAAGTTCCGCTTTTAGCACTTTAAATGGACTATTTTTACCATTTAGTTGTACTTTGAATTTGCGCTTTCATATCATCGGCTTCATCAATTTTCGACTTCAGGTTGGACTCAATGGATGGTAGATTCAGTTTGTTTAGAGTACTGTTCCCAGTTACATTTGCGTGGATATCCACAGATTGTATAATCGGAATTTGTGTTCTTATAGTGCCTATGACAGAAAACCATCATAGCCCAAGGCTTTCGGCCCATTCCATCACTTGTTGATACCATTTCTACAATAGCCTCGGGGGCGATGTTGACTGTTAAAATTTCATATGTAGACTGGTGGATGGATGGTGGTGAGCAGGAAGTGATGAAATAGACATTTGTTTTGGTGGATCGTAAATTGACACTATAGTCGTGAAAGTGCTTAACTGTGATCTCGATGTTATGATTACAAGAAGATAGCATTTTGTAATTTTCCTTGTTCTCCCGCACGTAGATGGAAGAACCACATATCGTGACAGATATTTTATCCAGTTTAGCAGCGAAACACGCTGCTCAAGGTGCACCACAAGGAAGTATTTCACTAAACTTCAATCCCCAAAAAGAAGAAAAGATCTGTGAAAGGTGTAATCATCGAAGTAATCTCTTTATAGCTAGTGATATTAGCTCTTGTCGTAGTCTCATCTTCTTTGCTGATATGTAGTTCCTAGATAAAGATTACATCGATGATATTTGTCCTGAAGATTTTCATTTTCAGGATACGTAAGGTGACTTCGGTTTCCTTTATTATTTGGACACTTTTGGAAAAGGTGTACTTCGTTTCTTTTTGTTACACTTTCCTTTAATATGTCACTGCATTGCAATGATATATTAACATATTCTGATCATGATCTTAGTTTTGAATAGCACTACTTTGTCTAGTTCATATTAAGAATCTTAATATTACGAAATTTAGCATTACTTTTTCATCAGACGGTGAGATTGCAAACTTCATACGATGATAATAGGACAAAAACCTGTGAAAGAGAGAGAGAGAGAGAGAGAGAGAGAGAGAGAGAGAGAGAGAGAGAGAGAGACTGGCCAATATTTCATAATATTTAGACATGATGAAATACATTGTAGCAGCTTAGTTTCATTATTTTATTCACCTTGTATTTGGTGTACATTCAATAAACACTCGTCTTGAATTTTGCAAATCAAATTTATTCCCACCAACCACCAGCCATGCACCTCCAGATATAAAGCAAAGGAGGACCTGCGTTAACAAAAATCTGCCTTTTCCGTCATCCAATATCCCCGCTTTCCAACCCCTATTCTCCTCCAACCTCTAACATCTGATAAACTATATTGATGGCCTCTACTCCCAACATTGCTTACCAATCATTAAAAGCCAATTGTCTCCCCTCCACCAGCCCGCCTTTCTCCTGCACTGGAGTTAAGCAAGCAGATTCTGCTCTATATATAGTATAACCACCACCACCACCACCAGCAACAATGGTACAACAACAATGGATATCATAACGAACATTACACTCGAATTGTTCAGTACGTAAATAATCATGCCTAAAGTTTGAACTTATTTCGAATGAAAGATAAGTTAAGCATTGTCTCTAGACTGGTAAACTTTAAAGTAATTTAAACTGATAAAAGACATAATAAATCAATAATATTGGTAATGCCTTTTATTATTCAAAGCAATTAGACAACTCAATTCAGCTGATGTCATACATTGCCAACTTGAATCTTGCTTATGATTGAAACGTGAATATTAGGAAGTTTTAGCGTAAATTGCAATGAAAGAAGAGAGAGTGGCAGTCTGAGACCGTATAGAACGTTAAAGTAATACAAATACTACTCGAAAGTCCTTTGCTTGATATCAGTATGTAACAGTACGTTATGGAGCCAAAAAATAGTAGTGTACTTCGAAACCCCCCCATTCAATACACAGTATTGTGAGACATGCCGTTTGACTGTATATACATTAATAAAACAGCACGTATAATGTATACGCCTTTACATTTATCTGTAGCAATTGCCATCATCGTCATAATCATCATGATCATGCTCTCAAGGATTCAGGCCTACAGTGTCCTGTTCAATGATGGCTTCCAAGGCCGGAAGTCATCGTTGAATCTCTTAAGAGGACGTCCTGGTTTTCTTTTTCCTAATGGGTTTTACTTTAAGGCTTGTTTTGGTAATCTTTCTGTTTTCATTCCTTAAACATGTTTCATCATTTTATGTTTATTTTTATTTTATTACTGCTTCTTGGTTTAATTCTTTCATAATTTCTTCGTTTCTTTTGTGATCAAACAGAGCATACTTTGCAGTTTTTGACGTAAACTTCATTTCAGCTGTTATAATTCTTTGTTTGTCTTTTTGTTTTATTGTCCTGATTTCACTTCCATACAGTAGGACTGCTAGGGCTAATGTATTGTGTACTTTTAATCTGGTTTGTTTTTGTACTAGATTTGGTTTATTAAAAATAATAGGAATCGTACTAGATTTGGATATTTAAAAATAACACCTGTTATTTTTAAATATTTTGCAATTTTTAAGTTTACAGTATATCTTTTTAATTTTCATATATAATCATACACCCTAGGTAGTTAAATGAGTTCACCTGTTCTAAAATCTTATCTTTTAGTCTTTTAGTGCTTATTGGATCTTGTCTTTTAAACGATATCTTTTTTCATTTTTTGTTGATATTATCATTCCATAATCTTTGACTGGTTTTATTTAAAACATGTTTTTGTAAGTTATCTTAAGACTTTTTAATTATTATTTGGTCATTGGCAAAAAGGAAAGTGTTTTCGTTCACAGTAGGAGAAAGTTTAATTCCTTGATGGAAATTTTTGTTCCATTTTATTAGTATTTCATTTAAGTAAATATTAAAAAGTGTTGCTGAGAAGGGACATCCCTGTCAGCCTCCTTAGTTTATCTCTCTCGTATATGAAAGCCCAATATACTTATTATAGCTTTTGGGATATTATTTGGTATTTGTCGTTCTTTTAATATGATAAATAACATGCTTCTCTTAACTTTGTAAAATGCTCTTTCAAAGTCAATAAATGCAATACGTGTTTCTAAATTGTATTCTCTTGTTTTCTCCATTATTAATTTTTTGGCAAAAGGCCGGGTCTATATACGATTGTCCTTTTCTAAACCTATTCTGTACTTCTAAAATAAAATTTCCAGAATATTTTATTAGTTTGTAATTTAAAATTCTGCCATTTATTTTGTAACAGGAATTCAGTATACTTGTAACTCTAGTTTTTAGGATCATCTCTACAACCTTTTTTAGAGATAGGGATCGCAATTGCTTTTTCCATCCTATTGGGGGATAACTAGTTGAATAGATTTTATTTAAAAATAATATGAATCGTTCTTTGAATATTATTCCTGCATATTATTATTATTATTATTATTATTTTTATTATTATTATTATTATTATTATTATTAAGAAAAAAAATAAGAGAGACCTCAAGGGAGTCAAAGACTCGTGGAGGAAGGCCCCCATACTACACACACACCAGCTATCACACTTATTCTTGAATTCATTCGCAAAATTTGCACTCACGACATCCAACGGCAATCCATTCTAATCACGTGCCACCTTTCTGAGAGAAAATCTAGCACTCACACCCTTCTTGGCGGCCTTCGTTGTCAGCTTTCAAGGATGCCGTCTCGTCCTTTCCCCACCTTCCATAAATTGAAAAATTACATCAATTGAAATCCTGTATGACCCTTTCACAAGAGTGTAAGTCTCAATCATATCACCCCTCTTTCTCCTGGTTGCTAGTGTCCGCAGTCTACAAATTCTCAATCTATTTTCATAATCAGTGTTCCGCAATCCTGATATCATTTTTAACACTCTACTTTGTACTCTCTCCAATATATCATGCTGTATACATTCCCCTTGTCTAGTTCAATGGTAACATTGTCATAGAATGTGAGCAAGTTGCTAAAACATGACCTTCCCTTAATAATCCCATGTTGTTGACTACAAAGTAGAGATTCTCTGTTAACTCCTTTCTGAAGGCAGGCCCTAACCAATTTTTCCAAATCTTCATCACCACTCCTGAGATACTAATTGGTTGATAGTTGTATACATCGGTATTTGCACCACCCTTAAGATGTATGGTAATTCCACTGCTGTGGAATCATCCCTGTTCTGAGAAGTTTATGAAATATTAATAAACATCTTGTTCAAAGGAATGGCCAGTTCAGATGAATACACTTGTAGCACGCGTGCTGATATTCTGTCAGTCCTTACTGCTGAATACTTATTCAGTTTATGCAAGAGCTCTATTTCCTCGGCCTCACACACCTGCGTTTCTTCATCTGGTGAAGAGGTAACAGTGAGCTCAATGTTGAGTTCACCAGGTTGATAGCTTTTAATGAAATGGGCACTCATTAACTGACCAACCTATTCTGTGTCAGTAATCCTGACTCCATCTGGATCTAGATGAGTTATTCTTGCATATGCATTCTTTCGTTTACTTGCACGCAGAGCCAGTTTCGTTTCATAATCAGACTTTGTTTTCCGTACAATAGTTGTGACTATTCTAGCCTGCTGCTTATAACGTTCTTAACTTACGTCATCCTTATGGAAACGGTATTCGTTCCACATCGTCCTTTTCTTACGAATGACTTGCTTAGATTATTTACATTTGACTCCTGTTCTATTTATTCTTCGAACTCTCGGGCCGCATTCTGATATCGCATCATTTAAGTATATTGTTTAAATTCTTCCCATGCACTGTCGATATTCTTTCCATCCAGCAACCGATCCCTTTCCAATGAACTCAGTATACTCTTCAGTTGGTCATAATTTCCTGCTTTGTAGTTCAACATGTAACCTTTTCTGAATGGAGCATTCATAAACGTAGTCACTTCCCAAGTGAGTACCGCATGATCACTGTCACTAACCGGAGGCAGAATAGTTAAGTCTTTGAGTGAAACGCCCTCTGGCACTATAATCAAATCTAACAATCTTTTACCTCGAGTTCCTTCTGTCACATACTGCTTGAAGAAGTTGTCCCGCAACAACTCAATAAACGCATTTTCATTCTTCGCATGAGATTCTACTGCTACCCAATGAATATTTAGACAATTAAAGTATCCCATTATGATGACACTTTTCGCGCCCATCTTTTCTATTTAGTGATGCATTTCTTCATCACTGGCAACCGACCAACCAGGTCTGTAACAACAACCCACTATGTAATTGAGCTTGTTAGATTCCACCTCACACCAGATGGCTTCAAACTCACTACCACGTGAAATATTGTTAGTAATTTTACTAAATTCATATAGTTCTTAACCATATCTTACCTTCCAGGTGATTTTCCGTTTGTTGTTTCTTTCAGACTGATTTATAATTCTTATTTCCTTTTCATTTTCATTAAATATTTGTCAGTTATCTTTTTAAAATATTCACAATTCTGTACAGAAATTTAGAAATTCTTCTAATTTCAATTCGGTGTTTAATGTTATGTTTTCTTAATATCTGCACTTTAGTGTTTGAAAACCTTATATACATTGATCCTTATTTTATATAAATCATGTTCTAAATTAGAAACAAATTTGTTCCACAATTCTCTGACTTCTCTTTTAGCTATGGCTCTTATTCTTTTATATTCCATTTCATCTTCTAATATTTTAGTGCTTAACAATTTATGATAGGCATCTTTTTTCATTTTGATTATTTCTTTGATTGTATCATCCGATATCTTCAGTTTTTTCTTTTTATTGAATTTTTTTTTGGTTTCCAATGCTTTCTATTTCTATTTCTGCATTGTGTTTTATTTTATCTAAATATTGGTTAATTCTTTGTTCATATAGCCATTGTATATTTTTTTTCATCTACTAATCTTAAGTTTTAAGAAGTATTTTAAATTTTCTTTCTGCTCTTGTTATTTGTAGCCACTTTTAAGTGGTAATCTTAATTTTATTTTAGGTTAACTACTTATTTCGTATCCTCTGCGAACTCTAACATCTAACTTTCATGTCTTTTCATTTAATATAAACTAATCTAATATGGATTTCCAACCTCTTGCTGCCCAAGTATATTTATGTATGTCTTTATGTTTATAGAAAAAATGCATTATTTTTAGTTTATTATGAACTACAAAGTTGATCATTTTTTTACCATTCCTGTTTAGAGTATGTTCTCCATATATTGCTATATTATTATTAATTTTCATGTTAACAATTCTTGCATTTAAGACTCCTGCTAATATTACATAATCTTTGTTATTTATTTTATCATATATATTTTGTAACTGATTGAAAAATTCAATATTATCCTGTTCTCTTCCTTCTTCTGGGGCATACAAACCAATTATTGCTAAATAACCTTTGTCTATTTTTATTCTAGCTTCTATTATTATTAATTAATTCCATAATTTATGATGTTTTAACTGTTTTGAAAGGGAATTATGAATCCAAATCAGGACAGTTGGTTGTGCTCTTCCGTCTCTATGAATTCCACTATATATTATATTAAAATTACAAAAAAGAATAGTATTGTACTTCTACACTCCCTTCAGTACACGGAGTAAGATACGCCGTTTGACTGCATATATATTAATAAAACAGCACGTGCAGAGTCTACGAATTTGCATTTAGCTGTAGCGATTGTGTTGACGCTAAAAGAAAAGACCTATATTGTTGAGCATTATTTGTTCAACAATAATGTTGTGAGCAGTTTGTTCTTCAACACAATTGCTACAGCTAGATGGAATTACTCTCGGTATTAATTATGTATTAACTATGTTGGTATAGCTTCCACAGTTCATGTTTAAATGTTTTGGAAATGTCTGTATGTATTTATTGGTCGTAGGTTGTTGAGTAGCCTGAAAATGACAGCTGTCATTTTCAGGCTACTCAACTGCAGAAGTGTATGAGTTGTTGAAGGATTTAGGGGGTGTAAACAGTTACTACTATGTTCACTGGGCATTTGCAGATGCCATATGGTCACTCCGTTGCTCGGTGATGTTCCACACCATGCCTCACCATGTAGTCCTGTTGTTTGCTTCTCTGGCAGCCTCAACCCTCTGAAAATCAGTTCCATACACGCCATCCATCCATCTCATTGATGTCTACCCCTGCCTCTTTTTACAGGAACGTTACCTTCTATTACTGCTCTGTGAAGTCCTCCTTCCATCCTTTCTATGTGTCCAAAATATTTTAACTTTCTTCTGCCAAAATCCTTAAGGAACCTTAAAGTCCTACTGATCTTTTCTAACACCATTCATTTGTACGCCTTTCAGTATATGATATCCTCAATAGCTTTCTGTAACACCACATCTCAAAAGCAGATATCCGTTTCTTATCTGAATTCTTTAGGTTCCAAGTCTCGCATCCATAAGTCACTGTTGGAAAAACAACTGCATCCAAAATCCTCAACTTTGTTCCCGTGGAGATAGATCCACCCTTCCAGATTTTAGACAGGTCTCTTACTGTTACTTTAGCCATTCCTAACCTTTTTCTGACATCTTCTGAACAGCAATTCTTCACATTAATAATGAATCCCAGGTACACAAACTTGCTGACTTCATCAATTCTTTCTCCATTAAGATACAATTGTTTCTCAAGAGCCTCTCTCTTTGTTTTTCCTTTGAGAACCATAATCTTTGTCTTGCTAGAATTGAGTTGAAGTCCTCTGCTATTACTGATTTCTGTTATTACTGATTATTAACCGTGTAAACAGCTAATAATAATAATAATAATACATTTTTAAAAATTTCTGTTGTTCTATTATTATTTTGTAATTTCTAAAGTAGTTTTTTGCTTTACTTGTGGATTAATATTCAACATGTATCAATGAATTTCATTTTTCAAGCCGAAAATATTGATGTAAAAATTGAATGAGTCTATTAACCAGCATGCAAGTTTTAAGTTTTCAATGCTTGATGCAAACGGTTGTTAACTGTGCGTTAACCACAGGAGGGAAAAAATCTATATATATATAATATAATTATATATATATATATATATATAATTATATTATTCCTATAAAATATACATTAACACTATAAAAGACAGGGCTTTGAGGATTTGCTCCAATGAACAAGCAATTAAAGATTAATTAAATGTTATCAGCAATTAAATGCATGGGAAGAATTTAAACAAGATACTTAAATGATGCGATATCAGAATGAGTTTCGAGAGTTCAAAGAATAAATGGAATAGGAGTCAAATGGATGTGCAATCTTATTAAGCAAGGTATTTGTAAGAAAAGGACGATGTCGAACGAATACCGTTTGCATAAGGATGACGTACGATACGAACGCTATAAGCAGCAGGCTGGGATAGTCACAACTATTGTACGGAAACAAAGTCTGATTATGAAAAGAAACTGACTCTGCGAGCTAAAGACAAGCCACAAGAATTCTATCGATATGCTGCAAGTAAAAGAAAGAATGAATATGAAAGAATAACTCATCTAAATCCAGACGGTGTCATGGTTACTCATGCAAAGAGGTTGTTCAGTCAATAAAGTCAATAAGTGCCCATTTCATTAAAAGCTATCGACCTGGTGAACGCAACATTGAGCGCACTGTTACCTCTTAATTAGATGAAGAAATGTGAGGCCGAGGTATTAGAGCTCTTGCACAAACTGAATAAGTATTCAGCAGTAGGAACTGATGGAATATCATCACGTGTGCTAAAAGTGTATTCAGCTGAACTGGCCATTCCTTTGACCAGGATGTTTATTAATATTTCATAAACTTCTCGGAACAGAGAAGATTCCGTAGAAGTGGAAGGAATGTATGGTAATTCCATTGCAGAAGGGTAGTGCAAAGACAGATGTATACAACTATCAACCAATTAGTATCTGATCAGTGGTGGTGAAGATTTGGAAAAATTGGTTAGTGCCAGCCTTCAGAAATGCGTTAGCAGTGAATCTTTACTTTGCAGTGAACAACATGGAGTTACTAAGGGAAGGTCATCTTTTAGCAACTTACTCACGTTTTAGCAACTAAACAATGTTACCATTGAACTAGACGAGGACATGGATACACCATGATACTTTTGGATTTTGTTAATGCTTTTGACAGAATACAGAATGGCAGACTATTGCATAAATTGGAGAAAATGGATCTGGGTTATACAGTATGAGCATGGATAAGAAGATGACTGACTGACAGATATCAAAAAATGGTATACGGTGGGAGGAACTGAGTCCGCAAGGTTTAAAGTAAAAAGTGGTGTACCACGAGGATCAATGCTTGGTCCACTGTTATTCAATCTGTACATTAATGATATTGGGAAGGATTTCACAAGCGACATACAGTTATTTTCCGATGATGCAAAGATAGATAGGGTTATCAGGAATGCTGCTGATATGCAGTCTTTGCAGAATGATTTGAATAGGTGGGATTGTAGGTATGGGATAATGGGTATCAATTCAATGTCAGTAAATGTAAAGTCATTCGCTTCGGCATTATTAAAATCCAATGTCATATTATATTGGTGCGATTAGGCTAGAAGAAATTGATGAGGCTAGGGATCTTGGAGTGTTAATATATAGGAAGTTGAAGTTTAGGGGCCATGTGGCAAAGATTGCAAATACAATTCAAAAGATAATTGTAATGATGAAACGAACACTCACATGTAAAGATAAGAATGTTATTTTTCCTCTTTACGAGGTCTTGATAAGACCTCACTTGGACTATTGTGTGCAGATCTGGTCTCCTGGTTTCCGTTGTGATTCTGATATATTGGAGAGAGTACAAAGGAGAGTATTAAAAATGATATCAGGATTGTGGAATACTGATTATGAAGACAGATTGAGAATTTGTAGACTGCAGACACTAGAAACTAGGAGAAAGAGGGGTGATATGATTGAGACTTACACTCTTGTGAAAGGGTCATACAGGATTTAAATTGATGGAATTTTTCAATTTATGGAGGGTGGGGAAAGGACGAGACGGCATCCTTGAAAGCTGACAACGAAGGCCGCCAAGAAGGGTGTGAGTGCTAGATTTTCTCTCAGAAAGGTGGCACGTGATTGGAATGGATTGCCGTTGGATGTTGTGAGTGCAAATATTGCGAATGAATTCAAGAATAAGTGTGATGGCTGGTATGTGTAGTATGGGGCCTTCCTCGATGAGTCTCTGACTCCCTTGAGGTCGGTCTTATTTTTTTCTTAATAATAATAATAATAATAATAATAATAACAATAATAATAATAATAATAATAATAATAATAATAATAATAATAATAATAATAATAATAATAATAATAATAATAATAATAATAATAATAATAATAATAATATGCAGGAATAATATTCAAAGAACGATTCATATTATTTTTAAATAAAATCTATTCAACTAGTTATCCTCCAATAGGATGGAAAAAGCAATTGCGATCCCTATCTCTAAAAAAGGTTGTAGAGATGATCTTAAAACTAGAGTTACAAGTATACTGAATTCCTGTTACAAAATAAATGGCAGAATTTTAAATTACGAACTAATAAAATATTCTGAAAATTTTATTTTAGAAGTACAGAATAGGTTTAGAAAAGGACAATCGTATATAGACCCGCCCTTTTGCCCAAAAATTAATAATGGAGAATAAAAGAGAATACAATTTAGAAACACATATTGCATTTATTGACTTTGAAAGAGCATTTTACAAAGTTAATAGAATCATTTTATTTATCATATTAAAAGAACGACAAATACCAAATAATATCCTAATAGCTATCATAAGTATATTGAGCTTTCATATACGAGAGAGATAAACTAAGGAGTCTGACAGGGATGTCCCTTCTCAGCGACACTTTTTAATATTTACTTAAATGAAATAATAATAAGATGGAACAAAAATTTCCATCAAGGAATTAAACTTTCTGCTACTGTGAACTACCCTTTCGTTTTTGCCGATGACCAAATAATAATTAAAAATTCTGAAGATAACTTACAGAAAAATGTTTTAAATTTAAACGAGGTAGTCAAATATTATGGAATGATAATATCAACAGAAAAGAAAAAATATAACGTTTAAAGGACAAGATCCAGTAAGAACCAAAAGATTAATAGGTAAGATTTTAGAACAGGTGAACTCATTTAACTACCTAGGATGTATGATTATATATGAAAATTAAAAAGATATAAACTTATAAATTGCAAAATATTTAAAAATAACAGGTGTTATTTTTAAATATCCAAATCTAGTATGATTCCTATTATTTTTAATAAACCAAATCTAGTACAAAAACAAACCCGATTAAAAGTACACAATACATTAGCCCTACCAGTCCTACTGTATGGAAGTGAAATCAGGACAATAAAACAAAAAGACAAACAAAGATTAACAACAGCTGAAATGAAGTTTACGTCAAAAACTGCAAAGTATGCTCTGTTTGATCCCAAAAGAAACGAAGAAATTATGAAAGAATTAAACCAAGAAGCAGTAATAAAATAAAAATAAACATAAAATGATGAAACACGTTTAAGGAATGAAAATAGAAAGATTACCAAAACAAGCTTTCAAGTAAAAGCCATTAGGAAAAAGAAAACCAGGACGTCCTCTTAAGAGATTCAGCGATGACTTCCGGCCTTGGAAGTCATCGTTGAATGAATAAATGAAATAAATGAAATGTTGAATAAATGAAAAGGCGTATACATTATACGTGCTGTTTTATTAATGTATATACAGTCAAACGGCATGTCTCACACTCTGTATTGAATGGGGGATTCGAAGTACACTACTATATTTTGGCGCAGTAACGTATTATTACATACTGATATCAAGCAAAGGACTTTCGAGTAGTATTTTGTATTACTTGAATGTTTTGTACGGTCGCATATTGCAACCCTCTTCTCTTTCGTTGCAATTTACGCTAAAAATTCCTAATATTCACGTTTCAGTCATAAGCAAGATTTAAGTTGGCAATGTATGATATCAGCCCTGAATTGAGTTGTGTAATTGCTTTGAATAATAAAAGGCATTACCAATATTATTGATTTATTGTCTTTTATCAGTTCAAATTCCTTTAAAGTTTACCAGTCTAGAGACAATGCTTAACTTATCTTTCATTCGAAATAAGTTCAAACTTTAGGAATGATTGTTTACTTACCGACCAATTCGAGTGTGATGTTCGATATGATATCCATTGTTGTTGTACCATTGTTGCTGGTGGTGGTGGTTATACTATATATAGAGCAAAATCTGCTTGTTTAACTCTAGTGCAGGAGAAAGGCGGGCTGGTGGAGGGGAGACAATTGGCTTTTAATGATTGGTAAGCAATGTTGGGAGTAGAGGCCATCAATATAGTTTACCAGATGTTAGAGGTTGGAGGAGAATAGGGGTTGGAAAGCGGGGATATTGGATGACGGAAAAGGCAGATTTTTGTTAACGCAGGTCCTCCTTTGCTTTATATCTGGAGGTGCATGGCTGGTGGTTGGTGGGAATAAATTTGATTTGCAAAATTCAAGAAGTGTTTATTGAATGTACACCAAATACAAGGTGAATAAAAAAAATGAAACTAAAATATTTCATATCAATATTTCTATTAAATATACATTTAGACAATAAAAGTCAGGGCTTTGATGATTTGCTCCAATGAACAAGCAATTAAAGATTAATTAAATGTTATCAGCAATATCTTCCTGGAAATGGCCAAAATACTCTAAGCAACATTCTTCACAACACCCGACTTAAAACCAAAATGAACTAGATTAAAATAGAATTGTAGCCATTCCATACATTAAAGGGATATATCTGACAAAATAAACAGAATACTACATAAATACAACCTTAATGCCATCTTTAAACCTCCTGCCAAATTAAAGCGCTTTCTGCTTTAATTTGGCAGAAAGTGTTTCTGTTAAAGTGTTTCTGTTTAAAATAAATCGAAATTTCACATCTTATTAAAAGTTCTAGTCTTATTACCCAAACAATATTTGGCTTGTTACACATTGATTTATTATCATGTAATAATTTTTGCTAAAATATTTTTATTGATTGAGTATATGTATGTGTATGTGTATATGTATATTTACACATACAATAAACATCTTGAGTGACATTGCACCTTATAATTTTACAGAATTCAGCACTAAGTGCTGCATTTTCTACTTTGGATTTCAATTAAAAGTTTTCATAATGCTTTTTTGCCTCTATATTGTGTATTTACAACGCATGTTCTAATATTAACAATGAAGATTATACAGAATTTTTTCTATAATAATAATAATACATTTTCTGTTCAGTACAAAATGTAGAGTACAGTGATTTTTTTAAATATAGATGTACATAATTTTTTTTTTCACTATCAATATCATTGCTTATTATTATACATCCTATTTACATATACACTTTATTTTTAATATCAATATTTTCATTATTGTTATACATCTTACTGATTATTTTGTTACATAATCTGCATTCTTTGATTATGAGGATTACATGTAGATGAGTGAAGCGTATTAATTCCGCCCAATGTTCCCTCTAATTTGTTGCTGTGAGTGTGCGCAGAAATTTGCGTGTGTGCAAAATTTGCCTTCTTTTGAAAAGTATGTGCGCACCCATACGAGTCACCATACCGATCATTTAAGCAAAAAAGTTAAAAGATTTTAGTTCACTCTTTACCTTCTGGTGTCAATGGGACGTCAGCCAGGGCACCCCAACTCCTCACCATGTTCCCACAGACGGCAGTAGCCTCCCCAGTAAACAGTCGGAAATCACGCTTCACAAGCCTTGGGCAGGACTCCGGGACCATTTTATATGCTACTTAAAAATTACACATTTAAGCCACACCCGTTTCACTTTGGCATCAAATCGCTAGCCTCAAATAGGGTTACTGTTAATAATTTATAAGTTTTGTGCAACTTCGAGAATGTAAAAAAAATGCGAGCTCTTGAGCGTTGCCGAGTTACCGTATTTTTTAAAGAATTTATGGGTTAATATTTAGGTGGAATTTCTTTAATAAATTTTAATTTCATCTTGAAAATCTAGTGTGCGCGTATTTTTTTCTTTGTGCGCTAGTTGTAAAACATGTGTGCTCGCGCACATGCGCACTGCTTAGAGGGAACATTGATCCCACCTATTTCAAAGCTTGGGTTAGCTTTTATGAAGAGAGTGGGATTTAGCCTTCACTATTTATGTTGTTGTTACTGTTTATGTATGGGATGTAGGCATTGGATGCTGGTGATTTGTGATGTATATATTAGTGTTAATGGTATATTAACTTTGTTGATATATTTTCCAGAGTTCGTGTTTTAATGTTCTGTAGTCACCTATGTGTTTTAAATTTCTTGGAAGATTGATGAGTTGAGAGGGTATCTGATGTGATCTCACAAAAGGACCGTATGAGTTGTTGAAGAGTGACTGTTGAAGAGTATTATACCGTATCTGAGTGGGGATTCGCAGATACCGTGATATAGGATTTTTTTTTTATGTTGGATGGAGTAATGTGTTTTACTTGGAAGAGTTTTGCTGCAATGATCCGGAGTTTGGTATGCAGGTATTCTATATGTTTTGTTCCCTTTAAGGTGCAATCTATATATAGAGACCATGGTATTTTGCATGTTTTACAGGTTTGATTTCGGAACATTGGCAAGTAATTTTGTTGTTAATGCAGCGGTTTGTGTGGCAGTGTATCGATAGTGATGCGAGGCGTACGATTCTTGGGTTGTGTATTATCAACATTTGTGTTTTGGTGCCGTTGATTAGAATTGCGTTTTGGTAGAAGTATGTTGTGATTTCATTTAGGTCTTGTCGTGCTTTGGAGAGAGCCGTGTTGCTGTCTGTGTGGATTGCTAGTGTGTGGTGTCAACTGCGTACTGAAATATTTGACTTCTTATGGATATATTATGACCATCGTTAATGTATATGTTGAATAGAGTGAGTAATAATATGGCGTCTTGAAGGACACCGTGTTTTATCTGTATACCTCGGCTGTGATGTACTTTGTTCCTTGTGTTCTGTTTGAGAGGTAGTTCCTGAACCATGTATGCAGTATAGTTTGGTGAGTAGTATGTCATGTTCAAGTGTTTCAAATGCTTTGTTTAAGTCAAGCAGTATAAGGACAGCGTACTTGTTTTTGTCGAGAGCTTTGTTTATTGTGTCGTCCATGTCTTCTAATAAAGTGATGGTGCTTTTCTGAAATCCGTATTGGTTTCGTGAGATGATGTTGTACTTCTGTAAATAGTTGAATAGAGTGTAATCTGATGTGTGTTATTTTTTCTAGAATTTTCGAAATGACTGGTAGGGTAGCTGTTGGTCTGTAGTTCTGAGTATCGTTTCTTTTACCATGTTTGTAAATTGGTGTAATTATTACAGTTTTTAGTTTTTGTGGAATCATGCCAGGTTCAAATATTATGTTCACGAGTCTCTGAAGTATTGGATGTATTTGGTCAAAGTGTGTTATGAGGTCTGTGAGTCTTATTTTGTCTATTGCTGGAGTAATCTTTGGTTTCATTTGTAAGAGTGCTTCTTTCAGTTCCTGTTTTGCTACCGGTGGAAAATACATCGTTTGTCGTTGACTTTGTGTCGGTAGGTTTTTGTTGATCGTTGGTAGTTTGTCTTTTTTGAGTTGTGTAATATTGTTTGTGAAAGCATGGTTGAATGAGTCTGCTAGTTCCTCTTGGTTTGTGTCCTGACCGAAGCTTTTTTTGCAATAAATTCTTGTGCTGAAGTTTTCTTTTTTCGAGTTAATAATTCGTTGAGTGTAGTCCATGTTTGCTTCATGCTGTCGTTATATTCCATGAAAGTTTTGGAAATAGTAGTGTGTTTGTTCCCTACGAATTTTTGTTGTTAGTTGATTTCTTGTATTTTCGTATAAGGTTTGAAAATGTGTTACTGGGTGATTTTTTATTTTTTTCCATAGATTTTCTTTTGTAGTAATACTATTTAGTATGTCGTCATTTATCCATTGATTAGTGTCTGTTTGTCGCCTCGTTTGTGTATGCTTTATAGCTTTTTTCTGTATATCTGTGAACTAAAGTTCACAGATATACAGAAAAATTTTCATATAATATACTTCTTATGTTTGTGTGTACGATAGTGAAATCGGTATTGGTGGAAATGTGGTCTGGCCATTTCTTCAAACAGTCAAAGATCCTGAAATTTATATTGTCTCACCGGATATGTTAGCCTATATTTGAGATCTCCCTAATATAGTTTTTAGTGATTTCTAATCTTGTTCTTAAGAAAGTGAAGAGTTAGTGTTTTATATTGGTAGGCGGTGTAGGTCGGATTCTCTTGCAACTCGAGTGTTTTCATTCTTTCTCAAAAATATCTGTGAATTCTTTGTCCACAGGAACTTGTAGTTTTTCTCTGTTTTTGTCTTCTTTGCTTGATATAAAAGATTTTTGAAGTATGGAGTCCAGCGTATAGTGGGGAAGTTATTGATGCTGTTGCAGATGAACCTTTCCCGTGAAAGTATTTATAGAATATACAGATTGCAGAGACCAAGCGTCTATGTGAAAGTGGGGGGAGGTGAGAAATAGGTCATTTATTAGTATAATTGCTCTCCTCTGTATTGAGTCAAGCATTTTGAGGGAACTTTTTGGAGCCCCACTCCTAGAGGTGTAATGATTTAATAATAATAATAATAATAATAATAATAATAATAATAATAATAATAATAATAATGTTTAAAAAGTTCTATTCTTCTATTATTATTTTTTAAGTTGTAAAGTAGTTTTTTACTTGTGGATAAATATTCAGTATGTATCAATCAATTCTGTTGATCAAGCCAAATTATTGATGTTAAATTGTATGTATTAAGTAGTACCTGAGTTATAACTTTTCAAAGCCTATAAAGCAAACAGTGGTTAACCACAGGAGAACAAATGAAATGCAGAACATCTTGGCAGTCACATAAGTGATCGCCAAATCCAGAAAGAAGGCAAAGTGATATAAATGCCAGGGACACTTTACGCGGCGAAAGAAAAAATTCATAACATGCAGAAACTCTTAGAGCAATATGCATTTTCTCTGTGCGGGATCGTCCTAGGCGACATTGCAGTAAAACTCGAATTCGAAGCGTGACAAGTGGAAGTGCTCGCACTGTAGTGAAAATAAAGCGATGTTATCTTCAACGGCAGTGCCAAAGAGCCAACACAGGAAACAAACAGAAAGAGGAAATGAAGATTAAGGGGTATAATAATAACAGAAACTCACTTTTTAATTTTGAATTACTGGAAAATAGACTATAAAACTTAAAAGACTGCCTAATCACATTTGTTCGAGAATTATTTGAAATAAATTCTTCACAAAGTACGGGAAAAATTTACCAATACAAGGAATTTATTAAGGTTAATAACAAATCTGTGGAGGTCTCCGTAACTCAGTCGATATAGACGAAGCCCTTTGGTCGGAAAGACCTGGGTTCGATTCTTATCTATGACGTGAAGAACCTTTATCTTGTCTCTTTCGACGAACGGTAAGTTAGCCGGTCACATACTGAAGAAGATATTTTTTCATCCGAAAACACGGGATTTTTAGTCCCTCAGAACAGGTAAACTGGCCCCTTGAACACACGCTTCTACAGACATAGGACACCTCCAAGAATAAGGATGGACCGAGCAATTCCGTAGGATTTCCGGTTTCGAATCGTAACAGACCACTTGGCTTAATACTCAAAAGGAAGAAGAAGTACACATCTGCAGAAGTACTAGTGACCGTTAAAGAAATCGAAAACGGCATAAAAGTGCTAACGGAAAGATAGCATAACTTAATTTAAGTTATGGAGCTACGTCAAGAGCTAAATCTCTAAAACAAACTTAAGAATTCTTAATCAACAACATAAAATTATCTCATCATAGATGGTCTCCCAGAAATTGCAATTGAACATTTAAAAGACACGGGAATTCAACTAAGCCAGAAAATTGCGCTCCTATAGAATCAAAGATATCCAGTCGGTGGATCGATTTCCTCCAAAAAAGAAAAGAGGTTTTCCCCAACCTCCCCCCGTTGTGGTGAGCCTCACTAACAGCCCAGCAAAAGTTAACCTCATAAAAGCCATGCAGGATTTAAAAATATAGTCAACGATCTGAATGGAACTCACGACAATAATACCCCAATCTACTTTTCCGAATACTTAACGCCATACTATCAGAAACTATTCTACTATACAAGGAAAGTAAAAACAGTAAAAACTACCAGTTAATATGAGTAAGAGACAGGAAAATATTCCTTAAAACGACACAAGATGCAAAGCCAACATACATGTACACAGACCACCAAGCAGATCTAATCGCCCAGGAACATGACAGCTGCAACATTCTAAATGCGATACATGAATCGAATCAAGAGACTGGCTAAAGAAAAGGACTCTCTTTTCTCCACATCAACATCAGGAGCATTCAAAAATACTGGTTGACCCTGCAAGGTTATCAAAAGGAAGATATAAGCAAAACAACAAAATAAATAATTAATTATTAACAGAAGCATCTTCAACAAACAAGGAGGCAACCAGTTACGAAATATCAAACTTTCAAAAATACAAACATTGTAGACAAACTAAACGAAGCGATATTTATATCGATCACATAAATATACGGATCCCTCCAAACAGCTATACAACAGCCGTCATAACGTGTAAACTGGCAGACCCTTAAGTCACTGTACTACAGTTACAACCGAACCAGAAGCCTTAAAACTCACTGAGACTACAAAACAGTATAATAGTATCATAAACGAAACGATAGTAAACGACGAAATCAGAAAAATAGACCAGACGCAAATAGCATCTTTAGATTCTGCTGTATATTCTGCTGATATTCTATCCTTATATTTGCATTTAATAAAATATATAACAAAGCAATAACGAAAAAAAAATTACGCTCCCAAACCAGAAAAATCAATGGATGATAGAAAACATATTAATAAATATACAAAGAAACAATGCCATATGAAAACAAGGAGCCGCCTAACAATATCGCTTTACAAGCTGAATACAAAAGAAAAAGGATGAACTTCACGGCATAAATTATCAGCACAATTATAGAAATAAATCAACAAAAGCTCAGAGCAAACATTAATGAAATCTGACACTTGATCAGTGAAATGCTAGACAATACAAACTAAGTTAGAAATTATTTAAGTTAAGGGATATTACATCCCATATTGTTTCATAGCCGAATAAGAAATTCATGCTATATTTTCATGCGGAATATAGAAACTACATAAAGTTCGGCGAGTCCAAGTGTAAGCAAATACCTGGATAGTGCAACACCAGGGCAACTCATAGTCCACCTGGTAGTGCAACACTGGGACAACTCATAGAAAGGGTGGAGCAAGCTCCGATCGCTGTTCTTGGTATTTACCCATAATGTGAAACCCAGCTCCTAGGAGCTGTATTACTGTTCTGCATTATGAGAGAAGGTCACTACCCAGACCGGTTTCAACCTTTATTGAGGTCTCATCAGTGAGTAAGTAGACCTAGAAAATTGGTAATAAGTTAGAAATAATAAAACACCGCTTTGCTTGCAGGCCTTAAATCCCATAATCAGTTGTCAAACATTTAATGATCAGCACTTGGTGAATTCTGTCGAAAAACTGCAGGAAATATTATCCCACTCACACAAAGAAATATTATCCATTAGGACCGCGGAGGATCCAGTCAACGCTGTTCCCAAAAGTTACAAAAGACAAAGTGTCACTTGCATTTCACCAAATTAAACCTAACAAACGATCAGGAATAGGCAGAATCAGACCGAAATACCCCAAAAGAGACTCAACTAACTTTTGCCCTGTTATACTAAAATTGTCAAATAAAACTTTCGGCAAGGTGCACATAACTAAAACACTTATCTTATTCGTGTGAAGGATTAAATATTTATTCATTATGACTGTAGATCTATGTGTGTTCGATGGGCTGGTTTGCCTGTTATGACGGACGAAAAACCCAAGTTTGCGGGTGGAAAAAATCCTCTACCTCCGTATGAGACCGGCTAAATCACCTTTAATCAAAAGAGATTCTTGGATTCAAAATTCAAAAGAGCCTTTCCGATCAAAGGGCTTCGTCTATACTGACTGAGCTACTCAGGCTGTAACTGAAAACTGCATTAGTTGCTTCCATACATAAATATGAAAAAAAAAATTATAACTCTAGATTTTCGGTAATCACAAATCACGGAGTCCATTGTGTATCACAAACTCTCCACGTACATTGAAAAATTCCACATCATCCTAAAAACGTAATATTGGTTCCAAAAAAATAAAGGTCCGACAATACCCCTAGAAGATTTCATGGACCTAATGAACGAAGCTTTAGATAAAAATAGAACACACACACACACACACACACACACACACACACACACACACACACACACACACACACACACACACACACACACACACACACACACACACACACACACACACACACACACACACACACACACACACACACACACACACACACACACACACACACACACACACACACACACACACACACACACACACACACACACACACACACACACACACACACACACACACACACACACACACACACTATCGAACTTCGCCTGATAAGTAAGATCTCTTCTAATTCGCGGACGACACAGCAATAATGTCCTTTCACAACGACGCAAACATAATTTACGCAGTTAGATAGTTCATCAAACTGATGAACTATCTTGGCTTTTTTGAGTTGTGTAATATTGTTTGTGAAAGCATGGTTGAATGAGTCTGCTAGTTCCTCTTGGTTTGTGTCCTGACCGAAGCTTTTTTGCAATAAATTCTTGTGCTGAAGTTTTCTTTTTTCGAGTTAATAATTCGTTGAGTGTAGTCCATGTTTGCTTCATGCTGTCGTTATATTCCATGAAAGTTTTGGAAATAGTAGTGTCTTTGTTCCCTACGAATTTTTGTTGTTAGTTGATTTCTTGTATTTTGGTATAAGGTTTGAAAATGTGTTACTGGGTGATTTTTTATTTTTTTCCATAGATTTTCTTTTGTAGTAATACTATTTAGTATGTCGTCATTTATCCATTGATTAGTGTCTGTTTGTCGCCTCGTTTGTGTATGCTTTATAGCTTTTTTCTGTATATCTGTGAACTAAAGTTCACAGATATACAGAAAAATTTTCATATAATATACTTCTTATGTTTGTGTGTACGATAGTGAAATCGGTATTGGTGGAAATGTGGTCTGGCCATTTCTTCAAACAGTCAAAGATCCTGAAATTTATATTGTCTCACCGGATATGTTAGCCTATATTTGAGATCTCCCTAATATAGTTTTTAGTGATTTCTAATCTTGTTCTTAAGAAAGTGAAGAGTTAGTGTTTTATATTGGTAGGCGGTGTAGGTCGGATTCTCTTGCAACTCGAGTGTTTTCATTCTTTCTCAAAAATATCTGTGAATTCTTTGTCCACAGGAACTTGTAGTTTTTCTCTGTTTTTGTCTTCTTTGCTTGATATAAAAGATTTTTGAAGTATGGAGTCCAGCGTATAGTGGGGAAGTTATTGATGCTGTTGCAGATGAACCTTTCCCGTGAAAGTATTTATAGAATATACAGATTGCAGAGACCAAGCGTCTATGTGAAAGTGGGGGGAGGTGAGAAATAGGTCATTTATTAGTATAATTGCTCTCCTCTGTATTGAGTCAAGCATTTTGAGGGAACTTTTTGGAGCCCCACTCCTAGAGGTGTAATGATTTAATAATAATAATAATAATAATAATAATAATAATAATAATAATAATAATAATAATGTTTAAAAAGTTCTATTCTTCTATTATTATTTTTTAAGTTGTAAAGTAGTTTTTTACTTGTGGATAAATATTCAGTATGTATCAATCAATTCTGTTGATCAAGCCAAATTATTGATGTTAAATTGTATGTATTAAGTAGTACCTGAGTTATAACTTTTCAAAGCCTATAAAGCAAACAGTGGTTAACCACAGGAGAACAAATGAAATGCAGAACATCTTGGCAGTCACATAAGTGATCGCCAAATCCAGAAAGAAGGCAAAGTGATATAAATGCCAGGGACACTTTACGCGGCGAAAGAAAAAATTCATAACATGCAGAAACTCTTAGAGCAATATGCATTTTCTCTGTGCGGGATCGTCCTAGGCGACATTGCAGTAAAACTCGAATTCGAAGCGTGACAAGTGGAAGTGCTCGCACTGTAGTGAAAATAAAGCGATGTTATCTTCAACGGCAGTGCCAAAGAGCCAACACAGGAAACAAACAGAAAGAGGAAATGAAGATTAAGGGGTATAATAATAACAGAAACTCACTTTTTAATTTTGAATTACTGGAAAATAGACTATAAAACTTAAAAGACTGCCTAATCACATTTGTTCGAGAATTATTTGAAATAAATTCTTCACAAAGTACGGGAAAAATTTACCAATACAAGGAATTTATTAAGGTTAATAACAAATCTGTGGAGGTCTCCGTAACTCAGTCGATATAGACGAAGCCCTTTGGTCGGAAAGACCTGGGTTCGATTCTTATCTATGACGTGAAGAACCTTTATCTTGTCTCTTTCGACGAACGGTAAGTTAGCCGGTCACATACTGAAGAAGATATTTTTTCATCCGAAAACACGGGATTTTTAGTCCCTCAGAACAGGTAAACTGGCCCCTTGAACACACGCTTCTACAGACATAGGACACCTCCAAGAATAAGGATGGACCGAGCAATTCCGTAGGATTTCCGGTTTCGAATCGTAACAGACCACTTGGCTTAATACTCAAAAGGAAGAAGAAGTACACATCTGCAGAAGTACTAGTGACCGTTAAAGAAATCGAAAACGGCATAAAAGTGCTAACGGAAAGATAGCATAACTTAATTTAAGTTATGGAGCTACGTCAAGAGCTAAATCTCTAAAACAAACTTAAGAATTCTTAATCAACAACATAAAATTATCTCATCATAGATGGTCTCCCAGAAATTGCAATTGAACATTTAAAAGACACGGGAATTCAACTAAGCCAGAAAATTGCGCTCCTATAGAATCAAAGATATCCAGTCGGTGGATCGATTTCCTCCAAAAAAGAAAAGAGGTTTTCCCCAACCTCCCCCCGTTGTGGTGAGCCTCACTAACAGCCCAGCAAAAGTTAACCTCATAAAAGCCATGCAGGATTTAAAAATATAGTCAACGATCTGAATGGAACTCACGACAATAATACCCCAATCTACTTTTCCGAATACTTAACGCCATACTATCAGAAACTATTCTACTATACAAGGAAAGTAAAAACAGTAAAAACTACCAGTTAATATGAGTAAGAGACAGGAAAATATTCCTTAAAACGACACAAGATGCAAAGCCAACATACATGTACACAGACCACCAAGCAGATCTAATCGCCCAGGAACATGACAGCTGCAACATTCTAAATGCGATACATGAATCGAATCAAGAGACTGGCTAAAGAAAAGGACTCTCTTTTCTCCACATCAACATCAGGAGCATTCAAAAATACTGGTTGACCCTGCAAGGTTATCAAAAGGAAGATATAAGCAAAACAACAAAATAAATAATTAATTATTAACAGAAGCATCTTCAACAAACAAGGAGGCAACCAGTTACGAAATATCAAACTTTCAAAAATACAAACATTGTAGACAAACTAAACGAAGCGATATTTATATCGATCACATAAATATACGGATCCCTCCAAACAGCTATACAACAGCCGTCATAACGTGTAAACTGGCAGACCCTTAAGTCACTGTACTACAGTTACAACCGAACCAGAAGCCTTAAAACTCACTGAGACTACAAAACAGTATAATAGTATCATAAACGAAACGATAGTAAACGACGAAATCAGAAAAATAGACCAGACGCAAATAGCATCTTTAGATTCTGCTGTATATTCTGCTGATATTCTATCCTTATATTTGCATTTAATAAAATATATAACAAAGCAATAACGAAAAAAAAATTACGCTCCCAAACCAGAAAAATCAATGGATGATAGAAAACATATTAATAAATATACAAAGAAACAATGCCATATGAAAACAAGGAGCCGCCTAACAATATCGCTTTACAAGCTGAATACAAAAGAAAAAGGATGAACTTCACGGCATAAATTATCAGCACAATTATAGAAATAAATCAACAAAAGCTCAGAGCAAACATTAATGAAATCTGACACTTGATCAGTGAAATGCTAGACAATACAAACTAAGTTAGAAATTATTTAAGTTAAGGGATATTACATCCCATATTGTTTCATAGCCGAATAAGAAATTCATGCTATATTTTCATGCGGAATATAGAAACTACATAAAGTTCGGCGAGTCCAAGTGTAAGCAAATACCTGGATAGTGCAACACCAGGGCAACTCATAGTCCACCTGGTAGTGCAACACTGGGACAACTCATAGAAAGGGTGGAGCAAGCTCCGATCGCTGTTCTTGGTATTTACCCATAATGTGAAACCCAGCTCCTAGGAGCTGTATTACTGTTCTGCATTATGAGAGAAGGTCACTACCCAGACCGGTTTCAACCTTTATTGAGGTCTCATCAGTGAGTAAGTAGACCTAGAAAATTGGTAATAAGTTAGAAATAATAAAACACCGCTTTGCTTGCAGGCCTTAAATCCCATAATCAGTTGTCAAACATTTAATGATCAGCACTTGGTGAATTCTGTCGAAAAACTGCAGGAAATATTATCCCACTCACACAAAGAAATATTATCCATTAGGACCGCGGAGGATCCAGTCAACGCTGTTCCCAAAAGTTACAAAAGACAAAGTGTCACTTGCATTTCACCAAATTAAACCTAACAAACGATCAGGAATAGGCAGAATCAGACCGAAATACCCCAAAAGAGACTCAACTAACTTTTGCCCTGTTATACTAAAATTGTCAAATAAAACTTTCGGCAAGGTGCACATAACTAAAACACTTATCTTATTCGTGTGAAGGATTAAATATTTATTCATTATGACTGTAGATCTATGTGTGTTCGATGGGCTGGTTTGCCTGTTATGACGGACGAAAAACCCAAGTTTGCGGGTGGAAAAAATCCTCTACCTCCGTATGAGACCGGCTAAATCACCTTTAATCAAAAGAGATTCTTGGATTCAAAATTCAAAAGAGCCTTTCCGATCAAAGGGCTTCGTCTATACTGACTGAGCTACTCAGGCTGTAACTGAAAACTGCATTAGTTGCTTCCATACATAAATATGAAAAAAAAAATTATAACTCTAGATTTTCGGTAATCACAAATCACGGAGTCCATTGTGTATCACAAACTCTCCACGTACATTGAAAAATTCCACATCATCCTAAAAACGTAATATTGGTTCCAAAAAAATAAAGGTCCGACAATACCCCTAGAAGATTTCATGGACCTAATGAACGAAGCTTTAGATAAAAATAGAACACACACACACACACACACACACACACACACACACACACACACACACACACACACACACACACACACACACACACACACACACACACACACACACACACACACACACACACACACACACACACACACACACACACACACACACACACACACACACACACACACACACACACACACACACACACACACACACACACACACACACACACACACTATCGAACTTCGCCTGATAAGTAAGATCTCTTCTAATTCGCGGACGACACAGCAATAATGTCCTTTCACAACGACGCAAACATAATTTACGCAGTTAGATAGTTCATCAAACTGATGAACTATCTTGGCTTTTTTGAGTTGTGTAATATTGTTTGTGAAAGCATGGTTGAATGAGTCTGCTAGTTCCTCTTGGTTTGTGTCCTGACCGAAGCTTTTTTGCAATAAATTCTTGTGCTGAAGTTTTCTTTTTTCGAGTTAATAATTCGTTGAGTGTAGTCCATGTTTGCTTCATGCTGTCGTTATATTCCATGAAAGTTTTGGAAATAGTAGTGTCTTTGTTCCCTACGAATTTTTGTTGTTAGTTGATTTCTTGTATTTTGGTATAAGGTTTGAAAATGTGTTACTGGGTGATTTTTTATTTTTTTCCATAGATTTTCTTTTGTAGTAATACTATTTAGTATGTCGTCATTTATCCATTGATTAGTGTCTGTTTGTCGCCTCGTTTGTGTATGCTTTATAGCTTTTTTCTGTATATCTGTGAACTAAAGTTCACAGATATACAGAAAAATTTTCATATAATATACTTCTTATGTTTGTGTGTACGATAGTGAAATCGGTATTGGTGGAAATGTGGTCTGGCCATTTCTTCAAACAGTCAAAGATCCTGAAATTTATATTGTCTCACCGGATATGTTAGCCTATATTTGAGATCTCCCTAATATAGTTTTTAGTGATTTCTAATCTTGTTCTTAAGAAAGTGAAGAGTTAGTGTTTTATATTGGTAGGCGGTGTAGGTCGGATTCTCTTGCAACTCGAGTGTTTTCATTCTTTCTCAAAAATATCTGTGAATTCTTTGTCCACAGGAACTTGTAGTTTTTCTCTGTTTTTGTCTTCTTTGCTTGATATAAAAGATTTTTGAAGTATGGAGTCCAGCGTATAGTGGGGAAGTTATTGATGCTGTTGCAGATGAACCTTTCCCGTGAAAGTATTTATAGAATATACAGATTGCAGAGACCAAGCGTCTATGTGAAAGTGGGGGGAGGTGAGAAATAGGTCATTTATTAGTATAATTGCTCTCCTCTGTATTGAGTCAAGCATTTTGAGGGAACTTTTTGGAGCCCCACTCCTAGAGGTGTAATGATTTAATAATAATAATAATAATAATAATAATAATAATAATAATAATAATAATAATAATAATGTTTAAAAAGTTCTATTCTTCTATTATTATTTTTTAAGTTGTAAAGTAGTTTTTTACTTGTGGATAAATATTCAGTATGTATCAATCAATTCTGTTGATCAAGCCAAATTATTGATGTTAAATTGTATGTATTAAGTAGTACCTGAGTTATAACTTTTCAAAGCCTATAAAGCAAACAGTGGTTAACCACAGGAGAACAAATGAAATGCAGAACATCTTGGCAGTCACATAAGTGATCGCCAAATCCAGAAAGAAGGCAAAGTGATATAAATGCCAGGGACACTTTACGCGGCGAAAGAAAAAATTCATAACATGCAGAAACTCTTAGAGCAATATGCATTTTCTCTGTGCGGGATCGTCCTAGGCGACATTGCAGTAAAACTCGAATTCGAAGCGTGACAAGTGGAAGTGCTCGCACTGTAGTGAAAATAAAGCGATGTTATCTTCAACGGCAGTGCCAAAGAGCCAACACAGGAAACAAACAGAAAGAGGAAATGAAGATTAAGGGGTATAATAATAACAGAAACTCACTTTTTAATTTTGAATTACTGGAAAATAGACTATAAAACTTAAAAGACTGCCTAATCACATTTGTTCGAGAATTATTTGAAATAAATTCTTCACAAAGTACGGGAAAAATTTACCAATACAAGGAATTTATTAAGGTTAATAACAAATCTGTGGAGGTCTCCGTAACTCAGTCGATATAGACGAAGCCCTTTGGTCGGAAAGACCTGGGTTCGATTCTTATCTATGACGTGAAGAACCTTTATCTTGTCTCTTTCGACGAACGGTAAGTTAGCCGGTCACATACTGAAGAAGATATTTTTTCATCCGAAAACACGGGATTTTTAGTCCCTCAGAACAGGTAAACTGGCCCCTTGAACACACGCTTCTACAGACATAGGACACCTCCAAGAATAAGGATGGACCGAGCAATTCCGTAGGATTTCCGGTTTCGAATCGTAACAGACCACTTGGCTTAATACTCAAAAGGAAGAAGAAGTACACATCTGCAGAAGTACTAGTGACCGTTAAAGAAATCGAAAACGGCATAAAAGTGCTAACGGAAAGATAGCATAACTTAATTTAAGTTATGGAGCTACGTCAAGAGCTAAATCTCTAAAACAAACTTAAGAATTCTTAATCAACAACATAAAATTATCTCATCATAGATGGTCTCCCAGAAATTGCAATTGAACATTTAAAAGACACGGGAATTCAACTAAGCCAGAAAATTGCGCTCCTATAGAATCAAAGATATCCAGTCGGTGGATCGATTTCCTCCAAAAAAGAAAAGAGGTTTTCCCCAACCTCCCCCCGTTGTGGTGAGCCTCACTAACAGCCCAGCAAAAGTTAACCTCATAAAAGCCATGCAGGATTTAAAAATATAGTCAACGATCTGAATGGAACTCACGACAATAATACCCCAATCTACTTTTCCGAATACTTAACGCCATACTATCAGAAACTATTCTACTATACAAGGAAAGTAAAAACAGTAAAAACTACCAGTTAATATGAGTAAGAGACAGGAAAATATTCCTTAAAACGACACAAGATGCAAAGCCAACATACATGTACACAGACCACCAAGCAGATCTAATCGCCCAGGAACATGACAGCTGCAACATTCTAAATGCGATACATGAATCGAATCAAGAGACTGGCTAAAGAAAAGGACTCTCTTTTCTCCACATCAACATCAGGAGCATTCAAAAATACTGGTTGACCCTGCAAGGTTATCAAAAGGAAGATATAAGCAAAACAACAAAATAAATAATTAATTATTAACAGAAGCATCTTCAACAAACAAGGAGGCAACCAGTTACGAAATATCAAACTTTCAAAAATACAAACATTGTAGACAAACTAAACGAAGCGATATTTATATCGATCACATAAATATACGGATCCCTCCAAACAGCTATACAACAGCCGTCATAACGTGTAAACTGGCAGACCCTTAAGTCACTGTACTACAGTTACAACCGAACCAGAAGCCTTAAAACTCACTGAGACTACAAAACAGTATAATAGTATCATAAACGAAACGATAGTAAACGACGAAATCAGAAAAATAGACCAGACGCAAATAGCATCTTTAGATTCTGCTGTATATTCTGCTGATATTCTATCCTTATATTTGCATTTAATAAAATATATAACAAAGCAATAACGAAAAAAAAATTACGCTCCCAAACCAGAAAAATCAATGGATGATAGAAAACATATTAATAAATATACAAAGAAACAATGCCATATGAAAACAAGGAGCCGCCTAACAATATCGCTTTACAAGCTGAATACAAAAGAAAAAGGATGAACTTCACGGCATAAATTATCAGCACAATTATAGAAATAAATCAACAAAAGCTCAGAGCAAACATTAATGAAATCTGACACTTGATCAGTGAAATGCTAGACAATACAAACTAAGTTAGAAATTATTTAAGTTAAGGGATATTACATCCCATATTGTTTCATAGCCGAATAAGAAATTCATGCTATATTTTCATGCGGAATATAGAAACTACATAAAGTTCGGCGAGTCCAAGTGTAAGCAAATACCTGGATAGTGCAACACCAGGGCAACTCATAGTCCACCTGGTAGTGCAACACTGGGACAACTCATAGTAAGGGTGGAGCAAGCTCCGATCGCTGTTCTTGGTATTTACCCATAATGTGAAACCCAGCTCCTAGGAGCTGTATTACTGTTCTGCATTATGAGAGAAGGTCACTACCCAGACCGGTTTCAACCTTTATTGAGGTCTCATCAGTGAGTAAGTAGACCTAGAAAATTGGTAATAAGTTAGAAATAATAAAACACCGCTTTGCTTGCAGGCCTTAAATCCCATAATCAGTTGTCAAACATTTAATGATCAGCACTTGGTGAATTCTGTCGAAAAACTGCAGGAAATATTATCCCACTCACACAAAGAAATATTATCCATTAGGACCGCGGAGGATCCAGTCAACGCTGTTCCCAAAAGTTACAAAAGACAAAGTGTCACTTGCATTTCACCAAATTAAACCTAACAAACGATCAGGAATAGGCAGAATCAGACCGAAATACCCCAAAAGAGACTCAACTAACGTTTGCCCTGTTATACTAAAATTGTCAAATAAAACTTTCGGCAAGGTGCACATAACTAAAACACTTATCTTATTCGTGTGAAGGATTAAATATTTATTCATTATGACTGTAGATCTATGTGTGTTCGATGGGCTGGTTTGCCTGTTATGACGGACGAAAAACCCAAGTTTGCGGGTGGAAAAAATCCTCTACCTCCGTATGAGACCGGCTAAATCACCTTTAATCAAAAGAGATTCTTGGATTCAAAATTCAAAAGAGCCTTTCCGATCAAAGGGCTTCGTCTATACTGACTGAGCTACTCAGGCTGTAACTGAAAACTGCATTAGTTGCTTCCATACATAAATATGAAAAAAAAAAATTATAACTCTAGATTTTCGGTAATCACAAATCACGGAGTCCATTGTGTATCACAAACTCTCCACGTACATTGAAAAATTCCACATCATCCTAAAAACGTAATATTGGTTCCAAAAAAATAAAGGTCCGACAATACCCCTAGAAGATTTCATGGACCTAATGAACGAAGCTTTAGATAAAAATAGAACACACACACACACACACACACACACACACACACACACACACACACACACACACACACACACACACACACACACACACACACACACACACACACACACACACACACACACACACACACACACACACACACACACACACACACACACACACACACACACACACACACATTATCGAACTTCGCCTGATAAGTAAGATCTCTTCTAATTCGCGGACGACACAGCAATAATGTCCTTTCACAACGACGCAAACATAATTTACGCAGTTAGATAGTTCATCAAACTGATGAACTATCTAACTGTAAACAGATATATATGAAAACACTATAGAAAACACAGCAAATGATATTGAAATAGTTACTTCTATTAGCGTAAGAGCAACCTCTACAAACAATCTGTATAATGTTTTGGTTCATTGATTTTATATTAGATTTGCTCAAATTCTATTTCGTGAGTCATGAGCCAAGTTAGTCGGTCTTGGGAGTGGACAGCATGGTTTATTTCGCCATTTTATCTGGGGTTTTTCATCTCGCAAGCAGGCAAACCAGTCCCGTGAACACACAATTTACAGTCATTGGATATAGTATAGCAAGGAAGGTAACAGAACATCACCTTGCTCATAATCATTCCCCTAGTATGGTAGCAAATAGCTACCTATTTGCTAATAGAACTAATTTGCTAATAGAAAAATAGAACCTTCCTTGTATTATTATTATTATTATTATTATTATTATTATTATTATTATTATTATTATTATTATTATTATTATTATTATTATTATTCATGATTCAGACAAAGGAAAATTAGTTGCGTTAGCAAGCTTCTGAGTCTTATTTCTCTCTCAGTTGAATATAAAAATATGTATTTTTCCAACAAACTTTATTTTTTCAAATATCTTGCCTGCATCGTCACGCATGTGCATTTCGTTGTTAAGTTTTAAAAACGAAAATAACCAAGCAGAGGGGAAAACAGCACAACAAAACAAACGGAACAGACAGCAAAAAGATATATCATCATTATCATGTAAAAAGAAATATAAGAGTTAAAAATAAGCTAATTTCAAAAAATACAAAATAAGGTGGCATTGTGACGTCACAAAACGAAAATAACCAAGCAGAGGGGAAAACAGCATAACAGAACAAACGGAACAGACAGCAAAAAGATATATCATCATCATCATGTAAAAAGAAATATAAGAGTTAAAAATAAGCTAATTTCAAAAAATACAAAATAAGGTGGCATTGTGACGTCACAATTACACTTAAAGTATATATAAGCCAGCCACATCATCGACGTCCTCGGATGAGGAGAATTATCTAAACTACAGCGGGGGGTTCAGATAATTGTTTGTTTCTGATTTCGGTCCAGTGGGGAAAACAAACTTCCGAAGTCTCGCAAAAACGAGATCTTGTTGGGAATTCTTCGAGTTTTATTCACTTTATGGTGTTTTAAATTGTTACTTCATGATGTTCCTTTTTGTTACACTTAAACCTGCCAGGTGTCGCAAAAGTGACTAATGAAAGAACACTTTACGAAGAATTTTCGAAACACACTTTGCTACGTTTTCTTATTCTGAATCGTCAAGCTTAGTCGTCTCTTTTGATGTCTCCTTGAGTTCCTTGAACGGTGCTGCATGCAATTAAAAGAAAGTTCTTCACCTTCCTGAATATGTTTAGAAGTGCATTTGATATCATTTTATCCGCATCTGTTATTAAATGCCATTTTTATTATTTTATACGACGGAGGGTTGTGAAATTTCCTGGAAAGTATTGCATCATTGTTTCACGTAACTGAAGTGTATGCCATAAAAGGGGTAGTTTGTTTACTAGTTAATGCTAGGTTACTATTTATAGTTACTGTTAAGTGTTTGTGCTTGTTTGTAGTTTTTGGTTTAATGTTTAGGGTAGTTTGTAGTTTATTTTTTAAATAGTGTTTGGGCTGGTTTGATATTGAGGAGTGGAAAACTGGGTGAAGAGTATCAGGATAGTGGGTGGGTGGGTGTTTCTTTTTAAAATAAAAATTTCATATATTACTAAAAGTACTCAGGTGGGTGTTGTCAAGTTCATTATTTGAATAGTTTCAAACAGTCCATATTCACCAAATGGAATCTCCCTTAGGTAGGTGTTAGTGAAGTTGATTTAAAATTGCTTTCTACTGCATCGATAAGTGAGATTTCCATGTGAATATGGACTGTTTGAAACTATTGCTGTATTAGATGAAAAATAAATACCGATGTGCAATTATAGATATAATGACAGTTAAGTTTAGGCGAAGTATTGTTTGACTGTTTGATTTAAAGAATTACCCAAACAATGAATAGATAACAGGGAATAGGTATTAGTTCGGAGCATATCTTTTGATATGGTCTCTTGATTTGCAAAGAATATTTTCCCTCAGTGAATACTACATTTTCTATGATACGCAAATTCATTTAAAATCACAAAATTATAGCAAAATCATCGCCCTTGAATATTGGAATCGCATGTCCTAACATGACCAATGTATCTATATATATATTGGTTATGGGATTGTATATTTTTTCTGCTTCAAGGATATCAGTAGATAGTTAATACAGGCTGATCCGTACCCATCTCTCACCATTGGTGCTCCCACGGAAGGGGCCAAGGGGCCCTGGCCCCCTCCAAAAGAAAAAGGAAAAAAAAAACAGAAAATTTTCCAAAAATCTTTTCCTAATTAAAAGTATTATTGTTTTATTATTATTATTTTAAAATTATTATTATTTGTGCTTTCTATTTCTATGTTATTTATGAATTAGTGGTCACGTAAGATGGGAATACCCTACAGCTCTCGGGAATCCTGACCGCTGTAAACGCAAGGCGAACGAGATAGTGGAGATTACGGGTATCATGTATTGGTGATCACTGCAAATGCTCAGTCATAGCTCATATGCAATGCGTTGTGTGAATTCTCAACTCGTCTACTCAACTCTCCCCCCCCTACACCCAACATTAAATCTTGAGTTCTCGGTCCCCTCCAAGATTAAATCCTGAGTGCGCCACTGTCTCTCACCGAACTATGCACAAGAAATTGAAAAGGATCGTTACTGGCAGAAGCTTGACTATACGCGAAATAAAAGTTTCTAATTCAGCACTTGATTACTTGATTAATTACTAATATTTTGTTGAATACTGTAATACTCAACTTACTTTATAATAGAAGATAAACACACACCAAGAGAGCAGCAATAGAGAGAAATTTCATTGAAATATTTTACATGGAATGTTGACTTCATGTGAACAGAATCGCTAACATTTTCGAAACACTAACGAAGATTTCAGAAATGTCTAAACTAAAACAACTTATTAGGCAGACAAAAGAGGAAATTGGAAAATGCTGCAAACTGATTTGTAAGGCATCTGAAATATTGAATCAGGTAAGATTTCTTAATCTTCATAAAGATAATCAAGCACGTTAAATTAATTAGTCAAAGAAGATTATATGGAATGGAAATTCAACTAAAATAATGGATTGGTTTCCATGTGATTACTTCGAGTTTTACGATTAGTAAAACCAAACTTTTAACGAATGGTATTGAAAAGCAGACAAAAGTAAGAGCGATGGAAGTTTTGACAGAAAGAAAAAAATATTTGCATGCTGATAAATACAGCTTGAAGGGGGGATATTATGTGATTTGTGGGAGAAGCGAGAGTGGAAAGTAATAACTGTATATGTAATACCGAGATAGAGAAATGAATTAAAAACAATTATGACTGCAGACGAACTGAGTAAAATAAAATAATGCTTTTGCGAAGTTTCGGGTATGTGGCTTCAGTTTGAGGAAAGAATGGACTTGAATAAGAGGGACAGACAAGACTTTAATGTGTTTGGTATATTAGTGTCAGGGAAAAATTCTTATTTGGTATGTGAATTAATAGACAATGAATCTAGATTATGTTGGGTTGAATAAAGACCTGTGTAGCTCAGTGGAATAGGCGCTTAAATCCTTTAGGCCTCCCGAAGATGTGGCTTGAGTATGAGGAAAGAATTTGAGAGTTCAAGTCTAGTCGCCGCCCTGTTATGGCTGTCAGAACAGCAATCTATGAAAAATCCACAGTTCCTACACTCAATATCATATTCAAGTTTTTTCTTTCCACAGGAAAAACGTTTTACAGATTAGAAGGATGTAGACGCCTATTGAAATTGCTAAACATTGTTATATTATTCTGGAATTTAGAAATTTTAGAAACAGTGGAAAAGGTCGACTTCTAATAGAAGGATGATGGCTGATTGGATCTAAATCGGGTTTCTGGTCCATGCATTACCAGAGCAATGCATGGACCAGAAACGAATCCCACTGAATGTTGACATTTGCTGTTTTCAATGGGAATACTGACAGACAGAAAAGGGACTGGTTTACTCTTTTCCGCACCACCTCTGAGGTAGAGTATCGTTTTTTTATTTTTATTTTTTTTTTTTATTTATTATATTTTTTTTTTTAACGTGGCATCTCCAGTAGGCCTATTCCACGGATAAACAAATTTAAAATGCTGATGAAAGAGGTAGATATTATTTTTCCTATGAAGGATTTGAACTTAATAAAGGTATGCTCATATTCTGTTTTTCAATACCTCAAAAATGTATCCCGTTTTCTTCAGAACCCCTCCTAATTCATATATTATTCAGTCTCTCTGCTATTAGATTACTAATCACTGTCGATCCCTTTTTCTTCAAATGTAGCATTTCATCACAGTACATTTTTCTCTTCATCAAACTACGCATATTCAAGTAGTGATTCAAACATCGTGTTCGTTTATACGATTATTATTATACGGGCACGTCCATGGAGTCCGAAGACGCATCGCCGGAGACCCAATCTATCCACACAATCTATCATACTTCTACTTGAACTCATTAACAGCAAAAGCTCTCACAACTGACTCTGGCAACCCGTTCCACTCATTTACCACTCTTCAAGCAAAAATTGCAGTCTTCACACTCATAGTGACCACACCTTTATTCAACTTCCAGGGATTATCCCTTCTTCTGGTCCCTCCAGCAAAGTGCTGAAATATTTTCCCTGCATCTATCCTATAAAACCCTTTAAGCAACTTAAATGTTTCTGTCATATCCCTTATTTTTCTTCTGTCAACCAACTTCGGCAATCCACACACCTTTAATCTATTCTCATAGGGAACATTGCACAGGCCACTCATCATCATCTTGATCACTTGCCTCTGAATCTTCTCCACCACTTCCTCATCCCCAAGAAACCCAGGAGACCAGACTTGGACTTAGTAATCCAGATGTGGGCGTATCAAGGCCTTATAAAGAAGAATAACAACTTCCTTATCTCTATTATTAATGTGTTCTTTAATAACCAAGTAATCTTATGGGTTACCTTAGCAACCTTAGCAATATGTCCTCTAAACTTCAACCAGCCCTAAATCTACAGCATCTATTTCCTGAAGTACAGTGCCATCAATGTGATAAATGGCTTGTAACCTATTTATCCCAAAATGCATAACTTTACATTTCTCGACATTAAACTGACACCCATTAACTTTTCCCATACTGACAGCATATTTCAATCATCCTGCAAGCTTTACCCATCGCCTTCATTAACTATTACTCTCCTAATTTCGCATCATCAGCAAACAGTTGAATATTTCCTTTCAGGAACTAAACACGTTTAAATCCAGCTACGCAACAAATCTGGCAGCAAATCGTTTTTGAGTTACATGAACTATGTTTAGGAAATTATCGAAATTCGAATCGCAAGAGATGATAGAGAAGAGAAGACATTAGCGAAAAACCAAAAGCATATGGCGTCCATTATCAGCAGGATATGAATGAAGTTGTCGCTTATTTCTGACTTCCATTAAATTTGTTATAAGGGTGTTTACAGAAGTTTCGTTTTGGATGTTGAATACAACACAACGAACGAATACCCTTCGTTATGTTTTGAAGATGAATAGAATTCGTCTCCATTGCAGTTTATTGCGAGTCACTGTAATTCTTACAACTTTCTTTTTTTACGTTGGCAGGTCAGAATATTTTTAAGACATTCGGGAAACACTAACTATTGTTCAAGTTATTGTCAGGACCATTTTATCGGCACTGTTTTTTCCATAATATTATCTCAACCTTGCCTGTAACATTCTGTTTCCATGTTAATCGAAACATTATTCCATGGACAAAAAAACTTGACTCCTATTTGAAACTTCTTTTAAAGGTCTTCTATATTGGCATTAAACTGTCATTTATATCTTAAAAGTCTTACTGCACTTTCTGTTAAGGGGATGTGTAATCCTTGCTGGTGCACACTTCTGTCACGCTACATCAACAATAAGAGATTCACCTCCTTGAAGTGCGCCTGAAAATGCTTTCTCCCTTTTCTTTACTTGTTTAACTAGATATCAATACGTATTACAAGTAAAACAAGCTGATCAATACGTATTACAAGCTCATTTTCTACATAAGCAAATACTACGTTTCACTGCTAAACTAAAAATAATCCATTCCTTTGCTGATCTCAGAATTTTTTTGCAATGAAATGTATTATAACTTATGCGGTATAGAAGAAACAGCACAGCTATAAACAATTAAAACATCTTCAATTGCGATAATAGCTGAATTTTTGTCTCAGAACTCTCTCTCTCTCTCTCTTTCTCTGTCTGTCTGTCTTGACTTAGAGGAAGAGTACTAATAGTCAACCAGATGGCTGCGAGTGTGCTATGGCATACCCTCAAAGTACTCACCCCCCCACCCGAAGACTTTCTCCATCACATTCAAAAGGCAATCGCACGTTTCGTTTGGAACACTACTCACTGGACAACATACTCTGAACTCTGCAAGCCACTCAGTAAGGGAGGTCAAGGCCTGATTTCCCTTGAAAACAAGATTAGATCCTTCAAGATAATCTTTCTCCTAAAGACACTTCAGTTCCATCACACTTATGTAACCACCTTCGATTACATCATGAAATCATCCACCAGAGGACTCACACTTTCCACAATCCTCCGAATCGTCAGATCTGCACCATCATCTCCATCATCATTATCAGCACTATCTTATTTTTAGAGAGATGCTCTACAGCGGTGGAAAAATACAGAAATTCATCACACACAGAAAGAATCAACAGAGTGAGTTGTCCTTGCAGAACTTCTATTTTCGAACAGAAAACATAACAAGTCTCACAGCTGGTCAGCCCTTTCTTTTCCCTACATGGAACTGGGAAGGAAAAAGAATCATAGGGTACCTCCTGTCCTAGACCCTAAAGTGAAAAACATTCATATGCCTACCACTGAAAAAATCCAAAAACTGAAAAAGCAATATCAACAGATGCAAGCTGCTATTATAAAAGCCTATCCGGATATCGCTACACCTCAGGGAATCCGTATTCCTTCTAGAAACTGCGCGGAGACGATCTTTCATCTTGTATAATCTGAAGCTTCACTTCCAATTCTTCCCTCAAACTACAAGAAAATACACCACTTCCTCATATCAGTGCCTCCAACTTCGCCCTTCGTATATCATCCTTAACCCTCTCCTCTACAATGCTACACATGCCACCCAATTTTCAGTGGGATCTTCCAAATAAATCGAGGTGTGCCAAACCAGATTTCGACATACAGTGGAGGCTATGACATAACATCTTGCCAACCCCTTCTAAGCTCCACAAATGTCAGCTAAGAGAATCGGATCAGTGTCTATTCTGCGAAGTTTCAGGCACCTTGGATCACACATATCTAACCTGTCCTGCTAACAAAGCAATGATCACCTATGCTCTGAATACTGCCTCTAGCACCTGTAACTATGCACACAGCCAAGACGACTACTGGAATTTACTCCATACAGAAGAGAACAGACACAGGATATGCAATTTCCTCTTCATCTGCGCCAAGGCTGTCATTTACAGTTTCTACCTAAAACACGCGAGAAACAACCAGCACACATCCATTACTGAATCGGAACAAACCCTTATGTGTAGACTACGGCGGAAACTACAAAGCAGACTTTCACTGGAACTTGGTTATTACGAAGAAATAACAACTGTCGTAAAATTCACAGAGGAGTGGAATCCAACTGGTACCCTGTTCTGGATTGCCGATGATGAAACACTTCATCTGAAAAATAACTAACAGTGAAATTGAGCTGTAATCTAATATTGACTGTTACTAAAAAGATAAATCCTGTCTACCATTGATGTATTTTTTGCTTCCTTTCAATTGCATATCTAAAAAGAAAATCCTTTTTTTTTCTGTAATATGTATTCTTATAATATGTAAATAATCCTTTTTGTTGCCTATCTTCCAATGTATATTTTCAAACTTGAATAAAAAATATCTATCAATCTATCTATCTCGATCTATCTGAAGTCTTATTTCTAAGAATTTATGTAGTTGCTTAAAAGTTAAAAATCAAAGCGAATAAATATATTTGAAAAGCATAAGAAGATACAGAATTATGTAAAGGCAATATAGCTGAACATAAAAAAATAACAGAGAATATGTAAATTATTATTATTATTATTATTATTATTATTATTATTATTACATGACAACTCCATGAAGTACCTGGACTCATCTTTGGAGGGTACACCACTCCACGACACAACACTGCACTGTCTCCTCTACAAATTGTTCCTCTAACCACGAACGGCAATACTACCATAACACACAAAACCGTTTACCTCCCACCATTTCCAATAGTATTTTTGTGTGAAACTAGCATGTGTCCTGTTGCGCAATTTGCTGTATGAAGGATAAAAAATACAAGTTTCAGGGAAGAAAAACCTCGTTGCCTCCTTATGAGATCAGCTAATTCACTTTCAGCTGAAAAAGACCATGTAAAGATTGCTCTCGCCTCAATGAGAACGGAGCGAGATTTCTAACCAAAGGGTGGAAAGTCCTTTGTTATCCCAAATGCTATGGAGGCACTAATATTATTTTAGATTTCAAATGAAATATATCTTCATAAGTCCTCAAATATTCTTTCCTTTTCAGGGTTATGTGTACTATTTGTTGAATGCCAACTATAGATGTACTGGTAATGAAAGGATAATGAAAAGAATGATGAAAGAAATCTGTGTCTGGTAATGAAATAGAAAGTCTATATTTGGATTCATCTGGACATTAGTCTCTCACCTGATCTGATTGTCAGATTCCAGTGTTGCACCAGAGGTGTTTTTTTATTTCTCCATTGCTAAGACCCTGTCGAAATTTTAGAACGATCATGGTGTTAACAAACAAGTTGATATTTCAGGAAGGAAAAAATATAGGAGTGAAACAAGTGATATTTTCTGTGTGAAGGGAAAACCAGAATAAAAAAAAAACAGAAAAATCTCAGAAATAAAATACCCGTGGTCATTTGTGTGTGTGTGTGTGTGTGTGTGTGTGTGCGTGCGCGTGCGTGTGTGTGTGCGTGTGCGTGTGTGTGCGTGCGTGTGCGTGCGTCTCATCTAAACAACAGTTTCGCTTATGATTTGATAAGCAGGCCGATCTATTCGCAAGACTCCATTGAAGAACACTAATATTTCTTAGATCCAGCTAATCATCTGTCTGAATGTTCGAATTGTTTTGTGATTCAAAGATGCGTATGTTGCTAATTGAAGAAAGGATATTTTGAACAAAAAGAAGGGAAAATAAAACTCAGAAAGATAAGGAGTGCTGTTTATTGTGCATCATGAGAAAACTGTTATGAAAAAGAGAAAATGACAAAAATCAGGTACCCATAGCTAGCAATACTTCGACCTAATTTGTGCCTAATCCTCTCTTGCTAAATATTTAGGAAATTATGAGGAAGATTACAAAATAAATACTCCGGAACAAAGAAAATCTAAAAATCGAAAATTGGACATTTTCCGATATGGCTGAGGTTGGACATCACCGAGAAACAATTGAGATATACGAGAAACCTTTTTTCTCCCTCCGGAATTATCCAGACAGTGATCGTTTCATTTACAGCTCAGCTGGTCCAATTAAGTTAATAGATGTGTTTTATTCCTACATTGTGAATCTCCAGTTCAGACCCCGTTGAATTTTGAATGCATGTCCGTAATTTTTTTTGTTATTATTTTTTATTTTTTATGTTGGGCCCATATACGAGAGGTTAGCTGATCAACCTATAGTACTTTGGGCAGTAGGTTGGGAAAGAAGGAATTTGTTAACATTCGATTTGAAAGCCTGTATATTGTATTCCTTGGGAACCCCCCCCCACCCCCCCCCCCCCCCACCCCCCCCCCCCCCCACCCCCCCCCCCCCCCACCCCCCCCCCCCCCCACCCCCCCCCCCCCCCACCCCCCCCCCCCCCCACCCCCCCCCCCCCCCACCCCCCCCCCCCCCCACCCCCCCCCCCCCCCACCCCCCCCCCCCCCCACCCCCCCCCCCCCCCACCCCCCCCCCCCCCCACCCCCCCCCCCCCCCACCCCCCCCCCCCCCCACCCCCCCCCCCCCCCACCCCCCCCCCCCCCCACCCCCCCCCCCCCCCACCCCCCCCCCCCCCCACCCCCCCCCCCCCCCACCCCCCCCCCCCCCCACCCCCCCCCCCCCCCACCCCCCCCCCCCCCCACCCCCCCCCCCCCCCACCCCCCCCCCCCCCCACCCCCCCCCCCCCCCACCCCCCCCCCCCCCCACCCCCCCCCCCCCCCACCCCCCCCCCCCCCCACCCCCCCCCCCCCCCACCCCCCCCCCCCCCCACCCCCCCCCCATGAAAATAATATATATATAGATAAGATGAAGAATATTATGTTAGAAAAATACGGAGTTCTTGATAATTGTGTTTATATGATAAGTTTCTGCATTTCGTATTCAGCGATGTATGCACACATTGTGGAAGACGGTGGGCGATTTAAATGTGAGGTGCTAAACAATGAGATGAGATGGACACACACACGCGCGCGCGCGCGCGCACACACACACACACACACACACACACACACACACACACACACGAGGGTGGTCTGAAAAGTTCTCGGCCTCGACCGTAGATGATAACACTATCGGCAAGATTCTTTTTCTAAGTTTGTACATCTGTCATAAGCATCCTTGTAAAATTGCAAGTGATTCTATCAAGTAGTTTGTTTTATACAGCTGTTTGAAGCAAAAGTGTTGTTTGTATCCCTTGAAATGGATTAAACTGAGTATCATGCGGTTATAAAATTCTTTGTAAAAGAAGGTTTAGCGGCAAAAGAAATTCATTCGAAGCTCATAAAGGTTTATAGGCACTCTTCTCCTTCGTTTTCGACAATTAATAATTGGGCTGCAGAGCTTAAACGTGGCCGTACCACCCTTGAACATGATCCACGTGAAGGATGTCCAAAAGATGTAATAACCCCAGAATCATTGATCATGTGCACGGCATGCCATTGGATGACCGACGAGTCAAAGTGCGTGAAATTGCTGAGACTGTAGGCATTTCAAAAGAACGTGTAGGATATATTTTGCGTAAAGAATTGCAAATGAAAAAGCTTTGCGCAAGATGGGTACCTCGCGTGCTCACAGCAGATCAAAAACGCACTCGCATGAAAATCTCTGAACAGTGCTTAGAGCGTTTTAAAGAATAAAATTGATTTTGTGCGTCGATTTATTACTATGGATGAGACTTGGACAGAAACCGGTTGATCAGCGCCAAAGAAGAAAAAGTCGGTTCCGTCAGTATGAAAGGCCATGGCAGTGGCGTAGCTACAGCTGTTGTCGTCCGGGTCGGTGTCTGAGTTTGCGTCCCCTCTCAATAGACACCAAAAATACTACAAAAAAGTCAAAACGACGTATAGGGAAATAAATTAAAACACTATGTTTATTTTTGAAGTAAAACTTTAATTTCAACATTCAAAAATGTTATTTTTCTTGCTTTTCTGTTAGCAAAATCATCGATGACATTGGCGAAGTCGATTTCATAGTAATGTAGGTAATTCTTAATCAAAGTTTATTTAGTAAAACCACTCTCACAATTAAAAACCCTTACAGCAATTGTGAGGAAAATTCGCAATGGTATTACAATATTTGGAACTGAGTTTTCGAGACTGTATTTTAGTATTAACTGCAAAATTTGAAAAAGGTTAAAAGGGCGGCCCCCCCCAGCTACACCACTGGGTCATGGTATCGGTGTTTACCGATGCTAAAATTGTTTATTAATTTTCTTGAAAAGGGTAAACCAATAACCGGGGAATATTATTCCGATCTTTAAACCAGACTGGACGAAAAAATGTGTGAGTAAAGATCCGGTTTGCAGAAGAACAAAAATCATCTTTCATCAGGACAAGGCACATGCCCACAATGGTGCTTTGGCAATAGGAAAATTTAGGGATCTGCACTGTAAATTGTTAGGACATGCGCCCTATTCCCCAGATTTGGATCCCCTCTGACTTCTATCTCTTCCCAAAACTAAATCTCTTCCTCGCTGGTCAGCGTCTTTCTTCGAATCAAGTGGTGATTGCAGCTGTCGAAGGGTATTTTGCAGATTTACTGAGACCACTACAGGGACGAGAGAATGGAACGGGAGCATCGAAGGAATAAATGTATTATTCTTATGTGAGATCATGTTGAGAAATGAAAATAATTTTGAAATTATAAATTCGTTTTTTCACTGTTGGCCGAGAACCTTTCAGACCACCCTCGTATATGTATACTTACATTCATACATGCGGATTATACTCATTTATTAAACTGATATATTTTTTAATTTGTCATTTTTGATTTTGTTTATCTCTTCGGAGCGCTATCCTCAAACAGCATCGAACTCCGACAATACTTGTTTCTTACAGTATTACGTCGATTGCAGTTTTAATACTTACTATATAAGTAAAAATGTAAATAAATACAGTAATACGTGTTATTACTCTATACGAAGTAGAGTTGGCAATGTTAGCCGTACTTAGCTTTTGATGACTGAAGGGCAGTTCAGACTCCAAAAATCGCCGGTCGGTGGAGAGAAAGACAGCTGACAAGTGCCGCCAAGTGGTCCTTAATCCTAACACTACGTTTACTGTTTGAAATAGTCCAGTAAATTTGAAAATGTCCAGTAAATTCAAGTTAGGGTTCGACTGTCTCAGGAACCAGTCTAAAAAATGTCTAAAATCAAATACTCTGCGATGCTTTACTTTCTCCTATTATTATAGTTACTGTTCTAGAGGCAAATACTTTTCAAGAGAAATACAATTGTGTATATTGTTAACAATATTACAATGCAGTTGATGGCGTTTCGGTCAGTCCTTTCTCTTTGTCTATCCACACGAATGTTCGTCGTGTGGTCCTAACATGCTCAGGTATAAATGATGTTATCATTTATACCTGAAGCAACTGGGGAACACCCGTAGAAATCTGTGCAAAATAATGAATCCAAAGCAGGAAACTGTCCAATGTTCGATGATCTTACCGAGCGAGAAAAAGAGGCTGTGACGGGAAAGGATTTTCAGCAGAAAGCCTTGCAATTTCAGTGAATAGTTACATGAAACATTTCCCTACTAATGACAGTACGGAAAGACAAAACCAAGAAAAAACAGCAAATCTATATTCACAATCGGTGGTTGGAGAGGTGTGGGTAGGAGGCAACCATGAGGTAATATTCATATACCACACTTGAATCATAGCCTCCGTAGCTCCGTCAATATAGACGAAGCCGTTTGGTAGGAGAGACCTAGGTTCGATTCCCGTCAGTGAACTGATGTTCCTTTATCTGGTCTCTTTCGACGAAAGGTGAGTTAGCCGATCTCAAGCGGTGGAAGCATTTTTTTTTCATCAGGAAACTCGTGTTTTTCTTCCCGCAGAACAGGCAAACCGGCCCCGAGAACACACACGGATTACACTCATGAATACGTCAGTAGTATGGCGGCCACTTCTGACCTGATCAAGATCAAGATAAGATAAGGAATCGTGACGTGATTGGTTGATGACGTCATTGTGTGCATGGCTTCATGGGTGTGGAATGTTTGGAATTTCCGTGTGGGCAAGTGTGTCACTGGCTTCAGTTGTTGTGTTTTGGTTCGCGTATGGGATTATGGGTGATGGTAGAGATAAGGATTCGTGATGTGATTGGTGGTGCAATTCTGACAAGATGAAGATCAAGATAAGATAAGGAATGGTGACGTGGGTGTGTGTTGTTTTCAGATGTAGATAAGCGACGTCATTTGTTATTTGTAAATAAATGTCGTCATTTGTTATTTGTAAATAAGTTACGTTGTTGTTTTGAATGGAAAGGATGATATTAGTGGATTAGAAATCGTGTCGTGATTGGTGGGACACTTCTGACCAGATCAAGATCAAGATAAGATAAGGAATCGTGACGCGAATGTTTGTTGTTATTGAGTTTGGAATTTAGCTGGGCCCCTTCTGTCAGAAATATCACGTGGTGTGCTGGGTGATATTTAGAGATAAGAATCGTGACGTTATGTCTTTGTGCGGTATTTTGGTTTGGCTATGGAATTGTGGGCTATGTTTTGAGATAAGATATCTTTGAATTTTCCCAGGGTGGCACACATCCGTCATTGTCGTCTATGGGAATTCTTAGAATATGTCGTGATGGCGGGTGTGATTAGATTTTTCTGAATAATTAATTATATACTAGTGTCACTCAAACATACGGTTTTTTTATTATTATTTTATTTTATATAGATGTTTGTACTAATTTTCCAATACATTTGGGGTATTTGTTTCCTGTTAAAGGGTGGGAATTCTTAGAGTAAGTCGTGATGGCGACCGTCTTTCGAGCTTTTCTGAATAATTAATTATATACTGATGTCACTGAAACACACATACTTTTTTTTTTCCATACCTCATCTGTATTTTCTTCTATATACATATTCTAATCAAGTTCATATTTTATTCATAATTCATCCGAATATTTTGATTTGTCTAAAAGTAAGATCTTAAAGTTCAATAAATAAATAAATAAACAAATCGTGTGTGTTTTCACTGTTATTTCAAAAGTGTTCTTTTAAGTTTACATATTTATTTCACAGATATTATTTACAATGCAATATGCAGAAATAGGAATTTACATATATCACCATAAACAAATCGTGTGTGTTTTCTCGCTTATTTCAAAAGTGTTCTTTCTTAAACCTACATACATAACACATCAAAGACACTGTTTGTTCTTTTAAGTTTACATATTTATTTCACAGATATTATTTACATTGCAATATGCAAGAAATAGGAATTGAATTTACATATATCACCAATGCAAATGGTGTTTTTCTTGGCGTAACATTTCTTTGATGAGACATGTTTGATTGCCTGATTTTGATACTGTTCCCAGATGATTATGGCAATTTCAGCTGTCACTAGTATTACCAGTACTGCTATAAAAGCAGTACTGGTAATATAAAATGTAAAGATTGTTCCACTTTCGTGGTGGCAAGACAATAGTTAAATTACAGTTCCGACAAGTGAAGGATGACTGATTATCTCAGATATTACACATTGCAGGCAGGTGGGGCACAAATGTTTACGGGCCCCCCAATACAACGTGTGTACGGATTAGGTAGCATTTTCAGACGTGCCTTCTCCTTTCTAAGTCCACTTTTAAAACCTGCAGCTCAATTTGTCGGTCGTCAAGCCTTAAAAGCCGGTCAGCATATGATAGGAGATGTCTTGGAAGGGGTACCTGTACGTCGAGCCTTTATAAACAGAGCATCAGAAGCTGGGAAAACCATTGCTGAAAAGGCTCAGAGTCGATTACTTCAGAGAGGTCAAGGAAGCAAGAAGAAAAAAACGAATACTAAAAAACGCAAGCGAGATGACATCTTTTGCTGAGGATATGATGTCAGAGTTAGATCTTTTTTCCCACCCTCGTGTCAACATGTGTGTGGAAAGAAGTTCTTATGTTACCTACCAACCAATATCCAGTACTGACAGTGGAGGTCCTGTGGAATTTTGCATACCAGGTACATCTGAAGAATACTTGGATTTAGGAAACTCATATCTACGTGATCGTGTGCGCATCACCGACAATGATAATAAACCTATCGAAGATTCTTCAGTTGGTGTTGTGAATAATTTTTTCCATTCCCTGTTCAGTCAAATTGACGTTTTTCTCCAAGATAAACTAGTGAATGTGGCATCAGACACGTATCCTTATAGGGCTTATATTGAAAACCTACTAAATTATGACAGAGATGCTAAAAACAGTCAACTCACAAATGAACTATTTGTTAAAGATGATGTGGCTAATGTTAGTGATAAGTTTACCAAAAGTGAATGTGGGATGCGTAGACGACAAGCTCGAATTAACCAATCAAAAAGTGTCGAGATGATTGGGCGAATACACACTGACATCATGCATCAAGACCGGTACTTGATCAATAACGTTACTGTTCGTGTTCGTTTGGTTCGCAGTTCTCCCGAATTTTGTTTACTGACTGCAAATGCTGATTCTAAGGCTAAAGTGCAAATTGAAGAGGTTACACTTTTTGTCCGCAAAGTCAAAATAAGTTCAAAGATTCAACTGTCTCACCTGTCTGTGTTAGACAAGTCAAACATGATATACCCCATCAATCGTGTGCAAGTGTCTTATTTTTCAATTCCCAAGGGTATGTCAGATGCCACACGAGACAATCTGTATCTAGGTGAAATACCATCTAGATTAATTATTGGACTGGTCGCTAGTGGTGGATTTAATGGCACATTCAACAGAAATCCATTTAATTTTCATCATTTCAATCTGAATTTTCTTGTAGTGACCGCTGACGGTATTCAGTATCCCTCACAACCTTTGACTCCGAACTTCAAAGAAAGGCATTACAGCAGATGTTACATGTCACTGTTCACATCACTAGGTAAATGGAACAGAGACTGTGGTAATGACATTTCTTATGAAGAATACGTAAAGGGTAACGTTCTCTATGGATTTGACTTATCGCCAGATCAAAATGCCGTTGCTCCCCATGTCAGTCTGTTAAGAAGAGGAAGTGTGCGACTCGAAGTTAAATTTGCTCAACCTCTTCCTGAAAACATCACAGTGGTTCTTTATGCAGAATTTGAGTGTACGTTATCCGTAACAAAGGATCGTTCTGTGTTACTGGACTATGAACACTGAACAATTAGTAAGCATACTAGAGTTAGAACCCACGACGAGAAAAGTGGGTTTAGGAGTTTGTGCTCGTGATGAATTGCCACAATATCCGATCAGAAAACAACAGTCGATGTTCGTCGTGAACACAGATCCGACCTGGTTGCCAGGACAACATTGGCAAGCTATCTATATTAAAGACAAACACGGTGATTTTTTCGATAACTTCGGTCGTCCACCCGAAAACGATATTGTTAACTTTCTGAATATTAATACTAATAAATGGTATTATAATTCTGTAGCTGTACAAGCTAAGGAATCTGTCGCGTGTGGTTGGCATTGTGTGTATTTTTTAATATTGAGATTTCGTGGTCTTTCTATGCAAAATATTATTAGCAAATGTTATTCTAAGGATTTGTGGTTAAATGATATTGTAGTAACTAATGCTGTTACAGATCATTTACTGAAAATAAAAAATAATTTAAAATAACAATAATAATAATTGTTTTTTTTTCACTTACCATTTTTTCCAAACCAGTTTCTTATTCCCACGCAGCTTTCGGGGAGATAGAGAGATGAATTTGGTACTCCTTCTTCGAGCGCTCTTGCGGGGAGGGATTGGTGTCGAAGCATTTTCTTCACTGGGACTGGCTGACGTTGATGGTTGATGGGAATGGTTCTGGGTATTTGATTTGTTCAGTAAAGGTTCTGGACGTTGTATTCTATGTTCCTGTTGCTCTCCTTCTGTGTGAGCCAATTGGTTTTTCAACCCTAAATACTTTTGCAGAACATTTAAATATGCTTTTACTTTTTCATCTGCATGTTTATTTCTTATTTTTAAAATGGCACTCATTTCGTCATCGAGTGTGTACAATTCACGCTCCTCTGGTGATTGGAGAAGCGTAATTTCTAATAAGTGAAGTCAATAAAGGAACAATGATACTGCCTAATAACGGGAACAGTGCTCCTCCGTGCTGTAAAACCAATTTTTTTCTGGTTATGAAGGAAAGCGATTTGTTACTTAGTGTTCTTATAATTTTTTTTTTCCTTCGTAGGCGTGACTTTTGCTTGTTTTTTAGTGGAATATTTCCACATAATACATTTTTGCAAATTTCACAGAGTGTGGTGATTTGGCTGGAGGTGCAATGTTTTAAAGCATCATTTGCTTGTTTGGTAGAGGAATGAGATAAGTACTTGATGAGATATTCATAGCGTTTGAGTCTATCAGCCATTCAGGGATAAATACTGTATTGGGTTCTTCTCCTGGCAAAATCCGTGACCTCAAGCGTAAAATATCAGGTGTTTCCTGTCTAAAGTCTAAAACTAAATATGAATGGGGTTCCCGTGTTGCATCTTTATAAATCTGAACTAACACGTTCGTTTGTCCTGAAAATACTTGGGAAGCTAAATGAGAAAACTGCAAAGAGTCTCGGGGATTTTTAAAAGCAATAACATAATGACTATTGAGAGAAATTGTACGAAAATGTGTACCTTTACAGAATAAATTTTGTGTCAGTAGAATGACACTAAGGTTACGGTGATGTGAACCTTTTATGAATACATCAGCTATTTCCGTGCTGTCCTTAGCCTGGTGAACCAAATCATCGATTATGAGTAAATTTCTCACATGAGAATCAAATTCAGGTAACTTCAAACCATTCACGAATTCTATATTGGTAAATTTTTTAAATTTATCTTGATTTTCACTGTAACAGTAAACGATTCGTTCCGGTGGTGGTTGGATTAGTCGATTACAATGTTCTATGAGAGACAACACGAATGTTGTTTTTCCTGACTGAGTAGCTCCCGAAATTATACATGTAAATGGATGTATGAACATATTGAAAATGATAACATAATAAGACTGTGATTGTTTTTATATAATCAGAGATCATGTAAAAACAATAGATATTTGTTTTAATATCAAAAAAATCTCCTTGTCAACATTTTTTTTTTTTTTTTATCACAGTCACCATGTAATCATGCCAAGACGACTTTCTTTTTTAATTCTAAGGAAAAAAAAAGCTATTGTGGAATAATAGTAACAATACCATTGATGTAAAAAATTGTACAAGAGAAGGGCGACACTGCAAATCTTCGTGTTGGGAAACAACCATGGATTTTTACCTACCAGGTAGAATATTGTTTAGTTTCTGTCCCATAGATGCTATCTTTTGCTTATGGGGTATATGAGAGTGTAAGGAATTATCCTTTAAAATACCCATAAGGAAAAGTGCATGTGTCTGTTGACACTATGCGCTTCGAAAAAGTGTATCCAAATCTTTTTGTTACTGAGGTCGTTTTGAGTTGACAGCTCCATTTGTCTCTGTGGACAGAAAATGGTACAGGAATTTGGATATTTTTTGGCTCACCCCTTACTGCTGCAATCATAGATTCCAGATTAATCTCAGTGGCCGCGCGAGAATTTAAAGTAATGCCTTTGCATTTGGTCACAATCTTACCCCTCCGCGTTCTGTAGGAATAAGATTTGGGGCCTGTGGTAACAAACTCAACAATAAAGTCACCGTCGAGTTCGTCACCTAGCTCCCCAAGGTAGTGACCAATGGACGGTGAGTAATCGCCCTGTTTTTCAATGAAAATCACAGAATCAGTATCTGTGTATAAAAGCCGTCTTTGCAAAGGTTCCATGACCTCGTATAACTTTATCCTACCGTAGGCAGCTACAAATGAGGAGATGACAGCATTCCCTTTCCTATTTTCAGGCTCAGTGCCTTCAACAGGCGAGTAGGCAACCATCATCTGCTCTTCTGAAACTAACCTGGCATCTTGGATAACTTTACTGCTATCTAAAAAAAGTTCTATGAGGTCTTCATAAGAGGAAATCACCTGGGTCTGAGTTCTTAACATTCTCATGCCAAGCCTTCACCATAGAGAATTCAAACAAAGCTTAGCAAGTGAACGTTTACCAGGGTTTTTACTAATGTGCTCACTATTTAACATAATACCTTCCCTTAGCAAAAACTCGTCCAGATAAGCCTGTCGGTGTTGACCTTCAGGCCATCCAGATGCTTCCTGTTTCAGCTTCAGAAAGGTATCAATATAGTGAGCAAAGAAGTTTTCTTCCCCTTCAAATTTTTGAGAAAAATGCCACACCTCGTAAAATTCAATAACTTTATAACCGCGAGAACGTGCTAAATCTAATTCTGGACTGCACCAATAACCTGTAAATGATCGATCCGTATGAGAGCATAATGGGGCCATTTCAGAAGCACACTGTCCACACAGGGGGAAGATTAATTTTTCGTTAACTGTTATGGGCAAAACCGGTAAAAAGAGATCAGTAGGTGCTTCCACTTTTGCATGGCAAATACCAAAGTATACCCCAGGAGAATAGTCGAAATTATCGATAATAACTTCGGGATGCCCCATAGGAAATACCTGGTATTTCATTACCCATGGATAAAGGCTATTGAAGTCCAAATAGCAAATAACTTCCCCTTCTGACTGAATTTTGTGATACATTTTGTAGCAGTCGGTTCTGCCACCATGCAGAGCACTACGAGGTAATATGGGATCTGGAATATTAAGAGCAACAATAAAGGTTTTCAAGGCTGTGTTTTCAGAAATTTCTGCATTAAACTGACATTCCCAAATTGAGATAACATCGAATCCTTGGCTACGAAAATAGTTTTTGCGATCCTTTGTTTGCTCAAAAAGGGTTATCATGTTTGTATTTCTGTATGGTTGGAATGTATTTGGCTTGTAACAAAACTGACAACCATGGAAGAAGCAGCAGTAATATTCAAAAATTAAGCTTCCACATTTCCCATCGACAAAATAAGGTCCGATGCGGACTTCTCCCCCCACAGAACGTGCATGTTGTATGGTTATGTTGTTCTGTTGTTCTTGCCATTTGAGCCAAGCCAAAGCCTTTCGACTTTGCACGTTTTCCCCTATGTAACCCCGAGCAGGAAGTATGGCCAATGTGTTAGGTTTCAAAAAGTTTTCGAGAAATACTCTCAAACATACTCCTGCAATTGTAATGTCATGGAGAAAGGGATCAATCTGGGTGAGCTGTATGAAGAGAGTGCGAAAAGTGTTGCAAATGTCTCGCAAAACACGCACATCGTCTTTCGTATAAGCTAAAAGTTCCGCTTTCAGACAGTATTCAGTGTCTAGCCGATTTTCGTACCAAGTCTCGAACTCTGTACGAGTTTCTTTATTCATAAATTCCGGCTGGAAATATGATTTTTCGGGGATGACTCCACGATAATCCAGAGAATCGGATGTGTGAAACTTATGAGGAAAGAAACCCTTACGAACTTCTGGGAGATCAAACATAGCAGGCAGTTTCCTAAGAGCGACACTTATGTAGGAAAAACTGTCAAGAAATATGATGTTTAAAGGGTCATAATAGATAGCAAGTATCTTCGATCCGTCAAACACTACACAGGGTTGGAAATTTTTTGAAAAAAGATATTCCAAAATAAAATACCCGTCAAAACCACGAAAATTGTGTGCAATTACACGAATATTTTCGTATTTTGGTTTGACAGTCCGAAGGATTTTACCATCTCGATCTCTTTTCATAATATTCTTGACAGAAAATAGCTCATCTAGGAATTGACCCACACAGTTTTCACCCCAAAACTCGCGTTCGAGACTACCGAAATCAGCTATACATAATACTGGTACATGACGATGATTTTTAGCTATAGTTTATGTGTCAAAAAAAACCATAGAAACTTGTTTATTTGAGACCTCAGATTTTTGCACAAAGCATTTCTGTTTTGGGTGAACTGATTTGCAGTAGTTGCAGAAATTTTCAGGTGGACAGACGTGACTTTTATCTGTAGAGAAAGTAGCCAAACACTGTCCCAACGATGGAGTTTTGAACAAATATTGTTTTGTATGTGCAAATTCAGACATTCGTTGCCGTAGAAAAATCTATTGCACGACTTGCACAAAAGGAGGTCCCGCACACTATGACTGGCGTTTGTGTGACAGCAGATGCATATGTTTTTACATCTATGCACTTTCACATTGATTGGATTTTTGAATGATTTTATGCAACTGGGGCAATAATAGTTATTCCCAAACAGAGCTGGCACACTACGCATAAAATCATAATGAGAGTTGCGGTATAAAAGACAGATCTGATTACTTGCATTTGGGCCCCGAAACACCACAGAAAAATCAGCATCTGCCGAAAAAATTACGATTTGGTATTCCGGAGTGAAATGCTTTTGAAACAGATCTGCTTCTGGAATACCGCAAGAAATGAGCGGAACCCCTGCAATTTTGTGCAGAGTTAAAGCCCTCTTTGTTTGTAACTTTTTTCTATCTAAACGCACTTGTCTGTATGTTGCAACATCATCAGTGTGTGAAGAAACACCCAGAACAAGTGCTCGAGCCATGCAAAGATTGCCTTTGTTGTTAATTTCCACAATAGCTTTTTTTATTTTCACAAATTCATCCAGGCTAAGCAGCGTTCGTCTTTTAACATTGCTTCTTCCACCACCATTGTTACTGATATTGATAAGTACGACATCGATCACAAGATCATTTGCCAAAAGAAACTCACGTTTCGATTGGGAGACAGCATAAAAAGCATCAACTATCCTATGGATAGTTAGTTCAGAAAGCAACATAAATGGTAAGTTTATGTTGCTTTCTAAACTGGATGCACTAACACCCAACCGAACGTGAGAAAAAGTTCCAGAACCCGATAAACGCTGAATGATCTCATTAAGCATATCTCGAAAAATATCAAAAAAACACTGTGCTGAAAAGAGTTCCAGATCACGAAATCGAACTTGATACTCTAATTGTCGAGTTTGATACTTGATAGATTTACGTGATCGGGCCACCGAAACAGTATAAAAGTCCCTGTAGAGTGAGGATTCGATAGTAGTAGACGTAGAGAGTTTAGTTTCACATCCAGTAACTGAATGTGAATCATATAAATTTTGGGGAGGGTCGCGACTTCCTCCAGCCACACCAGCGATTGTTATATTAGAATTAATACCACGTCCTGTGATTTCTTCATTTTCTCCAGTCAAATCTACCTCTAGAATGGTAGGTTGATGATTGGATATATTCCCATTACCATCAGTAAACCGAATAACAGATGATCGCTATTAAAAAAAAATAATAATAATAAAAATTACTTTCTAGATTTCAGAAATATCGTTTAGAAATAAAAACTCAAGGTGATTTTAGCAATTTCAATACTACATAAGAGTTTCACTAACACACTTTTACTAAACATCACCCCTCAAAAAATTTTCCCCAAAAAAATCCTAATTACCAAAAAATAAATTAAATGTTACTCATCATAATTTATTAGCAATTTAGACACTATGCGATGGTTTCACTAATACAATATTACTAAATAACTACACTCAATATCTTTTCCCAATCAAAAAAAAAAAAAAAAAAAAAATAATAATATATCCAATCATGAACCCACCATTATAGAGGTGGTTTTTGCAATGGAAAATAAAAGAAATCCCATAAGTCATATATACAGGGTGTTCGGGATAAATTTGACATATTTATAATTAATTATATTTTTCCGTAAGTTACATGTATTAACACACACTTCTCTTCATTTAAAAGTTTGGACCCTTCTTCATTCATATACAAGATGTCAGAAAGGATGGATAGCTGGAACCCACCTGAATCATGGAAGAGAATAACTTGTATCATGATGATTCGTGCCCGCCATCAAAATAAGGATATTACGACTGCTGCCCAATGCTCCCTGAATACAGTAAAAACAATCAGGCATGAACTAGAGACTTGCAATGGTGACTACGAGGATGTAGCAAGAAGAAAGATCCCTAGCAGACGATCTGATTGCGTTCGTACAGCAGAATTCCTCGCAAATCTGCAGGAACAGGTGTTGAAGAACCCTGGCATTGGAATTCGGGCTTTGTTCGTGGAGTTGCTAACTGTAGTCAAGCCCTGGATAACAAGGGTAGCCAATGGTAGGCCATATGTATGGCAGCAGGATTCGGCCCCTTGCCACACCTCTGGGAAAAGTCAAAAATGGTTGTCTGAAAATTTCTACGACTTCACCAGTCCAAATGTTTGGCCTCCAAACTCCCCAGACCTTAACCCCATGGATTATTTTGTATGGGGCGCAGTTGAAAAAGACACCAATCGCACTTCCAGTAATACAAAAGCCCAGTTAATGGATAAAATTAAAACAGTTTTTGCGGCCCTTCCCAGGGAGACTGTAGCATCAGCTTGTTCGAGGTTCCGAAGCAGAATTGATGCTGTGATCGATGCTAATGGTGGTTATTTTGAGTAAATCTTGTTGATAGTATTGTAATTAACTCTGCCTGTAATGTTTCTTTGTCAATTCATTAAATTTAATAGATACAAAGAAGATTTTCTTTTTCCTTACGAAACTGTCAAATTTATCCCGAACACCCTGTATATATATATGACTTATGGGATTTCTTTTATTTTCAATTGCAAAAACCACCTTATAACTTTATAGACAAAATCGCTAATGTAGTCACTAAAATTCATATGACATTGCTATAAAATGACAAAATTAACTTACCTTTTCTCCAGGAAAACTCATTTTGAAACTATAATAATCTTCTGAATGCATACAACTGTTACAAATACTACTAGAAAGTAACTACTAGAAACTCAAATTGGAACCAAAGAGTGAACCTTTAGTCTATTTATAAAAAAATTAGAACCAATGGAAAACCAAAAATCACATCATGTGACAATGAATAACTTAGTTCTCATCGATCACACAAGGTCAAATTACGAACCTTTGCTACCGATCAGAAAGTTGACTAATACACATCCCTGAGAAAAATTTTACCTTTGAAGTAACCGCTAAGAAAAGAACGATGACCGACTGATCGGAAATGAGTCACTCAGTTATCTACAGACAAGGTTAATGAAAATTAACAGTGTGGGAAAATAATTCACAAATAAATTCTACTTACAGAAATAGGTTAAGAGCACAAGGAATCGAAGGTAAAATAAATAGTTATATTGGTAATTTCCCAACGGAAACCAAGAGTTCGAAACAAAACACACGATTTCGCACCTACGTACAACAAAAGGCGAGCGGATAAGAAAAGCCTTAATGAGAAATATACAGTGTTGGAAAATAAATTCTCATATACTTTATATATTTATTAATTCTGCTGAGTTATTCTGTTAGAATATGACCTGTAAAAGTAAAATATAGAAAATAACCAATCAATTTGAAAAAAAAAAAAAAATAAAAATTTCACTTGTCTGAATTCCATACTCTAACAGCAATCGGAATTCGAAACCGGAAATAACACCTACCCTAAACAAAACAGCGCATAGACTTTCCCACCAAACGATGGGCATCCCGTGAGAATGAATTAATACAGAGAAGCAAACGGATACTAAAGTAAATTAAGTAGTCCACTAGCTTTTCTGGTTATTTACAGAAATATCTTTCAACTCCTATGTTTTATGTGTTTTGCGGTGTGAATATATGTTAGCCACAGTAAACTATAATGAAAAGTCTTTTCAGATTTGTGTTTGTGTTCTGTGAATATATGTTAATGAACAATTTGGAATATTCAGAAAACCTAGATAGTACCACGATATTCCCATTCTGGAAAGAAATGTAAGTTTTTTTTTTTTTTTTTCCAAAGAAATGTTACGCCAAGAAAAATACCATTTGCATTGGTGATATATGGTATTGTGTTGTGGGTGCTATGACGGTGAGCGAGTTCAAGGCAAGGTATGATAGATACTGTGAGAATGTTGAACAGCTGTGTGAACATAATGTTTAGGGCCTCCCTCGATGAGTCTAAGGACTCCTGGAGTAGCCCGTGGTAATAATAATAATAATAATAATAATAATAATATGTAAATTCCTATTTCTGCATATTGCATTGTAAATAATATCTGTGAAATAAATATGTAAACTTAAAAGAACACTTTTGAAATAACAGTGAAAACACACACGATTTGTTTATTTATTTATTTATTGAACTTTAAGATCTTACTTTTAGACAAATCAAAATATTCGGATGAATTATGAATAAAATATGAACTTGATTAGAATATGTATATAGAAGAAAATACAGATGAGGTATGGGAAAAAAAAAGTATGTGTGTTTCAGTGACATCAGTATATAATTAATTATTCAGAAAAGCTCGAAAGACGGTCGCCATCACGACTTACTCTAAGAATTCCCACCCTTTAACAGGAAACAAATACCCCAAATGTATTGGAAAATTAGTACAAACATCTATATAAAATAAAATAATAATAAAAAAAACCGTATGTTTGAGTGACACTAGTATATAATTAATTATTCAGAAAAATCTAATCACATCCCCCATCACGACATACTCTAAGAATTCCCATAGACGACAATGACGGATGTGTGCCACCCTGGGAAAATTCAAAGATATCTTATCTCAAAACATAGCCCCAAATTCCATAGCCAAACCAAAATACCGCACAAAGACATAACGTCACGATTCTTATCTCTAAATATCACCCATCACACCACGTGATATTTCTGACAGAAGGGGCCCAGCTAAATTCCAAACTCAATAACAACAAACATTCGCGTCACGATTCCTTATCTTATCTTGATCTTGATCTGGTCAGAAGTGTCCCACCAATCACGACACGATTTCTTATCCACTAATATCATCCTTTCCATTCAAAACAACAACGTCACTTATTTACAAATAACAAATGACGACATTTATTTACAAATAACAAATGACGTCACTTATCTACATCTGAAAACAACACACACCCACGTCACCATTCCTTATCTTATCTTGATCTTCATCTTGTCAGAATTGCACCACCAATCACATCACGAATCCTTATCTCTACCATCACCCATAATCCCATACGCGAACCAAAACACAACGACTGAAGCCAGTGACACACTCGCCCACACGGAAATTCCAAACATTCCACACCCATGAAGCCATGCACACAATGACGTCATCAACCAATCACGTCTCGATTCCTTATCTTATCTTGATCTTGATCTGGTCAGAAGTGGCCGCCATACTACTTACGTCCCTGCCATATGCCGGTCCTGATCCAGGATAAAATTAGGGGGTTGGAGAAAGCAATCGTATAAGCTACCCTATAAAAATCTCACCAGGAGTACTTTGTGATCAATGCCTACAAAGTCACGTACGGTTGGAAACGACTGAAAGGGAAAATCAGATCACTGGAGCTGATGAACAACAAAGATTCATTAAAATCTTGAGTATCAGATGGAAATGGAATCGAATTTTCAGGTATTTATATTTAAACGAAGAGAGCAGGTTTTTTTCCCTAAGGAAACACGGGATTTTTTGTTCCTGAAAAACAAGAGTTGGTCCTTCCCAAAGTACTTGTTGTGTCGAAATTGGTTTCGAAAAGTAATAAATTTCGGACGAAGGGTTGTGAATGTATTTTTTTAAAATTTATTTGTCATTTATTATACATTCTTTCAATTTAATTTTAAGAGAGTGCGGTAATCGAGAAAAGATTTTCAAAAACAAATATCAAAAATTGCTCGAGAAGACTAATTGAATTGAAGCAGAATCTGTTTGGGAAGCACGTAGATACTGTCACTAGAAGGTATGGATATTTATATATAAATAACTAATCATCGTCATCATAATCATCAAATTCCTGCCATGTACCCTCAAAGGGTGTTCAGGATATGACAGTACTATATGAAAAAATTACATCATTACTAATGTATTGATATAAATAACTAATGTATTGATATAAAGTAATGATATAAATAACTGCTGATTAATAATATCCATGATCAAGAATGGAAACTTTTCCGTACTAGTCTTCCGAACACAACTAGTGTTAACTGCTTAGAACTTCGTGAATTTTTCGAACGAAGTATCACCTTTCCATTTCTATCTGCAGACGATGACGATACAACTGGTTTGGGTGATGCAATGCCACAGAATGGATATATATCCATTCTGTGCGATTGCAGATATATACATATATATAACAAGAAATGACATATCGAAGTATATATATCACACTATCATAATCATCATCAAATTTCTGACATATACCCTCAAAGGGTGTACACGATATGATAGTACTACATGAAAAATTTACATCATTACTAACTTCCTATCTACAATTTTCCTCAAAATCACCCTGTTAAATGTCAAGACTCCAATATTATTAGGTCTTATATTTCTGTCTTCTAAGGTACTTTTTAATGTATCAATCCACCTATATTTTGGTCTTCCTCTGGGTTGTTTTCCTGCCATCCTGGCAGAGAACACTTGTTTTGCTCATCTTTCCTCTCCCATTCTGTTTAAGTGACCATACCACCTGAGACTAGTTCTGCTAATGCATTCCTGGATGCTGACAATGTCAAGTTCTTTCCTAATATCCCCATTTTTCATATGATATTGCCATTGATGCCATCTCTTCATGCCCCTAATGTTTCTCAGGACTGTTATATCTGCATTCTCTAGTCTTTCGTCAAGAGTTTTACTTCTAACCCACCTCTCAGATGCATAAGTTAAAATTGGTTTAAATACTGTCTTGTATACAGCTAATTTAGTGTTCCGACTAATTTCTCTGTCATTCCATATAAATTTATTCAGTTGATTTCCTACCATACCAGCTTTGTTGATTTTGTTGTCTATTTCTACATTTAATTTACCATCTTCTCTAAGAATCGTGCCTAATTAGCTGAAATGTTTTTTTACTTGTTCCACAGGTTCTCCATTCACAATGTAGTTGACATTTTCAATGTTTCTGCCTATTTTCATTGCCTTTGTCATTTTAATGCTGATCTTCATACCATATTTGTTACAACAGTTATTCCCTTTAGTCAGGGAATCTTGGAATCTTGCAGATTTGTAGCGGATTTATTTAGACGAACTCCATCATCCGCATAAAGCAATGAGGTGAGATCAACAACTCCAATTTTCATATCATGCTTAATTCCAATTTCCTGCATAATGTTTTCCATATAGATAATAAATAACAGAGGTGATAATGTACATCCATGCCTCACACCATATTTAACATTAAACCATCTTTCTGTACCTCCTTCAATTCTAACTGCTGACTTACCACTGAAATAAACACTAAGTGTTGCTTGATATAATGCCCCATTGAGGGCATTATATCAGCCATTGACACCATATGAATGTAGCGTTCCGAATAACTTCTCTCTTGGTGCCTTGTCATATGCCTTTCCCAGATCTACGAAACTGAAATACAGATCTTTGTTATATTCCCATGATTTCTCAACAATTTTTCGTAAAGCGAAGATCTGATCCTGACAGCCTCTATTTGGGCTGAATCCAGTTTGTTCTTCACCAAGTTTTTCTTCCACAATTATTCTCAACCACCATTTCTGAGGTATACTTGCATGAATCTTACCAGAAACACTAGTAGGGAAATACCTCTGTAATTCTCTCACTGAGTTTTATATACCTTTTATATACAGGTGCTATGAAACACCGCGGTTAGCCTAGTGGCTCTGCGCTTCGCAACCATATGCCTGGGGAAGGAGTGTCCCAGGTTCGATTCCCGTTGTAGACGTGACGAATTTGAGGAACCTCCTCAGGCATATCCAAGTTATCGGTCTTGGGCGCGGTCAGTAGGGTTTTTTCCACCAGTTTATCTGGCGTTTTTCATCCCGCAAACAGGCAAACCGGCCCCATGAACATACACCTCTACAGTCAAAAATATATTCTCCCTCCCCAGCGGCAGACCAGGCGACCGGTCGGTAGGGAGTAGTATTAACAATAAGTCGCATCTAAAGTAACACGCTGACCCTGCATGGGAAGCGGGAATAACGCGTAGTAGAAGAAGAAGATACAGGTGCTATGAGAGCTCTACTCCAATTATCCAGAATTCATCTCTCTGTCCAGGCCTTCTGAACTATGCAGCGCAGCCACTGTAAGACTTTTACACCTCCATACTTGAGTATTTCTGTCGAATATCATCTATTCCTGCTGACTTTCCACATTTCCGGTTTTTGACGGCTTTCTCTACTTCAAGTGTGGATGTTTATTCCTGACTGCGTGCCTGGCATTTTTTTACCACTGTGCTGTCATCACTACTTGTTTCATGTAGCAATTGTTCGAAATAAATACTCCATACTTCAAGAGTTTTCTCCTGTTTTCATGCCACCTTTATCATCTCTAATTTCCTTTTACATCACTCTTTCCTCCATTCCTACGCCTCTTCAACAACTTCCAGAATATCTTGTCTTCTTCTTGATATTTATTTTTCATGTTCTTACCAAAGTCTTCCCATGACCTTTGTTTAGCTAGTTTTACACACTGTTTAGCTTTCTTACGTTTGTCTCTGTATTTTCTAAGAGCAGGTTTGCGAGGAACATTTGATATGCTTTCTTCTTTTCTTTCACCGTCTCTTTAATTTCCTGTGTCAAACATGGAGTTCTGATTTTTGTATCCTGACAGACAACCTCACCACATTCTGGCTGAATCAATCAGTGTTTTCTTCAGGGCTTGCCATTGAATCTTCAAGGTTTGGTTGCTGTTCTTAATCTCTTTAATTTTTTCTTCAATCATGTTTGTGCATTTTAGACCACAGTTCACGTCTGAAAGCTGCTCAACTTTTATTCGCTTTAAAATTTTCCTACGTGTTCTTGTTTTCAGTATGATATTCAATTTTATCCTGCCCAAGACTAAATAGTGATCACTTCCAATTTCAAATCCTGCGTACCCTCTGGGGTCCTGCACCAGGGAAAAACATCACTATCATCAATAACATAATCAATGGGACTTTTTCTATTCCTTGCCTCTTCTCTCCATGTGAATTTGTGTATATTTGTATGTTGGAACATTGTGTTAATAATAACCAGTCCATGTCATGACAGAAATCCAACAGGTATTTGCCATTATTATTTCCTTTGCTCTTTTCTCCAAATTTTCCCAATATATTTTTGTACGTCTGCCAATCATTTGATACTCTGTTATTTGGATCCAAAACAAGGACAGTAATATGGTAGTAGCTTTAAACAAGATCAAGATCAAGATAAGATAAGGAATCGTGTCGTGGATGTGCCTTGTTATCAGATGAAGATAAGTGACGTTATTGTTTTGAATGGAAAAGGGAGATATATTAGTGGGTAAGGATTCGTGTCGTGATTGGTATTAGTATTGTATTTATATAATTTCATTAGTATTCTATGATTTCTGCCAAATGTATTTTTAATTGGTTATGTGTTCGGTGCATATGTTTGGATTGAAGACTGCAAAATAATTGAAGGTGTAAAATAAAAAGTGTAAGGAATAATATTTCCCGTGCATAGAACGAAAACATCTATTAAAATATATTTGGCAGAAATCATACAGTACTGTTATGGCTAGATACACTTCGACCGGTTTTGTGCTGTGCAATCGTGTTATTACATAAAACTGAAGATTTCCAGAAGCATTCAGAAGGAATAGAAAGACATATGAATGGTTGAAGAAGATGCTTAAACAATCACTTTCGCACATGATGTTAAAATGAAAGAAAGAACGAAGGCGAGCAATGGAGAAGATTGAAATGCGTGTGAGTCATTGGACCCGTATGAACATTATTCGCATTTCAATTTCAATAGGAGTCACATTGTCGGAAAGATTTCTTTGAAGAACAGAGATTCTTCGTAAATCCTCAACTGTCTTTGTGCATGTTCGGAAAGCAAGAAGGAATAAAAGATAGAAGTGTATTTAGTTATATATATGCATAATAGAAAATCATTCTGAAATAAAAGAAAGGAACCGAAAAAATATTATGTATCCCTGGATAGCTATACTTCGTTGTCGTTGTACCCAAGTATTTTTCATGAAAATTGATGACTCGCGTACCAGAAAGATTGAATTAAAAACCAGTTGAATTATTTGAGAAATGAATGAAAATAATAAAAACAAAACCACAAGATTACATTTTTGAGACTACAAAGTAGAACACGTTAGAAAGAGCAATAACAGCATGTTAAAAACATTCATATTTGGAGTTATCTGAATAGTAATAACGATGTAATTGAGTAGATACGCGATTACATTGAAAGAATGCAGCTAAAAATACAAATGGTTCTTTATAAACAAGTTAATGAATTGTTTATAAACAATTTACTCAATTCCTTTTCATGTGTGGATGCATGTTGACTCGCAGAAGCCTTGCAGTTTTCAGAGGTTTATATTTTTACCTAATATGGTGATATACTCAGTAGTTGAAACGATGTCAGATGAAATAAGACGTGCGATGAAATATTCTGAACGAACAGAAAAGACACCGAATAGAAAGACAAAATTGATACAATAAATTTCAAAACAAGGCCCAAAATATTTTGTGAATTTGTTTATGAAATGGACCTACAGCAGTTTTATAGTGTTGTTTGAATGAAATGTTAATAAAGGTAACAACGAGTACTAAAGCAAAACAGAACTACATATTTATGTACATTGCGAAATGAAAGTGAAATTAACGTATGAATAGGATTGTGAATATTATTCCACCGTGAACTGAAGGACAAGAAACATTTCGTGCTCCTAAACTCCCCTGGACTTGGTAAGTTTCGAAAAAAGGACTCAAAACTGTGTGTTTCAGGATCCTCCGTACCTCAGTTGATACAGACGAAGCCCTTTGATCAGAAAGACTGGGTTCGATTCTCGTCAGTGACCTGAGGAACCATTTTCTGGTCTTTTTCGACGAAAGGTGAGTTCACCAATCTCATACGGAAGTAGAGGGTTTTTCAGCTTGAAACTCGGATTTTTCTTTCCTCCAGAAAATGCAAACCATCTCCGTAAACACATACGGATTACAACCATGAATACTTCGTCATTCTGCTGCTTCAGCTTCATTCAGCTTCGTTACTCTGCTGCAAACCGCTCTTCGGGTTTGCAGCAGAGTGACGAAGCGGCTGCATTAATTCTTCGTACGCCACTCATTAGGGGGAGACTCAACCCCTGGTAAGGGACGGATGGGAAGGATAGGATAGGATAGGATAGGATAGTGTGTTTTAAAAAATAGAGAGAATAAATAAGAAAGTCCTTTTCTACACAAAGGAGCAATAAGACAAGATCCTTTGGAAAAAAGACTGCCAACGCCAGAATCTTATAAAATACTTAAATAAGTATCTAAAAAAATAAAGAAAGAAATTGAGATGATATTTATCTTATATACTTCCCAAATGCTTTATTCCGGATGTTCATCCATTTGGCGTAACCATTTCCTTGATTATTTCTCTGAAACATCACCATAAAGAGTAATATGCACATAATGTACATAAATTTATATTATGAAATAAATGAAATAAAATATTAATGAAGTCTATATATAAAAAAAGAAATTATAACAAAATTGATTATTTATTGGGAAAATTGATAAATTTATTCCCATATATACATATAAAAAAGGGCACTTTTTTTAAATAAACGGGAAGCATTATAAATATACAACAGAGAAGTTGCTTTGAGATTTTCACTACAGGATTTAATTGGAATCAACACACTGGAGCCGCCTTCCTAGACATCTCAAAGGCCTGCGATAAGATCTGGCACCAAGGTCTCCTCTACAAACTTATCATCACTAACCTTCCACTAAACATGATACACCTGATCAAATCATACCTCTCCAACAGGAGGATGCAAGTCAAAATCAAAGAAACAGTCTCAACCCAACGGAAAATCCTCGCTGGAGTTCCTCAAGGATCACTGCTATCCCCGATCCTATTCAACATCTATATGGAAGACATCCCTCAAAATCCTCTCACATCCAACATCGCCCTTTATGCTGATGACACGGCTATTCTAGCCAGATATCGTCAACCATATCTCGTTAGCAAAAACTACAAGATACCATCCTGAATCTAGAAAAATGATATAAAGACTGGCAACTATAATTAAACCCTCAGAAAAGCAAAACGATACTCTTCAGAAGAAGACGATCATCCCCCAAAGGAGACATCACCCTGTTCAACTCCAAAATTCCCTGAAAAACTGAAACAAATTACCTAGGAATAATTTTGGATAAGCGATTATGCTCCATCAGCCACATCAAGAGCACATACACCAAAGCTTCAAAAGTTATCGCCCAGCTATACCCCTTGATCAACAAACACAGCAAACTAAGCTCAAGAAACAACATTCTACTGTACAAGGCAGTGATCCATCCCCCAGTTATATACGCCTCCCCAGCCTGGAGACATACTTCCAAGACAAAGATCCTCAAGCTACAAAGATTACAGAACAAGTGCCTGCGAATGATACTGGACGCCTCGTGGTTTATCAGGAACGCCCAGATCCAACGGGACATAAATATCCCCTACATCTCTGCACTACTACGCTCCCTAGCAGAAAAATTCTTTATGAAGATATCTACGCATCCAAACCAACTAATACAGCAAGCCGGAAACTATGAAGGTAATGACCACTGGAAACATAAAAGACCGAAAGCCATCCTAACACTCAAGGATGAATAACCACTTCTGCCAACTCAGGGCGAGCTAAAATAGCTCACAAATCTCCCCCATTACTGCTCCCGAAACAGACTGCAGGGAATACCCTCAGCGCTATATATGTCCTGCGTCCTGTGTCCTGCTTTGAGATTTCTTTTTGACGATTGGAAGATACCCTGGGAGGGTAATAGATGGCAATGTTGTAGCCAATGTAGTTCTAACTGAGGCTCCTGCCATGATCAGAGCTTGAATATCTCAATAACATCTTATGCCTACACGTTTCTCTACAGATAACGGGGAAGATGAAAAGCATTCTTGCTTCGACCCTTTTAGCCACTCCTTATAAGAATGAGATTTCTAATGTCAAAGTAGAATTACTAGGAATTAATAACAATGTTGCCTCGAAATTCATATTTTTATAATGGAAGTATTAACCCGATTGTACGTGTTTAATATTGGAACCAGTGCTCATTATAAACGTTAGCACTCATACGCGAGTCTGATGAGCTTCTATCCTTGTTACTGTATACTGCAGGCGAATACGGTTCTAAAGAGATAATTCTTTAAGAAATAAGAGAACTAATTAACTTAATGAAGATGTTCTTATCAATATTCACTTGAAAGAATAAAATAATACTTTATTTTATAAATTAGGTGCAATCAAAACTCTTATTTAAAAGCTTTATTTGTCAACATTAGTACTGTCCGACCACAAAACCGAGATCTCGACTGGCAATATGCCGAGAAGGGTCATTTCATTTGAAAGGGAAAAAGGAATAAGGCGATGTACGAATTCGTTATCAACACGCGAAATCACGTGCTTTATACGTGACTTTTCCAACTGATGTACAAGCAAAATAGCCACCAATTTAAAAACGAGAATATTTTTAAAAGAAAAGCTAATTTACCGACGTATAATAATAAACACTCATCCCAAGAAACGATTGATTACCCTGCTGTCGTAATGGATTCGCCTTCTTTTGACATGCGCAGAAGTGTCGACGCGTCTCGCATCTGTGATCGCATAGTACAGGAAATAGGATATATTGGTGGCAGTTATAAATCACAGAAAGATACAAGAAATATACATAACACAGTAGCAACAAGTGTGGTAATACAGTACCGCTGTAATACCTTTCCTATAATTACTAAATTAATGTTATTGTCAATATATGCATCATAATCGCTAATACATGAAACTGAACAATTAAATGTTATCCTCCAATGTTCAATAAAGCATGTATCCCGAGTCATTTTATTATCATTTAAGAGACACAAATAAATAGCTTAAAAATAACTGTACCTGAGATGTCAGTTGTAAAAGTGTTCTTTGCTGTAGACGTGAATCAAACTATTTTGTAAACACAAATGATCGCTATGATGGTGAAGGCGTTTCCAAAATGGCAATAATGGAACTCGCATTAATTGTTGCAAACCGAATAACAAGCTTAGTGTTGAGCTTTCTGCTGTTGATTGTTAAAGTGAATTTGAGAATCTCTTACAAACTGTTGTCATAAAACAGCAATGATATTCAATAATCAAGCATTTTATTAGTTTTGTTGTTGTGATTTTATTGCTGTATTATACTCCGAAAAAGGGCTTTAATTATAAGGTTATCAAATCAAATTATTCAATTATGGATATCATCGCTCATCGATGTACAGCTGTCGCATAAATTACAGTCTGAACTGTTTCGATTATCGTAAAGCGTTAATGGCCAATAATATAAAAGGAACCTATGGAAACTACTTATATATTATGGACTCCCATAAAAATAATAAGAATAATTTTAAAACATTTATGAAGAATTTGAAAAGTAATACATAGAAAGACCCTCTCAGAACCATTTAAAACAAAGACAGGATAAGGCAAGGTTGTATCTTCTATCCTACCATGTTTTTAATTATCACTATCATAGACTGAGTGATGAGAAAACTATCTCCTGGCAGTACAGGATTACAATGGTTACTTCAAAGCCAACTGCACGATCTAGATTTTCTTTGTTCTATATGTCGGTGCTTACTTTCACAGTAGCACCGACATATAGAACAAAAAACAACAACACTTGTAGAAACAGCCAAAAAAGTTGGTCTTAGGATAAATAAAAATAGAACAATGTCGATGATTCAATAGAGCATCCTGCTTCAATTGAATCAGTCAAACTAATCTCAAAGTTTCTCTATTTTCCACGTAATTCCCTATTATAAAATACCCTATCCTGTCAAAAGCCAGTTATTCGTTAATTATGTCACATTGAAACAAGTTAGTGAAATTCAGGAGACAATCTGCAAAGAAATTCATAACAATTAAGATCAATAGTACTGTTAAGACACAACGTTGTGGATAATAGTGGGCGATTTAATTTTGACGTTCAAACACCGCAAAATAGGATCACCATATATGTACGCGGAAGTACAACGCAAAAGTCGTACTTTTGACCAGCAGCTATTTTGCCCATTGTAAAAAAAAGTTTAATTAATAGAAATCTGCTGCGTATGCAAGCATTTCTAGGTTAAAAAGTTTTGGCAGAAAATCGCTAAACAACCTCTTCGAAAGAGGATTAAAATTTGAATAAACTGGTGGCAATTCTAATACCTAATTGTAGCAGAAATCACGATTAGATATTAGAATGAGTATATGCCGCGTTAACTTAGCTGATAGTTGTTTTATCAACTTTTGGAATGATCTCTGTCTGGCAAATTGCTATTTACCAGTCAGACATCATTTCGGAAATGCTTCACAAGATGGTATATGGGGCATTATACTCTATATATTTTGGTGATGAATATATCTGAATATATCCACTATACATATCCACTATATATGCACACTATATATTTATTTTGGTGATAAATATATCTGAATTGCCCAAGAAGACTTGAGGTGAGGCGGGGGGAATAACTGAGCATGTGCAAACGCATGAAGATAGCTATGTCTAGATTGGGAATCGGTGGTTGGAGAGGTGTGGGTAGGAGGCAACCATGAGGTAATATTCATATACCACACTGGAGCTAGTGATCAACAAAGATTCATGAAAACCTTGAATTTCAGATGGAAACTAATTCGAGTTTTCAGGAATTTATATATAAACGAAGAGAGCAGGTTTTTTTTTTTCCTCTCGGAAACTCGGGTTTTTTTTTTGTTCCTGTTAAACAAGTGAGATGGTATTTCTAATGCGATCGTTCCATTCGCATAAGACCAAATCACTCTGTTATGTCGAAATTGGTTTCGAAAAGTAATAAATTTCTGACGAAGTAATTGGTTGTGAGTGTTTTTTTTTTAATTTGTCATTTATTATATATATATTCAATTACTTTGACGAGAGTGAGTTATTGGAGAAACGATTTTCAAAAAGAAATATCAAAAATTGTTCAATTACATTCATTGAGCGGCCTGTGCAGCTCATCGGAAGTGGCGCTTTCATTCTCTACGCCAGGTTGCTCGAAGATAGATCGACCGGAGAACCCACATTATTTGAGACAGTAATATATGCTGTTAGAGTTAGGTACCAAGATATGGCAGCACTTGTTTACCGGTCTCTTCATGGGTGGCCGCTTAAAATTACTGATTATTCATGGGACAGCAATCTCTGGCTACCGATGGAAATTGAACTGCGCAATCAGCTACCAAAAAGTAAGGGAATAAAATAATAATATTGTAATAATAATAATAATAATAATAATAATAATAATAATAATAATAATAATAATAATAATAATAATAATTTTTTTTTCTTTTTTTTCTTTTACATTTTATTATGTTTCAGTATAAGTTACATACAATAATAATATTTACAGTATTTACAATTATACAGAATTTTTTTTTTTTTCTTTTTATGTCTCAGATGAATTGCATACATAGTTGCTGTAGTAATTATAGGTACATAATATTTATAACGCATTACAAGTGTGTATAACAGATACTTGCAAGTTAGTAATTTTCTTCCTCGAAGCTTAGCAGAGTTTATCTGAGGAAGATAATAGATGACAGAGGGTGGTGGTTTCATGGTTGTGTTCCTATACTGGTCAGAAGCCAGGTGTTGATTTTACTGTTTGTTGGTACGTGCTTGAAAGACTTCGTCTGCTATTACAGTTTAACTTTTTTTTTGTGCAAATAGGGTTGGATTTAGACATGGTGTGTTTGTTTCTTTGTGTTCTTGTAGTGGTAGTTTTTGAGAGGGGGGTTGTCGTAGGTTTGTGTGTGTGTGTATGTGTGGTGGGGGAGAGAGAAACAGGAATTGCTCTAATTTTCATTCTCACTATAATATTTATATAATGCCTGTTTCAACTCTCTGTATGTTCCTAGGTTTCTGTTGTCGAACGGCAGTTTGTTTATCATGTCAGGTACGTAGAAGTTTCGGGTGGCTTTGCCGTGGTGATTGTTGTACTTATATGTTATGTAATTTGTTGACTGTGGTCTTGTTATTTGATATGTTGGCCTGGTTACTCTATATGTTGGGCTGTAGTAGTGTATTAACATGATTGTGTAGTGGCGTTAGTGTTTCACCTTAAATATTTTGTGTTTTGTCCATGCTTCCTGCATAAGAGTGGGTTGTTCCCAGAATATCAGTTTTATCATTTTATCTTGCAACCATTGTAGCCTGTTAAGGCTGTAGTCTGCTTAGAATGCGTATGATGTGATTGCATATCTTAAAATGTTTTCACATAATGCTTTATAGAATAGTATTTTTATGTGGGTTGGGGCAATGTCTTTTAATCTGTAGAGTTTGCTTGCTATTATCCTAAGCTTGGTATGTAGGTAGTTTGTATGGCTATTCCAACTTTGATCTGCATCGAAGTGAAGTCCAAGGTAGCGTGTTGTTTTCACCTGTGTGATGATTGTGATTTTAGATTCTGCACTTTGTGTATAGGAGGATGAATGTTTGATAGTGAGATATTTAGTTTCTATGGGCAGGGTTTGGGGATTTTTGAATATCATTAGCTTTGTTTTTCCAGGGTTTATATATGTGCCGTTTTCGGTTAACCAGTTAGTGATTTGATTGATGTCGTGTTGCATATTTTTGTAAGCGATTTTTGCAGTGTTGTGAATGGATACTATGGCAGTGTCGTCTGCATACTGGAAGATTTTACTTTTTAGGGGGAGTTGGCTTATGTCGTGTGTGTATATTTTAAATAGAATGGGAGATAGGACAGCTCCTTGCGGTACTCCACAGTTTACATGTACCTCTTTGCTGTGTGCTGATCCTATACGTGTGATGTGCTTTCTGTTTTTCGTGTATGCTTTAAACCACTGGAGTAGACGACCTCCAATTCCGATATGGGTAAGTTTCGTTAACAAGGTTTTATGTGTTAGTGTGTCAAATGCTTTTGTTAGGTCAATGAATACCACTAATGTTATTCTGTTTTTATCCAATGCAGCGTTTATTAGATCTGTGAAATCTTCCAGGAGTGTTGCTGTTCCTTTATTTTTTTGAAAGCCATATTGTGTTTTGGGTATGATTTGAAATTTTTCAACGTATGTGGAGAGTTTCTGATGTACAATGCGCTCCATGATTTGGTTGATTACAGGCAGCGTGGCGATAGGTCTGTAATTACTTATTATGTTTCTTTTTCCATGTTTGTGTATGGGTGTGATTAATGCAGTCTTCAGTGTTTCAGGTATGTGTCCTGTTTCGAAGATTTTATTTAACAGTTTTTGTATAACTGGAAGTAGGTCGGTTGAGTGTTTCTTGATGTCTTTCGGTCTGATTCCGTCTATCCCCGGTCCTTTGTTAGGATTAATTTGTTGAATTGCCAGTGATAGTTCTTCTTTTGTTACTGTGGGGAACCACATCGACTGGGTTGCTCGTGGACCCATTCGTGTGGAGAATGTTCGTATGTGTGAGGAAAGGTTGTTTCTTGTAGCTTTTGGACAGAGTTCACGAAGTGCTGATTAAAGTTGTTTGCCAACTGTTTGAGGGATTTGGGGTCGCAGGCAAAGCTGTGTTTTATTGTTTCTGTTGCAGTGGTTCTGTGTCTATTGTCCAGCATTTCATTTATCAGGTGCCAGGTTTCCTTTATGTCATTCTGTGCTGTTGTTAATTTGTTGCTGTAATAGTTGTTTTTGCCGTTCGAATCTGGGTTGTTAGGAGATTCCGTTTTCTTTTGTATTCAGCTTTTAAAGCGATATTGTTCGGTGACTTCTTAAGTTGTTTCCATAGGGCATCTTTTCTTTGTATGTCTGTTAGTATGTTGTCTGTTATCCATGGATTTTGTTTCGTTTGGGGACGTATTTTTATTTTTGTTAATGCTTTGTTTTATATTTTGTTAAATGCACGTTTAAGATTATTATATACAGCTTCAGCAGAGTCTAAAGATGCTATCTGCATCCAGTCTGTTTTTCTGATTTCATCGTTCACTATTGCTTCGTTTACAATGCTATGATACTGTTTTGTAGTGTCAGTGATTTTTATGGGTTCTGGTTCAGTGTGTAACTGCAATGCTATGAAATAATGGTCTGCTAGTTTGCATGTTATGACGGCTGCTGTGTGGCTGTTTGGAGGGGCCCTTATATTTATATGATCAATGCAGGTTGAGGTTGTTGTGTTTCCGACTATCTGTTCTCGTGTATACGACTGTATGGATGGGGTTATGTTATATGCCGATAATAGGTCTAGGTATTGTTCTGTGTTGTTATTTATGTTCCTAATGTTTATATTAATATCTCCTATTATTATCAAGTATTTTGAGGTGCCTACTTTCGTGGCTGAAAGCCAACTGTTTAGTTCTTCTAGGAATTTTGTGGTGCTTGTGAATTAAAATTTAAAGTACATCAGTGAACTCCGTTCTTCAAGACGAACATATAGATGTAAAAACTGTAAGTAACTGTTAAGTAATAAGTAAAATATAAGTATTCAAAATTCGAAGTATACGTTGGTCAACTACGCGAGAAGAGAACAAAGGAGGACGCCATATTAGAAAATACAGCAAGATCGTCAAACAAAAAGTATGAAGTGCTACAAATGCCAAGAAGACCTAACGGGGGAAGAAAACCACGTAACATGTAGGAACTGCCAAAGAAACATGCATTTTTTATGTTCAGGATTGTCCGAGACTACCTGGCAGCGAAAATCAAACAAGAATCGTGACGCGTGGAAGTGTCCCCATTGCAGAGATAACAAAGGAACGTCGCCTTCGACCGCAGGCGGAAAACAGCCAACGCAGAAAACAACCGCAGGCAGTAAACAGCTATCAACAACAGAGGGAATTAAAAACAAAGAAAACAACAACGGAAACCCAGGTGAGCCTTATTTAAATGCATTACTTGAAAATAGATTACAAAACCTAAAAGACTGTTTAATCGATTTTGTTGGAGAACTATTTAAAAAACATACCGCACAAATTACAGAAAAATTTAACCAATTCGAGGCATTTATTAAATTTAATAATAACTCGATAGAAGATATGTTACAGGCCGTTAGAGAAATTAAAAACTGCGTCAAAGAGCTAACTGAAAGACAGCATAATTTAATTAAAGAGACAACGGACCTACGGCAAGAACTAAACTCTCTAAAGCAACAGTACGAGCTCTCAAACCAACAGCAGCACAAAAATGACCTCTTCATAAATGGTCTCCCAGAAATAGCTACGGAACCTCTAAGAGACACTGTAATACAACTAAGCCAAAAAATCGGCTCCCCCATTGAACCAAGAGACATCCAGTCAGTGCATCGGTTACCACAAAAAAGGAAAAGAGAAAATAATACCCGTCCTTCTCCCGTCGTAGTGCGACTCACCAACAGCCTAACAAAAACTACACTTATAAAAGCTAGCAGGATTAAAAATCCAGTAGTAAAGGATCTGAAAGGAGACCACGACAACATCCCAATATACTTGTCTGAATACCTTACTCCACACTATCAGAAAATATTCTACCAAGCAAGGAAAGTAAACACAGAAAACAATTACCAGTTTATATGGATAAGAGACAGCAAAATATTCCTTAGAAAGACACAAGACTCAAAACCAATCGAAATAAAATCCGTAGATGACCTCAACAGGCTGTCACATTGAAAGGAATATTGACAACTCGTAAAGAAGGACCAGCACCCCAACGAACACGAATGCACCCCATCAAGCAGACGTAATCACCCCGGAACATGATAATTGCCACATTCTGCAATCAATATCAGAATGGAAACAACTGACAATCCCCCAAAAAGGACTATCTATTCTCCACATCAACATCAGAAGCATTCAAAAATACTGGCTTACCTTGCAAGCTTATCTGAAGGAAGATAAAGACGAAATAGACATTTTAATACTGACAGAAGTATCTACGACAAACGAAGAGGCATCCTCCTACCAAATGCCACACTTCCAACAACACAAACACTGCAGACAAACAAAACGAGGCGGTGGTATAATAATATTTATCAAACATAAACTAGAAGTAACAGAAATAAACTATAAATTAGAATACGCAGAAAACATATGCATAGAAATTAAAAACATCAAGCAAGAAAATTCCCTGATATTAAACGCAATATACAGACCATAATAATAATAATAATAATAATAATAATAATAATAATAATAATAATAAATATAAGGGAATAAAAGACGTTAGCGGATTTCTGTATTTTATTTTTATATTTTGACTGATTATGCTGGAAGCAGAAAATATCTGATTGAATATCCATAATAAAGAATGGCAACTTTTCCATACTAGTCTTCCGAGCACCACTAGTGTTAACATCACAGAACATCGTGAATTTCTTGAACGAAGTGGCACCTTTCCATTTTATAGATTGACAATGAAGATACATCTGATTTTAGGTGATACAATAACATAGATGGGATATATATCTGTTAGTCCTACATGGCAGTGTGTGATAATATGAAATGACATTTCGAAGTTTATTAAACAGGTGTATTTATTTATTCATTTTTTTCCACAAGTTACCTTGGCGAAAAGCGCGGTAAACGAAGTAAAGTAAGCATGCATATACTCTATATTGCCTCATATACACCACATACTGGATTAAGTAGAATATTACTAGTTTTTTTTGGGGGGGGGGGTTCACATAAAAATAATTATATAAATGTAAATAATATATGTGTAGAGATAGATAAGATGAAGAATATTACGTTAGAAAAATAGAGAGTTCTTGATAACTGTGTTTCAATAAGTTTGTGTATTTCGTATTCAGCGATGTATGCACACACTATGGAAGACGGCGTGCGATTTAATTGTGAGGTGCTAAACAACGAAATGGGATGGACACACACACACACACACACACACACACACGCACACACACACACACACACACACACACACACACACACACACACACACACACACACACACACACACACACACACACACACACACACACACACGTATACGAGGGTGGTCTGAAAAGTTCTCGGCCTCGCCCGTAGATGATAACACTATCGGTAAGATTCTTTTTCTAAGTTTATACATCTGTCATACGCATCCTTGTAAAATTGCAAGTGATTCTATCAAGTAGTTTGTTTTATACAGCGGTTTGAAGCAAAAGTGTTGTTTGTATCCCTTGAAATGGATAAAACTGAGTATTATGCTGTTATAAAATTCTTTGTAAAAGAAGGTTTAGTGCAAAAAAAATTCATTCGAAGCTCATAAAGGTTTATAGGCACTCTTCTCCTTCGTTTTCGACATTTAATAATTGGGCTGCGGAGCTTAAACGTGGCCGTACCACGCTTGAACATGATCCACGTGAAGGATGTCCAAAAGGTGTAATAACCCCAGAATCATTGATCATGTGCACGGTATGGCATTGGATGACCGACGAGTCAAAGTGCGTGAAATTGCTGAGACTGTAGGCATTTGAAAAGAACGTGTAGGATATATTTTGCGTAAAGAATTGCAAATGAAAAAGCTTTGCGCAAGATGGGTGCCTCGCTTGCTCACAGCAGATCAGAAACGCACTCGCATGAAAGTCTCTAAATAGTGCTTGGAGCGTTTCAACAAGAATAAAATTGATTTTGTGCGTCGATTTATTACTATGGATGAGACTTGGACAGAAACCGGTTGATCATCGCCAAAGAAGAAAAAGTTGGTTCCGTCAGCATGAAAGGCCATGGCAGTGGCGTAACTAGAGTTGTTGTCGTCCGGGTCGGTGTCTGAGTTTGCGGCCCCTCTCAATAGACACCAAAAATACTACAAAAAGTCTAAACGACGTATAGGGAAATAAATTAAAACACTATGTTTATTTTTGAAGTAAAACTTTAATTTCAATATTCTAAAATGTTATTTTTCTTGCTTTTCTGTTAGCAAAATCATCGATGACTTTGGCGAAGTCGATTTCATAGTAATGTAGGTAATTCTTAATCAAAGTTTATTTAGTAAAACCACTCTCACAATTACAAACCCTTACAGAAATTGTGAGGAAAATTCGAAATGGTATTACAATATTTGGAACTGAGTTCTCGAGACTGTATTTTAGAATTAACTGTAAAAGTTCAAAAAGGGTAAAAGTGCCGTCCCCCCAGCTACACCACTGGGTCATGGTAATGGTGTTTAGCGATGCTAAAGGAATTTTGTTTATTAATTTTCTTGAAAAGGGTAAACCAATAAAAGGGAAATATTATTCCGATCTTTAAACCAGACAGGACGAAAAAATGTGTGAGTAAAGATCCGGTTTGCAGAAGAACAAAAATCATCTTTCATCAGGGCAAGGCACAAGCCCACGATGTTGCTTTGGCAATAGGAAAATTAATGGATCTGCACTATAAATTGTTGCAACATGCGCCCTATTCGCCAGATTGGGATCCGTCTGACTTCTATCTCTTCCCAAAACTAAATCTCTTCCTCGCTGGTCAGCGTCTTTCTTCGAATGAATCAAAAGGTGATTGCAGCTGTAGAATTGTATTTTGCAGATTTACTGAGAACCACTACAGGGACGGGAGAATGGCGCCGGAGCATCGATGGAATAAATGTATTATTCTTATTTGAGATCATGTTGAGAAATGAAAATAATTTTGAAATTATAAATTCGTTTTTTCACTGTTGGCCGAGAACCTTTCAGACCGCCCTCGTATATGTTTACTTACATTCATACATGCGGATTATACTCATTTATTAAACTGATATGTTTTTTAATTTGTCATTTTTGATTTTGTTTATCTCTTCGGAGCGCTATCCTCAAACAGCATCGAACTCCGACAATACTTATTTCTTACAGTATTACGTCGATCGCAGTTTTAATACTTACTATATAAGTAAAAATATAAATAAATACACTAAAACGTGTTATTACTGTATACGAAGTAGAGTTGGCAATGTTAGCCGTACTTAGCTTTTGATGACTGAGGGGCAGTTCAGACTCCAAAAATCGCCGGTTGGTGAAGAGAGAGACAGCTGACAAGTGACGACAAATGGTCCTTAATCCTAACACTTCGTGTACTGTTTGAAATAGTCTTGTTCCAAGGTTGAATTTCTTGAGTTTACTTTACGAAAAACGTGCAGTAAATTCAAGTTAGAGTTCGACTGTCTCAGGAACCAGTCTAAAAATGTCTAAAATCAAATACTCTACGATGCTTTACTTTCTCCTATTATTATAGTTACTGAAGCAAGATATTATTCTTAATTTGAGCTAGTTGTGGTGTGCCTGGTTTTTCATTAGTATTGTATGATTTCTGCCAAATGTATTTTTAATTGCTGATGTGTTCGGTGCATATGTTTGGATTAGAAGACTGCAAAATAATTGAAGGTGTAAAATAAAAAGTGTAAGGAATAATATTTCCCGTGCATAGAATGAAAACATCTATTAAAAATACATTTGGCAGAAATCATACAGTACTGTTATGGCTAGATACACTTCGACCGGTTTTTTGCTGTGCAATCGTGTTATTACATAAAACTGAAGATTTCCAGAAGCATTCAGAAGGCAATCACTTTCGCACATGATGTTAAAATGAAAGAAAGAACGAAGGCGAGCAATGGAGAAGATTGAAATGCGTGTGAGTCATTGGACCCGTATGAACATTATTCGCATTTCAATTTCAATAGGAGTCACATTGTCGGAAAGATTTCTTTGAAGAACATAGATCCTTCTTAAATCTTCAACTGTCTTTGTGCATGTTCGGAAAGCAAGAAGGAATAAAAGATAGAAGTGTAAATAGTTATGTATATGCATAATAGAAAACCATTCTGAAATATAAGAAAGAAACCGAAAAAATATTATGTATTCCTAGATAGCTATACTTCGATGTCTTTGTACCCAAGTCTTTTTCTTGAAAATTGATGATTCGCGTACCAGAAAGATGGAATTAAAAACCAGTTGAATTATTTGAGAAATGAATGAAAATAATAAAACCAAAACCACACGATTACATTTTTGAGACTACAAAGTAGAACACGTTAGAAAGAGCAATAACAGCATGTTAAAAACATTCATATTTGGAGTTATCTGAATAGTAATAACGATGCAATTGAGTAGATACGCGATCACATTGAAAGAATGCAGCTAAAAATACAAATTTTTCTTTATAAACAAGTTAATGAATTGTTTATAAACAATTTACTCAATTCCTTTTCATGTGTGGATGCATGTTGACTCGCAGAAGCCTTGGAGTTTTCAGAGGTTTATATTTTTACCTAATATGGTTATATACTCAGTAATTGAAACGATGTCAGATGAAAAAAGACGTGCGATGAAATATTCTGAACGAACAGAAAAGACACCGAATAGAAAGACAAAATTAAGACAATAAATTTCAAAACAAGGCCCAAAATATTTTGTGAATTTGTTTATGAAATGGACCGACAGCAGTTTTATAGTGTTATTGGAATGAAAGGTTAATGAAGGTAACAACGAGTAGTAAAACAAAAGAGAACTTCATATTTATGTACAAGTTCTCGCCAAATGAAAGTGAACTTGACGTATGAATAGGATTGTGAATATTATTCCATCGTGAACTGAAGGACAAGAAACATTTCGTGCTCCTAAACTCCCCTGGACTTGGTAAGTTTCGAAAAAAGGACTCAAAGCTGTCTGTTTCAGGAGCCTCCGTAGCTAAGTCGATACAGACGAAGCCCTTTGGTCGAAAAGACTGGGTTCGATTCTCGTCAGTGACCTGAGGAACCATTTTCTGGTCTTTTTCGACGAAAGGTGAGTTCACCGGTCTCATACGGAAGTAGAGGGTTTTTCACCTTGAAAGTCGGATTTTTCTTTCCTTCAGAAAAGGCAAACCATCCCCGTAAACACATACGGATTACAACCATGAATACTTCGTCATTCTGCTGCTTCAGCTTCATTCAGCTTCGTTACTCTGCTGCAAACCGCTCTTCGGGTTTGCAGCAGAGTGACGAAGCGGCTACATTAATTCTTCGAACGCCACTCATTAGGGTGAGACCCCTGATAAGGGACGGATGGGAAGGATAGGATAGGATAGGATAGGATAGGATAGTGTGTTTTAAAAAATAGAGAGAAAAAATGAGAGAGTCCTTTTCTACACAAAGGAACAATAAGACAAGATCCTTTGGAATAAAGACTGCTATCGCCAGAATCTTATAAAATACTTAAATAAGTATCTAGAAATATAAAGAAAGAAATTGAGATGATATTCATCTCATATTCTTCCCAAATGCTTTATTCCGGATGTTCATCCATTTGGCGTAAATATTTCCTTGATTATTTCTCTGAAACATCACCATAAAGAGTAATATGCACAAAATGTACATAAATTTATATTATGAAATAAATGAAATCAAATATTAATGAAGTCTATATATAAAAAAAGAAATTATAAAAGAATTGATTATTTATTGGGAAATTTGATAAATTTATTCCCATATATATAAATAAAGGGCACTTTTTTTATAAATAAACGGGAAGCAGTATAAATATTCAACAGAGAAGTTGCTTTGAGATTTTCACTACAGGATTTAATTGGAATCAACACACTGGAGCCGTCTTCCTAGACATCTCAAAGGCCTTCGATAAGATCTGGCACCAAGGCCTCCTCTACAAATTTATCATCTTCTAACCTTCCACTAAACATGATACACCTGATCAAATCATACCTCTCCAACAGGAGGATGCAAGTCAAAATCAATGAAACAGTCTCAACCCAACGGAAAATCCTCGCTGGAGTTCCTGAAGGATTACTGCTAGCCGCTATCCTATTCAACATCTATATGGAAGACATCCCTCAAAATCCTCCCACATCCAACATCGCCCTTTATGCTGATGACATGGCTATTCTAGCCATATCTCGTCAACCATATCTCGTTACCAAAAAACTACAAGATACCATCCTGAATCTAGAAAAATGGTTTAAAGACTGGCGACTACAATTAAACCATCAGAAAAGCAAAACGATACTCTTCACAAGAAGACAAGCATCCCCCAAAGGAGACATCACCATGTTCAACTCCAAATTTCCCTGGAAAACTGTAGCAAATTACCTAGCAATAATTCTGGATAGGCGATTATGCTTCAACAGCCACATCAAGAGCACATACACCAAAGCTTCAAAGTTTATCGCTCAGCTATACCCCTTGATCAACAAACACAGCAAACTAAGCTCAAGAAACAACATTCTACTGTACAAGACAGTGATCCGTCCCACAGTTATACATCCCACACGTCCCACAAAGATCCTTAAACTACAAAGATTACAGAACAAGTGCCTGCGAATGATACTGGACGCCTCTTGGTTTATCAGGAACGCCTAGATCCACCGGGACATAAATATCCCCTACATCTCTGCACGACTACGCTCCCTAGCAGAAAAATTCTTTATGAAGATATCTACGCATCCAAACCAACTAATACAGCAAGCCGGAAACTATGACGGTAATGACCACTGGAAACATAAATGAGCGAAAGCCATCCTAACACTCAACGACGAATAACCACTTCTGCGCACTCAGGGCGAGCTAAAATAGCTCACAAATCTCTCCCATCACTGCTTCCGAAACAGACTGCAGGGAATATGAAAAGCGTCAAGCTCTGCCTTCAGCGCCATATATGTCCTGCGTCCTGCGTCCTGCTTTGAGATTTCTTTTTGAGGATTGAAAGTTACCCTGGGAGGGTAATCGATGGCAATGTTGTAGCCAATGTAGTCCTAACTAAGGCTCCTGCCATGATCAGAGCTTTAATAGCTCAATAACACCTTATCCCTACACGTTTCTCTACAGATAACGGAGAAGATGAAAAGCATTCTTGCTTCGCCCCTTTAAGCCACTCCTTATAAGATTTTGAGATTTCTAATATCAAAGTAGAATTACTAGGAATTAATAACAATGTTGCCTCGAAATTCATATTTTTATAATGAAAGTATTAATCCGATTGTACGTGTTTAATATTGGAACCAGTGCTCATTATAAACGTTGGCACTCGTACGCGATGCGCTTCTATCCTTGTTACTGTATACTGAAGGCGAATACGGTTCAAAAGAGTTAATTCTCTAAGAAATAAGAAAACTAATTAAATTAATGAATATGTTCTTATCAATATTCACTTGAAAGAATAAAATAATGCTTTATTTTATAAATTTGGTGCAATCAAAACACTTATTTAAAAGCTTTATTTGTCAACATTAGTACTGTCCGACCACGAAACCGAGATGTCCGCTGGCAATATGCCGAGAAGGGTCATTTCATTTGAAAGGGAAACAGGAATAAGGCGATGTACGAATTCGTTATCAACACGCTAAATCACATTCTTTATACATGACTTTTCCAACTGTTGTACACGCAAAATAGCCACCAATTTAAAAACGAGAATTTTCTTAAATGAAAAGCTATTTTACCGACGTATAATAATAAACACTCATCCTACGAAACGATTGATTACCCTGCTGTCGTAATGGATTCGCCTTCTTTTGACATGCGCAGAAGTGTCGACGGGTCTCGCATCTGTGATCGCATAGTACAGGAAATAGGATATATTGGTGGCAGTTATAAATCACAGAAAGATACAAGAAATATACATAACAAAGTAGCAATAAGTGTGGTAATACAGTACCGCTGTAATACCTTTCCTATAATTACTAAATTAATGTTATTGTCAATATATGCATCATAATCGCTAATACATGAAACTGAACAATTAAATGTTATCCTCCAACGTTCAATAAAGCATATATCCCGAGTCATTTCATTATCATTTAAGAGACGCAAATAAATAGCTTAAAAATAACTGTACCTGAGATGTCGTTGTAAAAGTGTTCTTTGCTGTAAACGTGCATCAAACTACTTTGTAAACACGAATGATCGCTGTGATGGTGAAGGCGTTTCCGAAATGGCAATAATGGAACTCGCATTAATTGTTTGCAAACCGAATAACAAGCTTAGTGTTGAGCTTTCTGCTGTTGATTGTTAAAGTGAATTTGAGAATCTCTTACAAACTGTTGTCATAAAACAACAATAATATTCAATAATCAAGCATTTTATTAGTTTTGTTATTGTGATTTTATTGCAGAATTATACTCCGAAAAATGGCGTTAATTATAAGGTTATCAAATCAAATTATTCAATAATGGATATCATCGCTCATCGATGTACAGCTGTCGCATAAATTGCAGTCTGATCTGTATCGATTATCGTAAAGCGTTAATGGTCAATAATATAAAAGGAACCTATGGAAACTACTGATATATTATGGACTCCCATAAAAATAATAAGAATAATTTTAAAACATTTATGAAGAATTTGAAAAGTAATACATGGAAAGACCCTCTCAGAACCATTTAAAACAAAGACAGGATAAGGCAAGGTTGTATCTTCTATCCTACCATGTTTTTAATTATCATTATCATAGACTGAGTGATGAGAAAACTATCTCCTGGGAATACAGGATTACAATGGTTACTTCAAAGCCAACTGCACGATCTAGATTTTCTTTGTTCTATATGTCGGTGCTTACTTTCACAGAAGCACCGACATATAGAACAAAAAACAACAACACTTGTAGAAACAGCCAAAAAAGTTGGTCTTAGGATAAATAAAAATAGAACAATGTCGATGAAAATAAATGCAAAGCAAAATAAACAAATAACAACAGAAGAAACGCCGCTTAAAGAAGTAGAACAGTTTACATACCTTGGTTCAATAGTATCAATAAAAGGAGGAACTGCTGTAGATATATATAGAAGTAAACAGCTGGCTTATTCAACTTTCAACCAACTTCGAAATATTTGGAAAAACAAGAATTTGTCTATAAAAAATAAAGTGAGAAGATTTAACTCAAATGTAAATGCAATACAAATGTATGGATGAGAAACGTGGATGTTAAACAAAAAGATAGTTAACAGTGCCCAGGTCTTCCTAAACAAGTGTTTAAAAATGATACTGGAAATATATTGGCCAAAACATTGGCCAGAAACCCATGTTGCAATAGATACGCGAAGGGAAATGGACCATGTGTTGAGGAAAGAGGTATTTTCTTTAGACTTTTATCATGTGGGTTCCTCACAAGATAAAAGAAGAAGGGGGGAAGGCCAAGAGAAACATGGAAAAGAACAATACTGAAAGAAATAGCAAATATTAATAAAAACTGGAACCAAATAAAAGCAGAAGCAAAAGCACAGAGTCTTGTGGAATATGTGGTGGAGACGTCTGCTCCCAGGTGGAGTGAAGACAATTAACGAATATGACACGCTATCAATTGCTTTTGCAAAAATCCCCCCCCACACAAAAATTACTGTGTGTATATTTCAGACACCTAACTCGTGCATATAGCTCGACTACCACCAAATGCACTTCAAAAAAAACGTCATCAACACTTTCTTCCTATGCACAGGATGTTCACATTATACATCCCTGGTTTCAAAGACCACAAAAAATCCAAATGCAGAAATATACATGGTTTTGTTTGTTCAAACATTCCACAGACTCCACGAGTTTCCTACAGAATTTTTGTTACAAAAACGTGGTGTGTTCCTTCTCATTTGCACAATTTTGAAATCATGGTCCATACACGTTAGTAATAGTAAGACATTGAGACTAGGGAGGTCCATAGGGGACACCCTGTATTATTATCCTATTTGTCATTATCCCTGCACTTCTAGTCAGCTTCGCAAGGTCAAATCGAGCGAACGATTTAGTCTCAATCTTTCGTACTCACATTTTTCTGCTGCATGATATCTAAAACTGATTGCAAATTCTTGGCCACCCGATTAACATGGTCTCACGGGATATTTTTTCAACCATCATTACCATCTCTTTCACGGTTTTCTCCTCTCTTCATCATAATCACAATCGTTATTCTTCTACCACAGCCACACTTCTAAATATTTACTACGCATGCCCAGAATAAATGCCCAGAACAGAACGTAAGTTCCTTGCTAATCAGGCTGGCGTCATTTACACTCTCACATCGTGTATTCTCTCACATTGTTCTGTCGCTTTTTTGTCTTTTCCCTACTAGCTTTCTGTCTTATTTAATCCAGTGAGTCTCCATGTATTACACTCAACTCTCTTTCTCTCTTTCTCATTTCATTAACCAGCTTTATCTGCCTCTCTCTCTCTCTCTCTCCCATCCTGCTTCTATTGAATCAGTCAAACTAATCTCAACGTTTCTCTATTTTCCACGTAATTCCCTATTATAAAATACCCTATCCTGTCAAAAGCCAGTTATTCGTTAACTATGTCACATTGAAACACGCTGGTGAAATTCAGGAGACAATCTGCAAACAAATTCATAACAATTAAGATCAACAGTACTGTTAAGACACAAAGTTGGGGATAATAGTGGGCGATTTAATTGTGACGTTCAACACTGCAAAATAGGATCACCATATATATACGCGGAAGTACAACCCAAAAGTCGTACTTTTGACCAGCAGCTATTTTGCCCATTGTAAAAAAAAGTTTAATTAATAGAAATCTGCTGAGTATGCAAGCATTTCTAGGTTAAAAATTTGGCAAAAAATCGCTAAACAAACTCTTCGAAAGAGGATTAAAATTTGAATAAACTGGTGGCTATTCTAATACCTAATTGTAGCAGAAATCACGATTAGATATTAGAATGAGTATATGACGCGTTAACTTAGCTGATAGTTGTTTTATCAACTTTTGGAATGATCTCTGTCTGGCAAATTGCTATTTGCCAGTCAGACATCATTTCGGAAATGCTTCACAAGATGGTATATGGGGCATTATACTCTATATATTTTGGTGATGAATATATCTGAATATATCCACTATACATATCCACTATATATGCACACTATATATTTTGGTGATAAATATATCTGAATTGCCCAAGAAGACTTGAGGTGAGGCGGGGGGAATAGCTGAGCATTTGCAAACGCATGAAGATAGCTATGTCTAGATTGGGAATCGGTGGTTGGAGAGGTGTGGGTAGGAGGCAACCATGAGGTAATATTCATATACCACACTGGAGCTAGTGATCAACAAAGATTCATGAAAACCTTGAATTTCAGATGGAAACTAATTCGAGTTTTCAGGAATTTATATATAAACGAAGAGAGCAGGTTTTTTTTTTTCCTCTCGGAAACTCGGGTTTTTTTTTGTTCCTGTTAAACAAGTGAGATGGTATTTCTAATGCGTTCGTTCATTTCGCATAAGACCAAATCACTCTGTTACGTCGAAATTGGTTTCGAAAAGTAATAAATTTCTGACGAAGTAATTGGTTGTGAGTGTTTTTTTTTTAATTTATTTGTCATTTATTATATATATATTGAATTAACTTGGACGAGAGTGAGTTATTGGAGAAACGATTTTCAAAAAGAAATATCAAAAATTGTTCAATTACATTCATTGAGCGGCCTGTGCAGCTCATCGGAAGTGGCGCTTTCATTCTCTACGCTAGGTTCCTCGAAGATAGATCGACCGGAGAACCCACATTATTTGAGACAGTAATATATGCTGTTAGAGTTAGGTACCAAGATATGGCAGCACTTGTTTGCCGGTCTCTTCATGGGTGGCCGCTTAAAATTACTGATTATTCATGGGACAGCTATCTCTGGCTACCGATGGAAATTGAACTGCGCAATCAGCTACCAAAAACTAAGGGAATAAAATAATAATAATATTGTAATTATAATTTATATAATAATAATAATAATAATAATAATAATAATAATAATAATAATAATAATAATAAATGTAAGGGAATAAAAGACGTTAGCAGATTTCTGCATTTTATTTTTATATTTTGACTGATTGAGCTTGAAGCTGAAAATATCTGCGGAAGTACAAAGATATTTGAAGTGGAAAGTATGGATGGATATATATATATATATATACACCTGTGATTGATAATATCCATAATAAAGAATGTCAACTTTTCCATACTAGTCTTCCGAGCACCACTAGTGTTAACCTCACAGAACTTCGTGAATTTCTTGAACGAAGTGGCATCTTTCCATTTCTATAGACTGACGATGAAGATACAACTGATTTTGGGTGATGATACAATAACATAGATGGGATATATATCTGTTAGTCCTACATGGCAGTGTGTGATAATATGAAATGACATTTCGAAGTTTATTAAACAGGTGGATTTATTTATTCATTTTTTCCCACAAGTTACCTTGGCGAAAAGTGCGGTAAACGAAGTAAAGTAAGCATGCATATACTCTATATTGCCTCATATACACTACATACATACTGGATTAAATAGAATATTACTAGTTTTTTTTTTGGGGGGGATTCACATAAAAATAATTATATAAATGAAAATAATATATGTATTATTATTCACACACACACACACACACGCACGCACGCACGCACGCACGCACGCACGCACGCACGCACGCACGCACACACACACACACACACACACACACGCGACACACACACACACACACACACACACACACACACACACACACACACACACACACACACACACACACACACACACACACACACACACACACACACACACACACACACACACACACACACGAGGGTGGTCTGAAAAGTTCTCGGCCTCGACCGTAGATGATAACACTATCGGCAAGATTCTTTTTCTAAGTTTGTACATCTGTCATAAGCATCCTTGTAAAATTGCAAGTGATTCTATCAAGTAGTTTGTTTTATACAGCTGTTTGAAGCAAAAGTGTTGTTTGTATCCCTTGAAATGGATTAAACTGAGTATCATGCGGTTATAAAATTCTTTGTAAAAGAAGGTTTAGCGGCAAAAGAAATTCATTCGAAGCTCATAAAGGTTTATAGGCACTCTTCTCCTTCGTTTTCGACAATTAATAATTGGGCTGCGGAGCTTAAACGTGGCCGTACCACCCTTGAACATGATCCACGTGAAGGATGTCCAAAAAGTGTAATAACCCCAGAATCATTGATCATGTGCACGGCATGCCATTGGATGACCGACGAGTCAAAGTGCGTGAAATTGCTGAGACTGTAGGCATTTCAAAAGAACGTGTAGGATATATTTTGCGTAAAGAATTGCAAATGAAAAAGCTTTGCGCAAGATGGGTACCTCGCTTGCTCACAGCAGATCAAAAACGCACTCGCATGAAAATCTCTGAATAGTGCTTGGAGCGTTTTAACAAGAATAAAATTGATTTTGTGCGTCGATTTATTACTATGGATGAGACTTGGACAGAAACCGGTTGATCAGCGCCAAAGAAGAAAAAGTCGGTTCCGTCAGCATGAAAGGCCATGGCAGTGGCGTAGCTAGAGCTGTTGTCGTCCGGGTCGGTGTCTGAGTTTGCGGCCCCTCTCAATAGACACCAAAAATACTACAAAAAAGTCAAAACGACGTATAGGGAAATAAATTAAAACACTATGTTTATTTTTGAAGTAAAACTTTAATTTCAACATTCTAAAATATTATTTTTCTTGCTTTTCTGTTAGCAAAATCATCGATGACATTGGCGAAGTCGATTTCATAGTAATGTAGGTAATTCTTAATCAAAGTTTATTTAGTAAAACCACTCTCACAATTAAAAACCCTTACAGCAATTGTGAGGAAAATTCGCAATGGTATTACAATATTTGGAACTGAGTTCTCGAGACTGTATTTTAGAATTAACTGCAAAAGTTGAAAAAGGTTAAAAGTGCGCCCCCCCCCCCCACCAGCTACACCACTGGGTCATGGTATCGGTGTTTCGCGATGCTAAAGGCATTTTGTTTATTAATTTTCTTGAAAAGGGTAAACCAATAACCGGGGAATATTATTCCGATCTTTAAACCAGACTGGACGAAAAAATGTGTGAGTAAAGATCCGGTTTGCAGAAGAACAAAAATCATCTTTCATCAGGACAAGGCACATGCCCACAATGGTGCTTTGGCAATAGGAAAATTAAGGGATCTGCACTATAAATTGTTAGGACATGCGCCCTATTCCCCAGATTTGGATCCCCTCTGACTTCTATCTCTTCCCAAAACTAAATCTCTTCCTCGCTGGTCAGCGTCTTTCTTCGAATCAAAAGGTGATTGCAGCTGTCGAAGGGTATTTTGCAGATTTACTGAGAACCACTACAGGGACGAGAGAATGGCACGGGAGCATCGATGGAATAAATGTATTATTCTTATGTGAGATCATGTTGAGAAATGAAAATAATTTTGAAATTATAAATTCGTTTTTTCACTGTTGGCCGAGAACCTTTCAGACCACCCTCGTATATGTATACTTACATTCATACATGCGGATTATACTCATTTATTAAACTGATATATTTTTTAATTTGTCATTTTTGATTTTGTTTATCTCTTCGGAGCGCTATCCTCAAACAGCATCGAACTCCGACAATACTTGTTTCTTACAGTATTACGTCGATCGCAGTTGTAATACTTACTATATAAGTAAAAATATAAATAAATACACTAATACGTGTTATTACTGTATACGAAGTAGAGTTGGCAATGTTAGCCGTACTTAGCTTTTGATGACTGAAGGGCAGTTCAGACTCCAAAAATCGCCGGTCGGTGGAGAGAAAGACAGCTGACAAGTGCCGCCAAGTGGTCCTTAATCCTAACACTACGTTTACTGTTTGAAATAGTCTGGTTCCAAGGTTGAATTTCTTGAGTTTACTTTACGAAAAACGTGCAGTAAATTCAAGTTAGAGTTCGACTGTCTCAGGAACCAGTACAATATTACGTCGATCGCAGTTGTAATACTTACTATATAAATAAAAATATAAATAAATACACTAATACGTGTTATTACTCTATACGAAGTAGAGTTGGCAATGTTAACCGTACTTAGCTTTTGATCACTGAAGGGCAGTTCAGACTCCAAAAATCGACGGTCGGTGAAGACAAAGACAGCTGACAAGTGCCGCCAAGCGGTCCGGATCCTAACACTACGTTTACTGTTTGAAATAGTCCAGTAAATTTGAAAATGTCCAGTAAATTCAAGTTAGAGTTCGACTGTCTCAGGTACCAGTCTAAAAATTGTCTAAAATCAAATACTCTGCGATGCTTTACTTTCTCCTATTATTATAGTTACTGTTCTAGAGGCAAATACGTTTCAAGAGAAATGCAATTGTGTATATTGTTAACAATATTACAATGCAGCTGATGGCGTTTCGGTCATTTCCTTTCTCTTTGTCTATCCGCACGAATGTTAGTCGTGTGGTCCTAACATGCTCAAGTATAAATGATGTTATCATTTATACCTGAAGCGACTGGGGAACATACCCGTAGAAATCTGTGCAAAATAATGAATCCAAAACAGGAAACTGTCCAATGTTCGATGTTCTTACCGAGCGAGAAAAAGATGCTATGACGGGAAAGGATTTACAGTAGAAATTCCTGCAATTTCAGTGAATGGTTACATTAAACATTTCCCTGCTAATGACAGTACTGAAAGACAAAACCAAGAAAAAACAGCAAATCTATAATAACAATCGGTGGTTGGAGAGGTGTGGGTAGGAGGCAACCATGAGGTAATATTCATATACCACACTTGAACTATAGCCTCCGTAGCTCCGTCACTGTAGACGAAGCCGTTTGGTCGGAAAAACCTAGGTTCGATTCCCGTCAGTGAAGTGAGGAACCTTTATCTGGTCTGTTTCGAAAAAAGGTGAGTTAGCCGATCTCATACGGTGGAAGGGTTTTTTTCAACAGGAAACTGGTGTTTTTCTTCCCGCAGAACAGGCAAACCGGCCCGAGAACACACACGGATTACAGTCATGAATACGTCCCAGCCATATGCCGGTCCTGATCCAGGATAAAATTAGGGGGTTGGGGAAAGCAATCGTATAATCAATGCCTACAAAGTCACGTACGGTTGGAAACGACTGTAAGGGAAAATCAGATCACTGGAGCTGATGAACAACAAAGATTCATTAAAATCTTGAGTATCAGATGGAAATTGAATCGAGTTTATAGGTATTTATATTTAAACGAAGAGAGCAGGTTTTTTTCCCTAAGGAAACACGGGATTTTTTGTTCCTGAAAAACAAGAGTTGGTCCTTCCCAAAGTACTTGTTGTGTCGAAATTGGTTTCGAAAAGTAATAAATTTCGGACGAAGGGTTGTGAATGTATTTTTTTTAAATTTATTTGTCATTTATTATACATTCTTTCAATTTAATTTGAAGAGAGTGAGGTAATCGAGAAAAGATTTTCAAAAACAAATATCAAAAATTGCTCGAGAAGACTAATTTAATTGAAGCAGAATCTGTTTGGGAAGCACGTAGATACTGTCACTAGAAGGTATGGTTATTTCTATATAAATAACTGCTGATTAATAATATCCATGATCAAGAATGGAAACTTTTCCGTACTAGTCTTCTGAACACCACTAGTGTTAACTGCTTAGAACTTCGTGAATTATATATATATATATATATATATATCTGTTTATCATACACGGAATGGACAATGTTTGATAACAAGAAATGACATATCGAAGTATATATATCACACTATCATAATCATCATCAAATTCCTGTCATGTACCCTCAAGGAGTGTACAGGATGTGATAGTACTACATGAAAAATTTACATCATTACTAACTTCCTATCTACAATTTTCCTCAAAATCACTCTGTTAAATGTCAAGACTCCAATATTATCAGGTCCTATATTTCTGTCTTCTAAGGCACTTTTTAATGTATCAATCCACCTATATTTTGGTCTTCCTCTGGGTTGTTTTCCTGCCAACCTGGCAGAGAACACTTGTTTTGCTCATCTTTCCTCTCCCATTCTGTTTAAGTGACCATACCACCTGAGACTAGTTCTGCTAATGCATTCCTGGATGCTGACAATGTCAAGTCTTTCCTAATATCAAAGTTTTTAATATGATATTGCCATTGGTGCCATCTGTTCATGCCTCTAATGTTTCTCAGGACTTATATCTGCATTCTCTAGTCTTTCGTCAAGAGTTTTACTTCTAACCCACCTCTCAGATGCATAAGTTAAAATTGGTTTAAATACTGTCTTGTATACTGCTAATTAAGTGTTTTGGCTAATTTCTCTATCATTCCATATACATTTATTCAGTTAATTTTCTACCATACCAGCTTTGTTGATTTTGTTGTCTATTTCTACATTTAATTTACCATCTTCACTAAAAATCATGCCTAAGTAGCTGAAGTGTTTTACTTGCTCTGTAGGTTCTCCATTCACAATGCAGTTGATATTTTCAATGTTTCTGCCTATTTTCATTGCGTTTGTCATTTTAATGCTGATCTTCATACCATATTTGTTACAACAATCATTCCTTTTAGTCAGGAAATCATGGAATCTTGCAGATTTGTAGCGGATTTATTTAGACGAACTCCATCATCCGCATAAAGCAAAGAGGTGAGATCAACAACTGTTTCTATTGTTATCATGCTTAATTCGAATTTCCTGCATAATGTTTTCCATATAGTTAATGAATAACAGAGCGGATAATGTACATCCTTGTCTCACACCAGATTTAACATTAAACCATCTTTCTGTACCTCCTTCAATTCTAACTGCTGACTTACAACTGAAATAAAGACTAAGTGTTGCTTGATATAATGCCCCATTGAGGGCATTATATCAGCCATTGACACCATATAAATGTAGCGTTCCGAATAACTTCTCTCTTGGTGCCTTGTCATATGCCTTTTCCAGATCTACGAAACTGAAATACAGATCTTTGTTATATTCCCATGATTTCTCAACAATTTTTCGTAAAGCGAAGATCTGATCCTGACAGCCTCTATTTGGGCTGAATCCAGTTTGTTCTACACCAAGCTTTTCTTCAACAATTATTCTCAACCACCATTTCTGAGGTATACTTGCATGAATCTTACTAGAAACACTCTGTAATTCTCACACTGAGTTTTATTTCCCTTTTATATACAGGTGCTATGAAACCGCGCGGTTAGCCTAGTAGCTTTCCGCTTCGCAACCATTGCCTGGGGAAGGGGTGTCCCAGGTTCGATTCCCGTTGTAGACGTGAGGAATTTGAGGATCTTCCTCAGGCATAGCCAAGTTAGCCGGTCTCGGGAGCGGTCAGTAGGGTTTATTCCGCCAGTTTATCTTGCGTTTTTCATACCGCAAACAGGCAAACCGGCCCCATGAACATACACCTCTACAGTCAAAAATATATCCTCCCTCCCAAGCGGCAGACCAGGCGACGGGTCGGTTAGGAGTAGTACTAACAAGAAGTCGCATCTAAAGTAACACGCGGACCCTGCATGGGAAGCGGTTATAACGCGTAGTAGAAGAAGAAGATACAGGTGCTATGAGAGCTCTACTCCAATTATCCAGAATTCATCTCTCTGTCCAGGCCTTCTGAACTATGCAACGCAGCCACTGTAAGACTTTTACACCTCCATACTTGAGTATTTCTGTCGAATATCATGTATTCCTGCTGACTTTCCACATTTCCGGTTTCTGATAGCTTTCTCTACTTCAAGTGTGGATGTGTATTCCTGACTGTGTGCCTGGCATTTTTTTACCACTGTGCTGTCATCACTACTTGTTTCATGTAGCAATTGTTAGAAATAATTACTCCATACTTCAAGAGTTTTCCCCTGTTTTCATGCCACCTTTATCATCTCTAATTTCCTTTTACATCACTCTTTCCTGCATTCGTAAGCCTCTTTAACAACCTCCAGAATATCTTGTCTCCTTCTTGATATTTATTTTCCATGTTCTTACCAAAGTCTTCCCATGACCTTTGTTTAGCTAGTTTTGCACACTGTTTTGCTTTCTTACGTTTGTCTCTGTATTTTTTAAGAGCAGATTTGCGAGGAACATTTGATATGCTTTCTTCTTTTCTTTCACTGTCTCTTTAACTTCCTGTGTCCACCATGGAGTTCTGATTTTTGTATTCTTACAGACAACCTCACCACATTCCGGCTGAATCAATCACTGTTTTCTTCAGGGCTTGCCATTGAATCTCCAAGGTTTGGTTGCTGTTCTTAATCTCTTTAATTTTTTCTTCAATCTTGTTTGCGCATTTTATACCACAGTTCACGTCTGAAAGCTGCTCAACTTTTATTCGCTTTAAAATTTTCCTACATGTTGTTGTTTTCAGTATGATATTCAATTTTATCCTGCCCAAGACTAAATGGTGATTACTTCCAAATTCAAATCCTCCATACCCTCTGGTGTCCTGCACCAGGGAAAAACATCACTATCATCAATAACATAATCAATGGGACTTTTTCTATTCCTTGCCTCTTCTCTCCATGTCAATTTGTGCATATTCGTATGTTGGAACATTGTGTTAATAATAACCAGTCCATGTCATGACAGAAATCCAACAGGTATTTGCCATTATTATTTCCTTTGCTCTTTTCTCCAAATTTTCCCAGTACATTTTTGTACTTCTGACAATCATTTCCTACTCTGCTATTTAGATCCAAAACAAGGACAGTAATATGGTAGGAGGTTTAAACAAGATCAAGATCAAGATAAGATAAGGAATCGTGTCGTGGGTGTGCCTTGTTATCAGATGAAGATAAGTGACGTTATTGTTTTGAATGGAAAAGAGAGATATATTAGTTGGTAAGGATTCGTGTCGTGATTTGTATTAGTATTGTATTTATATAATTTCATTAGTATTGTATGATTTCTGTCAAATGTATTTTTAATTGGTGATGTGTTCGGTGCATATGTTTGGATTGGAAAACTGCAAAATAATTGAAGGCGTAAAACAAAAAGTGTAAGGAATAATATTTCCCTTGAATAGAACGAAACGATCTATTAAAAATACATTTGGCAGAAATCATACAGCTTTTATGGCTAGATACACTTCGACCGGTTTTGTGCTGTCCAATCGTGTTATTACATAAAACTGAAGATTTCCAGAAGCATTCAGAAGGAATAAAAAGGCATATGAATGGTTGAAGAAGATGCTTAAACAATCACTTTCGCACATGATGTTAAAATGAAAGAAAGAACGTAAGCGAGGAATGGAGAAGATTGAAATGCGTGTGAGTCATTGGACCCATATGAACATTAGTCGCATTTCAATTTCAGTAAGAGTCACATTGTCGGTAAGATTTCTTTGAAGAACAGAGACTCTTCGTAAATCCTCAATTGTCTTTATGCATGTTCGGAAAGCAAGAAGGAATAAAAGGTAGAAGTGTAAATATTTATGTATATGCATAATAGAAAATCATTCTGAAATAAAAGAAAGAAACCGAAAAAAAAATATGTATCCATGGATAGCTACACTTCGATGTCGTTGTACCCAAGTCTTTTTATTGAAAATTGATGACTCGCGTACCAGAAAGATGGAATTAAAAACCAGTTGAATTATTTGAGAAATGAATGAAAATAATAAAAACAAAACTAGAGGATTACATTTTTGAGACTACAAAGTAGAACACGTTAGAAAGAGCAATAACAGAATGTTAAAAACATCCATATTTGGAGTTATCTGAATAGTAATAACGATGTAATTGAGTAGATACGCGATCACATTGAAAGAATGCAGCTAAAAATACAAATGGTTCTTTATAAACAAGTTAATGAATTGTTTATAAACAATTTACTCAATTCCTTTTCATGTGTGGATGCATGTTGAATCGCCGAAGCCTTGCAGTTTTCAGAGGTTTATATTTTTACCTAATATGGTGATATACTCAGTAATTGAAACGATTTCAGATGAAATAAGACGTGCGATGAAATATTCTGAACGAACAGAAAAGACACCGAATAGAAAGACAAAATTAAGACAATACATTTCAAAACAAGGCCCAAAATATTTTGTGAATTTGTTTATGAAATGGACCTACAGCAGTTTTATAGTGTTATTGGAAAGAAATGTTAATGAAGGTAACAACGAGTACTAAAGCAAAACAGAACTTCATATTTATGTACAAGTTCTCGCGAAACGAAAGTAAACTTGACGTATGAATAGGATTGTGAATATTATTCCATCGTGAACTGAAGGACAAGAAACATTTCGTGCTCCTAAACTCCACTGGACATAGTAAGTTTCGAAAAAAAGACTCAAAACTGTGTGTTTCAGGAGCCTCCGTAGCTCAGTCGATACAGACGAAGCCCTTTGGTCGGAAAGACTGGGTTCGATTCTCGTCAGTGACCTGAGGAACCATTTTCTGGTCTTTTTCGACGAAAGGAGAGTTCAACGGTCTCATACGGAAGTAGAGGGATTTTCACGAAGCGTCTGCATTAATTCTTCGTCTGCCACTAATTAGGGGGACTCAACCCCTGCTAAGGGAAGGGTGGGAAGGATATAATAGGATAGGATACTGTGTTTTAAAACATAGAGAGAAAAAATAAGACAATCCTTTTCTACACAAAAGAGCAATAAGACAAGATCCTTTGGAAAAAAGACTGCCATCGCCAGAATCTTATAAAATACTTAAATAAGTATCTAAAAAATAAAGAAAGAAATTGAAATGATATTTATCTCATATTCTTCCCAAAATGCTTTATTCCGGATGTTCATCTATTTGGCGTAAATATTTCCTTGATTATTTCTCTGAAACATCACCATAAAGAGTAATATGCACATAATTTACATAAATTTATATTATGAAATAAATTATAGAAGAATTGATTATTTATTGGGAAAATTGATAAATTTATTCTCATATATATAAAAAAAGGCCACGTTTTTAAATAAACGGGAAGCAGTATAAATATTCAAAAGAGAATTTGCTTTGAGATTCTCACTACAGGATTTAATTGGAATCAACACTCTGGAGCCGTCTTTCTAGACATCTCAAAGGCCTTCGATAAGATCTGGCACCAAGGCTCCTCTACAATCTTATCATCTCTAACCTTCCACTAAACATGATACACCTCATCAAATCATACCTCTCCAACAGGAGGATGCAAGTCAAAATCAATGAAACAGTCTCAACCCAACGGAAAATCCTCGCTGGAGCTCCTGAAGGATCACTGCTAGCCCCGATCCTATTCAACATCTATATGGAAGACATCCCTCAAAATCCTCTCACATCCAACATCGCCCTTTATGCTGATGACATGGCTATTCTAGCCAGATCTCGTCAACCACATCTCGTTACCAAAAAACCACAAGATACCATACTGAACCTAGAAAAATGGTTTAAAGACTGGCGACTACAATTAACCCCTCAGAAAAGCAAAACGATACTCTTCACAAGAAGACGAGCATCCCCCAAAGGAGACATCACCCTGTTCAACTCCAAATTTCCCTGGAAAACTGAAGCAAAGTACCTAGCAATAATTCTGAATAAGCGATTATGCTTCAACAGCCATATCAAGAGCACATACACCAAAGCTTAAAAAGTTATCGCCCAGCTATTCCCCTTGATCCACAAACACAGCAAACTATGTTCAAGAAACAAAATTCTACTCTACAAGACAGTGATCCGTCCCACAGTTATATACGCCTCCCCAGCCTGGAGACATACTTCCAAGACAAAGATCCTCAAGCTACAAAGATTACAGAACAAGTGCTTGCGAATGATACTGGACGCCTCGTGGTTTATCAGTAACGCCCAGATCCACCGGGACATAAATATCACCTACATCTCTGCACTACTACGCTCCCTAGCAGAAAAATTCTTTATGAAGATATCTAAGCATCCAAACTAACTAATACAGCAAGCCGGAAACTATGACGGAAATGACCACTGGAAACATAAAAGACCGAAAGCCATACTAACACTCAACGACGAATAACCACTTCTTCCCACTCAGGGCGAGCTAAAATAGCTCACAAATCTCCCTCATCACTGCTTCCGAAACAGATTGCAGGGAATATGAAAAGCGTCAAGCTCTACCCTCTGCACCATATATGTCCTGCGTCCTGCGTCCTGCTTTGAGATTTCTTTTTGAGGATTGGAAGTTACCCTGGGAGGGTAATCGATGGCAATGTTGTAGCCAATGTAGTCCTAACTGAGGCTCCTGCCATGATCAGAGCTTTATTAGCTCAATAGCACCTCATCCCTACACGTTTCTCTACAGATAACGGGGAAGATGAAAAGCATTCTTGCTTTGCCCCTTTAAGCCAGTCCTTATAAGACTTTGAGATTTCTAATATCAAAATAGAATTACTAAGAATTAATAACAACGTTGCCTCGAAATTCATATTTTTATAATGGAAGTATTAATCCGATTGTACGTGTTTAATATTGGAACCAGTGCTCATTATAAACGTTAGCACTCATACGCGAGTCTGATGCGCTTCTATCCTTGTTACTGTATACTGAAGGCGAATACGATTCTAAAGAGATAATTCTTTAAGAAATAAGAAAACTAATTAACTTAATGAATATGTTCTTATCAATATTCACTTGAAAGAAGAAAATAATGCTTTATTTTATAAATTAGGTGCAATCAAAACTCTTATTTAAAAGCATTATTTTTCAACACTAGTTCACAAACCCGAGATCTCGACTGGCAATATGCCGATAAGGGTCATTTCATTTGAAAGGGAAAAAGGAATAAAGCGATGTACGAATTCGTTATCAACACGCGAAATCACGTTCTTTATACGTGACTTTTCCAACTGTTGTACAAGCAAAATAGCCACCAATTTAAAAACGAGAATTTTCTTAAAAGAAAAGCTAATTTACCGACGTATAATAATAAACACTCATCCCACGAAACGATTGATTACCTTGCTGTCGTAGTGGATTCGCATTCTTTTGACATGCGCAGAAGTGTCGACTGATCTCGCATCTGTGATCGCATAGTACAGGAAATAGGATATATTACTGGCAGTTATAAATCACAGAAAGATACAAGAAATATACATAACACAGTTGTAGTGTTATGTATATGTGGTAATACAGTACCACTATAATACCTTTCTTACAATTACTAAATTAATGTTATTGTCAATATATGAATCATAATCGCGAATACAGGAAACTGAACAATTAAATGTTATCCTCCAATGTTCAATAAAGCATGTATCCCGAGTCATTTCATTATCATTTAAGAGACACAAAATAGCTTAAAAATAACTGTACCTGAGATGTCAGTTGTAAAAGTGTTCTTAGCTGTAGACGTGCATCAAACTACTTTGTAAACACGAATGGTCGCTGTGATGGTGAAGGCGTTTCCGAAATGGCAATAATGGAACTCGCATTAATTGTTTGCAAACCGAATAACAAGCTTAGTGTTGAGCTTTCTGCTGTTGATTGTTAAAGTGAATTTCAGAATCTCTTACAAACTGTTTTCATAAAACAACAATAATATTCAATAATCAAGCATTTTATTAGTTTTGTTAGTGTGATTTTATTGCTGAATTATACTCCGAAAAATAGCGTTAATTATAAGGTTATCAAATCAAATTATTCAATAATGGATATCATCGCTATCGATGTACAGCTGTCTCATGAATTACAGTCTGATCTGTACCGATTATAGTAAAGCGTTAATGGTCAATAATATAAAAGTAACCTATGGAAACTACTTATACATTATGGACTCCCATAAAAATAATAAGAATAATTTTAAAACATTTATGAAGAATTTTAAAAGTAATATATGGAAAGACCCTCTCAGAACCATTTAAAACAAAGACAGGATATGGAAAGGTTGTATCTTCTATCCTACCATGTTTTTAATTATCATTATCATAGACTGAATGATGAGAAAACTATCTCCTGGAAATACAGGATTACAATGGTTACTTCAAAGCCAACTCCACGATCTAGATTTTGCAGATGATATCTGCTTACTTTCACAGAAGCACCGACATATAGAACAAAAAACAACAACACTTGTAGAAACAGCCAAAAACGTTGGTCTTAGGATAAATAAAAATAGAACAATGTCGATGAAAATAAATGCAAAGCAAAATAAACAAATGACAACAGAAGAAACGCCGCTTAAAGAAGTAGAACAGTTTATATACCTTGGTTCATTAGTATCAATAAAAAGAGAAACTGCTGTAGATATATGTAGAAGGAAACAGCTGGCTTAATCAACTTTCAACCAACTTCGAAATATTTGGAAAAACAAGAATTTGTCTATAAAAAATAAAGTGAGAAGATTTAACTAAAATGTAAATGCAATACTAATGTATGGATGAGAAACGTGGATGTTAAACAAAAAGATAGTTAACAGTGCCCTGGTCTTCCTAAACAAATGTTTAAAAATGATACTGGGAATATATTGGCCAAAACAAATATCAAACGAAGAGCTATGGCAGAGAACAAGACAGAAACCCATGTTGCAACAGATATGCGAAAGGAAATGGACCATATGTTGAGGAAAGAGGTATTTTCTTTAGACTTTTATCATGTGGGTTCCCTACAGGATAAAAGAAGAAGGGAGGAAGGCTAAGAGAAACACGGAAAAGAACAATACTGAAAGAAATAGCAAATATTAATAAAAACTGGAACCAAATAAAAGCAGAAGCAAAAAGCACAGAGTCTTGTGGAAAATGTGGTGGAGACGTCTGCTCACAGGTGGAGTGAAGACGATTAACGAATATGACACGTTATCAATTGCTTTTTGCAAAAAATCCCCCCCCTACACACAAAAATTACCGTGTGTATATTTCAGACACCTAACTCGTGCATATAGCTGGACTACCACCAAATGCACTTCAAAAAAACCAACGTCATTAACACTTTCTTCCTATATACAGGATGTTTACATTATACATCCCTGGTTTCAAAGACCACAAAAAATCCAAATGCAGAAATATACATGGTTTGGTTTGTTCAAACATTCCACAGACTCCACTAGTTTCCTACGGAATTTTTGTTACAAAAACTTGGTGTGTTCTTCTCATTTGCACAATTTTGAAATCATTGTCCATACACGTTAGTAATAGTAACACATTGAGACTAGGAAGGTCCAAAGGGGACACCCTGTATTATTATACTATTTGTCATTATCCCTGCACTTCTAGCCAGCTTCGCAAGGTCAAATCGAACGGACGATTTAGTCTCAATCTTTCGTACTCACATTTTTCTGCTGCATGATATCTAAAACTGATTGCAAATTCTTGGCCACCCGATTAACGTGGTCTCACGGGATATTTTGTCAACCATCATTATCATCTCTTTCACGGTTTTCTCCTCTCTTCATCATAATCACACTCGTTATTCTTCTACCACAGCCACACTTCTAAATATTTACTACGCATGCCCAGAATAAATGCCCAGAACAGAACGTAAGTTCAAAAAAAAATTTTATCTCCTTAACTTATACCAACCTCGCCAGAAAAAAATAGCCGTTTGGCTTTTCATCTTAGAACGTAGGTTCCCTTCCAATCAGACTGGCGTCATTTACACTGTCACATCGTGTATTCTCTCACATTGTTCTGTCGCTTTTTTGTCTTTTCCCTACTAGCTCTCTCTCTCTCTCTCTTTCTCATTTCATTGACCAGCTTTATCTGCCTCTCTCTCTCTCCCATCCTGCTTCTATTGAATCAGTCAAACTAATCTCAAAGTTTCTCTATTTTCCACGTAATTCCCTATTATAAAATACCCTATCCTGTCAAAAGCCAGTTATTCGTTAACTATGTCACATTGAAACACGCTGATGAAATTCAGGAGACAATCTGCAAACAAATTCATAACAATTAAGATCAACAGTACTGTTAAGACACAAAGTTGTGGATAATAGTGGGCGATTTAATTGTGACGTTCAACACTGCAAAATAGGATCACCATATATATACGCGGAAGTACAACCCAAAAGTCGTACTTTTGACCAGCAGCTATTTTGCCCATTTTAAAAAAAAGTTTAATTAATAGAAATCTGCTGAGTATGCAAGCATTTCTAGGTTAAAAATTTTGGCAAAAAATCGCTAAACAAACTCTTCGAAAGAGGATTAAAATTTGAATAAACTGGTGGCAAATTCTAATACCTAATTGTAGCAGAAATCACGATTAGATATTAGAATGTGTATATGACGCGTTAACTTAGCTGATAGTTGTTTTATCAACTTTTGCAATGATCTCTGTCTGGCAAATTGCTGTTTGCAAGTCAGACATCATTTCGGAAATGCTTCACAAGATGGTATATGGGGCATTATACTCTATATATTTTGGTGATGAATATATCTGAATATATCCACTATACATATCCACTATATATGCACACTATATATTTTGGTGATAAATATATCTGAATTGCCCAAGAAGACTTGAGGTGAGGCGGGGGGAATAACTGAGCATGTGAAAACGCATGAAGATAGCTATGTCTAGATTGGGAATCGGTGGTTGGAGAGGTGTGGGTAGGAGGCAACCATGAGGTAATATTCATATACCACACTGGAGCTAGTAATCAACAAAATTCACGAAACCTTGAATTTCAGATGGAAACTAATTCGAGTTTTCAGGAATTCATATATAAACGAAGAGAGCAGGTTTTTTTTTTCCTCTCGGAAACTTGGGTTTTTTTTTGTTCCTGTTAAACAAGTGAGATGGTATTTCTAATGCGTTCCTTCATTTTGCATAAGACCAAATCACTCTGTTACGTCGAAATTGGTTTCGAAAAGTAATAAATTTCTGACGAAGTAATTGTTTGTGAGTGTTTTTTTTTTTTAAATTTATTTGTAATTTATTATATATATATATATATATTTTCAATTAACTTGGACGAGAGTGAGTTATTGGAGAAATGATTTTCAAAAAGAAATATCAAAAATTGTTCAATTACATTCATTGAGCGGCCTGTGCAGCTCATCGGAAGTGGCACTTTCATTCTCTACGCTAGGTTCCTCGAAGATAGATCGACCGGATAACCCACATTATTTGAGACAGTAATATATGCTGTTAGAGTTAGGTACCAAGATATGGCAGCACTTGTTTGCCGGTCTCTTGTTTGCCGGTGTCAGGTTTTTTTTCCTACGGAAACACGGGATTTTTTGTTCCTGAAAAACAAGAGTTGGTCCTTCCCAAAGTACTTGTTGTGTCGAAATTGGTTTCGAAAATTAATAAATTTCGAACGTAGGGTTGTGAATGTATTTTTTAAAATTTATTTGTCATTTATTATACAGTCTTTCAATTTAATTTGAAGAGAGTGCGGTAATTGAGAAAAGATTTTCAAAAACAAATATCAAACATTGCTCGAGAAGACTAATTGAATTGAAGCAGAATCTGTTTGGGAAGCACGTAGATACTGTCACTAGAAGGTATGGATATTTATATATAAATAACTGCTGATTAATAATATCCATGATCAAGAATGGAAACTTTTCCGTGCTAGTCTATATATATATATATATATATATATATATATATATATATATATATATATATATATATATATATATATATATATATATATATATATATATATATATATATATATATATATATATATATATATCTGTTTATCATACACGGAATGGACAATGTTTGATAACAAGAAATGACATATCGAAGTGTATATATATATCACACCATCATAATTATCATCAAATTTCTGACATATACCCTCAAGGGGTGTATAGGATATGATAGTACTACATGAAAAATTTACATAATTACTAACTTCCTATCTACAATTTTCCTCAAAATCACTCTGTTAAATATCAAGTCTCCAATATAATCAGGTCTTATATTTCGGTCTTCTAAGGCACTTTGTACCGTATCAATCCACCTATATTTTGGTCTTCTTCTGGGTTGTTTTCCTCCCAACCTGGCAGAGAACACTTGTTTTGCTAATCTTTCCTCGCCCATTCTGTATAAGTGACCATACCACCTGAGATTAGCTCTATTAACGCATTCCTGGATGCTGACACTGTCAAGTCTTTCCTAGTATCCTCGTTTTTAATATGATATTGCCATTGATACCATCTGTTCACGCCCCTAATGTTTCTCAGGGCTCTCATATCTGGATTCTCTAGTATTTCGTCAAGAGTTTTCCTTCTAACCCACCTCTCAGATGGATAAGTTAAAATTGGCTTAAATACTGTCTCGTATACTGCTAATTTAGTGTTTTGGCCAATTACTCTCTTATTCCATGTAAATTTATTCAGTTGACTTCCTACCATACCAGCTTTGTTGGTTTTCAGTTGTCAATTTCCATATTTAATTTACCATCTTCACTAAAAATCGTGCCTAAGTAGCTGAAATGTTTTACTTGTTCTGTAGGTTCTCCATTCACAATGCAGTTGATATTTTCAATATTTCTGCCTATTTTCATTGCCTTTGTCATTTTAATGCTGATCTTCATACCATATCTATTACAACAGTTATTCACTTTAGTCAGGGAATCGAAGATTTGTAGCGAATTTATTTAGACGAACTGCATCATCCGCATAAAGCAAAGAGGTGAAATCAATAACTCCAATTTTGATATCATGCTTAATTCCAATTTCCTGCATAATGTGATCCATATAGATAATGAATAACAGAGGGGATAATGTAAATCCTTGCCTCACACCAGATTTAACATTAAACCATCTTCCTGTATTTCCTCCAATTCTAACTGCTGACTTACAACTAAAATAAAGACTAAGTGTTGCTTGATATATTGCCCCATTGAGAGCATTATATCAGCCATTGACACCACATGAATGTAGCGTTTCGAAAATAACATCTCTCTTGGCGCCTTGTCATATCCTTTTCCAGATCTACGAAACTGAAATACAGATCTTTGTTATATTCCCATGATTTCTCAACAATATTCGTTAAGTGAAGATCTGATCCTGACAGCCTCTATTTGGGCTGAATTTAGTTTGTTCTTCACCAAGTTTTTCTTCCAAAATTATTCTCGACCACCATTTCTGCGGTATACTTGCATGAATCTTACCAGGAACACTCAGTAGGGAAACACTTCTGTACTTCTGACACTGAATTTTATTTCCCTTTTATATACAGTTACTATGAGAGCTCGGCTCCAATTATCCATAATTCATCTCTCTGTCCAGGCCTTCTGAACTATGCAGCGCAGCCACTGTAAGACTTTTACACCTCCATACTTGAGCATTTCTGTCGAGTATCATCTACTCCTGCTGACTTTCCACATTTCCGGCTTTTGATGGCTTTCTCAACTTCAAGTATGGATGTGTATTCCTGACTGCGTGCCTGGCATTTTTTTACTAATGTGCTGTCATCACCTACTTGTTTCATGTAGCAATTATTCGAAATAATTACTCTATACTTAAAGAGTTTTCTCCTCTTTTCATGCCACCTTTATCATCTCTAATTCCTTTTACATCACTCTTTCCTCCATTCCTAAGCCTCTTCAACAACCTTTAGAATATCTTGTCTCCTTCTTGATATTTATTTTCCATGTTCTTACCAAAGTCTTCCCATGACTTTTGTTTAGCTAGTTTTACACACTGTTTAGCTTTCTTACGTTTCTCTCTGTATTTTCTAAGAGCAGATTTGCGAGGAACATTTGATATGCTTTCTTCTTTTCTTTCACTGCCTCTTTAACTTCCTGTGTCCACCATGGAGAACTAATTTTTGTATCCTTATAGACAACCTCACAACATGTCTCTCTGGCTGAATCAATCAATATTTTCTTCAGGGCTTGCCATTGAATCTCCAAGGTTTGGTTGCTGTTCTTAAACTCTTTAATTTTTTTCTTCAATCATGTTTGTGTATTTTAGACTGCAGTTCACGCCTGAAAGCTGCTCATCTTTTATTCGGTTTAAAATTTTCCTACATGTTCTTGTTTTCAGTATGATATTCAATTTTATCCTGCTCAAGGCTAAATGGGGATTACTTCCAATTTAAAATCCTCCGTACCCTCTGGTGTCTTGCACCAGGGAAAAACATCACTATCATCAATAACGTAATCAATGGGACTTTTCCTATTCCTTGCCTCTTCTCTCCATGTGAATTTGTGCACATTTTTATGTTGGAACATGGTGTTAGTGATAACCAGTCCATGTCCTGAGCAGAAATCCAACAGATATTTACCATTATTATTTCCTTTTCTCTTTTTGCCAAATTTTTCCAATATATTTTTGTACGTCTGACAATCATTTCCATCATTTTCTACTCTGCTATTTAGATCCAAAACAAGGACTGTAGTATGGTAGGAGCTTTAACACTTTCATTGCCAAGCTGAAAATTGGAATTTCGTGTGGTGGCCAAATTTTTTTTATTTTTTTATTTAGTTAGCGACGTCCACGCCATAACGCGTGATCGAACGTTTGGTGAGAACTCGCATTGCGTGATATCGCGTGATTGGCAATGAACATGTTAAACAAGATTAAGATCAAGATAAGATAAGGAATAGTGTCGTGGGTGTGCCTTGTTATCAGATGTAGATAAGTGACGTCATTTTTTAGTTGTAAATAAGTGACGTTATTGTTTTGAATGGAAAAGGGAGATATATTAGTGGATAAGGATTCGTGTCGTGATTGGTGGGATACTATGAACAAAATAGGGGTGCGGTGAATGGGGGAAGCGACATCAATGTCTTGAATGTGTATTGTTATGAGTTGTAGATAAGTAAATAGTTTGCGTATGGCATTATGGGTGATGGATAGTGATAAGATAAAGTTTGGAATTTCGCTGCCCCCCCCCCCCTTGTGTCAAGGACATCATGTAGTGTGTTATGTTCGCGTAAAGCATTGTGAGTGATTTTGGAGATAAGGAGTCGTGACGTTATGTGCTTGGAAATTTCTGGACAACATATGTCTCTCTGTGATATCACATGGTGTTTTGGTTTGCCTATGGAATTGAGGGCGATGTTTTTGAGATATCTTTCAATTTTCCCAGGGTGACACACATCCGTCATTGTCGTCATGTTTAGCCTTTGGTTGTCTATAGATAGTTGTACTAATTTTCTAATACATTTTGGGGTATTTCTTTCCTGTTAAAGAGTGGGAATTTGTAGGGTAGATTCGTGATGGTGGCAGTGATTAGACGTTTCTGAATAATTTAATTATATGCTGGTGTCCCTCAAACACACACTTTTTTTTCCATAGCTCATACATATTTTATTCTTTATTCATATTGGAATTCATATTTTATTGATAATTCATCCGAATATTTTGATTTGTCTAAATTTAAGATCTTAAAGTTCAATAAATAAATAAATTGTGTGTGAATTCACTGTGATTTTAAAAGTGATCTTACTTAGATATGCATAGCACATCAACGAAACCGTTTGTTCATTTAAGTTTACACATTTTATTTCACAGATTTTTTTTTACAATGCAATATGCAGAAATAGGAATTTACAGATATCACCAATGCATGTGGTGTTTTTCTTGTCGTAACATTTCTTTGATGAGACATGGGCGATTGGGTGATTTTGATACTGCTTCCCATATGAGAATAGACAGTTCAAAATACATAAGTATAAATAGTACTGCTATCATAAGAAACATCTGACACCTTTGCGATGGTTCTTGATTTTGACCTGCAAAGAAAAAAAACTTATTGTTAGTGATGGAAAAGTTAGCAGGTTACTATAATCCTAATACAGTAGTTAGCTTTGAAAGTATCAAAGCTTTAAGACGGAAACATACAAATTTGCCGCATGAAACTATGAAAAGCTGGTTAGCAACACAGCCTACTTATGCGAGACATAAACCCATTAGAAGAAAGTTTAAACGCAATCAAATCAAAGTCGCGACACTTTTACACTTTTCAATGTGATTTGGCAGATATATCATCCCATGCAAAAGAGAACGGGGGAGTGTGTTTCCTTCTTGTATGCATTGATTATTTTTCCCGATTTGTGTGGGTTCGAACACTGAAGAAGAAATCAGTAGACGCTGTAGTTAATGCTTTCGAGTCTATTTTTAAAGAAGTGCCATGTTACATAAACACTGATCAAAGAAAAGAGTTTTGCAACAAGAAAGTTCATGCATTGTTATAGAACCATAATATTCATTTCTACACGACCAGGAGCGAAATGAAAGCACCCATTGCAGAAAGAATTATCAGAACATTGAAAACAAAGATCTACAAATGGATGACGTATACTAAAAGTAAAAGTTATACGAACGTTTTGCCAACCCTTGTACGTACTTATAACCTCACACCACACTGCACTGTCGGTATGGCTCCTTCGGAAGTTAACCTTCACAACGAGGATTGTGTTTGGAAATATTTGTACGGAACCCAAGAGGAGACTACCAAACCAAAATTTCAAGAAGGTCATAGTGTGGTTTCAAATGATGATACCCACAAATTTAGAAAAGGGTTTTGGGGTAACTGGACACGAGAATTGTTCACTATTGCTCAGGTAATTAATAGAAACCCAGTAGTATATAGAGTTCGCAGTCGCGACGGAGGGATAGTGGAGGGAACTTTCTATGAACATCAACTGCAAAAGGCTGATATACCCACCGGAAGACGTGTATCTAATCGAACAAGTACTTAAGCAACGCAAACAGAAAGGAAAGCTTCAGTGTCTTGTTAAGTGGCTCGGTTATCCATCATCGTATAATTCTTGAGTTCGTAGCGATGTTTTACTTAACCCTTCCCAGTAACGCCAGTATGAAAATGTTTCCTACTAACACGCAAACGAAATTTCAAGTGGAATTACCACACAAGATCAGACGAAAAGGTAAATGGGAAGTTGCTCTTGCCGAAATTCATCTTCCGGGAGAATTTAATAACATCGATTCCGGTTACGATGAGTTTCACATGATACGTGGAGTTGTAGGAGGAGGAGTCAACACTATCGACAACAACAACATCATAGGAAATAATGTTTTCGAAAAAGTCTAAAGAAGGATTTTACAAAGTGTACAAGATTTCCCAAGGCAGTTACAATTCACCCTCTGAACTTCTTCATGCAGTGTTTGATGTGAGTTCTGTGCTGGGAAAAAGAACCCAAACAACACTTTCTCTGACACTCCCAAAAGATTACAACCTGTTGTTTCCCAAGGAAGCATCGGGTTTGGGTCTTCTACTGGGTTTTAATCGGATTGGTGTTAAACTGAAAGGTACAATCACTGGGAAATATAAAGTTGATATAAAGAGGGATGTAGCGGCATATTTTGTTTATTCTGATTTAATCCAAGAACAGATAGTTGGTGATACATGTACACCATTGTTACGAGTTGTTCAGTGCAGCAGCAAGTGTTCCTTCGTTTTTACTCACCCTGATTATTATCCATTACGAAAACAAACATTTCAGTCAATTAGCATTGAAATACGTTCGGACAGCTGAGGGTTGTTCCACTTTCGTGGCTGCAAGACAATAGTTAAATTACACTTCCGACAAGTGAAGGATGACTGATTATCTCAGATATTACACATTACAGGCAGGTGGGGCTCAATTGTTTACGGGGCCCCCAATACAGCGTGGGTACGAATTAGGTAGCAATTTATTAGGTAGGTAGCAATTAAGATAAACTAGTGAACGTGGCATCAGACACATATCCTTATAGGGCTTATATTGAAAACCTACTAAAGTATGATATAGATGCTAAAAACAGTCAACTGCCAAATGAGCTATTTATTAAAGATGATGTGGCTGATGTTAGTGATATGTTTACCAAAAGTGTATGTGGAATGCGTAGAAGACAAGCTCAAATTAACCAATCGAAAAGTGTCGAGATGCTTGGGCCAATACATGCTGACATCATGCATCAAGGCCGGTACTTGATCAACAACGTTTCTGTTCGTGTTCGTATGTTCGCAGTTCTCCCGAATTTTGTTTACTGACTGCAAATGCTTATTCTAAGGCTAAAGTGCAAATTGAAGAGGTTACACGTTTAGTCCGCAAAGACAAAATAAACCCAAAGATTCAACTGGCTCACCTGTCTGTGTTAGACAAGTCAAACATGGTATATCGCATCAATCGAGTGCAAGTGTCTTATTTTTGGATTTCCAAGGGTATGTCAGATGCCACACGAGACTATCTATCAAATACCATCTAGATTAATTATTGGACTAGTCGCTAGTGATGGATTTAATGGCACTTTCAAGAGAAATCTATTTAATTTTCATCATTTCAATCTGAATTTTCTTGTGGTGACAGCTGACGGTATTCAGTATCCCTCGCAACTTTTGACTCCGAACTTCAAAGAAAGGTATTACAGCAGATGTTACATGTCACTGTTCACATCACTAGGCAAATGGAACAGAGACTGCTGTAATGACATTTCTTATGAGGAATACATAAATGGAAATGTTCTCTATGGATTTTGACTTATCGCCAGATCAAAATGCCATTGCCCCCCCCCCCCCCCCCCATGTCAGTCTGTTAAGAAAAGCAAGTGTGCGCCTCGAAGTTAAATTTGTTAGACTTCTTCCTAAAAACATCACAGTGGTTCTTTATGCAGAATTTGAGTGTACGTTATCCGTAACAAAGGATCGTTCTGTGTTACTGGACTATGAACACTGAACGATTAGTAAGCATACTAGAGTTAGACGAAGATTAAATTCTGTAAATATCTCTTCGGTATTTGATACATTAAAAAGTATCTTTTATAATCACGTATTATTATTTTAAATGGGCTTATTATTGCATTTAACGAATTCAGTCTGTTTATTGACCCTTTGTTACAAAACGTACAAAAAAAAAACTTATTTATTATTAAGTTTTAAAAAAAACTTATTATTAAATGAATTGGTGTAATTCATTTTGACATGATGATCTTTAATCTTTTTTCTTTTTTCTCGGTATAAAATGAAGAATTTCCATTTCAATACTGATAACATGAAAGATTTCTGTTTTAATACGCAAGAGAAAAACGGTGTCTTCTTTGATTCTGTTTCATTTAGTTTCTGTATAGCAATTTTACTAAATAATTCTGTTTTTGCTGTTTGTGGAGGTCTAAGTTTTTCGATTCTTTACAAACTGTATTAGAAGTTGTGAATGTATGCGTCTAGAAGAATCTGTTCTCGCACATCTTTTTCGAATCTCGGTCATGAACTGCGCTTCAAATTATGAGCATGATCATTGTTCTCCACTGTGGAATCTGCTTACCTCCTCAGCTTCCTTTGAAGTTGTAACAACGAAATTGGTTACCAAGAAAGATTAATACACTATATAGCATTATGACTAATTTCACCTTACAAGCTTGATTAATATTTTCCATTGCAGAATCTACTTCTTTCCTTAGTTACCTTTGAAGCCGTAACAATGAAATTGGTCACAGTGCTATAGTGCATTACTTTTTCTTTGATCTTTGATCATAGCTTCTTAGACGGTTAGTTCCCTCAGTATTTTGTAGTCCTTCTATGATGATCCACAACTCTCTGCATTTTTTAAACTATTTTTACCGATTTTCTTTCTTTCAGATTTGGTTTTATTCATGTTACACCATTCGGTTTGCATATTACCTCGGCACTCGTATATTTCTTGGTATTTCGTGAATTTCACGTCTCTTAAGCTGCTTTCTTCTATTCATCGTTTGCAGATTGTTCACTTACTTTGAGCGTTTTTTTCCCCTTTCTCTTCTGTTTTCTATTTTGTTGTCAATAGAAAACTGCGAACAGTTTTTCTATGCATATCACATAAAATGGAAAAAAAACTGGAGATGTTTGTGCTGGAAATCGGCGAACTGCAATCAGGAAAATTTATTTTAGTAGACTCCATAAATAAAAATAAAAATAAATGTGTAATAAATTATATGTAAAGCTTAATTTTATATTTAAATTTTATTTCTAATAATTAATTGAAAGAAATATAAAAAAATAAATTCCCGAAAATAAAGGACACCTTTTTTAAAAAATAAAATAGATCCTAGAAAAATTATTTGCTAGAAAAATTACTCTGAGTGGGAGGGTAATGAATGGCAATGCTGTTGCTAATGAAGTTCTAACTGAGGCTCGGCTACTGCTGTTATCCTCCTGCCATGATCAGAGCCTTAATAGCTCAATAACACCTTATCCCTACACTGTCCTCTAGAGATAACGGGGAAGATGAAAAGCATTATTGCTTCGCCCCTTTAAGCCAGTCCTTATAAGGACTATTACTCTGAGTTTCTAGGTTGATAAATTTAGAAATTAATAGAACTCTTTTTCGACATTACTGCAAGTAAATTTATAATGAGTCGGTAGTATTTACTAAAATTGGATTGATGATAAATTCTTAAATATGGTTGAAATCAAATTGCTGTTTATCAGTTGTCTAGTGATGTTTATCAGTTGTCTAGTGATTTAAGTTTTGTTTTCTCTGCTGTCATTTAGGTAATCCTGTGATACTTTGTCTCTTATATTTCACCACTGCTCACTTACGGATTTTCATAATGCGTAATAAGTTTTTTTTTGTTATTTGGATTTTAATATATTTACCTTTGTGTAGTGTCAATAAATCTAGCTTTTCGGATGAATGCTGGCGCTCCTATTTTTTATTTATTTATTTATTTTTATATATTGTCGACTCTATAAAGGCCATAAATGTCAATCCAGTACTCCATTGTGTTTCAGAAGTGACGTTCCTGAAAAAGAAGTCGTAGTATCGAAACTCCCGTCTCACAGTTAAAGGACAAGAATTCTCATGCCAACAACGGGATCTGCATGCGCAGTCTGTTGATTGGAGAGCCGGTCCACTCAGCCAATTCAACAGGCGATTCCTAGTGAGCAATAATTCGAATTTTGCTTTGATATTTTAACTATCTAATTTATGCTACCTTGCTGCGTATATCTGTCTTACTTAACGAACGTGTATTATATTTATAAACTTTCTTTAGTCTTTATGCAACGTGATAAACTTACAGTTTAAATTATGCGAGATGTCCTTCAGCACTTTGCATTAGTTTCTTCTATTCATACATTCAACTTATTTACTATTAGTATAATTCCTTCAAAAGGAATTTACTATCAACCTACATTTAATATTCCCAATTTAAAAAAAAATTAGCAAACTTCATCAAATAAACTGATATTTTGATTTAAACTTTTCCTTAATACTTAAAAAAAAACTGTCATAAGTAGTAGGGGAGGCTCTTCTGACCAGATCAAGATCAAGATAAGATAAGGAAAGTGGGCGTGTCTTCCTGACGTCATTGTGAGTGACGTCATGATTTTGGAATTTCCATGTGGGCAAGTGTATGAATGGCTTCAGTTCTTGTGTTTTGGTTCGCGTATGGGATTATGGGGGATTTTTTTGGTTCGCCTATGGAATTATGGGTGATGATAGAGATAAGGATTCGTGTTGTGATTGGTGGGACAGTTTAAACCAAATGCTTCCGGTGTGGGTGGCTTCCTGCACCCCCCCCCCCCCCCACCCCCCCCCCCCCCCACCCCCCCCCCCCCCCACCCCCCCCCCCCCCCACCCCCCCCCCCCCCCACCCCCCCCCCCCCCCACCCCCCCCCCCCCCCACCCCCCCCCCCCCCCACCCCCCCCCCCCCCCACCCCCCCCCCCCCCCACCCCCCCCCCCCCCCACCCCCCCCCCCCCCCACCCCCCCCCCCCCCCACCCCCCCCCCCCCCCACCCCCCCCCCCCCCCACCCCCCCCCCCCCCCACCCCCCCCCCCCCCCACCCCCCCCCCCCCCCACCCCCCCCCCCCCCCACCCCCCCCCCCCCCCACCCCCCCCCCCCCCCACCCCCCCCCCCCCCCACCCCCCCCCCCCCCCACCCCCCCCCCCCCCCACCCCCCCCCCCCCCCACCCCCCCCCCCCCCCACCCCCCCCCCCCCCCACCCCCCCCCCCCCCCACCCCCCCCCCCCCCCACCCCCCCCCCCCCCCACCCCCCCCCCCCCCCACCATTCTTGTAAACGTTTCAAATAGCGAATCTGAATCACATTCGCTATTTGAAACTTTTATTCATCCCATAATAATTTTATTTGAATTATTATGGGATGAATAAAATTCTTCCCACCATAACTGCTGTATTGAATAATAATTGATGTCGCATATTACTACTAGCAACAATAATAATAATGGAGCTTGCGTAGGCTGGGCTTTTCCTCCAGGAAACAGGCAAATAAGTGCCATGAATAGACATGAAACAGTTATCGGACAAGAAAGACAATAAGAAACCATGTTGTTCTATAATTATTCGCTATTAAAGTAGCATTGCTTTCTCACTCTGCATGGTTCAGTTTTTGTTCTAAAAGGATCCCTTTTATTATAACATTTTCAAAAAGTTAAAATTTTCGGTGAATTGTTTTTCTATGAATTTCATTTTCTGCGATTTGTCGTTCGTGAATTGTTCATTCGATTAATTGCCTTTTCGATGAACTCTCCGGATACCAATACGAGCGGTCATCACTTACGCATCTCCCGCATGGAGCCACACCCCAAATACAAATATTCTAAAACTACAGAGATTACAGAATAAGTGCCTGAGAATGATCCCAGATGCCCCTTGATTTATTAGAAACTCCCAGATCCATAGAGAAGTCAACATCCCTTATATCTCTTCCCTTCTCATAGATCTAGCTGAGAAGTTCTTTATCAAGACAAGCAATCACCCTAATCAGTTGATTAAGGAAGCTTCGGAATATAATGAAGCGGAAAGCTACAAATATAAAAGGCCTAAGTCTATCTTAAGTTCAGCTGAACATAGCTAATTTCACTGCCCTCAATCGGCGAGCATATAGCTCATAAATACTCCATTCAAAGTTCTTTCATTGCAGACAAAGGGGAATATGAAAAGCAATTTTACTTCACCCATCTAGTCAGAAATGTTATTCGTCGTTGTCCTTTCAATTATCAGGTGAATAATCATTCAATAATTGTATATTGATTTAACTTAGTATAGGAAGTATACATACATTCATTATTGATTGTTCTGCTGGTTAGTGCCCAACTAAATGAAAAGCTGCTCTTTATGGACATCAAAATCAGTTGAAAGCAACCATTTCAACGAAATATAGTTTGGAGGATCGCCTACCACCGACTATGAAATCGTTCTGCCTCCTCAGATCATGCAATCCCTATAATGATGTTCATCACAGAATTGAAATGGCGAAGAACCACGTCTATCGTTGTTCACTAGTGCAGAGGTTGCTTGAGATGTTTCGGGTCTTAATATTATATTTTTCGGAAGTGGTTCTACCAAAGTTCCCCGGCCAATCTTTTTTTTTTTTACATCCGTTAATTTAAAATATAACAAATAAATTAGAAAAATTATCTACAATTTTTTATTTATTTTAGTTCAGTTTTAAAACAATTTTTGTGCATAAAACACAAGATGCGTCTTGAACGAAAGCAGGTATTGTATACCAGTAACAGGAAACTGAAATATCAAGTGATTTGTATTATTGAATTAATTTCTGAATTGCTAAATAAAATTTCTTTGTAGAAGCTGAGATAACATTTTCCATGATCTGGAGAGGTAGAGGGATTTTCATTTTGTGTAGACACTAAAATGGTATCGATATTCTGACACTGTTAATGTGCATCGCGATTTCAATATCGCGCAGAAAAAAGTAGGGCGAGTTGGTGGAGACCGAGTGATTAGCCTATTCACAATACAACATTTGCTACAGAAAAGCAACCTTCACCTGTTAGTTGACATGTTGAACAATTTTTCAGAAAATAAACCCGTCATTCTACAATAATCTCATTTTGTACTTTATAGTAAACTCGTAATGCAACTAAACAGAGAAATATGAGTGTAGTTTATCGAATTTATAGGGATAATCAAGCACACTAACTCACTAATGTCAACAATTACATGATGCTTCATATGTGAACGTCAACAACCAGTCTTTCTTGTCGCCATCATCATTTCTGAATGCGTATACAATATATTGGATTCAGACATCGTTGCTTCCCTGCAGTTTGAACAAAGGTAGCATTCTGATTCTGCTCTCCACCACAAAGGTCCGTGTCAAAGCCATCAGCAAATTTTGCCATTCTTCTGCAATAAAAAATTATCTTAATATTATACATAATAGTGTATACTATATTTTATAAAAATAGATAACAACTATATATTCAGAAGACATGAAAATAATATTTCGCATACAAATTTTAATACACCTTATAATTTATACAATATCATTTATTATTAAATTTTCAGTTTCATTCTATCGAAAAACCAGGTATGTGTAGAAGTGATAAATAGTCCTTTTTAGGACTTCCAGGGTAGCGGATTGCAATGCTGTAGCCAATGAAATTTTAACTGAGGCTCGGTTATTGCCGCTACCCAGCCATGACTAGAGCTTTTTAGCTCAATAACACTCCATCCACACAGATTTACTTCATTCAGATGACGGGAGATAAAGAGTTAAGAACTCAGTCCATCGCCCAGTTCTTATAAGAACTATCGAAAAACCAGATTGACGAACTTAGTTCAGATCAGAATCCAGTACTTTTAAGTTTAAGAGGTGAGCTTGAGCTCATTCCCAGCCAATCCCACACTAGCCTTTCAAAATTCAAGGCTAAAATGAACACTATCATAGACTCAGTACCTACTATCTCTTCCCGTGAAGAAATCGACGTGGCAGTCAGCAATCTTGAATGTAAAATATAAAATACACTCTGGCTTATCCGCAGCTTGTTCTATTTCCACTCCAGCTCAAGTAAACTTACTTCCTGAAGAAATCCTTGCTCTGATCAGGAACAAAAATAGACTCAGACGCCGCTATCACAACACGCTATCTCCGCAAGACCGTCGAGAACTAAATAGAACGTCCAACCTAGTTCGTTACGCATTAAAAGTTCACCGGAACAACAATGGGAAAGAAAACTCTGTTCCCTCAAAACTGAAGATAATTCTCTGTGGAAGTTGACTAAAGCTCTCCGTACGGATTGCTCTACCATCTAGCTCATTCACGGGGAAAGAGGTCTTGTTTACAGAGATAATGAAAAAGCAGACGCTTTCGCTGATGCTCTCCAGCTTCAGTGCTGTCCTAATTATGTGCATGCGGATCTGGTCTTCATAGAGAAAATACACCGTCGAGTACGCTCCGCGCTTCAGCAACCTTGTAGCCGTGAAAATGTCTGTCCCCCTCACCTAAAGAGGTCTATTCAATCATTAGGAAGCTTAAAAACAAGAAAGCCCCTGGTCCAGATGAAATTACCAACAAAACAATTAAAGCCCTCCCACACAAAGCTGTCATGCATTTAGTACCCATTATTAATGGCTACTAAATGCATGACATTATTTCCCCTCAAGATGGAAACAAGCTGATATATTCCTTATTCTCAAGCCTGGTAAAGCACCTCAAATGCCACAGAGCTATAGATCTATCAGTCTTTTATCATGCCTAGGAAAAATCGCAGAAAGAGCCATTCTCAACCGACTTAATGAGGAGGTGAATAAAAATAACATAATTCCGAAAGAACAATTTGGTTTCCGTGCCGGACATAGCACTACACAGCAAATTCACAGACTGACTGAATTCATCACTACAGGGGAAACAGCACACAGGAGCTATCTTTTTAGATGTTACAAAAGCATTTGATATGGTGTGGCACAAAGGTCTCATCTATAAATTAATTTCAACCAACATCCCTCTTTACCTTAATAAAATTATTGACTCCTTTCTACAACACCGTAAAATCCAGGTCAAGTTGCGTGGAATTCGATCCTCATTGGAAAAAATCGCTGCTGGTGTCCCTCAAGGCTCGCTGCTCTCACCGTTGCTTTTTAACATTTTTGTTTCTGATGTTCCTAGCACATCACTAACCACTATAGCTAGTTATGCGGATGATATGGCAATTCTTAGCAGATCTCTCAGGCCACATATTGCTACGCAGCGCTTACAAACTGCAGCAACAAATTTGGAGGACTGGTTCAGAAAATGGAGAATATCTGTAAATGCTGATAAAAGCACTGCCATTCTCTTCACAAGAAGACAAGCATCTCACTTTGGAGAAGTTAAACTTTTTAACATAGCCATCCCATGGAGAACTAGCAGCACCAAATATCTAGGCATTCAACTTGATAATCATTTAAACTTTAACTCCCACATAGTTTATGCATGCAAAAAAGCAAACTCTGCAATTGTGCAACTCTATTATCTCCACAATCGAAGAAGTCAAGTCACTGAAACACTGAAACAGCACTGAAAACAAACTACGGATCTATAAAACAATTATCAGACCATCGTTAACTTACGGATCACCGGCATGGGGTCACACTTCCCCCACCAACATCAAAAAGCTACAAGTTATTCAAAACAAGTGCCTCCGTATGATTTTTGACTCTCCGTGGTTTGTCAGAAATGCTCTCTTACATTGTCATGCCGATATTACAGATATTCCCACGTTTCTCCATAACTGTGCCACTGCTTATTTTGCCAAAGCAGCTGTTCATCCAAATCAACTCATTCAAGAGTCATCTAACTATGACGAACACGACAGGTGGAAATATAAGCACCCGAAAGCAGCTCTGCTTATCGGTTCAGGTGCCTCCGTACAGCCCTAAATAGGGTGAGCCAGGTGCTCGCTAATCTTTAATACAAGACTATTTCATAGCGACGAAGGGATCGGAGTCCATGGGACTGATATCCATCATGCCACATCAGTTATCAGTTATCATATCGAAAAACCAGAACGCGAATGTTGAAATATTCGGGTAATTTCGACATTACATATTACTTTTGGTGGCTCATCTGCCACTATACGTCAAAGAAAAGCTTACGTATGTTCAGGAATTTTTTCTCTGTTTCATGGGTGGGAGGGAGAGAGAGAGATAGGTGGAGAAACATTATTTCTAAAGATATGAAGACCTCCATAAAGACCTCCATTCGATTGGAATGAAATATAGCAATTATATCATTACTTTGGCAAAGTTTTAAGGATAGATGATATAAAAGTCTTATGCTAAGAGCTTACAGCGGTAGTCAATACACCCTCATTTGGTGGAAATTTGGAAATAATTAAATCCGTTGAAATTGGATTCCCGTACAGTGATTCAGTTTTAGGAGAAGGTTGTGGTTGTTCCATTATTTAAGCAGAATGAAACCAATGTGCATAAATGGGTACTTCCACAAATGTGGATGATATAGATAGTTGACAGCACTCGTTTTAGAGATCCATTTTCAAATATTTCAGAATAATTATATACTCCTGTGAATGTTTTCGATAAAATTCTAATTGTGAAATTTGTATTGTGCATGTGCAGTATGGTGTCTGTTGGAGAAAGGATATTTATCACTGCACTAGTGATTTTTCGTTCGTCTTCCGAAAGAATAGGAGTAGTAAGAAAAATCTGTTTAGAGAATCAAATAAAAACATGAAAATTAATAAATAGAGTTTGAAATTTTTTCCATTTTGTATTTAAATGTTTGATATCTGTTTAGTTTCATGTACAGACCACAAGATATTAAACTAATTTTTGAATAACGGAGAAGTGTTTTGCCCTTTCCCCACCTTTATTTAGAGCCGCCCTGATATCTTCAGAATTTTGGACCACCTAAATAAGTTTCATGAAACAATCTCTTTTACCTTCGAACTGGAATCTGATGACTGCCTCCTCTTTCTAGATCTGAAGCTTACCACATGTGCTGAAAGTATTAAAATCTCAATTTTTAGAAAACCTACTCATACTGACAGATTCTTTCATGCTTCTTCCCATCACTACCCTCCGCAAAAATTTGGTATTATTTACACCTTAGCACACCGGGCCAAATCTTTACTAACAGAAGAAACAGAAATTGAAAATGAACACCTTTTTCTTAAAAAGACTTTGATTAATAATGGTTTATCTCCTAATAAGATTGAAACATTTCTTTCTCTCCGTCACTCAACTGCTTCTGAAGATCCCTCTTCCCCCCAGAGCCTTTATTTCTTTGCCTTACATCAGCTATCTTTCACCAAAACTGGCTAAATTCCAAAGAAATTTAACTTCAGAACTTGCTTCACTACGCTCCTAAAACGTCGCTCCATGCTTAGTAAACCTAAAGAGAAATATCTTCCAACTCAGTTTCCTGGAGTGTACAAGATTTTATGTGATTGTGGAAAGCCACACTACAGCCAAACTGCGAAATCCATCCTTTTGCGTTTGGAATAACACCGTAGGGATATTTCCTACAACAGGGCTAGAGCCAGCGCTCTCTTTAGCCACGTTCATTTCTCTGTTAACTCAGATGAAGGCCACCAACGCATTGTGGACTGGACACAAACTTCTAATATCCATGTATGCTATGATGAACTTGAAAGAAAGACTGTCGAATACAGGGAAATTGCCTTAGATTCTTCCCATATCAACAACAGCCTAAGTTTCAATCTCTCTGACGCTTCTTCTGAACATTGAACATTGCATCTGTTCAATACTGGCGCACTCGTGACAGCACGTAGTCAACTTTTATTTGGACTGAAGCTCGCATTACTGTTTTCAAAATGTACTACTCTTTTTTTGTACTAGTACTCTTAATGCAATTTTTAAGTCTCTGTTATTTTTTGTATATTTCTTTGATTGTGATATTTGACGAAGTTGATCCATTTAACGAAACTAGTAAACTAATAGTATCTTTTTAAATGAACCATGTCATCTCTTTATCTCTCGGTATTAGTCATTTAAACTAATTTGTGTGTGTGTGTGTATGTATGTGTGTGTGTGTGTGTGTGTGTGTGTGAATATACTGTATATATATATATATATATATATATATACGTGTTTGTCCATATCTTATATTGTATTGTTCCATAAAGAAAGTAATTTAATTGTTTGTTTAAATACATATTTCTGATACGTTTTGAGAATTGCAGAATTATTTGTTTATTTTAACCGTAATATCCAAAGTACAGGTTCAGATTCTCTGGTCTAAAATTACTAATTCAAGTAAGTTCATTATCATTAACAAAAAGAAGACCTTGGAAATAAAATATGTAATGTTAAGGAACTGGAGAGAGATGGCTGGAGTACAATGTGATAAGAGGGTTCCGGTCAAACTAAAGGAAAAAATCTACAGGATAATAGTGAGACTAGCTATGATGTATAAGTTAATTTGGAAAGATTTGGTATTTGGATATTTTCTTTCGTCTGGTCCTTGTCATCCTGTACTGTAAGGCATCAGTCTCGGACTGTCGGTTTAAGAACAGGATATTGACAACAAACAATGAAAAGAGATATTACTGTTCCAGCTGCAATAACAATACCATATTGTGTTTACTGTTGATTGATTGTTAAACCAGTTTGTGTATCTGTTACGAATAGGATTATTCTTAAAATTATACTTACTAAAATAATATTATCAGAATAATATTATCTGTTACGAATAGCAGTTAGAAAGCACAGAATAATATTTATCGACCAAAGAGTTTATTATCTAAGAGAAAATAAAACGGTTTGATTTATTTGAATATTCTTTTATTTTATTATATTGCGTGTTATGAAATATAGTATGTTCTTGAGTTAAACATTATAAATTATAGGTATAAATTGCCTTATCAGGCTGTTATCTTTTCGAAGGAATTAATCTATGAGGGAAGATGTAAAGGAGTTGTGAGACTGGGAAAAGAGCGAGAAGGTGAAGATTGTAAGTCTCCTAGCACGCTATGATAGAGGCGATCTGAGGAGGAGGGCATTGATAGCCAATGAGCCTATACTTATACTATACTTATTTATTCGATAGAGACTTCCTAAGAATAATTTCCTATGCATTAATATTGCATATTAATAATGAGCAAATTATTTCCCGAACAGGTCGAATTATTTCTCGCCATTTTCCAAATGTTGAGAAATGTTCAAAGTAATCATTTCCCACAAAACTGGAAAAAAGAGCAGAAGAAGCTTTCCAGAACGTTTCTAGAAATTGTATATTGAATTTTCTGTTTTCAGGATACACACCAGTATAATATCAAAACGTTTATAACAATTTTTCTCATTCGTATTGAAAAAATCATCAGTTTATCAATCTTGGATTTTGGACAGTCTATTGCTCCAAAGTTTTTCTTTTTCAAAAGATTTTTTTTTTCAACTAAAAAAAACAAGCTCTGTATATCCAACATGAGGAAGTAGGAAACTACACGAACATTAATTGTGATAAAATTGACCGATTCGAATTTCAGTGCCGCAATCTACAAAAATACCTGATTTACAAAAAAAAAGTGATATTTCCAAATATTTTAACTACTATTAGAAAATTCTTAGAAATCTATTTACATTTTTTAAAAATAAAAAAAAAACTGTAAATTTCTTTAAAATGTTATATAAAACAAATAAAATTCAACATTACCACTTTTCTTTTCATATATATTTTCTTAAAAATGCAAAAGACCTTTGGACGTTGAGTTGAGTTGTAAGGGAAGAAAAAGTCCTTTTTAGGACTTCCAGGGTAACAAATGGCAATGCTGTAGCCAATGAAGTTTTAACTGAGGCTCGGCTATTGCCGTTACCCAGCCATGACTAGAGCCTTTTAGCTCAATAACACTCCATCCACACAGATGCTCTTCATTCTGATGACGGGATAAAGAGTCAAGGACTCAGTTCATCGCCCAGTTCATTTAAGAACGTTGAGTTGACAGATTTAGGGAGCTGAACTGATACTGACCGTGAGATGCGGTGATTAATACCCTTGGAGAGTAATGGATGGCAATGCTGTAGCCAATGAAGTTCTAACTGATGCTCGGCTATTGCTGTTACCCTCCTGCCATGATCAGAGCTTTAATTTAATAATAGCTCAATAACACCTTATACCTACACTGTCCTCTACAGATAACGGGGAAGATGAAAAGCATTATTGCTTCGCCCCTTTAAGCCAGTCCTTATAAGGACGTTGAGTTTCGCTCTCTTAGGTTTCTTCCGAAATGTTGCTCCGGGTGAGGGGGGGGGCTTAGATTTCGGGGGTTTGCCCTGAGAGAGCATTTTGAGTCTCCTGGGAGGGTGTTCTCCGGCATAGCCCGGAGAGGGACTGTGTCGGTGTCGGTGCTTTTCTCTGGAATATGAACTGTTCTGCTCTGTGGTGAGGGAGCCCGTCACTGAGTGGAGCAAACGCTGATTTGAACGGTCTTTTGGCCACTATGGGTGGTCTAGGGATCGTCCTAGACCACCCACAAAAAATACATATATACAGTGCATTCCTGTTAATTGGGACACTTCGGGACTAGAACAATTTGTCCCAATTAAGCAGTGCCCTAATAAAAAAAAAAAAAAAACTAAATATACACATACAGTATGTGTCAGTTTCCATAAAGAGTTAATTATACATAGGTATCAATAAAAGAAACATATTTTCCCTAAAAATAATTTTGGAAATTTATTTATAACGAAATGTATCGGGCGTAATTTGGCGTGTTCCCTTTCTAGACTGCAACTGAACACAATCAGAACAGGAATCTAATTCAGATAAAGCACTGCCTTCATTTCCTTCTTGCATAAAGGAGAGTCGTAATTCAGCAATAAATTTCATGGCTTCTTGATTAGTCACTCGCTCATATTCAGGTGTGTCATTCTCATTACTTTCCTTTACTTCCTGGGGTCTCTTCTTAGTTTCTGACGTGTTGCAGTTTCAAAATGATATCGTTTTCCTTATCAGTCATATCTGGCATTTTCTGGTCAGAATTCGTAAAACCACAGCGAACAAAGCAGTTTTGAATTCGCTGCTTATTTCTCGCCGACTATCAGCAACAAATTTTACTGCCTGTAAACTGATAGCGTTTGCACTCATTTCTTTGGCCGTCGAAGATGACGTCAGTAAATTTCCTTCAATCCTTTCAATGATGTAGCGTAACAAAATCCTTAGACAATACAATGTCGTCAAATTTTGTGATTCCCATGTCCAGTGGCTGTACCAGGGACGTGGTGTTAGCAGGAAGAATTCAAGTTGAATGTTTTTAATATAATCTAATTGAGAGCGTGTTGCATAGTTTTTCACGTGCAGAAGAATTTTTATTGTATTTTATTGCAGTTCTGTATCCCAACTCATTAGCCATTCCTGAAAAATAACAGAAGTCATCGATGCATTCTTGTTGGCATAAATACAGAACTGGCAAACGGTCCATTATAAGCCATTCAAAGCACCGTGGCTTGCGCTTTTCCCAATAATCCACAGTTTCCGTTCGTCACTTCACGAAGTGTTAAATCAACACAACACGGTAACTCAATCCATTGCTCTTTTTTTTTTTTTTTTAACTTGACAGAGCTACAGGTTTATAGGTCAGGGAACGGTATGGTGTGGCAAGGTAAAGTATACTGCTTCTTCAGCATCATAGATTTCTTCAGAACTAAACTTCTGAAGCAATTCCGTTAGTTGAGTTGATTTCCGCTGTTCAGCCTCGCAGTATCAGCACCGTCCTTCTCACCGCGTGCGTTTTTTAATTTTATATCGTGTCTAGATATCCATCTCGATAACCAACCCAGCTTTCTAGATAAATCTTCCGCTTTGGTTTTTAACGTATAACAGTTGACACGCACGCCTCGTCTAGTTACAATAGAGAACCATTGATTGAAAGCTTCCTCATCGTCTGGATCCTTGACTTCTCGCTTCCGTTTTGGGATTTTTCCTGCTGTCCATCGCGCGATGCCTATTCTTCTCGAAATTTGTCCTGCTGGCCTAATAAACGTGCGATTGTAGATTTTGGAGCACACCGGTTATTTCTGCCAGCTGACGATGACTGCTGTTAGACGATTGGCTTTTTTTTTTTTTTTTTTTTTGGTCAAATAAGGTTATTTTATTTGCTAACATTAGATCTTTCTTTGTCATCGTGACAGATGCCTTACAAAAACAAAAACAAAAAGATTAAATCGATACACTGTTTGTAAAGCTTTTTCTTAACATGTTCATTGCCAAACACGCGATATCGCGCGATGCGAGTTCTCACCAAACGACCGATCACGCGTTATCGCGTGGACGTCGTTAACTAAATAAAAAAATAAAAATAAGTTGGCCACCACACGAAATTACAATTTTCAGCTTGGCAATTAACGATATCGCGCGATCACGCGTTATATCGCGTGGACGTCGCTAACTAAATAAAAAAATAAAAACAAATTGGCCACCACACGAAATTCCAATTTTCACCTTGGCAATGAAAGTGTTAAAGTACTCTACTTAGCAGACACTGTAAGTAGAATCGTTTACACTCAAAATACGTGCGTTCTCTCTCTAATCTGTATATCGACATTGACTGACAGCACCACTATCCATGCAACTCCCTACACGTGCGCCATTTATATTCACTGTCCTGATAAAGCGGCAAGGTGGCCCAAATACGCAAAACCAATTTGGGTTATATTTGTTTCTCTTCACAAGCTGCTTCGGTTCTTCAATATTTGTCCTAAATAAATGGCTTCCCCGATTAACCAATATATATATATATATATATATATATATATATATATATATATATATATATATATATATATATATATATATATATATATATATATATATATATATATATATATATATATATATATATATATATGTTGAAAGATTTTTACCTTCTTTGCGGAGAGCATAATATGACTTCTCATTACTTCATCCTTGGTATCTCTCTTGGTACATACAAGGCAAGTGAAGTCATTAGCCTGTATATACAAGTAGCTCAGACGTGAATATATTTCACGCAGAAAACATTGTTTTGCTTCCTTGGGTAAAGGATTAAAATCAAATATATAATTTCTAGCATATAATCCGTATCTACATGTACTTTTTTTTTTCTGATGTGAATTAAAACTCAGAAAAGATTGTAATCCATTGAGTTCAACTGCCACAGGGTGGGATAAGGAAATTTACAGCAATATAATTCTTTAATATTTAAAAAAAATATTCAACTGCATATAAAACAAATAACTTCAAAACACTCCACCTTTAATTTACATATTTTATGTTACAAAATTATTTATATTATTAAAAATGTATCTAGCTATCTCAGTTTACCTTCAACTTCAAAAAATGTATATACATATATTTTTTAGCTTTTTTATTAATATTTTCATCTTAAGTTTTTTAACTTTTTCTGAACTTTATATATATATAAAGTTCAGAAAAATTTCACATACTTTGAGATTCAGTAATAGGAAGTCTGATCCTAAGACGTTACTTTATTTTATTTATTTTTTAAGTTAAGGGATATTACATCCCATATCGTGTCTTAGCCGAATAAGAAACTCAAAGAGTTTCATGCCGAATATAGTAGAAACTATATAAAGTTCGGCGATTCCAAGCGTAAGCAAATATCTGGATACTGCAGCAACTGACCCTTAAGGTAGTGCAAGTTGAGGCAACTCATGTCTAAGGTGGAGCAAGTTCCGATCACTATTCATATATCTAATAATTTATTAGGACACCTCTCGGCAATACTCATAGAAGGGTTGTAAGTTCTGTTCGCTACAAACTTGCTATTAGCTAGGTCTACCACACAGACACAGACAATTTTTTATTATTTAAAATTGCTTACTGAATAAAACCGAACATCATGCTGGACACAATTACTATACTTCAACACCGTGGATTTAAAGGAAGACTGAAAACCAGAACAAAGTAATTATCGAAATTAGCTAATCTCGTTTTGTTATGGCTACCCACTTACCAAAAAAAAGAAAATTGGCATATAATACAAAATTTCGATTATATTAAAAGAAGCTGAAAGAACATTCCTGGTAGTGCAATTTTAGAATTCAGGGATGGCAAGATATTTTAAACTGAACTTCGATCAGTCGAAACGTACGAAATAAGGAAGATGTTGAGAAAGACACAGTTGTGTGAAATTTGGATTCGTAGATTTAACGGAATAGCCAGAAACGAATATACACCAGTTAGTGAAATGGTATTAGTAAGCTGTGGCTCTTGATTTAATAATTTTGGAGTATAGGGGAGGTATAATCGAGCAGAGCTCTGTCTTTATAATAAAACAGGCTAGAAATGAGCAAGTTATAATATATCGAGTGTTCCTGGAGCGAAAATTAAGAATATAAAGGAAGCAGTTCAAAAACAGAAAAGAAAATTAAACGAAATCGTAGTTGTAGGAGGTACTAACGACGTAACTGGCGATAAGTTCAGTACGAGAGAGGACTTGAAAGAGTTGTTGGAAGAGGCGAGAGTGAAGAGTGAGAAAGTGAAAATCGCCAGTATTTTACCTCTCTATGGTAAAAATGAATTAAGAAGATGGGTTATGATGGTAAACCGTTCGATGCGTAGGCTGTGTAGAAGGAATGGATGCGAGATTTTGGATGTGCGTAGTCAGTTTGAAGGAAGATTCGATTTGTATAAGAGAGACGGCCTACACTTGAATGCCTTTGGTATTATCAGGAGTCTAGAAAAACGTGTATGAGACCTAACACAGAGAGTCAGGGAAACTAAATTATAAAGCGAGGAATGGTGAGAATGTGAGTGTAAGAGCGACAATGGTATATAACTGTGTTGATCACGCGAATTGGGTTTATCATGGAAATATTGACGAGTAGAACGATTTTGATCTATGTTCATCCGAACCACCACGTCTGTAACACCCCACTATGTAATTGATCTTTTTAGATTCCACCTCACACCAGATGGCTTCAAACTCAGTGCCACATGAAATATTGTTCGGAGTAGTACTACAATTATACGTCTCAACTCTAACTGGATTCAAGTCATCCGATATCATTAGCAGCACACATTGACTATTTCTGAATGCGAGCCTTAACTATTTTCCCAAAATCTTCATCACCACTCCTGAGATACTAATTGTATCTCAGGAGTGGTACTGAGATAGAAGGTTGGTGAAAATATCGGTCTCTTCACCACCCTTGTGCAATCGCATTACCATACATTCCTTCCATTTCTGTGAAATCTTTCCCGTTTTGAGACTCATATTAAACAACCTGGTCAAAGGAATTGCCAGTTTAGCTGAGCACTCTTTTAGCACAAGTGCTGATATCCCATCAGTCCCCATTGATGAATTTTTATTCAATTTGTGCAACAGCTCTAATATCTCAGCCTCACACACCTGCGTTTCTTCATCTAGTGAAGAGGTAACATTGAGCTCAATGTTGCGTTCACTAGTTTGATAGCTTTTAATGACATGGGCACTCATTAACTGAACAACCTCGTCTGCATCAGTAACCCTCACTCCATCTGGATTTAGAAGAGTTATTCTTTCATATTCATTCTTTCTTTTACTTGCAGCATATCGATAGAATTCCTGTGGCTTGTCTTTAGCACGCAGAGCTAGTTTCTTTTCATAATCAGACTGCTTTCCGTACAACAGTTGTGACTATTCTAGCCTGCTGCTGATAACGTTCATAACGGACGTCATCCTTATGCACACGGTATTCCTTCCACATCGTACTTTTCTTATGAATCTCTTGCTTAATAAGATTACAGATCCATATGGCTCCTACTCTATTTATTCTTCCAACTCTCAGGACAAATTCTGATATCGCATCATTTAAGTATTGTTTAAATGCTTCCCATGCACTGTCGATAGTCTTCCCATCCATCAACTGATTCCATTCCATTAACTTAGTATACTCCACAGTTGGTCATAATTTTCTATTTTTTAGTTCAGTATGTAACCTTTACTGAATGGAACATTCATAAACTTAGCCACTTCCAAAGTGAGTACCGCTTGATCCCAGTCACCAACTGGAGAGAGAGAATTGTTATCTTTTTAACTGAAACGCCCTCTGACACTATAATCAAATCTAACACTCTTTGCCCTCGAGTTCTTTCTGTCACATGTTGCTTGAGGAAGTTGTCCCGCAATAGCTCAATAAATGCATTTTCATTCTTCTCATGAGATTCTACTGCTATCCAATCAATATTTGGATAATTAAAATCTCTCACTGTGATTACTCCTTTCGCGCTCATCTTTCTATTTGGTAATGCGTTTCTTCATCACTAGCAACCGAACCACCATGTCTGTAGCAACACCCCACTATGTAAATGATCTTTTTAGATTCCACCTCACACCAGATGGCGTCAAACTCAGTGCCACATGAAATATTGTTAGGAGTAGTACTACAATCATAGGTCTCAACTCTAACTAGATTCAAGTCATCCGATATCATTAGTAGTACAACCCCTACTCTCCTATCCTTAAAAACACTGTACCCTTGACTCTCGATACCAGTTAGTAGGTCTGATTTTGATAGCTAGGTCTCACTGGTACCTGTAATCTGACAATGAATCTCTACTTTGAAAGGAACAACATGGCAACTTGCTCACATTCTATGACAATGTTGCCATTGAACCAGACAAGATATGGAATGGATATACCATGATACGTTTGGATTTTGCTAACGCTTTTGACAGAATATAGCATAGTAGACTGTTGGATAAATTGGAGAAAATAGGTTTGGGTTATAGAATATTAGCCCGGATAAGAGGATGGATGGCTAACAAATATCAAAAAGTGGTATACGGGGGATGATCTCTGTGTTCTCATTCTCTGTAGGACATCTGTATTTGTCACATGTTTTGTCCATGAGATTTTCAGAGCTCTCCTATAGCACCATATTTCATAGGACATTATCTGTTGACTTACTCTCTTCTTGAATATCCAGGTCTCACTTCCATATGTGAAAATTGGCCACACCAATGTTCTTATCATTCTTATCTTTGTCTCGATGCTTTTTCCAGAAGGCATCTTTAGCTATGGCTGTTTTTATTTCTTTATCTCTATTTCCATCTCCAGTAAAGTAGGTGCATAAATATTTGTATTCTATTGTATGTTCAATTTTAATATTCTTTTTGAATATATCTGGCTCGGATCTGTTTTCGTTTGAGAATTTCATAAATTTGGTCTCTTCTGCATTTATATCTAATCCAAATTCTCTACTATCTTCAACAGTAGCTGCAGTAATTTGATTAATTTATTTCGTTTTTCTGCTATTTGAATGGTATCATCAGCATATCTGATTGCTGTATTTTATATCACTGACACTAATTCCTATTTTTTGTTTTTCAATCTTTTTTATCACTGTCTCACTATAGATATTAAATAGATTTGGTGAAAGGATACAAACTTGTCTAACTCCTCTTTTAATTTTCACTACAGAAGACTCAAAGTTAAACAGCTGCATTTTCTGTTTGGTGTAAATCATTTTTATAATCTTAAGTACACGATCTTCTATGTTTAATTTATCTAATTCATTGAACATTTTATTATGTTTACCCGGTCAAAGGCCTTCTGAAAGACTAGGAAGCATATGTAAATGTTCCTATTTCTTTCAAGTGATCTTTCTATTAGTATGTTTAGTTTCATATTACCTGTTTCAAAATAAATTTAGAGAAGCCAAAATATATCAAATTAAATTCAAATTAACAAATAAGCTAGATTGAATCTACCATAAACCTCAAATAGATAAAATACGATCGGTGGCAAGAAAGATGTCAGTGTAGGTTAGTAAAACATGTAGATTCAATATGATTCATTCGTCGATATGTATTGACAGCTACGTAAAGTTAAATTCCCATGTTTTCTCTTGAAAAACAAAATAAGAAATAACATAATAAGAAATGATCATGATGATATTTCTTCTGGTTTAGTTTTCAGAATGTGGTGAATTAAAGGTTGTATCGTGGAGAGAATTTGGGATACAACAGTCGTCAGCGATTCTGATCGTGATAACTCATGATGTTTGTTTTAATAGGAGCTCGTATGATGATCGATGCCGGATTGTATCAGTGAATTGCTGAGTATTTTTCTCAGTTTATGGTAGGAAGTTTATGGCAGAGTGGATGTTGTTCTGACTTCTCATATCAAGGTATGTGTCAGTGGTTGAGGTAGCATAATCAGGTGTATTTATATTAATATCTCCTAACAGGATGAGCTGATGTGTTGCACTGGTTTCAATGCTTATCACTGATGTTTCCAATTCTTGAACGAAGCTATGTGTAATATTAAATGGTTTCTTAGTATTATGTTTATCGTGTATTTGATGCTACTGTGTGTGTCGTTAGTTGTGATTGCCAAAATGAGTGTTTTCCTACAGGTTTGAAAGGGCCATGCTAGAACTTTTAGAAATATATTTACAGATTTTTTTTTTTAAGATAGATGAGAATGAGACTTTATGCACTCGAAATATTATAATAGTGCATTTTGCCTCTACTACCACCTACTATTAGTAGTACTAATACTAATAATAATATTTGTAATGCAATTAACGTACTGATAATATAAATGTGCCATGTTTATATTTTCATAGTTACCGATTAAAAACATAGCGAACAATTTTCTCGTCGAGATTTTAAGTTCATACTCTCTTAATTACTTCACACATACCACAAATGAAAGAGTTAGAATGATTGCTTGAAAGATTTATTAGCAAGTTTACTGTGTAATCCAAAATTCATATTTTGATACTCCGAATTACCAGGGACTTCTATGAAGTAGGTGTGTTTTACAATTTTCCGATGTCCTTCCTCCGTCCCACGCGATAGTGCTCAAGGCACAATTTTAAAATCTTCGGGATTCGCATCTCTAATCAGGGAAGAATCTGTTCAAAAAAGGAATGAAGACCTTTACATCATTCAAGTTTTATTCTGCTGAAGAAATATCGAAACTGTCGCAAGAGGAAGGTGCGAATTATTTACAAGCGAAAACTCTCTGTGGAGTAACAACAGTCTGCGACGTCATAACGCTTCTCTGAAATAAACCTTGTCTGTATGTGTCTCTCTGTCTCTTGTCATCAATATTCATTGTTGTTTAATTTCTTTGTTATTGCATTGTTACATATTTTAAACAGATTTCCTCAATGTTACCATTTTAAAATATCAGTATGTCAGCATTTGCAGCATTCATCCATCTGCATCCATGTCGAAACTTTATTTTTATTCTCAATTTACATTAATATTCATCACTTTCGTAATCGTAATAAACTGAAGGCACATCAGTCCAGTCTGAATCTTATCTAATGTAGCGGAAGACGAGATAAGAAACTGATGTTCGTCTTTTTATTATTAATCGTAATAATTATTAATGAATCGCTTAAATAATTAATTACTTAATTTATAATTAATTGTTTGATTATTAATCGTAATAAGTGCTAGTTTGATAACCTTCGTGACTGACTGGTGTTACATATTTTGCTATGATACAAATTGCAAAACTCTCAATGTGAATCGTATTTTATTGCATTTTTTTTCAAACACTTTCGTTAGATATTTTGTTATTTCTCATTATTCCTCTTGAATTCCAAACATCAGTTTACCTGCATGAAAAAATTGCAATGGTGTCGGACAGACGGAATTCAGCGAACTGAGTGTCTAAAAAAAAGCATTTACGAAATCACACCTTACTATTTATATGTGTACTACCATTATAATGATCGTGTGAGACGAAGTTTACACCACAGTTCAATAGATTGTGCTTGGGAACTTATGTTTCTGTTATAGTAATCCTGTGATTGTCCGTTAAGGACCACGACCATCTTGATTTCTCATTGCAGATGCAGATATAAAACCATCATGCTTCACCATACTAAATTTAAAACAGAAAAACTGTTCTTTGAATCTGCATCTGCGCTCAGAAATCAACCTAATTTAAACAAATACGGTTGCATAAAACTTCCCATAATTTAGGAAACATTAATTATCAGAGATCGCTCTTTACATCTTAGGCCATCTGCAAGTGCCCATAGAGGGAGCACCACCTAGATAGAACTTTAGTTTCACTCACTATTATGTTGTATTTGTGTGTGTGTGTGTTGTTACTAAACGTTTTTTGTAATCCTTGAAGATGTCTCTTTGACGGAGACGAAATATTGGAAGTATTAAAATTAGTTTCATTCATTTCTCAGTGTTGATAATATTCCATTGAACCACCAACATGAGTTATCTGTATTCCTTGAAATGGATAAAATTGAGTATCGTGCGGTTATCAAATTCTTTGTAAAAGAAGGTTTAACGCCAAAAGAAATTCTTTCGAAGTTCATAAAAGCTCATGGGCACTCTTCCCCTTCATGTTCGACAATTAAAGAATGGGCTACCAGTTTAAACGATCATCTTCAAGGCTACCAGCCTTGAAGGTGATCCACCTGAAGGAAGTCAAATAGTGTAACAACACCAGAAAACATTGATCAAGTGCACGATATGTTATTGGATGGCCGGCGAGTCAAAGTGTGTGAAATTGCTGAGACTATTGGCATTTCAAAAGAACGTGTAGGATATATTTTGCATGAAGAATTGCAAATGAGAAAGCTTTTCGCAAGATGGGTGCCACGCTTGCTCAGAGCAGCAGATCAAAAACGCACTTGCATGAAAATCTCTGAACAGTGCTTGGAGCATTTTAACAAGAATAAAACTGATTTTGTGAGTCGATGTATTACTATGGATGAGACTTGGATTCACCATTACACATCAGAATCCAAACAGCAGTCAAAACAGTGGATAGAAGCCAGTTGTTCAGCGACAAAAAAGAAAACGTCGGTTCCATCAGCAGGAAAGCTCATGGCATCGGTGTTTTGGGATGCTAAAGGTATTTTTTTAAAAATTAGTTAATTATCTTGAAAAAGGTTAAGGGATCTGCACTATGAATTGTTGTAACATTCACCCTATGCCCCAGAATTGGCTCCTACTGACTTCTATATCTACCCAAAACTAAAACTCTTCCTCGCTAGTCAGCGTTTCTCTTCTAATGAAGAGGTGATTGCAGCTGTAGAGGGATATTTTGCATATCTTACTGAGAACCACTACAGGGACGGGATAATGGCGCTGGAGAATCGCTGGAATAAATGTATTAGCCTTAAGGGAAATTATGTTGAAAAATAAAAATAATTTTGAAATTATAAATTCGTTTTTTTTTCATTGATATGTATATATATAAAACCTATGTCAACTTCTTCCAATATGATGTCTTATGATAAATCTGAAGATGGGATGAAGATAACTTATGAACGTCAGTGCTGATAAACATAGCACAAACAACACACTGCCTACAAAATTCGAGTTATGAAAAGATATCTGGAAACTATTAACATAGTTTCTGATTTATTTTTGACCGCTAACTTCAAATATCTCTTCCATTTTTCTCTCTCACGTAAGGATTTTTCACAAAATGGATCTCAGTATTACAGTAAAATAGCTTTACAACGCATTATATTAAGTAAATTAACAGTATTTATAATCATAATAAATTTAGTTTAATCTTTCATCCAAGTGTGAGCAAACAAAGTTTGAGCCTTAAAATATCTTCAGGACCGGGGTATGGTAGTACAACACCGGGAAAGGTTTCGTGAATATTTCTTTATTTACCATAAAAAGGAACTTATTTTCATTCTCCTTTATTTACAGCTAATTCGTTGTATAAGTGTAAACAAAGGAGAATGATAATAAATACCAAAGCGCTGAATTTAAATCCAAATACTACTAATAAAAACGATAAAATTAGAAATTGGTTAAAATTGGTGGGGGATGGATTTTTTTACTATTTTATCTGAACTCAGCGCCTAAAAATCTATAAGAATCAATTATTACTTCTCAGACAACTTTTTCATCGCAGGCCTGTGATGTCGGAATTCACTTCCGCCAACCATCGATAATTCTCGGATATCCTTTCAAGAGCGGTTCCTCCTTCTCAAGGTAAATTTGGCATCGATGTTTACAAGACATAAACATATAACATTGTTGAGAGGACCTTGACACTAGAAACGCTGAAATTCGTTGCAAATCTCAAGAGTTACCACATGGATTTCTCCAAATCTTACCATGGCCTGTACCTAAACGGATGGTAAAGTTGACGAAGCGGTTTATTGTAGAACGAGAGTGGCAGAATACATATTACAATTCTTCTTCTATGTCCTTTTCATTGAAATGTTTAGTGAAGACCTTTCATCTTTTTTTCCCAGTATTTCCTGTTTAAAGCTTCCTGATACCAAGATATCCCATAATGCACAGCATTACACACTCCCAAAAGGAGAGTTCTATTATGGGATCATCGTTTGTTCATCGAAGTCATGATGAACAAACGATCGTTAGTCTGAAAATATTCTGGCGTTGAGAGTAATCGCATGCGCAGTAAAGAAAGCGTTTGAAATATAAAGCTATGTGTATAAAGAAAAATCATTATTTATTTATTCAGAAATTCTCCCATAAAAGCCCAAAAAGTTTCAACATTTTTCATTTCAAATAAAAGTAGATTCAATAAAGTACCAATGCGTGAGTCATAATCTTCTTTGTATTATTATTATTATTAGGATTCAGTCTAAGGAAAAATAGCAGGGTAGGATTCTTAGTCTTATTTCCGTTTCATTTGAATGGAAAAATATGTATTTTTCAAAGAAAAAAAAACAATTATTTTCTCAAATTTCTTGCTTGTATTGTCATGAGTGCGCATGTTCTTATTAACTTTTTAAAATAAAAATAACCAAAGAGAGGGGAGAAATAACAAAACTGACAACAATAGAAACGCAACAAACATTTATGGATACATGCGAGATCAAAAATAAGCAAATTACAAAAACACAAAATAAAGTTGGGATTATGACGTCACAGTTACAATTAAAGTATTTAAGCTAACCACATCATCGACCTCTTCGGACATGGGAATTATCTGATGCTGTGCGGGCTTCAGATAAGTGTTTGTTTCTGATTTCGATCAATGGGGAAAAACAGACAACCAAGTCTCGCAAAACGAGATCTTGTTGAGAATTCTTCGATTTTTATTCACTTTATGTGTTATAAATTGTTAATGATGTCATTTGTTACACGGAGACTTGCCAGGTGTCGCCAAAGTGACAAATGAAGAAATAAGGAAGAATTGTCGAAACGCACTTCGCGAGTGTACCACATTTTCATGAGCTTAATCGTCAAGCTTTGTCGTCTCTTACGACGTCTCCTTGAGTTCACTGAATGGTGTTGCAAGCAAGTAAAAGAAATTTCATTACCGTTCTGATCTAGATAATGTAAAGGGTGCCTAATCAGAGCTTACCCCATCTGTCATTAGGCGTCATTTCATTGTTATTTTATGTGATGGAGGGTTGTGGAGTTATTTGAAAGCGTTGTATTATCGGATCATGTGGTTGAAGTGTAAGACATAAAAAGGGTTTGGGATGGTTTGATGTTGAGGAGTGGAAAAGTGGATGAAGAGGGTTGGGAGGTCGGGGATAATTATGAAGGTAGTGAGGTGGGTGGGCGTTTCTGTTTACAATAAATAGACATTTCATAACTTGCTAAAAATATTTAGAAGGGTCTTATTCGAGTTTCGTTAAAATTTGATTTTGTTGCATTGATAACTGAGATTTCCATTTGGTGATAACGGACGGTTTGAAATTATTGCTGTCTTAAAACATATCACATACCGATGTGCAATTATTCATTTGATGACAGTTAAGGGTGAGCCAATAATTGTTTTGAGTATTTGATTTAAAGAAAAACCCAAACAATATTTGACTTTTTGATATAATTTAATTTATCAGGTACTAGTAATAATAAAAATACTATTAGTACCTGATTAAATTAAATTTAATATTAAATTAAATTAAATTAATGACATTTAAGGATAATCTGGTAGCTTAAATCTATTATAAAGAGAATGATATATGAGATGGTAGTTTTTGGTTTTTTAGAGCCTCCGTAGGTCAGTCAATATAAACGAAGATACTTACGACCCTTTGGTCGGAAAGAGCTGGGTTCGATTTCCATCAGTAGCGTGAGAAAAAAAAAAAAACCACTACCATCGGTCTCATGCGGTGGTAGGAGGGCTTTTTTTAAACCGGAGCCTCAGGTTTTTTTGACCTGTAGAACCGGCACAGTGAACACACATGGATTACAGTCAGGAATATTGCCTTTAGGGTATGCCTGCAGACGAGTGACGAACCGGCTGCATTGATTCGTCGTTAGCCCCTTATTAGGGGCGCAACCGTCCTAAGAGACGGAAGAAAAGGATAGGATAGGTAGCCTGAGGTGAGTAGACGATTTGAGAATACACACTACGCATTGCATACGACCTATGACTGAGCATCTGCAATGAGATCGCTAATTCATAAGTGGTATAGAAATAGAACACAAGACGACACAACATGAATAAAACAAACGAATCTTAATTAGGAAAAGATTTTTGGAAAATTTTCTAGTGTTTTAGTTTTCTAGTGACGATCTCTTATAGTGTTCTAGAGGAGATCGTCAGTTTGAATGCTAGCAAAACACAGTTCTACCTTATCTCCCATAAAAAAATATAAATAAATAAATTTTCTTGTAGTCTAATACTCAACAACACCTAAATCTCTATACAATACAAGATCTCTTCTTGTATTGTATAGAGATTTAGGTGTTGTTGAGATGCAGTTACACTGCAACTATTACTGCCGTGGCATCCAAAAAATTACGATTTTTCTTTTGTTCGGGGTGGTATTTTACTTCAGAATATTAACCCATGATAAATTTCAAAATCCATCCATTTACTACTGTTCTCTCATTAGGGACGTTATCTCTAAGAGCCCCTTGATATACTTGACTCGATACCGAAATCACGCATCCACGGTATTAAGGTGCTATAGGTCGCGCAACCATTTTCAGATAATACTGTATTAATTAGAGATCAATTTTTTTTACTTAGCATTACCGCATGAAGTAATTTCCCGGCTGGATGTCTTATTTATTTGTAATTTTTGTATAAGGAGACCACAGGGTTGTTCCTCTGGTGTTCGTAGGTGGAATTAGTTCGTCTGGTACATTAGAACCTACATTTAACAAAGAAAGTATATACTAGAATGTTAAAACTTGCCTTAGATATTCTTCTGACAGCTGCAAATCTTGTCTTGTGCGCTGGACAAAGGATGTAACTTGATTCAGGTGTTGCTCTATAATGATTTTATAGCAGTGTCGTCACATTACTTTGTAATATCGTAAAGAAGGAATATTTAGAATCTTCTGTTTCGCTGAACTGCACTGCGTGGTATTACATTTTAAATAAAAGACAAGTTCGGTTGGAAATGTTCAAATAAAACGAGTTAGAATACTACTTCAGTTCATTGCACGGCGTCATCGTGACGTAACAATGATATTAGATTAGATTATGATATGAAATTAAAGTTCTGGTTTTGCTTATTCTAAATACCAAAAAAATCTGTCAGTGTTACGTTTCTATACTGTTGAGGTAGTATTTGTTCCAAATGTCCTTTTTTATTTTTGTGCAAAATTTTATACTAGTCAGCAATCCAAATGGGCTGTTTAATATACTCATAAGAACATTTTAAATCCAAATTTTATACACAACTGGCCGCATTTTTCTTAAAATTAAGATAAAGCCTGTTGGAATTGATATTATATTAAATACAGTTTATATTAAATATTTATTTATAAGAGGGAGTAGCACCGTAGGGAGAGAGAATAGCACCATAAATTCTATGACAAGTAGCAAAGGAAACACTTTAATTTTAATTTTAAACAGCAAGTTCAGTGTAATTTTAAACACTGAACTTTTATCTATTACTAGATAATAGCGTTTAGTGTTTAAAATGAACTTTGATATGCCAGCTATGCAACAGATGACACATCTGAGCATTGACTGAGCAACTGTCTTGAAAGGTCCTTGCTTGCTTTCATATGGCATTCATTTAGGATACAACACGTAACTGCGGTTCAGGAAGATTGTACGCTGAAGTAGAGTATACTATGATTACTTCACCTAAAATTGTGTTGAAGACGTAAAAAATTCTGTGGAATTTTTTACGTTATTGTTATTGGTTCAACTTGACCAATTCGCCTTCAGGACACCTTTGGTGAAATACCTCCTGGCTACATATTGCACGAAAAACACGAATTGCACGAAATTTCATAACTTACTAAATGTAGTTTGGTGAGTCATTCATTTTGGTATAAAATTTATAGAACCAAATAATTTATAAAACCAAATGATATTTGACTTACTATTACAACTTCATTTATTATCAGGTAATAATAATAATAATAATAATAATAATAATGATGATGATAATGATGATGAAAAATTTTTAATTAAATCAAAATTTTGTATTGTTCATACATACTATTTACAATGCATACATGTTCACTTGTATACAAGTACATACATGAACATAGAATACATGCAAAATACTATATTAAGATTTTTTTGACAATGACAAAACTTATTTTCATACAGAGTATATATATATATATATATATATATATATATATATATATATATATAATTATACATTTTTTTAAACTGATTAAATATTTATCCAACGTATTTACATATGGATTGGCATGAATATGCATACATTTAACTGTATATTGCAGTAACACAATACTTCAATAATAGTAATTATAATTGTATGATTTTATATTAATATACATAATTTTCTGCATTTTGTCTTTTGTGTTTTTTTTTCCTCAATATTTTTTATAGATCCTGTATTTTTACAGATATTTTCTTCTCTACAAAAGTTTAGTATACAAAGTAACTGAGTACTTTCTTTTTTGTTTTGGTGGAATTTCTGTTTTCTTCTTGGCATAAGAAAATAATTTATGGCGGAGGTGTTCCTGGTTTTATTTGAGTACTCGCCCCGACAATGTTAAGATTTAACTGTATATATATATATATATATATATATATATAAATCTCGGTTCTAGTCATTCAATTTTTTTATAAAACTATATATATATATATAGTTTTATATTTATATATAAAACGGAAAATGATAATCGACTCGTCCCATAGGACTGCATGGCTAGGACTTTCTTCATTAGAATTAGCCGATAATAGAACATGACTAGACAAAGCACTGGCTCGCGTTCTCTAGTAAGTGACATATCTCTTGTGCTCCTCAATGCGTAACTCGATTGACTTCTCTGTTTGGCCAAAATAAGGCATGTCACAGTTGCAACAGATCTGATGAACACCAGTATATTTAAGATTATGATATCTAGGTTTCGGATGGCTTATTAGGGAGCAGATTTTAGGAAGAGGAGTAAATAAAGTTCTTATGTTGTGTTTCCTACCTTGGATAATTTGTGTGATACAGAGCTTATATATGGCAAGAATTGGTCTCTACGTTATGGCGACCGGGAGGATTTAATAGGAACTTTTTTGTTTTGTTTTTTTTATTAAGTTCTATCTCATCATCAAGAAGCAAGCGAGCACGACCTAGAATAGGAATGATTACAAACTTTTGAGGAGGATAATGATGGGAAGGACCGTGGAGATATCTGTTGGTATGAGGAGGTTTTCTGTAAATCGAGATTTTTAGTTTTTCTGAGGAACGAGTCAGTTTGATGTCCAAAAATGGAAAAGAACTATTATCTTCAAACTCAGCAGTAAATTTGTTTGGGTGTTGACTATTTAGATGTTAAAGGAAGTTCAGGAGAGACTCACGGCCATGGCTTCAAATCAGGAAAATGTCGTCAATATATCTTCTCCTAATTATTGGTTTTAAAGGATAGGAAGAGATGACTTTAACTTCCAGAACTTCTAGATAAATGTTAGCAAGTACATGAGTCAACGGATTACCCATTGCAATGCCAAAAGTTTGTTTATAGATGGTGTCCTGAAACTTCAAGTATCGGGATTGGATGCAATGAGTAAGTAAGGTCATGATCTTTTTAGATAATTTATCCTTGAGTAGTACAGGAATTTCGTCTGTAGGAACATTGGTGAATAAGGAGACCAAGCTTCCCAAGATTTAATCTTCTTTAATAATGATATCTTTTATGCATGATACAAAATCCGCGGAGTTTTTAATAAAGGAGGATGACTTACCGGAAACAAATTTCAGAGATTTTGTCAGATATTTGGAAAAGTTATATGTTGGAGAGCCAATTCCTTCTACGATAGTTCGAAGTGGGGTATTGTGAATTTTAGGTAGTCGTGGAATAAGCGGATGAAGTATTCCATAAAATCTTGGGCGCGGGCAGTAGGGTTTTTTCCACCAGTTTATCTGGCGTTTTTCATCCGGTAGAGTTTCAAGCAGGCAAACCGGTAGAGTGAACACACGGATCTACAGCCATAAATACCTAATCCCCCCATGAGGGGCTCAAATCACCCCCATAGGGACGGGGGAGAAAAAGGGAGGAAACTCCGTATGAATGAATAAATAAATAAATACTGATAGATGTGACTGCATTGCTGTAGATTGGATAGATTCTTTACCAAATTACTGAAAATGCTTGACGATAGAATTGTCTCTTGAAAAATTTCACTATTAACTTCATTTCTGTTGGGATATGATTGATTATTCTAATTTTTGGTAATGTTTTTCAGAAAGTCTTAGAACTAGATATAGAGTTGTTTTCTTATGCCAAACACTTCTGTTTTTTTTTATTTTATTTTTTTTAAGAATTGTGTGGTCTATGGTGTCGAATGCCTTCTAGAATTAATGTACTATTACAAATAAAAAGTGGTTTTTGTCCAAAGATGGGTGTGAAAGTCACGATGCACTTCTTTTAATTTATTGTCTATGCCACTGTTGTTACTTAAGTGAATATGAAAAACATTATATACACACGATATAATAAAGTTCATGCTTGGGTCGACGTTCATGAATCTCTTATTTTCGTCTAATTGAAACACCAACGACTGGAAACGATTCAAAATGATAATTCCGCTGCAAGTTGAAAGAATTTAATACTCATTTAATAAGAGAGCATTATCAGCTAACAAATGCTAACAGTAAATAAGAAAAATGTTACTTTTTAATATAATTTAAATATTTAGACTCCTCCCTGGATGCCCCTGAAATCATGGATTCAGTTACTGAGGCAGGCTATTAGTAACGGCTGAGGATCGAGATTGGCTCTCAAACCATCTTTTTAAGGTTATGGATAAAGCGGCCACTATCCTTTCCTTTGAGAATAAAAGGCGTTGCAGGATTTAATTATTTATACCTCGCACTATTAGCATGAAATGGAGTCTCAATAACTGCACTCTTTTATCATTGTTAAAATGAGCGATGCAATTTGACATCGCTTCTCTCAGGAGAGTAAATTGGCATCTCATATTAAAAGAACTAATTTTTAATATGACAATCATTGTACTGTGTTCAATTCAGTGTTATATCACATCCGCTATAATCAATGTTCACTGGATGATCAGGAGGAAGATAAACCTGAAGAATATGCAAATGATGATTCATATGATACCTCTTTAACTGTAAATGCAAATTAGTCGGAAGAAGAAGAGTTGGATAAGATTATGGATTGCAATCTGCTAAAGCTATAATAACGGAAAAATTACAAAGATCGTGCAACATCTCAGCGGATCGTGGTAATATATAAAAGTGTGTATGAAATATCGAAAAAATATGGCAGATGTATGTTTGGCTTGTACCAGTCCAAATAACTGGTACAATTTACACATCCATATCTTGCAATTTAGGCACAAAAAACTGAATTATCATGTCGCGATAGCGAGCACCATTAGCTGTTATTGCCTTACCAGCCACATGTTCGAAGAAGAATGGACCGATGATGCCTCCAGCCCAAAATCCGCACCAAACAGTGACACGTTGTGGATGCATTTGTTTCTCAACAATCACTCGTGGATTTTCTGAACCCCAAATGCGACAATTTTGTCGATTAACGAAGCCATCAAGATGAAAATGAGCCTCATTGCTGAAGATGATTTTGTTCGAAAAATAAGCATCCACAACGTGTCTCTTCGCTGTGTGTGGTCATTTCTTGAGTCAATTGAACTTTGTAAGCATAAAGATGCAAATCGTTCGTGAGAATACGCTGTAGAGAGCTTCTCGAAATGCCCAATTCAAGACCACGTGCCGAATTGATGTTCCTGGACTCTCACGAACTGCTTCGATGTTTTCTGTTGAACGACCTGTTGAAGGACGGCCAGAGTGTATAAGATCACTAATTGATCCAGTTTCTTTGAATTTTTTAATTACTCTTTTCACAGTTGATGAAGCTAAATCACTATTCCGACCATATTTTGTACGAAAATTGCGAACTGTAGCTGCCAAACCTTCATTCTTTTTAAAATATTGCTCAACAATGAAAATGCATTGTTCTTTCGTGTGGCGCTCCATTAAAACCCTGAACTGTCAGCTGTCACGATGTCTTTTTTCCTCGTTGGCAACACTTTACCGCACAAATGGCGCTAAATTTAAATCTTGCGTGAATTTTGGGACACTCTGTATAAGTATTATATAAGAGAATATCACTTCATATTAATTGATCATTATGCAGTATGGTCAGATATACAGTGAGTGGCAATAGGAACACCTCCCCATGTAGGAAAACAGAATGTTCCTGAACATGTTGAATCACGTGGTTTCGCTGTTTTATAAAACAGGCAGTCAGGTATCCGACGTTTTTTTTTTTTTTTTTTTGTGTGTGTGTGTGTGTGTGTGTGTGTGTGTGTGTGTGTGTGTGTGTGTGTGTGTGTGTGTGTGTGTGTGTGTGTACTTGTTGCATCAGAGTGGATAAAATGAGTGAATTAAGGACTTTCGGTGTGCTGGTGCCATCTCACAAACGTCTACTCTTCTAGTCTTCTCTTCTAGGTTTTCTACGGGCACAAGTGTTTAGGGCAGGCATGTCAAACTCGTTTACCTCCAAGGGCCAAATTAAGAATTATACATCAAGCCACGGGCCGCAACAGAAAAAATTCTCAAAATAAAGAAGAAACAGATTTTTTAATATTAACATTAGAGTATATAAGTACAAAATACAACCGTGTTACAAAAATGAATATGAAATATAAAGTTTACATATTTAAATCAAATTAAAAATAACATATCATTTTTTTGAAGAAACTTGACAACGTGTTTCATTAACGAAATCTTCAAAGTTTGGTTGAATTTGTTGAGCTGTAGTTATTTTCAACATTGTTTGCACATTATTGCTGGTCTGTTAATCTTGATCTTTCCGCAGTTTTATTATTCTTTAAAGTTGAAAATAGTTGTTCGCATAAATATGTGCTACCGAACATAGATAAAATACGTTTAATTGCACATAAACATATTGGGGTATCGATCGACTGATAAATAATTATAGAACTTTGGAATTCCAAAATCCATATATTTTTGTTTCAATACGGAATCACACTGAATTTCGATTAATTCCAACTGTAAATTGTCATCAATCGATAGAGGAGAAGTAAATAGGTAAAACTGGTTTTGATAGTTCTTAAAATCTAAAAATCTTCTTTCGAATTCATTTTATAATAACTTCATTTGATTGGCATATTCTGAAATTTTCAATTTCTGCGATTTTTGTAATAATGATTGACAATGGGTTATTTTTGAATTTGTTTTTGCCAAAAATAATAATTTCTGTCAGAAAATGTTAATATTGCCAAATACCATGGTAACTACCGGATGTTTGCCTTATAGCTTAAGATTAAGTCGACTAAGGTTTTTGTAATGTCAACTGAAAAAGCCAGGTGCTTTATCCATTGATCATTTTTTAATATTTTGCATTCATCATTTTTCGATTTAAAAAATGGTAATTTTGTCCAGCAATTCGAAGAATCGCTTTAAAACTTTACGACTGGAAAGCCATCGAATTTCTGTATAATAAGGTAGACCGCTATATTCACTTTTTATATCTTCTAGAAATTACTAATTGGCGATGATTAAGCCTACATGCACGAATATAATTTACAATTTTACTAACATTTTTAGGACATGTTCAATATTTAAAACATAGGTTTGCTGATACAATAATGCAATTAAAATTGAAAATGATTACCTAGTTCTTTGCACCTTTTAAATTTGTAACAACTCCTTTAACAACACCAGTCATGGCAGGAGCACCGTCAATTGCAAGACAAACTAGCTTTTTCAAACGGTAAATTGTATTCATTCAAAACTTCCGTAAACGTCACAAATATCAACTCCAGTGGTTGTGTCGTGCACAGGAATAATTTCTAGAAGTTCTTCACTTACTTTTAAGTTCATATCACATCCACGAATAAAAAGCCAGCTGAGCGACATCGCGTACATCTGTACTTTCGTCAATTGCAAGGGAATAGGTCTCAATGGTTGGAATTATTGATCTTAGTTGATTCCTTAAGTTCCCGTCTATATCATCAATTCTGATAGCAATGGTATTTTTAGATAAGCTTATATTTTTAAATTTCTTTAATTGATCGGGACACAACACTTCAACTGCTTTAATAACACATTCGCGAATAAATTCCCCTTCAGTGAATGGTTTCGACTTGCTTACAACTAAATGTGCTAACAAATAACTGGTTTTACCTTAGCTCTATTATCTTCAATAGGTTTGGTAAATCCACTTTGTTGATTTTGAAGTGACAATTGAAATTTTTTCAATTGTCACTTCAATTTATCTTCACGAAGTTTCGCAACATATTTGTCATAGTTTTCTTTATGATTTGTATCGCAATGCCTTTTAATATTATATTCTTTGCAAACTACAATAGTTTCTATATATCAGGCATAATTTTATTTTCCTTGAATACAAAAATATCGTAACTCCCATTTTTCTTGAAAACTACGACGTTCTTCTTCAATTTCTCGTTTTTTACTCATACTGGTTGAAGGTTTCGACGTTATTTTTTAAAAATTCTTTATTAATTATAAAGAAAACACTACACTTTCTTACGACTTGAAAATTGCTAACGGCTAGCCTCCGATTGCTGTGGTCAGCGGATGTAGCCTCATATGTAGACTTCCTCATTAAAATCCGTTAAAATTCGATATTCATGAAGTGGTGTAACAAGAGTTTTCGAAATGACAAATATAACATTATTTCCTTTAGAAATTGCAGAGTAGTTTGGCTTATAAAATAATCTTAAATGGAAATGTTAATTTTTTAAATGTGTTTATTTAATTCGGTGTTGTTTACAAGCTAAATAACCATATTGGTTACAAAGTTTGGCGAGCCGCATGTGACTTGTCGGCGGGCCTCGTGTTTGATATGCCTGGCTTAGGGTGTACCACGAGTGGTGTAATAACCAAACAACTTCAAGTCAACGGCAGTTCTCTGGACGGAAAGAGCTCATTGAAGAACGAGGTCAAAGAATGGCAAGGATGCGAAATTGACAGAAGGGCCACAACTAGTCAAATCACAGCTGAATACAATAAGGGTGGTGGTGGTGGTCAAAAGAAGGTCGTGGTAAAAACTTCAACTACAACTACTTTAACCTATAAGGCAATATAATATCAAAGTAACAAAAATAAATATACTAAAAACTACAAAAAACTACTAACCTTTATTCACCAAAGTTTCAGAACATTTTGACAACGTTTATGCTGTCAACTGTACAGAATTTTAGCTATATTTTTATAACTTGAGTTCTATTGCACACTTATCCGCAAAAATGAATTGGTTCGAATCCAGTTTAGAGCGTTTGAATCCTTACAAAGGGATTTGCAACCGAATCACAAATTACACAAACAAACTGGTTGAAATGCATACCAGTGGCGACTCGTCCATAAGGGCTGTAGGGCTGCATTCAATACAACCTTGCAGCCATTATAGACGAGTCCCCACTGAAATGCATTATTAGTCATGTTGGATTTTTCTCAACATGCTCTATTTTAATATCTCCGATATTAAAATAATTATCACGCCCTTCAGGTAGCTCAGATGTACTAGACATCGTCATCTTTAAAAATATAAGACACCAATTCAAATTGGAATCAGTTAACGAATTATTTTCTGACGACAGTCCCATAGTGCTTAATCTAGATTCATCAGATCAATTCTCTCCTCTGCACACATTCATACCATGGGATAAGTTAGACAAGGTTCTTCCCGATTATATTGGTCCGGTGCCCAAGATCACTAAAACGGAAGAGATTGATACAGCAATAAATAACTTAACCATACAAATTCAGAAAGCCATAGAATCAGTCAGACAATCCACTGTCTTCCACCCAACCAACCGTATTTCAGAAGAAATCATGGAGCTAATCAGGGCACAAAATTGAGCCAGAAAGAGATAGCACAATACCAGAGCCCCACAAGACAAAAAAGTGTTGAACAAACTAAACAGACAGGTCCAGGAAGCTCTTCAAAAACACAGAAACCATCAATGGGAAACTAAATTGGCTAACATCAATACTGAAGATCATTCTGTGTGGAAATTCTTAAGAGCGATCCGCACCAAAAAGCAACTCATACCCCCTACAAACCAAAATCTCAGTGCAATCCATCTTATACAAATCTAAATATCAACCTTATATACAAGATTCACCGTCATGTCAGGACAACCTTACGACAGAACACTGTTAACTCTAAACATATCACTCCTATAAATCCGGTAGAAATGATAAATATCATCACCCATCTAAACAGTAAAAAATCGCCAGCACCAGATGGCATAACTAATAGAATAGCAAAACTACTCCCAAGAAAGGCCATAGTCCATCTCGTCAACATGCCATTTTTAGATTCCAGAATTTCCCTACTACATGGAAAACAGCCACCATCATGCCATTGAAGAAGCCAGGAAAAAATCCTCATCTTTCCGAAAGCTACAGACCCATAAGCCTGTTGTCCAGCCTCGGAAAGGTGACAGAGAAAGTGATCCTCTCAAGATTCCAAGCAGAAACAGATAAGTTAGGAATTTTTGCCTAATGAACAGTTCGGCTTCCGTGAGGCCCATAGTACAACTCAACAAGTACATCGGCTAGTAGAAATCATTACTAAAGGCTATAACTGGAAACTCAATACAGCTGCCATCTTTATCGACGCAGAGAAGGCGTTTGACAAAGTATACCATCAAGGCCTTCTCTACAAACTGATAAAAATTTAACTTGCCAATGAAGTTAATAAAAATAATCCACTCTTACCTGAAAGACAGACATATGCAGGTCAGGGTAGGCGAAACAGTTTCGACCAGACGCAGGATCTCGGCAGGCGTACCTCAAGGATCTCTTCTGGCACCTCTACTGTTTTCAATCTATGTAGCAGATATCCCTCTGAACCCGAGAACAACATTCACTGCATTATATGCTGATGATACTGCACTGATGTCAAGTTCACTGAGCCCAAAACTGGCAACTAGAAGACTTCAAACCAGCATACACATTTTAGAAAAGTCGATGGCAGACTGGAGGATCCAAGTTAACCCCCAGAAAAGCTCAGCCATACTGTTACTAGAAAGAAAATCCATAGCATGGAGGATATCTATTTATTGGGAGTAAAGATTCCATGGCAGACTGAAGTTAAATATCTTGGAGTGATTCTTGATAGTAAACTCCTATTCAGCGAACATATAAGTTACATTACCTCGAAGACATCTAAAGTCTTTGCACACCTCTACCCTATGATCAACAGACAAAGTGAACTGGACATACCAACAAAATTAACAATTTACAAGATGGTAATTAGACCGGTCATCACTTACGCATCCCCCGCATGGAGCCATACCGTAAACACAAACATTCTGAAACTTCAGAGATTACAGAATAAGCCTGAGGATGATTCTGAATGCCCCTTGGTTTATAAGAAACACCCAGATCCATAGAGAAGTTAAAATCCCTTATATCTCTTTCCTTCTCCTAGATCTAACTGAGAAGTTCTTTACCAAGACAAGCAATCATCCTAACCCTTTAATCAAGGAAGCCTCGCAATATAATGAAGTGGAAAGTTACAAATATAAAAGACCAAAGTCTATCTTAAGTTCAGCAGAACACAGCTAATTTCACTGCCCTCAATGGGGGAGCATCTAGCTCACAAACACTCCATTCAAAGTTCTTTCATTACAGACAAAGGGGAATATGAAAAGCAATTTTGCTTTACTCATCTAGCCAGAAATGTTATTCGTTATAATTATCACATCTTATGAATCTGTTCACTAACAGTGCATTAATATAGTTATTTGTTCAACTAAAAAGTGAAAAGTAAATAACGAAATTACTTTTTTAATTAATAATGAAATTGCTTTACTAATTAAAAACACGAATTGCACGAAATTTCGTGCAATTCGTGTTTTTCGTACAATATGTAGCCAGGGGGTAATTCATCAAAGGTGTACTGAAGGAGAATTGGTCAAGTTGAACCAATAACATATCAAAAGAAAACGTTCCACAGAATTTTTTACGTCTTCAACACAATTTTAGGTGAAGTAATCATAGTATACTCTACTTCAGCGTACAATCTTCCTGAACCGCAGTTACGTGTTGTATCCTATTGTATCCTTGAAAGCAAGCAAGGACCTTTCAAGACAGTTACTCAGTCAATGCTCAGACGTGTCACCTGTTGCATATCTGGCATCAAAGTTCATTTGAAATAATAAACTCTGTTATCTAGTAATAGATAAAAGTTCAGTGTTTAAAATTAAACTGAACTTACTATTTAAAATTAAAACATTACACTGAGTTTCAGTTGTTACTTGTCATAGAATGTATGGTGCTATTCTCTCTCCCTATGGTGCTACTCCCTCTTATAAATAAATAAATGTTTAATATAAGCTGTATTTAATATAATATCAATCCCAACAGGCTTTATCTTAATTTTAAGAAAAATGAGACCAGTTGTGTATAAAATTAGGATTAAAAATGTCCTTATGAGTATATTAAACAGTCTATTTGAATTGCGGACTATTATAAAATTTTGCGCAAAAATAAAAATGAACATTTGGAACAAATACTACGTCAACAATACAGAAATGTAACACACAGATTTTTTTTTGTATTTAGAATAAGCAAATCCAGAACGTTAATTTAATATCATAATCTAATCTCCATATCATTGTTTCGTCACAATGACGCCTGCAATGAACTGAAGTATTCTAACTCGTTTTATTTGAACATTTCCAACCGAAGTTGTCTTTTATTTAAAATGTAATACAACGCAGTGCAGTTCAGCGAAACAGAAGATTATAAATATTCCTTCTTTACGATATTTCAAAGTAATGTGACGGCACTGCTACAAAAACATATTATAGAGCAACACCTAAATCAAGTTACATCCTTTGTCCAGCGCACAAGACAAGATTTGCAGCTGTCAGAAGAATATCTAAGGCAAGTTTTAACATTCTAGTATATACTTTCTATGTTAAATGTAGTTCTAATGTACCAGACGAACTCCACCTACGGACCCCAGAGGAACAACCCTGTGGTGTCTTTATACAAAAATTACATAAGACATCCAGCCGCGAAATTACTTCATGCGATAATGATAAGTAAACAAAATTGATCTCTAATTAATACAGTGTTATCTGAAAATGGTCGAGCGACCTATAGCACGTTAATATCGTCGATGAGTGAGTTCTGTATCGAGTCAAGTATATCAAGGGGCTCTTAGAGATAACGTCCCTAATGTGAGAACAGTAGTAAATGGATGGATTTGAATTTTATACAGGGTTAATATTCCGAAGTAAAATAACACCCCGAACAAAAGAGAAATCGTAATTTTTTGGATGCCATTACAGTAATAGTTGCAGTGTACTTATGTCAAGAGGCGTTGGATAATAGAAAAATTCCAAGAAGAGATTTTGTATTGTATAGAGATTTAGGTGTTGTTAAGTATTAGGCTGCAAGAAAATTTATTTATTTATATTTTTTTATGGGAGATAAGGTAGAACTGTGTTTTGCTAGCATTCAAACTGACGATCTCCTCTAGAACACTATAAGAGATCGTCACTAGAAAATTTTCCAGACATCTTTTCCTAATTAAGATTCTTTTGTTTTATTCATGTTGTGTCGTCTTGTGTTCTATTTCTATACTACTTATGAATTAGCCATCATTGCAGATGCTCAGTCGTAGATCGTATGCGATGCGTAGTGTGCATTCTCAAATCTTCTACTCACCTCAGGCTACCTATCCTATCCTTCTTTTCCGTCTCTTAGGACGGGTTGCGCCCCCTAATGAGGGGCTTACGACGAATCCATGCAGCCGGTTCGTCACTCCTCTGCAGCATACCCCAAGGGCAATATTCCTGACTGTAATCCATGTGTGTTCACTGTGCCGGTTCTACGGGTCAAAAAAACCTGAGGCTCCGGTTTAATAAAAGCCCCCCCCCTACCACCGCATGAGACCGATGGTAGTGGTTTTTTGATTTTTTTTCTCACACTACTAATGGAAATCGAACCCAGCTCTTTCCGACCAAAGGGTCGTATCTTCGTTTATATTGACTGACCAACGGAGGCTCTACAAAAACTACTATCTGATATATTATTCTCTTTATAATAGATTTAAGAGACCAGATTATCCTTAAATTTCATTAATTTAATTTAATTTAATATTAAATTTAATTTAATCAGGTACTAGTAGTATTTTTATTATTACTAGTACTTCATAAATTAAGTTATAACAAAAAGTCAAATATTGTTTGGGTTTTTCTTTAAATCAAATACTCTAAACAATTATTGGCTCACCATTAACTGTCATCACATGAATAATTTGCACATCGGTTTGTGTTATGTTTTAAGACAGCAATAATTTCAAACCGTCCGTTATCACCAAATGGAAATCTCAGTTATCAATGCAGCAAAATCATATTTTAACGAAACTCGAATAAGACCCTTCTAAATATTTTTAGCAAGATATGAAATGTCTTTTTATTCTAAACAGAAACGCACACCCACCTCACTACCTTCATAATTATCCCCGACCTCCCAACCCTCTTCATCCACTTTTCCACTCCTCAACATCAAACCATCGCAAACCACATGAAACGATGATACAACGCTTTCAAATAACTCCACAACCCTCCATCACATAAAATAACAATGAAATGACGCCTAATGACAGATGGGGTAAGCTCTGATTAGGCACCCTTTACAGTATCTAGATCAGAACGGTAATGAAATTTCTTTTACTTGCTTGCAACACCATTCAGTGAACTCAAGGAGACATCGCAAGAGACGACAAAGCTTGACGATTAAGTTCATGGAAATGTGGTACACTCGCGAAGTGCGTTTTGACAATTCTTCCTTATTTCTTCATTTGTCACTTTGGCGACACCTGGCAAGTCTCCGTGTAACAAATGACATCATTAACAATTTATAACACATAAAGTGAATAAAAATCGAAGAATTCTCAACAAGATCTCGTTTTGCGAGACTTGGTTGTCTGTTTTTCCCCACAGATCGAAATCAGAAACAAACACTTATCTGAAGCCCGCACAGCAGTCAGATAATTCCCACGTCCGAAGAGGTCGATGATGTGGTTGGCTTAAATACTTTAAGTGTAACTGTGACGTCATAATCGCAACCTTATTTTGTGTTTTTGTAATTTGCTTATTTTTGATCTCGCATGTATCCATAAATGTTTGTTGCGTTTCTATTGTTGTCAGTTGTGTTATTTCTCTCCTCTGGTTATTTTTATTTTAAAAAGTTAACAAGAAAACTCATGACAATACAAGCAAGAAATTTGAGAAAATAATTGTTTTTTTTTTTGAAAAATACATATTTTTCCATTCAAATGAAACGGAAATAAGACTAAGAATCCTGCCCTGCTATTTATCCTTAGACTGAATTCTAATAATAATAATAATACAAAAAAGATTATGACTCACGCATTGGCTTTATTGAATCTACTTTTATTTGAAATGAAAAACGTCGAAACTTTTTGGGCTTTTATGGGAGAATTTCTGAATAAATAAATAATGATTTTTCTTTATACACCTAGCTTTATATTTCAAACGCTTTTTTTACTGCGCATGCGATTACTCTCAACACCAGAATATTTTCATCCTAACGATCGTTTGTTCATCATGACTTCGATGAACAAACGATGATCCCATAATAGAACTCTCCTTCTGGGAGTCTGTGATGCTGTGCATTATGGGATAGCTTGGTATCAGGAAGCTTTAAACAGGAAATACTGGAAAAAAAAGATGAAAGGTCTTGACCAAACATTTCAATGAAAAGGACATAGAAGAAGAAGAAGAAGAAGAATTGTAATATGTATTCTGCCATTCTCGTTCTACAATAAACCGCTTCGTCAACTTTACCATCCGTTTAGGTACAGGCCATGGTAAGATTTGGAGAAATCCATGTGGTAACCCTTGAGATTTGCAACGAATTTCAGCGTTTCTGGTGTCAAGGTCCTCTCAACAATGTTATATGTTTATGTCTTGTAAACATCGATGCCAAATTCACCTTGAGAAGGAGGAACCGCTCTTGAAAGGATATCCGAGAATTATCGATGGTTGGCGGAAATGAAGTCCGACATCACAGGCCTGCGATGAAAAAGTTGTCTGAGAAGTAATAATTGATTCTTATAAATTTTTAGGTGCTGAGTTCAGAAAAAATAGTAAAAAAATCCATCCCCCACCAATTTTAACCAATTTCTAATTTTATCGTTTTTATTAGTAGTATTTAGATTTAAATTCAGCGCTTTGGTATTTATTTTCATTCTCCTTTATTTACACTTATACAACGAATTAGCTGTAAATAAAGGAGAATGAAAATAAGTGCCTTTCTATGGTAAATAAAGAAATATTCACGAAACCTTTTCATTCTTAAGATAGAAGAAGGAGGGAGGAATGCAGATGAAAGTGCAGGTGGCTACTTTGAATCTGATTCGTCGAGATAATGGATGATTTTCGTGTTGTCACAGACACTTACATTTTCTGTGTGATTCTTTAGTTGAACTTTAGTCGTTGACTACTAAGGTTATCATATTTCTGAAGAGTGGCATATTTTATTGTTAGTGTTAAGATTTAATTTAATGTGTTTGCAGGGTTTTTTTTTTAATGTTTTTACGTAGTGTGGTTAACAGTGTTAATGTCATTCCTTAAAATTCGTTTAATTGTGTTTTAAGTGGTGTTTGTAATGGCTTCAAGAGGTTGCAAAAATTCACCTAACAAAGAGGATACACCAAGTACCCGTGCTTTTTGGCAAGTGGGACAGCCGAGATCGAGAGCAACATTAAATCAAGAAGGAATGGCCAGTCACATTAGAACCTGGAAGTAAAAATGTGTTACACAAAACTTTGGTTGCTCGGGAAAAAATCCTTTTACCCTGCTTCGCATAAAGCTGGGATTGATGAAGCAATTTGTCAAGGCTTTGTCAAGAATTCCCGGGATTATCTAAAGCAAAATTGAAAGATGGTTTTTTTTATCTGTCCGGACATCTGGAAACTTATGAAGGATAAACTGTTGGAAGAAAAAAATCACAATGACCCCAATTATAAAATGATTGTGAAAAACATGCTACAGAAATTCAAGGATTTGGGATGCTCCATGAGACTAACTGTATTTTCTCAACGCTCACCGAGAATCTGGGAACTGTCAGCGAAGCGCAAGGTGAGTGATTCCACCCAGACATCAAGAAGATGGAAAGAAGGTATTAGGGCAGGTGGAATGACAACATGATGGCGGACTATTGCTGGATGTTGCACAGAGACGACCCGGGAAAAGAATTTCACAGAAAAAGTTCGAAAAGAAGCTTTGAAGGAAAACGAATAAGACACCACAACGAAATATGAAATATGTACCAGAGATTAATCTTCAATTACATTAATTAATTTTTTTCCAATAATTTCATTCCAAAAATATTTACCGAAAATTTTAAATACTGAATTTAGAGAAAGATATTTAAAGTTTATTTTTCACTTGGTTAGACTATAATTAATTTTGTTTAATCATTTATCCGAGCGTGAGCAAACAATGTTTGTGCCTGAAAATATCTTCACGACTTGGGTAAGGTGGTACAACACTGGGAAACTCGTAGCAAAGGTGGAGCAAGCTCAGATCACTCCTATCCCGGTATCACCCATAATGCAAAACACATCTCCTTGCGGATATGTCTAATGTTATGCATTAAGGGAAGGGCCACTACCCAGACTAGTTTCGACCTTTATTGAGGCCTCTTCAGTGGGAGCCAGGCCCAAGTGGAGATACCAAGGCAGAAGCAATGAGAGGTCATCTTTACCTATAGGAGTTGACAAAAGGTGGAGCAAGCTCACATCACTCCTATCCCAGTATCTCTCATAATGCAATACACATCCCAAAATACAAAACACATCTGAAGATATTTTCAGACGCAAACTTTGTTTGCTCACACTTGGATAAAGGATTAAATTAAATTTATTATAGTCTAACCAAGCGAAAACTAAACTTTCATCATCTTTCTCAAAATCCGGAGTAATTTAGGCACCTTTTGGCAACTCCTATAGGTAAAGATGACCTCGCTATTGCTTCTGCCTGGTATCTCCACCTATATGCCTGGCTCCCACTGAAGAGACCTCAATAAAGGTCGAAACTAGTCTGGGTAGTGGCCCTTCCTTGCGGATATGTATAATGCATAACATTATACATATCCGCAAGGAGATATGTTTTGCATTATGGGAGATACTGGGATAGGAGTGATGTGAGCTTGCTCCATATTTGCTACGAGTTTCCCGGTGTTGTACTACCTTACCCCGGTCCTGAAGTTATTTTCAGGCTTAAGCTTTGTTTGCTCACACTTGGATGAAAGATTAAACTAAATTTATTATGATTTTAAATACTGTTATTTTACTTAATATAATGCGTTCTAAAGCTATTTAACTGTAATATTGTGATCCATTTTGTGAAAAATCCTTACGTGAGAGAGAAAAATGGAAGAGATATTTGAAGTTAGCGGTCAAAAATAAATCAGAAACTATCTTAATAGTTTCCAGATATCTTTTCATAACTCGAATTTTGTAGGCAGTGTGTTGTTTGTGCTATGTTTATCAGCACTGACGTTAATAAGATATCTTCATCTCATCTTCAGATTGATCATAAGACATCATATTTGGAAGAAGGTGACATAGGTTTTATATATATATATCAATGAAAAAAAAACGAATTTATAATTTCAAAATTATTTTTATTTTTCAACATAATTTCCCTTAAGACTAATACATTTATTCCAGCGATTCTCCAGGGCCATTATCTCGTCCCTGTAGTGGTTCTCAGTAAGATCTGCAAAATACCCCTCTACATCTGCAATCACCTCTTCATTCGAAGAGAAACGCTGACCAGCGAGGAAGAGTTTTAGTTTTGGGAAGATATAAAAGTCAGTAGGAGCCAATTCTGGGGAATAGGTGAATGTTACAACAATTCATAGTGCAGATCCTTTAACTTTCCCATTGTCAAAACACCTTTGTGAGCAGGTGCATTGTCCACATGAAAAATGATTTTTTTCTTCCAAAACCGGGTCTTGTCTCACGATGTTAAAAATACCAAGCAATTTTAAACCTGGTTTTACTCCATTTTCCAAGTAAGCAAACAGACAAACAAGTCACGTTTGCGCCTGCAAGTGATGCAAGTCTAGCTGATCCTACAGGTAGTGCAAGACCAAGGCAACTCGTGGTAAAGGTGGCATAAACTCTGATCACTAATCTTAATATGGCCCCTTGCCTTTAATACAAAACATCATGCATCCCCTTCTTGGAGATGTGTTTTGGCATTAAGGGAAAATATTAAGATTAGTGATCAGAGCTTATTCCACCTTTACCACGAGTTACCTTGGTCTTGCACTACCTGTAGGATCAGCTAGACTTGCATCACTTGTAGGAGCAAACTTGACTTGTTTGTCTGTTTGCTTACTTGGGAAATGGAGTAAAACCAGGTTTAAAATTGCTTGGTATTTTTAACATTTATTATACCCAAGGTAAAATACTTTTTTGTCTCACGAATATTTCCATCTAGTCTGGTTACAAGATCGGAATAATATTCCCTGGCTATTTGTTTACCCTTTTCAAGATAATTAATTAATTTTTAAAAAAATACCTCCCAAAACACCGATGCCATGATCTTTCCTGCTGATGGAACCGACTTTTTCTTTTTTGTCGCTGAACAACTGTCTTCTATCCACTGTTTTGACTGCTGTTTGGATTCTGGTGTGTAATGGTGAATCCAAGTCTCGTCCATAGTAATAAATCGACGCACAAAATCAGTTTTATTCTTGTTAAAATGCTCCAAGCACTGTTCAGAGATTTTCATGCAAGCGTTTTTGATCTGCTCTGAGCAAGCGTGGCACCCATCTTGCGAAAAGCTTTTTCATTTGCAATTCTTCATGCAAAATATATCCTACACGTTCTTTTGAAATGCCAATAGTCTCAGCAATTTCACACACTTTGACTCGCCGACCATCCAATAACATATCGTGCACTTGATCAATGTTTTCTGGTGTTGTTACACTTTTTGACTTCCTTCAGGTGGATCATCTTCAAGGCTGGTACGGCTACGTTTAAACTGGTAGCCCATTCTTTAATTGTCGAAAATGAAGGGGAAGAGTGCCCATGAGCTTTTATGAACTTCGAAAGAATTTCTTTTGGCGTTAAACCTTCTTTTACAAAAAAATTGATAACCGCACGATATTCAATTTTATCCATTTCAAGGAATACAGATAACTCATGTTGGTAGTTCAATGGAATATTATCAACACTGAGAAATGAATGAAACTAATTTTAATACTTCCAATATTTCGTATCCGTCAAAGAGACATCTTCAAGGAATAAAAAAAAAAACGTTTTGTAACAACACACACACAAATACAATATAATAGTGAGTGAATCTAAAGTTCTATCTAGGTGGTGCTCCCTCTATGGGCACTTGCAGGTGGCCTAAGATGTAAAGTGAGATCTCTGATAATTAATGTTTCCTAAATTTTGGGAAGTTTTATGCAACCGTATTTGTTTAAATTAGGTTCATTTCTGAGTGCGGATGCAGATTCGTTTTTCTATTTTGAATTCAGGAATCAAAATGGTCGTGGTCCTTAACGGACAATCACAGGATTACTATAACAGAAACATAAGTTCCCAAGCACAACTTAATGAACTGTGGTGTAAACTTCGTCTCACAAGATCATTGTAATGGTAGTACGCATATAAATAGTAAGGTGTGATTTCGTAAATGCTTTTTTATTAACTGAGTTCGCTGAATTCCATCTGTCCAACACCATTGAAATTTTTTTCAGGCAGGTAAACTCATGTTTGGAATTCAAGAGGAATAATGAGAAATAACAAAATATATAACGAAAGTGTTTGAAAAAAAAATGCAATAAAATTCGATTCACATTGAGAGTTTTGCAATTTGTATCATAGCAAATAGGTAACATCAATTAGTCACGAAGATTATCAAACTAGCACTTATTACGATTAATAATCAAACGATTAATTAGAAATAAATTAAATTATTTAATTAAACGATTCATTAATAATTATTACGATTAATAATAAAAAGACGAACATCAGATTCTTGTCTCGTCTTCCGCTACATTAGATCAGATTCAGACTGGACTGATGTGCCTTCAGTTTATTACGATTACGAAAGTGATGAATATTAATATAAATTGAGAATAAAAATAAAGTTTCGACATGGATGCAGATGGATGAATGCTGCAAATGCTGACATACTGATATTTTAAAATGGTAACATTGAGGAAATCTGTTTAAAATATGTAACAATGTAATAACAAAGAAATTAAACAACAATGAATAGTGATGACTTGCTAATAAATCTTCAAGCAATCATTCCAACTTTTTCATTTGTGGTATGTGTGAAGTAATTAAGAGAGTATGCACTTAAAATATCGACGAGAAAATTGCTCGCTATGTTTTTAATCGGTAACTATGAAAATATAAACATGACAAATTTTTATATTATCACTACCTTAATTGCATTACAGATATTATTAGTAGTATTAGTACTACTAGTAGTAGGTAGTAGTAGAGGCAGAATGCAATATTATAATATTTCGAGTGCATAAAGTCTAATTCTCATCTATCTTAAAAAAATTAAAAAAATCTGTAAATTTCTAAAAGTTATAGCATGGCCCTATCAAACCTGTAGGAAAACACTAATTTTCGCAATCACGACTAACGACACACACACACAGTAGCATCAAATACACGATAAACATAATACTAAGAAACCATTTAATATTACACATAGCTTCGTTCAAGAATTGGAAACATCAGTGATAAGCATTGAAACCAGTGCAACACATCAGCTCATCCTGTTAGGAGATATTAATATAAATACACCTGATTATGCTACCTCAACCACTGACACATACCTTGATATGAGAAGTCAGAACAACATCCGCTCTGCCATAAACTTCCTACCATAAACTGAGAAAAATACTCAGCAATTCACTGATACAATCCGGCATCGATCATCATACGAGCTCCTATTAAAACAAACATCATGAGTTATCACGATCAGAATCGCTGACCACTGTTGTATCCCAAATTCTCTCCACGATACAACCTTTAATTCACCACATTCTGCAAAACTAAACCAGAAGAAATACCATCATGATCATTTCTTATGACGTTATTTCTTCTTTTGTGAGACCTGGATATTCAAGAAGAGAGTAAGTCAACAGATAATGGCCTGTGAAATATGGTGCTATAGGAGAGCTCTGAAAATCTCATGGACAAAACATGTGACAAAAACAGATGTCTTACAGAGAATGAGAACACAGAGATCATCCGTCGTATACCACTTTTTGATATTTGTTAGCCAGCCATCCTCTTTTCCGGGCTAATATTCTATAACCCGAATCTGTTTTCTCCAATTTATACAACAGTCTACTATGCTATATTCTGTCAAAAGCGTTAGCAAAATCCAAACGTTTCATGGTATATCCATTCCATATCTTGTCTGGTTCAATGGCAACGTTGTCATAGAATATGAGCAAGTTGCCATGTTGTTCATTTCAAAGTAGAGATTTAGTGTCAGATTCTAGGTACCAGTGAGACCTAGCTATCAAATTCAGACCTACTAAGTGGTATCGAGAGTCAAGGGTACACTCTTTTCAAGGATAGGAGAGTAGGGGTTGTACTACTAATGATATCGGATGACTTGAATCTAGATAGAATTGAGACCTATGATTGTAGTACTACTACTACTAACAATATTTCATATGGCACAGAGTTTGACGCCATCTGGTGTGAGGTGGAATCTAAAAAGATCATTTACATAGTGGGGTGTTGTTACAGACTTAGTGGTTCGATTGGTCACAGAAATGGAAGGAATGTATGGTAATGCCATTGCACAAAGGTGGTGAAAAGACCGATATTTTCACCACCCTTCTATCTCAGTACCACTCCTGAGATAAAATTAATATATCAGGAGTAGTGGTGAAGATTTTGGGAAAATAGTAAAGCTCGCATTCAGAAATGGGCAATGTGTGCTGCTAATGATATCGGATGACTTGAATCCAGTTAGAGTTGAGACGTATAATTGTAGTACTACTCGTAACAATATTTCATGTGACACTGAGTTTAAAGTCATCTGGTGTGAGGTGGAATCTAAAAAGATCAATTACATAGTGGGGTGTTACAGACGTGGTGGTTCGGATGAACATAAATCAAAATCGTTCTACTCGTCAATATTTCCATGATAAAGCTCATTTACGTGATAAACATAGTTATACATCATTGTCGCTCTTACACTCACATTCTCACCATTCCTCGCTTTATAATTTAGTTTCCCTGACTCTCTGTGTTAGGTCTCATACACGTCTTTCTAGACTCCTGATAATACCAAAGGCATTGAAGTGTAGACCGTCTCTCTTATACAAATCGAATCTTCCTTCAAACTGACTCCACACATCCAAAATCTCGATCCATTCCTTCTACACATCCTACGCATCGAACGGTTTGCCATCATAGCCCATCTTCGTAATTCATTTTTACCATAGAGAGGTAAAATACTGGCGATTTTCACTTTCTCACTCTTCACTCTCGCCTCTTCCAACAACTCTTTCAAGTCCTCTCTCGTACTGAACTTATCGCCAGTTACGTCGTTAGTACCTCCTATAACTACGATTTCGTTTAATTTTCTTTTCTGTTTTTGAACTGCTTCCTTTATATTCTTAATTTTCGCTCCAGGAAAACTCGATATATTATAACTTGCTCATTTCTAGCCTGTTTTATTATAAAGACAGAGCTCTGCTCTATTATACCTCCCCTATCCTCCAAAATTATTAAATCAAGAGCCACAGCTTACTAGTACCATTTTTCTAACTGGTGTATATTCGTTTTCGGCTATTCCGTTAAATGTACGATTCCAAATTTCACAGAACTGTGTCTTTCTCAACATCTTCCTTATTTCGTAGGTTAGACTGATCGAAGTTCAGTTTAAAATATCTTGCCATCCCTGATTTCTAAAATTGCACTACCAGGAATGTTCTTTCAGCTGCTTTTAATATAATCGAAATTTTGTATTATATGCCAATTTTCTTTTTCTTGGTAAGTGGGTAGTTATCACAAAATGAGATTTGCTAATTTCGATAATTACTTAGTTCTGGTTTTCAGTCTTCCTTTAAGGCTACGGTGTTGAAGTAGAGTAATTGTGTCCAGCATGATGTTCGGTTTTATTCAGTACGCAATTTTAAATAATAAAAAATTGTCTGTGTGTCAGATGTGCATGCCCACCGTCGACTCAGTATAAATATTTTTGGAGATCCTTCTTAGTGTACTTACGGCTGCCCTCGTTTTCTTCTCATATATGAATATTCCTTCCTTGATTCCGGTGTCACTTTTCTTTCCTCCTTTTAATTAAGTGAAATCTAATAAGGTTTGAATTGCAATTACTAATAACCATGACTCTTCTCTAAATCACTCTGATGCAGATTTGCGTTTGGCATTATTTTTGTAATATGAGTTTTAGAATATTTCGACTGATATTCAAATTTTTTTCATCCTGCCATCCGCATTTGAATGGTATCCAGAGAGTTCACCGAACACAATTTAACAATTTATCTAGTGACAATTTACCGAACGGAACTTTATCGAAAAATCAATTCATCGAAAATCTGTTCATCGAACAACAGTTAATCGAAAATGCAATTAATATAAAGACCCGAGAAAGAAATTCACCGATCAGCTGTTAATCGAAAACACAATTTATCTAAACGCAATTGATCGATAAACAACAATTCATCGAAAATACATTTCACCGATAAATGAATTATAAGGAATGTGGAGGGAAGATGTTTGCGACAATTTTTTGTTTTTTTTTTTTGTTTTGAGAGATATACCTTTCATGTCACATATTCAGTAATCTACTATTTATATGACAATGTTTTGGGAAAGGGATTTTTTGCGCGCAATATGAAGGACCGTTAACTAGTAGGGAGGTAGGAGGAACTCAGTGGGGAGGTAGGAGAAACACTTATAGTGAGTGAGTTGGAGGTATACATGAGAAATTGAGTAAACTCGATGTTAATCAGGATGTAGGACCTATTGATATACCACCGTGTTTTGAGAGAATGTTTTTCAAGGAGTTAGCAACACTTTAATTTACCTCTTTAACACCAATCTTAGATTTTTTCATGTTCAAAAAAAACTGATGTAAATCACAAGGAAAACCCTTTAACACTCATTTTCCCTCAAATTGTAATAATCTCTCCTTTTTTATTTAGGATATATATATATATATATATATATATATACATATATATATATATATATATATATATATACTTGTTTCGAAGAAATTCGAAGACACAGAGGTTGGCGCCAGAAGTTTAACCCAGGATAACCATGCCATGATCCTTGATGATAGACGAATACCAGCGAAAAATATTTCAAAGACCATGGGGTTTTCCAGGGAATCAGTTGGAGTCATTATCCTAACATCTGGACATGGAGAATCTCTCAGCGAAGTGGTTCCCAAATGTTTGAATGCTGACGAAAACAGAAAACGTGTGGTGAAGATTCTTGGGAATCAATGGGAAGAATCTTCCCAAGAATCTTGGGAAGATTCTTGCCATTGTAATTTGGGATATGGAGGGTCATAATCCTTACTAATACCTCAAGAAAGGTGAAATTGTTACAGCATCAGTTTATTTAGCAGCTCTGAAGGAATTGAAGGAGGTACTGAAGAAAACGTCGCAAGAAACTGCACAAGGGAGTGTTGTTTTGCAGGATAACGCGCCTGCTCACAGTGTTCAAGAAACCCAACATACAATACACAATTTGGACATTCAACGTCTGCCCCACCCACTATATTCACCAGACCTTTTCCCCATCTCACTATTTTATTTACCCAAATTTAAAGACACACTTGAAACGAAGAAAATTTATCACAGATGATGAAGTCCTATCTGCAGCTGTGGACTGGTTTGTACAACAAGGGAAAGACTTTTTTCTCAAAGGATTTCAAAGAGCATCCGCATTGTAACAACTGTGTAACACTTCGTGGGGAATGTGAAGAATAATGTGTAAATTACATGGTTCTATCTCAATTCCTTCTTGTTGATTATCAGAATTTTCAGCACATCTTCAAAAGGTTTAAATGTTTGGGAGGTACAGAAAGGTGAAGAAGAATAATAGGATGGTGGGGAGATATATTACGATTTGTTATTTCTATTTTCTATATGATTTGGATTAATATAAAAGAAGTCTAATATGTATGGAATGATAAAAATTGCATTCATCTATCATGAATTCTTCATTTTCGTTAAGACAAAATAACTGCTGTGCAAATTAATAGATTCAGCTAACATCATGCATAGAAGACGATCCTCGTGCTTGAACATGTAATATGTCATTTCAAGAAACGTAAATGTAAATTTACGTTTCTTGAAATGTAAATTTACATTTACATTCTTGAAAATTTACGTAAATTTAGCCGGAGGATGGCATTAATGATGGCTACTAGATGCATAACCCCTTTGCGGGGAAGTAACTTGAGTACATTGTTTGTTATTCCATCAGGACCCGGAGCCTTTTTGTAATTTAGTTTTCTTAAAATTTCATATACTTCTGTTGGTGACACGGATTTGTTATTGGATTGGATTGAGGCATTTTGAGTTATTTTCCGCAGTTGGGTGTGAATTTTACTTAAGAAATTTATATCTGTATTGATATAATTGGGGCTGCATTGTTTTTCTAAACTGTCAGCAAATGCTTCAGCTTTTCCCTCGTCGTTGTAGACAACATTAGATTCATTTTCGATTCGAGGAAATGTAAATCGCTTTGAACGGAGTGATTTCACCATTTTCCATATTGATTGATCCTCTGTGTTTAATTAGTGAATTTTGTTATTCCAGAATTGGTTATGGTGGTCCTTTAGGGCATATCGAACCTGGTTTGTTGCTCTATTTACTGCTTGTTTACCCGCTGGGTCCATTGTTCTCTGATATTGTCTCCTTAATCTGTTTTTCTCTTGGATAAGACGTTTTATATCCTCTGGGAGTTTATTTGATGGTTTACATTTGGTTATATTTGTTACCTGTGTTTTAGCTGTCAGCAATTGTTTTTCAAGAGTCTTCACTTCTTTTTCTACATCCTCGGCAGATGTTATATGTGGTATTGGACCAAGGTTTTCCTGGAAGGCTGAGGAAAGTTGTTTCCAATTTATAAATGTGGTGGTGTTTTCTGTTAAATCTTGTATGGTTCCTAGTTGTAATATGATGGGGTTATGATTGGAATTTAAGTCGGTGATTGCTTGTATCTGATAGCTGTGCACTATGTTTTTTAATCTAACTATATCTAGTACATCAGGACGTCCGGTACCTCCGTAATGTGTGCGTTCAGTTGGTCCTATTACTGATATATTTCTTGATGTGGTGTAATAGTTGAGTATGCTTCCGTTAGTATTTGAGTTTCTGCTGTTCCATACTGAATGTTTGGCATTAAAATCTCCGGCTATAATCACTGCTCTGCTTGTATTTAGTACCACATCTAAGTCAGATTCAAGGAGTTTTTTATTTGGGGGGGGGGGTGTTGTTGGCTGCATATATCGTAATGCTGCTTGTGTTTTCCATATGTATTTATATTCCTGTAGTTTCCATGTTTCTATTTGGGGTTCGGCTATTGAATTATGTTTTATGTTTCTTTTTACAAAGATGGCAGTGCCGCCACCTCTAGTAAAGCATCTGTCTGTACGGTAAGTGCTATAACCATTGATTCTGATTTTGTCACTTGGACGAAGATGTGTTTCATTTATGAGGATGATATCTGCTTGGGTTTCTGCTGCAAACTCCTGTAATTTGATAGATAAACCATTTGCGTTCCATGAAACAATTTGTAACGATTTTGGTTTTCTTTTAGACTTATCCATTAAGAATTTCTATAAAGAGTATTGTATGCCTTAAGATGATATCCTTTGCTTCTTGAGTTGTCAGCAAGCATTTCACTTAAGTGGCTTGTTATGTTCAATAGGATAGGTTTGTTGGTTTGCTGTGATTGCTTTGATTTTGGGTCTTTTTGGAAGGTTGATCTTGTAACTTCAGCTTACGATCTTCCATCCGTTGTGGAGACTATGGTTTGATGGGAGGACGCGTGTTCTTGAAGAGGTTTACTGGTTTTGAGTTGTATCTTTTGGTTTTGGAGAAATGCTATACAGACCCCATAGTTTGCAGATTGTGATCCTCCGCAGTTTGAACATGTTGCTGGAAGTGTGCGAAGTTTATGGCATTCATTTGACGCGTGTTTGCCACCACATGTCACGCAACGAAATTCAGCCTTGCAGCATCGTTATGCATGCCCAATCTTCTGGCATCTATGGCTGATAAAACACCCTATTCCCTAATTCTGGTGGAAATAAGCAAAGACCAAAAACATATATACAATCTCCAAACCATCTGTGATCTAATCATAAAAGTTGATTTATGTTTCACTTCTTCAACTTTTATGATTAGATCACAGATGGTTTGGAGATTGTATATATGTTTTTGGCCTTTGCTTATTTCCAGCAGAATTAGGTGATAGGGTGTTTTATCAGCTCTCCGCATTCGGCTGACTTTAATTGGGCTAAATCCCTTAAATTGGAGGTCTGCAGTGAGGTCTTCTATTTGTAATGTTTCAGTTACTCTCCTTAATACTACTTTTAAATTAAAATTTTCTCACTGTTGAGTGCAAAAGTGTGGTATGGCAAACTGTTCTTGTCTTGAAGTTTGGTTATTTTTCTGTAATCTGATGAAGTTTTTGTATGCGAATCCCTTCTTCTGTCTTTGTGGCTTTAATGAAGGTGATAACTTAAGATATCAGTGTGGAAGCAACGGATGTCCAGTGCTCCTTGGCCCTTAGGATGACTGGGGTACCTTTTCTTTAATTACATTATCTGGTTCTATCTCCACTGTTTTGGGTGTATCTGCAGCAGAGGAGATTTTCCTTTTCTTTTTGACTGTTTGGAATTCTGTGTTGGTTTCCAAAAACTGCGGAATATTATCCAGAGATGCAGCATCCTCTATATTCGTGGAGTGACTTAATTCTGGTTCAGTCAACATACTTTCATTATTTAAATCATCCATGCTATCTTCTGTGACTGCTGTAGGGGGAGGGGATGTATCTAAGAGCTTTACTTTCTCTGGCCAGTTGTCGCTCAATAGTTTTCCTAATCTTAGGAATTCTCTGTAAACTTCTTCGAATATGCTTTCATTAAGAGGTTTTGACATGTCTGATAGGAGGCAACAATTCTGTGAGAATAAAGTTTGAATTCCAAGACGGGTGTTTCGTCACCGCATCTTACAACTTCCTTTGCTATTTAATATATATTGATCATGATATTATATAGATGGTTTATTACTAAATCTAAAAATATAAACAATATTCCAAAAATATATGCAATATTCATAAAAAATAAATTAAATCAATATAGTTTACACATTATTTCTAAGATAAATGTATTTGTGTTTTAAGCATACTGTAAGTGTTAATTGTTTTGAACACTAAAACCAAGGATAGGCCATTGTTAATTTTTTCCCTTACTTTTGTATACTCTTTCTGGATGCCTGGTGCAATTTTTATGTAATGTAGCACAGAGAAAATTAAGTTTTATTTTTCTGTTTATTACAAAATAAATTTGTAATAAAACCATAATGACTCTTTCTACTCCCCCCTCCACACGTATTCATAATCTTAAAATAATAGGTATTCTGGAATTAACGACAAAATATCTGCAAAGGCAAAAATTAACATATTTATGTCAGACTGAAACATAACAGAACTTGGAAAATCTGACTCAAGGAAATGAAGACACAAGTTTCTGCTCAATCCTTAAGTTCGCTAAAATAAACACCAGCAACAAATTTCTCGCACACAATCACACAAAAAATTTATATATATATATATATATATATATATAGAATGTATTTTACCTTTGGTATAATAAAAGTTAAAAATACCAAGTAATTTTAAACCTGGTTTTACTCCATTTCCCAAGTACGCAAACTTGACTTGTTTGTCTGTTTGCTTACTTGGGAAATGGATTAGAACCAGGTTTAAAATTACTTGGTATTTTTAACATATATATATATATATATATATATATATATATATATATATATATATATATATATATATATATATATATATATATATATATATATATATATATATATATATATATATATATATATATATATATATATATATATATATATATATATATATATATATCAGTGGCGTCGTGTGTCCATTTCGGTTGGGCGTGCTGTCGTGTGGGTTATGCAACCACGGCTACAAATATCACGTCAATTTGATCGTATGCATGGGCGTCTGCAGAAAATTTTCCGCAGGTGGAGCAAAGCTTGGAGACAAATAATTACACCAAGAAATTTTTATAATTATTGACGAAAATATATAATTACATGAATAAACGTCTTTTAGCATTTTCGTATGTAATTATTTGTCGATGTAAACTATAAATACATTATTTTCATTTTACTTCGATTTTAATGATCTTTAATTCTTGGGAAAAAATTATTGAAATTAATACAGTTTTTAGCACAATTTCATATATAAAAAATTGACTGGCATATTTTATTAAAAATCAACTAATTAATTAAACCAAAACTTAAATTAAATTATTTCAGTTTAAAAGCAAAAAATCATAAAACTAACAAGTAAAATAATATTAAATTACATACACATACCTTTTAAAAATGTATTTTTCTGTTTAAATTTGATTCACTATAAATTTACAATTCACTCTTCACCCAGTGACTCACTAGACACAGAGGGCAAACGAACTGATCACTCTTCACAACAGTAATGAACATTTTTTTTCACAAATCAGAAAAAGATGAACCAAAAACAGGAATACGTTTTATTGCTGTAATAAAACACGTTTTCTATGGCTACCCCATCGTGGGTCGAAACAGGCCAACGCATAATAAAATTTTAAGACAGACAAAATGCCTCAAGGTTGAGGGTGTAAGCTTACATATCTCAATCACTTTTACGATTATAATTTGTAGAATTTTTCACTCGATCCTGGGGGAAGTGCTCCATCCCCCCCCCCCTCTGTGGACACCCATGACCGTGTGATTACATTTTTATCGAAAAAGTCCCAAAATTCACGCAAGAAGTAATTTTGATAGAAAACACAGTTTTTAATTAAAAATTGTAATTTCTTATTGATTCATAAAGTATACAGTATAGGGTTATGCATGGAATAGCATATCGGGTAAATGGCCTCCACGGCTTTGCTGGCACATACGCACTCTTTTGTCGAAATTTTCCATGACCGTTTTGCATAAATGTGGCTGAATTTCGTTGATACAGCGCTCAATTTCCTCCTTCCTTCAAGGCGTGGATGGTCGTGGGCTTGTTGGCATAAACCTTAGACTTGAAAAAACCCCAAAGAAAAAAGTCCAACGGCGTTGAGTCACATGATCTGTGCGGCCAATTCTGATCACCAAAACGGGAAATTACACGACCAGGAAATGACTCATGCAGTAATTGAATTGTTTCTCGGGCTGTATGGCATGCGGCACCGTATTGTTGAAACCACATGTCGTCCACATCCATATCTTGCAATTGAGGCACAAAAAACTGGATTATCATGTTCCGATAGCGAGCACCATTAACTGTTATTGCCATATCAGTCGCATTTTCGAAGAAGAATGGAACCGATGATGCCTCCAGCCCAAAATCCGCACCAAACAGTGACACGTTGTGGATGCATTTGTTTCTCAACAATCACTTGTGGATTTTCTGAACCCCAAATGCGACAATTTTGTCGATTAACGAAGTCATCAAGATGAAAATGAGCCTCATCGCTGAAGATGATTTTGTTCGAAAAATAAGCATCCACTTGTTGTTGTTCCATAATCCATTCAACGAACTCTCTTCGCTATATGTGGTCATTTTTAATAACCCTGAACTGTCAGCTGTCACGCTGTCTTTTTTTTCTCGTTGGCAACACTTTACCGCACAAATGGCGCTAAATTTAAATCTTGCGTGAATTTTGGGACACCCTGTATATATAAATATATATGTTTTATTTAATTTAATTTAATTTTTTGGAGATACTGTATATTAGGGTTAAGTAATTTTATAAGCTTGGTTATTTAACTCCTAATCCCAAGTAAGCAAACAGTTAAGTTTCCGCCTGAAACGTAGTTCAAGTCTAAAGATGGTACAACACCAGGGCAACTCATTGTAAAGGTGGGTAAAGATCTGATCACTATTCTTAGTATTTCCCATAATGTAAAGCACATCTCACTAGAAGATGTATACTGCAATACATTATGGGTGGAGACACTACCCAGACCGGTTTCAACGTTTTTTGAGGTCTCCTCATATATATTAGGAATTTTCTTGAAAATTCTTGAAAGTGTTCTGGCGTTCCATAAGATATTAAGACCTAGATTTTTTCAGGTCATGATTTAACTGCAGTTTTCTTGTAAATCGTGATACAAACGGAACCAGGTTGTGTGTGTGTGTGTGTGTGTGTGTGTGTGTGTGTGTGTGTGTGTGTGTGTGTGTGTGTGTGTGTGTGTGTGTGTGTGTGTGTGTGTGTGAAGAAATTGTAGCGAATCTAGTATCATAATTATTCACTCGAAAAACAATACTCTCGTCCTCCTGATTTTATTTTATCTCCTGATGATTAAAAATGATGTTCGTCAGCATTTCGTGTTCCTGAAGATACAGCTCTTTCCATAGGGGAATGAGAGTTAATTTGATTACTTCTACATTTCCCTTGTTGGGATTAGCATTACTGTATGTGAATTCTACCCATGAACTTCTCAACTCTGGTGTAAGTGTGCAGTTAGTAAGAGCAGTTTCACTTTATCACATCTTTTATTCATAAGATATGATAATATAATTATCACATCTTATGAATCTGTTCACTAACAGTGCATTAATATAGTTATTTGTTCAATACTAAAAAGTGAAAAGTAAATAACGAAATTACTTGTTCGCAATTCATTTAGCAGAGGAATTTGTCGATTCAGGTTTGAGTGTAGTATTATGGATAGCGAGCGGGACGATGAAAGTGGATTACAGTGGTTGCTTAATGTGGAACCTGGATATGTAGGAAACGAAGTGTCATGAACTTAATATTTTTTTTTTAAAGTTTTCTACACAGGAATAATGTTTGTTAATTACTTATGTGTTGCACAGAAAGATCCTCCATAGCTGATTTGGTTTTGACTGAGTTCTTTGGTTGGAAAGATCCCCATCCCCCTTCGAATCCCATGTATAACGTGAGGAACCTTTATCAGATGTATTCAATTAAATGGCGATTAAGTCGGTCTTATACGGAGATAAAGGGCATTTTCTCCCAGAAAGTAGGGTTTTTCGTTACCCAGAACAGTCAAACCTGTCCCGTGAACATGCAGTTCTACAGACATAATATACTTAGCCCTGAAGGAATGCAGCACAGGAATGGCAAGCCAGCTGCATTAAATTGCCTAAATCCCCTAATCAGGGGAGACTCAACCTGTCTCAGAAGGATGAGGAAGGGATGGATTGCATAGACACTAGTAAACTCCAAAGATATGACGTAATCTAAAAGTGATTTTCAGTTATGAGAAAAATGACAGTATGATTAGATTTCAACTACAGTTTCATTATCAGTATTTATATAATAATGATATTAAATATCCGTCATTATTTTGAAACTAAATGAAATAAACATTCCGTATCGTTATCTATATATTTTTAAAGCAGAATACTATCACTGATATGCACAAAAAGACAAATTCTATTTGTATCTTGAAAAATTCGCTAATAATTTCGTGTAGGGGATAAGGAAAGTGGATTACAATTTATTGTAATAAGTATTTAGAAATGAAAAATAAAATATTTATTTATATTCATTATTATTTTCAACGCAGTAATAATAATTAATATAATTATTAATAATTGGTCTCTAATAATAATTAAGAAATATTAATAACCCAATATGTTATATATAATAATCTTTCGTATAATTTAATACATTAGGAAATAAATTAAAATATTTTTGAAAAACTGATTAAACATGAATACACCATTTTTATTTATTTATTTATTTACTTCAAATTCTTGTGTTCTATTGGTTTTTTTTAGCGCTCTGGAATCCAGGGGGTGATTGATTCACTCAACCCAATACCCTTGGATGGCAATGCTGTAGCCAATGAAGTTCTAACTGAGGTTCGGCTATTGCTGTTACCCTCCTGCCATGATCAGAGCTTTAATAATAGCTGAATAACACCTTATCCCTACACTGTCCTCTACAGATAACGGGGAAGATGAAAGCATTCTTGCTTAGCCCCTTTAAGCCAGTCCTTATTATAAGGACTATAAGGTTTTTTTAGCTTGTAAGACAAACTGCTTGTAATTCAAATGGTTATTTGTTCATAATTCATTTAGCAGAGGAAATTGCACAACTTTTAGAACTTTACTTCTCTTTCTACGTAGTTTATTTTAGAAATTTCAACAGCAATCGTTTTATGCGTATCTCTGATTACAGTACAATATATATACAATATATATATATATATATATATATATATATATATATATATATGTATAAAATATACAGTATATTACATACTGTATATATATATTTAATTAATTGCATTTTAGCAATTATTTGATTATTCACGAAATCTAAGATAATTCAGGCTACCATACGCTGATTAGCTGTAGTGTATTTAAATTTAACAACCAATCTGTTTTGTAAATTTGCTTACTCATTTGCAATATAAAAATTGCGGTATAAAGTATTATATAAAATATTTGAGAATTTAGAATATTTTTTGTTCACTTTTATAATTTTTTTCTTTAAATAATAAGTAAGTAATATAGCTAATTAATATACTTAATAAGAATTTTTATATTATTTAAATTAAGGATATATTAAATACCACATTGTTTTAAAACCGAATAAGAAACTCAAAGATTGAAATCAGAGTTTTATGCCGAATATAGTTTACTACATTCGGAATGAAATAGTAAATATAGTAAACTGTAGTTTATAGTTTACTAATAAATATATATAGTAAATATAGTTTACTATAAAATATATAGTAAATATAGTTTACTATAAAATATATAGTAAATATAGTTTACTATAAAATATATAGTAAATATAGTTTACTATAAAATATATAGTAAATATAGTTTACTATAAAATATATAGTAAATATAGTTTACTATAAAATATATAGTAAATATAGTTTACTATAAAACATAGTTTTATAGTAAACTATAAAACAATGTGGGATTTAATATCCCCTTAATTTAAATAATGTTTATATCGCCGAAATGAAGCCTATTGGCTCTTTATATTTAAGTAAATGAATTTTTATATTTTTTAATTAATTTATATAAAAATGAAGCATGTGTTATGAAATTTCCGCAATGTTCTTATGGTATCTGTTTCTAATTGTGATTCAGAAAGTTAATTTGAAATCTAAGACCTGTGATCAGAACTTCGATCTTTTCATACAGCTCGAAACCAACTAGAGAAGACACTGGTTGATTATATTTAACTTTAACTTCGACAATAGCAATATTAATAAAAGTAACAAATTTGAATACAAAAAAAAAAAAAAAAAAAAAATCAGTTATGCGTACAGTGTAAGTACTGTGATGTTACTATAGACTTCACTAATGAAATCTGAAATTTACGCAATGTCCTATGAAATTTACTAAAGATATTTGAAATGTGTTTTGAAATGTTCTGATGGCCATAATTTGAAGTTTGAATCATGTTCACAGAAACCGCATCACCTGATGTAACCATGGTTTTACTAATTAAATTTGAATTCCTCAATAATTGTCCCAAGTAATGAAGAAGGTAATATAATATTTATTTTCGATTAATATTCGGCTCTTTTTAGTACATGATGTGACATAATTGGCAAATGACAACGAATTTGCAAATACTTCAAAATGATGTGGACAGTGATATTTTCAATGGAAAAGCAAATGCTATTATGAACCGTATCAAAATTTAGTTCGAATACAGAATTCTACTAACATTCCAAGCTAAAAATCACTTTTTGCTATTTGGTACTTCGTCCTGCCTTTATTACAGCTTGGCATCGGCGGGGCATTAATAAAATAAATTTACTGATGGCTGCAACTGTCAGTTCATGGTTCTACGTGCTCCGATAATGGCTTTGAAACTCCTGAAATATTTACGGCTTCTTCTTGCATATTTCAGCATCCATTTGGTGCATACATTCTCAACGGGGTTGATTCTGGGTTGTTTCCTGACCACGGTATACGCTGAATCGAGTGTTCATTGAGCCCATTATTAACCTGCAACAAAAATTAAAACTTAATAAACTCAGTTCGTATGGTACATTTGAGGGTTATAATGACATTATTATACTTTTTGCCCTATGACAAGTAGCAGAGTCATCCTGAAAGATGCAGTTCGTCGTTACGGTAAAGTGGCATCTGATAATAGGCAGTAATTCTTCTAAACATTTCTGGTACACTTGTGCATTCACTGAACTTTCTTGTGAAATGCAAGCGGCGAACTCAATGATACGACATGCAACTCCAGTTCATCTGACTGGCTGTGAATTTCACTGTTAACAACACACAGTCAGGGTTAATTTTCCACCTGATCGTCTTCGAATTGTTTTTCTGTCGTCGGCGCCCTGCAGGTTAAACTTTTTCTCGTCATAAAAAATATTCTATTCTACTGATCAGGGGTTCATTTGGCATGTTATTCGCACGAATTGAACCGAGCCAATCTCTCTCTCTCTCTCTCTCTTTTTTTTTTTTTGTTAACAAGTGCTTCTTTTTAGGGCGCCTGGCTATCAGTCGCTGTCTAATGAGTCTTCTCCTGTTACAGAGCTTGCCCAATTTTTGAAGCAGAGCCGCTTTAGAACTCGATCTTGGCATGGTGTAGACAATGGCTTTCTTCCTTTCCCCTTCTTACTTTCAGAAGATCCGGTTTAGCAACCGTACCACAGTAGATTGACTACAGAACACTCTTTTAGCTACTTCCCGAGAGGAATAGCCTTCTTATCTAAAGCTTGAATCACTTGAATCAAATGTATTGGATCACACTTTTTCTGCGAGGTGTTGACTGCACGTAATTAGCTATAGCGATCGCAGACGAAATTGCGAAAACTAGCTCTTGCTATCAGTTTATAGCATACAAAAGTCTGACGGAATAGCATCAACTATTACATCAATGTTTCCCAACCTTTTTGATGTCGCGGACTCCCATGTAGCGAATGCTAATTCACCGCGGCCCCCATTAATTATCATAAATGGAAATTTTTTATATTTTACATATCATAAAGTTGAAGTAATAAATCACAATTTTACAACACTAAATGTGTTATTTATGATAATGTAATACTGTTATAAATGGAGATATTTGGAAGTGTCAGGTGTGAACAACAGGTGTGAGCAACATGATAAGATAAAGTTTAATGAAAATGAACAATCCCTTGGATCCCCCTTTGAATTACTCGCGGACCGCCGGGGGTCCGCGGACCACAGATTAGGAAACACTGTATTACATTATGTAGAAACCCGTGGGAATGATAGATAACGCAATACAACGAAATGTCTAATGATAAACTAAAAAAATCACTACTATTTAACTGCTTAAAATTATATTTATGTAAGCTAATGTGATTTCTATGAACATGAGGATACGCATTAAAATTAATAACATTAAAACTCATGGAAATGACTGAAACACAAGAAATCATGAAACAAGATGTACAAATTCCGGAAACAATTATAATATTCAAAAAATGAAAAATTATTTACAATTGATTCTAGGGAGAACAATGAACTTCAACAGAAACCGTAGATGAACTTCAAAAAGTGATAACAATGATTACAGGCTCGTTTATCACATTTAGACTCGTAAGAGGGATAGGTCAACTAGCTTAATGAAATCTTTTCTTCTACTTCTTCTTCTTCTTCTTGGCTTCCTGTATTAGGCAATTGTTTGCCTATAACGTTTTAAAAAGTCTTCTGTCCATCTCCTCTTGGATCATCCTCTTGATGGGTGTCCCTATGGTTTATATTTCCAAGCAATATTTGGCCATCTGTCCTCATTCATTCTTTCTTTATGGTTTTCTCAGTTCTTTCTATAGTTTGTGATTTCTTCTGTTATGTTATTTATGGATAATTGTTTTCTTATTTCTTCATTTCCTATTTTGTCTCTTCTTTTGAAGCCTGCAAACGTTGTTAAGAATTTCTTTTCTGCAACTTCCATTTGTCTTTTAATCTTTTCTAATCTGATGAATTCTGATCTCTGAGAGTCTCGTAAAAAAGTTTTTTATTATTTATTATAATCACTCCAACATCTTCCACTAACATAAATTGGAAAACCGCGTTTTTCATCTGCGTTCATTCCTTGTATTTTTTGGAACAAACTACGTAAGAAATTCTATTACTTCAGCGTTGTTTTTCTCACCAGATAACAACGAATAAAATAATTATGATATCTATGATTAAACATTTTTTTAAACTTAACAATATGGCACGCAAATACTATCACTGTAAAACACTGTTATGGAACTTCTTTTTCTTCAGTCTATCGATAGTAAACTAGAATGCCCCAGAAAGAGGCATTCTAGAAGATACAAAATTTTTACAGAAATACAAACGATATTATTATTATTATTATTATTATTATTATTATTATTATTACGTGACACCACAGAGAGACCAAAGACTCATTGAGGAAGGGCACCTACTTTACAACTCTCTGTTTCCACCACTGAATCCACCAACTGTACAAAGAACCGAACCGCAACTACCATCATCATCTACACCAGTGTTTCTCAATCTTTTCTGAATCATGCCCCACCTCAACGTCTCAAAGATTTTGATGCCCCCCCCCCAGCATAATAGTCAGCCAAATTCTGAAAAAGTATAATATAAATATGTACATGTACATTTTCCAATTGCCCCCAAAATATTCAAATTGCCCCCTTGTGGGGCGTGCGCCCCACGTTGAGAAACACTGATCTACACCAACGCCATCTACTGTCCGCCACCGCCACCACTAATATATTCGCAGACAATCGCGCCTCCGTAGCGCAATTGGAAAAACGACGGTACGTTGCGCCCCTCAATTGGAAAAGGCCTAAGCTCGGGTCTCGTCATGACGGGAGGAATCTTTATATGGACTGTTTCAATCGAAGGTGAGTTAGCCGATCTCATACGGAGGTAGTAGGGTTTTTTCTGCCGGAAACTCGGGTTTATCATCCCTCATACAGACAGATCGGCCCTTCAGAACACACGAAATTTACAGACAAAAAAATACTAGCTGTGGTGGTGGTGGTGGTGGGCAGTAGATGGCGCTGATGTATATGATCGGTAGCATGTATGATGCTGGGTGAGCTAACATTTTGAGCTCACCCAGCACCTAGCGGCTGTGATTGGTTGTTGTGTCAACCAATAATTATTAACTGAAAATTGCCACTTGTCGTGAGTTGAGCGCTTTCTGTATCCGATGGCTGTACTACAAACAGCTGTTACACATGTTTTCTGGAACCGAAAATTTGAAAGTGGATGTTAGGAGAAGAAAGCTAACTGTTTTTTCTTTTGCTTGTACAGTATATTGAGGTTGCAAAGTTTTTTAACGGTATAGAGAATTTTTTTTCTAGTCTTCGAAAACAACAGATAGTAAAAATATCTATTCCTGAATATAAATGAATATTCTGTGTATTGTAAGAGGTTGTTGATATACAACAAAATACCAGCATATGTGAAATTGATAAGACAGAAGAACCGCTGATACTAAAAAAAAAAGTAATGAATGTAGGATTCCCGAAAGTGTGGATAGTGACCGGATGTTATGCATACTGAGTCTCAGAAAACAAAATAAAATTCTTGGAAAACAAAGCGAAATATACACAAACCAGAGAAATACACATGACATATGCAACAAATTTTACCAGATGATCTGCTACTCCATCAAACCATATTTATTCCTGCAATACTCTCTTTCTCTTCATAAGTTTTTTTTTTTAACTATGCCATCATAAATTCACTTATTCATGTTTAGACATTATAGGATCGTGCTGTTCGCTCTACCCAGTAACTTATAGGACACACATATCACAAATGATAATTAGTAATAATTCATTTACCATTAATGAAAGTATTTCCACTCACACTTATTCTCTCCTTTCATTTCCTATTCCCACGTGCCTTATAAACGATGGTTCACATATTTTCATCATTGAGTATTTCAAATATACCAACAAATATATCATTCTCCTTAAGTGTTGTTTTCTAATAAATCCTAAAACAAACAGATTGTTCCCCCACTATATGCAGAAGTATTCAAAGTTATCCTACAAGTAATGGCATTGGACCAATTAAGATGAGATCTGATGCGCTATGCACTCTCAGAACTTTCATATGTCGATAAAAATGCAATCACACGGTCATGGGCGTTCACAGAGGGGATGGGAAAATGCAGCACTTCCCCCAGGATCGAGTGAAAAATTCCACAAATTATAATCGTAAAGTGATTGAGATATGTAACCTTACACCCTCGACCTTGAGGCATTTTGTCTGTCTTAAAATTTTATTATGGGTTGGCCTGTTTCGACCCACGATGGGGTAGCCATAGAAAACGTGTTTTATTACAGCAATAAAACGTATTCCTGTTTTTGGTTCATCTTTTTCTGATTTGTGAAAAAACAATGTTCATTATGTTGTGAAGAGTGATCAGTTCGTTTGCCCTCTGTATCTAGTGAGTCACTGGGTGAAGTGTGAATTGTAAATTTATAGTGAAACAAATTTAAACAGAAAAATACATTTTTAAAAGGTATGTGTATGTAATTTAATATTATTTTACTTGTTAGTTTTATGATTTTTTGCTTTTAAACTGAAATAATTTAATTTAAGTTTTGGATTAATTAATTAGTTGATTTTTAATAAAATATGCCGGTCATTTTTTATGTATGAAATTGTGCTAAAAACTGTATTAATTTCGAATACTTTTTTCCCAAGAATTAAAGATCATTAAAATCGAAGTAAAATGAAAATAATGTATTTATAGTTTACATCGATAAATAATTACATACAAAAATGCTAAAAGACGTTTATTAATGTAATTATATATTTCCATCAATAATTACAAAGCGTTCTTGGTGTAATTATTTGTCTCCAAGCTTCCCCCCCCCCCCCTCTGGAAAATTTTCTGCAGACGCCTATGCATACGGTCAAATTGACGTGATATTTGTAGCGGGGGTTGCATAACCCACACGACAGCACGCCCAACCGAAATGGGCACGCGACGCCACTGATATATATATATATATATATATATATATATATATATATATATATATATATATATATATATATATATATATATATATATATATATATATATATATATAATATAATATATATATATATTATTCCTTAACGAAATAAGAAAAACTATAAGGAATCAATGGCTGCATTTTGTGAATTCCTTATGTTGAGTTCCTATTGAAAACTTTATAGATATTCATGCCTGACACTTGTCAAGGAAAAACTTTGGAACGTTTCCATATACGTTGTTTTTTGCTTCAGTGTTTGTCAGCTGAGTTTTTATGAAGTAAACTCTTAATGTTTTTGGTACTTGTTTTAAGTTTTAAATGAATACACCATGAAACAGAAGTATGAGTCATAAATTTCTTGTGTGATAGTGTGCGAGAAATTTGTTGCTGGTGTTTATTTTAGCGAACTTAAGGATTGATCAGAAACTTGTGTCTTCATTTCGCAGAGTCAGATTTTCCAAGTTCTGTTATGTTTCAATCTGACATAAATATGTTAATTTTTGCCTTTGCAGATATTTTGTCGTTAATTCCAGAATACCTATTATTTTAAGATTATGAATGCGTGTGGAGGGGGGAGTAGAAAGAGTCGTTATTGTTTTATTACAAATTTATTTTATAAGAAACAGTAAAACTTAATTTTCACTGTGCTACATACATGAAAATTGCACCAGGCATCCCGTAAGAGTATGCAAAAGTAAGGGAAAAAAATTAACAATGGCCTATCCTTGGTTTTAGTGTACAAAACAATTAACACCTGCAGTATACTTAAAATAGAAATACATTTTTCTTAGAAATAATGTGTAAACTATATTGATTTAATTTATTTTTTATGAATATTGCATATATTTTTGGAATATTGTTTATATTTTTAGATTTAGTAAAAACACTATCTATATAATATCATGATCAATATATATTAAATAGCAAAGAAAGTTGTAAGATGGCGGCCCGTGTGTTAGTGTTTTGTGTAATGTATTATTGATGATGAAATTAAAGGGTCAGCTGAGTCATTGTGTTGTTAATTAGTGGCGATAGTTTTGAATGATAAATGATATATACAGAGGTAAGTGTTCTTCATTTTCTATCATTTTCTAAGGTTTTTTAAGGTGAAATATTTGCTACCGTTGCTAGTAGATCGATTTGATCTACGGGATATATATAATAGAGTAACATTTTATTGCTGGTAGACACCTAAGAGTGTCTACGGGATCTGCTAGTGGACCCTCAAAAGTTCACAGGATTGTCTTTGCCTGCTCGGGGCACCTGAGGGACCTCTACTCTTTCTCCATCTGTGTCTCAACACATTTTTATTTCTTGAAATGACAAAACTTCTAAATGAAACCCAATTCGAAGAAGTCTACAGGGAATTCCTCAGACTGGGAAAGCTACTGAGTGATAACTGGCCGGGAAAGGTTAAACTGTATGACACGTTTCCCTCCGAATGTGTCTCAGACGCTGTCGCTGAAGATCATTTAGAGTCGATGCCTTCTACTCCTTCAGACTTTGCAGAAGTGCGTGCTCACAAAGTCGTCGCTGAAGATCATTTAGAGTCGATGCCTTCTACACCTTCAGACTTTGTAGAAGTGCGTGCTCGCAAAAAGCGAAGAACAACAGAAGAACCGCACAATGACAATACTGTAATGGAACAGGATTCTCAGGGTTCGGACGCCGCTACCTCTCCCAAAGAAAAGGTGCCTCCGGTCATCCTTAGAGAAAAACATAAGTGGACAGCTTTACGATCCACAATGTCCAATCTGCATATTGGCTTCATTAAGGCCAAAAACATGGATGAAGGCATAAAGATTCAGCCAGCAACAGTGACAGACTACAGAAGGTTGACCAAGGAACTGGACAACAGAGGCATCCAGTATCATACCTTTGCGCTCAGTTCAGAAAAAAATTTAAAAGTAGTCCTTCGTGGTGTCTGTGAAGACATTGACACAGCAGAAATCGCTGCTGACCTAAATTCTCAGGATCTGCCACCAGTCAAAGTGAGCAGAATGTACAAAGCAGACAAAACTCCCATGCCATTAGTCCTTGTTGAGATTCACAAAATATATAAGGATATCTACAACTTAAAAACAGTCTGTGGTCTCATCGTCACACCGGAACCACTCCGTAAAAGATCATCTTCTGGGCAGTGCCACAGGTGCCAAAAGTTTGGCCATGCCCAGAATCTATGCCGAGCAGAATATAGATGTTTAAAATGTGGAGACAGCCACCCAACCAATACCTGCACTAAGCCAAGGACCACCTCGGCCAAATGTGCCAACTGCAGTGGCCCTCATCCGGCGAACTACAAAGGATGTACTCAACACCCAAAGAACAGACGGATGGAGGCAATCAATCAGCCCTCCTCCTACAGTACAAGAACACCAGCGGCCCAGACATCAAAACCGGAGACTCATCGACCACAGTCGGAGACCTCCAACCAAAAGCAAACAAGAAGTTATGCCGATGTGACCCGTACAACTAGGCCAATTCCAGAACAAAATCAACCAAGAGCACCTAAAAACCTAACAGCTATTATCACGGCCTCACTAGCAAACATGCTACAAAATTTTAGCCTATCAAACCCTACTGAAACCTCCACTAAAAGATTTCTTCGTGAAACACAGGTCATCCTCACAGCTCTCATAAATGAATAGTAACAAACTCATTCCAGCATCTCTTCAAATAGTTGCTTGGAACGCAAATGGCCTCAAAAACAAAATCCTGGAACTCCGTGCCTTCACATCTAGGTATCAGCCAGATGTTATTCTAATCAGCGAAACTCATCTAAGACCCTCAGACAACCCTACAATAAGGGGCTATCACCTATACAGAAATGACAGACTACTCTACAGAGGTGGTGGCACTGCCATCTTCATTAAAAACTACATTAAGCACCACTCTGTGAGCATTCCTTCAACCACTAACCTTGAGATCACAGGAGTGGAAGTAGTCACCAGCTCCACTGGCAAACTGAAAATCTACTCAGCTTACAACCCTCCCCAAAAATCTATACTTCACTCTGATCTAAATGCCATCTTAGGCATCAGAGGGCCCACCATTATTGCCGGGGATCTGAATTCCAAGCACCCTGCCTGGAATTGTTCAACCACAAACAAGAATGGTTGCATCCTTTTCAATTACTTAGGATCAAGCAACGCTGTTGTGGCAGGCCCCACCGAACCAACTCATCTCAGTACGTTCGGCACTGCTGATATCCTGGATATAGCTATCCTGCAGGATATTAAACTTCAGTACAGTATCATTTCTATGGATGAACTATCATCCGATCACAATCCAATACTGCTGCAGCTGGGAAATCAGGAATTCCTGTGTCCTCCTTCTCACTCCTACATTGTATGGGAAAGACTGTCAGCCGCACTCAAGGATCATATTGGACCTGTTCCTCACATACGCACAAAAGAAGAAGTAGAAACTGCAGTTACAAATCTCACACAACAAATTAATTCTGCTATAAAGGTAGCTTCCTCCTACAAATCTGCCCGCAAGCCAGATCGTTTGCCTGAAGACATCATGAACTTAATCAGAGATAAAAACAGAGCTCGAAAGAGATTCCGTAACACGTGTGCACCACAAGACAAAACAAATCTAAACAGACTAAATGGGGCAGTAAGAGATGCACTGAAAGCTCACAGAGACTATGTATGGGATGAAAAGTTATCCTCCATTTCACCTAGTGATCACTCCATCTGGGGACTACTGAAAAATACCAAAAACAAAGGCAGATCCCTTCCCCCAATATTAACTGACCAGGGCCTTGGTCACACAGATGTGGACAAAGCAGAGGTTATAGCGCACAGCTTGGAAGAGCAATGCAGGCCTTCGTATGGAAACCTTGACTTTGACCACATACATAAGATTCACAGCAAGGTCAGACACTCACTCAAACTTCCTATCACCAGCACTGATCATATTGCATCAACATCACCTGCTGAGATACAGTATATGACATTTTTAAAAATTTAAAGAACAAAAAAGCTCCTGGACCAGACGGCATTACTAATCGTGTGATTAAACTTCTGCCCCGGAGGGCAGTAGTGTACCTGACCAGTATAATAAATGCAATTTTAAGATTTCACTATTTTCCTTCCACCTGGAAACTGGCTGACGTAATTCCCATACATAAGCCAGGCAAAGACTCACACCTACCCCAAAATTATCGTCCAATCAGTCTCATCTCAAATCTGGGTAAGGTTGCAGAGAAGGTCATCCTCTCACGACTTCAAACCTCAATAAATGACCTAAACATCCTTCCAAAAGAACAGTTTGGTTTTAGGCAACACCATAGTACTACCCAACAAATCCACAGAATTGTTGAATACATCACAACCAGCTACAACTGGCGCCAGTGCACAGGCGCTGTTTTCCTAGACTTATCCAAAGCATTTGACAAAATCTGGCATTTTGGACTCCTGCACAAGCTTATCTCAGCCGGCATCTCACCTAAAATGGTTCATTTAATCCACTCATATCTTCAAAATAGATCAATGCAAGTAAAAATCAACGGTTCTACATCCTCCCAGCGCCACATCTTTGCTGGAGTGCCGCAGGGATCTCTGCTGGCTCCATTGCTGTTCTCTGTATACATGTCAGACATCCCACACAATCCGATGACTTCCATTTTGGCCTTATATGCAGACGATACGGCAATACTAACCAGATCTCTCAGACCCCTTTTCATTACCAGAAAGCTTCAAGAAAACATTCTAAAGCTGGAGGGCTGGTTCTCTAAATGGAGATTGGAAGTCAACCCCCAGAAAAGCTCAGCCGTTCTTTTCTCAAAAAGGCCAATGTCTCCTGTAGGAGATTTGTTACTATTCAATATTAAAATTCCCTGGCAGTCAGAAACAAATTACCTGGGTGTAATTCTCGACAAAAAGCTATCTTTCAATCAACACACCAAGTCTGCATGCACAAAGGCATCTAAAGCCATAGCACAGATCTATCCGCTAATTAATAGAAATAGCAAGCTCAGCAACAGAATCAAATTGCAGCTATACCAGTTGACGATTCGTCCTACAATCACCTATGCCTCTCCGGCCTGGAGCCACACCTCTAATGCTAACATCATCAAAATACAGCGAGTGCAGAACAAGTGCCTGAGAATGATTTTGAATGCCCCGTGGTATGTTAGAAACACTCAACTCCACAGAGACACAAATATTCCCTATATCTTCTCTTTTCTACGATCCTTAGCCACCAAGTTTTTCCTAAAGACGTCCACACATCCCAACGATTTGGTTCAACAAGCTACAGCATACGACCCAACGGACATATTCAAATACAGAAGACCAAAAGCTATATTGGCCTCCTTTAGTGATGCATAATCTCCATGCCCAATCAGGGCGAGCATTCTGCTCATAAAGTTTACCTTCACTGCAACCACAACAGATAGCGGGGAATATGAAAAGCATCTTGCTTCACCCCTAAAGACATAAATGTCAATTGTCAATTGTCAATTGTAAGATGCGGTTTTCTGGGAATGAGATTTGCCATGCCTCTCTGTTAATTATGGTGTCTCATGTGATAGTGTTAAAACATCTGTAGTTTAGAATTCGCCATTTTAAGGTGAAAAATATTTGCTACTGATGCTAGTAGATCGATTTGATCTACGGGATATATATTTATATATAAAGGTAAACGTCCTTCATTTTGTGAAATATTTGCTACCTATGCTAGTAGATCGATTTGATCTACGGTATATTTACATTGGGCTCTAGGACCCATTTCTCAAACTTTATTCTAACAGAGTTGTTGCCTCCTATCAGACATGTCAAAACCTCTTAATGAAAGCATATTCGAAGAAGTTTACAGAGAATTCCTAAGATTAGGAAAACTATTGAGCGACAACTGGCCAGAGAAAGTAAAGCTGTTAGATACATCCCCTCCCCCTACAGCAGTCACAGAAGAAAGCATGGATGATTTAAATAATGAAAGTATGTTGACTGAACCAGAGTTAAGTCACTCCACTAATATAGAGGATGCTGCATCTCTGGATAATATTCCGCAGTTTTGGGAAACCAACACAGAATTCCAAACAGTCAAAAAGAAAAGGAAAATCTCCTCTACTGCAGATACACCCAAAACAGCGGAGATAGAACCAGATAATGTAATTAAAGAAAGTGTACCCCCAGTCGTCCTAAGGGCCAAGGAGCACTGAACGTCCGTTGCATCCACACTGATATCTTCAGATATCACCTTCATTAAAGCCACAAAGACAGAAGAAGGGATTCGCATACAACCTAAAACTTCATCAGATTACAGAAAAATAACCAAACTTCAAGACAAGATCAGTTTTCCATACCACACACAGTGGGAAAATTTTAATTTAAAAGTAGTATTAAGGGGAGTAACTGAAACATTACAAAGAGAAGACCTCACTGCAGACCTCCAATTTCAGGGATTTAGCCCAATAAAAGTCAGCCGAATGCGGAGAGCTGATAAAACACTCTATCCCTTAATTCTGGTGGAAATAAGCAAAGACCAAAAAGATATATACAATCTCCAAACCATCTGTGATCTAATCATAAAAGTTGAAGCATTGAAACATAAATCAACTACAACCCAGTGCCATAGATGCCGGAAGATTGGGCATGCACAACGATGCTGCAAGGCTGAATTTCGTTGCCTGAAATGTGGTGGCAAACACGCATTAAATGAATGCCATAAACCTCGCACACTTCCAGCATAGTGTGCAAACTGCGGAGGATCACACCTTGCAAACTATAGGGGCTGTATAGCATTTCCTCAAAACCAAAAGATACAACTCAAAACCAGTAAACCTCTTCAAGAACACGCGTCCTCCCATCAAACCATAGTCTCCACAACAGATGGAAGATCGTATGCTGGAGTTACAAGATCAACCTTCCAAAAAGACCCAAAACCAAAGCAGTCACAGCAAACCAACAAAACTATCCTACTGAACATAACAAGCCACTTAGGTGAAATGCTTGCTGAACTCCAACCCAACTCAAGAAGCAAAGGATATCATCTTAAGGCATACACAATCACTCTTTATGGAAATTCTTAATGGATAAGCCTAAAGGAAAACCAAAATCGTTACAAATTGTTTCATGGAACGCAAATGGTTTATTTATCAAATTACAGGAGTTTTCAGCAGAAACCCAAGCAGAGATCATCCTCATAAATGAAACACATCTTCGTCCAAGTGACAAAATCAGAATCAACGGTTATAGCACTTACCGTACAGACATATGCTTTACTAGAGGTGGAGGAACTGCCATCTTTGTGAAAAGAAACATAAAACATAATTCAATAGCCGAACCCCAAATAGAACACATGGAAACTACAGGAATAGAAATACATATGGAAAACACAAGCAGCATTACGATATATGCAGCCTACAACCCCCCACCCCCAAATAAAAAACTCCTTGAATCTGACTTAGATGTGGTACTAAATACAAGCAGAGCAGTGATTATAGCCGGAGATTTTAATGCCAAACATTCAGTATGGAACAGCAGAAACTCAAATACTAACGGAAGCATACTCAACTATTACACCACATCAAGAAATATAACAGTAATAGGACCCACTGAACCCATACATTACGGAGGTACCGGACGTCCTGATGTACTAGATATAGTTATATTAAAAAACATAGTGCACAGCTATCAGATACAAGCAATCAACGACTTAAATTCCGATTATAACCCCATCATATTACAACTAGGCACCATACAAGATTTAATAGAAAACACCACCACATTTATAAATTGGAAACAACTTTCCTCAGCCTTCCAGGAAAACCTTGGTCCAATACCACATATAACATCTGCCGAGGATGTAGAAAAAGCAGTGAAGACTCTTGAAAAACAATTGTTGACAGCTAAAACACAGGCAACAAATATAACCAAATGTACACCATCAAATAAACTCCCAGAGGATATAAAACGTCTTATCCAAGAGAAAAACAGATTAAGAAGACAATATCAGAGAACAATGGACCCAGCGGATAAACCTGGTTTGTTGCTCTATTCACTGCAACAAGCAGTGAATAGAGCAACAAACCAGGTTCGATATGCCCTAAAGGACCACCATAACCAATTCTGGAATAACAAAATTCACTAATTAAACACAGAGGATCAATCAATATGGAAAATGGTGAAATCACTCCGTTCAAAGCGATTTACATTTCTTTCAATCGAATGTGAATCTAATGTTGTCTACAACGACGAGGAAAAAGCTGAAGCATTTGCTGATAGTTTAGAAAAACAATGCAGCCCCAATTATATCAATACAGATATAAATTTCATAAGTAAAATTCACACCCAACTGCGTAAAATAACTCAAAATACCTCAATTCAATCCAATAACAAATCCGTGTCACCAACAGAAGTATGTAAAATTTTAAGAAAACTAAATTACAAAAATGCTCCGGGTCCAGATTGAATAACAAACAAGGTACTCAAGTTACTTTCCCGCAAAGGGGTTATTCATCTAGTAGCCATCATTAATGCCATCCTCCGGCTAAATTATTTCCCAGAGCGATGGAATATTGCCGACGTTTTCCTAATTCCCAAACCTGGAAAAAATACATAGTTTTCTGAAAATTACAGACCAGTCAGCCTTCTTTCATACATAGGTAAGATAGCCGAACGTGCTATTCTCACACGGGTTCAAGAGGCAACAGATATCAGCCATGTCATTCAAGATGAACAATTCGGCTTTAGGAAATATCACTCCACAACGTTACAAATTTACAGAGTTATCGAACATATAACCCAAGGGTATGAATCACCAACACTCTGGCGCCGTTTTCCTGGACATCACTCAGGCATTTGATAGAGTGTGGCATCACGGACTAATTTTTAAACTACACAAAGTTGGTATTCCATTACCACTAGTTCTACTTATCAAATCATATCTAAATAACAGAAAATTAAAACTAAAACTCAACGGTATCAGATCCACAGAGAGGAGAATCACGGCCGGAGTCGCTCAATGCTCTCTGCTATCTCCCCTACTCTTCTCAATATACATGGCGATCTCCCCAAACTATCTCCAGCTATCTCCGCTCTATATGCCGACGACACAATCATTATTGCCAGATCCCTCCGTCCACACCTGGCTATAATCAAGCTGCAGAGAGCAGTCAATTAATTGGAGGATTGGTACACCGAGTGGCGTATCGCAATTAATCCAAACAAAAGCTTTGCAGTACTTTTCACCAGACGTAAAGCAGAACCGAATACAAGCATACAAATGTTTGATAAAATCATCCCTTGATACAATTCTACCAAATATCTGGAAGTTCATCTTGATAGACGTCTAAACTTCAAGTCATATATGGATAGTGTGGATAGTGTTGCCACTAAGGCAAGTCTGACTATAGTACAGCTATATCCACTTTTGAATAGGAACAGCTTCCAAAGCATGAGCAACAAAATCCTCCTTTTCAAATCGGTAATCAGACCGCAACTAACTTACGCCTCTCCAACCTGGGGTCACACGACTAAAAGCAACATCAACAGACTTCAGATAATACAGAATAAATGCCGAAGAATGACATTTAATGCCCAATGATTCATCAGAAGCATGGGGCATTAAACATCAAGAAGACAATCTTCCAGATATTAAGATCTACATGACAAGCATTGCGGAGAAATTCTTCACAATCACGGATAATCACCCAAATCAGCTAGTTGGACAGGCAGCGGACTACAAGCCCTCAGATCGTTTCAAACATAAAAAACCGAAATCCTCCATCGCAAGAGAAAGCTGATACAGCTTCAATGCTGACAATGAGCGGGTACATTATCCACAATAATCTCATCACCCACAATCTAAAATCCAGATGAAGGGATAAAGAGTCACGGACTCAGTCCATCAACCAATTAAGTTAAAAGTGAGATGCGGTGATTAATACCCTTGGGGGGACAATGGATGGCCATGCTGTAGCTAATGAAGTTCTAACCGAGGCTCAGCTGTTGCTGTTACCTCCTAGGGCGCAGAGATTTGAGAGTTGGAGTTCGCTCTCTTAAAGTTTTTACCTTAAGGGAGCAATTTGAGTCTCCGGGGAAAGTGTTCTCCGGCACGGCCCGGTGAGGGGCTTTGTCGGTGAATGCTTTTCTTCGGAATATGAATATGAATTGGGAAACAAAAGGAAGAAACTTATGTTTATTCCTTTTGTTTCCCAATCAAGGCTTCTAAAGACTTCCTCTAGTGCAGCTGTAAATAATTTGGGAGATATGGTGTCGCCTTGCCAGATGCCCTTTTGTATTGGGAACTTTTCATTGTTTTTAAAAAATTTAATTACAGAAGTTGCATTATTGTAAATATGTTTTAGTGTTTCAATATATGGTTTCTCAGTTCCCTGGGTTCCAAGTGCTTTTAGTGTTTCAGATATTTTAACTGAATCTAATGCTTTTTCATAGTCTATATAAGCCAGACATCAGGGTTTATTGTGTTCAATTGTTTTTTCAATGAGCTGTCTTAATGTGTTAATATGGTCCAAAGTATTGTAATTCTTTCTAAATCCAGCTTGTTCACAGGATTGCATTCTCTCTAGTTTTGATTTTATTCTATTATTTATAATTTTTTTGAAAACTTTATATATGGTGGGGGAGTAGGCTTATAAGTCTGTAGTTTGTAATTTCTTCCTTATTGCCCTTTTTAAAAATTAATATTAGAAGTGAATTATTCCAATCTTTCAGAAATTTTCTCTGTTTTAGGCATTTACTAAAGAGTTTAGTCAGCTGTTTGATGACAGGGCTTACTCCCAGTTTTAAGAAGTCTACCATAATTCCATCTTTTCCTGGGGCCTTTCCATTCTTCATTTCCCGTAGTGCCATTTCCACTTCACCTTGTAAGATCTCAGGGGCATCATGTTCTTCCTCACTCGCGTTATCTATAGATGATTCTTGAATGTCCCGGTCTTTGTCTTCATACAGTTCAGTATAAAATTCCTGAATTCTTTTGATTATTGCATCTCTATTTTTTAAGTTCACCATTTTTTCCTCTTACAGCAGCTATTTTATTTTGTTCCAAATGATAAAGATCGTCTTAGGACACTTTCATATTACTATTGTTTTCTATTGTTTCTTTAATGTTCCAGTATTATACGATCTAAGTTCATGTTTCATCCTTTTACGTATAGTTTTACAAATTTCCGCATATTCTATTTTATTGGTGTCATCAAATCTCTTTTTATATCTCTTCTTTTCTTCATCAGATCTAAGGTTTCCTCTTTTAGTTTTTCCTCTCCTTGGTGCCCTTTTACACCTCCTATTTCCAATGCACAATTCAAGATAGATTTTGTTAATATTTCATTAGCATCATTGATGGTAGTAGCTGTGTTTAATTTTTTAGTTCATATTGATCCATACTTTTGCTCTTACTAGTCTCTGGTCACTTCCTGTGTTAAATTTATTAAGCAGTTAGGTATTATTTATTATATATCTTGTGTTGGAGAGGATGAAGTCTATTTCATTGTAAGTTTGTCCATTTGAGCTTTTCCAAGTCCATTTTCAGTTGATTTGTTGATTTGCTTGAAAAAGCTGTTCATAATAAAAAGGTTATTTTCTTCTGCAAATTCAATAAGTCTTTCTCCTCTTTCATTCCTCTGTCCAAATCCAAATTTACCGATGAAGTTCAGATGGTCATCTCTGCTTCCAATTTTGGTATTAAAGTTGCCCATTATCATTAATTAGAATTCTTTAGAATTATTGAATGTGGATTCTAATGTTTCATAGAAATCTTCTATCTCTTCATCTGGATGGTCCATAGTTGGGGCATATACTTGTATAATTTTCAGTTGGTATCTTTTATTTATGAAGAGACTTAGTTCAGCTATTCTTGATATTATTTTATTTACAAACAGGACATTGTCCTTAATTGTTTTATTTATTAGGAATCCTACACCACCAGTTGAGTTTCTGTCACATTCACAGTGGTAGAGTAGATGTCCATCTTTTAATCGCATGAGAGTTTCTTCTTTCTTTCTTATCTCTGAAAGGCCCACAACGTCCCATTTTATATGTTCCAATTCCTTCATCAGTTCTTCCAATCTATCATCATCCCGTAGAGATCTGCAGTAATATGTTCCTACTAATACCCTTCTATCATTGTGCACTGTAGGTGGACTCATTGCAGCTAGTGGAGACTAGCATATTTTTCGACCTAGACCCTCTGCCTAAGTCCAAGACGCGTCCCTTTTTATGCTGGGCGACGGAACGAGTCAGTATGTAATTTTCCTATTTTATTCATCATTTGCATTGTCTTCATGGGGAGGTATTTGGCCTTATAGCATATCCTAGGTATTTGGAGTAATTCCTTTGAAATACTGTGAAATGAAAGAGTAAGTGACAGTTTCGCTGCAGAAAATATTTAAGAGAAATGAAATCAGGGGTGCATATCGTTACATATGTGTATATATATATATATATATATATATATATATATATTGCTGGTGATGTTTACAGAACTTTTAATTTAACTATTAGTTTAGAGTACAAATAAGCACCTTTATAACAAGCGCTAAAATATATACTTGGAATAAATTAAAAAAATATTTCAAGGAATTAAGTTTAAATTTTTCTATTTTAAATTGATTATAAATATAAAATTCCCTACTTCCAGTATATGACTCAGAACCAACCAAAAATGTGAAAATTACAGAAAATTGCTTTTGAGCCATTATAATTGTTAAATTTTATATTCAAAAAGGAAGAACCTTACTTTTGAGAAAATATACATAAAAATTCAAATTTAAATAACTTTGTACGAGTATATGCATTAAGTTGTAAATGGTAAATAACGCTATCAAACGTGTCTCTTCTGTGGGGTAAAGTGAGTTATATAAGCTTTGTTATTTGAAAAAGAATATGAATATAAAATAATATGAAATTACATTATTTCTCCTTAATTGTCTAAAGATCCAGAAATCTTTTTAGAAAACATTAACAAAATTTTAAAACAATTTAATACACCATAAAAATTTTTCAATATATTTTATAGAAAATTCTGGAAGGTTTGCTTGAAAGGCTTTTTCATTGTTCGTTATCGATTAATAACCTTGAGGGGTAATAGATGGCAATGCTGTAGCCAATGAAGTCCTAACTGAGGCTCGGCTATTGCTGTTACCCTCCTGCCATGATCAGAGCTTTAATTGCTCAATAACACCCTATCCTTATACTGTCCTCTATAGATAACGGGGAAGATAAAAAGCATTCTTGCTTCGTCCCTTTAAGCCAGTCCTTATGAGGACTATCATTGTTCGTAAAAAAAAAAACTTAGGTCACGGCCGCTCGCATGTCAAGTGTTTCGTGTCGTGTATTATTGATGATGAATTGTGAATTTGACTGATATGTTTTTAGCGATTTATGCTTATTCATTAGTAATAGTAGTTAATTGCTTGCTACCATAAACAGACACTTTATTTTTCCATAGTAGTTTATCCAGGTAAGTCAATTGAAATTACAAGGGCGATACGCTAGGCCTAATGCCGCTAGTATAGCCATTGTTTCATATCCTGATATTTTATTGCTGGTAGACACCTGAGGGTGTATACGAGATTTGCTAGGGACCCTCAAATTTCCACAGGATTATCTTTACCTGCTCGGGACACCTGAGCAATTCTCTACTCTTTCTCCATCTGTCTTAACACATTTCTAAATTATTGTAATGGCAAAACTTCTGAATGAGGCCAAATTCGAGGAAGTATACATGGAATTCCTCAGACTAGGAAAGCTGCTGAGTGATAATTGGCCAGGAAAAGTCAAGCTTTTTGACACATTCCCCCTCCCCCCCACACACAGCAGTCTCAGAGGACAATATGAATGACATAAGTGAAGAGCCCATAACTCTGACGCAATCAGATTTTGCACACTCCCCAAGTATGGATGATGCTACATCCCAAGACAGCAGTTATCATACCTTGGAAACAGATACAGAGTTCTAAATGGTCAAAAAGAAGAGGAAAATCTCCACCAATGTGGAAGAACCCAAAATAAGGGATAGAAGCACTCAATGGTCCTAAAGAAAAGATACCACTACTCCCCAAGTATGGATGATGCTACATCCCAAGACAGCAGTTATCATACCTTGGAAACAGATACAGAGTTCTAATTGGTCAAAAAGAAGAGGAAAATCTCAACCAATGTGGAAGAACCCAAAACAACAGGGATAGAAGCACTCAATGGTCCTAAAGAAAAGATACCACCAGTCATATTAAGAGATAAAGAAAAATGGATCCCTGTCTCGTCAGCCCTCAGAGAACAAAACATCTCATTCTCATGGGCCAAAAAACTCAGATGAGGGAGTTAAAATACAGTCGGCTACTGTCTCGGATTACAGACAGATACCAGATTTATGGACAATGCTAACGTCCCATATCATACCTTCACTTTACCCAGCGAAAAGAACCTGAAGGTAGGTTCTTTTCGCTGTGGGAAAGCTGAGGGTATCACTCCTGAAGATGTGAGCACTGATTTCTCCAGACAGGGCCTGTACCCAGTAAAAGTGAGCAGAATGCTCAGACCTGATAAAATACCAATGCCTTTGGTGCTGGTGGAAATAAGCAACACAAAAAAGCAGATCTATGAACTGACTGTAGTATGCGGACTCAAGATTTCAACTGAGCCTCTTAGGAAAAGAGCATCTGCAGGTCAGTGTTATAGATGAAAAAGGGTTGGACATGCCCAAAAAGCAGCCTTCAGATGCTTGAAGTGGCGAGGGACGCCAGACCATCACATGCACCAAACCACGCACAACTCCAGCATGGCGTGCAAACTGCAGAGGACCTCAACCCGCCAACCACAAGGGATGCCTTTCCGATCCAAAAAACCGAGGATCAACAAAAGTCAATCTTATTTATCCACGTAACAACGTTTTAAGCAACCAAACAAATCGTCCTCCAGTCCGAAACACCTCGCCTTCAACCTCACAGGAAGGAACAACCATGACCAAAACATATGCTGAGACAGCAAGAACTAAGACTCCTACATCTCTCGAGCTAGAATGCTCCAACATAGCATCCGTTTTAACAGCCTCACTTGCCACTATGCTGCAGGAATTCAGCAAGACTTGCCTCTCAACATCTTCCAGAAAGAGATTCCTGCAAGGCACTCAAAACATTATAACAGCCACCTGTCATGAGTAATAAATTCAAACCAAAAGCTCTTAAGATATTCGCATGGAATGCAAATGGATTGATGAACAAGGTTTTGGAACTTCAAGAATTTGCAACTCGTCTCAGTGCTGATATCATCTTGATTGGTGAAACACACCTAAGACCAGCTAATAACCCAAAAATCCGTGGGTACACTATGTACAGAAACGATAGAATTGGCACAAGCGGTGGAGGCACAGCCATATATATTAAGAGTTATTTGAATCATAATACAATAGACAAGCCCAAAACAGTAAACCTGGAGGTCACCGGTGTGGAGGTACATACCTTCAACGCTGGTAGTCTTAAGATCTATGCTGCTTATAACCCTCCAAGCATTCCTGTGCTGACAACAGATCTGTACTCCATACTTGTTCCAAATGACTCCATAATAATAGCAGGAGATCTGAACTCAAAACACACTGGTACAGCTCATCAACTAACACCAAAGGCCACACACTTTTCAACTTTGCAATGCTGAACTCTGTTGTTGTGGCCGGCCCTACCGAGCTCACCCACTTCAGCCCTTCAGGTAACTCAGATGTACTAGACATTGTCATTCTTAAAAATTTAAGATACCAATTCAAATTGGAATCGGTCAACGAATTATCTTTTGACCATAGTCCCATAAGTGTTTAATCTAGGTTCATAAGATCAATTCTCTACTCTGCACACATTCATACCATGGGACAAGTTAGCCAAGGTTCTTCCCGATCATATTGGTCCGATGCCCAATATCAGTAAAAAGGAAGACATTGACACAGCAATAAATAACTTAACCATACAAATTCAGAAAGCCATAGAATCAGTCAGACAATCCACTGTATTCCATCCAACCCACCGTATCCCAGAAGAAATCATGAAGCTAATCAGAGCACAAAATTGAGCCAGAAAGAGATAGCACAATACTAGAGCTCCACAAGACAAAACAGTATTGAACAACCTAAACAGACAGGTCCAGGAAGCTCTTCAAAAACACAGAAATCATCATTGGGAAACCAATTTGGCTAACATCAATACTGAAATTCATTCTGTGTGGAAATTCTTAAGAGCGATCCGCACCAAAAAGCAACTCCTACACAAACCAAGAAAGGGACAGTTCACAAAAATGAAGTGAAAGCCCTAGCACTAGTAGATAACCTAGAATCTCAGTGCAATCCATCTTATACAAATCTAAATATCAACCTTATGTACAAGATTCATCGTCATGTTAGGACAACCTTAAGACAGAACACTGTTAACTCCGAACATATCACTCCTGCAAATCCGGCAGAAATGATAAATATCATTGCTATTTGTTGTCTGCGTTTACTTTCCTTTTTCCCAGTTAAAGCTATCCACACAATTTGACCGATTCTTAGAATAATTACGTATATTAAATAAATTTACAAAGGATTGACCTGAATATAGTCCGATCCTCAGAAATAACGGTCTGGAGTTACTTCCAATTCAGGTTCTGGCAATATTTATTTGATTAAGCTGCGCCAGCCCAGATCCCTAGGTTAGAAATTCCTTTCCACCAAGAAGTAACCTTCAAAAAACTTACTAAGTAAATCAATCCATTAATTACTCCTGATATCAATTTATTATCTATCTCTCTTAAAACATTTTTAGATTGCAGTCATGGTCTCTCTCATATATTTCACTCCCGCTCAGATTCAAATATTAGCAAGCGGAGCATTGGATTCAAATCAAGGCACAAATCAGGTTAAGATAATCATCAACATCATCATCATCAAATTCCTGCAATGTACTCTCACGGGGTGTACAGGATATAATAGTACTACATGAAAAAAATTACATCATTACTAACTTCGTATCTACAATTTTCCTCCAAATCAGTCTGTTACTTGTCAAGACTCCAACATTATCAGATCTTATATTTCTGTCGTCTAAGGCACTTTGTACCGTATCAATCCACCTATATCTTGGTCTTCCTCTGGGTCGTTTCGCTGCCAACCTGGCAGAGAACACTTGCTTTAGTAATCTTTACTCGCCCATTCTATTTAAGTGACCATACCACCTGAGATTAGCTCTGCCAACGCATTCCTGGATGTTGACAATGTCAAGTTCTTTCCTAATATCCTCGTTTTTAATATGATATTGCAATTGGTGCCATCTGTTCACGCCTATAAACTTTCTCAGGGCTCTCATATCTGTGGTTTCTAGTCTTTTGTCAAGTATTTTACTTCTGACCCAGCTCTCAGATCCATAAGTTAAAATTGGTTTGAACACTGTCTTGTATACAACTAATTTACTGTTCCGACTAATTTCTCTCTTATTCCATATGAATTTATTCAATTGACTTACCACCATACCAGCTTTGCTGATTCTGTTGTCTATTTCTATATTTAATTTAACATCTTCAGTAAAAATCGTACCTAAGTAGCTGAAATGTTATACTTGTTCCACAGAAAATCTTGCAGACTTATAGCGGATTTATTTAGAAGTATAACATAATCCGCATAAAGCAAAGAGCTGACTTTAACATCTCCAATTTTGATATCATGTTTGATACCACTTTCCTTCATAATGTGATCCATATATATAATGAATAACAGTGGGGATAATGTACATCCTTTTCTCACACCAGATTAAACATTAAACCATCTTCCTGTACTTCCTTCAATTCTAACTGCTGACTTACAATTCGAATAAAGACTAAGCATTGCTTGATATAATGCCCCATTGACACCATATAACTGCAGCGTATTGAATAGCATCTCTCTTGGCACCTTATCATATGCCTTTTCCAAATCGACAAAAACTTAAATACAGATCTTTGTTATATTCCCATGCTTTCTCGACTATTTGTCGTAAAGTGAAGATGTGATCCTTACAGCCTCTATTTGGCCTTAATCCAGCTTGTTCTTCACCAAGCTTTTCTTCCAGAATTCTTCTCAACCGTTTCCCAAGTATACTTGCATAGATCTTGCCAGGAACACTCAGTAGGGAAATACCTCTGTAATTCTCGCATTCAGTTTTATTTCCCTTTTTATATATGGGTACTATGAGAGCTCAACTCCAATCATCGGGAATTCGCCCTTCTGTCCAGGCCCTCTGAATTATGCAATGCAGCCACTGTAAGACTCTTATACCACTATACTTCAGCATTTCTGGTCGAATATCATCTACTCCTGCTGTCTTTTCACATTTCAAGTCTTTGATGGCTTTTTCTACTTCAAGTATGGATATGTATTCCTGACTGCATGCCTGGTCAGTGTTTTTTTACCACTGTGCTGTCATCACTGCTTGTTTCATTTAGTAGTTTTTCAAAGTAATTACTTCAAGGATATCTTTTTCTCCCGTTTTCATGTCACCTTTATCATCTCTAATTCCTTTTACAGCACTCTTTCCTCCATTCCTAAGCTTCTTCAACAACTTCCAGAATATTTTGCCACCTTCTTGATATTTATTTTCTATATTCTTGCCAAAGTCCTCCCATTACTTTTGTTTAGCTAGTTTTACACAGTGTTTAGCATTCTTGCATTTGTCCCTATATTCTCTAAGAGCACAAGCTGACTTATTTGACAGGAACTTTTGATATGCTTTCTTCTTTTCCATCACTGCCTCTTTAACTTCCTGTGTTCACCAGAGAGTTCCGATTTTTTTATCCTTGCAGACAACTTCACCACATGCCTCTCTGGCAGAATCAATCAACGTTTTCTTCAGAGTTTGCCACTGAATCTGCAAGATTTGATTCCTGTTTTCAAAGTCTTTAATTTCATATTCTTTTCGATATGAAATTCAATTTTATCCTGCTCAAGACTAAATAGTGATCACTTCCAATTTCAAATCCTCTGTACACTCTGATGTCCTGCACGAGGGAGAAAACATAACTATCAACAATAACATAGTAAATGAGACTTTTCTTATTCCTAGCTTCTTCTCTCCATGTGAATTTGTGTACATTTGTATGTTGGAACATGGTGTTAGTAATAACCAGTCCATGTCCTGAGCAGAAATCCAACAGATATTTGCCATTATTATTAGCTTTGCTCTTTTCTCCAAATTTTCCCAAAATATTTTTGTATGTCTGATAATCATTTCCTACTCTGCTATTTATACCCCCAACAAGGACCAACGTTTCGTTTTTCATTGTGTCAGTTGCTTTTTCTAAAGCCTCAAAAAATCCCTCCGCTTCTACCTTAGTAGAACCTTCTGTGGGACCATAGCACAAATAAGTCTCATTGTCCAGTTCCCCATTCTCATATTTGCCCACATTACTCTACTTGAGACTGACTGCCATTCAAGAAGATTAGCCTCGTACTTTGTGTTGAATACTATGGCTACTCCTTCTTTTCCTTGATTGTCATTGCCTGAATATAACATTTTGTATTTATTGTTCAGAAAGATCTCACCAGTTTTTGTCTTTTTTGTTTCAGTCACCCCTATTATGTCAATCTGTTACTTATCTAATTCCTCAGCTAGCTCCATTTCTTTGCCATTCAGGCTTCTTACGTTGATAGTACTGATCTTTAACTCTGGTGACGTTGAGTTGGGGTTTGTTTTCAGATTTATTCCAGTAGCTGACTTTTCGCTGTTTGACCTGGTTCCCTGGCGAAAACAACGGGGGCCTTGTTTAACCTGGCGACGTCCCAGCCGGCATGAAATTTTGTCATGTTGTACCATCATTTTTTATTTTGGTTTAACCAATAAGAATACAATTTGGTCGGCTAAATCCCAAATTGCCAGCCCATCCTCGTTCGTTCAGTATCCAAGTAGATACCCAACAGGGTGTACCATGAGAAGGTGAGGATTGGACATTAGGTCAGAAGCCCTAGTCGGTTCTCTGCATTCCTTTAAAGGCTATGTGGAGGTCTCGTCTGAGTTATATACAGCTTTGACCCTTAAGCACCCCGTTAAGATAATCAAGATATATTTATTCGATTCTATAGATTGCACCTTTACAATAAAAACACTCAATAGGAATAGAGTTATCCCAAGTTATAAGGTTAAACATAACAACTGTAATTCACATATCTCATCTAAGAACATTTCACTACACAAAATTCTAGCTAGCATCCTTTAAATATCTCTACTATCTTACACATATTCTTAAAACATTCGCATCGATAATTCTATAGATCATTGCTTATAGCTAATTAACTACTACTCATTCACACAATTACTGAGGAAACAGCCATCAGGTTCTAAACACTGGTATCTAAAATCTCACTATAGTCCTTCATACAAGTATAGAGTTATATAACCTAACATCTCGTTTCTTCCATAACACATTATTCCGTTCTTTCTTAACAAAGGAATTATAAAGGGGTTTTACATTACCACATTCCTGTAACTTATTCCGTCTATCCTTTCGTTATAATTTCCCTCCGAATGTTCGATCTCGTTCTTGGCGATTAACTATCGGGTTAGGTTTGGCCTTCATTGTTCTGTCCTTTCATCGTATTCTCGACTGGAAACAGCATGGATTGAATCGATCCACGTGGACGTATGTGGCGGCCAGTTTCTTCAGGCTTAGTCGGAAAAGTACCTGATATTTCTTCTTACCGACTCTTACCGACTCCACCAGAAATTCTCCAGCAACTCCAGATGAAAAAACCTAAAAGTCCCTGAACGGGGGGGGGGGGACAACCTGTTTTATACCTCGTATCTCTAGCGCCCTCTTTCACCCAAATCTTTCTTTTTTTGCATCCGGCTCCTATTTCATTCCTATCTTCCTGGAATACTCCGTACGATTACCGCGTCCTCCCTGAAAAACACTGTGCACGTGCCGTTCGCACGTAAGCAAATTGCCGTAGGCTACCCAATTTATCCGAAGTTGTCGTTAATGGACTTTGATCCTTCGTTATTATGCTGTAACATATATCTTATAGGGAAACTTCTTACATTATAATCTTTTTACAAAAAATTGACATCCTTCACCTTTAATTAATGTTATAAAATTTGTATTAGTATAATTCTTTAAACAAATTTGGTATCTTCACTTATTTACAAGCATTTCCCCTTTTAGTTTTTTTTTTCTTCTTAAATTCTGAATGAGGTATTTCTTAGTAAAAATATTTTCATAATTCAAAAATATTATCTCCCATCTAAACAGTAAAAAAGCTCCAGGAGCAGATGGCATAACTAACTGCATAGTAAAACTACTTCCAAGAAAGGCCATAGTCCATCTCATCAACATTACAAATGCCATATTTAGATTCCAGCATTTCCTTACTACATGGAAAACAACCACAATCATGCAACTGAAGAAGCCAGGAAAACATCCTCACCTTCCCGAAAGCTACAGACCCATAAGCCAATTTTCGAGCCTCGGAAAGGTGACAGAGAAAGCGATCCTCTCAAGAGTTCAAGCAGAAACAGATAAGTTAGGAATTTTGCTTAATGAACAGTTCGGCTTCCGTAAGGCCCATAGTAAAGCTCAACAAGTGCACCGGCTTGTAGAAATCATCACTAAAGGTTTTAACTGGATACTCAACACAGCTGCCATCTTCTTCGACGCAGAGAAGGCGTTTGACAAAGTATGGCATCAAGGCCTTCTCTACAAACTGATAAAATTTAACTTGCCAGTCAAGTTAATAAAAATAATACATTCTTAACTGAAAGACAGATATATGCAAGTTGGGGTCGGCGAAACGGTTTCGAGCAGACGCAGGATCTCGGCAGGCGTACCTCAGGGATCTCTTCTTGCACCTCTCCTGTTCTCAATCTGTGTAGCAGACATCCCTCGGAACCCAAGAACAACATTCACTGCATTATATGCAGATGATACTGCACTGATGGCAAGATCACTGAACCCAAAACTGGCAACTAAAAGACTACAAACCAGCATACACATTTTAGAAAATGTGGATGGTAGACTGGAGGATCCAAGTTAACCCCCCAGAAAAGCTTAGCTATATTGTTTACTAGAACGAAAATTCATACCATGGAGGATATCTATTTATTGGCAGTAAAGATTCCATGGCAGACTGAAGTTAAATATCTTGGAGTGATTGGTGATAGCAAACTCCTATTCAGCAAACATATTAGTTACATTACCCTAAAGACATCCAAAGCCTTAGCACAGCCCTACCATATGATCAACCGACAAAATAAACGGGACACACAAACAAAATTAACAATTTACAAGATGGTAATTCGACCGGTTATCACTTACGCATCCCAAGCGTGGCGCCACACCCCAAATTCAAACATTCTAAAACTTCAAAGATTACAGAATAAGTGCCTGAGGATGATTCTGGATGCCCCTTCGTTTATAAGAAACACCCATATTCATAGAGAAGTTAATATCCCTTATATCTCTTCCTTTCTCATAAATCTAGCTGAGAAGTTCTTTACCAAGACAAGTAACCATCAAAACCCGTTAATCAAGGAAGCCTCGGAATATAATGAAGCAGAAATTAACAAATATAAAAGACCTAAGTCTATCTTAAGTTCAGCTGAACACAGCTAACTTCACTGCCGTCAATGGACGAGCATATAGCACACAAACACCCCATTCAAAGTTCTTTCATTACAAGACAAAGGGGAATATGAAAAGCAATTTTGCTTCAACCATCTAGCCAGAAATGTTAATGTCATTATCCGTAATGATTCGTAGCTCATTAGGTTAAGCGATTATTATGCATAAATTTAGGAAGTTTCATGCAGCAATATTTTCCTGTGTAGATTTATTGATGGAGTGGTTTTATTTTGATTTGTTTAAGAATACAGAATCCACGAGATGTATGATGAACTTTTTAGTTGTACGTTGTTACAATAAATCCACCTTTCCCAAAATTTTCTGTACTATTTTCAAATGAGTAACATGGTGGGAGGAGGCCCAACCATTACTTTCGCTTAGCAAAATTTCATTAATCAAAATCTTGATGAATTCTGGTGTTTCCAAATGGCTGCATACCCAGTTTTGGAAAGTAATGTTGTTTTAGCCTTAATCCCATTGGTACAGCCTAGCTGTGCGAATTGGGATTTCAACATTAGTCGGTGTGAAGATCGATTGGATGCCAGACATAATATTCGACTTACATTGTCCAAAATTGTTCCTCGATTTTCTGTCCTAACTGTTCGAAAGCAGCAATATCCATCTCATTAAATCAGTTATGAAGAATTATATAAGGTTTTAGGATAAATAATTGTTTTTATTTTATTTAAACATTTTTATGTTTAATAACTTAATTTTTTAAAATAAGTTCATTGTATTGTTTTCAGTGCTGATTTTAGTTTGGACTTTCAAGGGAGGTGTGTACATTAAGATCACACTAAAGAGAGGTGTAATGGTAAAACGTTTGGGAATCCTTGGTTTAAGGTGATTTCTCAGTTTTGTTTGACTATTGCGCGAGCTTCAGTAATTAAATTCCACTTAACGGGATATCTCAGAGGTGAGAATCCCGAATTTCAGCAAATTCGGAATTCTCACATCTGAGAACCCGTTCTATTCAGAACGTTTTTTCCATCACTAACCCTATATGCTGCTTCTACTAGGCTTTCAAATCACTCAAACGCAAGCCGACTCCATATTTCTGAAATATCCCGAAAGATTACCTTTAGGTCGTGATTTGAGGAAGTGAAAAAGTCGTCAACATTTCCGTCAGGGAGATAACAACGCCCAGTAATGCTGATAATAGCAAATCCAAAATAGTACTCAGTCATCCTATGTATACCAAGCGCCCGTGGTCTGCAATATCGACTGCCATCAAATGTCACAAGATAAACTTCACAGGACCAAAGTAATGACCACTAGAATTTTCACTCAGTCAGAAACGGTTGCCGATTAGTGTAGACTCGGTAAATTATTAGATGGCCCATATCACAACTTTCCTCTCAAAAGCGAGAAAAATAGGAGAGTGATGCTGACCATCTAGATAGACCTTCACAAATGTAGTATGCCAATGAGAAAGCGCTAAATGCGATTAGTACGTCTAGAAACCTCATCGAGAAATATGTGTTAACTCTGTGCGGGATGTGATCAATGTTTCCAAACCTCCACGACGGAAGTATCTTCCGGAGTGCCACTGGAACCAAACGTTCAGATGCTGAGCACTACTGCAAAGTAGATAGTTTATGCAAAAAAATAGGGAGAAACCATACAATGGACATCTGGCAGGAAAATCAAAATGCGCTTGCCAAATACCAGCTGTAGTCGTCCATATCCTGCACTTAATGAACGATGCAACACTATCCAAACAACCTGAAGTATCCAATGAGATAACAACTAATAACTCACTGAACTGCATAAAACCAGCACGAGCGTCCAAAATGTATACCGAAGCACTGGAATGGAAGAAAGAAAAAACGCGTCACGCTGAATATCAACTATATCCAAAAAAGTGGCTACAATGGGAAATAATCTGGAAGAAATGCGGATGTATGAAATTATTCCATATTATTGAAACACAGCTCCTTACTTCTCTAGGTTTAGATACGGATTCCATCCTAGTCTGCGTACTTGATATCAACTGGGAAGCTGCCTGCTACCCTTCTCATCTCTATTGCTTTCGCAGTATTGAGTCAAAAATTGAATCGACTAGAATTGAGCCTGGAAAAAAAAATAACAACAATCCTAACAACTGTCACTTTTACTACTTTGTGAACAGTGTCAATTTCTCAGATGATGTCAAATATCGGTCAAAAAGTACAATCACATCAAAAATTTGATGTGATTGAACAACATGAACGTAGTCATAGCAACTATAAAATAGGGCGAGATGTGGGAATGCCTGAATCTACAGTGCGGAACATTTTAAAACACGCAGACTATATATAAGGACTTAAAGCAACCTTCATTAGTCACTAAATCATCAATAAATCTTGCCGATCTTCGTGATACTGAATGATGGGCTGTTTCCACCGATGATTTGAACCATAGAGGGGCTATTAGGCTTCACAGTCTCGCTAATCATCTACTAATAGCAAACTAAAAGCACTGCTGCTATGTTTTTTACAGCAAAATATTGCTTTTATATAAGTTTATGAACATAATGATATTTATACATTTTTTATTTTATTTTTAATTAACTAAACTAAGAATGGTAATTTCGGTAAAGAAAAGGTAAGATACTTAAATATCTTAACAAGACACTATTAATAGTACAGAATATAAAAAAAGAATTACAGTGGCTAATGACTTCATATCAATTGCCTTAGTATGCATCCCATATATATATATATATATATATATATATATATATATCATAATGCTGAGATTACAGGAGTTTTTCAATTCCCGTGATCCATTGCAATTTTTTTTTTTTACCGTGGGCGCATGTTTTTGATGTTCCTGAAAAAAAAAAGACCTAAGTTCTAATATAAAACGCAAGTAGCAACGGCATAAAAATAAAATAACGCCTATTCTAAATATCATTACATAAATAGCATAATATATGATGAGCTAAATTCAATAAATTCCATTATTCTTACAGGGCAGTCATAAAACTATCCCAGCCTTATACACCGTTTTATAAGACGAATAATACATTAAACATTGCAATTTCTCAGTTACATGATGAGATAAATGTAATGGAAGATAAACGTTTAGGTTTGAGCATCATGACTGATGCTCAGTAGCTGATTTTCAGTGTGAATCTCTGCATACAAATAGGTTCTAGTTTTTTAATGAAAAGCCTGCACACAAATAGGTTCTAGTTTTAACAATTTTTTTAATGAAAAGCCTGCTTTCACAGTAACATTTACAGTTAAACGTTATATCATTTGACGTAAGAAAGCATCAACATTTATACTCTTACATCTTACAACTAATCGCTAGATGTCTCTGGATTCGTTTTTGAAATATCTTATAACTTTATTTAAGGTAATATCTTGTTAACGGGAAGTTCTGAAATAAACTATCAACGCAAATTATTAATGACATTTTGCGATATTCTAAAGACCCCACGTGGACGGAAGCATTATTGTGACATCACGCTGCCACCCGCACCACATGCTGGTTTAAATAAAAATGAATCTGATATTACGCATCTGCGATCCATTAGTCCCAACATGGTTTATTGCTGCGGCTGTCACTTCTAGGGAACTCATTTTAGAACCAATTAATATAACTTAGCCGCTAGATGTCGCTTGTTTCAGTTAGTTGTTACATAGTGCTGGAATGAGCTGTCTTCTCAAATATCGCGTTTTAAGTAACACGCAGCATCGGCAAAACTCCATTGTGAGTATCTTAAAATGTAATTATAATTCTAATACGATAATTACTTAAAAATAGCGTCCTATTGTTTCTTGCTCTTCCGATTCTTTCGGGATAGCTTTTCATGTTTTTTATACGTTTATTTTTTTATGAAGTTTATTAAGAAAAATTTTGCCTCGGTTGTATTACCTTCAGAATTTTCTTTAAATCTCAGTGAAGCTTCAAGAATTTATGGTCTTGATCATCGGTGGCCAACAGCAGGCCCACGGGCCGCATGCGGCCCGTAACGTGATTTTGCGTAGCCCGTGGCAGGATAATAACTATATTAAATTGCATGTATTATCAATTTAGCTATTATTAGTTTCGACCGCAGATTTTCTGATTCATATACTAGTTATATTCGTTATTTCTGATGACAGAAACAGTTTATATTCTCAACACGGAATGAAAATTGCTTTAAAAAGATTACTCAATTTATAAAATCTACTGCTTCTCTGTGCAAGTTGTAGTAATCAATTTCTATGCGCTCCAGAGTAACGCACCATTGAAAGTCACTTGCTCTGCTCTGTTTACAGTGATCGGTTTCAGAGACTCAGTTTCACAGTTAACAGTGTTATGGTTGCAGTTTGTGTCCCCTGGTCAGTTACTTCGGCCTTTGTGTACTATGAGTAAGGGACGAAAGATCTGTGAAGAAAACAGATCATTTCAGGAGAAATGGGAAAATTAATTTCTGTTTATAAACAATAATGACAACAAACCACATTACATTGTGTGTTTGCAAGTATTGTCTGTGCACAAGGAATATAACCTCAAACGCCACTATATAGCACCATGCTGCTAAATACCAAGAATACGTTGGACAAGCACATATTCTTGGTATTTAGTGCTCAGATTACTCTTCAAATTACGTACAATTAAAATTGTACGTAATTTGAAGAGTGCAGTTAGTGCTCAGAAATCTATTTTTACTAAACCAACATCAATACAAAAAAGTTCGCTCTTGGCATCGTTTGCTGTAAGCGCAGAGATAGCATAAGCAAAAAAAAATCATTATCTGATGGTGAATTTGTAAAACACTGTTCTGTGAAAATGGTACGTACATTTGGGGAAGATAACATTGCCAGTGAGTTTGAAAGCGTCCAACTATCAAAGCAAAGTGTAATAACAAAAAAAGTCGAGGAAATAGTTTCTCTCATATTAAATAAATTAAAAAGTGTTATTACAGATTCAGATTACTTCTCATTGGCTCTGAATGAATCAACTGACATAACAGATACAGCTAAACTTCTAATTTTCATTCGAACTGTTTCCAAAGACTTTGTTATTAATGAAGAGCTACTAGCATTAGAGTCATTGCATAACACAGCCAAAGGTCAAGCCATTTATGATGCAGTTATGAAGGTTGAAAATGGTACTGGTGACATCAACAATCTCACGGCTATTGTGACAGATGGCGCCAAATCAATGAGTGGTACTCAAACAGGCTTAGTTGGCTTACTAAGGAAGGTCTGGAATCAATTGCCCTGTATTACACTGCATTATACATCAAGAGGCTCTGCGTGGTGAAATTCTGGAGATATAGGATGTTATGAAAACTGTAATGAAGTGTGTGAATCTAATTAAGGGAGAAAATCGGGCCTTGACACCCCCCCACACACCACAAGTTTATTTCTTTTCTATCAGAAATGGAAGCAGAATATGATGATTTAGTGTTGTACACAGAAGTACGTTGGCTAAGCAGAGGGAACTGTTTGAAACGGCTTTTTGCTTTGAGAAAGGAAATAAAACAATTTTTAGAGGAACACGAGAAGACAAACGAAGAACTAATCACAAAACTATGCGATCCTCATTTTAACAGCTTACCTAACAGACACCACATACCACATGAATGAACTCAACGTGAAGTTACAGGGATGTAACCAAACAATCTCAGATTTGGTTGGACACCTAGATGGGTTCATAAGTCAACTGAAGGTTTTTAAATTCGCCCTAGTCAGAGGAAACTTGGTACATTTCCCTTCCTTCAGGGAGTTGATGGAGAAAATGATGGAGGAGAGCCATCACATTGATTTCAAGTTTTCTGTGCCAATGTTAGACCAACTTTTGGAGCCATTCAGTAAGCGATTTTCTGACTTCAATGACATGCGGCTACAACTGACATTATTTAACAACCCAATGAAATGCGACATTTCAGAGCAGCGTAACACCATTCAATTGGAGTTGTGTGACCTTTAAAGTGACCCCTTTTTCTAATCAAGGGTGGAGATAGGCATTGACATTTGGAAACTGATACCAAGGGAAAAATATCCTGCATTGAGTGATTTCAGCTTGAGAATTGCATCTATGTTTGGAAGCACATACATATGTGAATTCACTTTCTCAACTATAAGGGCGGTGAAATCATCACAAAGAAGCCGACTGACTGATGACCACCTTAAGGAATTCTTAACGAATATCGTCATCATTGTTGAAAATCGACTTTCTTGCCGCACATGAACGCCCACTGTGTTCTCATTAAGTTGTGTTACATGTAAAAAAAAAAATCAGAAAATGTAATTAAATTTAATTTAACAACTTATATTTAAATCAATCAAGTATTAGCTCAGTGGCGTTTGTACTCTACAGCGCTTGACCGCACGACGAAAGGCGTTCAAAACTAGTCGCCGACTAGAGGAACTTTTTCTATGCCTTTTCTTGACTTGTTCTAGAGTTAGTCGATCTCTGGTACGGACTAGCGGTTTTTTTTCCCGGAAACTAGGGTTTTTCGTCCCGTAAACTCAAGAAAATCGGCCGTCAAACCCACACTATATTCAGACATTAAATATATTGTGTTAGGGTTAGGGACCACCAGATGGAGGCACTTACTAGTCGCTTTCTTCACTGCGTGCCGATTAATTAGTGATACCCTTGGGCTAGCTATCTCTGATTGGCTACCAGTGGAGATTGAACTGCCCACTCAGTCTCCAAAAGTTAGATAGGGATTAAAAAATGCCTCGCCTACTCCCTATGCGGGAACAAAAAGGCGTTAGCTGATTTTTTTTTAAGTATTTTATATTGTTCTCTCGGCAGTAAAATGATTTAACAAATATAGTAATTCAATACATATAACTATTGCCTTGAAAAAATACAGAGTTTATTTTTATTTAAGTTCTGTCTAAAAGTGTGCGGCTTCTGACGCCACCACTGATCATATATTGGCCCTCGTATAGAATGACGTTGGTCACGCCTGGTCTAGATTATTCAGTCGTGATGACGATAGCGTAATGTAAACCAGAAATTTTCTGAACACTCTAAGCAACGTAAATCAATTTTTTTTAATCTAGGCGAGGACGGAAAAAATGTACTCAAATTTTTGAATATCAAGGACGCTTTTTTTCCCCAAAAAGATAAATCATTGCGCTTACTCTGAGCCAGACAAAGGGAACTAGGATCGATCACTTGAATGTTGATATCAATGAAGGAGAACTCATCATCATCTGCTTTGTTCTATAGAAAAGTTTTTAATATAATTTTTCTATTTATTTTTTATTTAATTGTTTTCCCTACTTAAGTAAGCATGCTTATAACAGTATTTCTTTTCTTTAAATATTATTGGTCTACATCCCAGACATGATAAACAAATAACCTTTTGAATACAGAAATCTTACAAACTACAATAGCCTGAAAAGTGCTCTAAGGACATACTATGAACAAGAAACACACACCCAAAATACCATACAAACGTAATGAAACACAATATATTCGTTCAGGCTTCCAGTTCAGCGACGCATCAAGACATTCCAAGTTGTCGTGTGTGTGTGTGTGTGTGTGTGTGTGTGTGTGTGTGTGTGTGTGTGTGTGTGTGTGTGTGTGTGTGTGTGTGTGTGTGTGTGTGTGTGTGTGTGCGCGCGCGCGCGCGCATTTTCCTCCCAATAGTAACCCTACCAGAATGTAATTTATTCCTACATGCTCCATTGCATACAATGCGTATATTACATGTAGCTTAAAAGTACTGATTAACATATCTATTTATAATTTTTGTATCAATTATCATATTTGCATTTATACTTTTATATATGCATATATTAACACTATATAGTATAATTCACATAATATCAGTATTTATGTTAGATCACAAGGACCGGAAATTGATTTTATTAGCAAATTTAGTTAATTGTATGTAATAGTTTTCGATACGTCTCTGTCTTGACACCGGCCACTTATCTCCGGAAGTGATGACGCGTTGTATTAGGGGCATCCGGATGGAGTCCAATAGCTGACAGTCGTAAAGTATGTGGTCAACAGTGCGTTGAAGCTGTGGACTGCAAATGCACGATGGTGATTCCAGGATATGGAATCTGTGAAGGTAGTGTCTTAGTTTTCCGCGTCCCGTTAGTAGCGTGGTTAAACGTGTCTTTTCAGTCGGAGTCTGCTTCTGATGTTTGGCAATACTTCTTTTGTTGTTGATCAGTTTTTTTGATATTTTCCATTCTTCTTCTCAGAAGTCTAGGCTTTTCTCTTCTGCAAGTGTTTTTATAGCAGATTTTGAGTACTTTTGGTAACCTGTTTCTAGCTGTTCGTCAGCTGCTTCTTTAGTCAACTAATCCGCTCTCTCGTTTCCTGCTATTCCAGTATGCGCTTTCACCCAGCAGAAATTGATTTCCCATCCCTCTAGATTGAGATTTCGAACCACATTTCTTGTCTGCTCTATCAGTGCAATATGGTTGTTCTGGTTTTTAATGCCGTCTATAGTGCTTCTACTATCGCTGTAGATTGTTGCTGTCTTTTGCTGAGAGGTGTTGAGTTCTAATTCCTGGAGATATGTGAGTGACTGAACTACAGTAAGTTGTTCTGCTTGGTTGTTGGAACAGAGAGGATAACGCAGTCTAGAGCAGCATTCTTGTATTATCGACTGTCTGTTGTATGCAGTGAACGAACAACCGACGTTCCTTTCGGTTTTGTTTCCATCAGTGTATATTTGGAATTCGTCACTTTCAGAGCTTTCCTTCTTCTTAATATTTGTTTTCTTTGCTGGGTGAGGCCACTTAGTGTAGTGAAGCGGACGTTCGTAGCAATTGGGATCGATTTTGTAACTTTCAATATATCTTCCGGAAGTGACTTCATATATAAGAGATAATTCTTGTATTTTCAGGCAGATTGGTGTTAGAGCTGCAATAACACAAGTTGCCTCGAAAGATATTGTCTTGTATCCTTTGATTATGCGTTTGGTTATAAGGCGTTGAACTCTGTTTAGTTTTTGTCGATTTACCTTTGATTTTAGTGTATGTTTCCAGGCAGGTGCAGCATAAGATATCAGTGGTAGTATAGCACCGGTATACGCTCGTTGGCCTAATCCCCATTTAATCCTTGCCGACTTAGCTAGAAGGTTTACTATTTGTAAGCTTTTTTTCGGCAACATGAGATGTGCTTATTGAAGGTGAATTTTTCATCTATTGTTACTCCTAGGTATTTTAGCGCACTGGCTACCTCGAGAACCTCTCCGTTTAGGAAGACTGTTACAGGTTGTTTTGATTTTTTTTCGTGAGATGTGGAGCACTTTAGACTTGGTGCTATTGAAGGTCACTTTCTTCTCGCGTGCCCACTCTGCAATTTTAAAGAGTTTTTCGTTGGCCATTACTTCTAACTGTAAGCCGTCGCGTCCCCGAATCATTATCATCGGCGAAGGCTATGACTTTTGTTTCAGTGGTGACAGGGAGTCTTAAAAGCGAGTCGTACTGGATGTTCCAGAAAACTGGCCCACAGCAGTAACCTTGCGGACAGCCTCGTTTGACTTTTTTTTGTTACAGTTGTGTTTTTTTTTGTGTCATTGTTGCTCTTCTGTCTGAAAAATAATTTTTTGTAAGGTTGAGTAAGTTTTTAGGACATTGTAAATCTATTAATTGATTGATTATGGCTGGCCACCAAGCAGCGTCGAAGGCTCCTTGTACATCGAGTGAGATCAGTAGTACGTCTTTTTTTTTTTTTTGCTGTAGACTGTGTTCTGCGAACTCTTTCCCTTCCATAATTGCGTCTACTGTGCTGGACTGAGGTCAGAACGTGTATTGTTTGCTGCTTAATAAGTTTTTTGAGTACACGTGTGGCATTATTCAGTTTATTAGAAGTTTTTCTAGTACCTTACCGGCAACATTTATGAGGCTGATTGGTCTGTATTTATTAATTTCGTCGAATGTTTCTTTTCCTGGTTTGATTATGGGTATGATTTTTAAGTGTTTCCATATTGAAGGAAATCGTCCTCTTTTTAGGCATTTGTTGTAAACTGTTGTTATGAATTCGGGGAATTCGAGAAACACTGTTAAGAGTATGTCGCTGCTTAATCTGTCTTCCCCAGGAGTTTTTCTTGGATCCATTGATCTTAATATTGACTCGATTTCATTAGTTGCAAATGAGACGTCGTCAGGAAAGTCTATATATATTTCCATTCTTTGTCTGCAAGTTTTGTGGATTTCTTCATCTGTTGATTCATCGTCATTGGGAATAAACTTCTCTCTCATAATTGCTGCAGTTTCTGCTCAGTTTTTAGTGTAGGTGCTGTCTGTTTTCTTAATAGTTGATAGTATAGGTGTTGTCTTGTTCTTGTTTGCTGCTAATTTATATATGCAATTCCAAGGATTCGATATACGGTTGAAACTGTACAAAATTTTTTCCATGATTCTGTTTTCGCGTTTGTAATTTTGGACACTGATAGTTGTATTTGGCTTTATAGTAGTCCTCTGCTCTCTCTTAAAACTTGGTTATTGTATGTTCTTGGGTATAATCGTCTGAGTGCGTTTACACGTTTTCTTAGGACTGTTAGTTCGTCGTTCCACCACGGTACTGATTTTCTTCCATCAATGTTTAGCTTCTTGGTTGTTCTGAGTGATCGCTGGATGTTTTCAGACCTGATGAGAGTGCAGAAGCAAGGAAGTCTATATCGCTTTGTGGCGATGCCTAGATGGCTAGGTTTTTGTCTAAGTTGAGCTGTTTTTCGCTGCTCGCATTAAAGTGATGTTCTGAGATTAATAGTGAAAATTCTCTTTTTTAATGCTTTTGTAAATTTCTCTAGGTTGGTTTTATTGGTGAAGTATTTGATCTTAATGTGGTGGTTTTTGTTGTCTATTCCGTTTAAAGTTTTGTTACTGACGATGAAACTTGTTATGCGATGGTCAGAACAGCTTTCCTCTTCTTCGTATTTCCATTCAGAAATCCAGGATAAAATAGCGCTGTTTTCCATTGTCAGATCGATGAAGCTGCTTCCTCTGGTATTTTCGAATTGATGGAGTGTTATAGTCGTCGTTTAGTGTCTGTAGGGAATTTGATGCTATGAACTCTTCCAAATTTTTACCTCTGTTGTTTGTACTCTCGTTAAGCCATAAAACCGAATGGGCGTTGCTATCTATTCCCATAATTAAGCCTTGGTTGATGGTAAAATCCATGATGTTGCACATTTGTTCTAAGTCATATTTTATGTCATTTTTTCTAAGTCATATTTTATGTCAGCCATATTTTGTAAGTTATATTTTATGATAGTTTAGATACATACTTGCAGCGAAAGTTTTAATTCCTCTGTACATAATTTCAATTAGTACCGAGTCCTCGTTGCTGTGCTGAGAAATTAATATTGCCTCGACTTCAAAGTTTACCACGAGTATTGCAGCTCTCTTTCTTTTAGATTCTTTGGAAAATATTTTAAAATTACTTTGAAAGCCGCATATTTTGATGTTGATGTTGTACGGTTCTTGTATTAATGCCAGTCCTATATTGTTTCTATTTATGAGTTCTGTTAAGTTATTGACAGCCGTGATGGAGCGTTGTAGATTTATTTGGAGACATGCCAGGGAAGTATTGCTGTTTCTGCAAGCTTTAATATTGCTTTCCATAATCTACGTTTGGAATTTTGAGCTGTTTGTGGTAGTTGTTATGTCGGGCAGTCTTTGCTTAATGTTTGGAGTTGTGTTTGGTTCTGGCATGCTTGTTGTGATTTTGGCAATTTATACAATTCATCTCGGACTTATTTCGTGGGCACTCGCTGAACTTATGTTCTTTAGAACAGAATGGACAGGTGGTTTTCCCCTGCAGTATTGTGTATGATGGTGAAATTTATTGCAGTTAAAGCATCTCAGAACCTTTACGTAGTCTGCACAATGGCAAATTCTCCATAGGATTTTAACATCGGTTTTCAGCAGTTCGGTCCTCACCATTGGATCGACTTCTATAATCAACTTTCTTTTGTTCGTTTATTTATTTGTCATGATAAATTTCTGTGTCATCTTTGTGTCGCCGATGAAGATTTCTCCGTTCTGCATGCGGATTGAGTCTATTGAGTTGTCCGTATCTATTTCACTGGGAATATCATATATTATCAGCCTTGGAAGATGTTTCTTACTGGGATTCTCTACAAACGTGTCTTTGCATTCCTTAGATATTTCGTTATGTAGCAAGTCTATATCGGCCTTTTCTTTTGATTCAATTAGCACTCCTCCTTTATTAATGCTTTTCATTTTTGTGATTCCGATTTTTATTTTTCTGCGGTGTATATTTTCTTTTATAAGGTTTTTGGTTTCTTCGCTGTATAGTTGAGCTATCGGTTCGAATATTAATTTATAGCAAGGATTGTTTTTAGATTCATCTTTACTTTTAGCGTTGTTTTTAACCACTTGTGAGTATAGCTGATTAGTCTGAGCTAAGTGAGGCTGTCCCTGGTTGTTTGTATTAGTGTTGTTCTATCGATACTTTAGTTTCGTTTTTCATATTGTTGAGAACCTTTCTTAATTCACTTACTGCGGTTAGGATGTTCTTTTTTAAATCATTCCTTAAATTTCCGCTTACTTTGGCTACGTTATGTAGAAAACGCGCGCGCGCGCGTGTGTGTTCGTTCGAATTTCTCAATCAGCGGTTGCAGTGGAAATCAAGCCAATTAAACATAGATTTGATTTCGTAGCTTCCCAGCACAGCAAATAAACCAATAAATAATAACTGGTGTCATCCTCAGATAAGTTCACAAATAAGCTTCGAGGATGAAAGCTGAGAAAATTCATCTCATCTCATCCAAGATAAAAAAAAAAAAAAATAAATAAATAAAAATAAATAAATAATAAATAAATAAATGTATCATATGTAATCAAATGCATGTAATGTACATATTACATGTAAACAAATGTATGTAATGTTGTATCATATGTAATGATAAGTATGTAATGTATGTATCATATGTCATAAATTATTATAATTATTAGTGTGAAAAAAAATTATTATTTTTATCCGAATACATGAATGTATCAGATGTAAAGATATATATGTAATGTTGTATCATATGTAAACAACTGTATGTAATGTTGTACCATATGTAATCAAAACTACGTAATGTATGTATCATATGTAATAAATTATTATTATTATTATTAGCAGTAGTAATAATTAGCTGTGTATTTAGTGCAACCAAGCTGAAAGAATTTTAGATAATTTCATCGACTGGTAAATACGAATCGAATTGAGTTGACTTTATATTTGCTAATGAACAACAACAGTAACTTTTCCACATTACGTCATATTTATCAATGATAACTGAAATACAAATAAAGAATCCTCCTTCTACAAGTTAATCAATAATTGGATTTCCTTGAAAACTAGGCGTGGATATAACAAATAAGAATCTGCTCTTTAATTTTCATATATATATTTTATGTGTCAAGATGATCGGCTTCTGATGGCTATTTGTGTGTTTGTCTTATTCTATGAAGACTCACAAAGTTATTCATATAATGGAAATTAAGTATTCAGATTTTAATGTGTTTCACTGCTTACAGATCACTTTATTCATGAAAAACATAAAATAGAAGATTCAGTACAATTCTCAAAGTTTCCGAGATTTATTTCGCAATGTCTTATTTTATGTTATTACCGAATAAATTGCAAAGTATCGTTGTAATAGAAACGTTTAGCATAATCAATGTGTTGCTGCTTCTCTGAATATGCTTTCACTGTTAACAAACTACAAATGGAGACAATAGAAAAAGAAACACACTGAAACGAAATCTCGTTATTTGATAGAACGCCCAAGGGGGATTTGAAATGCGACGTTCATATTAATAAATTTCAGATAGAAGCAGCAAACAATAAAATAAATATGTGTTCACTTACTGGGCAAGGAATATTTTTAAATTAAAACATTTCAGTCGTAGCGAATGGCTGTTAGAATATTACCATTCAGTCGGACGGGCTGTTTTCAATATTTCACTACGGTAGAATAAGGACGGACTTGCTCTCTCTCTCCAAGGACACTTATTATTGTAAGGGCTAAAACGTTCCACTTAATTCGCTTTAATGAAATAATTCTACGCTCCATAAAATGGTCTCATTGAAAGCCTTTGAACGAACGAATGCAAAAGACATCAATAAAAATTGTCATTACTCGAATTTAAAAACAGCAATAAAACTATTCTACATAACTTAACTACAGGCAGCATTAGAATAATTTGAACTTAAAGAATTGCATTTTTTTATGTTTAAATAAAATCCTTTAAATAAATTACTGAATATATTATTGCGATTATTCTCAAGCAAAATAAAGCAAATTTATTCCAAGAAAAGATTTATTAATTTGGGGAGAGCTTTTTTCTCATAACTTTAAAGTTCCTGAATTAAAACATTATTTCCTCGTGATAAACCATTAATTTTATTTGATTTGATAAAGAATATGCCATCAACCACTTTTCCGATTCAAAGTAAATTAGTATATTGTATTTTATATAATCAATGATCTAACCGCGTACTGGGGATGTAATTCAACTATCGAAATATATTCACAGACATTCATACCCTCGGCAAAATTCGATTCTAATGAATGAAAAGCGGAAACACCATCCATTCTTCCATGATGGGCCAAAATAAGTGGGGGCGGATGCATTATTGTTTATGATTTTTGCTTAGTTGTACTATCCCATTCTATTTCCCTAAAACCATTGAGCTATAACAAGGTATTCATTCCTATCAGCACTGTCTGCGAAAGGGTGTTTTCTCTGGCTGGATCTGTTTTGCAAGAGGGAAGCCATCCAAGCCTGCTGACTCACAATCTTTATTTGTAAACGGTTGGCTCCCAGTGAAGTTTTTTATGTGGTTTTGATATACTTTTATGTTTCTGTGGCATTTCTTCTTTCTTCCTCGAAGCTACTACAGAGCTTATCTGAGGAAGATAATAGACGGCGGTGGTTTCGTGGTTATATATATATATATATATATATATATACTGGGGGGGGAGCTACACTCCCCTGGCGACTACGGTGCACAATCCTGATTTCCGGGCTGGTAAGTCATGACTGATTATATGCGGGTGCCTTGTGTTGTACTACCTTTAGGAGAGTGCTACCTACCCAATAGTAGTACAACACAAGGGCGACTAGCAGCAAAGGTGGAGTAAGCATCACGCATTTCATTGCCTTCCAAAAGTCATGATTTACCAAAGTGAAGTCACATCCGTTTCGAATTTTATGTCACATCCGTGACATAAAATTCGATGCCTTTCCCTGGCATATGAGCGGTTATGCTTGGTGGGGAGAAAGCCCATTACGGAGTGAACCAACGATGAGTTGGACGGTCTTTCGGCCACTATAGAGTGGTCCAGGGATCGTCCTAATTTTTAAAGTTGGCTTTACTTATGTATTCCCAATGCAAATCCAAGCATGTCGTAAGAGGCGACTAAATGGACTCTGAGTTTAGAGAGATTTGCTCTCTCAGGTGTCTTCCGGAATTTCGCTCCCGGTGAGGGGGGAGTTGCTTAGATTTCGGGAGGTTTGCCTGCGAGTGCATATTGAGTCTCCGGTGAGGGTGTTCTCCAGCACGGCCAACTAAGGGGCTTTTTCGGCGGATGCCTTTCTCTGGAATATGAGCGGTTCTGCTCGGTGGTGGTGAAGCCAACGCTGAGTTGACGGTCTTTCGGCTACTATGGAGTGGTCTAAGGATCGTCCTAACTAATTTTTTTTAGTTGGCTTTACTTAATTATCGCCAATATAGCTCAAGCGTGTCGTACGAGGCGACTAAAATGGATACCCTGGGAGAGTAATGGATGGCAATGCTGTAGCCAATGAAATTCTAACTGAGGCTCGGCTATTGCTGTTATCTTCCTGCCATGACCAGAGCTTTATTTATTTAGCTCAATCATACCTTATATTTACACTATCCTCTACAGATAACGGGGAAGATAAAAAGCATTATTGCTTCGCTCCTTTAAGCCAGTCCTTATAAGGACTATAAGGACATTTCAAATTTGGTCTTATCTTTTTATAGATATAGAATAGATATATTTAATATCTAATATAAATCTTTTTATCTTCCTTTCCTACTATCTGCTGAATCTCAGCACCTTTCTTCCTCTACAGGCCGATGATGAGATATATTGAACTCACAATATATATATATATATATATATATATATATATATATATATATATATATATATATATATATATATATATATATATATATATATATATATATATATATATATATATATATATATATATGAATTTCGTTGATACAGCGCTCAATTTCCTCATTCAAGGCGTGGGTGGTCGTGGGCTTGTTGGCATAAAACTTAGACTTCAAAAAACCCCAAAGAAAAAAGTCCAACGGCGTAAGTCACATGATCTGGGCGGCCAATTCTGATCACCAAAACGGGAAATTACACGACCAGGAAATGATTCATGCAGTAATTGAATTGTTTCTCGGGATGTATGGCATGTGGCACCGTCTTGTTGAAACTACATGTCGTCCACATCCATATCTTGCAATTGAGGCACAAAAAACTGGATTATCATGTCGCGATAGCGAGCACCATTAATTGTTATTGCCTTACCAGCCGCATTTTTGAAGAAGAATGGACCGATGATGCCTCCAGTCCAAAATCCGCAACAAACAGTGACACGCTGTGGATGCATTTGTTTCTCAACAATCACTCGTGGATTTTCTGAATCCCAAATGCGACAATTTTGTCGATTAACGAAGCCATCAAGATGAAAATGAGCCTCATCGCTGAAGATGATTTTGTTCGAAAAATAAGCATCGACTTGTTGTTGTTCCATAATCCATTCAACGAACTCTCTTCGCTGTGTGTGGTCATTTTTAATAACTCTGAATTGTCAGCTGTCATGCTGTCTTTTCTTTTCTCGTTGGCAACACTTTACCGCACAAATGGCGCTAAATTTAAATCTTGCGTGAATTTTGGGACACCCTGTATATGTCAAATGCTTTGGATAAATCAAGAAAAACAGCGTATTGATGCCAGTTGTAACTGGTGGTGATGTATTAAGCTAATCTAAGGATTTGTTGAGTAGTACTATGGAATTGCCGAAAACCAAATTGTTCTTTTGGAAGGATGTTAGTTCATTAACTAAAGCTTGAAGTCTAGAGAGGATGACTTTCTCTGCAATGCCACCCAGGTTGGAGAAGAGACTGTTGAGACGATAATTTTGAAGAAAGTGTGGGTCCTTGCCTCGCTTATGTATTGGGATTACATCTGCAAGTTTCCAAATGGGAGGAAAATAGTGAAACCTTAAGATTGCATTATTGCATTATTATGGTCAGATGCTTTTCAGGGCAGCAGCTTAATCACTTTATTTGTGACACCATCAGGACCAGGAGCTTTTTTTTTTTGTTCTTTAAATTCTTTATAATGTCATATATTTCAGGGAGTTTTAATGAGTGTCTGAACTGTCTATGAATTTTATATAAGTGGTTGAAGTTAAAGTTTTCATATGCTCGCTTGCACTGCTTTTCTAAATTTTTTGATATGGCTTCTGACTTTTCTGCGTCTGTGTGAACAGGGTCCAGATCTGAAAGTAGAGGGGAAGGGACCTGCTTTTGTTTCTGACGTTGTTCGTTAGTAGTCCCCAGTACAGAGCGATCAGTACATGTGATAGAAGCTAACGTTTCTTCACTTTTGATCTCCGTGGGCTTTGAGCGCATCTCTCACTTCACCATTTAGCCTGTTCAGAACGTTTTTATCTTGTAGTCCGCGGCTGTTGCGAATTCTTTTTCTTGCTATATTTTTTTCTCTGATCAGGTTCATAATGTCTTCTGGCAGATGATCTGCCTTGAGGACAGTTGTGGAGGATGTGACTGTCATTATAGCTGAGTTAATTTGTTGGGTGAGACTTGTGACTGCGGTTTAGACATCTTCTTTTGAACTTATATTAGGAACAAGACCAATGCAGTCTGGGAGTACTTTGATAAATCCTCCAAAGATATGAATGAGTGAGAGGGAGGGGAGAGATGTTGTTGTTTTCTCAGTTGGGGAAGAATTGGGTTATGATCAGATGTCAGCTCATTCAATGATTTTAGGCTGTACTGGAATTTAATATTTTGCAGGATAGCTTTATCCAGGATGTCAGCAGTGCCGAACTTACTGTGATAGGTAGGTTCAGAGGGGCCTGCCACAACTACGGAGTTGGAACCTGCGTAGCTCAAGAGGATTTGGCCGTTCTTATTTGTGGTTCTACTTTTCCATGCAGAATGCTTCGAATTTAGATCCTCATCAATAATGATTTGTTCTCTAGTGCCAAGGACGGCATTCAGATCTGAATGAAGTAGAGTTTTTAACGGTGGATTGTAGATTTTCTCAGAGATTTTCAGTCCGTCAGCCGAGCTTGTGAAAACCTCTACGCCTGTGACCTCAACGTTAGAAGTTGGATGGTTATTTACAGAATATTTGATATAATTTTAAATAAAAATGGCAGTGCAGCCGACTCTATCATTTAGCCTGTCTATTCTTTATGGGTGATATCCCCTAATTTTAGGGCTGTCCGAGGGTCTTAGATGTGTCCCACTTATTAGAACAATATCTGGCTGATATCTCTGAGTAAAAGTTTCGAGCTGTAAAATTTTGTTTCTGAAATCATTTGCATTCCTTGCAACAATCTGTAGAGAGTCTGGAATTAGTTCGTTTCTATTCATCTACGTGTATAAGTGCAGATGAATTGTGTTCATCTGCACTTATACACTGCATTAATCTACGTGTATATGTGAGGATGAATTGTGTTTCACGTAGGAATCTTTTTGTGGAGATTAATGAAGAATTAGACATGCTGAAATTTTGTAGTATGTTTGTAGAGGCAGTAATAACAGCGGTCAGGTTTTTATGTGCTGCTGGCTGATTCTGTTCACGTGTTAGCTTGTTGGAACGGGCCACATCCGCATAAGTTCTTGTCTGCCGTTGGTGATCTCTTTTCTTAAAGAACTCTGATTGCAGCAGTTGAGCCTCTGGCTGTGGTGCAATTGCCTCTGGTATTCGTGTAGTAGAGGAGGAAGACTGTTTGGCTGTCTCTCTGTTCTTCGGGTGTTGTATACATCCTTTATAGTTGGTTGGCTAAGAGCCACCACAGTTGGCACATTTAGCCAGAGTGGTTTTCGGCTTGGTGCAGGTGTTGGTGGGGTGGCTCTTCCAGCACTTAAGGCATCTGAACTCTGCCCTGCACAGTTTCTGAGAATGGCCAAATTTCTGGCATCTGTGGCACTGCCTTATTGAAGCCCTTTTCCTAATAGGTTCAGGGCTAATCTTAAGTCCACAGCTCGATGTCAAATTATAAATGTTTTATACGCTTGATGGATTTCAACTAAGACCAGAAACATTGGGTTCTTGTCAGTCTGATCATTCTGCTGACCTTGATAGCAGAGATTAGCGGCGATTTTCTCTGTAGCTATGTCCTCCGAAACACTTCGAAGAACCACCTTCAGGTTTTTCTCCGAGCTGAGGGAGAAGGTGTGATATTGTGTACCTTTGGAGTCCAACTCTTTGGTTAATCTTCAGATCGTTTGCCTGAAGACATCATGAACTTGATCAGAGACAAAAACAGAGCTAGGAAAAGATACCGTAACACGTGTGCACCACAAGATAAAATAAATCTAAACAGATTAAATGGGACAGTAAGAGGTGCACTCAGAGCCCATAGAGACCAAGTATGGGATGAATAGTTATCCTCCATTTCTCCTACTGATCACTTCATCTGGAGACTACTGAAAAATATCAAAAACAAAGACAGATCCCTTCCTCCAATATTCTCTGACCAGGGCCTTGCTCACACAGATGTAGACAAAGCAGAAGTTATAGCACACAACTTAGAGGAGCAATGCAGGCCTTCGTATGGAAACTTGGACTTTGACCACATATATAAGATTCACAGCTAGGTCAGACACTCTCTCAAATTTCTTATCTCCAGCACCGACCATATTGCACCAACATCACCTGCTGAGTTATATGACATTATTAAAAAATTAAAGAACAAAAAAGCTCCTGGGCCAGACGGACGGCATTATTAATCGGATGATTAAATTTCTGCCCCGAAAAGCAGTAGTGCACCTGACCAGTATAATAAATGCAATTTTAAGATTTCACTATTTTCCTTCCACCTGGAAACTGGCTGATATAATTCCTATTCATAAGCCAGGCAAAGACCCACACCTACCGCAAAATTATCGTCCAATCAGCCTTATCTCTAATCTGGGTAAGGTTGCAGAGAAGGTCATCCTCTCACGACTCGAAACCTCAGTATATGAACTAAACATCCTCCCTGAAGAACAGTTTGGTTTCAGGCAACATCATAGTACTATCCAGCAAATCCACAGAATTGTGGAATACATCACCACCAGCTACAACTGGCGCCAGTGCACAGGCGCTGTTTTCCTAGACTTATCCAAAGCATTTGACAAAATCTGGCATTTTGGACTCCTGCACAAACTTATCTCAGCCGGTACCTCACTAAAAATGGTTCACTTAATCCATTCATATCTTCAGAATAGATCAATGCAAGTAAAAATCAACGGTTCTACATCCTCCCAGCGCCATATCTTTGCTGGAGTGCAGCAGGATACTGGCTCCATTGCTGTTCTCTATATACATGTCAGACATCCCGCACAATCCGATGACTTCCATTTTGGTCCTGTATGCGGACGATACGGCAATACTAACGAGATCTCTCAGACCCCATTTCATTACCAGAAAGCTTCAAGAAAACCTTCTAAAGCTGGAGGGTTGGTTCTCCAAGTGGAGATTGGAAGTCAACCCCCAGAAACGCTCAGCCGTTCTTTTCTCAAAAAGGCCAATGTCTCCGCCAGGAGATGTGTTACTATTCAATACTAAAATTCCCTGGGAGACAGAAACAAATTACCTGGGTGTAATTCTCGACAAAAATCTATCTTTCAACCAACACATCAAATCTGCGTGCACAAAGGCATCTAAAGCAATAGCTCAGATCTATCCGCTAATTAATAGAAATAGCAAACTCAGCAACAGAATCAAATTGCAGCTATACCAGATGAATATTCGTCCTATAATCACCAATGCCTCTCCAGCCTGGAGCCACACCTCTAATACTAACATTATTAAGATACAGCGAGTGCAGAACAAGTGCTTGAGAATGATTTTGAACGCCCCGTGGTATGTTAGAAACAATCAACTCCATAGAGACACAAATATTCCCTATATTTTCTCTTTTCTACAATCCTTAGCAACCAAGTTTTTCCTAAAGACGTCCACACATCCCAACGATTTGGTTCAGCAAGCTGCAGCGTACGATCCAACGGACATATTCAAATATAGAAGACCAAAAACTATATTAGCCTCCTTTAGTGATGCATAATCTCCATGTCCATTCAGGGCGAGCAATCTGCTCATAAATTTTACCTTCACTGTAACCACAACAGATAGCGGGGATTATGAAAAGCATCTTGCTTCACCCCTAAAGACATAAATGTCAATTGTAAATTGTAAATGATAATTACAATGTAATTGTCATTGGTCCGTTGAACGGGAGATGCAGTGATTAATACCCTTGGAGGGTAATGGTTGGCAATGCTGTAGCCAATGAAGTTCTAACTGAGGCTCGGCTATTGCTGTTACCCTCCTGCCATGAGCAGAGCTTTAATAGCTCAGTAATACCTTTTTCCTATACACTGTTCTCTACAGATAACGGGGGATGATGAAAAGCATTCTTGCTTCGCCCCTTTAAGCCAGTCCTTATAAGGACTAATGTAATTGTAGAAGGTTGAGAGAATCGACTGTAAGATGCGGTGATTAATTCCCTTGGAGGGTAATGGATGGCAATGCCGTAGCCAATGAAGTTCTAACTGAGGCTCGGCAATTGCTCTTACCCTCCTTCCATGATCAGAGCTTTAATAGCTCAATAACACCTTATCCCTACACTGTCCTCTACAGATAACGGGGAATATGAAAAGCATTCTTGCTTCGCCCCTTTAAGCTAGTCCTTATAAGGAATGTAATTGTAGTATACAGTTGGAGGGTAATGGATGGCAATGCTGTATAATATTGAGCTAATAAAGCTCTGATCATGGGGATCTTTTCATCTTCCCCGTTATCCTCTAGAGATAACGGGGAATGTGAAAAGCATTCTTTCTTTACCCATTTAACCAAAAAAAAAAAAAAAAACGTCTTTGCAATTATTTATTTATTGATCGCATTCGCTAATTGATGATTGAAGCTACTGACTGCGAGTCCTTTTATTTTTTATGTTTATTTGAGTTTTACAGAATTTGTTTAAAAACAGCTGATTCGTAAACTTAAACTTTTCACTTCCTCGTTCTGTGAAGAGCGCCTTGCAACAGCCGTGGAACTCTATAATTACCTTGTTACCTTACCTTTGAACTTGAACTTACCTATGTCGCCTTCTGTGACCTTTGATCCTGATTTAAATATTTTAATCCTAATTTTAATAATGTTTTAATAGTAACGTCTTCAAAGATTTAATTACAATCAGTTGTATTTTATTCATTGTTTTTAGTGCGTTTCATTTTCATTTAAAGTACTTGATTCAAATAATTTGAAAGAATCCGATTTTTTTGTGTTAGAAAATCATTTTTTATTACAGATGTGTTTAGTCTGTAAAAATTAGGAGGAGAACTGAATTTTCCACGTTTCCACCAACTTCTGATTTAATCACACTGATGAGAAATTCTTATAAATCGAAGTTGTTTAAATCGTGGATTTAAATTACGTTTAGATCACTTGATCCTTGAATGATGTTGCGGGAAACCTTTTAGCGAATGCCAAATTTTCATCTTAGTTATGGATTATTTCCTATTTTATTCTTAAAGGAATCCTCTGTTAACTTAATTCGACCAAAACAGAATTAAGTTTTCACTCTTATTAATCGTCAGCAGTCTTTATTCACTTTCCGAGAATTATGTCACGTAGGTCAAGGCTGCTATGAACGCAATAAACTTACTTTGCAAATGCGTTTATCTCCACTGCAACACAAAGCTTCTTTGACAACCATAGAATAAAAGTGAAATCTCGATTTGTGTGTGTGATGTCGTCTGTGGCTTTTCTCCTTGCTGCCGTAGAGAGTTCACGTATCGCGTTTTTCGCTCACATCTGCGACGTAAGTAAGTTTTGCTCTTTTAGTGTCCCTTTCTTCTGCTCGAATAAAATTTAATCGGAAATTGTGCATTTAAATCTTCCTGTGCTTTAAAAAATCATGTTTCTTGTAAGCTTTCGTATTTTTTGTTCTAATTTCCTGGTAAGGAGAAAAAAGAAAGTGTCTTAAAAACACTTCTGTAATTCTAAGGCGATAAAAACAATTTATTATTTATTTATTTTATTTATATTTGTTTTGAAAAAATAATTTTATAATAAAAATATTACCTCATATATATATATAAATTAAAGATTAAACTAAACAAATATAACTAAATTAAAAGTAAAGACACTTCTTTATTATTTTATTTGAATAAGAAAGCGACCCTAAATCTTCTAACTAACGAAGTTCTGGTGAAGTTTCCATTTAGAAAGCTAGCAGTGAATTTATTTAGAACTGACATATTTTTTTATTTTTGTCAGATGTTATCCATTACCTCTTGAAATCTAACTAGATTACCACAAAGGTGTAAAATTTAAAGAAACCTTAATCGCACTAAGAAAGAAAGAACATAAATTATGCAGCTGAGCTTAATACAGATCGCCACCAATAGACGGCACGACCATCGTCTCTTTCTCACAAGACAGGTGAAAGCCATCATGATGAGATCTTAGACAAGAAGAAAGTTTCTGAATTGGATGCAGAAAGACAACTTCGCTGCGTGGTCTAGATCCCTAAATAAAAACCTTCGAAGACATTGATGGATAGCTTATAGGTGTGCATACCGCTCTTTTATTTTTCATTTGTTGAGGAAATTGTTGTTTCTAAGCTGTCTCAAATCCCTGTCTTAACTGTAGTCCCAATTTCTTCTCAATACATGGTTACATGAAACAATCTCGTACTAGCATGGAAATAATGAGAACTTAGTGTGAAAAGAAATGCTTTTAGCCAAACATAAAACATTCATCCACCCAACAAATAATTTATCTTGGTCAGAGGAAAGAGAAAGGGTAATGTAATAAATGCAGCAATCTGTTTTACAGAGCGACATTTACATCCATCTAAATCTCATGAACGGGGATCAGATCATAATTTCTAAGAGCCACAATTTTTTATAAGCGTTGTTAAGAAATGGAGAAAGTTCGTCTCTAGTATATCACAACTTTCTTCTTTTAACGACTTTGAAAACCAAATGCAATTTCTTAGCAAGTGTTCGATATTTTAAATAATAATTCACTAGATCTAACTTTCCTAATTGTAAAAATAAATAAATAAATAAAATAACGCAATCACTCTCCTTGTGGCAATTCTCTGGTTCGATAATAGTGAACGATCAGAATTAAGACCGCTTTAGATTCGATTCTAGTAGCTGAGATTTTTTTTCTAAGGTAATCCGCATTTACAACTTGGTTGTTACTTCAATTCTTCTTCAACAGAAGAGGCATCCAACTAAAAACTGTGCTATTCGGGGAGGAGGAACGAATTTGCTGGGTATTCCTGTTGGAAAATATTTCACTACACTTTATTCTGCTATTTAGCTGCATTATTCTTCCTATAGTTGCGAGACCATGAGCAACTCTGAGGTGGACATCATTTGTAGTGTAGACTACGAAGAGTTGGTGAGATTTTGCACCTGTGAAAGAAATCCTCGTGATTTTATTAGAGCTCGATCACGTATTTGTTTCTTTTTTATTGTTATGTTATTATTATTACGTGAATCCTCAATCCACCAACTACAGCGAACCACATCATCTACGTTAACGCAATCTACTGCCCACCACCACACCACCACCACCACCACTAGTATTTTTACAGACAATCACACACATCCATGTCCATGACAGGATTCGAACATACACCGTTTGGCTGGAAAGCGGATGCGCTTACCACTTGGCCACCCAAGCCGGCATTGGAGAGTATTTTGTATGATTTTCTGTTAGATTGGTGGATGAATTTTCATGAAATCATTAGAGACCAATCCAGCAGAAAATCATACAAAATACATTTGATGTATTGTTAATAAGCAAAAATAAAAATCCCCATCTAACTTTTGTTGGTTTCTGTTAGAATGAAGAGCTAGTTGTTGCAATGACATTGTGTTTGTCACAACCTTTTGAGAAAGATTCTAATTTGCCAATTGTAGGTTTCCTTCTATTTATCGCAGGTTCATTTATGAGCTCCTTGTTTAATAAATCAAGTTAAGAGTTAATTGAGTTTTGATGGCAGAAAGAAGAGTTTAAAAGAGAAATAATATTTCGTTTCTACTCGAGTGAGACAGACTGTCAATTATGAGTCATTTAAAAATAATGAAAAAAAATTCGTTGAATTAGAGGGCGCTGCACGTGTCAACAATGATTACAAATTGTATGTATTTTGAGTGCTTCAAAAACTTTCATTCTATTGGTTGGAAGTGACGTAGTTAGGCTTTTAACTCATGTATATCATGCAGAAAGAGCCTATTATGCTTGTAGTTAGTTGTAGCTAATCTGAAAACCTGTATGAGTTGAATATTTGAAACGATTCCAAGCGAAATGAGTCAATTTTAACTAAACGGTGGAAATGAAATGAGTCGGAAACGCCTCCATTTTAATGGACTACAAAATTAAAATTTCGAAATGACTTCCTAACGTTAACACGCAATTCCAGGCAGACAATTCAATGACAACGAAACACTTGAGTGTTTCGTTGCCATTTCTCTATATGTTTATCAGATAGAACGTATTTGAAATTAACATCATGATTTTTACTTCCCATTCAATTTAGACGAAGCTCATGTGTACAAAGAGAGGTTAATTTCTTACCCCTTTTCTTTATGAGATTTTTGCTCTTGGCTGTGTTCATTACTAAAGCGTCATATCAGCTAAAGCAGACCAGCAAACTGAGAAGGGAATTTCGAAAGTAATACCTCCTAAGCGAGAACGAACGTGACAGTAAAATAATAATAATAATAATAATAATAATAATAATAATAATAATAAAGACCTGCATTATTTTCATACATTTCTTTCGACATAATCTCCATTGCTTCGAATATAAATATTTCAATATAAAATATGAACAGTCTGTTGGTTGTTTTTCACCTGAGCTTTTATTGTCCGTCATTTCGAAAATTTGAGAAGAAATAACTATCGTTACCTGGAAATAGGAATAATATTAAAAGTAGTGGGGGTGGTACCTTCTGGTAATAAGATGGGATTGTTTTTTGATGCCATTGAGATTCACTGAATTATCTTCACTTCTCTTGAATAACAGCCAGATCAATGTTGAAAACATCGTTATGAAGACCTTTTGTCATTTTAGCACGATAAGGTCTTGAATGAAGTCAAAAAATGCAGAGCACTAGTTAAAAAGCGGGGTGAATAGGAGGAGCTTTAATGTGCTTCAGCATTTATTAAAGAATACTGATATGAGGAAATCATCCACTATAATTAACACACACATTTTATATATCAGGATGTAAACTTTGTATACAGTCTTTTATATATTCGGTACACGAATATATAAAAGCGTTATATGAGTCTGACTGAATACCATCATTACCACCTGCTGTACTATTAGCGTGTTGGGCCTCCTTTGACCAGATAACTGCTTGTAACCATCCTTGACATTGACTCCACTATGCCATGAAAGGTATTATGAGCTATTCTAAACCAACAATAAAAAATAACGTACCGAGCTAGACACAGGCGTTCATCTGAAGATGTTGTGTTCCACATATTTTATAGATGAGATTCAAATTCACTTAATTCCCGCCAGAGTAGTTTCAAACATCTGGTTTTATAGTTCAGAGTCTTGCAAAATCGGAATTAATTCCCGTCGAAAGTCTTTGACTCTTCTAGAAACATTTCGAAATGGATCGTGATTCAACTACGTGGCCTCCACTTACTTAAGCAGTAAGTAGATTTTGGCGCCACTCATTTTATTAGCAGCAGTAAATGAAAATGTCCTTTTTAATATCGAACTTTGGAACTGTTTTTTATGGTAACCTTCAAATCATGTAAATATAGATTGACTTTTTTGAAATCAGTTATTAAAATAAACAAATTTGAGTACAATGTTGATATTATTATTAATAGCAAATGTTTTTAACTATATGTGTCAAATATTACCGACTTGAGTTTCATTACTTCATTAGACGGCTGAAGTATTTTCTCTTTTGTTCGTTTAGATTTTTATCAAAATTTCTTTTACAGCCTCTGGAGAACTTCGTTTATCTGCTGTTCGTGCTAAGCGCTAAAAAAGCGACAAAACATAATAGAAAAACTTACTCGTTTAGCTACACAAATTAGAGTTTTCCTCCCTCGCGTGTGTTGATTACTTCTCTGTTGTGTAGTGCAATTTCTTGGGTGATGGAAATTGCTTATGTTTATTGCAATTTATCCTTGGGGGGGAGGGGGATCCAATTTCATATATTCTTCTTACCGAAATAACATCTTTATCAACTGGATGAACCGAAAGCCCTCTTAAATAACGAGAAATATTCATCAGAATAGCGAGCGATGTCTTCGAAAACCCATTACAAATCTGCTAATGACTTTTCTAATGAGGATAAACGTTTACGAGCGGATTTTTATCTTCAATTTTCGCAGAGCGTGCAAATGACTTAGTTTCTCTCCACATTATATTCATATCTTTCTGGCTACTTTTTCTCTAATTAAATTTTTCAATCAGATATGTAATATGATATGGAATTTTCATCAACACATGCTTGTATATATACTAAATAAAAGAAGTAAGGGAGAAACGTGTGCACCGGTTTTTCTTTTGTTATTGAATCAGCAATATCTGATCACGCTTTACAACTATTGATATAATTAAAGCAGTGTTTACCTGACTGGTGTAATTCTCATCCGATCTGAATCGAACGTGAACATGTATTTACAAAATATTTAAATACCATTCTCTCATTTAATTTTTTTTTCTTTTCTTTCCAATAGAGCTCCAGTAATCTTCGTTTTTCTTTTTTTTTTTGCTTCAATTGTTTTCAAGATCTTTCTTTCCCTAGATATTGTTACCATGGTGACTGATAGAAGATGGTTTTTTTCCGCTCTTCGTTTTCAATTTCTTTTATCTGCCAAAGAAGTTTTAGATTTCACAGAAATTTAACCCTACGATGTTCTTTTTAATTAAAATAATAAAATGTAGGAGTTCGTACAAGTGAGAAAGAGAGGCTAGATTATCGGTAGCTATAGAGCTGTTTACTCACCAGTTTGTGGACTTAAAAACACAAAAAAATTCAATCATATTCTGCTGATCTTGAATGATTTTGCTTAAGAATATATTATAAACACCGCACATTAAAAAATAAAATATTGTGCACCCCTAGCAGATTTTTTCTTTTCTTGTCTTTCTTAAATGTTAAAAAGACCGCAAGTATGATAAGCCGAACAGCGATAGCCATTGCCAACTTCAAAAGTCAACACTTCCATTACTTAAACATGTGCCTTTTTATGGTTTCGCCTTGAAGAAGGGAATTAAAATGTATTCATTTGGTTTCTTGTTATTGGAAGCAATTGTAAGAACAAGAAGCAGATGGTGCATGGAAGCACGCACTAAAGCCACACACACACACACACACACACACACACACACACACACACACACACACACACACACACACACACACACACACACACACACACACACACACACACACACACACACACACACACACACACAAAGTTCCATTTCCTTTGATAAATGTAATGGGAAGTGGAAAGAAGACAAATAACTTAGAAAAACTTCTCAGACTAAGGATTCCAACCACCAGCTGTCCAAATAACAAGGCTCAACACGCTTTGGATTTTTAACCTCTCGTGTGAGAAGTACGCGAAAATACAATGTCACGTTCAGGATTTATTTCTAAATTATTAGATTTATATTCTTTATTTTAGTGTGATATTTTATTTTTTTAATTAATAAAACTTTTAAGGAAATCTTATTTTCCATTATTCTGGCTCTGGCAATATATTTCTTGTAAAATAAGCTTGTTCTTCACCAGATATATCTTTCAACATTTCCCATGGCCTTCAGTACTCCATGCTGTATCCACTTACAAACAAAACAAAACAAAACAAAAAACCCTCAGACATGATGGATGATCGCAAGATGACCCTTCTTATAGTGAAAACACCTCTGTCGTTCATCGGTGATTCTTCCTCTCTCCTACATGCACGATATCTGCATTTGTCTGCTAATTGGACTTTCTGAAACCTGATTTTTTTCCTTGAAGGGATGTCCTTATTTTGTTATTTTTTTTTTTTCATCTAATAACAGATTCTTTATCATTAATAGCTGAACTCCGAAATAGCAATCCTCACTGTCATAGCATTTGAACATGAATTAAATGCATGAATTAGTAAGCGAATACACTAATAAATACAAAGTAAAGTTTACAAACAGCAACTCATTTGAATCTTCCCCACTTAAATTATTGCCATAGTAACAACTTCCACTTGTTAAAGATACCAAGAAATTATATACTTGGTTTTAATTCTTTTCCCAAGGAACCAAACAAGGTTTTGGGAGGGGAAATATATTTACGTCTGAGCTACTGGTATATAGAGGATGATGACTTCACATCACTTGCCTTAGTATGTATCTCATAATGCAAAAGTATCCCGCGCCTTTCGGGCGTGTATAATGCAATGAATAATGGGAAGGTCACGACCCAGACCGGTTTCCCTATATATGTGCGGGAGTTACCTCTCCAAAAACTCGTGAGATCCCTCAGATCACCCAACAATGAGCGACCTGAGTGATCTTTTAACTCAGAGGCGGCTCTGCTCAGTGACAGGCTCCCCTACCACCAAGCAGAACTGCTCGTATTCCAGGGAAATCAGCCAAGGAAGCCCTAATACAGGCCACCCCAAATGGATCCAAATCCCCGGATGCTCAAACGCTCCCTAAGGCAAAACCTTAAGAGAGCAAAAACTCTACTACCCCGGAATCAAACCACCAACCGGTTTCCCTGTTTAAGTGAGGGGTTACCTCTCCAAAAACTCGTGAGATCCCTTACATCACCCAGCAATAGCGACCTGAGTGATCATTTAACCCAGCGGTGTCTCTGCTCAGTGACAGGCTTCCCTACCACCAAGCAGAACCGCTCATATTCCAGGAAAAGCATCATCCAAGGAAGCCCTAATGCAGTCCACCCCAACGGATTCAAATCCCTGGATGATTAAAAGCGCCCTAAGGCAAAAAAACCTTAAGGGAGCAAAAACTTTGCTCCCCCGGAATTAAAGGACCACCCTATTTCCCTGTATCATGTGCGGGGTTACTTACCTCTCCGAAAACTCTGAGCCTCCGGACCACCCAACAATGAGTGACCCGAAGGATCTTTTAACTCAGCGTTGTTCCACTCAGCTCACTCCGTCAGCGAGAAGAACTCTCAGCATTGGCTCTACCCAGTGGCAGGCCCACCATACCACTGAGCATGGCCCCTCATATCTCATCTGAGGGGTAACAGCAACAGCCAAGCCTCAGTAAAAACTTAATTGGCTACAGCATTGCCATCCATTACCCTGGGCAGAAACTCTGCTTCCCCGGAATCAAGTCACCAACCGGTTTCGACCTTCATTGAGGTTTCTTCAGTGGGAGCCAGACCCGGGAGAGTTACCAATATCGAATTTATTTTATTTATTTATTTATTTTTGGCTAGATAGGCGAAGCAAGAATGCTTTTCATATTCTCCGTTATCTTTAGAAGACAATATAAGGATAGGGTATTATTGAGCTATGAGCTCTAATCATGGTAACAGAAATAGCCGAACCTCAGTTAGAACTTCATCGGCTACAGCATTGTCATCCATTACCCGCCCTGGGTACCCATTTTAATCGCCTCGTACAACATGCATGGGCTGCAGTGGAGCTGTTCTTATCCCGGTCACCACACGGGGGATGAGTCATTAGAGTGTCCACTCTCGAACCAATTGGATGTGATTTCGAATCCTGCCTTGAGAATGGATGTTTGTGATGAATTACACTGCTCCCCCCCTCTCTAATTGGTGTCTTGGAATGGATTGTAAAAGTTCTACTTTTGGTCTATACAGCAGGGTTTCCGGACTAAGCATCCTACCAAGATTGAAGTACATAGTGAAATAATTGCATAAATGAGAAATAGTGTCCTAAAGGTTCTCCAAGATTGAAATAATGCAGATATCCTATATATTTATCTCATATACAAATAGTTAAAAGTTGCTCGAAATTATTAAAAAAAAAATCTCTGGATGAGAGAATGATGTTGAAAGTTTTTTACCTTGAGTATATTGCACATTAAAGATAATCAAGAAATTATGTACTTGGCGTCGTTAATGTATAATATACCCAAGGTATTAAAAAACTTTCAACTTCCTCTTGTATTATCAGGAAACATATACAATCTAGCCGCTGCATTTAAAATTAATTCAATGTGAATGTAAATTCGAATCTTGATATGATGTTACTGTTGGACGACTTGTAATAAATTTAATACTTAAATCGTGTAACGGTAATAAGGCGATCGACACCTATTAATATCGTCTGTAAAGAGAAAATAAAACGAAACGCATTTATAGGCAAGTAAACCTAGTTGTTACCCCTCTAAAACACTCATTCATTCACCAGTGCTACTTATAGGCCTTGAAACTGACGACTTGGAACGACTCCGAATACGCCCTGAAATCCACTTATACTTGACTTCAGTAAACATAAATTTTAACAGGATAACGTAGTTAGTCTCGTATACACGTATATTCCATAAAATCTTCAGAAAGAGATTACAGCTTATTATAGTAAAAGAAAATGATGACAATTAAGTGAAAACCGAAGAAGGTACAGGTGATTTCAGATGATCAGAAATATTCATGTCGCAAGTCAGAGAAATTCTATCCTCTTCTAAAATACCACAGTTACAAGGATATCGAAAAATGATGATCGTTGAGACGCTGCTAAAGCTTCAGGCAAGCATTAACTTTGCTGAAGAAAAAAGATGGTTTTAGGAGGTGCATCTCCATAAACCAGTTTTCTGGCCTGGTTCGACGAGTCATTAGAGTGTCCACTCTCCAACCAATTGGATATGATTTCGAATCCTGCCTTGAGAATGGATGTTTGTGATGAATTCCACTGCTCCCCCCTTCCTAATTGGTGCCTTGGAATGGTTTGTAAAAGTTCTACTTTTGATCTATAGAGCAGGGTTTCCGGACTAAGTAAAGGGGAAGAGGGAATAAAAACCTATACAAAAATTTCTTCTTAAATGAATCCTATTTTGTTAATAGGATTCATTAAGTGAAATGAATTATCGATCTTGAGTTTCAGTAAGTGAAACTCAAGATCGATAACTACGATCTATGAGTTTCAATGCCGAAAAACTATCGGCCAAGGCAACTCGTATCAAAGGTGGAGCAAGCTCCCTCACTATTCTTGATATTCTCTCATATTGTAAAACACAGCTCCTAGGAGATGTAATACTGTACATTATTAGAGGAGGTCACTACCCAGACCGGTTTCAACCTTTTTTGAGGTCTCATCAGTGAGTAGGTAGACCTAGAAAATATCAAAGCTTAGTGAAAAGAACTTACATACCTTCACTATACGAATGCCATAAAGGTGTGCTTGTATTTTGTAATTAAAATAAAAAGCCAAAAGGCTAATTTTCTGGCAATTGAATAGATATTAAATGGATAAATTGCCTTCGCCGATAGTTTTTCGGCATTGAAACTCATAGATCGTAGTTATCGATCTTGAGTTTCACTTACTGACTATATAATAATATAGGATTCTTATCCGTTTAATACTTATTAAATTATCAGAAAACTAGCCTTTTGGCTTTTTATTTTAATTACAAAATACAAGCACACCTTTATAGCATTTGTATAGTGAAGGTATGTAAGTTCTTTTTTTTTTTTTTCTCAACTGATCATAGCTAACACTACTGCCCTCAGAGGGCGAGCTTAATTGCTCACAAATCTCCCATTCCCAAATAACTCTCATTACAGATAAAGGGGAATATGAACTTGTGCTTCACCCATTCTGTCAGTAACGTCAATGGTGGTGGCTTTGATATTTTCCAGGTCTACCTACTCACTGATGAGACCTCAAAAATGGTTGAAACCGGTCTGGGTAGTGACCTCCCCTCATAATGTAATGACAGTATTACATCTCCTAGGAGCTGTGTTTTACATTATGAGAGAATATCAAGAATAGTGAGGGAGCTTGCTCCACCTTTGCTTCGAATTGCCTTCGCCGATAGTTTTTCGGCATTGAAACTCATAGATCGTAGATATCGATCTTGAGTTTCACTTACTGGCTATATAGCAATATAGGATTTTTATCCATTTAATATCTATTCAATTGCCAGAAAACTAGCCTTTTGGCTTTTTATTTTAATTACAAAAATTTCTTCTCTCCAGGATTCCAGCGACGACACTACAGGGATGTATGAATTATAATATTCATCATTTTCTCTTCTTCTTAAAAATTAGAATGCCTTGTTTATTTCGTTTCCCACTGTAACTTTACTTCAAATATATTACGGTCATCTCCTTTATCATCATAACATGTATTAAACTCAGTGACACAATTTTTACAAACGCTGTTTTTTACTTTCCTCTGACGTCTGCAAAGCGTGTTCAGTGTTTGATCTGCGAAATGCAATCGCCAGGACACTAGAGTTTCTCTACCGAAAATGTAACTAAAAGTGCAGCAACCTTTTCCTAACTCATCCTGTATTTATATCATTTAAAAGGCATTCCGGCATACGCTCTGCATTACTTTTTAAGGAAGATAGACGGCACCTACAGATGTCCAATGTTCTTTAAACTCATCCTACAATTACATAATTAATTATAGGACTAAAAACTATAATCCGTGACGTCATTATTTGCTTCCTTCCGTGGTCTGCATTAATGTTCATTTATTTACACAAGCATAGCCGATGATCGTGTGTTATGCATATATTCATTCTATAACCATTTGCTTTCGAGACTTGAAGCAAATATTCTCCAGTGCATTTGGAATGAAACACATCGACTTGTATCGACGACCCTTTCTACCACTTAATCCATTGGTGGCTAAGAACACATCAACGCGCGCGTATATCTTGATTGCATGTGCCTCTTGCCTTCAATAGTTGACGTCTGATGAAAGCTCCAACTGAGATGATTTCCCTATAGACGTAGCATTTCCCTATAGTCTTCATTCTTCTCCACGACAGTAGCCTCCCTCCCCGACACAAAATATGTATATCTTCAAGGAAATTAAGTATGCAATTCCATCTTCAAATTACCGAAATTAATCTTTTGGGTCATATACTATCATTCAATGCAATATCGACATCGAATGTAAGTGCAATCCATTAACGATATAATAATATGTAAATTAGTCCACTCAAAGAGCAACTTGTCCTAATATGATGCTTCATGAGTCGCTACATTGGCTCACTGTGCTTTAATAGCAAAGCGAAGTGGTGTAGAAACACCCTGTTATGATTTGTATATGTTCATATGCTGCATATTCATGTATAGCGTAAATATTTAGTACTAAATATTTAAAGATGGCTATTCAAATGTATATGAATTTGGTTGAGAGCTAATTTTATAATTAATTGCATATTAAATTATACGATGCATTTAATTCTAAATGTATCGTATCGTTATGTAGTCGAAAGACGAGGCAACATTCATTTTTTATGATTAGAAGACCCCGGATTAAAGCCCAAGTTTGGTTTACAATTAAACATTTATTGTTACCTGCTATTCACGAGTAATTATTATTAGACTCATTTTATATGCATTGAACACAATTTGGAAATAGACTTGTAAGCATGATATATTGTTTTTCGAATATAAATCAACAAAGTTTCCCTGTAACGTTTAATAAATAACATAGAGAGTGTCTACTTTCTCACAATCATAACAATCATTTGTTATGATTGTGAGATATATCCGAATGGGGAGAGTCCAGGATACTACACAAAAAAGCGCCTTCCTGTTTTTCCCTCGACGCCAATGAAAAGTATAGTACAGTATTTAACATTATTCGCATCTTATAACTTTAAAAAGTTTACCACATTTAAATTTGCATACAATCATTTACTTAATCAATATAAAATAAATAATTATGTTTTAATTTTTGAACTATTTCATTAATTTTAATTTATAAAGCATCTTGAATTATTTTTCAAAAATAAATATTATTGTAAAATATCAATAAAACACCTTTTAGTTTTGATTGAGTTAGTTTTATAAATAATTAACTCGCATGGAATGGAGTAAACCGAAGAGTGGTGGATCGAATAATCGACCGTGAGATGCGGTGAATAATACCCTTGGAGAGTAATGGATGGCAATGCTGTAGCCAATGAAGTTTTAACTGAGGCTCGGCTATTGCTGTTACCCTCTTGCCATGACCAGAGCTTTAATAGCTCAATAACACCTTATCCCTACACTGTCTCCTCTACAGATAACGGGGAAGATGAAAAGCATTCTTGCTTCGCTCCTTTAAGCCAGTCCTTATAAGGATGGAGTAAACCCTGGGAGGGTAATCGATGGCAATTCTGTAGCCAATGAATTTCTAACTGAGGCTCGGCTATTGCTGTTACCCTCCTGCCATGATCAGAATTTTAATAACTCAATAACACCTTATCCCTACATTGTCCTCTACAGATAATGGGGAAGATGAAAAGTATTCTTGCTTCGCCCCTTTAAGTCAGTCCTTATAAGGACGTATAAGGATGACGTGTCTGATGTTCACTGACATATGACGTGATGTATATTTAGCAAGTCAGTTTAAATGTGTTGTTTATAATTCTAATAGCGGTTTTTTTTATTTCTTTTAGCATTCAAACTTTAGTAAGAATTGTAAATTTCTATTAATATTTAAATAAAAATCAAAAAGTGTTTTATATTTATTTAAAAAAATCAAGTTTTTTTTTAAAAAAGTTTTTTTGTAATTTTGCAACATATTTCTAGTATTAATAATAAATATATAATACTATATAATAGATAGTATAAATAGATTTTGTAAAGATAAGTAAATTTCTATTCAGATCATTTTCACACACCTTATTTATTATCGGCATTGACAAATCTGCTAAAGTAAATGCAGATTTTAAAAAAAGTCCTAGATGCGACTAAAAATGAGGACTCGTGGAAAACCACTTACATCTCACACAACTTTTTCTTTTCATTTCTTTAAAATATGCTAATAAGTGCAAAATTAGCATAATATGTGTGATAAAGATGATTTCGATTGCAAAAAACTTAGCTATTTAATACGCATGTCTAACAAAGATAATGCATAAGTATATTCAAAACATAATTTCATTATATTTATATAAATGTAATTGTATTACAAAGTACAACTGAAATTATTAGTAGTAAATAAATACAATGATGCACATATAATAAATTATTATTCTGTTGCCAAAAGGCTATTATTTATAACTTCTACTGGAATCACGGACCTTTGAACAAGATGGGACTGCTCTGTTGAATAAACTACCTCAAAAGGAATTAACAAATTTTATGCATCTTTTAGAATGATAGCAAAGCATATATTTGTTTATATCACAATCGATGAATCGCAAAATAATTTGCATAGCTGGAAAAGAAAGGTAATTGCATTATCAACTTTAAATGGCACTTGCGTGAGACCAGGGGATGTCTCGAAGGGTGATGGGGGTCTCAGTTACCGTCTGTTTGGATTCGTCTGTTTGAATTGCAAATTACGTAGAACTCGAAAAGTTTTCTTCAGGAGGATTACCGAAGCTCTCTCTCTCTCTCTCTCTCTCTCTCACACACACAGAGCGAGAGAGAGAGAGAGAGAGAGAGAGAGAGAGAGAGAGAGAGAGAGAGAGAGAGAGAGAGAGAAACACTTGCAAGTTATTATATTCACTCAATCTGTCTCTCTCTCCTAAAATTTTTTTTTTTTTTCAAGTACAAATATTGACAGCTCAAGATAGCTCATTTTATCATATGATTAAAGCATGTTTTAGTTCAAAATGAATACCCTGAATTGTCTATTATATCAATTTAATATCATAAAATGACATCGAAGTACACAACTCTCAAGAAAAAGAAGTTGATTGGAGACACAGAAACAACATAGAGTTGAAAACTGGTAATGATTCTTGGATGAGCGAATATGCAATGGAACACTCCTGGTAATGTCGATCAGCGCTTTAATTGGAATCTGTACTGAAAATTCGTATATGATTGCTATGCTAATTATGTAGTTAGCATTTATGGTTAGGCTCACATCCACTTTCTCAATTTTAACTGCGTGACTTTTAATAATTCTTTCTGAAGCGATTTTTTGGTGCCACTACGGAAACACTTTGCTGCGCAATTCAGGGCAGCATCTGCTATTTGCGATGTGCTAAAATCTATGACGAAAAGAAAAGAAACAAGGAATTTCGAGAGAGAGAGAGAGAGAGAGATCAAAAGAAAAACTTAGAGATATATGGGGCAGAAAGGAAAAAATGCGCGATGCCCCTTGTCCATGGGGTGTCCATTGACTTCTTTCCAAGCAATGTATAAATCGTGCTATCAACTTGCTACAAATGTTTTTAAAACAAGCAAAAAAGTGATAATATCTACGAAATAAAAAAGAAATCGAAATATATATATAACTAAAATAATTTATATATTTTTCTTTATGACATATTATCTAATTTAGTATAATTTATTATATATGCTTATATTACAAAAAAAATCAGGGAAACCTATTTTAATTCATAGAACACAAGTTATTATAGGAGACATAACGATAAATAGAATTCGTGGTACTTGTAGGATCACCTGCCATAATCATCTTTGTTAATCATAATTTGTGGGTAAGTTGGATGCCTAAATATATTTTCTGTGTATAAGATGTGGGGCTCTCCTGGGAAATTTGCCTTATTGCTGGATGAAATACCCAAGTTCCCCCATATGGAGAAATCTACTGTTTTCCTGAATGACACCTGAGCATCAATTAAAAAGTGAAGGTTTTTCCAATCAAATTTCGTCGAAACTGGTAGCCCTAAGTAGATGCGCTTTTTTTTGTTAATGAAACTCCTCATCCGGGAAAAGTTGTAATCCTATAGCAATTCCGTACAGAAAGTATTTTTTTTATATATATGTTTGTTTTGTATACCAGAAATCTTACTCTAGAGATCAATCAAGGAACTCAAGCCTCTTCAAGCTTCCCGTAGAATGGGAGGTGACTAGTGCTGCAATCCAAATAGAATCCCAAGGAGCTTTTTTTCGCTATGTGGCGAATAGGAGAAAATATGATAGTGGACAGATTACCTTTCTGGGTGCAGATGGGAATTGAGTGACTACAACAGATGACATTGTGGAGCTATTGAATGATCACTTTATTATAGTGTTTCATCATGGTAAAGCAGGTTATATTATTAGAAGGATAATGAGTGATGAGGTGTTAGAAGTGAAGAAAAAGGATGTATTCCGAATATTGAATATGCTAAATGTTGATAAGGCTTAAGACCTAGATGGAATTTCATCACCTGTTTTACGGGAAAGTGCTATTGAACTGACTGTGCCGTTAACTTAGCTATTTAGTGAAAGTCTTGCAATGGGGAAAGTTCCTATGGAGTAGAAGGAGGATAAGATAGCACCATTGTATAAAGATGATGGTAGAATGGATGTATCAAACTATAGGCCTGTGTATATTTTTTCTGTTTGTTGTTAAGATTGTGGGGAAATGAATAAGAGCTCGTATACAGAACTGGATAGATGAGGACAACATTATTTATGCAGGCCGTCATGGATTTGTTAAAGGATGCTTTGGTTTTAGTAATCTAATTACCTTTTACAATAGAGTAACAAGAGCAATGGATGAAGGTAAGGCATACACTGTCTTTGTTTAAGTTTTCAAAGGCATTTGACAGGGTGCCACATAGCAAATTGATTTTTAAGTTGCATCATATGGGTTTGGATATCAGGTTAGCGGATTGGATTGAGATTGGATTAGTGATTGGCTCTCTAGTATATATCAAAAAGTTGTATATGAGAGAGTAGTATCAGGGAGTAGTATGATTCAGTTGTTCAATTGTCTGCAGATGACGTAAATCTTGGCAGGGTTACTAGTAATATTATTGATGTTTTGGCTGTTCAAGAGGATTTGAATAAACGAGTGGGAATTTAGTTTCATGCAACTAAATGAAAGGATGTAAAATTGGGGATCAACAGGGGGTACGTCATACTCATTTAGTTTAAACGTACTGGAAGAAATGGAGGAAACAAGGATATCGGGGTGATTGTAGATAGAGATTTGAAGTTCGGAGAATATATTGCAAAGTTTGTGAAGATATCTCAGAGAATTGTTGTAATGTTTAGCACATTGACCCCAAGAGATAATAGTGTGATGATCCCATTGTACGAGACATGTGAAGCTCGTATAAAGCTTTGTTCAGACCACATCTGGATTTCTATGCTTAAATCTAGTGACCGGAATTTGAAGGGGATAAAGTAACCTTGGAGAAGATGCAGAGACAGATAACAAAAATGATATCAGAACAGTTCAATGTTGACTATGAGGATACACTGAGAGCATGCAGCCTGCAGAGTTTGGTGGATAGAAGACAAAGCGGGGGGAATATGATCGAGACATTTAAGCTATTGAATGGTTATTTATTATCATGTTAACACTGAGCAGATTTTTCATATGATAGAACGACGGGAAGGAGCAACAACAAAGGCTATCCCTTGAAGCTGCAAAAGGGAGTGGTGAGGAAAAGGATAAGAATAATTTGTTTAAATTATTTATTTATTTGTTTTTATTTAACATTTCATTCCTTTTAATCTTTGGCCTCCTGTTCACTTTTAAATGCATCTGTATACAGGCCACGAGTTGCGCCAGTCCTGAAATTACTTCAGGCACAAACTTTGTTTACTTACACTTGGATAAAGGATTAAACCAGTATATAATTCGTAGCATTACCAAGTGGAAAACAACTTCCATCAACTATCTCTAATCCAGAGAATTTGAATAATAAGGTGTGACACCTTTTGGCAACTCGTATATGGAAATATAACTTCTGCATTACTTCCACCTTGGTATCACCACTTCTGGGTCTGGCTCACACTGATGAGACCTCAATAAAGGTCGAAACCGGTTGGAAGCATGGGTGATGAATGGCAATGCTGTAGCCCATGAAGTTTTAACTGAGGCTCGGCTGTTGCTGTCACCCAGGTCCTTGGGGGGATAATGAATGGCAATGCTCTAGCCCATGAAGTTAACTGAGATTCTCATCCTACGGGTCGCTTATTTTTGGATGAGACAGGGGATCTCACGAGTTTTTGGAGAGGTAACTCCGTACTTAAACGGGGAAACCTGTCTGGGCAGTGACCCTTACCTTAATGGATAGCATTATACATGTCTGCAAGGAGATGTGCTTTGCATTATGGAATACTAAAGCAAGTGATGTGAAGTCATGCCACCTTTGCTCTGAGTTGCCCCGGCCTGAAATTACTTCAGGCGTAAACTTTGTTTGCTTACACTTGGATAAAGGATTAAAACAAATATATAATTCAGAGCATGCTATCATGTCAGTAACTTCCCTAGTTACAACCCATCAATGCTGCCACAGCCAGATAAACATTCATCGGAAAGGAATATTTTCAACTCCAACGTGAGGACTTAAGTTTAGATACTTTTGAAGATATTTTTTTATTTATATAATCTCGTATGAAGAGAGTGAAAGAATATAGAATTTCGCAATAGGAGTTGTGATGTTTAATGCCCACAGTTTCTGTGCAGTACGCATACTTGTTTTGCCACTACAGCTGCGAACTTTGGTCTACATTGCATTTAGGACATTTTTCCAATTAAGAATCACCGTCGAAGTTTAGTAAAAATGTAGGAAATTATCTAAGATGAAGAATAAGGAACATATGCATATTTTATCTCGCATCTGCATCGATTATAAGAGCTATTTCTTATTAGCTCAACCGAGAAAAATGAACCGACTTAAATAAAGCAATACATTCTAAAGTTTCAGGAAGGACAGACAATCCCTACGGAACTATATTACCTTGCTTTTCTCGGTATGTCCGCGCCATTGCACGTGATAAATGAAACAAGTATATGACGTATTACGGTTTATTAGACGTTTGGCTATCGAGAAAGTAAGGTAAAGAAGTTGTCATACCAAGATACGGGTCGAAGTATATTTTATCTTTGAGTCGTGAAGGAACTTTTGGTTAAAACAGAATTTGCCATAGAAAAACATCTTTTTTTTTTTACTTTTAAAATAGCTAATCTGCATTTATAAAGGTTAAAAATAATAACATTATAGAAAATAAGCATTTTATTATATAGGTAAGACTGTTTTTCAACATTTAATTTTGTGTTTTTATCAAATCTTTACATTAACAGCTGCCATAGTCGCAACTAGTTGAAATAGAAAATATATTTACTTGTAACCCGTAATCGCCATACTCCAGTGGATGTATTTAAATAGTTGTTTGATTTTCTATATCATATTGCTTTCCCACAAAGGTGAAAGAAAGAAGGAATGCACTTTTTAAAGTATTTAATTCTTGCTTCAAGTAAGCATCCATGTGCTATGCTCATCCACGAAAGATGAGTATAACTTCCATGGAATAAAAATGCTTTATTTTTTCCCTTACTTAATTGACTTGTTTAGTCATTCCTTTATGTATAATATCATAAGACAATAACATAATGCCCTTGTTGGCTAAATGTTTTCAAATTACATCGAAAACCCAGAGCAAAAATATGTCGGATTTCTATAGCCAACAAACAAACACGCACACGCACGCACACACACTGGCTGTTTCTCATTTTAATGCGGCATCATGGAAATGTCAAATGATGTGAAATTGCAGTCATATTTATCGAGTACGAAATTGATAGAATGAAGAAATTTTCCATCACTCACTACGAATCTCGAAAAAAATGTTTTTTTTTTTTTTCATGGGAACGTGAAGAGCTGGAACATTAATATGATATGAACAATAACAAATTAATTAAGTAATAAGTTTTACTAGAATGCAAATTAAATGAAAATAACACTGCAGAAGTTCAAATACTTATTTGCAGTATGAAAACTACAAGCTGAACGCGTCTGAAGTTGCCATGGAAACACTCCGTCACACTTCTTGTAGTCACGTGTAACTCCACTTACAGATTTCGAAACGTTACAAAGAGATATGATATTTTGGGAGTTCATGTCCCTCACCATCGGCCTTTATAGTATAAAAGAGTGCTGAGGGTCAGCAAGTAGTGAGAGGGAAGAGATCAAAAGATAGAGTATGATAGTAGGGGGTTATAAAAGAGGCCTCAGTCGACAAATTTAGCAATATAACCGTGAGGCTGTGGCTGGAAGGTGTTTAGATATCACTCTCATCACGTACGCCTGATCTAAAAAAATGCTAAAATTGAAAAAAAATAATGATAACATAAATTTTCCAAAATAATAAACAAAATAATCCAGAAGACGTAATAATAACCATTGATTAGAGAACCAAATGAATATAAAAATGATATCATAAGCCCCATTCACTTAAAATTAAAACTCACTTAAACTTGGAACTTGGAACTTCTTTGTGAGATGGACCGAGTCTTTTACTCTTTATCCCTTCATCTGATTTTAGCTTGTGTATGAGAAGATTATTGTGGGTAAATTACCTGCTCATTGTGAGCTGGTAATGTACTGTTTTTCAACATTAGCTTATTAGCTTTATCTTGCGATGGAGGATTTCGGTTTTTTATGTTTGAAATGATCTGAGGGTTTGTAGTCTGCTGCCTGTTGAATTAGCTGATTTGGGTGATTATCTGTGCCTGTGAAGAATGTTTCTGCAATGCCTATCATGTAGGTCTTGATGTCTGGAAGTTTGGCTTCCTGGTGTAACTGGAGGTTTCTCATGAACCAAGGGACATTAAATGCCATTCTTAGGCATTTGTTCTGGATGGTCTGTAATCTGTTGATGTCAGGTTGGTGATGCGTAAGTGAGTTGTGGTCTTATTACTGATTTATAGAGGAGGATTTTGTTATTTATGTTTAGGAAGTTCTTCCTATTCAAAAGCGGATATAGTTGTGCTATTGTCTGACTTGCATTGGTGGAGATACTATTTATGTGTGTCTTGAAATTCAGGCGTTTATCAAGTTGAACTCCCAGATATTTGGTAGAGTTTTGCCAAGGGATGAATTTTCCAAACATTTGTATGCTTGTGTTCGGTTCTGCTTTACGTCTGGTGAAAAGTACTGCAGAGCTTTTTCCTGGATTGATAACAATTCCCCATTTGGTGTACCAGTGCTCTAATTCGTTGACTACTCTCTGTAGCTAGTGTGTGACCAGATGTGGACAGAGGGATCTGGCTATGATAATTGTGTCATCGGCATAGAGAGCGGTGATGGATGGGGATAACTTGGGGAGATCCGCCATGTATATGGAGAAAAGTAGGTGTGATAGCAAAGAGCTTTGTGGGACTCCTACCATGATTCTCCTTTCTGTGGATCTGATTCCATTCAATTTTATTTTAAATTTTCTGTTGTTGCTGAGATATGATTTGATAAGTAGAACTAGTGGTATTGGGATTCCTACTTGGCGTAGCTTGAAAATTAGACCATGATGCCAAATTCTATCAAATGCTTGTGTAATGTCCAAGAAGACTGCACCAGAATGTTGGTGCCATTCATACCCTTGGGTGATGTATTCAATGATTCTGTAGATTCTCGTCTTGTATGACTTGATTGTTATTGGTTGCTTCTTGAATCCGTGTTAGTATAGCGCGTTCGGCTATCTTGCCTACGCATGATAGAAGGGTGATAAGCCGATAGGTCTGTGGGAATTGTGAATTTTTCCCAGGTTTTGGAATTTGGAAGACATCTGCAAGCTTCCATCGCTCTGGGAAATAATTTAGCCGAAGGATGGCATTGGTGATGGCTACCAGATGTACAACCTCTTTACGTGGGAGTAGCATGAGCACCTTGTTCCTTATACCATCTGGATCCGGAGCCTTTTTGTTCTTTAGTTTTCTTATGATGTCATATATTTCTGTTGGTGAGACGGATTTGTTGTTGGATTGGTGTGAAGCGTTTTGAGTTATTTTACGCACTTGGGTGTGGATTTTTCTTATGAAGCTTAAATCTACATTGGCATAATTGGGACTGCATTGTCTTTCTAAGCTGTCTACAAATGCCTCTACATTTTTCTCTTCACTGTAGGCAACTCTATATTCTCCTTGGATTGAGGGAAACGTGTTACGTTTTGAACGAAGTGATCTCATCATTCTCCACAATGATTGATCCTCTGTGTTTAATTGGTGCATTTTGTTATTCCAGAGTTTGTTACGGTGATCCTTTAGGGCATACCGAACCTGGTTTGTAGCTTTGCTTACAAACCAGGTTCGGTATGCCCTACCTGCTTATCTGCGGGATCCAGTTTTCTGTGATATTTTCTTCTTAACCTGTTTTTCTCTCGGATTAGATATTTTATGTCATCTGGGAGTTTATTTGGTGCTGCGCATTTGGTTGTATGTGTTACCTGTAATACTGCTGTTAGAACTTGCTTTTCAAAGGATTTTACTGCTTTTTCTATGTCTTCAGAGGATATTATATGTGGTACCGGGCCAAGAATTTCCTGGAAGGCCGAGGGAAGTTGTTTCCAGTTTACAAAGGTGGAAGTATTTTCCGTTAAATCTTGTGTGGTGCCTAGTTGCAATATGATGGGGTGGTGATCAGAACTTAATTCGTTGACTGCATGTATTTGATAGCTGTGAGCTATGGTTTTTAATATAGCTATATCAAGTACACCAGGACGTCCGTTTGCTCTATAGTGTGTTGGTTCTGGGGGTCCTATTATTGCTATGTTTCGTGAAGTAGTATAAGAGTTGAGTATTCTTCCGTTGATATTTGAGTTTCTGCTATTCCAGGCTGAATGTTTGGCATTAAAATCTCCAGCTATGATTACTACTTTTCCTGCATTTAGTATTTTGTCCAGATCTGATTCTAGGAGTTTTTATTTGAGAGGATGTATGCAGCAAATACCATGATATTGCTTGTGGTCTCCATGTGTATTTCAATTCCTGTTGTTTCCATGTGTTCTGTTTGAGGTGTGGCGATTGCGTTATGTTTTATACTTCTTTTAATGAAGATGGCAGTTCCTCCTCCTCTTGCATAGGTTCCATCTATGCGGTACATGGTGTAGTTGTTGATTCTTGTCTTGTCAGATGGAGGCAAGTGTGTTTCATTTACTAAAATAATGTCTGCTTGGGTTTCTACTGCGAATTCCTGTAGTTTTATTGCTTTATTGGGTAGTCCGTTAGCATTCCAGCTGATGATCTGTGGAGAGTTGGGTTTTATTTTGCTTTTATTTATTAAGGATTGCAGAGAATAAAATCTGTGTGTATTTTAGAATGATGTCCTTGGCCTCTTGTGTTGGGTCAGTTTGTCGGAGTTCTCCAAGCATCTCTCCTATGAAGCATGTTATGTTGAGGAGATTGGTCTTGCTGGTTTGCTGTTTGGGTTTGTAGTCTTCATTTTGGGTTGTTCTTGCAACTTCTTCATATGTTCTTCCGTTTGTTGTAAAGGCTGTGATTTGTTGGGTGGGTCTTCTTTCTTGTATGGGCTTGCTGCTTTGGGGTTGTATCGTATGGTTTTGGTGATGTGCTGTACACCCTCTGTATTTGGCGGGGTGTGGGCCCCCGCAGTTAGCACATTTCGCTGGATGGTTGCGTGGTTTCTTGCATTCTAGTGTGGCGTGTTTTCCTCCGCATTTCACAAAAAAAAAATCAAATCTCGGGTGATTATTACATTATGATATATAATTGTTACTGTGGGAAATAATATTTAGAATTTTAGAAAAATATGCTTCTATTTTACTACACTCTTCTAGATTACGTAAATATATAAATTATGACATTATTTTCTATAGAAAGTAAAATAAATTTAAATTTGTAACTCTACAAATTAACATGCATTACATCATTGAGAATACCTTTTATAATTTCACACTGCACATTTGAAGTATTTAGATATGTTTTGCATAAGGAAGTGAATAAGCTAAAAAATAAACAAAATCGTGCCTGTTAGTGCAGAGAAACTGTGCAGAATATTATCCGACAGTTCTATTGCCTTAGATACATCTCAAGAGGAGCAATGACAAGAATTCGTAATTCCTCTCTGCTACACACACACACACACACACACACACACACACACACACACACACACACACACACACACACACACACACACACACACACACACACACACACACACACGCGCGCGCGCGCAAGCAATATCGTCTTCATTTTTCTTTGATTTATTTATTCGTATGGAGTTTCTTCCCTTTTTCTCCCCCGTCCCTATTGGGACGATTTGAGCCCCCTCATGGGGGGTTAAGTATTTATGGCTGTAAATTCGTGTGTTCACGGGGCCGGTTTGCCTGCTTGCGGGATGAAAAACGCCAGATAAACTGGCGGAAAAACCCTGTTGTCCACGCCCAAGACCGGCAAACTTGGCTATGGCTGAGGAAGATCCTCAAATTCCTCACGTCTTCGACGGGAATCGAACCTGGGACACTCCTTCCCCAGTCATATGGTTGCGAAGCGCACAGCCATTAGGCCTAACCGTGCGGACTTTCTTTCTTTAATATCTGCTTTTGTGTTTTCAGACAGAGCAGCTGACCTTCCTGTGGGTTTTGTTCATTTTGATAATAGTGGAAACAGCTGCGTTCTGGTTGATCTAATTTTGCCAAAGAACCAAAAGTCCCGGATGAACTTAAGACAAGAAAAACTTTCCATGTTTAAAGCCCAAGAAGCTTTTAATAAAATTTCCGAAAATGTCCGCCTTTTACAAGACGTGAGCAACTTTTGCCTGTACACGCGAGCGCGTGTGGAGTAATTCAAAAAATTAAATATTTCTTTGAAATCCTTTATCATAATGAATTGATAATTAATAAGAAAACAGAAGGTAACAAACAAGAATTTTAAAAAATTAAAATACGGAAACAGAATTAACAATATGCGAAATCAAGAAGATTTTGTTTCACTTGCACTTAGTGAAACAAAATAGATTTCAGTACTTCAGGTGAGTTCAAATTGTTTATTGTATCGCCATAATGAAATACTTCTCTCAAAGAATCAATTATCACAAAAAGAGCCTCGCATTTTTTGCGAAGGGAGAAAACAAAACTTGGACTTGTGTCAAAAGCCCGAGGAGGGTATTCGATGTAAAAGTTCATCGAATGGAATTTAATTCCTTTTTTCCCTTTGATTCAACAACTTTCAGTCAACACTGGACAAGGATCACCAATATCGTCGGATATAACGATCTATCATCAAATAAAACTTGGAACAGCAGCTGCAAAGAAACCATCGGAATCTATACATGTTCATCAGACCAAATAAATCTCTCCAGAAAGCACCAATTCATCATTTATTTGAGATATTTAAATTCATTTGAGTTAGTTTTAAGAAGTGAACGTTTGCAGAACTACCTCATCGCTCTGACATCATTTATTAATCGATTCTTTGAACAGTGAAGACTTTATTAACATTCACATTGACAGACGGATTTGGTCTTAATTAGTTGAGTTAATTAGACAGTTGACGTACGGTGTTTGCAATTCAGTTTCACTGTGAATTTCAAATATATAAAACGTCTTTCAGTGATTACATCTGAAACGTAATAAATTTTCAAGCAACACGCACACAATTTCACACAAGATTAATTTTCTTTCGAAACGTTAATGTGATTTTTAAATATCCAACTTATCTGACTGTAACAAGCCATTCGGAATAATACAAGAAGGAAAAAAACTTTCTAGTTATAAGCCGTACTTGTTGTTGTTGTGTGTATATGCTGTGTTTGGACAAGCTTATTTTCGAAAAAGAAGGCTTACGTTATTAAATAAATAGGAAAAAAAACTGTGTATTTGTTCAAAAGACGTGTTCTAAACTTTCAATTTAACGAACATAACCGATTTATCACATTAATGTATTTCTTTATTATATAGTTGAAATATAATGCTAATGCATATTTATGAGTATTATATCGGAGAACTTACACAGACCCAATTTTTTTTCAGTTGCTGTTGGTCTGATTAATATTCTCTCCAATAGAAATTTAAAGATAATCGTTGATTTCTATGGTAAATACGATACGCAAAATTATCAAATATTTTTAGGTAACCAAACTATCCTAACAATGTGCTTTCGGGCATTATGTTAAAAATGTATCGCCAGGTAAGAATATACAGGGTGATCAAAATTAAAGTATCCCTGTTTAAGATCTTGTGGAGCACATTTCACGAAATGCTGAGAATCTTTGCAGGAATAAAAATATAGGAATCCGTTCCAGCGGTGTACCACAGGTGGAACAATCTGTGGTCTACTGACACTCAATCTGTTAATGATATTGGGAAGGATTTGACAGGCAACATATGCATCATCAGCTATTTTCTGATGATGCGTATGTGTGCTGATATGTAGTACTTGCAGAATGATTTGAATAGACTGGAATTGTGGACATGGGAAAATGAATGTCATTAAATGTAAAGTCATTCGCTTCGGCGTGATTTGATATCCAATGTCGCATTATATTGGCTTGATTATATTGGCTAGAAGAATCTGAACAGGCTAGGGATATTGGACTGTTAGTAGATAGCTAGTTGAAGTTCAAGGGCTATGTCTCAAAGATTGCAAATACAACTCAGAGGATAATTGCGATGCTGAAACGAACGTTCACATAAAGATAACGATTTTCATTTTGCTTCTTTACAGGGCCTTGATAAGACCCGATTCGGAATATTGTACGCAGGTCTGATACCCTGGTTTCCGCTGTGATTCTGGTTCTGCAAAGGAGAGTATTAAAATGATATCAGGATTGTGGAATACTGATTATGAAGAGAGATTGAGAATTTGTGGACTGCAAACACTAGCAAACAGGAGAAAGAGGGGTGATACGATTGAGACTTACAAACTTCTGAAAGGGTCATACAGGATTTCAGTTGATGGAATTTTTCAATTTGTGAAGGATGGAAAAAGGACAAGAGTGCATCCTTGGAAGATGAGGATGAATGCCAATAAAAAAAGGGTGCGATCTAGATTTTTCTCTCAGAGGGTGGTGCGTAATTGGAATGGATTATCACTGGATGTTGTGTGTGTGCAAGCCTCCTACCCTTCTCATTGGTCTAGGACGGGTTGAGTCCCCTCCTACTGAGGGGTTACTGGTGTATTAATGCAGCCGGTTCGCCACTCCTTTTCTGCATCCCCTAAGGGTGATGTTCATGACTGTAACCCGTGTGTGTTTTCACGAGGCCGGTTTGCTTGCTTGCGGGATAAGAAAAAAACAGATAAACTGGGGGCAAAATCCTGCTGTCCACGACCAAGAACGGCTAACTTGGCTATGGTAAGGAAGATCCTTAAGTTCCTCACGTCATCGACGAAAATCGAACCTAGGACACTTCTTCCCAGGGCATATGGTTGCGAAGCGCATAACCACTAGGCTAACCACGCGGTTGTGTGCAAGCAGTGTGAATGAATTCAAGAATAAGTATGATTACTGATGCGTGTAGTATGTGGCCTCTCTCGATGAGTCCCTGACTCCCTGGAGGTCTCTCTCAATAATACATCGTGCCTCTAGCACAATGTGTACGGCACATCCGCCTTACCCAAGAGTCTGGAAAATTATATATGGAAGATTTTGCATTTTCCCACATTCAAGATAATCCAGATACTGGAGTTTTGCCTGCAGGACTTTGAGAAATGTCAGTCAACAAAAGTTATGATATGATATGATATCATAATATCATATCATATCATAGATATGATATCATATCATATCATAATATCATATCATATCATATCATAGATATGATATGATATGATATGATATGATATGATATGATATGATATGATATGATATGATATGAAAGAATTTTGTTGTGCCACAGCTAAAGGACACCAAATGTTATAGAAATAGAAATTTTCATATTGTAGTAGTAAATATAGTAGCAAAGACGAATATTTAGAAATTCATATATATAGAAATTCAAAATTTATCCTTACATAGTCCTTATAAGCACTGGCTTAAAGGGGCGAAGCAGAATGCTTTTCATCTTCCCCTTATCTGTAGAGGACAGTGTAGGGATAAGGTGTTATTGAGCTATTAAAGCTCTGATCATGGCAGGGGGAAACAGCAATAGCCGAGCCTCAGTTAGAACTTCATTGGCTACAGCATTGCCATCCATTACCCCCAAGGGTATTGGATTGAATGAATCAATCACCGAATGTGTAAGTAAAGGTGATATCTCAAAAATATCGGACGATCTCTAGGCCACTCATTCGTGGGCGAAAGACTGTCCAAATCTCAGCGTTGGTTCTACTCAGTGAAACTCGACTACCGAGCAGAACCGCTCATATTCCGAGGAAAATAATTCATAATTCACCGGCAAGTACCCCTCAGCGGGCCGTGCCGGAGAACACTTTCCCCGGAGACTCAAAGTGCTCCCTTAGGGCAAAACCTAAGAGCGCGAACTCATTTACCCAGGATAACAGCAACAGCGGAACCTCAGTTAAACTTCATTGGTTCAGCATTGCCATCCGTTACTCTATATGGGCATCTCATATAAAATCAATCACCGTATGTGTAAGTAAAGGTGATATCTCAAAAATATCGGACGATCTCTAGGCCACTCATTCGTGGGCGAAAGACCGTCCAAATCTCAGCGTTGGTTCTACTCAGTGAAACTCGAGTACCGAGCAGAACCGCTCACATTCCGAGGAAAATAATTTACCGGCAAGTACCCCTCAGCGGGCCGTGCCGGAGACTCAAAGTGCTCCCTTAGGGCAAAACCTAAGAGAACGAACTCATTAACCCAGGATAACAGCAACGGCCGAACCTCAGTTAAACTTCATTGGTTCAGCATTGCCATCCGTTACCCTATATGGGCATCTCATATAAAATCAATCACCGTAATGTGTAAGTAAAGGTGATATCTCAAAAATATCGGACGATCTCTAGGCCACTCATTTGTGGGCGAAAGACCGTCCAAATCTCAGCGTTGGTTCTACTCAGTGAAACTCGAGTACCGAGCAGAACCGCTCATTCCGAAGAAAATAATTCACCGGCACGTACCCCTCAGCGGGCCGCGACGGAGAACACTTTCCCCGGTAACTCAAAGTGCTCCCTTAGGTCAAAACCTAAGAGAGCGAACTCATTTACCCAGGATAATATAACAGCAACAGCCGAACCTCAGTTAAACTTCATTGGTTCAGCATTGCCATCCGTTACCCTATATATGGGCATCTCATATAAAATCAATCACCGACTATGTAAGTAAAGGTGAAATCTCAAAAATACGGACGATCTCTAGCCCACTCCATAGTGGGCGAAAGACCGTCCTAATCTCAGCGTTGGTTCCACTCAGTGACGGGCTCCCCGACCACTGAGCAGAACCGCTCATATTCCGAGGAAAATAATTCACCGGCAAGTACCCCTCAGCGGGCCGTGCCGGAGAACACTTTCCCCGGAGACTCAAAGTGCTCCCTTAGGGCAAAACCTAAGAGAGCGAACTCATTTACCCAGGATAACAGCAACAGCCGAACCTCAGTTAAACTTCATTGGTTCAGCATTGCCATCCGTTACCCTATATGTATGGGCATCTCATATAAAATCAATCACCGACTATGTAAGTAAAGGTGAAATCTCAAAAATATACGGATACGGACGATCTCTAGGCCACTCCATAGTGGGCGAAAGACCGTCCTAATCTCAGCGTTGGTTCCACTCAGTGACGGGCTCCCCGACCACTGAGCAGAACCGCTCAAATTCCGAGGAAAATAATTCACCGACAAAGCCCCTCAGCGGGCCGTGCCAGAGAACAACTACCCCGGAGACTCAAAGTGCTCCCTTAAGGCAAAAACCTTAAGAGAGCGAACTCAAAAACTCATCGCCCAAGCGGGTAACAGCAACAGCCGAACCTCAGTTAAACTTCATCGGTACAGCATTGCATTGTTGCCATCCGTTACCCGCAAGGGCATTAATGAATCAATCACCGCATCTCACGCTCGATTGATCTCTCCATTGTTCTGTCCTTCAAAATTTAGTAGCAAACTGGAGTTTATAAGATATCATATTAAAATAATAAAATGGTGTTAGAAAAATTCTGCAAAAACTGTAGGATTATACCCATAAAATTCAAAATATATAGTAAAATAATAATTATTGCAGTACAATTTTAGAATAATTATATAAATATTTTTAAGAATAGTGGTGACAATATTGGAAATATCGCAATATTTTCTATGAAAAGACATGATGTGTCACTGAGAGAGAAAGAGAGAGAGCCTTCTATTGCTAAACATTTAGCAAACGAAGACAGAGAAATTAACAACTACTATTTTTTTTTTTTAATATTTTTGGAATATCAAGAGAACTAAATTCTAATATTCGCAAAATTTAATATTTTTTTATTTGTAAAAATAAACGTTTCATAAAACAAAACTGCTAATTTATTCTGTTTCAGACAGTTTTCGAAATTTAATTATATTTTTATTAAAAGAGAGTAATTTAAATTGAAATTTATGGTTATATTTAGTAATGCGGAATCACGGGTATATTAAAAAGGAATTTATTAACATTTATATACAATGATTTATACATATTTTCCGACAACCAAAAGAAACAAAATTTATTTTCGTGTGCATAAATATTATCTTTAAGTATATTTTTAAAATAAAACAAAACCTTTTAGCTTCTTTCAAAAATGAGCAGTGATGAAAAACCCATATTGATAGACGGGACGTTTACAAATAATCAGATCATTTTTATTGTTAACTTCCGTCAGGTATACACAATTCCTGTATATCAAAACAAGACTGACTTTGTAATTTGGATTAACATAATAAAAGAGTAAACTTGTGGGTGAAAAATGTCAGGAGTGAGTGTAGTAACGAGCATATAAATAGAATATTGTAAAATATCTAATAAATGACGCCATGCCTGAATTAATTCCAGATTCGTTTTTACCTTTCTAAACAACTGTTGAGTTTACATTCGGGTTTTCATTTTCATGTTCTTTACGAAGAGTGGCGTATTATTCTGGGAATTTTCTGTACACAGAAAGTCTTATTTTATTTAAAAATAATCCGTTTTAGAAATAGAAAAGCAGCTGAGTTGGAAGTGGTTTGCTGGCTATATTCTAGAAGGGTGATTTGTTTACCTAGAAGCCTGTGTCCAGCAGTTTAGTGAAACAATTAATGAAGTCTGTTAGCGACCCATATCTCACCGAACTATGTGCAGGGAATTGAAGAATATCGGGAACAACAGTCGCATGCCTACACGGAAACACGTGAATAAATAAAAGTTTCTATTCAATGGCTGTTATGTGTATCTGTTTTATGATAACCGTTTGGGTATCGGCTCAGACTGCAAGCACTTCTCTACCTTGAAAATAGCATTTTCATGAACATTGTTTACTAGCGTAATATGGCGAAGGCAATCAGTGATATTCTAAATAAAAGAAACATCGTTTCGGACATGTGAACAGCATTCAAACACGTGGGCAACCTATTTCTCGTCACAAACATTAATCCATTATACGCTCTGCAATAAAATCGGTTTGTGATTTTATTTCTGAACTCCGTACCGAAATATACAGGCTCTAAACGTGGAGAGTTTAATGCAAAAAAAGTCGCACAAGAATTGAGAAGTAGTAATTATTTTTAAATAACTTATGAAACTATTGAGAAGAATGCAAAATTCTCAAATTACGATTCCTTATGTATATATTTTGTATAATACAATAAAGATGAAATATGTTGTGAATCACAGCAGTCGGAAAACTTTACGACAATGATTTTTTGAGTCAAATAGCACGGATTGTGCATATCTTTCTTACTACCAATTTTCACGAAAAAATAAAAATAAAAAATTGGACGCATGTTTACATATCACCGTAATACGTACATAAAAAAGGTATGTATGCAGCCTTAGGTTAAGGTTTCTGTTACTTTCCTTGAGTTAAAATGTCGTTATTGACTATTGAAATTATTAACCAAAAATTGTGTTAGTCTTTAGAATCAGGGATTCCTACTGGGAACAGATTCTACGAACCTCACAATATTGTAGATTAAAAAAAGGAGACATTATTTTCAAAGATCAATTTAGAGATATTTTTAAAGAACTATTCAAACTTTTCCTTTCAGTTGGTGTCGCATAAATAGGTCTTGACTACCGGGTATTTTTTATTTACTTTATTATTTTTTTTTATCCAATCGACATTCAGCATAAGAATAAACTGCAAATAAACGAGGTGCGCACGCAACCACATTTTGAATAACCAGTGTTTGAAAGAGCCAATTAATAATAATAATAATTATTATTATTTATATACAGTAGACTCTCGACTATCCGGCCTAATGTGGCGGAAGGGCAGGCCGGATAACACAAAAGCCGGATAGGCCGGAGTTCTAGGCCTACCTTTTCACACAAATGTGAAAAGAGGCCTAATATGAAAGAGTCAAAACTGTTTTTAGTTTTTGAAAAGTCCTTGATAGATGACTGCTTCGCCCTTTTAGCCCTCTTCCATGACGCAGTGTCCCTCCACTTACGCAAGTAGATATCAGCTGGTGTCGCTTCCTCCTGCTCTCTAATATACTGCAGCGCTGCCTCAATCGTCTTGAAGCCTTCCGAATGTGGAATGAGATTTTTTCTGTCATCTAAGGATGCCTCCTCCTCCTCCTCTTCTTCTTCCCCCTGTATCATCATTTCCACAATATCATTGTCAGTTATTTCATCAACTGCGTCGTTTGACATCCGTTCTGTAATGTCCTCTGCATTGACATCGTCACAACTCGGTACATTTTTGAGCAACAAAACAAGTTTATCGTTTTCATCTTCCACTTCGGTTTCACACACGGGTTCAAGGTTGAAATGTCCACCTTCATGGTCCAAAAAGAGTTTTCCAAGACTTTACAAGTGATATGTTTCGAATATCTTCCCATGCTTCGGCCAACCACCTTTTGACATCTAGCAAGTCAATCTTTTTCAGAGTGGTTACGCAGTCTTCATTATTATCAATCGCTGATATCAACGAACTGAGAAGATGCCGACGATACCTTTTCTTTAGCATATCAAGGACGCCCTGGTCCATCGGCTGACAAACAACAGTCACACTGGGTGGTAAAAATAAAGCTTTGATGTTTCCATCTATAAGTTCGTCATTGGTAGGATGCGAAGGTACGTTGTCAAGAAGTAGCACAGCATTTCTCGGCAAATTGTTGTCTTTCAAATGTTTTTCTGCAGTCGGTACGAATTCATTTGGAACCAGGTTTTAAAGATTTCTCATATCATCCATGCTTTCTTTTGATGTGTGTAATATAGGGGTAGTGATGTATCCACAGATTACAAGCTAATCTGTGGATAGTTCTGAGCTCAGTGAGAGAAGGTGGATTATGTCTGTAAGGAAATGGGGGATGACAAAACAGAACTTGGAGGAGAAACACCTGCATTAGTCGCTAAAATATTTGAAATTTTTCCTGACATGTTTTAAGTCAATAGAAGGCATACGGCAATGGCCCGGATGATAGGTGTCGAAGAGGTTTCGTGCTATGCAAACCCGCGCTGTTTAAAACATTATTATAATGTTTTGAAAGTAATCGTGAAAAAATAAACCAATAATTGCACATAATTTGTGTAATGCAAGCTCACTAGGAATACTAATTAATGCACACAGAATAAGTAAAAATAATTAAAATAATACGAAAACAAGTATAGATTTTTATTGTTGATAAACGAACACGATTTTTTGTTTGAAAAAAATGTAAGTAAACAATGTAATTTGCACAGGTTTTTTTCTGCACGCATATTTTTGTAGTCATACGATGCCCTATCTTCATGACGCTTTAAAATTTTCAGTTTTTGTTTTAGTGTTAATCAGTTACGTTTGTTAGATTCACAAGCTTCGTTTCATTTCCTTTTCCCACTCATAATTGCGTATAAAACGGCACTCGTATGTAAGAAAAAATATTGTACAGCGCTCATGACTTTGCTGCACCAAATCTGAAATGATAAAAACGCGTGCATTGACACAGTTATTAAGCGGTATGCTAAATCACTACGGTACTTTTTTTAAAAATGATAAATCGTGTTATAGCAAACTTACAGTGTTCAAAACCGCATTATATAATGTACTGTTGTATTTAATACAACATATACACAAGGCGTATGTATCCGCTGCTCAAGTTATAAAAACTACTTTTACTGCTAATATACAGGTCCATAAACATGCCTTTAGCGTTCCACTTAAAATTAAAGCACCGTAATAAACCCAGATTTTATTTGAACCTAATTACCGTTCCATTTAGTAAATTCTTGACCTAACTTCTTCAGCAAAAATCCATATGGATATAGTGAACGAGCTCATCAAAGGATGCAGAATTCTACGGCCATTAGTGGTATTAGTTGCATCACTTCCGGTTCCGCCATAAAAGCGAAAATCATGTTGGCCGTCACATATTTGAATTTGTTTTCTTTTTAACATAATCAGCTTGAAATGGCTTCGCACTTGGCGAATAAAATATTGAAAAAACGGAGAAAGTGTAAAATCATTTAAACTATTCACATGGATTTAAGCGTCGAGCCAGAATGAAATAAAAACTGTTCTGTCTTCATCCTAATCCATATATTCATAGCTGCAAAGGGCAATTCCAGTGTACCATGTATGTGAATTTGCATTCACGGAATCATAGACGCGCCAAATTCGTTTGAGAGTTAATATTCGGTTTTTAAAAAATGTATATTGCTATTAGTTTACAAACATAACACATGATGGCTGTAGATAAAAATACTTCAGAATCACTATCGTGATACTACTTGTAATCACTCTTGTTTTAGGAGAAAGAAGTTGACTTAATTTAATTTTACTTGGAAGAAAAAAAAAAAGTGGATGCTGCATGAACAAATTGCCAGTATTTCCCCTAAGTAAAAAAGAAATGTAAAGCTGAAATTTTTCAAAACACGACGTATTTCCGACCTAGCAATTGCTACAGTCAACAGCTTTCCCAATGCATTAAGATTTTCCAATGCCAGTAGGAGACTTGTTCATCTTGAATGAATATTTCTTAGAATGTTTTTATAAGTAACTCGCACTCCTGGAAGTAATTACATTCCAACCACATAATGTATATTCTAGCAGTGACCTTCTCAATTGATATTAGTACGTTATATCTCCGTTAATGAGAGTTTAACACCACAAAAATTATTGCATACCAAAAATCGAACAAAGTGCTTATTAAATAAGAATAATAAGATTACTCTTATTTTTTATTCGGAGAATTATTACCAAATATGAATTAGCATAATCTGAATCTACGTACTTTGTAGATTATATAACCATGTAAACGCATAAAAAGATAATATAAATTATAAGAAAACTGTTATTTGAAAACATTCACGAAATTAGAATAATTTTTAACTGAGCTCAAAATATTAGACTAATGCGAAAATAAATGCACAAAAATTACAGTGAAAGGGAAACAACATGATAATTAGTACTCTGTTGGATCCCCCTTAGCTTTTATGACCGTTCGTAAATGGTTGGGCATATTATTTAGCAGTTCACAGTCATTTGTATCAAAATATGCCCATATGGTCTTGGTCTGCAGACTAGAAAAAAGTTCATTTTTGTTTCTTGGAGAAAACTTCTTAAAGACGTTTCTTTATAATTCCAGACAAATTCTCAATGGGGTTTAAATCTGATGAGTTTGAGGACCAAGGAATTGCATTGATTTACCTTTCTTTGAGCTATATACTAGTGGTCTTGGAAGTGAGACAAGAAGCTGAATCTTGCTGAAAAAGGCAATAACCATCACAAATCATCCGATGCCGGTAACATAAAGTGCTCAAGCATTTCTTGGTACACTTTGGAATTGAATCTTTCGTACATAATATACCGCCTACCAGGACCTTCTGCGGTCATACACAGAAGCTCCAAATTTCACCGAATCAAATGCTTCTTGCTTAAGACGCGAAACATGTATCCCTTGATGACCATGGGATACACAAATCATATTTTCATTGCTAAAAAGTACCTTTTTCCAGTCCTCTTGAGCCCAAAACAGTCTTTGCGCACACCATTGCATTCTAGCTGCCTTTTGCTTGGAAGTCATAAGCAGCTTCGTCATAGGCACACGTGATTTAAAACCCAATTTGTGAAGTCGTCTCAACGTCGTAGATTTAGGCAAATTCACACCTAGTTCTTTCCACCTCCTGTGAAAATACGTTACACTTTGGAAGCACTTTTTTTTCACGATATTCTTCAATCTAACCTCAACTTGTCGACTTCTATTGCAGCAATTATTTTGAAAACTGCAGTTATTAGACTATTTTATGAATTCCCTACTCACGCTTGTGAGAACATTTTAATTCTTTAGCTGTAAACTATTCGGTTTGGGCTTCTTTGTGTAGAGACACCATAAGAAATTTCTCAGCTTCAGATCTGTCACTCGTTCGACCCATCTTTAGCAAATCATTAACTGAAATCCATGAGCAAACGATTCCTCACACACGAGTCAATCCCGCATCTGCTATTTCTATGCTCTCCTCGAAACCAATTGGAAAAATTTGGAATATTCTAATATTTTGAACCACGTTAAAATTATTCTAATTTTGTGAATGTTTTTAAATAACAGTTTCTTATAATTCATATTATTTTTATGTGTTTAAATTAAAACTTTCAACAACATGTTAGAAAGTGGATTATTAATAAATGACTTTATTATTTTTAATTATTTATTATTTATTTTTTATTTATCGAGTAGGCACACTTAAAGAAGAAAAGATGAAATATTTACTTTTTTATCTATCGAGTAGGCACACTAATATGTACTCTTTGTACAAGGATTTAGAAATTTAGAAATTTGGCGAAATACAGTTTTGATACTTCAGTTCTGGTGAAGCTGGTTAGGAGGCAATTTGAAGGCAAATCCCAGTACAATCACTAGTATTGCGTTGAGATCAGAATAAAATACTGATTTTTACAGCATTTTCTACTTTCCTTTTGTTGTCTACTTTTACAGCGCTTTATAAACAAATTACGATAATATGTAGAGGTTTTACACTGTAAGCATCAAACAAATATTAATTTTTTTTTCTTTTAACTTCGCTTAAAGCTTCTGATTTCTAGGGGAAAAATCAGCAATCTGATTTCTAGCAAAAGAAATAAGAAATCTGATTTCTTGAAATACATAAAATCAAATACATTAGTAGATTTCTATAATTTCTATAACAATATATATATATATATATATATATATATATATATATATATATTGTTTTTGTTTTATTAAATGTGTTTATTTTGTATTTTGGTCTTGAGTCAGTGATTATTTGGATTCTGAAAGAAAGAGTTAAGGTCATTGCACCAATCGGAGCGAACCCTTGTGCATATAATATATAGGTACACTCGAAAATTAATTAAAAATAATTGTTAAACAGAGATCATTTTTATATACAGGATTAAATTAATAAAAATCCTATATTCAAATAATGGCGCAGCCGGTAGAATAATAAAATGATTAAAATAATATTAATTAAAAATCTCTAATATTAACAAATATATCACAATTACCGAAGTCTTTAGACAAATTCTTCGTTAGCAAACACTTCCTTAGCTCCAAGTCCATGATGGTTTACAAAGAATTGAATCCTTTCTCATTCTGTCTCTGAGAACCAATAGAGATGGTATGGTGTGGAGATGGCGGTAAGGAATTGATCCATTTTAGCAAACCACAGCGAATGGAAAGGAAAAAACCCTGCATTTATGGAAGTCGGTCATACCTGTTCTAGACAGCAGAAAGACAGTGTGTGTGTGTGTGTGTGTGTGTGTGTGTGTGTGTGTGTGTGTGTGTGTGTGTGTGTGTGTGTGTGTGTGTGTGTGTGTGTGTGTGTGTGTGTGTTCCCTCTCATACAAACATCTAATTTTTTCAACATCTAACAGACTTGTAAAGATTTAAAAGTGGATTGAATGGAAGAAGAAATCAAGACAATATTCTGCATAAATAATGGAAAGCAGTTTCTAACGAAACTCTTCAGAAGGAAATGCAAAGTTCTTCATGTACATTAAATTCTGTTATGGTAATCATCACCAATGAAAAACTATTGCAAAGAGTTGAAGAAGAAAGGAATTTACTAAAGATCATAAGAAGAAGAAGAGTGGATAACTGGATAGGACATGTATTAAGAGGAGACAGCCTACTGAAAAGAATGATAGAAGGGAAAATTGAAGGAAAGCGACCACGAGGAAGGAGACGACTAATGATGCTTGATGATATAATGGGCACAAGAGGATATCAAGAAATGAAGGAGGAAGCAAGAGACAGGAAATTGGAAGAAGATAATCTGCTGAGTTATACCATTGGACCTGTCAAGAGACAGAACACTAATGATGAAGATGATGGGGTTCATAAATTGTATTATGCCTTTTAAAAACATATTTTTTTCTGTTTGTTCTTTTCAGATGTTCAATACGTTTGGCAATATTGCATCCATATATCCCGGAAATCAGATGCAAAGATGTTGCTGGCATTTTAATTTTGGCTTCTGTCCAGAATTAGGGAATAAAAATCGTTACCAGATTTATATTTATTCCTGATATATAATTATTATAAATATTGAAAGAAAAATTATAATATATAAATATTCATATAATATAATCTATATAAGTATATTATATTATATGAATATAATTTAACAGCACAGGATCTAAGAAATTGAATTACTCAATTCTTAATCTGTTTGGCCTAACAATATCATGTATAACATTAGCATCAAACGAATTCGAAGTGGATTTCATATTTGGAATTGGAAAACAGATTAAAATCATAATCTGTCAAAGAAAGAAAGAAATCGAGGGAAAAAAGAAAGAACGAAAAAAAAAGTCGAACACACATCAGTTATTTACATTCCTAAACCTTAAAAGTTTTCACTTTTTTTGAATTTCTATACTAAAAAAGTATGCTCTTTTTTCAACATTTTTTAATAAATATTAATACTTACATTTAAGAATAACATCAGCATGTTCAGTTCCTCGTATACAACACAAACTAAAATTATAACAGTTTATTAATTCGTTCTTAAAGAATACAATCTTAAATTAAATTTGAAAGTTAATTACATTCGGATTAATAATCTTGGAAGGACTGTCATGTATTTGTAATGCGAAGTTCGATAAAAAGAAACGAAATAATTCTTTAACATAAAGTTATTTGGTATGTATCTCACTGACACATAAAAAAGAGTTTCCATAACTTTTCTGTCTTATAGAGGAGGTGTTATGCAATCTTTATTGCGCCAAACAAGTCCCTTATTTGGACATCCTGTTTTGGCGAATAAAATGTTTTTCGGCGAATAAAATGGGTACCCAGGGAGGGTAACCCATTTTATTCGCCAAAAGAATTGGTGATTAATCAAGCAGTGTGATGGTTCTGCTTTATCTTTCTCCACTACATTATCGGTTAATTTAATTGAATAATGTCTGGAAGACATTCAATAGTTCTCATGGTTTCGAACCCCTTGAATTTAAATTTTTAGTGCAACTATTTCTTACCACGCTGATCGTTCCATAAGCCAGATTCAGCCCTAATAGTGGTCAGTCGATATATACCAAGAGATGTATTTTATTTCTTATCTTCAGATTTTGAAAATGAAATAAAATAATATAAAGATAATTAAAATAAAAAAAGTACCCCATATTCCCTAAAGTCCTTACGCGTAGCCACCGAGATACAACTGCTAAATTAAAATTAAAATATTATGCTAAATTAAAAACTAATTTTCCTTTCTGGTATTACACCCAACGAAGTCGTCTAGTGAGACAAAACATTTGTACCATTTCAGAACTACATAAATCTTCTTCTATTTCTTGTTCTCCTCCTTTATAGTTATATAAGCTTTTTTTTTCTTCATTTTTCCAAATGTACGAAAGTTGAGAAAGTCTGACTCATCAAACAGAGAAATGAATTGACCACTTCGATGGATAAATGCCCGTGAAAGTGTCTATAAAAAGATGCAATGAAAAACAGAGCAGCCTCTGAGAAAATGATTGTAAGAGGTCTATGATGACGTTACCTATTGGGTGGGGTGCCCTTTTCTGTATGCAATCGAGAATTCATAGGCAGGTAATGCACAGCTCCAAATGCGAGAAGTACAGTGTAATGTTTGTCGGTTTTAGGATTTATAAAATATGGAATACAAATTCATTTAATTTACGGCGCCAAGCATTTTCTGTTATCTTGGTTTTATGGTTCAGAGTTTCAAACAGACTTTTCGGAATATCTACATGAATTCCCGAAGAAAGACATTTTGAGAAACACTTTCATTTTTCTCAATATGAATTATAATTCAACTGCATAATGTACATTAACTTAAGCAGTAACAGGATTGGGCACCAAACATTTCATTAGCAATAGTGGATGAAAATATTCTTTTGAGTATTGAGTGTATTGAATCTGGGACTGCTTTTTTATGGTAACCTTCGAATCCTGAAGATGCCTTTTGTGAAATCAGTTATTAAAATGAAGCTGTTTTGTGTGCAATATTATTATTATAATCAATAGCAAACGACTTTTGACTATACACTGCTTAGAAAGAAATCAACGGACAATCATAATGGGCTAGGTGTATCGTGCCATGGAATAAGCCACGTATTTGTAGCCGGTATAATTTGAAGAAATATGATGTCCCCATTTCAGTGCAACTGTATCCGAGTGAAATGGCTGAGAGAATGGGAACTAACGAAGTTTGAAAGAGGCGTTGATAAGATAGAATGCAGAGTCAACTGCATTACTCGCAGTGGAACCAAGCACACTCATGGAACTTAACTGTAGATTTCTAAGAAGGATAATATATAAAAACCTCCATTCTTCAACCGATACAATAAAAGTGGAGTTCTGGCCATCGACTGGGACACGAATCTCCATAAAACATTCAGAACCTACGCCCACAATACAGGCTTTCATGTTAGGACCGCAATATGCAAGCCCACATTACTTGAACAAATATGCAGCGCCTTCATTTATGGAAAGCGCGTGTAGTGGGATGTGGAAAACTATGTTATGGAGCAATAAATCGCTGGACGGTGAACGCCTCTAACCAGAGTGCATAACCTCAACTATGAAATTTGGAGGTGACGGTGTGATGGTATGGTCCTGTTTTTTCTTGTTTGAGCTCACACATCTGTTTATGGTGACACAAATATTAAACTCCAAGAGGTGTGTGATCATTCTGGATAATGCAATATTTCCTACTTTGTGACGTTTCTACGGTACTGACCATTGTGTCTTTCTAGCAAGACAATGCAACGTGTCATAAGGTTAATTCTGTTACTGAGTGGTTTGTGGAAATGTATATCACCACATTTGACCGGCCGTTAAACAGCTCTAATCTCAACCCTACTGAACATTTGTGGTATGAACTGGAGCGTCGGGTGAGGTCAAGGGACTTTTGCACCACAACAGTCCAAGACAGACCTCAATACATACCTACAGAGAGAACGGTCCAAATTCTCCATTGACTCCTATGGTACGCTGGTGGAAAGTATTCCCTGTAGGATTGTTGCTTACATTTTACATCCGCCGGCCTGGTTGGCCGAGTGGCTAGCATATCCACTCTCCAGGCAAAAGACTGCGTTTTCGAATCCCGCCGTGGGCATGGATGTTTGAAATTGTCTGTGGAAACGCTAGTGGTGGTGATGGGTGGTAGATGGTGTTGGTGTAGTTGATAGAGGCAGAGAGTTGTAGAGTAGGTGTCCTCCCTGGATGAGTCTTTGGTCTCCCTGGAGGAGTCACATAATAATAATAAAAATAATAACCTTAATAAGGTGGAAGTGACGGATGTTTGTCCCACACACTATGGCGTCCGTTGTCTTCTTTCTAAGCAGTATATGCATGCTCGATATCAATTTCTTGAGTTTCTTTAAGGTATTGTCTAAATTTGCATGACTATAGTATTTTCTCTTCTTTTAGTTTAGATTTGTATTAAAATGGTTTCTTTGTATCTCTTTGGGACTAATGTAATCTATCCGTGTTAAGCGCCAAAAAGCATCAACATATACAAAACAAACTTACTAATTTTATCTAGACATAGTCGAGTGTTATCCCTCGTCTTTTGGCTACCTTTTTGCTGTCAAGTACACTCTCCTAGGTAATGGAATTTGCTTTGTGTTTATTGATATTTCCACTTATGGGCTTCAATTTAATAGTTTGCTCTTACCGTAATAATGTCTTTATGAACTTGATGAACTAATAGCAATCTTGGGTAACGAAAGACACTCATCAGAATAGCAAGCAATGCCTTTGGAAATACATTAACAGTGAGATGTTTACTCTTATCAGGAAGAAATTTTGTCAGCGAATGTTAGTTTTTTTATATCTATTTTTGCTGCATGTGCAAATCACTTATTCTTTCCACAATGTCCTTATATTTTTCTGCGTACTTTATCTCTAAGGACTTTCCCCATCACATATGTAATCTGATAATGACTTTATATATACCAAATTACAAAAAAAAGTAAGGGAGAAAGGCATACTTTATTTTTTTAAAAAAAATTGTGATTAAGTTGACAATCGGTGATCATATTTAACAACAATCGGAATAATAATAATAGTGTTTATATAACTGGTGCAATTCTCACCCAACCGAATCAATCATGTATTCAAAAATATTTAAAGAACATTTTTCAGATTGTGTTTCTTGGCTTTTTTACTTCAATAAACATCTCCTTTTTTTTTCCCAAATGTTTTCAAGAACTTTCATTCCCTGGATGTTGTTGCCATGGCAACTAATGGAAGATCGTTTTTGCTATTCTAGATTTTCATTTTTGTTTTCAGCGAAAGTTGCTGATTTCGGCGCAATTTAGCCATTTTTAATTAAAAGAATAACAAAAGTTTTACTGATTGTACAAGTGTCATAGAGAGCCTGGATTATAGACAATTATAGACTTGTTTACCCATGAGTTAGTGGACTTAAAGTGGGAATTTTCACACTTTCCAACGCATGGTTGATGGCAAAATTATAAACAAAGCCAAATGATCTTCGTTTAATTTCCAGGCTTTGTCAGAAACATCTTTGCCACTGGATTATAAGGCGAGTGATGAGTGTGGGAGGGGCACACACGCACACACACACACACACACATGATTTGATGATTGAAATTAAATTAGATACACGTAAGTAATTTGCCATAATGCATGGAGAATACTTTTTCTAATACCACCAGGACAGAAACTTCTGCAAGTGAGATTAACAGATTAAAAACTGCATTTACCAATCTAAAATAATATCCAAATATTTTAAATGTAGAAGAACTTCTATTTCCTGTGAGAAATGTAATCGGAATTGGTAACTAGACAAAATGATGTAGCTTCCAATATATAGAACAAAAATAATTTTCTGGGATAAAGGGGGGGGGGATAGAACTTGATATTTTGTAGATTTGCTGTGGATTCTAATATCGTTATGATCATTCCTGATATGTGACCTCAATGAAATCACGAATTATTAAAGTCAAACACAATCAATATATAATATATCAGGATAGGTTTTCTAACAACTCGTTTCCAAATTGTTCTATTATTTCTAAGGCACCTGGATTAAATCGATTTAATTAACTCTAGTATATTAGATCTTCTAAAGCTCTTTTAACTCCATCAATCAACTTTTATCTTGATCTTCCTCTGAGATTTTCTTTTCCCGACATTTTTCCTAAAAATACCTAAAGGTGTAAGTATACTATCTTAGATAATCTTTGTTCACACTTTCCTGAAGGCTAGCAATCAGATTTCTTTCTAATATCTAGTTTCGGAATATCACTCCAGCATTGATGTCATCTGCTCATCACCTTGTTATTTCAATAAGCCTCATATCTGCAAACTCTATGGATCAAGTGCTTTATTTCTAGCCCAACTCTCAGATCCATAAGTTTGAAACCGGTGTATATAAAACGCCTTACAGACTATATAAGTTATTGTGCTATATGACTTATTGACATGGTTCATCACTATAGAAGCCTTATCTAGTCCATACGTAAAGATATTTAATTTATTTCAATTAAATCATGAGGAGACAAAAATAGGCAGGAAAAAAAAGGGCGAAACCTCTCTGGCAAAAGATTCCAAAAACTAGCTGTCCAAACAGCATTTGAAAGGTTCCTTCCTTCAGAACTACACATACAAAACTCAATATGCTATACATTTTTCTACAACTCTCATTGCAAGAATCATGCAGCTAACGTGCAAGCAATCGCGTCAGTACAAACACCCACACTGCGAACACCTCGTTAAAAGTGCGCCATTAAGTTCTTATCTTATAAGAACTCGGCGATGGACTGAGTCCTTGACTCTTTATCTACATCTGAATGAAGTAAATCTGTGTGGATGGAGTGTTATTGAGCTAAGTAGCCCTAGTCATGGCTGGATAACGGCAATAGCTAAGCCTCAGTTAAAACTTCATTGGCTACAACATTGCCATTTGTTACCCTGATTAGTAAGTAAAGGGTAAAATCTCAAAAAATCGGACGATCTCTAGGCCACTCCATAGTGGGAGAAAGACCGTCCATGTCTCAGCGTTGGTTCCACTCAGTGACGGGCTCCCCGAACACTGAGCAAAACCGCTCAAATTCCGAGGAAAATAATTCACCGGCAAGAACCCTTCAGTGGGCCCTGCCAGGGAACATCTTCCCCGGAGACACAAAGTGCTCCCTTAAGGCAAAAACCTTAAGAGAGCGAACTCAAAAACTCATCACCCAGGATAACAGCAACAGCCGAACCTCGGTTAACTTCCTTGGTTCAGCATTGCTAATTGTTACCCTGGAAGTCCTAAAAAGGACTCATTTCCCACCATTTCGTTTGCCATTAAGTTACCACGAAAATATCATAAGTAACAAAGTTATTTATTTTTCTAAGATGTTTAGGATTTATATTTAAAATATTCTCATGATATTCCTTTAGTTGGAGTGAAACAGGCTTTTTCTTCAACACATTTACCTTTATATTTAAAGTTATAGGCACCGTAACTCAATTTAGAATGAAATAAAGTGTAAGAACAATGATGAACCTTTCAGCAAGGCAGGAAAAAACTTCTTATATCAAGTTTCTTAACTAGCTGAAATAAAGGAGGAGCTTACTTACAAGAAAAAACAGATACTTAAAGAATGATCACATGATGATCTTGGCACTACTGTAGCCCTCTAAAAGTTCATCTGTGATTATATATATATATATATGTATAGGTTAAACCATGAGTGGTACTCCGTAAAGTGAAACCCTGAAAATATTAAGCCAAATTTAAATTAAAAAATTGCCATCGTTTGTCTTCATTTTCTGCACAACGATAGCAGCATGCACGCACGCACGCACGCACACATACACACATATATAAGCGTGAATCTAAAGTAGGAAGTAACCATAAAATATATTTTAAATCAATGAAATCAATGTTTTGTGCCGTATAATCTTGCGTTTGAATAAAAACATTGCTCCACTATTTCGCAATCATTAGAATTATTTGCGAATATGTGAAAGCATAGAGCCCAAGATACTGCTTGTAAGTTATCTTCCTTTTGCCTCTACACTATTAAAAACTACAGTTAATATTTAACATATCATTAAAAAATTGGGGAAGAATTCAATTTTAATATAATTAAATTTTTGTACAAAATAAACATTTATATTCTATTAAGGTTAATTTTAAACTATTTTAAAAAAATAAAACTTTACTATAACATTTCTTTCAAACACCTATTATTTTTGAGTAAGCATTTTTCTAATTAAAATTGGTTTGAATAATGTTTTGTATGTATACAGTTAGTACCAAATCAGCTGTAGTTACAACAATTCGGTTTAAATTTATGGGTATAAGAACTGGATCAGAAGTAATCAGAAGCATGAACAGATGGTATCAATGGCAATATAAGAACTGGATCAGAAGTAATCAGAAGCATGAACAGATGGTATCAATGGCAATATCATATTAAAAACGACGATATTAGGAAAGAACTTGACATTGTCAGCATCCAGAAATGAGATTAGCAGAGCTAACCTCATTCCTGGACGCCGAGAGTTCTCTGCCAGGTTGGCAGGAAAACGACCCAGAGGAAGACCAAGATATAATAGGTGGATTGATACGGTACAATGTGCCTTAGACGATAGAAATATAAGATCTGATAATGTTGGAGTCTTGACAAGTAACAGACTGATTTGGAGAAAAATTGTACATAGGAAGTTAGTAATGATGTAAATTTTTCATGTAGTAATATCATATCAATTGCCGAAACTCCTTGAGGGTATATGTCAGGAATTTGATTATATATATATATATACGTATATTTTCAGGATATGTTCGTACCGAGCGTCTCAGAATTTGCTGATACGCAAGCAACAGACTACAGCAAAAAGACAGCTACGTGCATGTGGCCCACCCCAAATCTATCAGCCACAAAGGGCAAGTATAATTTTTATCCTTTTGTGAGGTCTCAGTTAAGAGAAAAATAAAAGGTCAATTATTCATCAACTCATCTTGCCAATATCGTTATCCGTTTTTACTCTCTCATCACATAAATAATGTTTTTTTAAAAATAAGAGGTTATTCTAGTTAACTGAGGAGTACCAACTTCTTCCAGTTCCGTCGAGGACTCCCACCAGTCCGCTGTCTTTTTTCGATGCAACCCTCCCAAAGTTGAAGTGATGTTCTTCTGGAACACTTTCCATCAAGAAAATGAATTTCTCTTTTGCAGCTTCCGTGAATGTATGCATATTAATAAAAATTATCTTGAACCATTTTGCTTTCCTTAAAACGCCAAATTCAATACAGATGAACGTATGTTTTTTTCGTGACAATCAAACTCTTCAAAATTCAAATTTACCTGAGTTGTTGCCGCTATAAAACAGTAAAAGGTGGCTTCAATTGTCTTCCCGGATCTATTTCGTCTCTTGTATTGCTACGATATCATTTCTTATCTGTTTAGTTCCTGAAACGCTCCAGCTGTATTATATTATATAAATTTATATTATTTATATATTTTTATATAGAAATTTATATATTATATAAATTTCTCCTGTCCATGCTTCAATTCGCCGTACACTATTACAAGGTGTGGGCCGATATCCATTTAAACTCGTCTAGTGAAAATTACGTGTTTCCTAACCCTGTAGAAAATCTTTACGAGATGGTGTTGCCGGCCACATATTTCTCCCCCCAACCTGGAGAACAAGAATGACTTTCTTCGTCGTATAATATCTCCTCTCTGATTTTTCAGGCCTAAGAGGCCATGATTGTAGCAATGCTACCGCTGATATAAGTCGCAGGATCATAGGGAAAGGCAAAACCCAAAATCATAACCAGATGAAGACACCTCAGCGGAGGATGGTAAAATAATAAATAACCAGACATTGAAAATAACTTTCGAATTACAGCTGAAACACCAAAGTTCAGAAAATATTATAGACGTACTCTTGTTTATTTGGACTAAATTAACGCATTTATTCCCCAGTCTTTTTTTTTTTTTTTTTGGCTTAGTTAATAGGCTACTGTTGGAATGATTACTTTGACATCGTTAATAGTATCACCTAGCGAGAATTAAAAGCGGTACTTTGTAAATTTTGCATGTCTTTAGTTGCGTATGGTAAAACATGAGACGTTACAAACATTGTTTCCGGATGAATTTATGGAAGCGACTATTTAGAACTAGGTTAAGGAAAAAGGCGATTTGTAAATGTGCTGGTGATTTATCAGAGAAACATAATGCTAGGGAATTTTTGATCTTCTCCAGTCTGTTCATCTCTTTTATGATTTTCTAAAATATTTCATTCCTGCTTAGTTTGTCCATGATAATGTTAGCATCGCTTACTCCTGAGATCATCTTTTTCCAGTCTAAACAAACTGTAATACCGGGAAGCAAGTTTACAGGATGGGAATAAAAATCTATCCTCATAAAGATAATGGAAATGCTTTATTTTGAATAAATTGCCAAAATGCTGCAGTTTCCTTTTTAAACTACACAAGGAACAGGATCTAGATTAGAAGGTCCTTATTCTGAATAAAGATTCCTCATTCGTAATTCAAAGCAACTAAGGCATTCACTTAATTCTTGATACTTATTCACTTGATTCTTCTTCACTCCGCTTTAAGAAAAACTGGTGAGTGAATGCACGCGATTTATAGACATGCACATAGTTGGCAGGGCAATCACACAAAAAAGCGTTAATGGGTCTATCGTAATATTAGGTGACCAACCGAGGAGACACTGCCGTCGACTGGCAGATTCTGGTTTCACATGATTCCAAAAATATTCGATGCGATTCGAATCAGGATAAGTAAGCTCCACCGGATCACATGGAATGTTTGGAGAACATTCTATGCTTGCGATATGCGAGCTGTGCAACACGGAGGGTTGTCTTTCTGGAAGAGTCCCGCTGTATTGGGGCACATTATTACCATGTACGACAAGAACAATACCTGGTCAGAAACAATACCCAGATAATAAAAAGAGATCGTGTGTTCAATGGGAATGAGCGGAGCCAGGGGTATCCATGAAAAACATTTCCATACCAGGATACTGTACCATCCTTCCGGATGCAGTTTTGTTGACCAAACTGATTTCACTTCGTTTGAGTCTAATTCCATGCCTTTTCTATTATAATCTTCTAATTAATAGATTTTTAATTTTGGTTCCTTTGTTAGATCTATATTTCTAGTTGTTTAATTTAAACATACTAATATTTTATTATCTTTTATATGTTATTTTTTTCACTTCTTCTTGGGTTATGTAATTTAACTGTTCACAGTTATTCCCAGGTATTTAAATTCCATTTTTCTTTTCTAGAATGTCTCTTTGTTCTTAGTTCTAAAATCACACTTATTAGTTTATTATTAAATCCTCTGCCTATTCAACTAATTTTAAAACCTCTTTTACAATATTTATTTCACCGAACTTCTTTTGGTTTTTCTTTTTGTTTCTGGTATTATTCTGGTTCATGAAATTAATTATATAAATACGAGCTTAAAGCATCTCCTTTTTAAATTATTGTTCATTATAGAGATTTTTGAAGTATTTGCATTGGATTTTTTTCTAATTTCAATCTTCTGTAACTTATTATAATAAGATGTCAACTACATTTAAGAACCATTTTTGATGGTGAGTCAGACGGAGAATGTTTCATTCGACAAAGACAGACGAACCGATCAAAGTCACACACACACGTGCAATTAATAGACACAATATATAGCAGCCTGAAAGCCTTGGTTTGTTCGGCTGTAATTCAACAGCCAATTACTTACGCTTAAATATTCATCAGTGGATAGCATTGCTATTTATAAGCTACTAAATAATAAATGTAGTATCGGTAGTAACATCTAACAGATGACAAGATGTCGCAACGATCAAGCATCAACAACATTATTAATCATCAAAATATTTGATGAGTCATCATTATTGATTCACCAAAAGAAAACAAATATTTTGTGCTTTAAATATAATAGTCACTTTAAATAAACAAAATAAAGATGTAACAGAAAACAATTTATTTATTCCCATATACTAAATATAAAACAACGTTTAATTATTATGTTTTAATAAATTACGATATATCCGTTTAATTAAAGAAAAATTAATTTTCTTTGAGAAATTGCAAAATTACCGTTTACTAGGTACGTACTGGAACAAACAATAATGTAATGGAACCGATCTTAACAAAGAGAGAGAGAGAGAGAGAGAGAGAGAGAGAGAGAGAGAGAGAGAGAGAGAGAGAGAGATGATATAAATGATTGTAACAAGATTCTTCGTAACGATGTGCAAGACAAAAATAGTACACCTTTGCTCCAAGGCAGTTCAAATTTAAAATTAGATTTTCTTTAGGAAATATATTTAAATAATCATTACTAAGCTGCAAGAATATTCGCACGAAATATTGATTTACTTGCAGAAATATTCGTACATCAAAGGATGCACCACGTAAAGAATTCAGAAATGTATTCACAATTACTAATGGATTCGTCACCACCTGTGGTATCCCATTAATCCCTCGACGTCTGAAGATCCATCTCTGACTGAGAGAGAGAGAGAGACATAGAGAGAGAGACATTGAAAACAAAACAAATCCAAAATACATTGGTTTCTCTAACAATAGACTGATTCATCTGTTGCTGTAATTAGTCCCAGTCAGAATTTTAATTAATGATGTGCAATACCTTGGAATTCACTCAACAGTGGACAACTAAATGGAAAAGAAAACAGCAGCAATCAATTACATAATCACTGAGAATAGGAATTTTAAAAGAAATGGTCAATCATGCTAGTTCAAATGAATAATAAGAGAAGCTCCAAAAATGATCTATGCCTCACAGAGATGTTGTGTTTGAATCAGATTTTTGTTTACAGTTTGTCTTCAGTTGCGATCCATCACCTTTTGAATTTGTCATCCAATTTTCGATGTTAAAAAATTAGCAACGAAATCTGTCATCTTCTTATTGATATTAATGTGCATTCGAATTGCAGATCCAATCACAATCGATTTTCTGTCTTAGTGTTTTATGCTTTCGACATCAAATTCTATTTTGGTAGTTAGCAGTGTACTTCGATCAAAACAAGAACACTGCGTTCAACTGATTTCTTCTCATCCTCCTCCTGCCCTCATCTCCTCTCTTTATTAAGAGTAATCAAAGTTTTCTGCAGGAAAATTCTCCCTTTGTCGTTTCAATAAATTTGGACACAACTGGAAACATATTTCCTTTTCTGTTATTATGTAAACGTAGTAACGTAAAATAATGCAATGCTATATCTGACTTTCTCGACTACTATCTCATATCTCTTTTGCATACTTGTATCTCTTTGGCTTCTTTCTAAAATACTTTCAGTTATTTCATGTATTTGCGAAAGACGGAGAAAAACAAAAGGCTTCAAGATACTTCGCTCTCCTTAGTTATATTTTATAGAACCAACGCTGAACAATAATATTATTTATTTAAACGAATAAAACCCTTTTTTTTCGACTCTTTTTTATAAACATTTAATATACCAAATGACATTAAACGTTTCCTCTGTTATACTACGCATTGAATTCTTCTGAAGTGTAATCAGAAATATACGCGCGATTTTATTCCAAGTAAATATTTCTGAAAACAGTTTAAAAAAAAAGAGATTTACTTTAATAACTAGTACGCAATAAAACACTTCGTACTGCTTTTATATTTTGGATACAGATTTCCAACACTGAGGACCCGCTACACCTTTTGATAAATAATTATAAAACAAAATACCATACAAAATTTTTATTTAAAAAAAAAATGAATGTGGTTCTCATCGAAGAAAACTTGATTACAAATCTACAGTACTACAGAGATCTATCCCTAAATGGCTACCCTACAAGACTCATCAACAAGATTCTCTTCAATGACATACTACAAAGACAATGAGATGAAACCCAATACATCAGCTCTATAACAATTCCATTTGTTAGTACCATGTCCAAAAAGTTAGCTCTTCTTCTTCTAAAACCATACAATATCAGAGTAACCTTCAAACCTATGGAGACCATCCATAAGATCCCGGAAAAATAGCCATCCTTTCTACAAATACTCTGGAATTTACAGCATACCCTGTTCATGCGGCATCAATTACATCAGACAGACATCTAGAAGTTTTCAAACAAGAAAGAAAGAACACATAGGCTATGTAAGGAATAACAGACAAGATATATCAGGCCTTTCTTCCCAATTTGCCTCTACCAACCATAATATTTAATGGGATATGAGTCATATGCCCTACATAGAAGAGAACTACCATTCCAGAACATTCAAAGAAGCTGCTACAGTCGCCCGTTCAACAGGTAACTTAAATAAGAATCAAGGCCTAATCCTACCAGATATATGGAAAACTTTAATCAGATCATTTAACTAAAAAGAAATGAACTTTCATGAAAATTACAATAAATATCTCAACAAATAAAAACTTTGTACTTATGACACGCATACGCGTGTCATAAGTAGAAAGTTTGTATCACACACAGTGATAACTTTATATAATTTTTAGAGTTGTCGGTTAGTTTCCTAGTTTTTGTTACTTTCTATTGCTTACCAGTGTATCCCTGAAAATGCTGACAGATATTAGTCAGTGAAACATGTTGGATATTAAACAATTATTTACTTGACTAACATACCGAATTAAGTCTTTAATTTATTAAATCTACAGTACATTTGTACCGTGGGTGGGATAAGGTTTTTTTTTTAATGTTTATCCATTTTATATCTGTTTTTGTATCTTCCGGAAACCCTGTTCTAGAGACCAAACATGGAACATCTTCAAGCCACGAATAAGTGGGAAGCTGGTCTCATTACCGGACAATGAAATTCATCTCCCATCTATGTTATGGCGTTTGAAAAGTGGAAGGATATTGGGCAGAACATGATGTTAGGAAGGACAGCAATCAGTGGTAATCGATGCATCAATGATCGCATATAATCCCTCCTAGTGCTGGACTAATGACAGTGCTTCGAAGACCCAAAACCAACGTACTGTGGTGTAATGAATATTTGACTCTAACGTAAGTGTCCAGTCATGGTCTTCGTGCTTAAGCCTATCACTGAAGACCACTTCTACAACTTACAGCAGCGTTATTGAAGTATATTTTCTGTGAATCTTTTGGAATCTTGATACACGAAGACCTATTCATTATGATTGATCAAGTACACCACTTTATGATGAACGTTTTCTCACATGGTAGTGGAGTGTTCCAGCAGGATAACGTGCAATGCCTGGTTGCCTGCATCATCCGAAAATGGTTGTCGAAAAAGAAACTGGCTTTGTTGAAGCAGTTGATTTCACTAGATTTGAATCCCACAATAGAAACTCTGAGATCACGTGTCAGGATCCCAGGCGTGTTTGAATCCTTTACCCCTAAACTTTCGCATATCAGAAAACAATCCTGATCATTTGGTAGTTCCTACAGCTTTCAACAGTCTTATAGAATCCATGTAACACCGTAAAGCAGTACTATTAGAACAATGGTCATAATCATATGAATAGACCGTTTGTATTCGAATTATATGCTTATTGTGAAAAGTTCATCTGTTGCAACTATTTTTGTATAATAGCCCGTGATCAATCTCAATATGAACATGCTGCATATTTCAAATCCTTTCTGTTTTTTTTTTAATAGTTTGCTTTACAGAAATTTCATTATTCATACTGTCTTTATCATTTACCAAAATAGTTTGGAAATTAAAAACATTTCATTTAATTAATTAAAGCTTTTTGTGAAATTAATTAATTTTATATAAAATTTAAAATTAATAATTTTAAATTTTATATTTTAAATTTTAAATTTTAAATTTTAAACTAATTTGAAAATAGGCAGAATCATTGAAAATGTCAACTGTGTTGTGAATGGAGAACCTGTGGAACAAGTAAAACATTTCAGCTACTTAGGCACAATTTTTACTGAAGATGGTAAACTAAATATAGAAATAGACAACAGAATCAGCAAAGCTGGTATGGTGGGAAGTCAGTTGAATAAATTCATATGGAATAAGAGAGAAATCAGTCGGAACACTAAATTAGCTGTATACAAGACTGTGTTCAAACCAATTTTAACTTATGGATCTGAGAGCTGGGTCAGAAGTAAAACACTTGACCAAAGACTAGAGACCGCAGATATGAGAGTTCTGAGAAAGATTAGAGGCGTGAACAGATGGCATCAATGGCAATATCATATTAAAAATGAGGATATTAGGAAAGAACTTGACATTGTCAGCATCCAGGAATGCATGAGCAGAGCTAATCTCAGATGGTATGGTCACTTAAATAGAATGGGAGAGGAAAGATTAGCAAAACAAGTATTCTCTGCCAGGTTGGCAGGAAAACGACCCAGAGGAAGACCAAGATATAGGTGGATTGATACGGTACAAAGTGCCTTAGACGATAGAAATATAAGATCTGATAATGTTGGAGTTTTGACAAGTAACAGACTGATTTGGAGGAAAATTGTAGATAGGAAGTTAGTAATGATGTAATTTTTTCATGTAGTACTGTCATATCCTGTACACCCCTTGAGGGTACATGGCAGGAATTTGATGATGATGATGATGATGATAAAATTTAAAAAACTATTTTAAATAGTATCTTAAATTTTAAAAGAATAGATACATTATTAATTGATGTGCATCATAATATTACAATTAAATAGCTTTTCACACATTTTAATTTTCGATAAGTTATTACGTGGTTTTTTTAAACAATATTTACATTGATATGACAGACACCTTTTGGAATTGTTGCATAGATAAGACATTATTACTCCATCCGATGCTTGTCTTTTCTTTAACAAGTTGTTATCACAGAAAACTTGCCTTTGACGCTTAAGCGATAGTGGTGCCATCTGTGTGCAACTAGAACCATTAATAAGCAATATTACACTCATGCTATAGTTTCTTTGCGATCTGAATCCAATCATCGTTAATGAATAATTTCCTCTAAATAATTGATGCATAAATCACTTATAATTAAATGCTTCCTTAAGATATCTTAGAAATTACGTTAAACTAGACGAGCATGGGATTATTTCAGTGACTTCCCTAGTTGTGGACCATCAAGAGAGAAAAATCCTTTAATTTTGTTAGCGGAACACTCATTTGAACGTAATATTTTCAATCCTTAAAGTAAGAGCAAAAAGATACTTTTTAAAGTTATGCAATCTTGCATGAAGGAGCAATACGCATGCATATTCTGGTTTTTCGTTATAACGTAGGTTTCCTCTTTACAGGTCACAAAAGTTGCTAATTCGTAGCATTGCATTTAGGACCTTTTTCCGATTGCGTAAGAGATTGCTCACTGAAGGCTGGTTCAAGGTCACTCGTTAGCGATTTTGAACAAATTCCCTGACGGCATCGATTGATTCTCTCGCTAAGAAGTTATTATTATTATTATTATTTGTCTTTTAGAGACATGCTTTCTTGTCAGGAGAGTGTTATCAGAGAAAGCAAAGAGTCTGGCAATGTACGCTGGATGTCTTAGTCTGAACATTAGCAGGAAACAAATGCTTTATGAAGAAAGGAATCTCCACTGTTAGCCTCATCCTGGACGGATGAGGCTAACAAAGGAGAAAAATCACACAAATGCGCATCTTATATTCTGCCAAATATATACCCTTTCGGATAAGCCTTATTTTGACACTTAAGCAGTTTGTTATCGGCTGTAATCCTTAGCAATATGACAAAGTAAATTACTCACGAGTTTAGAACGTTTATTTATCACACGAAATTTTGCAGCAGAAAGAAACGAAAGCTAACGAGAACCCCCCCCCCCCCCCACACACACACGCACTTAGGGGAAAGACAATAATAAGGAACCTACCACTCTTTTCCAATCATACTTATCGCTGTTGAGACTTAGTAAATACGTATCGCTGAGACTAAGCCTGTTATCTGAACCTGTTATCCGAAACTATTTCCTGTTATCTGAACCGATCTACAAATGTACTGAATATAACGCAGCAATATATCCCGAAGTTTCAGAAAGGACTGATGTTATCCATCCGGAACTTTATTACCTTGCTTTTTTCGGTATGTCCGCGGCATTACACAAGATAAATGGAACGAGGAAACGTATTATGATTTATTAGCTATGTGGCTATAGACAACGAACAGTAAAGATAGTTGGCGTATCAAGATTCAGGTCGAATTATACTTAATCTGTGAGTTGTGAAGGAACTTCATGTTAATATGGAATTTTCTGGAGATCGCAATCAGTCGAAATAAAAAACCTATAGTCTCCACAACTTATTGGATGGACTTAAACATTCTTTAATTTCGTATATCATATTGCTGTCCTACAAGTGTAAACAAATGCACTCTTTTGCTTCATAACTGTCCATTTGCCTTGGGTTCACTTTGAGGATTATGATGAGAACTCTTCAGAAAATATGAGTCCGAATGTACTCCGAAGCCTTTCGCCTTAAGGACTCTCCTTACGTTATAGCTGTTTTCAAGATTCGAAGGTCTATTGGGAGTACACACACACACACACACTGATTATCGCTCGTTACTCCGTCCTTCTGGGAAATACTTCAACGATTAGAAATCACCGTCATAATTATGGAGTACAAAGTTCCTACGAGTGGGGATTTTTTCCAGTGTTCCTGATTAATCTCGAAATATATTAAACATTTCTTAATGTATAACATGAACGATACCGGATTTATTTATATATACGCGATAAGTTTTTACTAGAATGCAAAACTTTAAAAATGACATCGATTGAGTATTTTACTACGGAACTATGATACTTGCATACAATATGAAAACTTGTACTTGCTTAATTAATGTTTGTCATAAATTCACGCTTTTCTTGTAGACTTACTACTAGTCACTTATCACTTCACCATCACAGAATTAATAAGCCAAATTCAGGATTTTAAAATTTTAAATTAAATATTAGTAGGCTGCATTTGGTACAGCATTGCCATCCGTTACCATGAGTCCCATTAGTATTTAAAATAAAATATTATATTAGTACTGTACTAAGACTTCTTTGGCTACGCATTGCCATCCATTACCCTGAGTCCGGTTATCAAATCTTATTTAGTTATTACATTATGATGTAAAAGTTTTTTAGGTGTATAATAATATTTTGGATTTTAGGAAAAAGTTTTTCTTTAGTTTGAAAAAATTTTTAATTTTCTTAAATATATAAATTTTGCTATTATTTATTATAGAAATAAAATAAGTTTGAATTTAACCATATAATGCAGTATGCATTAATGCGAGAGCACTTTTGTTATAGTACAAAACATTTTAAGTATTTAGATGTGTTTCGCATTAAGCAGTGTGTGAACCACAATCGACTGGAAATATTCTACACATCAAATAAACGAAACATGTCACAACAAACGTTTTAAAAATATCATGTTTTTGATTACAAAGATGTAGCTGACTAGAATATTCTTCTACAGATCTTTCTGCCTCAGGCACATTACAGAATAGCAAAGATAGGAACTGTGTTTTGTTCATTATGACAATCGTCGGAAATAGTTGCGTTCCGGCTGCTCTGATGTTATCCAAGAACTGCCGTATCAACATCTTCGGCATGCACCTGTACAAATGTTCAAATTGAAGCCAACACTTAATTCCTTCTCCCGATTGATCATTTACCAGAGAGAAAATCTCCTGGAGCGCAACACACATACGCATTTTTAATATAAGCAGAAGGGAAAACGCGGCTTTTTATAGTGAGAGAGAGCACCTTACTTCATGTACTTAATATCAAAGGATAGACAGGCCTGCTTTGCTTGTGTCGGTGGCGCCATCTGTATGCATTAATTATATAGTATCATTATCTGTTTGTGAAACCATGTATGTCTTTCCATTAACGTCATGTTTGGCGAGCATTGCTCAATGGGAATTTCATTGAGAGGAATTATTTATTAGGCTTTTCTGCGTATTTACTAGTATGAAATATAGAAATATCTGTGGACGTTCTAGTGTCCTTTTATTCTTGTATCTGATATTATTGCTGAAATGATCATGTGATTAAGGAAAAAAAAACAAGGATTCGGAAAAAATCTTAGACTACAGACAAACAGTTATTTTATTTTATTATGTTCAAGAAATTATTATTATTATTATTATTATGTGACACCTCCAGGGAATCCAAAGACTCATCGAGAGAAAATGTGGCAACAGCATCGAACGATTAACCCTTCCAACTACTAACAGCGCTCAAACTTGCTTAACTTTTGCGAGCCATTAGTAGCAGAGGCTCGACGTCTTTGCCTCCTCCCAAATAAATATGAACCGCAACTGGGCTTCCTTTGAGAACGTCGCTAAAGGCATACGATGATGGCTAAGATAGATCAGGTGGAAAATGTCAAAAACATGATATAAAGAAGTTAGCGAGATGACAAATAACAGTTATTTACGGAGTTGCAATTTTCTTCTTTATAATCATCAGATTCACTCTCTAATGAAGGATCCTTCCTTCAAAAGAGAGCTTTTTATTTCAGGATTCACTGAAATTCTGTATTGAAAATGAGTTGATGGATGAATTTGGGCTTCGACTACGTTCTTTAAATTGAGATATACGATGATGGAAATAAAGACTACTTTATAAACAAATAACAGTTATTTGTCATCTCGCTATGCGAATTCGACCGACCTTTACAAGATTCATTATATAAACTTATTTAAAGTGTCAAATTAAAATTTAATTTATTAACATTTTTATTTCATATTTGCAGAAAATTTAGAATTCATCTAATTTGGGTTTTTACTTGTTCTGTTATTTCATATATTTTCTTTAAGTATATCATGGATTATATTCAATAATAAAAATTTCTTCTGTCTTCTGCTCCCTATGATAAAGCTGTCTCTGGAAGCAATTTTGAAAATTATTCGCCTAATGCACAACTAGATGAATTTTATGTTATTCTTTTCATGTTAAGACGTGTGAGTGGGGAAAAGATTTTAAATACTCGATGCCATTATTAAAACAGTGTTTGGCTGTTTGGAATCACAGTCGAAGTAACTAATGCTAAAAAATCCAAGAAATACGCGTGTTTTTCTGGAAGATTTATGTATTTTGTAGAATGGAAATGAAATGGATTTTGATTCAAATCATATTTCCAAAAATAAAAATAAAACTGAATCTCTTCCAACTTAGTATGTGACCAACTAACTCACATTCTCTTGAAAAATAATCACTTTATAAAAGTTCCTCCAATCTTACCGATCATCCCTTTCCTTTCAATCCTGGTTGGATCACTATTGAGATAGCATAGTTTTTAGAAGGAAACTGAGTTCAAATCGATAGGAGGTAAAAGAAAATAGAAACATATCCCTGACGGTATCATGAAAATTAAAATATCGAGCATAAAATAACATTTATGTGGTGAGCAAAAAGCTACTTCTCATAAAGAGAATAATGCAAAGTTGTAAACATAAAAATTAAGGACCATGATTTAAGTGTAGGCAAGGAATAAGAATTATTTCAGCAGTATACATGCTATTCATTTCCAGGAGTCGATAGTGTGAATCTTTGTGGCACAGTCGTTAGCACTGCTGCTCTTTGGTTGGAGAGACCTTGGGTTCGAGTTTCATCTAAGACATACGGAACTTTAGCAACGACTTTTCCAGTGAACCTGTGGCAGCTTTACAAAGAGGGTTGGCAGAGTTATTCCCTTTGAAAACAAACAAATAGGCTGGATGACACACAAACACACACGTGCGTGGTCTATTTCAGATTGAATCAGTTTCCTTCCACAGGAAGTTATTTTTTTTTAATTCAAATTATTTGAATGTAACAGTCTATTGGGCTTAATACATAAACGAATAAAAATATGGAATTGACGGTTGTATAACTCTAAAAACGTTTCTAACTCAAATGGTTACTTGGTGTAGATCAGTGGTCGCCAAAGTGGTCGATATCGATCCCCAGGGGTCGATATAACATTGTTAGGAGTCGATTCGGGCTCAGGGGTCGATTGGGGGTAGATAGAAAAATATAAGACATCATTGTATAAGTAATATTTAATTCAGTTAACTTGGATTACCTCCATCCTGAATGACAACGCAATTAAGAGTGAATCGTGGGAACAGTGACATGAATAGGACCTGTAAGATGGAGCAAGGTCATGAAAATAGTTACGGAGGCCAATCAAGTAGTCCATATTTATGATTATAATCCATATTTATGATTATTATATTGACGAAATTACATAAACTTAATTTTTCTCTTTACAGACTTTACAGTAGATCTTATTAATGTGCTCAAAGATATAATTTGAAGGATTACCGTTGATTTCTATGGGAGAAATGTGATATCATATATATATATTTATTTATTGCCAGAAAAGGTCGATTGGCCGAGCCTCTGCTACTAATGGCTTGCAAAATGTTAAGCAAGTTTGAGCGCGATTAGTAGTTGGAAGGGGTTATTTGTTCGATGCTGTTGGCACACTTTCCCTCGATGAGTCTTTGGACTCCCTGGAGGTGTTATATAATAATAATAATAATAATAGTAATATGTAAGAATATCTTCTAGACAGAAGTACCATAAGAATATCAGTTCAACAAAGAAAGAAAGAATATATTTTAAGAATGTATCTTTCGGAGAGGATATATCTGAAAGTATCTTCAGATCCGCTTCTAATGGGTCATTCCGTTAACAACCAGTGAATGAATGTTTTGCGCTTCAGTAGTGAAAAGGCAACCAGCAATGCTAAATTATATAATTACACCAAGGAAAATTAGAATTTCACGTGCGAGATGAGCACAGATTAATCTCACCGTTCACAGACAGACAGATGTGCTGCTTTAGGTTTCGTTCTGGTGTATTCAGGGAAGACAAATTTAGATAGTAAACAAGACTGTCGACGCATCAGCTAAAGACGCGATAATGTTCATCTTCGTTGAAGTGGAAAGGAGAAGTCAAGATTAATGAAAGCCATTCTAAAGATAGACTTTGTGGAAACAATTTAACGACTTTTGGGACTTGCTTAATCATCTAAACATGAGTTTAAATCACAAAATAGGGAAAAGAGAGAGAGAGAGAGAGAGAGAGAGAATCACCAGGTGGAAGAAATATACTTACGCAACAGATGTACGCCTGAAGTGGTTTGAAGAAAGAACTTCTATCATTTAGACTTACTACCGAAACTGCTAAGGCTATGAAGGAAGTGTGGCACGTTTGTGAATTGCGTGTGTTATGTTAGGCCGGTTTATCTTGGCTGTTTTGATATAAAAAACAGCCAAGATAAACCCTGTCACAATGATATTAAACAGTCTAATTTTCCAACCCATGAAATAAATAAACCTGAGCGCCAGAGAAGAGGAACGACATCACCTAACGATCAGCTCACACACGATAATGAACGAATGATAGGCGTACACCTTATTCTGGATGGAATTTTCATTACATTATCTTCCAAACGTTCCTTTGATTATATTATCCAAACCATTTCGCAACTTATCAACAATTAAATTAGCTAAAAGTAAAGAATTAATTCTCGAAATCCCCTATCTCCACCTCATCCCTCCACACTCAGATGAGAGAGAGTTTCGTCGTTGCAAAGGTACGGAAATTTTTATTATTTTTTATTATTTTATTTTTTTAGTTTCCGCAGTTCACCTCTCTGCAAAACGATATTCAAAAGCCAGGTGAGTGCTCAAGACATTTTCCACCTGATCTATCTTAGACATCATCGTATGCCTTTAGCGACCGTTCTCAAAGGATGCCCAGTTGCGTTTCATATTTACTTGGGAGGAGGCAAAGAAGTGCACTGCATTAACTGAAGATAGAACGAACGATTTTGGCAGATTCAATGTTTGTTATGCGTGACCTGTCGTAAGGATGTTCTCTACATTGGGGGGGGGGGCGATCGATTGCTATTCACGAAGCAGCGATGGATCCGGTTTACACACGTCATGATTTCTACACTCTGTCTGTTCATTTGATGTTCCTAAAGATGGAGGAGAAGACATCTCTTGCGATTCAATTTAAAGCTCTTTCTTCGCTTACGTTTGTGAGACGTTTCTCTTTCTGGTTGAATAATCGCGTTATTCGTTGTTAGGACTTTCATTTGTATTATTTTGAGAACCTTCTGACCATGTCGCAACACCTCCACTCATTGACAACTTACCGGTAACTCTGGTAAGTACCGGTAACTACCGAAGGTAACTCCACCTTCTTCCAAGATGAAAGAGTTGGAAGGTAATTTCAAAGCAGTCTTTTATTTCCGCGTTCTCTAAAGTAACACATCGCAATCATAACTGACCTATTTACTTCATTTCAGTGCGGTACATCAATGGTAGCTCCATCTTCAATGAATGGTACCTAATCTGGCTTTAGGAAACTAAATAATAATAATAATAAAAATTGTATATTTTAGAGATGTCGAAATTAATTAATGGTATTTAGGTTTAATTTCATTCATATTATAAAGGTATTTTGCTGTATATTTCTTTTCTAGAATATTTATAAACTTAAATCGTTCAAATAGCATGCATCGTTTATTTTCGTTCCAAAAATTATAAAAATGAAAACTTGATACAAATAATTACCAACTTGTTTTATTATTTTTGCTTATTATTGCTGGTTACTAAATAATACTGATTACTTAATTAATGATTATTAAATTGTGTTTATTTTATTTATCAAATAAAAATGACTACTTGATCATTAACTGAGACTTTCATACAGCTTTCGTTTTATTATCCTGAGAACCTTCTGACTATGTTACATCTCCGCAGAAAGCAGCTTTGCAATAAACAGAGAGTTTTCCATCTAAAATTAAAATATGCAATAACGTTTTACAAAAAAAAAAAAAAAAAAAAAAATCAACTTAATGCATAACTGTTTATTTCCACTAAACATAAAAACATAAAAAAATACTACTTAAATTAATTTAATTAAATTAATTTAAGTAATGTTTTCATTGCCGAAATGAAGCTTATTAGCTCTTTATACTTAAGTAACTTAATGGTTGCACCTGTTTGGAAAACTCGTTCGCAGAGTACATAAGTTCTTTTCGCTATACACTTTGGTATTAGGTCTAGCTACTCACTGATGAAGCCTCAAAAAGGCTGAAACCGATCTGGGTAGTGACCTCCCTCCATAATGTAATAACAGCATACATTTCCTAGGAAATGTGTTTTTACATTATGGAAAATACCTAAGAATAGCGATTTGAACTTTCCCCACCTTTGCAACGAGTTGCCCTGGTATTGTACTACGTACTAGGATCACTTGCATTGGCTAACGCTAGTGTCGCCGATAGTTTATAGTTTACTATATTCGGCAAGAAACTCTCTGATTTCAATCTTTGAGTTTCTTATTCGGTTTTAAAACTACGTGGGATTTAATATCCCCTTAATTTAAGTAATGTTTTCATTGCCGAAATGAAGCTTATTAGCTCTTTATACTTAAATAAAAAAATACCACTACAACAGTTTGTAGTTGCCATATTATGTGGTGGTATATTCAGACCCTTTTCGGGTAATAGCCAATCCAAACATTGAAGACCTGTGTAGCTCAGTAGAAGTAGCGCTTGCGTCCTCTGTGCTTGGTCACTCGAAGTTTAACTTAAGTTCAAGTCTAGCCACCGATTGGAGGAACTTTTTCTAAGCCTTTCTTCGACCGTTTCCAGAGTTAGTGGATCTCTGGCACGGGCAAGCGGGTTTTTTCTCCCAGAAACTCGGGTTTTTCATCCCATGAACTCAAGAAAATCGACCGTAGTACCCGCATTATTTCAGACAGTGATATATCTTGTTAGTTACCAAGAGATGGCAGCACTTGTTTGCCAGCCTCTTCATCGGTGGCGCTATAATTAGTGATAGACATGGACCAGCTATCTCTGATTGGCTACCAGTGGAGATTGAGCTGTCCACTCAGTCTCCAAAAGCTAGATAGGGTATAAAGGCCTCTCCTACTCCCTATAAGGGAATAAAAGTCGTTAGCTGATTTATTTTTACATTCAAACAAGAAGAGATCCTGGGATTAAAAAAAAGATCAAGTGGGAAAACGCTTTGGATTGCAGAATTACCAAAAACTGTAAAAGGAAAACTAAAAGGTTGACGTGTAGAAACAAACATCTGAATCATAGAAGCTAACCGAACTGAAAGTAATACAGTATTGTAAAAAAATAATAAATAATATTATAATTATAGGAAATCTCACCATGGAATAGATTTATTAAAATATTGAAAATGATTTAAGTGGTCATCAAGACATCGCTTTAAATCGAAGAAGTATTTAAATAAATCAGAACAACATGTAGCAGAAATTTAAAAAAAATGGATTCAATATTTCAGAGAAGTATGATACATTGTGTCCCTTATTAAAGAAATAACGTAAAATAAAATTGTGGTTTATGGAGATGCCGGAATTGCAAAAATCTTTATCTACAACACAAAAACAGAAAAGCATCAGGAACGAACTCAGATTTAATTAAATATAGCGATATTTTAAGTAAGATACTTGAATCTGTCAAATATGTGTTGATTATCGGCAATATACTTGAACAATGGGAAAATGCTAAAATAATATCAATTTGTTAAAGGGAAATAGAAATATATTACAGGGGTAATAATTTATTGATTACGTCATGTACATTATGCAGTAAGATTTAAATGAACAACTTTCAATTGTTTCTCAGAGTTTTTTTTTTTTTTTAATTAGAGGAACGTGTTGTATCTAGGAAGGGTTGAAGTTGCATTAATGAGGTGTTTTTATTAAAATAAATTATAGGAAAAAGATAATTTAATTTATAACTAATTTGGCATTCATAGATGAAAAAATGCCTTTAACCGAGTTAACGGACAAAAAATATGGAATATAATAGAAGATGGATGATATATACAAAGCAGTTAGTAAATGCCATTAACAGCTTATATAAAAATATAAAAATCGATCATAAATATTAATAAATGCATTGTAGTATTAGCAGCGTACTAATCAAGGAGTCTTGATTAGTATCCCTTGCTATTTATGTGGCAACAGATATGGATGTAGGTTTGTAGCTACTGCCAGGCAGATTTGTTCCATGTGAGCCAAAATATTCACATAAAGAATTCATCACTTAGGTCATATATTTAGCTGTATATTATTATTATTATTATTATTATTATTATTATTATTATTATTATTATTATTATTATTATTATTATTATTATTATTATTATTATTATTATTTTAAGATTTCTCGATGTTGTGTATATCATAGGACGCAGTTTGGAGTGCCACAGATGACTCGTGTATCGCACATCATTCACTAGGTGGCAGCACTGCTAAGGAATGCAATTCACCATTACTTAACAACTCGTGACATTTTCTCCTCTGACAATAGGACAATAAAAAAATTATTTAGTTAATTACACGTGTTCGTTCCCTATTGACAATACTGCACGCACGTGTTCTACTTGATGACGTCAATTCAGAGCTAACAACTTTCGAAATTTCGGTTTTGTGTGAAAAACGCTATTTTTAATAAGCACCTTTGATTACGAACTTACGCTCTTTTGAAGCGGCAAAAATTTAGCCGCTTTTAAAAGAACTTTTTTTCCTGTTTTCCCAATAACAGTCGCTCTTTAGTGTCCTTTGTTATTTATCTTTTCTCGGATCTTATCTTAGACAGAGAAAGAAAATTAGATCGTAAAGCCTCCTGACGCAGTTTTGTTGCTGAAGTTGACATCACATACAAAGATGCAAGTGTATGAAAATATAGACGCTATTACAGTTTTCTTTTGCAACGAAACTAACCTTCATACTAATGCAAAAATGCATCTGTCTGGCGATGGAATTTAACACTTTCCAAAAATTCCTTTCTTTAGTTCCAAAAGATATAAAAATGCGACGCAACTGTTAAATCTAAACAAAAATGTTTGGAATTCAATTATCTTAATTCGCAAGCTAATTACTGAAGTACGAACTTTAATTTCGTCCCAGAGCAGCAAATTCACCATGATACGTTCATTTCTATTCTTATAAACTATATTAAAATTGAATTATTTTTTCCCTATTTTTACAGGTGTTAGTTACAAATTCCTCCACTTACGTTCCGGTAGCGCTGACAATCGATTGTTATGATGCTATTACTTATCCTAGGATAATTTCCCCTCCAATTTTCATTTTTCGATTACTTTTAATTAATAGTTTTATAAAAGGATTGTATAAATAACTTCTCATTACTTAATTCCTTTAACGGGACAAAACACTTTCAAAAAGGATATATACAATTTTTCAACGTATATTTGCAACTAATCCATTTCTTTATATCTTTAGATTAAGTTAAATTTGATGTCGTTTGCTTATTTGCTTTTAATTCTTTCTATAAAAAAGAAAATGGTGTGTTAAGCTATTCTCATAAAACTCTAATTTATCATAAGTTGATATTTCTTAATAACACTGTAATATACTGCATAATATTTTCTATGAACAGTTTTTATAAGTCATTTATTATCTCTATAAAAAGAACCGTGTTTTCATAGTAGAATTTGAAAGATGTATCAGATGGCAACTTTCTTGAAATGCGAACTAATAGTTTCAAATAACCTCTTATCTTTAATATGGCGATCATAATTAGGCAAAAAAGAAGAGCTCTAAACCAATCTTATCATATATGTATCTTTCCAAAAAAAGAGCTAATGTTGGTAAACAATTCTTATTCAGCATATAAAAATTATTTTGTTTATAATAATTTCTCCGATTTCTTGACTCAAACCAAACTTAATGTGATTGGCCGAGCTATTCATACTCGAGAAATGACAATCAACAAGCATTCCTTCCATTGTTGCAATGAAAATATATTTTTCGTGCAACAGTGCAAAAAATAAATAAATAAATAAATAAATAAATAATCCTTTTTATTCTTTGTTTAAACTAAAATGTGAGACAAACTCCGAAACAACTCAAATATTTAGCTTGATGGAAATCCACCACTGAGTTTTAAACAAAACGCAATAAAACGAGAAAGTGTTTTCTTTCTGGACAGTCTGAAAGACACCCTTAAACTATTAACACCAGGCTTTTGACATCAACGGTCCATTGCACCTTTAGTGATAATGTACCATGGCAACTCAACACACCTATTTAGTCATTAGGTACTCGTGCTGCCATCTGGTGTTAGCATTTCACAAGTATCTGTTTAGGACATCTATTTTTCACCTTTCAACTGAAATTATCACGTTGGGACTTAATTTACCAGTCGTTTGTTCAGTGCTTCGTCTTAAAACGACTCAATAACAAACCAATGAGGATGCTCAAGAAACAATCTTCCTTCATTTTCTAATCGAAAATGGCATCGTTAAACTATTCCATTATGGAAGGAGTTAAGATGCAGTCACCACCTTGACTTCTTAATGTACTCCTAACAATTCACTTCGTATACGTCTAATATCACTTAAGGATCATCCAGTTGTTTGTTATTGATTGCTAACCAAATAGACGATTGATGCGTGAAGTACATAACACGATTTTCCATATGAGCCTGTTTCCCTACGAGTTTTTCATTTTCTAAATGCATTCTTTAATTAATAAGAGCAATGATCATTAGCGCCCTCCAACGGCAAGTGGTTATTGTTATTTTAACCGTTATTTTCCTAATCACGACGGCACCAGACTCATTGTATGAATAGTTCTCATAAAAATGCGAAAGTTTCTCAAAAAAGTTGCCACTGAGCAGATAGATGGCGCTGCAATACCGTAATCGGTAATTCAACAACTCACAAAATGTGGGGTACAGAAATTCCCTTCAAATTTCCCGATCATTTTGCGTAAACCATTTGCAGTTCTATTACCAGTTTTTAATCCCTTTATTGTTCTGAACTTTCGCAATTCTCTCAAGACACAGCTGTTATTTTGGTAAAACAACTTCACGAGAAGTGTGCTATCCTTCGGTAATGGTGACATTCTGCTTTAGCACGCTGTCTCTCACAGGCAATGAACTGACGCATTTCGCAGCTACGTGCTTCTATAGAAGCTTCTTTCGCAGCATACGTCATTGGGAACATTTGTCATTTTTAGAAATGATACGGTTGAAGCGTTGTGCTGTATACCAGGAGAACCATGAGTAATTTTCCTGTATTGCAGCGCCACGTATCGTCCTAGTGGCAACTTTTAGAATTAACGTTGGTTTTTGCAGAAAATAAAATTCCTTTGCCGCACATCATCGTGTTAAATATTAAATTGTTTCGCTGAGTAATGACCTAGTTACAGCCTTTCGAAATGTGAATTTAATTTCAATCACCCTGTATTTCATTATATTCCATTGGCTGCTCATATTTATCTGAAGGTGAGCACCTAATGACATGCGGTATTAGCATAGATATTTTTTTCAAGAAACTGGGTTTTTCATTTCAAATACAAGCAAATCGTTCAGAGAACGTACGTAATTGAGTCTTGGGATTCTTCGAAGTTGATAATAATAATAATAATAATATCGCTAAATACTTTAATTCCGTATACTAGCTTTCCGTTGGTATTGTATATATTTTTCTCCTGTTTCGATTAAACATGAAATAACAAATAAAAGAATAAATGGACTCAGTTATTTTAGCTGATATGTCCACCAAATGACAGTCAATATTTGTTGCGATTGACACAACTGATTTTCTGACCATTCTTAAAACGCTCTCTGTGGCGTCAATTCGAGTAAGTCCATCTTTTATATTCTCATTTCCTCAACCGTGTGGTCGAATCGTTGCAATATCATTAGTATATTATCATATTTCTATTTAACCTAATTATTTCCACGGAATGGTAACACCTTACAAAACATAGAATTGTCGTAAATACCAACGATCAAATATTCGCTTTTCATAACACTATGACCTGGGATCCTAGTCCAGACCAAATGAGGAATCTCCATTGCGTAGAACCATCACCATTACTTACGTAAACCATTGTTTGGAATATTTTTTTGGTTTTTATACAGTAGCTGTTTTATGGATACCGAGTCTGTAGAGTATAGAGCGCAGTATCCTAGCTTAAAGATGCGCAAGTGTGAATCTAAAATACTCGATTAAGAGAATCCATTGATGAGCTAGAGGAGGAATTATGGTTCTTTTCAATAGCCTTCGTCACTTTATGGCTTTCTCGATCTCTCTTCTCTACGATGTCTTCATCTCTATATTCCATTAGTTACATTTGATCCATGACTTCAGGAAATCTGTTAGCCATCAGGCACCGAGCGAAATTTTAATTCTGTTCTTGTCGGAAAGCGAAAAAGAAGTATTTTACTGCGAATACCATAAAATCTCCACAAGGACCGCTGTCTTACTTGACAATTGTTTGTTTCTATGACAGGAGAGATAAATAAGAGAGGAAAACTGCGCCCTTACACACACACACACACACACACACACACACACACACACACACACACACACACACACACACACACACACACACACACACACACACACACACACACACACACACACACACACACACACACACACACACACACACACACACACACACACACACACACACACACACACGCCACGCACACACACACACACACACACACACACATCGTAACAGAAGGAATTAAACTCAGTATATTATATATTATAGGTAGATACCCACCTTAGGCTAGTTGCTGAGTTATGGCAAGCCACCAAGCGTGATTTATGTTTTGTATCAGGAAGTACGTGTGAAAAGTAAAAGAAACAAGTAATGACTTCTTTATTATAAAGTCAATTTATTAGAAGTGCGATAATTTTCCTCTTCATCATCTGTACTCATCCCATATTTATAAGATGCATTTGCAACGTTAGATCGCGCCATACACAACCAACAAATTATACTTAGTTTGCTAGCTACAAATTTCATTTCTGAAAAATGAACGCGAATAATTGGCAATAAATTCACTGATGCGTCTCTTGAGTATGTTTAAGGCGATGTTAATGGGAATTCACTGCGTATCAGAAAAAAAAAATTCTTTATAGGAAAACGACAGCTGCAGATACTTCCAGGTAATTACAAGATAATAGTGTACATGATTAGTAAGAAAAACTAGACTAAGATCATAATAATAAATTACGTCAGCAGTTCATTATCTTAGATACTGAACCACTTCCATTAAGTGTTCGCAGATGACAATTTTTAATGAAAGCAATTTACAACCCAAATTATATAGGTTTCTTTATCAGTTCTACGTATAGTCATGATATATATATATATAATCTCTCAGTGTAAGCAGCATATGATTATGCAGAACATCAACGTACTGAGCCGCCTTCATGGAACCACGGACAACGAACTGTGGTCCCACTCAGAACCAGCAGAATACACCACATATCATTACTCCTCCACCAATAAACTTTACTATACGTACGACACACTGTCGTAAGAAGCATTCGCCAAGCTACCTCCACACCCACTCCCTGCCATCAGACTGAAAACAGGTGAACTTTGATTCATCTCTCCAGAGTATCGTTTTGGAAAAAGCTTTGCGTAAGATGGGTGCTGCGCTTGCTCACAGCAGACCAAAAACGCAATCGCATGAAAATCTCTGAACAGTGCTTGGAGCGTTTTTACAAGAATAAAACTGATTTTGTGCGTCGATTTATTACTATGAATGAGACTTGGATTCACCAGTACACATCAGAATCCAAACAGCATTCAAAACAGTGGACAGAAGCCGGTTGTTCAGCGCCAAAGAAGACAAAGTCGTTTCCATCAGTTGGAAAGATCATGGCATCGGTGTTTTGGGATGCTAAAGGCATTTTGTTTATTAATTATCTTGAAAAAGGTAAAACTATAACAACTGAATATTATTCCGAACTTTAAACCAGACTAGGCGAAAACCATTCGTCAGAAAAGACCGGGTTTTTAGAAGAAAAAAATCATCTTTCATCAGGACAATGCACCTACCCACAAAGGGTGTTTAGGCAATGGAAAAATTAAGGGATCTGCAAAATGAATTGTTGGAGTATCCACCCTATTCCCCAGATTTGGCTTGCTCTGACATCTATCTCTTCCCAAAACTAAAACTCTTCCTCGTTGGTCAGCGTTTTTCTTCGAATCAAGAGGTGATTGCAAATGTAAAGCGGTATTTTACAGATCTTACTGATAACCAATACAGGGACAGGATAATGGTGCTGGAGCATTGCTGAAATAAATGTATTCGTCTTAAGGGAGATTATGTTGAAAAATAAAAATAATTTTGAAATTATAAATTCGTTATTTCATTGTTAGGCCGAGAACTTTTATGACCACCCTCGTAACACCCTGCAGCCTCTCAACTGGTGCATCCCTGTTTGGGATTCTTCGCTTGAACGGCAATGGCACGTATGGATATTCCACTAATGTGACGGTCCACGAAGACACATCTCTCGAAGTCACTGAGTTACCGTTGTGTTGCCATACCACCTGTAGCTGCTACGATGAAATACTGATTCTCGCTATCAGTACAGCGGTTTTTATGTTATTAACGAACCTAAAAGGTTGTATGATTTTAAATAACAGGGAGTGCCTGGACAATTATTGGTACATCATTCGCTAATCACATAAAAACCGCTGTACAGCAAGAAGCAGTATTTCATCGTAGCAGCTACAGGTGGTATGGCAACGCAACGGTAACTCGGTGACTTCGAGAGATGTGTTATCTGTCGCAAAGAGGTAGCTTTGCATGAAACAAATCTTAAAACACATCCCAACTCAATATCACCAGAACTGAAGATCGGTATTATCAACATATGAAGCCTGAATGGTAAAGAAATGGAGCTAGCTGAGGAATTAGATAAGTACCAGATCGACATTATCGGGGTGACTGAAACAAAAAAGACCAAAACTGGTGAGCTCTTTCTGAGCGATAAATACAAAATGTTATATTCAGGCAATGACAATCAAGGAAAAGAAGGAGTAGCCATTATATTCAACATTGATTACGAGGCTAATCTTCTTCAATGGCAGGCAGTCTCAAGTAGAGTAATGTGGGCAAATATGAGAATGGGGAACTCTACAATGAGACTTATTTGTGCCTATGGTCCCACAGAAGGTTCTGCTAAAGTAGAAGTGGAGGAAGTTTTCCTACTCTAGTATTTTGGGGATCTAAATAGCAGAGTAGGAAATGATTGTCAGACATATAAAAATATTTTGGGAAAATTTGGAGAAAAGAGCAAAGTTAATAATAATGCAAATACCTGTTGGATTTCTGCTCAGGACATGGACTGGTTATTACTAACACCATGTTCCAACATAATAAATGTGCACAAATTCACATGGAGAGAAGAGGCAAGAAATAAGAAAAGTCTCATTGACTATGTTATTGTTGATAGTGATGTTTTCTCCCTGGTGCAGGACACCAGAGGGTACGGAGGATATGAAATTGGAAGTGATCACCATTTATTCTTGAGTAGGATAAAATTGAATTTCATAATGAAAAGAATAACATGTAAGAAAGTTATAAAACGAATAAAAGTTGAGCAGCTCTCAGATGTGAACTGTAGACTAAAATACACAAAGATTATTGAACAAAAAAATGAAAGAGTTTGAGAACAGAAACCAAACCTTGGAGATTCAGTGGCAAGCCTTGAAGAAAACATTGATTGATTCTGGCAGAGAGGCATCTGGTGAGGTTATCTGCAAGGATAGAAAAATCAGAACTCCCTGGTGGATATAGGAAGTTAAAGAGGCAGTGAAGGAAAAGAAGAAAGCATATCAAAAGTTCCTGGCAAATAAGTCAGTTTGTGCTCTAGAAATGAAATTTAACAAAGAAAGCTAAACATTGTGTAAAACTAGATAAACAAAAGTCATGTGAATACTTTGATAAGAACATAGAAAATAAATATCAAGAACGTGGCAAGATATTCCGGAGGTTGTTGAAGAAGCTCAGAAATGTAGGAAAGAGTGCTGTAAAAGGAATTAGAGATGATAAAGGTGATGTGAAAACTGGAGAAAAAAGATATCCTTGAAGTATGGAGAAATTACTCTGAAAAACTGCTAAATGAAGCAAGCAGTGATGACAGCACAGTGGTGAAAAACACTAACCAGGCATGCAGTCAGAAATACATATCCATGGTTGAAGTAGAAAAAGCCATCAAAAGTCAGAAATGTGAAACGCAGCTGGAGTAGATGATATTAGACCAGAAATGCTCAAGTATGGAGGTATAAAAGTTTCACGGTGGCTATATTGCATAGTTCAGAGAGCCCGGACAGAAGGACGAATTCCAGATGATTGGAGTAGAGCTCTCATAGTACCCATATATAAACAGGGAAATAAAACTGCATGTGAGAATTATAGAGGTATTTCTCTACTGAGTGTTCCTAGTAAGATTTATGTCAGTATTCTTGAGAAACGGTTGAGAAGGATTGTGGAAGAGAAGATTGGTGAGAAACAAGCTGGATTCAGGCCAAATAGAGGCTGTCAGGATCAAATATTCACTTTACGACAAATAGTTGAAAAGTCATGGGAATATAACAAAGATCTGTATTTAAGTTTTGTAGATCTGGATAAGCCATACGACAACGTTCCAAGAGAGAGAAGCTATTCAAAACGCTACAGTTGTATGGTGGTGTCAGTGGATCATTATATCATGCAACACTTAGTCTTTATTTGAGTTGTAAGTCAGCAGTTAGAATTGAAGGAAGTACAGGAAGATGGTTTAAAATTAAATCTGGTGTCAGACAAGGATGTACATTATCACCTCTGTTATTTATTATCTATATGGATTACATTATGAAGGAAAGTGGTATTAAACCTGATATCAAAATTGGAGGTATTAATGTCAGCTCCTTGCGGATGATGTTATATTTCTAAATAAATCCGCTACAAGTCTGCAAGATTCCCTGTCTAAATTGAATAACTGTTGTAATAGATATGGTATGAAGGTCAGCAATAACAAGACAAAGGTAATGAAAATAGGCAGAAGCATTGAAAATATCAGCTGCATTGTGAATGGAGAACCTATAGAACAAGTAAAACATTTCAGCTACTTAGGCACGATTTTTAGTAAAGATGGTAAATTAAATATGGAAATAGACAACAGAATCAAGAAAGCTGGTATGGTAGGAAATCAACTGAATACATTTATATGGAATAAGAGAGAAATTAGTCAAAACAATAAATTAGCTGTATACAAGACAGTGTTCAAACCAGGTTTTAACATATGGATCTGAGAGCTGGCTCAGAAGTAAAACTCTTGACCAAAGACTAGAGATTGCAGATATGAGAGCCCTGAGAAAGATTAGAGGCATGAACAGATGGCATCAATGGCAATATCATATTAAAAACGAGAATATTAGGAAAGAACTTGACATTGTCAGCATCCGGGAATGCGTTAGCAGAGCTAATCTCAGGTGGTATGGCCACTTAAACAGAATGAGCGAGTAAAGATTAGCAAAATAAACAAGTGTTCTCTGCCAGGTTTTCAGGAAAACCTGAAAACCTGGCATATCAACCACATCAACCCAACCATATCCTGGTCTTCCAGAGGAAGACCAATATCCTGGTCTTCCAGAGGAAGACCAGGATATGGTTGGGTTGATGTGGTAAAAAATGCCTTAGAAGATAGATATATAAATATAAGATCTGGCAATGTTGTAGCTTTGACAGGAAAGAGATTGATTTGGCAGAAAATTGTAGATAGGAAGTTAGTAATGATGTAAATTTTTCATGTAGTTCTATCGTATCCTGTACACCCCTTGAAGGTAAATGTCAGGACTTTGATCATGATGTTGATGATGATGAGGAGGAGGAGGGGTATTTTGCAGATCTTACTGATAACCAATACACGGACGGGATAATGGTGCTGGAGCATCACTGGAATAAATGTATTAGTCTTAAGGGAGATTATGTCGAAAAATAAAAATAATTTTGAAATTATAAATTCGTTATTTCATTGATAGGCGAGAACTTTTCAGAGACCACCCTCGTAACACCCTTCAGCCGCTCAACTGTAGCATCCCTCTTTCAGATGCTCCACTTGAGCATGGGCATTCCACTAATGTGACAGTCCACGATGACAGATCTCTCGAAGTCACTGAATTATCGTTGTGTTGCTATACCACCTGTAGGCTGCTATGATGAAATACTGATTCTTGCTATCTGTACAGCGGTTTGTATGTTATTAACGAACTTAGAATGTTCTATAACTTTAAAAAGCAGGGAGTGCCCAGACAATTTTTATTTTAAGATTAGAAGAAAACATTTTAAGATTAGAAGATTTATATTAGAAGAAAATATGATTAAGAAATTAATCATGTTTTCTTCTCTTAAAAGGGTGTGTTAATATTGATATTAATGACGATTAACCACTAAATATTAACAGAGAAAAACGACAAGCTTGCACTTGACATTTTTGGCAATATCCCTCCTGAAATTTTACAATTGTTCGATGTTAAGCTTAACTCGCCATGTATTTACACGGTTCTGAACATTAAACAAAAAATTGCCCAATGAACACCGAGAAACGTGACAGGCACTTCGAGCTGGAAAGTTCTTCTTTCCAGAAGAATTAAAAAATAAAAAAACATACATCATCAATCTTTCTTTACAAAATCATCGCCACGCGTACCTCCATCTTTGTATAATGTGTATTGCAGTTTTAACTTTTGAACACCTAACATATTCCTAGTTCAGTACTGAAGATTCCAATGGACTGCACTGAGAGTTTTTAAACCGAGTTATTGAAAAATAAATAAATGAAATGATATTTGGAAAACGAGATTACGTTTATAGGTACGGAGACATCTTTGTTGGAGCTGACAGTTATAAATCAGAACTGCGGTCCTAGACGAGCGGTCTTTCATAGTTGACTTATCAGTCAACTGTGAAAAACCGATGATGTGACTTTCCTTGCTTTCCCGAAAAATAAAAGAGATAAAAGCTTTATGGAAGCTTCTGTTAGTGGGACAGAAAGCAATTATTGCTGCCTTTATCCCTACGAGCTTAATACCAAGCGGTGAGTATTCTCTCATCGCTGCAGCTCAGATAGAATGATCAATGTGCTTTTTGTTTTTGTTTACGAAAAGTACCGTTAGAAAAAGACCTGGAAAAATTCATCATTATATATTTATTATTATATTGTAAGCAGCCGAGATTCAGTATAAAAATGCACTTCTGCAAATAAACGAGCTGTGCGTGCAACATTTTAAACGATCAACGTTCGAAATAGCCAATAAAAATAAAGAAATAAAAGTCTCATTGTTTGTAGGTTAAACACGAGAACGGTTGCTATAGTAAACTTGTTTAATTGATGACGACGAGTAACTGATATTATTAAATGGGGGGAAAAATTCTTCGGAACATCACGGATCGTGTTACAACAATATCTTTCAAGGGTTTGTTGTGCAGATGGTTGGAGAACTCGGAGGAGTTTTCAGCCTACCGTGACTAGTTAACATCGGTTTAGCTAGAAAGATCGCTGGCCAAGTCACAGTTAGTCGCGCCTAAAGGTTGCATATTTCATAAGTGCATCACTAGAAATAAATTAATTCATTACCATAAATGAGGACACTTTATTAAAGGTCAGATATATGTATAGTGTTTTCCTCCTAAACATACAAATCAAGTTTATCACAATTTATTTTGCAAAATCAAAATGTTCATAGATGATTTTTTCCTCGGTGATTATAAACGGACATCTGCAACACTTAAACAATGATGAAATCAACAAACACCATTTTGTACTTGATTATGTGTTTACAAATGTGCAGTGTCTTCTATAATTCAACCACATATCATGTTAACCTTTTCATAAAACTGTTTTATTTGACAGAGAGAGGTGAATGAAATGTGATGGTTGCAAAATCTCATCGTTTTGCATTCAACTGTTGTCAAAACGTAATATTTTTACATCATGAAATTGTGTTTTGGCACGAAACACCTGTCAAATTTCTACACCAGCCAAACTTGACAAGCATTTAGCAGAATGATAAAGATGCCGCGAATTACAATGATGCCGTTGGCAATAATGATTATTTTCTTTATTTAGTTGTTTACTGCCGAATACATGTATGTCAAAATGTAAATAAATAATGATAGAGGATGATATTGATGCAACATTCTATCGATCAATTAATCACTTATTGCTTTTCTCAGGTGAAATTGCACATTAAGACGCTAAGCGCACAAAACATAAACTGTGGTTTAAAATTGACATTTTTGTTTTTATTCACCGCATTACACTGACGTCTGACTCAATTCGGTTCATCCTTTTCTGTTTACATTAAAGAAATTATGAGACGGAATTGGAGTGTGACTGACGAAGAAAAGCAATCCATCACGACTGTCTCAGCAGCTGACATTGCTTCTGAAGACGTTTTCCCCAAAGTAATGGAAAGATGTTTAATATTGTGGAAAGAGTAATTCCTCAACTGAACACGAATATACTTCGAAGCCATTCAGTAAATATTTGTGGATGACAAATAAATTCAAAGAACTGTAGTAACGAACAAACATAAATCGATAATTGAGGGCTTCCAAGAAGAGAAATTTTACCGTTGAGATGAGTATTATCAAAGGTGTATAAACTGTAGCATTTTTGTGAGAAAACAAAAAGGCATAATTGTGGTTTGTAAGCTTTGAAAGTGACCATATCATCATCACGGAACTGAACAATGATACGCAGATTAGTGTTGAAGAAGATCGTGAAGTTTGGGATGTTCAAGCTGCAAGGGTTGTGGTATGGGACAGAAGAATGGAAAGCTATCATCAGCCAAACTATGAATAGAGAATAGGAAAGGGTGAATGATATACCAAAGCACCGAGACCATTGACAAATAAAGTATTTGATAATTTTTTAAATTAAAATAAATAAAATATTTTTTCCACATATTCATAAGGAGATAAATGACTAGAAGTTACTGAAGTGTATTTACTTAAAATTATTATAAACTGGCATTATATATGTTATCAACCCAACTCTTTTGGAGGGGGTCTTTCTCTCCTTTCCCATGCCCTCAATCTACCTCAAAGTAACTGTGTTTTTCAAGTATTCATTTGTTTGCATATGTCCAAAGTACATTAACTTCTGTTTAGCGATCATCGCCTCCAAGAAACATTCTGTCTTTATAATTTCTAAAGTCTTATTATTTGCCATTCTTGCAATACATGGGATTCATAATAATCTTCTCCACACCCATAATTCAAATGAATAAATTTGCTTTCTGTCTTTCTTCTTAATAATCCAGCTTGCACATCCATACATCACTACTGGAAACACCATTGCTTTGACAATTCTAATTTTCGTGGTCTTACTCACACCTCTATCTTTCGTGGCTTTTGTCAGATATAACATAGCGTTTTCCCCATGACTACCCTTCTTTTAATTTCATCTTCATATTTATCATCATTTTGTATTCTGAACCTCAGAATAAGAAATTTATCTCTCCCTGTCATAAACCAATGTAAATTACCAGAACCCATCACTTTTGTCGGTGTTTAAATTAAGTCAGACTTTGTTACCTTCCGTCTTAACCAATAGAATGAACTCCTCCAGATCTTCCTTAGTTTTAGCTATGAAGGTTGTATCATATCTTAAATTATTTATTTTTCTGCCACCAACCTTATTTCCATCTGGGTCTTTGTCTAATTTAGCAATTCTCGTAATATATTCTCTATAAATATTAAAAAAAAGACAGGGCGACATTATGCAGCCCTGCCCCACCCTTTTTCCACTCGAACACTATCCGTTTCTTCAAAGACTGCCAAAGACTCCAAAAACTTACTGAAGTTTCGTGGTCCTTATACAGGTCTCTTACCAAGAGAACACAGCCCTACCAATACATTTAGATCTCCCAGACTTAAGTGTACGACGATTGAGATCAAGACATCCACCACTACAATTAGCCCAACTACTACTACAATCTAACTTTGACCTGAAGCAAAAGTGGCAAGAACAGTAGGAGAGCCAGACAGATGACATCACAAAATTTTCTCTCAATAAATTACAAGAAAGTTTAGATGCCTGCTCACACCTCCCACGAAAATCCTGGACTCAGCTTAATAGAATACGAACTGGTCATGGTGTATGTGCGAACATGCTTTTTAAATGGGGAAAACGACCATCCCCACATTGTGATTGTGGAGCTCAGAGACAAACTGTGAACGATATTGTGACTCAGTGTTATCTCAGAGTATATTCAGGAGACAAATTGAAATTTTTAAGTGCTACACCCGAAACTATGAACTATCTGACCAATATGGGTGTAACCTTTTAATTTTATTGGTTTTTAAAATGAATTTTGACTTTTAATTTTATATGTTTTTAAAGTGACAGTGCATTGTACTGCATGTTTTGATATTCATGCCATACGAATAAATAAATAAATAACCAAGAGAATTACATGCTCAGGTATTACAATCCACTGTCTGCTGTGATCCACGCAAGCAAAAGTTTTATTTTTTTAATTTTTTTTATAATCAATAAAACATATTTCCTTTTGAAATTTTCTTGTTATTAAGTAATAGTCTCTGGGAAAAATTCCCATGTTACTCCTCTTAAACACTGTTATTATAATTACGGCTATTATAGCCTGTTTTAGTTTAGGAATGTCCCTTATTTAAATACATTGGCTATCAATACTCAAGAGGGGTATATATATATATATATATTTAGGGCATTATTGGTGAGTACAGAAAGCAATTAAGGTAGAATAAAAGAGGTGGAAAATTTGGTACATACCTTTTTTTGATTCTAAGATGTCTTCCACTTCCATGATCTCGCTGAATTTTGTTTACAAACGGGGGGGAGAGGAAGGGAGCGTGGGGGTGTGTTTTGACGCGGGAAAATAACTTTGGATAGCCCGGGTTAATATTAATAATATATATATATAAATGTATACATATATTATTTTTGTGTGTGGGGGGGGGAAGGAAGGGTATACTTATGTGGCAACTGAGGCAGGGTTAACGGGGTGTGGAACCGTTTCGGTCGTGTGACCGTCCTCGGAACTTTGCCGGAAATGAGACTCTCTTGTTATTTCCATAATCCAACTCATGTTTTCTATCTGGTCTACAGTTCATCTACCTCTCCTAAAGCCTGCCTGTTAGTGTAGCATTTCTTTACTCACATATGGCCCCAACCTTTGTTGGATCCCTTTCCGCATAACTTTACTTGCATGGGAAATTAAAGCGATGGTTCTATAATTCTCACAATCTCTGGGATTTGATATTTTTTTTGGAATTGGGTTGAATACCGATGTTTTCAATTTTTAGGCCAGTATATTTTCTTACAAACCTGTTGACAAGTTTCATTCAATATATTCACTACTTCATCCCCAGGTGCTCTCCATAATTCCACTGGCACACCTTCAGCTCCAGGAGCTGTTCCTTTTGAAAGCCTTTCTACTGCTAATATCACTTCGTGTACTTTATTATTAGGCTCCTAAACAAATTGTTATTATTATTATCTTTATTGTACAAATTCTTTCCATTTTTTCTTCACTGCATCTTCCATCAGACATTTTCCCTAGTTACTTTTTATAGCTCGTAATCTACGGATAAACTTATTTTTCTAAACAAATTTCTTTCTACCCATAATATTGCTATCTTCTATTTCCTTGCACCTCTCTGTTTAGATATTTTTCCTTATCTTTCTATCCTGTCTTTAGAAATCTTCACTCAGTTGTCTAACCCATTCTTTGTTTATCTGAAGTTTCCTCTTTCCTCTGCTTTCGAAAAGCTTCTTCTTCTTCTGACAGCCATTTACAATCTTTCTTTCTTGTTGCTTTACTTTGAATTTTTTTGCTTCTTCTATAACTGTACATTTTATTTCTTGTGAGAAGAAAGAAAATGTGCATTTTCTTTCTTCTCACAATTCTTCTAAGTCTCTTCCTGTCTTCTTCAAACGTTTTATTTCTTCCCGACTTCTACTTTAAATGCTTCATTTATAGGATTTAAATTAAAGTAAACTTCAGCTATCAATAATTCCTGATCTACTTCGCAGTCTATACCACCAGATAATGTTGCCAATTTAGCTCTTTTGGAGCTAGATCTAGCTCTTTGTTTTCTTCCCTAGCTCCAAAAAGTTTAATCTAGCTCCTTCAGAACTAGTTTCAGCTCTTTTTACTTGTTTTTATAACTTACTGTTAAAGATATTGTTTTAAAAGTTTTCCAAATGTTCGCATTTGATAATGAATTGCATTGTACGTTTGGTACAATCATCATACACGTTTCAAATGCATGATGAAGTCGGTCAGTCACGTGGCCCAACAGCCTACCATTTTGTCGTTTTAAAGTTGATAGCACTGCTACATGTTAGTCTTTGCACAGTGTTCTGGTTGGTAGTTACGACAGCGAGTGGGAACTTTTCAAAGACTGATCATAATTCGTTGCAGTAAAGAGTTGTATACCCTTCTTCAAAAATGAGCAAAGAGAAAAATAAAGCTTACAAGCAAAAATTTAGGAGGGAGTGGTTGTAAATGGTAATGTTTAGTAAATAGTTGTGTGAAGTTTCTGGTGATGCTACAAAAGGCCACTATAAGTTTTGCAGATGTGATATAGCTGCTAAAGATTGTCAGCTTGTAAAGCATAGCAAAACTAAGAAACAACTTGCTGCAGTTCCATATAAATCTGTTCCTATTACAAATATGCTTGTGAAAAAGACTGATGAGACCGCGAACTTTGAAGGCAGTTTAGCATTATTTCTTTGTTGTCACTCATCATTCAACAGTTGCGATCATCTGGTAGATCTTTGCAAAAATATCATCCCAGACAGTCAAATTATGTAAAAGGTAAAAATGCACGAATTGAGTGCTCTGCAGTTGCAAATAATATTCTAAGTGAGCATTTTGAAGAAGATCTAATTTCAGACATTGGAGATGAAAATTCCAGCTTGCTAATTGGCGAATCGAATGATGTCAGAGTGAATAAGATTTTAGGAATGGCCATCATTTATTATAGCAGGAAATTCAACAAAATTATGCATACATTTCTGAGCATGGCGGTTCTAGAAAAGTGTGACGCTAGTGGTATTGTGGCAAGAAACTGGACATTAAAAATCTCATTGCAATCGGTACAGACAATGCCAGTGTCATGGTTGGTGTCAATGGTTTATGAACAATAAAGACATATATTCGCTCCTTAATATTAATTAGATGTGTATACCTATCATTACAACTGGCAATGTCTCACACCTGTGCAGAATCTCTCCCAAGAAAATTAGAATTTTTAGTTGCCGAAACATAAGTGGTTTTCACATTCTTCTTCAAGTAAGCAGCATACAAAGAGCTGTATCAAACTATCAACGGAAATTATGCCCTGTGAAAATTGTAAGCAATTATGCAACAAGGTGGCTCTCCATTGAACCTGCAGCAGACAGAATTCTCAGCCAGTAGTTGGAATTAAAAACTCACTTCGAAGTCGTGAGTTCAAGTTCAGCAAGTTAACAAAATTTTCACATCTACAGTGCAGATAAGATGAAATTATTTGAAGACCTTTTTCGTTTGATTCGTTTTATTGTTAATATGCTAGTGCTACCATCATCCACAGTCGACCCTCTAGAGTCAGAGATTGATGACTATTTGGATCCCAGTCCAAATCTTGGTTACAGATTTGAAAGAAAAATTTCAGAGTTGATGACACAAAAGAAAATAACGCAAAATGATGAGAGAAATCTTAGAAGTAAAGCAATACAGGTTTCTTCTTGGATTCGCTTTATTGTTAATATGCTAGTGCTACCATCATCCACAGTCGACCCTCTAGAGTCAGAGATTGATGACTATTTTGATCCCAGTCCAAATCTTGGTTACAGATTTGAAAGAAAAATTTCAGAGTTGATGACACAAAAGAAAATAACGCAAAATGATGAGAGAAATCTTAGAAGTAAAGCAATACAGGTTTCTTCTTGGTCTCTTCAAACAGCTTAAGCAAAGGTTGCCTGAAAACTTGAATATTTTAAGAATGATTTCTTCTTTTTCTGTTAACAATATCCTAAAACATATAAAAGTACCTTTTACTCCCATCTTAGAAATAATGCTGAAAACAGAAAAAAGATGTTGCTGCTGCTGAATACCAGTACAATACTATCCACTTAAATAAATGGACTATATGGAATATGGATTATTGAATACACTGAGCTATTCTGGACTGAAGTACGAGAATATAAAGATGCATCTGGAATGAATTCATTTAAAGAAATTGCTCAGGGTGCAATACATTTATTAATACTGCCGAATTCTAATGCGGAAATTGAACGAAATTTTAGTTCCATGAATGTAGTTGAAACTAAATTAAGAAACAAGATGGAAATGCCAATGCTGACAGCCTTTTTGTCAGTCAAGTATGGCCTCAGGCGTAACAACAAGTGCTGTACAGAGTATCATTTACCATATGTACACTGAGTAATATTGGAACGATGGCCACATATAATAAAGCTGAACATCTAAGTGAAAACGTGGGTAAATTAAGCACAGAAGACCACATGGAAGATGTATTTAGCCACTTATATGCAAGTATCACTTCAACTTGAATACAGTAACTTAAAAATATCAGCTACTACTTTTAAAATTTTAGCTTCAAATTTTTATTTTTAACTCCTTTTTAGCTCTTTTGTTTAAGATTTAGCTGTATTTAGTAATTTTCATTTGGCAACACCAGCACCAGATAATGCATTTGCTGGTTGGATAGCACTTCTCTACCTTCTTCTGGCAGCAATATAATCTATTTAATTTCTGTATTCGCCCTTACGTAAAGTGCATATGTTAAAGATTCTTTTATGTTGCTGAAAGTAAGTCTTCAACAAAGAAACTGTTCTCAACAGAAACGTCCACCATCCTTTCTCCTGCTTTATTCTTCAGTGGTAAAACCAAAATTTCTGGTGACGTTCTTCGTTATCTACCACTTTCGCATCACAATCACCTAGTATCAAGAGAAAATCTGTTTTGTTTTATCAATGCTTGTTGCAATCTACTGCAAAATCCTTCGATCTCATCTTCCCTTGCATCTGTAGTGGGGCATACAACTGTATGAGTGAAACATTTACTGATATGCCTTTCTTCTGATTAGGATTTTTCTATCAGACGCTGACTTGTAATCCAAAATGAATTTTCTGTATTCTCGTCTAATTTTGAAATCAACTCCATTTACTCGAAGACGTTTTATTGGATACATGGTTCTTGTATTCCATGTTCCTATTTTATGTAAATCAGTAAAGCTGGGGTGTCTTCTTCTTCTGAGATGAACTCTACCAGAAGATAAACTTCCAGAAGGCTTTGATCCAGCTTCATTATTCTTATTAATTTCGTTGGAAGTTCCTCTCTGTTGTTCCTTAGCCTCATCTTCCAGAATCATATCAGAATAACTTAAGCCTCTGTTTATAAGATTTTCTTTGCAAATTATATACAGAAGTGGTTTGCCATTGCTTCCTTCTTCTGTGTATGTGCGTGCGCGCGCTCGCGCACGTGTGTGTGTGTGTGTGTGTGTGTGTGTGTGTGTGTGTGTGTGTGTGTGTGTGTGTGTGTGTGTGTGTGTGTGTGTGTGTGTTTAGCCTCCTAGGTAAGGCAAATAACTAGGGGAGAATGCAGACTCCCACTGCAAGAGATGAAGAAAAGTAAAATAGGAAGACAACCTCTCAACAATTTAGACATTGTGTCCGGTCAAATTGTCGTATTTAAAATGAAATGGGAACATTTACAAGCATTCAACTCTAGCCCTTTACCCTAATACTATTAGGGAAGGGATGACCAAAAAAAAATACAGAAGAGTAGGAACCAGTTAGTGATAAAAATAAGAGATGGATATTACATGAAATAAGGCATGGTCCAGTAGCAGATATATTGAGATCGGTGCTCCTGAACTCCCTAAAGTGAACACATGAAGAAAAGGAATACTTACGAAATAAAAAAAAATGTTTTGCCTATTATGCAAAAATAATAATGATACAATTAATTAATCATTAAAGTTAATCCCCGTCTACATCCTTATCTATATATCTACATATCTACATAGAGTCTGTGTATAAAAGATCCAACATATTATAAGGACTGACTTAAAGGGGCGAAGCAAGAATGCTTTTCATCTTCCCCGTTATCTGTAGAGGACAGTGTAGGGATAAGGTGTAATTGAGCTATTAAAGCTCTGATCATGGCAGGAGGGTAACAGCAATAGCCGAGCCTCAGTAAGAACTTCATTGGCTACTACGGCATTGTCATCAATTATCCTCCAAGGATTTCATGTCTAAGATCCAACATCCTTATAAGGACTGGCTTAAAGGGGCGAAGCAAAAATGCTTTTCATCTTCCCCGTTATCTGTAGAGGACAGTGTATGGAAGAGGTGTTATTGAGCTATTAAAGCTCTGATCATGGCAGGAGGGTAACAGCAATAGGAGCCTCAGTTAGAACTTCATTGGCTACAGCATTGCCATCCCTCCACGTCAAGATCCAACATAATATAATATAATAGTTCTTATAAGAACTGGGCGATGGACTGAGTCCTTGACTCTTTATCCCGTCATCTCAATGAAGTAAATCTGTGTGGATGGAGTGTTATTGAGCTAAAAAGCTCTAGTCATGGCTGGGTAACGGCAATAGCCGAGCCTCAGTTAAAACTTCATTGGCTACAGCATTACCATTTGTTACCCTGGAAGTCCTAAAAAGGACTTTATCACCTTATCACCCAAGATCCAACATAAAATATCATGATTATTTAATTATAATATTCTGATTTGAAATCTGTAGAGGTGTTTCTTAAATTTTTAGAATTTTTTTAGAATTTATTAATTATTTTAGTTTATTTATTTTATCACATAAAAATTTATATGCCTATATTAATAAGTGTATGTTATTTTATAATTTACTCAGGTCATCACAGTGAATAATTTCTTTCCCTTCTTACATAAACTACTGATTAGTATTCTATCACCTGCAATTATAGAAGTTTCGATTTAAAGGCTTTTTTACGTGAGCGCTTTTCACCCGTAACAAATTGGACGTTATCAGTGGCCAACTTGTAATAGCGACTTTTACTGCGATTTTACTGCGAATTTTAAGTGTTCCACTTAAAACTAAAGCACCGTAAGTGATAAACTTCGATTTTATTCGAACGTAATTACCTCTCGATTTAGTCAATTCTTGTACGATAAAATCGGTTTAATAATAATAAAGAAGGCTGCTACTAAAAGTTATGACCTAACATTTTTGTAATGAGGTATAGTGGACGAGCTCATAAAAAGATTCAATAATGTAGACTTCTACAGGCATTAATAATATTATTTGCATCACGTCCATCACAAAATCGGAAATCACATTTGCTTTTACTTATTGGTTGAATTTTTTAACAAAATCAGACTAAGCGGTTTCGAACTTAGCAAGTGAAATACTGGAAAAATGGAGAAAGTATATGAATGAGGTAACTACTGGCATGGATTTAAGCATCGACCAAAAAGAAAGAAATCGACAAACACTGTTCCATCTCTTCCCAAATCCATATATTCATGACTGCAAAAGGCACTTACAGCATAAAGTGTCTGTGAATTTGCATACGTCAAAACGAGATATACCGAATTCGTTTGCGACTTTATGAGTCCGGTTAAATTTTTGTATCCAAGGATTTTTAGTGTCGGTAAAATCCCATATAAGCTATTTGATTCTGTATTGATACTCTTATAAAGACGTCAGAGTTTAAATGTGCCATGTAAGACACATTCGAAAGCTAAACACATTTCAATGAATATTCCATCGAATATTCATTTAGCGTTCAAGTGGACGACACCACTTTCTAAAATATTTTTAGCGTGCGAGGAAGGAACAATTTGAGACATTTCTTTTGCAGTTGGATTTGGTAACTGTGACTTCTCACTACAAGGTTTGGGATGCTGAAAGTAATGTGTGATTGGGCTTGAACCAACTCGAAGAGTTCAGGGCTGAACTAATTACTCTCAGAAACAGAGCAAAGTTTAAAAAATAGTATTCAAAGAGCTTTTTCACCACACTTTTATACGCATGTACTGGTTTAATAACATTTGTAAGCAGTTATATATGTATGAAACTTAAGCAAATGAAGGATTTAGTTACGTCAGATACGCAAACGAAATGTTTAGAATAATTTTCTCCAACCAACTGAACACGCCAACCAGTTTGTTCATCTACACCGTCAAAAGATTTTGTATGTCGGCAAAAAGATTGTCTCCTTTACGGATAGCTGTAGTATTAACTAGTGTAGAATTTTCACATCACTTAGAACTTAATATCATTTAGCCTTAATATCTAATGTAACACATTTATGCGTCTTCGTTTTTCTGGGATAACAGCACTCTCACTTTGAATTTCATCTGCCTTTATTAATAAAAATAAAATAAAATAATAATTATAAACAGTTTTACAATTCATCGCGAAACATAAAAACAAAGAGAGATGTAGCGAGCAAGGATGTTGTAAATATGCTGAGCATGCAAATACTGCGCAAATAAAACTTCAATGGACGAATAAATAATAATGAAATATGCTTGACTGGCTATTAAAAGCAAGGAATTTAACTAAGAGGAATCTATTTCTTTGAATCTTTCTTGCAAGTAAAATTTTAAGACAAATCCGTTTGTTTTTTCATTTCCAGTAGAATCATTTTAGAAACAGATCTATCGAGGAATATGTTGTGTGTGTGTGTGTGTGTGTGTGTGTGTGTGTGTGTGTGTGTGTGTGTGTGTGTGTGTGTGTGTGTGTGTGTGTGTGTGTGTGTGTGTGTGATGTTTAGCTTTTATGCACTGTAAACATCAAACGAACAAACATTCTGTTATATCTTTTTTTAAAAGCAATTAAAGTTTCCTGATGTTTAATATAGGTTATTGTGAACATTAAAAGATCGGGGAGATAATCCTTCTTCTCATCGAACTTCAATGATGTGTATAATTGCATGCTTAGAATTGAAAATCTCCTTCCATGCTTTAATAGGGATATGCGCGCCTTACTAATGACAGAATGCAGTCGTTACTTCAAGAAAGTTCAAGTAGGACTTCCATAGAAACTGCACACAAACACAAGGCTGGAATAAATCACTTCATTAATCAAGCGGTCTGAGATTGCGCCACCGAGATGTTTCTTGCACTGGAAAAATACAAATTCACATTTCGTACTCCAACGTTTAGGAATTTCAAAGAGCATTTTTCGATAAGACATTTGTCCATCCGTTTCCGTATGATTCACTAATTTAAAAAGAGGAAGTTTCATTTTTTATAAAGCAGTGATTACAATTTTTATTTCCAAAGAGTTGAACTACATTTGGAATATTCCGTTGTGGAATAACAGGAACAAAATAATGACAAATAGATTTTTATAACGGGTTTATATAAAGGAGAGCATGTTATTTCATAGGTCGCTTGTTCGTACTAAAGAAACCAATAATTAAAGTATGCTTGAATAGTTTGATTTTACAAATACAGTGTGTTACTATTTGTATTAGTTATTTTTTATTCAGATTTTCTTGGTTTACGGTCATAGTTGGAATGACTTTACAGGAAACGATTCTTTCTATTTGCCTTCTTAAGTATCCAAATATTTCGCTAAAAATGAAAAAATAGAAATTGGTCTAAGACTTTCCTAATGCGTAACACTCTCATATAAATAATGCTTTTATGTGAATTTGACAGGCCATCCTCTATAAACCGCTAACAGGATTTATCTAACATTTAAGGTTCAAGTTTATCGAAATCGAAAGTCCTGCTTGCTCTCGTCATCCGAAGATTCGATGTCAGAGAATACGTTTTTAATAATGACATGGATAGAAACCTAAGAGATTATTTTCTTAAATCGAATTCATTCAAAATCTTTGCAATGCTTGCTCTTCATCTGAAATCTTCCGGAAGATTCAATATTTGTTTCCACAGTCAAAAATCATCAGTTTTTATAGGCGTAGGTTTCTGTGATTCTGCAGTTCAAAAAGAAAGATTTCGGTATTGCGACCACATGTTTATTAAGATAAATAAAGATAAACAAACCCGACAAGTTTCGTAATTCGTTTGACTTACATCTTCAGGGGTTAAATGTAACTAAAAGTTTAAACACAAGAAATAAGAAATTACTGAAAATAATCCATTAGATGTTAGAACAGTTAGACTGCCATAACAACCTCTAATGGACTATTTTGAGTACTTTCTAATTTCTTGTGTTTACATTTTAGTTACCTTTAACCCCTGAAGATATAAGTCAAACGACTTACGAAACTTGTGGGGTTTGTTTATCTTTATTTATCTTAATAAACATGTGGTCGCAATACCGAAATCTTTCTTTTGAATCATCAGGTTTGTTTTCTTTACAGACTGGCTAGGTGCAACTCTTGATCGCAGTTTAAATTATACTGAACTTCTTTCGAAATGTAAATCCAAACTTGCTAATTGGAAACCAAACTTGTTAAACATTGACTTGACGGTCATTTGGATCCTCATGTTGACACTTTTGGAAATGTATTAATTATCACTAATACATTTCCAATTTGACTGCATACTCAACTGCTGGATATTTGATCCAATATGGAGACAAAATTTCTGTCTTAGCGTTTAGAAATGAGAATAATTTTTGGCACATTACTCTTGGCATGAAGTCGTAAATCTGATATCAGGAGAGACTATGCTTGTACTCGTAAAGAACAAAAGATTCTTTTAGTTCTTATTTTCATAAGAATAATTGATATTCCTATGTACACTTCCAAAAAATTTTCTTACATATCGCTCTGCTTTCTGAGGAGAAAATAAGTGTTTAACATACGGCTATAATGAATGGAATTCCCGTGTAACTAGGAATAAATTTCTGGTTCCCTAACCGACTGCAAACCCAGATGGATTGAAGATGGATTGAACCTCCCTAGACATCAATGAAGTCTTTCAACATTTAGAACCCGTAATAACGAATGGGAATATCTTCTACATTACAAACAAACAAACAATGCCCCATCAACGTCTTCATATTTTTCTTAGACAGTATTCAAAATTATGTGAAGTATATGAAGACTTTCTTCTCTGTTCAAAGGTTCTTAATTATAACTTAGACTTTTGTCAAAAACGATGCTTGTTCCTCCGGCCACTGCAAACGTGCATTGCTTCGAAGAGATATTTATTGAGTGATCTCTCACCAATGTGTGCAGAACAACTAAATTATTTAAATACTTCTGAACCAATAAATGAATTAGAAATTTTGACTTCACCAAAATGAAAAAAAAAAAAAAACTCTTTGAAGCAGCCATTTTCTTGCATAGGTGGATGCTCTTGGAGATATCAGAAATATTTCTTAGGGGATGTAATTTCCTTATTGCTAAGCACAATTAAAAGGATCATCCAGATGGTGGATGAAAATTCAAGGAAGTCGTGTTTGAATTAAAAATTTCAGGCTACACATAGGAGAAAGAGAGAGAGAGAGAGAGAGAGAGAGAGTCCTAGTTGCTAGCATTTCTAAAGCCAATTATAATTACATTGCACCTTCATCTTCCTTGTTTATGTTGGCTCAACTATGCGTTACAGCGAAATACTTCACAGAAAACAAATTATGCTCTGATAGGAATGATCGGCGATAAAAACCGTAAACCTTCGTAGGAGACCGGCTAAATAAAATAAAATAAATAAATATAAAATAAATAAATTAAATAAACTAAATAAATTTGTATAAATTTATACAACTTCTTTTTTTGTTGTTGTTTTGTATTATATTATATAAGTATGATACATAAAGTATACGCACATTTGCACTTCTCGAATGGTATGGTAATTAAATCTCAGAACTAACATGAACGAATTAGGTTTAATTTAATGGGTTCTTGCGTAGTGCATTTAACGAAGAAGTAGGTGTCAATATTAAAATAATACATCCTCAGGTCACTAAATGATTAAAAAAGGAAAAATGCATTAACTGCATTCTTTCAGATATCTTACTCTTACTCGGGTAATTAATCTTTGTCAACACACATCCTCTCTATTATTTCCGCTTTCCATCTTTAGCCTGGAACGTGTATACCCGTTCAAAACAGCATCAATCTTCAACCCTTAACGAACTAAGGGTTGAAGAGTTTTCATTTTTAAGAATTTTTCATAGACCTCAGTATACAGATTAATAATAAGCGCTCTGACCCTCATGTAAAAAAAATGTAGGGCTTCAGTAGATTGAATTACGATCCTAAAATCGAATATTAGGTTCGAAATGAGTCAGACCAGCTGGGATCACTTGTTGAACTGATATTAATAATCAGTTAAGACAGAAAACGTAATATTTGTAAGGGTTATTATGCGTTTAAGGATTTATGAGGTAGTGAAAAGAGGAACAAGCACGAGGAGCTATGACATTGGTCATTAGTCATAGAGAGTAACAGAACTTGATGACAGTTCTTTTACCGCTAACACGGACAAGTTTGTTATAGGACGATAAGCAACCCGTCTTTGAATATGCATTTTACCTACACCTAGCGTCTGTTCAGTCAGAAATATTCTGTCTGTGGATAACAAAGTTTAACAATTCCCTATTTTTTTTTTTTTTTTTTTGTAATTTAGTTTTTTTTTTTTTTCGTTTTTATAAATAGGCACTACTACGCCCTTCTTAAAATCTGATGGAAACGTTCTGCCATCTATGATATGTTAAAATGTATATCAGCGGTTCGTAATGCACATTTGACAATCTTTTACAATGCTAATTTTAATGCCATCTTATCCCGAAATTTTTGCTGTCTTTAGGCTAGCTATAACACTTTTGATTTTGTTTTCACAAGTAGCTAAAAGATATACGGTGTTATCGATTCTTTTGGGACTGCATTTCAGAAGGGTGTGTTTGACATTCTTTAGAATACTTTCGCTGATCGTGAAAAGCGATTATTGAATTCTTCAGCCTTAATCCTCGGTCCGAGTTTTCTCCATGCTCATTGATGTCTTTAAGAGTAGGAAGAGGCACTTAATGTATTCATAATCTCCCGTCATTTTCTGAAGCTTCTTTGGTGGTTTAGGAATTAATTTCTGCAGCATTCGTTTTTTACTTTTCTCAAATTTCCGTTCATCTAGTCTAAACAACAGCCTTTTATTTAAGATAATTTTTATTTCAAAGTGTTTTATTTAAAATTGCCCCCATTCCATTCATTCCTGCCATTTCTATATTTCTGTTGTGTTAAATCGTTTTCCAAATTCCTCAGTTTCCAATAAATCTTCTATGTTATAAACATTTGCAGTTTCTAAAGATACGATTTGTGCAAGATAAAGGCATAGAAAATGGATACATTTTAGGTTTAATTTTCCATTTTAATTTTTATTTGTCAAAAAGCAAATATACATTTATTTCTTATAAAATTTTCATATAAATTAAAATTTTTTCTTTTTTCTTTTTTTATTTCTACAATTCAGATGATTTTCAGAATTATAATAATAAATATCTTTACACAGTTGTTTAAAATTTTCATTTCGAAAATTGATTATGAGCACCGTTTTCATCATCTGATTGCAATTTAAATTGAAATGTTAATTATAACTTTCAGTGATGTGATAAAATTTTCTCTAAAATTATGCAAGAAAAAAACAAAAAAGTGTAGGTGTTAATAATATGTTAATAATACATAAGAAATTACTGAACAGTTAATTAAAGAATCTACTTAACAGCTAGAGATGAAAACGATATTCGAAAAAGTTACTGCACACTTCAATAAAAACCTTGCAGTACCTTTATATTGTAAATAAATCTAATTTACTGTCCTTTAAGGAAAAACAATAAATATTAATAATAATAAAAAAGATTTAATTTATATCAGAAATATTTTTATGTGATGCTCATCCAAAAGAAGGAGAAGGTTAGAGAACATCTACTTATTTCGTCTATTTAAATTTAAGTTAGCTAATAACTTTATATACTAAAGAATTAATTACATCCTCTATTTAAATTAATTAGTGTATACCAAATATCTAGTTATGTATTAAATTAATTTATAAATTTATATGTGCACCACTAGAATGAAGGTTTTTTTTGTGACAGATTCGTGCGTATGAATAATTTTTGCAAGATGTACTGCGCATACAGAGTATAAATAACTAATAAATATAACTTTGAACTATTATCGCTTCATACACTTAAGTAATTTATATATTACTTATTAATAATTTGATGTTATCTACTTTTTCTTATATAAATAAATAAATAAATGTCAAATTAATTTATAAGTTTTATTTTTAAATGTCATTAAAATATAATGGAGAATTTTTTAATTTTTTGCTGTTGGAGTTAGTAGACCAAAAATTATATTCAATGCTTTTATTATTTAGTCTGTACAATGGCAGATATCAAAAGGCATTGCTCGACTCTGTTCTCTAATCCAGGTTTTTCGAAACTGTGTTCCGCAGAAAGTAAATAAATGTTCCGTGAAAAATTATCAAAATTAATATGAGCCTAGAATGGTTTTAATTGCTGCGACAAGTTCGCATTGACCTCGCTTGTGACAGCACGTTTCTAGAAAACGTGCTGTCACAAGCAAGGTTAATGCAATGAGCTGAGGCCCGGCACGACTGTAGTGTGCGCTGTCGCATTTTTGCAACGCGATACAGCCTGCTTCGGCGATAGTGTGCGCTTAGCTATATATTGAATATAACAGAGCTTCCCAAACTTATGGATGCCAAGGCCCCTTTGGAAAAATTAAAATATTTCACTGTCCCCATTAAAAAAAAAATCGTAATACAGATATATATTATTATAATATTTATTGTATTTATATTCAAGATTTTGCGTTCGTAAGCTTTTTTGTGCTTCTCATCAATACCTTTGAAATGAAACTTATATGAATAAGCATATATTTACTAATATTCATTAAGCGCCGAAATACGCAAGAAACAAAATTTGTGAACCAACACCAATGTGTGATTTTTTCAACTAAAATATAAAAAAGAACAAGAAAAGAAATAATACATAATAAAAATTAAATATATTTCTTTTAAGATTAAAAAAAATCTACTTAGTTTTAAAACATTTTAAATTTGGTTTCATTATTTCACGGCCTCATCAACAAAACTCACGGCTCCTAAGGGGGCGGCGGCCCACAGTTTAGGAAGGGCTGGAATACAAGACCAATGATACTCGACTCTAACCAAGGTGTTCCATTAAAATTTCAGGATTTGCGAAGTGTTCCGCTGAAGAAAAGTTTGGGAAACGCGGCAGTCTAATCAAGGAACAGTAAGCTAAACACCAGAATCAAATTACTTATCTACAAACTGATGGTTCGTCCTATACTCACGTTTATCCTGCTTAGAGCCATACCGCTGATACTAATATTCTCAACTTACAACGTGTGCAAAATAAATGTCTTCGAATGATCCTAAACGCTCCTTGGTTCGTAATAAATGTGCAACTCCATCGAGACATAGATGTCCCCTACATAGATGTCTCCTGCAAACTATAGCAACAAAGTTCTTTTCAAAAGCATCTGTACACCAACAAATTGGTTCAATTAGCTGCAAATTGCGAAGCAACAGATTACTTCAAACATAAAACACCAAAAGCCATCTTAAACTCCAATTCTGATGTTTAATCTTCAAGCCGCCCGCTCAGGGCGAACAAGCGGCTCATAAAATTTTCCACTTACTGTTTCGCTATCAGATAGTGGGGAGTATGAAAAGCATTTTGCTTCACCGATATTAACGATTAACATTTCTGACTTATGTCAGAAATGTTAATCGTTAATATTTTGTCATTGGAATGGTGAGGACGCTTCCACAGGGTTACAGATGACAATGCTGTAGCCAATGAAATTTTAACTGAGGCTCGGATACTGCCGTTACCCCGCCATGACCAGAGCTTATAGCTCAATAATATCCGATCCATACATTGTCTTCTACAGATAACGAGGAATACGAAAAGCATTTTTGCTTCACCCATCTTTGCCAAAAAATAAATCAAATAAAAAAGAAAATATATTTTGTCATTAACGAAGCAATTCGTTATCTTTTAATGTTATTAAAGAATGTCGAAATATTGTTCTTCGTTTTCGCAACAGCGTACTACTGATAGTAATGGACAAAGATTTGGTAGCATATGAATAAAAAGTTTTTTTTTTCCATATTTATGAAACATAAAATATTGTTACTTCAGTAAGTTTCTGTGCAGCGTTCAGGATTTAGTAAAAGTCTGCGTCAATCGACGTCATCAATATAACGATTAATTTTTATGGCGAAAATTTACTCATAGATTTATTAGCAACAGTAACAAATTTCTTCTCGTCAAAATGTGCTACCAATATTAAATTCTTTCGAGTATTTTTTTAAAACACGGAATAACGAAAAAGGCTACACTTTTTCCTTAGAATTCTAAAATTCATTTTTTACAGGAAAAAAACATTTTTCAAAATATTTGGAAAGATGGCTAAGAAAGCTTAAGTGCAAAGCTAGTGAGAGTGCGCAAGTTTATACTATTAGTCGCAATTTATCTAAGTAAAACCGAAAAAAATATTATTAGAAAATATGGTGATGGATATTTGCAATTTGAGTTCACATGGTACGGAGATGAAAGTGAACCTCGACCTCAATGCCTAATTTGTTTGGAATTGTAATCCAAACACTGCATGAAGTCTTCTCATCTTAAAAGGCATCTTGAATCAAAGCGCGAACATTTATAAAATCAAATGTATTATTTTTTTTATACAGAAAGTAACTGAGCTGATAAATAACAAACAAATCTTTAAAGCTTTTACCCCGAATGAAAAATTTTTCGAAACGTCTTATCTTTTAACTTAAGATTTGCTAAAACTGGCAATCCACACGCTATTGGAGAAAATCTTATGTTACCAACATCTAAAGATATTGCTTTATCACTATTTGATTAGAAAACAGTTGTCAAACTTGATTCTATTAATTATTAAATGGGTGTATACACAGACGAATTCTTGAAATGGCAGAAAAAAAAGTCCCTTCTAAAAGGCAAAAAGAAGTCGGTATTTTTCACAACAATTAGATGAAAATACAGACATAACAAGTTTTTTATTGATTTCAATTTGCATCAGAAATTATAATTAATGATGAATATTTGTTCTTCACTCACTGCCGTAATCAACGGGAAGCCTTGGATGCAAAAGCAATCCCCGAAGAAGTCAAAACTATATTAGATTAATCGGTTAATATTATTAATTTTATTAAATCGCGTGCACCAGATTTGCGAATGTTCAACATTTTTACGCTAACAAATGGGCAGTGATTATGAAACACCACTACTTCTGCATAGCAAAGTCAGGAGATCGTCAAAGAGGTAAAAGTATGAAATTGTCTTTTTTGACCTTCGATTGTAATTGCGAATTTTCTTTGATGATTCAAAATGTGAATTAAAAGACTCTTTCTTTAGTTCTCTTCTCGATTACGATTGAATGGATTAGCTAAATATGCTAATTTTTGGAAGACTTAATGATTTGTATTTAACTTTAAAAGGACCAAATGTGATTCTTTTCACTAGTGACTAAGTAAATGAAACAAAAGAAAAAAAAACTTGAGTTAATCATTAAAGACGTGGGGAAAATAATTTTACATTAAGACGTGAATTATTATCAAATACAAAAATGTAATCTTTCGGTAAAGACATAATTTCAAGTTGTATTTTCCAGAAGATTATGAAGAAGAAACTACATCAGGAATCCATTTTTCTTTAGATCATGCATAGGCCAGAATATCTTTCTTCTGAAGTTGAGAACCGCTGGTCCAGTTTATTTTAGCGAGTGTCGGGCTACGATATATCTTAACTATTAAATAAGAGACTCTTCGCCGAGAAAGCTGTTATTATATTGAAATGATGTGAGGATTTAAACGATTTAATTACGGTATTTATTTTGAAACCCTCATAAAGAAAATGGATTTAGTGGTAACTTTACCTTTCTCTTTAGTTTAATTTCTCAGGTCAGCTAAATAAATAAACAAAATAGTTAACCGCATTTGTACTTCACGCTAACCGCATTAACCTTTTTGCCCTCATCATTAGTTTCAATTAAAAACCAAAAAAATGTCGCTTTCTTCGCAGTGCATTTGATTGATAGCCGATGTGTTTAATTCATGACGTTAAAAGGGGACCGAAACAGGTTATGGATGACCTGGACATGTTTCATTACATTTTCAGAATAATAAAGTATTTTTCTTCTGTTATCATGTCAGATAAAGGAAATCCATTATAAAATGAGTAATTTGTCTTGAGGAAAATTATTTCGTTTTTTGATTATAACAGAATTAATCACTTTACAAATTACTGTATTTGCTCCTATCATATTGAATGTATTTATCATGCTTATCATAAGTAAATTATAATTACATATTTATCATATTTAATTAAATTTATCGTATTTAAGGAAGTCCTTCTAACAGTGTTTTTGTTTCATTTAACTAATGGATATAAAATTACAATTTTTCGTTTATATAATTTTGTTCTTATTTTATTACAGCCAAAAATAGATTCAGATTCTTATACACCTTGAAAACAAATAGATAACATAAAAATTAATTGTATGTTGAAATCAGTCTCACTCAGCTTTGGAACGAAGATGGCGTCTCGCGTGTTAGTGTTTCGTGTTGTGTATTTTTGATGGTGAATTATATGATGAATTATATGATATATATAGAGGTAAGCGTTCTTCATTTTCTGAAATATTGATTTGTACATTTAGCTAATCGCTCGATATTGCTGGCAATCCTTTCCATCTGCAATATCCTCTACAAAATTTCTGCTGGCAGGTCTCAAGACCTGCGGGATTTCTAATTGCGATCATAAGCAATTTTCCGATCACTACCGACTAGATATAACAACAAATAAAGCAGACATGGATAATATTACTGATCTGCTAGAGCATCTAAACAAAGAACAAGCATTAAAATTGTTTAAATTACTGCTTAAAAAATTTGATACTGAATGGCCAGGTTTCCTAAACCTGTACACCCAACCGGAAGAATCCGATGATATGGACGGCGAAGTGGAAGAGATCAATGACACATCCATCTCCCTGCCCAAGAGCCCCAGTCAGACGGTCTTCACAGGTGAACAGACGGGCAAGAGACGGCGAATCGAGGAAGATCATGTGGAAAACGAAACTACCTCACAAACGGTCCAGGAAAAAAGGGAAAAGGTCCCTCCGGTAATTCTCCGTGAAAAGGAAAAATGGACCACAGTTGCAAGAAACCTAAGAGAACATCAAATTGGATACTCCTGGGCCAAAAACACCAACGAAGGTGTAAAAATTCAACCAACAACAGTCACAGACTACAGAGGAATAACAAAAATGATGGATAACAACAAACTACAGTACCACACCTTCGCACTAAGCAGCGAAAGAAATCTAAAGGTTGTACTGCGAGGTGTCACAGAAGGCATTACCTCCGAGGAGATCGCGGCTGACCTTACCCAGCAGGGCCTATCACCTATCAAAGTCAGCCGGATGTACAGATCCGATAAACAACCAATGCCATTAGTACTGGTTGAGATACAGAACACTCAAAGACAAATTTATGACATAACTGCAGTCTGTGGACTTAAAATATCAACAGAGCCACTCAGGAAAAGGGCATCAGCAGGGCAATGCCATCGTTGCCAAACGTTTGGCCATGCCCAAAGACTCTGTAAAGCCGAGTTCAGATGCCTGAAGTGTGGCGAGAAGCATCAAACCATTACATGCACAAAAGCAAGAACCACACCAGCCAAATGTGCCAACTGTGGAGGTCCCCACCCAGCAAACTATAAAGGATGCAGCCACCATCCCAGAAATCACGGAACTACAAGACCCGTCCAACCTCCCCCTATCTGGACCACCAATCAAAGCATCTCTGCTGCACAGTCATCAAACCATCAAAACCCAAGCCATGAAAGTCAGGAAAGGGCTCAACCTTCCACCAAGACCTATGCTGAAACAGCTCGCCCAAAGGACACAATACAAAGCAATCAAATAGGCTCCAACATCACAGCAATACTGACTTCTTCGCTAGCCACTATGCTCCAGGAATTCAGCAGAACAAACCCAACTCCATCCTCCACAAAGAGATTCCTGCAAGGAACCCATTCCATACTCACAGCACTCAACTATGAATAAAACAAAAGTAAAACCTATCTCGCTTCTAATTGCAGCCTGGAATGCCAATGGCCTCACCAACAAGACATTAGAACTACAGGAATTCGCACAAAGACACAATCCGGACATAATGCTGATCAACGAAACCCACCTAAAATCTGCCAACAACCCAAAAGTGAGAGGATACACAATATACCGAACGGATAGACTCAGCTCCAGAGGGGGAGGCACTGCCATCTACATCAAACCATACCTCCACCACAATGCCATATCCAACCCACAGACTACAAACCTGGAAACCACAGGAATACAAGTCCACACAAAAAATGCTGGAAGCCTCAAGATATTTGCTGCCTACAACTCACCAAGCAATCCTCTACTGACAACAGACCTGGATGCAGTCCTCGGCACCACAGACCCCACCATCATAGTAGGTGACTTGAACGCCAAACACACAGCATGGTTCAGCACCACCAACAACAGAAGTGGTCGCATACTACACAACTATTCAACACTTAACTCAGTTGTGGTAGCAGGACCCACTGAGCACACTCATTACAGCCCTCATGGCAGATCAGATGTACTTGACATAGCTATCCTTAGAAACATCAGTTATCAATACAAACTAGAGACGCTCAATGAACTATCATCCGACCACAACCCAATACTGATCAAACTTGGCACGCAAGATCAACTAGCCCACCAGCACACCTTCATATCGTGGGATAGGCTAGCTAAAATCCTACCAGAATACATTGGTCCTGTACCAATCATCCACAAAGAAGAAGACATAGATGAAGCAATAAGCAATTTAACAAGCCAAATTAAAAAAAGCACTAGAAACAGTCACCAAAACCGCAACCAACCACCCATCCGGTCGGCTCCCAGAAAACATAATGGACCTCATCAGAACAAAAAACAAAGCCAGGAAAATATATCACAACACAAGAGCCCCACAGGACAAGAAAACTCTGAACAAGTTGAACAACCAAGTCAGAAAAGCACTTCAAATCCACAGGAACCAGGATTGGGACAATAAACTATCATCACTCAACCCAGAAGATCACACAATATGGAAATTTCTGAAGATTCTGCGCACTAAACACAATCCCCTACCGCCCATGCAAACTGCTCATGGAACGGCGTACACGGATAAAGAAAAAGCAGAAGCAATAGCAGAAAACCTAGAAAAACAATGCAGCCCGTCATATGATAATATAAACATCACCCACATATATAAAGTCCACCAGCAGGTCAAGCGTACCTTAAATCAGTCCGAAGACAAACCAGCCAGCATCACCCCTACTACTCCAGTTGAAATAACCAACATCATAAAACATCTAAACAACAAAAAAGCTCCAGGGCCAGATGGAATTACTAACAGAATCATCAAATTACTTCCTAGAAAGGCTATTATGCACCTGGTTAACATAACCAATGCGATATTGAGGATACAACACTTCCCCTATGCATGGAAAACAGCAGACATCATACCAATAAAAAAGCCAGGAAACAATCCGCAACTCCCGCAAAGCTACCGTCCAATAAGCCTGCTCTCTAACCTGGGAAAGATTGCTGAAAAAATTATCCTTTCAAGACTACAAGAAAAATCAGACCAATTAGGAATAATCCCAAACGAACAATTCGGCTTCCGCCGTATGCACAGCACAGTGCAACAAATACACAGAATAGTGGAGCATATCACTCAAGGATACAACTGGAACCTTCACACAGCTGCAGTTTATCTGGATATTGCCAAGGCCTTTGATAAGGTATGGCATCAAGGATTACTCTATAAACTCATTCAGGCCAACATACCAACAAACCTTACCCGTCTAATAAAATCATACCTCACTGACAGATCCATGCAGATAAAAATAAATGGCACCAACTCAACTAGGCGCAAAATCCTGGCAGGAGTACCTCAGGGATCTCTTTTGGCTCCTTTACTTTTCACAATCTACGTGGCTGACATTCCACAGAACCTGAGGACTACCATCACAGCCCTATATGCAGACGACACAGCCATAATGACAAGATCTCTCCACCCACACCTGGCCATCAGTCGTCTCCAGGATACCATCACAAAGCTAGAGAAATGGTTCTCCGACTGGAGGATACAAGTAAACCCCCTCAAAAGCTCAGCTATACTCTTCACCAGACGCAAAGCCTTCATCCAAGATGATATTGAACTTCTCGGAAAAAAGATACCATGGCAGGCAGAAGCCAAATACCTTGGAGTACAGCTAGACAAAAAGCTAAATTTCAACAGCCATATCAAGCTCATAGGCACAAAGACATCCAGAGCCATAGCCCAACTCTATCCCCTGATCAATCGCAACAGCAAATTGGATAAACGCAACAAGCTGTTATTATATAAGATGGTAATTCGACCTGTAATCACATATGCATCCCCGGCATGGAGTCACACATCCAAATCTAACATCCAGAAACTACAGAGGATACAAAACAAATGCCTGCGGATGATCTTAGACGCCCCATGGTTCGTCAGAAACACGCAGATCCACAGAGAAACCGGAACCCCTGACATCCGTTCTCTCCTTCATGACCATGCGGAAAAGTTCTTCAGCAAGGCACATTCTCATCCCAATCCACTAATCAGACAAGCTTCCAGTTATAGTGAACATGACTATCAAAAACACAAAAGACCCAAGGCAATCCTGCTTTCAGCAGAACAGAGCTAACTCCACAATTCACAAAGTGCGAGCATAAGTCTCACAACCTCCCCCATCAAGCTTCTCCACACAGATAAAGGGGAAAATAAAAAGCATTTTATGCTTCACCCAGCAAGCCAGTAACGTTGTTGTTGTTGTTGTCTCACTCAGCTCTAAAGATCAATTATGGAACGTTTGTTTTTTATTTCGGGTTCCAATAGACATTGGTGGCAGTTGTTTCACACTGCTTGTCGCTTAAGCAAGAAGTGTAACAGAATTACACCAATATTTTTCGCTTATTTTTTGTTTACATGATGATCAAGGATTTCACTTTGTTTTAGCAATTTATAGAATACTTTAGGTGCAACTTGTGATGAAGAATGCTAATACTGACTCTAAATTTTGTATCAAAGTAGGATCACTAATCATTTTCATTTTATTTTTATGTGATTATTTCTTGTCTTTATGTGCTATAGTAATAGTCGAGGATATAAAAAGTATAGTGAACACAGTGTAGGTTTTATTAACTAAAAGGTATACTACTAAAATATATCCTTTATTCCATTTTTACATATTTATTTTGTGGCACCAAAGAAATATTGCTTGCTTATCTGCTTGACTATCTTTAAACCTCTCTCGATTTCATTCCCGTCGATCGATTCAATCTGCTTCTTCCTTTTTTTAAGAGCCTTCGGTAAACACTGAAATTTCCAGCTTTTCTTTCCAACTGGATTACTAAGTTAAGCAAAACATTGAATTTAACTGCAGTGAAATTAGAATCTTTGTAGACAAATTCATCTATCTATTCTTAGTATGTCCACTTTTGTTCCTTTACAAACAATTAATAAATTGGCGCTATCTGGTAAGATACATCCGTCTTTTTCATACACGTTCCTAAATTACATCCCATCTTATGTCTTTGCTTTCTACCTTTCGTCTGCCGATTTAAATTGATACAAATGATGACGTGGTATAATTTAATTTTATTATAGAATCATTTGTGTTTATTTTTCATTATTCTAAAACGTTAATGCATTGAAAAAAGGTGTTTTTAAAAAATGTAATCTTTATAGAAATGTCTAGAAATATTTTAAACTCTGAAACTATGAAAATGCTGGCATGATTTTAAATTATTTGTATTTATTTTAAAATGACCTTCATAGAGAATAAATTATTTTCAAATTCGTTTTAATTTCTTTTATTTATTCATTTTATTTTTATTTTTATTCTTCAATATAAGGTAACATTACTGTGAAATGCCTTTTGGATATGATGCTTCCCCATAACGTCAGAGAACCCGAAAAAGTCAGTTCCAGGTACGATTCTAAATTCTAGTCAATGCCGATTGGTGTAACGTTTCCATGCTTTTGTCCTGCCGGTTATTCCATAGCAACAAGCTGACGATAGTCGTCTAGTACAGTTTATTTTCTTTTTTTTTCTTTCTGTAAGGTCTTTTATTCCCTTTGGAAAAAAAAAAAACTTACAGAAATAAATAATAAATAAATTAATTAAATTTATTTATTTATTATTAGACCTTACAGAAAAAGCCGACCAAATTGCATTCTTATTGGCTTAAAGCCAAATATAAAATGAAGATTACAACATGACAGAATTGCATGCCGGTTGGGGAGTCGCCTGGTTAAACAAGGCTTCCCGCTGTTTTCGCCAGGGAACCAGGGCGAACAGCGAAAATGCAGCTACTGAAACAAATTCTGAAACACACCCCAACTCAACATCATCAGATTTCAAGATCGGTACTATCAACATAAGAAGCCTGATTGGCAAAGAAATGGTGCTGAACTGGATAAGTACGACATTGACATAATGGTGAAGACCTCAACAAAAAAAAAAAGAAAACTGGTGAGATCTTTCTGAGTAATAAATACAAAATGTTATATTCAGGCAATGACGGTCCTGGGAAACAAGGTGTAGCTATAGTAATATTGAACACAGAATACTAAGCTAATCTTCTTGAATGGCAAGCAATATCAAGTAGATTGATGTGGACAAATATCAAAATGGGGATCTGGACAATGAGACTTATTTGTGCTTATGATCCCATGGAAGATTCTGCTAAGGTAAAAGTAAAGAAATGTTTAGAGGCCTTAAAAAAGCAACTGACACAATGAAAAAGGAAACGTTGGTCCTTGTTGGGGATCTAAATAGCAGAGTAGGAAATGATTGTCAGACATACAAAAATATTTTGGGAAAATTTGGATAAAAGAGAAAAGCTGATAATAATGGCAAATATCTGTTGGATTTCTGCTCAGGACATGGACTGGTTATTACTAACGTAATGTTCCAACATACAAATGTACACAAATATACATGGAGAGAAGAGATAACGAATAGGAAAAGTTTCATTGACTATGTTATTATTGATAGTGGTGTTTTCTCACTGGTGAAGGACACTAGAGTGTACAGAGGAATTGAAATTGGAAGTGATCACTATTTAGTATTGAGCAGGATAAAATTGAATTTCATATTGAAAAGAATAACGTGTAAGAAATTTTTAAAGCTTAAATATTTTTAAAGAATAAAAGTTGAGCAGATCTCAGATGTGAACTGCAAACTAAAATACACAAACATTATTGAAGAAAAAATTAAAGAGTTTGAAAACAGGAACCAAACCTTAGAGATTCAGTGGCAAGTCCTGAAGAATACATTGATTGATTCAGCCAGGGAGCATGTGGTGAGGTTGTCGACAAGGATAGAAAAATCAGAACTCCATGGTGGACATAGGAAGTTAAAGAGGTAGTGGAGGAAAAGAAGAAAGTATGTCGAAAATTTCTGGCAAATAAGTCAGCTTGTATTCTTAGAGAATACAGAAATAAATGTAAGAAAGATAACACTGTGTAAAATTAGCTAAACAAAAGTCATGGGAAGACTTTGGTCAGAACATAGAAAATAAATATCAACAAGGCGGCAAGATAGTCTGGAAGTTGTTGAAAAAGCTCAAAAATGGAGGAAAGAGGGCTGTAAAAGGAATTAGAGATGAGGAAGATGATATGAAAAATGGAGAAAACGATATCCTTGAAACATGGAGTAATTACTTCCAAAAATTGCTAAATGAAACAATCAGTACAAAACACTCAACACGCATGCAATCAGGAATACATATCCATACTTGAAGTAAAAAAAATCATGAAATGTGGAAATGCAGCTGGTAGATGATATTCGACCAGAAATGCTCAAGTATGAAGTTATATAAGTCTTACAGTGGCTGCACTGTATAGTTCAAAAGGCCTGGGACAGAGGGACGAATTGCAGATGATTGGAGCAGAGTTCTGATAGTACCATATACAAAAAAGGGAAATAAAACTGAATGTGAGAATTGCAGAGGTATTTCTCTAATGAGTGTTTACTGGTAAGATTTATGCAAGTATACTTTAGAAACAGAGCCAAATAGAGGCTGTCAGAATCAGATTTTCATTTTACGGCAAATAGTTGAGAAATCATGGGAATATAACAAAGATCTGTATTTAAGTTTTGTAGATCTAGAAAACGCACATGACAAGGTGCCAGGAAAAAAGCTATTCAAAATGTCACAGTTGTATGGTGTCAATGGGGCATTATATCAATCAATACCTAGTCTTTTAGTCTTTATTAGAGTTGTAAGTCAGCAGTTAGAATTGAAGTACAGGAAGATGGTTTTATGTTACATCTGGTGTCAGACAAGAATGTACATTATCCTCTCTGTTATTCTTTATATATTTTGATCACATTATGAAGGAAAGTAGTATTGAACCTGATATTAAAAGTGGTTGTGTTAATCTTAGCTCTATAGGTTATGCAGACGATCTTATACTTTGAATAAATTCAGTACAAGTCTGCAAGATTCCGTGAATAAATTGAATAACTGTTATAATAAATGTGGTATGAAAATCAGCAACATCAAGACAAAGATAATGAAAATAGGAATAACCATTGAAGATATCAACTGCGTTGTGAATGGAGAACCTATAGAACAAGAAAAATATTTCAGCTACTTAGGCACGATTTTTACTGAAGATTGTAAATTAAATATGGAAATTGACAACAGAATCAACAAAGCTGGTATGGTAGAAAGTCAACCGAATAAATGTATATAATTTATATCATTTATAAGAGAGAAATTAGTCAAAAAACTAAATTAGCTCTATACAAGACACTCTTCATACCAATTTTAACTTATGGATCCGAGAGCTGGCTAGAAGTAAGACACTTGACCAAAGACTAGAGACTGCAGACATGAGAGTCCTGAGAAAAGATTAGAAGCGTGAACAGATAGCATTAGTGGCAATATCATATTAAAACGAGGATATTAGGAAAGAACTTCACATTGTCAGAATCCAAGAATGTGTTAACAGAGCTAATCTCAGGTGGTCACTTAAACAGAATGGGAGAGGAAAGATTAGCAAAATAAGAGCTCTCTGTCAGATGGAGAGAACTCTTTTTTTTGCCACTTACCACTGATTGGATACCTGGAGAGGGAAAGAGAAGTAGAGGTAGGCAGAAAACCAGATGGAGAAATGAACTTATTTTAACAGCAGGACCAATTTAGTCGGGACCAGTCGAAAATCGAGCCGAGTAAAAGTAACATGGAGAAGACCTTTTCCCAGCTGTGGGATTCTACAGGCGGACAACAACAACAAGGAATTAATCATAAAAGGAAATGAATATAGATAAGTATATATGCTTTAAATTTAATACTTGATTTATTTGTCAGAATACAACATTACTACTGACTTTGCAAATTATGGATCAATCATTGAATAGGTTATTATTAGCGTAGAAATGAACTGCACTCATTTTAGACTTTTAAACATGAAACGCCCTCTGAGTATTGTAATGTTATCCAGAAGTAACGTTGAACATGAATCAATCGTAGACAGCTTTAAATAAACGAAAACGACAAAATCGAGCAATAAAACTAACTGATGTATGTTTTTCATGATGTGAAGGAAGATGGTTAGAGAAACTGGACGAACGATATACTGCATTGATGAACGACGTTAAATAAACAGCCATAGTGACGAAGAATTTGCAAGGATGTGTTTTACCATAATACATATCCTTGTTTTCTGTTTGAAATAGGACTTTGTGATCTCTTTAAGGACACCAAAGACAGAATTATGATTTCTTCTGTAGGAAAAAAAATGATATTTTAGTTGACATTCAGAAGCATAGGGACTGTTTGGTTTAGTGTTGTACGAGATTTGCATAACACTGTACAACAGAGAAATTTGACTTAGCCAAACGCTCTGTCCAAAACGAAACCGAACTTTTCGAAAATAGAAGAAACTAGTGGCTCCACTTGTTGTATCTTTTTTGTTGTCGAAAGCGGAAACCTTCATTAGTGTTGTGTCAACTGTTATGGCATTTGTTTCATTAGAAGCCGAGTTACTGTGCCAAGAGTGACAGCGTGTTTTGACGAACGGTCGGAAAATGAGTTTAAAACAGAGCTGCGATTGACTTTTGGGTTAAACTTGGTAAACGTTTTACCGAAACGCATCAAATACTTCAAAAAGCATATGGTGATGAATGCTTATCCCGTACTCAAGTTTATGAGTGGTTTAAGTGATTTGAAAGTGGTCCTTTCAAATGAGGACGACGCTTGAGGACGACGAAGTCCAAAAACGAGGTTTTTGGACTTCGCTCAGTCCAAAAACTGGACTGAGCGAAGGTAACATCCAAAAGTGCGTGATTTCTTCAAAGAAAATCCGAAATCGTCCGTGAGGTTGATTGAAGATAAATTGGGGATTCCAAAATCAACTGTTCACAACATTTTGACCGAGAGTTTGGGCCTTCATAAATTGAATTCGCGATTTGTTCCCCACAAGTTGACCGACGACCAAAAAAATTTATCGAATTGAACACTGCAAGGACCTCATTAAAACCGCTCGTAAGGACTCAAACTTCCTTGAAACGATCGTGATAAAAAGTGGTGTTTTGAATATCAGCCCGGAACAAAGAGCAAGAATGCTGAGTGGAGACTACCAGAAAGGGCATCCGAAAAAAAGTCGCTTGGACAAGTCAAGTAAAGACAATGCTGATTTGTTTCTATGATTTTCTATGATTCCAATAGCATTATCTACAAAGAATTCGTTCTGCCTGGCCAAACAATCAATGTTTAATTTTATCTCGAAGTTTTGAAGCGATTGATAGCGAGAATTCGTCGCGTACGGCATGAATATCGTGATGCAGGTAGCTCGTCACTTTTGCACGATAATGCACCACCTCATCGTTTGAACACCGTGAGACAGTTCGTGAGCAAAAAAACAAGTTTGTGCGTTGGATCACTCGCCATATTCACCTGATTTAGCACCCTATGACGTCTTTTTCTTCCCCCGACCTGATTTGCCGATGAAAGGAAAGCGATACGACGCCATTGAAAACGTTCAAACGGCAGTAACCACGACCCTCAACAGTATCAAAAAACGATATAAAAAACCCATTTAATAAATTAATTGACCGTGCCAAACGCTGTATCGAAGCTGAGGAAGAGTATATTAATTGAAATAAATGATTTGAATAATTATAATTCGCCTGTGTTTTATTTTAGAATGTAGATTCAGCTATAGCTGAAATACTTGAAACATTTAAAATGTCTGCTGGGTAGCTAGCTACTCGACGAAACGCAATTATCTTCCAACGGCTTCCGTGTACAATGCATTACATACGGTCAGAGTTTCAATCGCCTTGGCAACACACGTTACGTGGACAATGCAGTAATTGAGAACACAGGTGTTTGCCGTCTCTATCATCTCACGTCAGTCGTTCAGCGGGAGGCTCTGTCTTCCGGGATGCTCTGGTTCTTTCTGGTATCGACATCGTAGACTGTTTTGGACAGCGCAAAAAATGTACGCGAACTAATTCGAAGATTGCTGCTATGATGTTCAACCTGTACATGAGTGGTCCCTCCAACAGCCAGACGAAAGCTGATCTGTGCTGATTACATAGCAATAGCCACCCAAGACAGTACCTTCCAAGACCTTGAGGAAACACTGAGCAAAGATCTGAGCTCACTGCAAAAATTCGAAAGCTGGGGGATAATCTCCTAACCCCAGCGAAACTTGTTTCAGCTCTCCATATAAATAACCATGAAGCTTAGAGAAATCTAAAAATCAACTTCTGCAACAGGAATCGAATTCATGAAAGTAACCTCGTTTCCTTGGTGCCACAGTTAACGATAGTCTAATTTACCGAAGACATTTTGAAAAAAAAAAAAAAAAACTAAGTTGCTAAGGTTGACTTTTCTTTCCTACATTACTCCTCCATGCTTCAGAAGAGACGCTACCATTAAGGAAATAAATAAAATCAGAAATAATGTGCCCCTTCCTATACCTCAAGATACTTCTCTTCCTGTGCAGCTCGCAGTCTTAACTCCGGATCTCCCATCTAGCTTGTCAAAGCACCGGTCGTCCCCTGAGCTGGTGGAGAAAATTTTAGAATGAATTACAAACTATAATCAAGTATCTGGTCACAAAAAAAGAGAGAGTCTTCAATTGGTTAACTGAACTGTCAATCTGTATATAGTTTTGCTCACTCATTAACTTCTTGTATTTTTACCCAACGCTAAATAAGTAAATAAATGTGTTTCATATTTTGCGAGACTTGTATCACTTTGTATGGCAAGCTTAATAAATTCTAAAATTTTGCCTTTTATTTTCACAACCGAAATGAAGTATGTTTTACATTTAGTTGTGAAGATATTTTCACAACCAAAATGAAGTATGTTTTACATTTAGTTGTGAAGATACTTCAGTGCAAACTTTGTTCCCTTATATTTAAATAAGAGATTAAACAAAAATATAATTGATTATCAGTATTTTACATTTAGTGGTTAATTAATCGAGTACAGGCCGGCAACTAATTATATATTTAAATAAAAGATTTAACAAAAATATAATTGGTTATCAAGTATTTTACATTTAGTGGTTAATTAATCGAGTGCAGGCCGGCAACTAATTATATATTTAAATAAAAGATTTAACAAAAATATAATTGATTATCAAGTATTTTACATTTAGTGGTTAATTAATCGAGTACAGGCCGGCAACTAATTATATATTTAAATAAAAGATTTAACAAAAATATAATTGGTTATCAAGTATTTTACATTTAGTGGTTAATTAATCGAGTGCAGGCCGGCAACTAATTATATATTTAAATAAAAGATTTAACAAAAATATAATTGGTTATCAAGTATTTTACATTTAGTGGTTAATTAATCGAGTGCAGGCCGGCAACTAATTATATATTTAAATAAAAGATTTAACAAAAATATAATTGGTTATCAAGTATTTTACATTTAGTGGTTAATTAATCGAGTGCAGGCCGGCAACTAATTGTGAAGACAAATAAGTTAGAACATACAGCCTGTTCAAAGATTTTGAAGTCATTCTTATTAGAATAAACTATTTAAATGTTTGAATGGTGTTGAAAAAATTTCCATTCAAACTATCATAAAAAATTCTCTTCTGGTGCATAGAATTAAATTATAATATAAAATTAATATATGAAATTACTGTACTGTCTTATGTTTCTAGATATACATTCAAAAGTCATTAAAAATAATCACTAATGAATATATATTTACAAACCGTAGCATGCAAAACTTGCATGCTACGGTTTGCATTATTAGTTTTCATTATTAGTATACAGTACTTTTTTTCCTCCTTAAAATTTAACTATTCGTTCATATAAGAGAGTATTGAGTCTAAAATGCTTCAATTTGACTTATTTTAGTATCATTATGGAGGATATTATAAATACAGCGAAATTTTATAGCCAAATGCAAATGAACTTGGGAAATAAATTTTTCGAAAATGTTTAAGTTTCATTTATATTTGGCTGTAATATGGATATGTTGCAATATCCTCTAAATTAATGTTTAAATTCATGTTTTCGGATATCGTCAGCGTTACTCTCGAACTACCATCACGTACCCTCGCACTCTAAAATGGTATATTCCTCTGTGAACAGAAAATCTAAAATCCGCCTCGACGACACAGCTCTGCACTCAATAGATCTAAACAACTGTTTTTATCTTCATTTATAAATTAGGTGGCATATGATTGTTGAGTAATTAGACGTACTAAATGACAAACCTGTGTTTAGTCCTTATAAGGACTAGCCTAAAGGGGCGAAGCAAGAATGCTTTTCATCTTCCCCATTATCTGTAGAGAACAGTGCAGGGATAAGGTGTTATTGAGCTATTAAAGCTCTGATCATGGCAGGAGGACAACAGCAATAGCCGAGCCTGCCTCAGTTAGAACTTCATTGGCTACAGCATTGCCATCCATTACCCTCCAAGGGTATTAATCACCGCATCTCACGGTCGATTAACCTTTCAAGATGAGTATATGAAATAATTCAACTTCTAACTTCTAACTTCTATGGCTGGATGGACATCAACCCCTTGGGTTTTTATCCCGTAATCGGTATTTTGTTTTTTAATTGTTTACAGAAAGAAAGTTTTGCGCACTGGGCTCGCCCGAATTAGGGCTGTGTAGAAATATTTCAATCTGTGATCAGGGCCGTCTTTGGGCGTTTATGTTTCCATCTGTCTTTTTCATCGTAATCTGATGACTCACGAATGAGAAGGTTGGGGTGGAGTGATGCTTGAGCAAAGTACTTGGTTGCTATCTGGAGTATAAACGTGGGTATATCTGACAGGTATCAGTCTTGGTGGAGAATAGTGTTCCTCACAAACCACGGGGCATCGGAGGCATTTGGTTTGGATTATTTGTAATCTTTTGATGTTGCTAGGGAAGGTGTGGCTCCACACTGGTGAACCGTTGGTTAGTATAGGTCTGATGATTGCTTTGTATATTCTTAGTTTATTTTCTGGACTGACTTTGCTTCTACGGTTGAGTAGAGGGTAGAATTGAGCTAGTGCTGAGTTTGCTTTGTTGCAGGCACGAGAGATGAGGGAGTTGAAGCTGAGATGATTATCTAGTTTAATTCCCAGGTATTTTTCTTCTTTCTGCCATGGAATATCAGTGTCGAACATCGTGACTGCTCCGTGGTGGGTTGCTTTCCTTCTTGTAAAGAGTATGGCCGTGCTCTTGTCGGCGTTGACATCTATCCTCCATTTCCGTAACCATTCTTCTAGATTCGTTGCTGCGTTTTGAACTCTTTGTGTGGCTAGGTATGGTCTGAGTGATCTGGTCAGAATCGCCATATCATCTACATAGAAAGCCATAGTGGTTGATGCTGTGCTTGGGACGTCAGAGATAAAACTGTTGACGAGTAGCGGTGATAATAGGGAGCCTTGCGGGACACCTGCTGTTATACGTCTTATAGTGGATCTGAGCCCATGGAGTTTCACTTGAAATTTTCGATCTTTCAGGTAAGAATATATGATTTGGATGAGGTTTATTGAGTATTTTGCAGTTATTAGTTTGTGGATGAGGCCTTTGTGCCACACTTTATCGAAGGATTTCGCCACATCCAGGAAAATTGCACCTGTATGTTGTCTCCATTTAAATCCGATAGTTATGTATTCTATAAGACTGAGGATTTGTTGAGTTGTGCAGTGACCGGTTCGAAAACCAAATTGTTCTTTTGGGATTAGGTCTAGATTGTCTCCGTTTCGTTTTGAAGGCGTTTTAGTATTACTTTTTCAGCAATTTTCCCAAGACCTGACAAGAGGCTGATAGGACTGTAATTCTGGGGGAACTGATGTACTTTCCCCGGTTTGTGTATGAGGATTATATCAGCCTGCTTCCAGCGAGTGGGGAAGTAGTTGGATCTTATCATCACATTGATGATAGCCACTAGATGCATTATTGTTTTGTGAGGGAGTGCTTTTATAATTTTGTTTGAAATCTGATCAGGACCTGGTGCTTTTCTGTTGTTGAGGTTCTTGATGATTTCGTATATTTCCTTTGGCGTAATATAGTTTGTGTTGTCACGGCTGGTGGTATGATGAAGTGCATAACGTACTCTCCTGTAGAATTTTTCAATGAAGCGCAAGTCCGCAAGAGTGTAGTTTGGTTGAAATTGTAGTTCCAGGGTGTCTGCAAAGGCTTCTGATTTTTCATCGTCTCGGTAGACTATGCCTTTTTCTCCATGTATTGGTTGTATGGGGTGATCGCTGCGAAGGGCTTTGGTCATTTTCCATAATGAGCTATCTACAGTGTTTAAGGAGCTTAGTTTCCTCCCCCATAGTTGATTCTTATGGACTTTGATTGCATATCGGACTAGGTTTGTTGCCCTGTTTAGCTCTTGTTTATCCTGTGGTAATAGTGTTGTATGGTATCGACGTCTGATCCTGTTTTTGTTGCGGATAAGCTTTAGAATCTCTTCTGGGAGCTGGTTAGTTTGTGCTGGAACAGTAACGGTGAAGGCTGTTGCAAGGCCAGTTTGGATTGTGTTTTCCAGTTTATTGATTGCTGAGTCTTCTTCTTTGGGTGAGGAGATGGTTGGGACAAGGCCTGTCATGTTGCAGAGAGTTGCGTTGAGCTTCGTATAGGATTGTCCGGGGATGATTTCTGCTTCCCCACCTAGGCTAAGCAGAACTGGATTGTGGTCGGAGCTAAGATCATTAATAACCTGTAACTGGAACTGATGTGGAGTGTTCCTGAAAATGGCTATATCTAGCACGTCAGATTTGCCAAATGCTCCGTAGTGTGTTGGTTCAACAGGACCTGCTATGGTGATGTTTCTTGTCATAGCAAATTTGTGTAGGCTCTTCCCATTATTATTGGTGTTTCTACTGTTCCACGCAGGAAGTTTTGCGTTAAGGTCTCCCGCCACTATTGTTGCTTCGTTTGTGTCAAGGAGCTGGGAGAGGTCTGAGGCTAGGAGTGGTTTGCCAGGAGGGTTGTAGACTGAATATAATTTTAGATTACCTGTGTTGTTGGTATGTATTTCAATTCCAGTTTCTTCCAGGTTTATAGTTGTTTTCTTGATCTCATTGTATCTTATGCTTTTTTTTTAACAAATATAGCCGTTCCGCCCCCTCTGGCATTGAGTCTATCTGTCTAAAGTAGATAGTGTGTAGTACCTTATTTTGGGGTTGTCGCAAGGCCGAAGATGCGTCTCGTTGACTAAAATGATATCTATCTTATATCTTTCAGCAAATTCTTTTAGTTCTAGAAGGTTATTGTTTAGTCCGTTAGCATTCCAATAAGCAATCTGTATTGAGTTGGTTATGGTGACCGTGTTATCCATTAATCCTGGAGAAGATGACTTGTGTGTTTTTGAGGAATTTATTGGTGTCGGCCTGATTGGGATTTGTTTTGCTAAAGGCCGTTAACATCTCTCCTAGAGTAGCAGCTAGGATTGCTGCAGAGGTTTGGTTGCTAGATGCCGGTTTGTTACTAGTAGAGACCGTAGATGCGTATGATTTCTCGGGAGTAACAGTCCGCCTTCTGAATTCTGGCGCAGTTCCCTTCTGATTGGGCGGGGTAGTGCCTCTCTAGCCTTCTGCAGGTTGGATGGGTGGATTGAACATCCCTTGTAATTGGTTGGGTGTGGGGCGCCACAGTTCTCACACTTAGCAGGCATGGTTCGTGATTTGACGCAAGTGTGCGAGAGATGATTGTCACTTCACTCATCTGTAATCTGCTTTACATAGCTTTTGTGCATGCCCATACTTTTGGCAGCGATGGCATTGACCAGCTGAAGCTTTTCTTCTGAGAGGTTCGGTCTTGATGATTAAGCTGCAGACTGTTGTAAGATCGTAAATTTTTCTATGGTCTTTACTGATCTCGACTAAGACCAGAGGCATGGGGCGCTTGTCTGCTCGGTACATGCATGATATCTTAATTGGCTCTAGGCCTTGTGAACTGAGGTCAGTAGCTATTTCTTCAGCTGGTATGGTTTCAGCCGGACCTCTGATGACCACTTTTAAGTTTTTTCACTCCTAAGCTGAAAGGTGTAATATGGGACTTTCAGTTCATCCATAAGTTTGGTGAGCTGGCGGTAGTCCGAAATTCTTTCTGGTTGAATCCGGATTCCTTCAACTGTACTTTTGTCTGATGTAAATTTGTTGTTTGCGTTCTTCATCATTTCTGTTGTTAAAGACCATTTTTCTTTTGTTCTTAAAATTACTGGTGGAATCCTCTCTCTGGGTTGTGCTCTGGAGTCAGTCTCTAATCTTTCATTAGGTTGTGCTGTTAAATCCATTGGAGTTGTTTTTTCCATTGGTTGAGGTATTATTTCGGGTTCTGCAGCTGGCGACCCCTTCTTGCGCCTCTTTCTGTTGACAACCTTGACAACCTGATAGTCTGTGGATTTATCTGAGTCCACTAGGGACTGGTCGTTAACCGGCGACATAATCTCTCTGGTGTTATCTTGAGAAGTGCTGGGGAGGGGTTCAGGGGATTGATATTCTTCTGTTTCAGCCACCTCTATTTGGTGGATTGCTACCTTTCCCGGCAATTTCCTTTGCAGCAGTCCTCCTACATGTTTAAAAATTGCCAATAGCTTGAAATCGAGCTCGTCATATGGAAAGTCCATTATCTGGCTTCAGAGAAAATAGCAGTTGCTCGGGTTTCCCGAGTAGTTTGTATTTTGATCCTGTAGACTTTGAGAGTCCACTACCAAATCTTGTAGACAGCTTAGAGTAAGCTTCTACCAGCAAAAAGTTAGTTTATTATATTATAGGTGACTATCTTAAAAACGAGGGAAAAGGAGTTTCGTGAACTTACTTGGACACAGTGCAAAGACCTACCTCCCTAAAATATCATTCGTCCACCACTGGTCCTCATTGCGGGTGGGGCCTGCCAGATATCAGAGCTCTGCATATTTCATACAGAGGGGGGAGATAGTAGGCCTCGAACTGTGTTAGTTCCAGTGCAATGCAAGTTTTCCGAAAAACCTTATATAAAATTCAATTAGGCAGAGTCTAAAGGAATACGTCCGATCACGATCAATGTAAAAACAAAACTCAAATAATTCAACCAACAACAACAACGTTACTGGCTTGCTGCGTGAAGCATAAAATGCTTTTTATTTTCCCCTTTATCTGTGTCGAGAAGCTTGATGGGGGGTGGGGTTGTGAGTCTTATGCTCGCACTTTGTGAACTATGGAGTTAGTTCTGTTCTGCTGAAAGCAGGATTGCCTTGGGTCTTTTATGTTTGTGATAGTCATGTTCACTATAACTGGAAGCTTGTCTGATTAGTGGGTTGGGATAAGAGTGTGCCTTTCTGAAGAACTTTTACGCATGGTCATTAAAGAGAGAATGGATGTCAGGGGGTTCCGGTCTCTCTGTGGATCTGCGTATTTCTGACGAACCATGGAGCGTCGAAGATCATCCGCAGGCATTTGTTTTGTATCCTCAATAATTCGGCGCAGGACATATATGGCGCAGAGGGTGAAGCTTGACGCTTTTCATATTCCCTGTTGTCTGTTTCGGGAGCAGTGATGGGAGAGATTTGTGAGCTATTTTAGCTCGCCCTGAGTGGGCAGAAGTGGTTATTCGTCGTTGGGTGTTAGGATGGCTTTCGGTCTTTTATGTTTCCAGTAGTCATTACCGTCATAGTTTCCGGCTTGTTGTATCAGTTGGTTTGGATAGATAGATGTCTTCATAAAGAATTTTTCTGCTAGGGCGCGTAGTAGTGGAGAGATGTAGGGGATATTTATGTCCCGGTGGATCTGGGCGTTCCTGATGAACCACGGGGCGTTCAGAATCATTCGCAGGCATTTGTTCTGTTGTCTTTGTAGCTTGAGGATGTTTGTCTTGGAGGTATGGCTCCAGGCTGGGGAGGTGTATATGACTGTGGGATGGATCACTGTCTTGTACAGTAGTATTTTATTTCTTGAGCTTAGTTTGCTGTGTCTGTTGATCAAGGGGTATAGCTGGGCGATAATTTTGAAGCTTTGGTGCATATGCTCTTGATGTGGCTGTTGAAGCATAATCGCTTATCGAGAAATATTCCTAGGTATTTTGCTTCAGTTTTCCAGGGAATTTTAGAGTTGAACAGGGTGATGTCTCCTTTGGGGGATGCTCGTCTTCTTGGGAAGAGTATCGTTGTACTTTTCTGGGGGTTTAATTGTAGTCGCCAGTCTTTAAACGATTTTTCTAGATTCAGGATGGTGTCTTGTAGTTTTTTGGTGACGAGAAGTGGTTGACGAGATCTGGCTAGAATAGCCGTGTCATCAGCATAAAGGGCGATGGTGGATGTGAGAGGATTTTGAGGGATGTCTGCCATATAGATGTTGAACAGGATCGGGGCTAGCAATGATCCTTGAGGAACTCCAGCGAGGATTTTCCGTTGTGTTGAGACTGTTTCATTGATTTTGACTTACATCCTCCTGTTGGAGAGGTATGATTTGATCAGGTGTATCATGTTTAGTGGAAGGTTAGCGATGATAAGTTTGTAGAGAAGGCCTTGGTGCCAGATCTTATCGAAGGCCTTTGAGATGTCTAGGAATACAGCTCCAGTGTGTTGATTCCAATTGAATCCTGTGGTGATGTCAATAATTCAACAACATGTAGTCAAGCATAATGTATTCAGCATATATAAACTAAAATTTGGTGTCTATGTATTTTTCTTAATTATTTCCTTCATTTCATTTTTCATGTTTTAATTGTTTTCATAATTTTTAAATATCAGTTTTTATTTAAAATGCATAAAAGATATTTAAGCCAAAATACATAATTTGCAGATTAATTAATGAGAAATGTCAAATCATATGTACAAGATAATGTGTACGTTACGTTTCAAACACCTTGCACTATCAATTATCAATAAACTACGTTAATTAGTGTGTTTAATGAAATTATATACTATATATATATATGTTAAAGATACCAAGAAATTTTATATACTTGGTTTTAATCCTTTTCCCAAGTAAGCAAAACAGAGTTTTGCGCGTGAAATATATTCACGTGTGAGCTACTTGTATATAGAGGAGAATGACTTCATATCACAGTTATGGGATACATCAGTATGTATCCCATAACTGAAAGCACCCCCCTTTTCAGGCGTGTATAATGCAATGTATAATGAGAAGACAGACCGGTTTCGACCTTTATTGAGGTCTCTTCAGTGGGAGCCAGACCAGGGAGAGATACCAAGGTTAAAGCAATGCAGAAGTCATATATACTGTATATATATATATATATCATATACAATTAGACAAAAGGCGCTTGAGCTTCTTAATTAAGACCTCAATAAAGGTCGAAACTAGTCTGGGTAGGGGCCTTTCCCATTATGCATTGCATTTCACACACCTGAAAGGGAGTGTGTTTTGCATTATAGGATACATACCTAAGGCAAGTGATATAAAGTCATAAGCCTCTATATACAAGTAGACCAGACGTGAATATATTTTTTCACGTGTAAAACTTTGTTTTTCTTACTTGGGAAAAGGATTAAAATTAAGTATAAAATTTCTTGGTATTTTTAACGTATTTTACACCCAAGGTAAAAAACTTCCCATATATATAATATTAATCAAAGCTTCATTTGCTTCCTCAGTCTTAAGCAAAAGGCTGGTTATATTCCACTAATTCCAGCCCTACCCAACGGCCTATGAGTTATGGAAATACGTTCTGAAAATGAAAGCTGTGCCGAAAAAAGCGGCCTTTTGCAGCTGCCCAATTTTTAATCCAACTAACTCGAGTGCTTCTAGATGTTTTTTCAATGTTTAAGGGATGACGCCTAAAGCACATATTATTATGGAAACAACTTTCGTTTTCTTTTGCCAGATTCGTTCAACTTCGAATTGCAAATCGCGATATTTTTTGATTTTTTTCATTTTCTTTGTTGTCAATCCGACTATCTCCTGGTACTGATATTTATATAAACTGAATACCCTTGTTTTCACTTTTTTCAACCACTGTTATATCGGGTGTATTACATTCAAGTTTGTGTCAGTCTGGATTTTGAAATCCCAGAGTATTTTAGCTTTTTAATTCCCAACCAATTTCTGGTGAACTTTATGCTTCCGGTAGTCTTTAGATACTTTAAACCCATAATTCTTACATAAATGCCAGTGGATTATCTTAGCTACGTTATCGTGCCTTTTACGGTACCCAATTTGTGGTATTTTGCTGCACCCACTTATAATGTGGTCTACCATTTCTTCCTTTTCTTTGAACAATCTACATTTACTGTCTTGAACTTTTTGCTCGCCCACTGCTTAACTTCCTAGAACTTTGCATTTTGTGTCTTCTCCTTATATTTTAAAAAATTTTAATTAGATAGAATTAAAATTAGAAAAAATACATATCTTTGAAATGAATATTCTTTTGCCGCTGAATGGTATACTAACAACAGAAACACCTAAAATAATAATAAATGAAATAATTATTAAAACTGAAAAAGCAGAAAGACTTCCCGTGTGGTTGCCGGGATAAGAACAGCACCAACAAGCTCATGCATGTCGTACGAGGCGATTAAAATGGGTACCCAGGGAGGGTAATGGATGGCAATGCTGTAGCCAATGAAGTTCTAACTGAGGCTAGGCTATTGCTGTTACCCTCCTGCCATGATCAGGCATACAAGTGACATACAAGTCCAGTATGATAATTATTTGCAACTTTACAATACCAACCCCTTCTCCCAGTAGACTATCTATGCAGTAGAAAAATTATGCTCAAAGATGGCAGAGGAAAGGCGTTCCTCATGGAAAAAAGAAATAGAAGCCCTTGATATGACCCATAGTAGCGGAAAGACATGGAACTTTATCAACAGAATTAGGAAGGATTTCACTAAGCCTTATGAACTTTCACAGGTAACAGCTAATCAAATTGTTCGCAAGCAGCTGCTAAATGGAAAATTCCCTAAAAAGCACCCAAAAAATAAGATACCTAGAACTCCCAAGTGAAGAACAAGATATGATTAACTCAGATTTCACCATCACTGAACTTAACGCTGCCATAAACTTATTTAAACCTAGAAAATCTGCATGCCTTCATGATATCTGTAATGAACAAATTAAGTATTTTGTTTCGAGGACCAAAGATTGGTTATTAAACGTATGCAACACTTGCCTGAGAACCCTACTAATACCAACTATCTGTAGGCACGCTAAAATGGTGAACTTTCTGAAACCATGGAAAACTCCAACCGAAGCAAAAATTTACAGATCTATATCACTACTCAACAACCTCTTTAAACTCAATGAACGATTAATTTTTAATAGGCTATAACCCCTAATCGAACCTCATCTTATTGCTTATGGCAAACGTGAATGCAAGAAACAATATACTAAGAAAGCTTACCTCCTCCAAATGGGGTGCAGACCCTAGCACGCTGAGATCTTCTGCCTTGGTCCGTTGCTATTCTTTTGCTGAATATGCCTGCACAGTATGGTCCAAATCATGCCATGCTGAAAAATTTGACCCAGCATTGAATGAAAGTTGTCGCTTAATTACAGAAATTCCTGAAATTCCAACACTTGTATACTTTGGTTGGTATTGCACCCCATTCAATCCAAAGATCTGCATTCTCAGCTGACGAAAGAAGCAGAAAAAAAATGAATGATGAACGCTACCCAATATTCGGCCAGACCACAGTGCCCCAAAGACGTAAATAACATAGCTTCCTAGCAACTGCTGAACCACCTAAAAACCCTCCAGAGACAAGAATTCCACAATTGCTTGCACTATACCCGGAGAATAATACTGGTATTCCAACAGTCGAACATCTTCCACGTGGTGCCCACTTGGAATGGAATACTTGGAAAAGCCTTAACAGACTTCGAACAAGAGGACGCTGCAAACAAAACCTCATCAAATGGAGCTACCTCACTGGACCAGATAAATGTTAGTGAGGGAAAACGCAATCCTTGCACAAAAGAGGACCTTATATCCTGAACAGAAAGAGCAGTTGATTGTGCAAGATACTGGAGGAACAGGAACAGCTGACCATATTTATTGTATATAACTCATGTATAATTTCTTTTTTCTTCATATTTTACCTTTTTAATTCACCTGTCAAATTTGAGCTGTCCTCATTTGTAAGGTATCCTAATTTCTTGTAAATAATGTTATACCACTTACTTACTACTGTACCACTTGTGTTTGAATACGAAATAAAAAAAAAATTTATTCTTTTACATAATCCGCGAACCCATTGAGCTACACAGGCTGTGGCGTTTGCACACCACGGCGCTTGGCTGCACGAAGGAAGACTTGGTTTCGAGTCTAGTCGGCGACTAGAGGAAATTTTTCTAAGCCTTTTTTCGACCGGTTCCCGAGTTAGTCGATCTCTAGCACGGGCAAGCGGGTTTTTCCTCCCGGAAACTCGGGTTTTTCGTCCTGAAAAATCAAGAAAATCGACCGTATAACCCACATTATTTCAGACATTAAATATATTGTGTTAGAGTTAGGGACCACGAGATGTGGTCCCTAACCCTAACACAATATATTTAACTCTTCACTGTGTACCGCTTAATTAGTGATAGCCTTGGACCAGCTATCTCTGATTGGTACCAGTGGAGATTGAACTGCCCACTCAGTCTCCAAAAGTTAGATAGGGCTAAATGGCCTCGCCTACTCCCCGTATACGGGAATAAAAAAAAAAATGAAAAAAAGGCTTTAGCTGATTTAGCTGATCCGCGAACCCCTACTTTAGAAACCAAGAACGGAACTCATTCAAAACAAAATTAAGTTCCAAGTTATCAAAATTACCCTGAAGAAGTAGATGTCTTCTAGAAATTACTATTTTATAATTAAATGAATGAACGCCGCAGTGAATTGAATTCTTTCTGCGACTAGTAGAAATTTATTAAATCTTGTTTTTCAGAAGCTTTTCTCAGAAATGTTCGCATACCTGCATTTAGTGAGATTTAATTTCCCCGCTCTTCAGTTAAAATGGAACTTTTGACTGCAGACCGTAAATAATATTCCAACTGCGATATCTCAATTTTTTGGTTTGCTGTTTTTATAGGTGGGAGATGATGCGGAACCATAAAATGTAATAATATTCGCCCGAATGACGTTACGCTTTGTTAGAAACTTTTTTCCATTTTCTAGGGAGTTCATAAATTTAATTCGCAATTTTCTAACTAAAGTAAAATCTAGTTTAATATTCAAATAAGAGGGGAGAGAAAATGTGGTCACATTAATAAGGAAATATATCATAGAAAGACTCTATTTGATGATACGGCTCGGGACAAACAAATTTTTCGTTCAGCATATTTGAATTTTAATACAAACAAGATAGTAATAATTTAATACGAATTTTCTTTCTTTGAACGACTTTTAATACAAACTGCTTTTAACTTTCGAACATCAGCAGAAGTCTCCCAATAACATGGAATCTTTTAGTCTCCGAGACATTTTTGGTTTTACTTCCTTATCTTCAAAGAACCAATTTCTTGAAGCAACTGAATACCTCTCTGTTAGTTGTTTGCAGACTTTTCTTTCCAAGGGAATTACTACAAGCTTATGATCCTTTAAACCTGAAATAATTTGACTGACGACTCCTTAAGAATCTCGTCTCTAATAAAAGCAAAAATAACTCCATTTCGAAAGGATTTCATTAAAGTTTAGAAACACCCTCCCGGCTGTTTCTAAAACGGACGTTTGACTTTTCATTTTTTTAAAGGAAAAGTCTTCAAAATATAAACGGAACAAAAATAAAAATGGATATTACAAACGTACAATAACAGTGCAACGAATGTTAAAAATGACAAAATATTAAAATAAGGGAACAAATTGAGAGAGATCCTGCCCTGGTGATTTTCTCCTCCCACACACACATACTTGATTCTTAATGGTTTTCTCTCTTTCTCCCTCTCTCTCATAACTACTGTAATATCGCTTAGGGAGTCATACCTAATATAGTATCCTTTATGAATTAAGAAAAACGTTTGCTCATGGATTTAAAAAAAAAAAATTTTTTTCATTTCTACTTGAAAAAAAAGCAAACATTCGAACCGATTTACTCATCAAGTCGCTTGCACGTGGCGTCTCTTAAACGTATCCGTTACGAGAATTCTCGGTTTGTAATATAGAAAGTACGAAATGCTGTTTAAAAAACCAACATAACACTCCAATGCAGCGTGATTCGTCCCTCAATAACACCGTGTCCGGACAATTCATCGCGGTGACAATTCATTGGCGTGTCAGCCGAAAAATGGCGGTTTTTACATATTATCTCTCGTAGCACCCTGCGGTCACGTTCGGTAAGTGTGATGGGTCTTCCACTGTGGTTGGCATTTGCAGTTGACTCCATGCGCTTCCATCTCAGTATTGCATCACTGATTGTTGAATTGAAATGGCCCAATTTTTCAGCGATTTCCCAAAATACAACATGGCAAATTGTAAATCACTAGCCATTTCACCTGGAGACACAGTTACACTCAATTGGGATCATCATATTCCTTCAATTTAAGCTTGCTACAAACACGCGATAACTTGGTTTTTTTATTCCTTCTCTCAAGTAAGCAAAACAGTTAAGTTTGCGCCTGAACGTAGTTCAAGTCTAAAAGTAGTGCAACACCAGGGCAACTCGTTGTAAAGGTGAGTAAAGCTCTGATCACTATTCTTAGTATTTCCCATAATGTAAAACACATCTCACTAAGAGATATATACTGTTATACATTATGGGTGTGTGTGTGGGGGGGTCACTACCCAGACTAGTTTCAACCTTGTTTGAGGTCTCTTCAGTGAGTAGCTAGACCCTGAAATACCACGGTTTTTAGTTATACAGATGTGTTATTAAAAACCTTGTTATTTCAGGGTAATACAGATGTATTACTAAAAACCACGGTATTTCAGGGTCTAGCTACTCACTGAGGAGACCTCAAAAAAGGTTGAAACCGGTCTGAGTAGTGACCCCCCCACCCATAATGTATAACAGCATACATCTCTTAGTGAGATGTGTTTTACATTATGGGAAATACTAAGAATCGTGATCAGAGCTTTACTCACCTTTACAATGAGTTGCCCTGGTGTTGCACTACCTTTAGACTTGAACTACGTTCAGGCGCAAACTTAACTGTTTTGCTTACTTGGGAGAAGGAGTAAAAAAACCAAGTTTATAAAATTACTTGGTATCTTTAATATATATTATCCCCAAGGTAAAAAACGTTTCACACACACACACACACACACACACACACACACACACACACACACATATATATATATATATATATATATATATATGTTAAAGATATATATATATATGTTAAAGATATCAAGCTATTTTAAATATAAACCTGGTTTTAATCCATTTCCCTAGTAAGCAAACAGACAAGTAAGTCAAGTTTGCGAATGCAAATAGTGCAAGTCTTAGGCAACTTGTGGTAAAGGTGGAATAAGTTCTGATCACTATTCTTAGTATTTACCCTTAATGCAAAGCACATCTCCATGAGGAGATGTATGATGCTATGCATTAAAGGCAAGGGGCCACTACCCAGATCGGTTTCGACCTTTATTGAGGTCTCATCAGTGGGAGCCAGGCTTAGAAATGCCAAGGTTTAAGTAAGGAGATGTGCTTTGCATTAGGGATAAATACTAAGAATAGTGATCAGAGCTTATACCACCTTTACCATGAGTTGCCTAAGACTTGCACTACTTTCAGGCACTATCCTATAGAGACCAAACATGGAATTTATTTCAATCCCCCTCTAGTGTTGAAATTCATCTCCATCATAAAGACAATTCATTACCACGCCGAGATTGATACTCACAACTTGATTGGTTTGAGTGCGGATACACTAACTAGGCTCGGAACTATATACACTAGAAAGTTCATATAGTTGTCGGCGTGGTCGAAAGGCATTTCATTTCACAAATTATTGAAGGGTAGTTTATCAAAAACCCACAGTTCGTGCAATAATCATAATTCGTCTAGAAATTGGAGTCTACCAAAAATCTCCAGTTTATCAACGTATAATTATTAAACCTACTGAAAGAAGAAATCTTGCAAGGATTTGAATAACCGTCGTGACAGTCATCTTTTATAACTGTCACGTAAAAAAATGACACTTGATGAAAAAGAAAATCCTCATTCCAATCCAAATTGAGACAAGTGTTATAAAAACAGAGACCCTCTCTAAGAAATTAAATCGTATGACTAATAAGGAATATAAAGCTATTTTATGGTACGAAAAAATTAGCTTGTATACATCTAAAAGTAAGCAAGCAAATTACTGCACAGCATGTAGAAAATTTAGCCTTGTTTTCCGAAAGGTTCCAAATAGGAGATCATAAAATAGTTTAAGTCATGATCATGGCATATTTAGTATGAAAACTGTAAACCACTAGGTATAATTATTCTCTATAAAATTCATGTATTGTAATTTTTGGCTGTTTTCATGTCTCCCATCATTTAGTATGCATTAATATAATTAATTTTTTAATACTTTTTGAATTTAGTATGCACTGTCGTTCTGTTTGAGAGATAGTACTCTATGTCAATGTGATTTCGCTAATGTCGATGTCATCAAAACCAATAATTTTTCTTTCAAGAGAGTTTTAAGAGATCTTTGTCTGAGTTTCGACTGCAGAACAACTCTTGGGTTAGAGAGTCTTTGGTTGGAATCGCGGCCAGACTCGAGAACCTTTTCAAGGAATTTTCAAATGACGAATTCACAAAATAGTCAATCGGAACGAAAAAAAAAAGAGATCATAATCTGACAAGCATAGCAGCACTCCGCATCTGATAAATAAAGTAATTGATAAAAATATCGATTAATTCTGATTTAGAAAAAAATCTGTTTTCCGTTCTATAATAATATTCACAATCTGATTGCTACATTAAAGCTCTCCGGCGGTGTTTATTTATTAATTCAAAAGAAGCAGAAGTTAGTAAAGAAAATCAGAATGTGCATATTATGCTCGGAAAATATGAGGCTAATCACCTTTTTCTAATACAAAATAAAGTCAAGTGTACTTGGCTTTGTCTTTTTATTACAAATAGGTGGTTAACCTGGTGGGCTGGAAAGGTTAAATACTGATGATTGAGGGAACATTTTCTTTGGAAACTTTTAAGTCTGGAAGTGATCGATATCTCATAAAATTAAATTCTTTCATGTTGTGCTATGTAAAAGACAAACTATAAGAATATCTATGAATTCATAAGGAAATTCCCAAAAAATTCGTTCTGAATTTAGAATGTTCTCGTAACTCACAAATATTATTTTGGTTTAATTTTATTCAAGCTTAATAAAATGTCTGGCCACTAAACAAATATCTCTTTGCTATACAAACAAGTAAGAATGGGAGTTCATGTCTCTCATCATCGGCCTTTGGAGTATAAAGAGTGCTAAGGATCAGCAGGTAGTAAGAGGAGGAAGAAAAAGGTAGAGTATGATAGTAAGAGATAATAAAGAGGCCTCAATCAACCTGTTTAGCTATGTAACCAAGAGGTTGTGGCTAAACGGTCCGTACATGTCATCACTTCTCACCTGTTCTGAAAAAAAAACTTTAAACGTACTTTACTTTACCTCATAGCTTAAACTAGATTTAACCAGGTGTCTGAAGATGTCATCTCTTAACACCTATTGCTCTATATAAAAAAAAAGTTGACTTAAATTAAATTAAACCAGAATATCTATAGATGTCTCCTGTTTCTACAAGAAAGAAAAACTGAAAACATTTTAAACTTAAATTATCTAGGATTGCATTTTGGAACTTAACTGATTAGCTTAGTGCCAAATTAAAGGGATCCATTGTTTTGAAGGGCGACTGAGAGGAGAAAAAAAACCTGAGAGCCACACCGCCTCGATATAAGTCTTCGCTGCTCGGGTTCTCAGGCTGATCCCCTCCTGTTTGTTGACCTGTAAGACCTGTGGATTACCTTATAGGAAGAGACAGGAGAAAAGTATGTAATAATAATTTGTGAGTTCAACGTATCTCATCATTGGCCTGTGGAGTAAGATAGGCTGAGGTTCAGCAGACGGTAGGAGAGGAAATAAGATAGAGTGCATAGTACTAGAGTAGATGAATAAGGCCTCAGCTGACCTGTTTTAGCTATTGACCCCCCAGGGGTGCTTCTAAATCGGTCGTTGATTTTTCACTTTTAAAAAAGGAAAAATCCTAAAAAGGAAAAAAAAAGAGAGACTAAGCAAATTTAACAAGTGTAAATAAATCTAAAGACTATGTGGAAGACAATTCTATAGAGGAATGAGTTTGCCGAGCAAACCCAGAACAGTATAACCAGGAAAAGAAGGGAGATGACCTGGCCCGGAAGACCCCGCCCTAAAAAGGGCTTGGGACCACCTCGATGTTGGCCTTCGCAGTCCAGGTTTGTTCAGCTCAACCCCAACCTGGGGACAGAGAAACTTTCAACTGCGAAAGGACTAGACATACCTGTGGGTTAAACGCTGATCGGGAACAAAGATCGAGATAGCGTCAACACCTACAACTTGAAGGTGTTATAGGAGCAGACACAACCGGATTCCCCCCCTGTATGATCTGGCAGATGGTTGGTGGGTCGCACCATCTCCTCAGGAACCGCTCCTCACCCCGTAAGCACCTTTCCTGCTCCAGGAAGCGGCGGAGGTAGGCTGAGAGACAGTTCCTAACACGGAGATAGATGCGGTCCTCCTCGTTAAGAAGGTGTTTTTTCCTGATTTTCCAAATGTGGTGTTTAATCACATTTATTAGGAAAATCAGGTGTTTCTTGTTTTTGGTTACTGGGGGAGGAAACTGTAGCAAAACTACTTCGGCGAATGTGAGCGCTGGGAGCGCAAGCACCTCAGCCAGTCTGTGCCAAACACGCTGTACTGGCGGGCAGTGAAAGAAGTGCCCTACGGTTTCTACCGGGCCGCAGACGTCGCAGAAGGGGTTGCACGGTCGCGAGCTGTAGGCTGATTTTACCAGTTTCACCGGGAGTCTGCCGTAGGCTATTCTCCAGGCTAAGTCCCGGTGAAATGGTTGCCCCCAGCTGTTTTTTATGTTGGTGAACAGCACCTCTTCGTTTGTGTCCAGATCGGGCTTTTCCCAGTCAAAGTGGTAAAAAATTTTCCCGTACAGCTTGTTTGGGCTGAGCTGAAGCACTCGAACTCCATCCGTTGCCATTTGTTTGAAAAGTTTGCATATTGTGTAGTACCCCTCTGGCACCGTCTCCGCACATGGCCCGGCGTGGCCAGTGGTCCCGAAGCAGGGTAGGAAAAATCCTAAGTATTTAATCAGATTGCCGGAAGGGTGATTTGATGCCAGTGCTTTCCGTATGGTCTGAACAGTGTTGGTTAGTTGGCAATATTTGAGGATAGGCAGGGCGAATCCCCCTTGTGTGGGGGGAAGATGGAGAAAGGCCCTGCGCACCTCGTGCCTCCTGTTGTTCCAGAAAAAATCAGTGACATGCTTGTGAATGGCGTTGTATTGTGTGTTTGTGAGGTTAATGTTGTGCAGTAACATCGGTTTTAGGACTGTTTTAGTAACTGTTGCTCTACCTTCGAATGATAGGTAGTTGGGACTGAAGGGTTTGAATTTTTCCCGACACATTTCTATTAAGTGTTGTGTTTGCAACACTGGGGTCTCCAGGAAGGGAATTCCTAGTATTGTTAATGGGTCGGTTGTGGGTTTCAGACCATACGGAAGACTGGCAGGGCCGAATTTCCCATAAATTTTGATTTTTGTTTTTTCGGGATTAGTGTGAAGACCACTGAGCATGCTGAACTCTCGCAGTATGCCGAAGAAGATGTAAATCGAGTCGGAATCCCGAAGGGTTCCGACGATGTCATCGGCATATACGACAGTTTTGCTCTGTTTGGAGCCTAAGGGCAACGGTATTCCTCTTACTGCGACCGTCTCATCAGTTTTTTTTAGAAGAGGCTCTAGTACTAAAGAGAAAAGAAGGGGACAGCCTTGCCGAACCCCTCTGCGTATGGGAATGGGTTCTAAAAGAAACCCATTAATCGCAATGTGCGTTGTTGTTTTACCGTACATGCTTTTGATTGCTTCCCTTACGCAGGCCGCCACTCCGACTTTCTCTAGGATATAGTGCAGGAAGTTGTGCTTTGCACTATCGAACGCTTTTTCTAAGTCTACTGATACGAGTGCAAGTGGGAGTTCCTTGTTTGTCACAAGGCGAAGAAGGTCTCTTATCAGGAAGAGGTTGAGCTCCATCGATCTGCCCGGAACTCCGTATACTTGAGTGCTGGTTAGCACATTCCCAATGCCCATCTTCAGACAGTTGCAAATCACTCTTGCAAATAATTTGTAGTTTGTGTTAGTCAAGGAAATGGGCCTCCAGCCACCCATGCTATTTAGGTCTCTCCCTTTCTTGGGGATGAAAATTGTGTACCCGCTAACGAAGCCAGTAGGTACGTCACCAGTGAATAGGAATCTGTTGAATAATGAAACCAGGATAGGCAAGATGAAGTTCCAGGCTGAGCGATAGAGCTCAACGCCTAGCCCATCCAGGCCAGGGGTTTTCCGTAGCTTAAGCTGTTTGTAGGCTCGTGTAACCTCTTCCGAAGTGATTGGTCTCTTTTGAAGAGTTCTGAGGTGTTCAGGCATGTTGTCAATGTTCCACACTCCGAAGTCGCCTGTCTCCTCAGCTTCATCGGAATAGGTTCTCGTGTAATGCTGGGAAAATTGCTGCAGGATGTCTTCCGTGGTTGCGAGTGTTTGCCCGTTAGCGTGAATTTGCCGAACCGTTGTCTCTTCTTGTGCTGCTATGCGCTGCCGATTGTAAAAGGCGGCCGACGGTGTTTCCGCCTGCCGGAGAAACAGTCTGGCGCGAAAATCGAGCTCGGCGGCTTTTTTCCGTCGAAGTGCCTCGAGTTCGATTTCCACGGCTTTAATAAGCGAATCGCTAGGAATACCGTTGCTCTGATTAGCGCGGTACCATCCTAGCTCTCGATACAGCTCTCTCATTTTTTTTCTTTGCGCGTGAGCTCTTTCTCTGGAGATGTTTTGGAAGAGCTCTTTTGCCTCAGTTTTGAACTGGGTCCATGCGTCCCAGTCCCAGTTGGCCTTTTTCCTTCCTTCGCATAGCAGCTGCAAATCCTTGTTATAAATTTTGGGGAGGCTCGAAGGCATTTTCCAAGGTCCTCTTGATGTTTCTACGACCTCGGGTAGTTCGACTTTCATGAGAACCATTTCATGGTCAGTTATCGAGCTACCAACCGCTATATGCCTGACCGAAACAACTCGTGGCCCTAGGTTCCTGGAGATATAAAGGCGGTCGAGTCGCGTTGCGACTCCTCCTCTCGCCCATGTGGTACCCACTGTGTCTGGATTGTGTTCCCTCCAGATGTCAATGAGGTCGACATTATCGAAAGAAAAAGGCCTAAATACCATCAACCTTCTTTCATCCTCCAAACAGGTTATTTGTTATACCGATGGATCATCAGACACCAATATGATTAATGGAGGCGCTGGTGTTCTCCTTCTACTCCCGAAAGGTGAAAAACTTGCAATAAAAGTTGGATCTGGGAGAATCGCTTCCAATTTTACCAGCGAACTCTACGCAATAATTAAAGCACTAGAAGCCTACTTAAATCTATCATCATCTCAACAATCTGAAGGAATTATAATTTACAGTGACTCAAGATCAGCTATGGAGGCAATCAAAAATGGCAATACCAAGCTCACACAAGACATCCATAAACTCTTAAATCATCTAAAGTGTTTAGGTAAAAGTTGCATTTTACAATGGATTCCTGCTCATGTAGGCATTGATCACAACGAAGCAGCTGATAAATTAGCAAAAGAGGCCAGAGAACTCAACCAAGAAACTCATATGATAACTCTTGCTGATGCCAATGCACTAGCAAAAGCTAAACTAATTCCATTGAAATCAGCGATACAACATCAAATTCCCGAGATCAATGCTGACAGAAGGACCTCCACCACGATAGCAAGACTACGAACAGGACATTATAGAGGAATGAAGATCAATACAGATGATACGAGAACATATAGAAACTGCAACAACTGCCCCAATACTGAACTGACACCCACTCACATCTTTACCTGTCCAGCAATTACAGCAGCCTTGCAAGAAATAGATCCTAATCCTGAACAACAGCTCTATACAAACAAAATCACAGACATAGCCAAAGCAGTACAAAGAGCATACGGAAACATCTAAGACTCTTCAAAGGACAAGACAACAACAACAACAACCGCTATATGCCTGACCGAAACAACTCGTGGCCCTAGGTTCCTGGAGATATAAAGGCGGTCGAGTCGCGTTGCGACTCCTCCTCTCGCCCATGTGGTACCCACTGTGTCTGGATTGTGTTCCCTCCAGATGTCAATGAGGTCGACATTATCACAGCACAGTTGCAGTTCCCTAGAGCCACCGGTACCGCTGTTGTTGCTGCCACCAACTTTGTCAAATCTTACGTCAGCGATGCAGTTCCAGTCCCCCCCGGCTATGATATACTGAGCCCCGTGTAAATAAGGTTCTAGGGACGTGAAGAACCTGCTTCGCTGGTGGACGTTGTTAGGGGCATATACATTAAGGAAGCGGATGACTTTACCTCCAAACTTCCAGTCTATAGAGACTAGACGTCCTGCAGCATCTTTCTGTACATTGAAAAACCCACCTAGAATAGGCTAACGAACAAGGATTCCCCCCCCCCTCGCACAGCACTCTCCAAAACACCAGAAGCTTTGTACGGGGAAGCTTCTGGAGAAGTTTTCTATGTCCCAGTACTGATAAAAATGCGTCTCCTGAAGAAAGAGTACATGAACCTCATGCAGTAAGAGTAGGCTCCAAACAGCGCGTTGTGCGTTGACGGAGCGCAGACCGTTAATGTTGAGAGTGGCGACGCGAAAAGTGTTGTTCATTTTAGTGGTGTAGTTATAGGGAGGGACGATTAGAATTTTAGTGTCTCTTCGGTAACTATTTTGATTAGTGCTTGGTATAGCGCTGTGATGTCGCTGTCGTGTAAGCCCATATTGGCGGCTAGAATGGAGTTCCTAAAGGAGTTTTGTTCCTCATTTAGAATATCTGGCGCGCAAGTTTGTCCCATTCTAAGCCAACACAGTGTTTTGATGAACCCTTCGTGTAGTGGGCATAGAAGTGTGGCTCGCCGTTTTTCTCTATGGCGTTGTGGATTCTTTCGAACCGGTCCTGGTCTTTTTGGACGTGGTGGAGAATAGTAGCTCCCCCTGTAATTATTTTAGGGAGTGGTGCTGGGGTGGGTTCCGTTCCTGTCGTGGGGAGGGTAGTAAGGTTTCCGCCCATGGGCAACCTTTTAAACGAAGCTTGTTGGTCTTCTACCTCCCTTTGACGTTTTGCTGTAGAGGTGTTCATTTCCTCTATGGCAGATGCTGTGGTTGTATCTGTGTTCGTGCTGGTGGGGGGAACGCTGTCTGTTGAATTTTGGCTTCTGTACTTTTTGGTTTTACCCAATGATACCTGTTTGAACCCCTCTTGTTTGCCACGTTTCGATTGGGCTGTTGTTATCGGTGGCGGGGTTGGGGTGCGTTTTTTTGGTGGTTCTGTGTTGTCAGAGCTAAGGGGGGGGAGGAACGGGGAGTGGTTGTATCGCACCCCCCCCTTCGTTCTGCTGATGTTCTGTGTTGACACACGTTGTAACTGTGGTCTTTTTGATGGCATTTCTTACAGGGGTTGGTGCAATGTGGTAAGGAATGGCCAGATTCGCCACAATTGCTGCACTTGACCTTGGCACATTCTGCTCCCAGGTGTTCGTGGGAGCCACACCTGTAGCATTGCCTTGTGACACCTGAGTAGTTTACCATGACTTTTGCGGAGCCGATGGTGACAAAGTTCGGAAGGAGATTTCGTCTCCATTGTGAAGATGACCTCTCCTGATTTCCAATCCGGGTAGTCGACATCAGTGCCCCGTTTAATGTTCTTAATTGTGCCCCATTTAGCGAATGTCTTGTGGATGACGTCGTCGCTATTTTCTATATATTCGAGGGGGAACCTGTCAATTTTTACCGTTCTTAACAGGCTTCCCACCAAGAACGGAGTGTTTTCTACGTCATCACATTTAAAACCCTCCAGCAGTTTGTCCCTAGTTGTGGTGTTTTTTACCACTACCTGGTATCTCCCTTTCCCGAAGAGGGTAAAACCGTAAATGTTTTCGGAACCTACTGCCTCACAAAGTGCTTTGCAGATATGTCTCTTGTTTAGGGATGGGTCCGTTTGAAAACCGACCGTTCTCACCCTAGGAAGTAGTAAAGACATGTCAGTCTTAGGTTTGGCCACGGCAAAAAAAAAAAAAAGATATAGGATCTAGGGAAGAGTATGATCGTGGAGGTAGATTAGTAAAAATACCGTAGGACAGGAAAGATCCTACAAGCAAAGAGAGAGTAAAGTAAGAGAGAAATCCCGTAAGAACAAGTCTTAACAGCAAATACTGTAGCTTAAATCCAGCTACTAGCAGAAAGAAGAAAAAAAAATAGAGTGAAAGGAATCCAAAAATAGAGAAAGAATCTTACCAACTACAATCGATCCGGAAAAAGCAGCTCTCATAGACGGTCGCGTCCGCTGAATCCTGGAACTCTCTCTAATGGTGAAAGATTATCACGTACTATGAAGGAAGAAGCAGAAACCATCCCTGAGCAATTCTACACAAATCTAAAGAAGCTCAACTCATCTCTCAAGAACATCACAGGCCCCATCCCATCTATCTCCTCACCCAAAGAAATAGACATACCGATAGACAAACTGGAAAGCACAATCCAAATTGGCCTTGCAACAGCCTCCACAGTTACTGTTTCCAGCCCAAACTAACCTGCTCCCAGAAGAGATTCTAAAGCTTATCCGCAGCAAAAACCGAATTCGGCGTCGGTACCATACAACACTATCACCTCAGGATAAGCAAGAGCTTAACAGAGCAACAAATCTAGTCCGATATGCAATAAAAGACCATAAGAATCATCAATGGGAGAGAAAACTAAGCTCCTTAAAAGCCGAAGATAACTCACTATGGAAAATGACTAAAGCCCTCCGCAGCGATCGCCCCAACATAAAACCAATACATGGAGAAAAAGGTATAGTCTACCGAGATGATGAAAAACCAGAAGCTTTTGCATACTCTCTGGAGCTACAATTTCAACCAAACTACACTCATGCGGACTTGAGCTTCATTGAAAAAATCCACAAGCAAGTACGCTATACACTTCATCGTCCCACCACCCATGATAACACAAACTATACCAACCCAAATGAAATATACCAAATCATCAAGAACCTCAATAACAGGAAAGCACCAGGCCCTGATCAGATTTCAAACAAAATTATAAAAGCACTCGCTCACAAAACAATAATGCATCTAGTGGCTATCATTAACGCGATGCTAAGACATAACTACTTCCCCACTCGCTGGAAGCAGGCAGATGTAATCCTTAACCACAAGCTGGGAAAGGCACCTCAGTTCCCTCTGAATTACAGACCTATCAGCCTCCTGTCAGGCCTGGGGAAAATAGCAGAAAAAGTAATTCTAAAACGCCTACAAAGTGAAACGGACAATCTAGGTCTAATCCCAAAAGAACAATTTGGTTTTCGAACTGGACACTGCACAACTCAACAAATCTTATAAAGTACATAACTATTGGCTTTAACTGGAGACAACATACAGGTGCAATTTTCTTAGATGTGGCAAAGGCCTTCGATAAAGTGTGGCACAAAGGCCTCATCCACAAACTGTGTCCCACAAGGCTCCCTACTATCGCCGTTGCTCTTTAACATATTTATCTCTGATGTCTCAAACACGACATCAACCACCATGGCATTTTATGCGGACGACATGGCGATACTGACCAGATCACTCAGACCATACCTGGCCACACAAAGATTACAAAATGCAACGAAGAATCTTGAAAAATGGTTTCGGTTATGGAGGATTGATGTTAATGCAGATAAAAGTACGGCCATTCTATTTACAAGGAAGAAAGCAGACCATCATTGAGCAATCACGATGTTTAATACTGTTATTCCATGGCAAAAAGAAGTAAAATACCTGGGAATCAAACTAGATAATCATCTCAGCTTCAACTCCCACATCGCTCATTCTTGCAACAAAGCAAACTCTGTAATAGCTCAGCTCTACCCTCTGCTCAACCGTAGAAGCAAAGTCAGTTCAGAAAACAAATTAAGAATATACAAAGCAATCATCAGACCTATTCTGACTTATGGTTCGCCGGCGTGGAGCCATACCTCTCCAAGCAACATCAATCGACTACAATTAATCCAAACCAAGTGCCTCCGAATGATCTTTGATGCCCCGTGGTTTGTAAGAAACACTATTCTCCACCAAGACGGAAACCTGCAAGACATACCTACATTTCTCCCCTAGATAGCAACCAAATACTTTGCTCAGGCATCACTCCATCCCAACCTGCTCATTCGTGAGTCGTCAAATTATGATGAGAAAGACAGATGGAAGCATAAACGCCCAAAGGCGGCCCTGATCGCAAATTGAAATCTCTCAACACAACCCTAATTAGGGTGAGCCAAGCGCTCAAAAATATCTTCCAATAACCGGAAATTACTCAACCTGATGAAGGGAGCAAAGTCCACGGGACTGATATCCATCAAGCCACAGAAGTTAACAGTTAACAGTACTAGGAAGGGAAATCTGATCTGAGGCGAAAGATTATCACGTACTATGAAGGGAAACCAATTTCATCCAATATAAGGTGAGTCCAAAATTTCTCTGATGAAGATCTCTGCGGTGCACTTCTACAGTTCTCGAAATGCACTTGCTATGTCAAAGAAAACAGTTCCAGTTTTAAGTAACCTCAGATAAACTTTTCATGTAAAAGAGTTTCATGTACAAAAGTTCGTTTACACCTTAGTTTAATAAAAGTATACAAAAACTTTAATGGTAGATTATGAATTCTATAAAAATTCAAGGAATAGTTTTTAATTTTTTTAATTTTTATCAAAAATAATAGATAAATTCTAATTTTTTAAATTATTTTATACAAAATAATTCTATAGAAATAAATTAAACAAAATAAGGATAAGTTTAATCAATATTTAAAACTATATTTTAAACCAATTTTTTTCTGATTGTACTAGCAAAAAACAAAATTAAGAATTTTTTCGATCGACATCAAGAGTTTGGAAAGAAGTATAGCTGGAACTTCTGACAGAATTAATTGACTCCTGTCAGGTTACGAGAAAGGCCAGTTGTTCTGCCAGGAGTGCCCATGTAGTCCACAGCTGTTTCACCCAAGGGGTACACAGGATGTCTCTTTGGTAACGTGTTCGAGGATGGGGAGGGAGGGAGAAGGATAGCGTCTTCGTTACCCACAGGTGGTCTCAGGTCGTATATGAGGATCGGTATGAAAAGAGACAGACAGAGAGAGAGAGAGAGAGAGAGAGAGAGAGAGAGAGAGAAAGAAGGTATCTCTTCGTTGTTCCCCTTGGGGGGGTTTCCCAGTCGAGTGGGAAGCGGTTTCTTGTATCGATGTTTTCGTTCCACTCGGGGGGGGGGGGGGTTCTCAGAACCACCTTTTTCATTTTAGTGTTTCTACTCACAGGGTAGAAACACTAAAATGAAAAATATACATTTGAGCAAAAACAAACCCATCACAGGGACATTTTCTACTCGTACCTTAAAAGGGAGAAAACAAAAAAAATTGAATATTGGAGAAAGGAAATCTTTATTTCTTTACTTATAAACAACACAGCTAAGATCAAACAGCACCTTAAAGAAACATAGTCTCCTTCCAATGAGACGATATCAATGCACTCGAGCAAAAGGAAATATTAAAATCTACTCTCAACATGAAAAAAAAAAAAACACATCAACGATATCCTGAATACTTTTTTCAAGAAAAGAAACCTCCAATGCAATTGAGTCTGACCTCTTGATGATTTAATGGTTTTTTTATCGTGACATTGATTATTGGACTTAAACAAGAGCCTACGTAGCTCAGTCAGAAAGACCTGGGTTCGATTCCCGTTCATGACGTGAGGAACCTTTACTTGTCTCTTTAGACTAAAGGTGAGTTAGCCGGTTTCATATGGAAGTAGGGTTTTTTTCACCCGGAAACTCGAATTTATCGTCCCTCATAACAGGCAAAACGGCCCCATGAACACTCACACACACACATACACACACGAATCTAAAGTCATAAAATATGCTTAATCCTCATTAGGAGGGCTCGACAAGCCCTAAGGAATGGGAAAGGAAAGGTGGGAACCCCATACGAAATAAATACCAGAAATGGTGTAGTGAGAAATGTAGAAACAACTTCAATGCATCCACGGGAGATAAAAAAAAAGAATTATACAATACATATAGTAAACACAAAATCAGCACACAGAGTTTGCTGCACTTCTTCACACGGGAGAGGCGAATAGAAGTTGTTAGGGAAGCAATGTTATCCTCTTTATAGAAGCAAATACAACTGAGCAAGAAGCAATTGATTCTGACTCACCCTCTGCACTCGAAACACAGATATCTCCGAGTGAGACTAGATGAAAATCATTCTATCCCTCCGCTGTAAAAGTAAGCGGACGACATCCCCATTTCATTATATCAGAACGCTGCTGTGGAGAAAGCGCCGAAAAACAATTGGGTAATACTCACGAGCTTGTCGTTAGCCTTAGGCCAGTACTGGTAGTGCTGTTGTCTACTACCAGGGCAAATGCTTTTTTATGAAACATTATAATACACATTAAATAATTCTACTTAATCATAATGGGGCACTTTAATGGCAAGATTGTAATCAGAGATGACTATCTGAACTCCGTCGATAAATTTGTATTTGGACAGATGAATGAAAGAGGAGAAGACTTATTGATTTCGAAGCAAAAGTAAGGATCAATACAAAATGAGAACGGAATAAGCTCATAAGAAAAAAGTCCAATTTACTGAATCTACAAAACCTCTCTCACAATAAAATATGTTATAGAGATTTACTCAAAAATGAACTAAAGAAGATAAATACAGTGACTACCATCGATGATGTAATAGAAATAGAAGGTGTAAAAAGGCACCAAAGAGAGGAAAATCTAAGATAGGAAACCTTAGATCTTATGAAAAAAAAGGAAGAGATTTGAATGAGACCAATAAAATATAATATTCGAAAATTTCTAAAACTATATGCAAAAGGATGAAAATTAAAATTTGATGAAATACTAGGGAAATCAAACAAACAATAGAAAAAAAAATAGCAATCAGTAGATTCTCAGACGAGCATTTTCAGTTGAAACAAAGGAAATAGCTGCTGTAGGAGGAAAAATTGGTGAACTTATAAAAAAATAGAGAAAAAATAATCAAAAGAATTCCAGAATTTTATACTGAACTCTATGAAGACAAGGACAGAGACATCCAAGAATCAACTATGGATAACTCTAGTGAGGAAGATTACGATGCCCCTGAGATCTTACAAGGTGAAGTGGAAATGGCACTACGGGAAACGAAGAATGGAAAGCCCCCAAGAGAAGATGGAATTATGGTAGACTTCTTAAAACTGGGAGGAAACTCTGTCATCAAACAGCTGACTAAACTCTTTAATAAATGCCTAAATCAGAGAAAAATTCCAAATATTTGGAACAGTTCACTCCTAATAATAATTTTTCAAAAGGACAATAAGGAAGTAATTTAAAACTACGGACCTATAAGCCTACCCCCACCATATATAAAGTTCTCAAAAAATATAAATAATAGAATAAAATCAAAACTTGAGGGAATGCAATCGTATGGACAAGCTGGATTTAGAAAGAATTACAATACATTGGACCATATTCACACATTAAGACAACTTATTGAAAAATCAATTGAATACAACAAACCCTTATATCTGGCCTATGTGGATTAAGAAAAAGCATTTGATTCAGTTAAAACATCTACAGTATAAAAGCTCTTGAAACTCAGGGAACTGAGCAACCATGCAGAGAAACACTAAAGCATATTTATAATAATGAAACTTCTGTAATTAAATTATATAAAAACAGTGAAACGTTTCCGGTACAGAAAGGCATCCTGCAAGGCAGTACATATCTCCCAAAGTATTTGCAGTATTAGAGGAAGTCTTTTAAAGCCTTGATTGGGAAACAAAATCAGTAAACATAAATGGAGAAAGGCTGCGTCATCTGAAAGATGCAGATGATGTTGTCCTAATAGCAGGTAATCTTGAAGATTTGGAAGAAAGGCTAAATCAACTAAATGAAGCCTCCAGAGTAATTGGATTAAAAACAAATAAAGAAAAAACAAAAATAATGATGAATAAATACATAAACCATAGAACTGTCAAAGTTGAAAACCATAAAATAGAATGAATTACCTCATATGTATATTTGGACCAGCTGATATCTTTTGAGGAGTGCGAAAAAAAAAAGAAATTGAACGAAGAATTCACCTTCGATGGATGGCGTATGGGCAAATGAGATACATATTCAGAAGTGACATCCCTATGAGTCTAAAGGGAAAGCTTTCAACCAATGCATACTTTCTGTCCTAACATATGGAGGAGACACATGGACTTTAACATAAGCCCTAAACAAAAAGGTGAGAACAACACAACATCGCATGGAGAGAAGTATGCTAAAAATAACATTAAGAGATAGGAAGACAAATACCTGGATAAGATCTCAAACAGGTGTCACGGATATCGTAAAATACGTTAAACAGACTAAGTGGAGATGAGCTGGCCATATTGCCAGATGCAATGACGGGAGATGGACTAGAAAAACAAGAGAGAGGAGACTAATGGATGGAGCAAGAAGAAGAAGAGGAAGATAGGAGTGAGATGCAGAAAACCGAGTGGTCTAGAAAACCTGGGGGGAAGACATTTGTCCAGCAGAGGACAGAACCAAATGGTTGAAGAAGAAGACAGCAAACATACTCACGAACAACAAATAACATTTACTTTAAGGTGGTCTTTGTTTGTAAATTAACATTTTATTTTATAATTTTTTAATGCAATTTGATGCATTAGATGCTGTTTTTATCGATCAAAGAACTTAATTCTTGTAACGCTTTCATACTTACTGGAAACATCGCCTACAGATATATAAAATCGTTAGTGTGAGAGGAAAATAGTTCCCAAAATATTAATTAATAATATTTGCGTTCTTTAACTATATTTTTTTATCTTATTTCATTTATTTATTTTTAATAGAATAAACATAAAACCGCTTCAACACGAACATTTAAAATCACTCAAAAACCTATAAATTATAGATACCAGTTGCCCAGTCCTTAAGTTACTTCAAGGCAAACTTTATTTGTGTAAGCAAATTAATTTATAGTATAGCCAAATGAAAAAATTTCCAACACTCCAAAACCTCAACTAGTAACTAGTAACATTACTGGCTTAACGGGTGAAGCAAAAGCTTTTCATATTCCCGGCTATCTTAACAGAGACTGTGAGTAGAAAGAGTTTATGAGCTATATTGCTATCCCTGATTGGGCTAGGAGATTAATCCTCAGTGAGGGGGTTTAGGATGGCTTTAGGTCTTTTGTGCTTAGAATAGTCCGTTGCATCATAGCCAGCGGCCAGTTGGATCAGTCTGTTAGGATGCACAGTTGCCTTTGAAAAGAATTTGGTTGCTATAGTCCGGATGAAGGTGTAAATATAGGGGACCTCCGTGTCGCGGTGCAGTTGGACAGTTCGGATGAACCATGGAGCTCCCAGGATCATTCTAAGACACTTGTTCTGAATGCGTTGTAATTTAATGATATTTGAGTTTGAAGTATGGCTTCAGGCCGGTGAGGCATAAGTGAGTATTGGATGAACCATCAGTTTGTATATGAGAAGTTTGATTCTGGTGCTTTGTTTGCTGTTTCTGTTTATTAGCGGATAGAGCTGGGCTATGGTTTTGGATGTGTTTGCACAGAGAGTCTTGATATGGGAGTTGAAAGTCAGTTTACTGTCCATTACTACACTAAGGTACTTGATCTCTGTTTTCCACTGAATTTTTGTGTTAAAGAGGAGAATATCTTCTTTGGGAAGCACTGATCTTCTAGAGAATAAGACGGCTACGCTCTTCTGAGGATTCACCTGGGGACGCCATTTGGCAAAATATTGCTCTATTTGCAGTAGGTTTTCTTGCAGTTTCTTGATGGCTAAGTGAGGCTTTAATGATCTGGCCAATATCGCTGTGTCATCAGCGTAAAGAGCTTTAATTGAAGATAATGGGTTGTGTGGTATATCATGCAGGTATAAGGAGAATAGGATTGGTGCTAGTAAGGACCCTTGTGGAACTCCAGCCAAGATGTGTTTCTGTGAGGACACTACTCCACTTAGTCTCACTTGCATGCGCCTATCGCAGAGGTACGTCTTGATGAGTTGAATGATTCCGATTGGGATACCGGATGATATCCGGTATCCCAATCGGAATATCCCAATCGAAAGCTTGTATAGTAAACCATAATGCCAAACCTTGTCAAATGCACTGGCTAAGTCTAGGAAAACAGCCCCAGTGCATTGGCACCAGTTAAAACCTGTGATGATATGTTCCACCAATCTGTGTATTTGTTGTGTGGTACTATGCAACTGTCTGAAACCAAACTGCTCCTCAGGCAGGATGTTTAACAGGAGTACAGAATCTTGAAGCCTAGTAAGAATTATCTTCTCAGCTATTTTTCCGAGATTAGAGATGAGACTGATTGGTCTGTAATTCTGTGGCAGAGTGGGATCCTTTCCAGGTTTATGAATTGGAACAATGTACGCCAATTTCCAGTAGGAAGGGAAATACTTGTAGTGAAGTATGGAGTTGATTATGTTTGCCAAATGAACAATAGCTTTGCGAGGTAGAAGTTTTATAACTTTGTTGGAGATGCCGTCGGGTCCAGGAGCCTTTTTATTTTTGAATTTCTGAATAATAGCATATATTTCAGCAGGTGAGGTGGGTGTGATTTGAGTAGAATGTGTGGGAGCAGACTTGAGTGAATATCTGACATTACAGTGTATCTTGTAGATATAACTAATGTCAAGGTAACCGTATGCGGGTTTGCATTGATTTTCAAGATGATTCGCTATTGCCTCAGCTTTATCAGCATCAGTGTGGATGAGACCTGAATCTGTTTGCAGAGGGGGAAGAGGTTTATTTTTGTTCTTGATCTTTCGGATAAGATTCCATACAGAGTGGCTGTCAGCGGAGATGGAGGTCAGTTTTTCTTCCCAGAGTTGAGTTCTATGAGCTGCGAGTGCATCTCTCACTGCAGAATTTAACCTATTTAAGATTCGTTTATCTTGTGGCGCCCTAGTGTTATGGTATCTTTTTCTAGCCTTATTTTTTTCCCTAATCAGATTCATAGTATCTACAGGCAGGTGTTGGACTTGTGGGTGGTTGCAGGGGTAGTAACTGCTGTACAGGCTGCTGTAATCTGTTCTGTTAGATTTTTGACAGCCATGTCAATTTCCTCTTTTGATTTAATGATGGGAACAGGTCCAATATATTTCGGGAGCATCTTGGAGAGCCTTTCCCAAGGAATAAATGAGTGAGGGGGTGGGGATAATTTTTCAAGATTTCCTAATTTTAACCGTATTGGATTATGATCTGATGATAAATCATTGATTGTTATTAAATTGTATTGGAGTCTGATGTGCTGCAGTATGGCTATGTCCAATACATCAGCCCTACCATAGGTGTTGTGATGGGTGGGATCAGCAGAGCCTATTACGTGAAGGTTGTTGAAATCAGCATAGTTCTGTAGTATCTGTCCATTTTTGTTAGTGGAGTGGCTATTCCAGGTAGAATGCTTGGCATTTAAATCACCTGCCACAATGGTAGGCTCTCCAGTGTCAAATATGGCGTTCAAATCAGAAGGGAGTAGTGCTTTTTGTGGTGGATGGTATGCTGCAAAAATTTTTAATTTGCCTACTGAGCTCGTGAGAATCTCGATGCCAGTGATCTCAAGATTGGAGGTAGTAGGAATGTTTATGGAGTGATGAGAGATAAAGTTTTTGATGAAAATTGCCGTGCCTCCACCTCTGTGGGTTGATCTGTCATTTCTATACGACTGATATCCATAGATTTTGGGATTGTCTGCTGGTCTTAGATGCGTTTCATTTATTAGTAGAAGATCTGGCCGATGTCTGTGGGCAAAATTTTGGAGTTCTAGGATCTTATTTCTTAAGCCGTTTGCATTCCAGGCTATTATCTCTAGGGCTTCTGGTTTTAATTTTTTACCGTTCATTAGTGAGCGCTGAAATGATGACTTGAGTATCTTTTAGAAATCTGTTAGTAGAACTTTGTGAAGGATTAGATCTGCTGAAATCTAATAGCATATTTGCCAGGGACGCGGTAATGATAGTTGTCAAATTTGGGCGTGATGTTGACTGTTCTAGGGATGTCTGTTTAGGGCGGGTTACATCCGCATATGTCCTGGACTGCCAGCTTAGAGTCGTTTTTTGAGGGACCTCAGTTTTCAACAGATGGGCTTCTGAGTGTTTATTCTGTACTTTAGGAGGCTGTGAAGTAGCCGCAGATGTAGGCGAGCTGATGGAAGGAGAGAATGGTCCCTCTTCAGATTTCCTGTTACGTGGATTGTACAAACATCCTCTGTAGTTGGATGTGTGAGGACCGCCACAATTGGCACATTTAGCCGGGGTAGATTTTGATTTAGAACAGCTGTTGGTTGGGTGACCAACCCCACACTTCAAGCATTTAAATTCGGCCCTACACATTTTCTGGGCATGCCCAAACTTTTGACATCTATGGCATTGCCCAGTAGAAGCTCTCTTCCTTAACGGTTCTACCGAGATTTTCAATCCACAGATGGTTGTCAAGTCATATATGTGTTTATAGATTTGACTGATCTCAATCAGCACTAATGGCATTGGAGTCTTGTCCGTCCTGGTCATCCTGCTGACCTTGATTGGTGGTAAATCACTCGAGTGCAGGTCTGTGATGATTTCATCGGTGGAGACATCCTCAGGTACGCCTCTAATCACAACCTTGAGATTTTTTTCCGAACCGAGTGAGAAAGTATGGTACTGAATTCCTCTGGAATTTAGTTCTGTTGTTAACCTACGATAGTCTGGACAGTTTTAGGGTGAATTTTTACACCATCTGTGATATTCTTTGCATTGTTATATGAGATCTTTAGGTTGTTCATTATGCTCTTTAGAGTCATCCATTTGTCACGCAGGATAATCGGGGGGATCTTTTCCTTGCGGAGGTAGGTGAGTCTGGGGCAGAGCCATCTTCTTCCATGACATCTATAATTGGTGTTTCAGAGGTCGCAGTTTTGCGCTTTTTGCTTGCGCGAACCTCCTGAAAATCAATGTGGTCAGTACGGGAATGATCTTCAGCCGTTGTAGTTTTTTCAGTAGCGTTGTCTTGGAGTAGTTCAAGAAGTTGAACGTCGTCCGTATCAACTTCTTGGATTTCATGAACTATTACCTTACCTGGCCATTTTGTGTGTAGCAGATTTCCAATATGCTTGAAAATAGCCAGGAGCTGTTTGAAGGTGAGTTCCTCGTACGGCAGGCCTGTGGTTGGACCCACGTTTTGTTCTGGAGAACAGGACATGCTTTCCATTTCTATCTACCGTATTGTGATAATAGGTAGTTTCTAAAATAATAACTGATGCAATGAAACAATGGCGATGCTGATGGCAGTAAGCCTAGCGTATCGCCTTTGCTTCGAAAAAGGTTAACTTACCTACTGAATTAGTTTTTATGAGCCTATTCAAGAACCAAACCGGTTGACTATACCAGTAGGATTATTCACTATCAGTAAACATATTTGTTGAGTTGATTAAATCACATTTTATATCAAATATCAGAATAGCGAATCAAATGTATGAGCACTAGGCAAAACGCCATTTTTTCATCCTCCTGTTCGATTAACGCTTTAGATTACGAATCAAATGCACTGCGATCTAACGCCGGTATTCGTTTGCTCTTGGTACGTTACGTCATTCCCAACTGCAACTCGCCAAAACCTCAATTAGTCACAAACATTTCATATAATAAATTTATACTGAATCTAAAAAGGTGTCTCAGTAATTTACATAACGTATTTAAAATTTTATTATAATTTTGATAAGACATAATATATCTTATTAAAAATAAGATGATTCAAATAATCTCAGACGAAGAAGAACAAAGAGGAAATTCAAGAGAATTCACTTCAAACTGTGTAAAAGAATAGTAAAATATTGAACACTACACTTTAATTACTTAAATTAAATAGAAATAATTAAATGAATGAATTTTAACTAGATAAATTAATTCAAATACATTGAAGTATTTAAATTATGTTGACAACGTATTAAAATCGATCAGCTAACAATATAAATATTATTAATTACAATGAATTGAAGGTTATCAGGAAACTATATTAAAAATCTGATTGGAATTTGATATCTTGAATTAACAGTAAAATGGTATAAAATTTTAATATTAATTCAAAATAGTATTCAAATAATAAAATGTGTGGTTGATATATTATTATTATGTGACACCTCCTTAATATACCTTTTTATTACAGTTTTTTTATTTATTTTAAAAATGTTTGTTAAGGTAATTTAAAATATTATCATTTTAGGATTCCTATATAGTTTTAAATCAGTTTTAATGATTTTAGTCAATCATTATTTGAGGAATTTATAAAACGCATTAAAAATTAACTCGGAATGATCTTCCGGAAACGCTAATGAAAATTCCTGTTCGAGTTATACTAGAGTTTAATTAACAATCAAAGACAACAAAATATGCATTAAAATGAATACTTTGTTGAAATAAATACAAATGCATCGTTTCAAAAGTAGTAGACATTTATTTATTTTTTTTTTCAAGTTCGGTTTCCATACATTGCAAACTAGAGGGTGATTAACGTCATTGGTAAAAAAATATCATAAATAATAGATTTCAAGGAAATTTTAGACGAACACATACTTGTATATCTCGTTTTATATCTGTTGGAAAATGAATAAATCTTATTTGCCATTTCATATCAATCTTTGTTGCTTAATCGCGATATTTTTCTGTATTAATTTCATTCTTATCTATTGAAATTAAACTTCAGCTCGTTATGAAAAGGGGAGAGGTACCACACCCTTACAAATATGAATAATATAAATAAAGCTCTGATCATGGCAGGATGGTAACAGCAATAGCCGAGCCTCGGTTAGAACTTCATTGGCTACAGCATTGCCTTCCATTACTCTCCCTGGATACCCATTTTAGTCTCCTCGTAAGACATGTGGGCTACATTAGGGCGATAATTAAGTAAAGCCAACTAAAAAAAATAGTTAGGACGATCCCTAGACCACTTCATAGGGGCCTAAAGACCGTCCAATTTAGCGTTGGCTCCACTCAGTGACGGGCTCCCCGAGCACCGAGCAGAACCGCTCATATTCCAGGGAAAGGCATCCACCAACAAAGCACCTCAGCGGGCTGTACCGGAGAACACCATCCCCGGAGACTCAATATGCACTCACAGGCAAACCTCCCGAAATCTAAACCCCCTTCACAGGGGGCGAAATCCCGGAAGAAACCTGAGAGAGCAAAACTCGCGAAACTCTGCGTCCATTTAGTCGCCTCTTACGATATGCTTAGGTTTGCATTGGGTTATTCTTATCCCGGCCACCACACGTGCTCACACCATTACAAAATAATATGTTAATTATTTAGAATAAAAAAAAAAAGAAATGTTTTGGTATAATATTTAATTATATGTAATTTTCAATAATTTTTGAAAAGTGGGTAAAATACTTATCTGATTTAAAGTAAAATTTAGTTAGATTCCAAAATAATAAGATTTATATGCTATTCTTTAATATAATGTATAAAAGTATACTACATTTAAAAGAAAATTTCTTGTATTCACAAAATACTGCAATCGAAAATAAAATCATCAAAATTGCGTTTCGTTGCTTGTCAGTTGAAAGTACAGTAATTGAAAATATATCAAGTGGTTCACGATACACAACAAACAAATGTTATTCAGCCAAGCATACGATGAGTGCCGTGATATTCTGCATTTCTGGTATTTATGAAGTGAATAGCACTTTCTATTGGTGATTTATGCGCTCCAGATATACGGCAATTTCTACAGAACATTACGAAACAGGAAATGGTTATCATCAAACAGATTAGAGCAAATAGAACTAGAGTTGTGGGAGTAAATGCTCATTGAGAGAGCAGTTGAAACGATAAGCAATTACAGAATTCTCCGCTATTTAGAACACAGAAAAGCGCGTAATTTTTCATCTTGTTTGACGCACTACCTTCATCCGGGACTTTTATTGTTGTTTGCGAGGTTTTAGTCTGGTTACCAGAGCGTGGTAGATGGGAGATATTTACATTATCTTTGTCATTCCGGCCTGCTTACAGAACGATAAAATGTATTTATTAAAAGCCGAAAAGAATATATTGGATAGAGGAAGCAGTTCTCACATGGATGGAGCATAAACAGGATCTGTGGAATGCTTTAAACAGTTTTTGGATGTGGCAATGACAAGATCATGAAGTCCCATCATCTAACGCTACTTATTATGAATGCAAGTAGTCCGCAGACATCATGTGATATCGAGCGGACATAGGGTTGATTAATATTCTCTAGCATAAAGCGGAAACATGATAAAAGAATCAGTGACATCACATTTTGGCTCGTGGAAATGACCCAACTAATGATGTTACCAATGATACTTCGCTTACTTTATTTTTTTGTGATATTGGTATTTAGTTGTTTGATTTTTCCGCTTTATGAAAATCCGTTATAACTACTGGGGTGGGGAGAACTTTGGCACGATGTAATTATTAATGAAGGAGGGAGCTTTGATCGATTGTGACGAAATAAAAAAGAGTGGTTCAGACATGCAAATTAATGCGAGAATTATTTTTGTACCTATTGAAAATTTTGAACTGATTGATCTGCTTTTTCTTTGTTCCTTTCATATTATAGATTCGTGATTGCATGGGAAATAAATCTTTAGTATCATGATGAATTAAGAAGCAAACCAAAATGTGACGAAACGTCTGAAAGACTTACGGAGATAGAGAGGATATATATTTAAACTAGAAGACAGGAGATGGACAAAGACTATTATTGGTTGCGTGGTAGGTTTCGGAGGAAACCTACCACTCAACCAGTTAGAAGAAAATTGGATGAAGAGGGAAAGAAGAAATTACAGCTTTCATGAACACTACATGGACGAAAGTAATAGAAGACAGAGTAACATATAAGGAAAAATCGGATGAATGTCCACGTTTGAAATACGAATGTCACAAAGAAGAAGAAAAAAAATCGGTTTAATGAAAGAGGGAACATGATAAACATGAAGGCAACAAATGTGAATGCAGAATATTATTTGGAGGATAAAAATAATTTCTTCCAGGAATATCACGAAGGGTTTCTTATTTCATTCTGGAATTTTGAAATACAACTAAATTCATTTACAGATATAATTTCACCAGAGCGTGGTTGTTCGTATACAGACGAAAGGTGCGTAGACAGACGTCTGAAGTTTTTGTTGAATATCATTAATTCTGACATAACAAACTGAAACAGTTCGAAAAATACGATTGTACTTTTCGAAAAGTATTAGTTGATAGATGGGAAGGAATAGACAGTGCACGAGAAGTGTTTAAAATACTAAAATGATGCAATATCAGAATGAGTCCAGAGACTTCGGAGAAGGAAGTAGGAGTAAAATGGATGTGTAATCTAATTAAGCTAGCGATTCATAAGAAAATGATGACGTGGAAGAGAGTCCTCAGAAGATAATGTCCGTTATGAAAATTAGACTGGCCATCAGAGTCACAATTATTGTATAGAAAGCTTACGTCTGTGTATGAAAGGAAAACTGGCTTTGCAAGCTAAAGACAACCTAGAAGAATTTTATCGATATGCTGCAAGTAAAACAAAGAACTAATATGAAAGAATAACTCTTCTGAATGCAGACTGGGTGAGAGTGATAGATGCAGAGATGGTTATTATCCAGTTAATGAGTGCCCATTTTGCTAACAGCTATCGATCTGATGTATGTAACATTGATCTCACCGCTACTTTACTGTATGAGGAAACTCATGTGTATGACGAGGAAGTACTAGAGCTGTTGCACAAACTGAATAAAATTTCTTTATTAGAGATGGGATATCAGCGCGGATGCTAAAAGTGTTCAGCTGAACTAGCTATTCCTTTGACCACACTATATAAATTGAGTCTAAGAACAGGAGTAGAAAGAATCTATGGTAATACCATTGCACAAGGATGGCGCAAAGTATCCAACTTCAAACTCTATTCTTCAAATTCTAGATATATATTCCCAATAGTGCATCAATGATGCAATATCGCAATGTATGTCTAGAGTTTGAAAAATAAACAGTGGGCTTGAAATGGATGCGCAATCTTATTAAACAAAAATCCTTAATAAAAATAAGCGGAAGGAATATATTGTATACCAGGATGATGTAAGTTATGGAAATTAGAATGTGCAAGCTGGAAGAGTTACAAAAATTATACGGAAAGCTAAGTATATGAAAAAAAACTGGCTCTTTGAGTCTCAAGATAATGAAATGCGATATTTTATTATATGAACCTTATTTCTATATAAATCGATTTTATGTTTTATAGCCATGTTTACTTTTGTCTAATATGCCAATTGGTATCGCTAAGGGCTAATTCGTCATTCTTTGCCTTTACAGGCAATGGCAATATTGCTATAATTTGAGTGAAGTTAAAAAGCTAAAATCTCGAAGTTAACAATCTAAAGAAATATGAAGCGAAATTCCATATTGCAGGAATCAGGGAGGGTTTCTAGTATTAGGAATGCCTCATTCTACCAATGTATTGTGTAGAGAGCCACAAATGATAGGTGAGGTCATCTTATATAATATGTTATCGAGTGATTTCCGAGTCATTTAAAATGTACAATTTTAACTGTTGATTAACGACTATCAAATCGTTAATCAACAGATCTTTCCTTTCCAACATGTCTATATTCTTAATGTTAATAGTTTCGTTTTCTTACAAAGTCCTCGTCAAACGTATACATTTCGTTTTTCGTCCACCAGAGACGGATTGAGTGCTCAGGCACTATCGCAACTGGCTTGCTACTTCTCTGCTGTATCTCCTACGGACTTCTATTTTATGTCTGTAGATTAACCTTCAAACAAAAGAGCTCCTTCTAAACCAAGTGAGCTAAGGAGGTTCCCAAATATGATTAAGAAATTCCAATTATTCTAAGAAATTCTTCTTATTATTACAAAATTACTTTATATTATATATATGTTTTAAATTATTATTATTTGAAATAAAAATATTTGTTAAAATTTAAGATATTTAATACAAAATTAAAATTTAATAATAGTATTGTAAAAATAAGTTAAATTTACTTATTTTATTAGCGTTTGCATTTCACACCTTATTTTTCTAACAATAAAATTTTTATACATAAAAAAAAAAATTTCAATTGCTGAACTAATTGCATACATATTTACATATGCATGTTTGTCAGTTTAGCAATTCTTTTATTTACATATGCATGTTAGCAATTCTTTTATTTACATATGCATGTTAGCAATTCTTTTATTTTATGAGTCTGCAATGCAATAGAGAGTTTTGATCTTTTAGGTTTCTTCCGAATCTAGTTCCCAGTCAGGGGTGCTTAGATTTCGGAGGGGTTTGTTTGCCTTGAGAGTGCATTTTGAAAAAGCCTCTCACGGCGTGGCTCGTGAAGAGCTTTGTCGGTGGATGATTTTCCTTCCCTGGAATATGAGCAGTTCTGCTCAGTGGTAGGTGAGCTTGCCATTAAGTGGATCCAACGCTGAGTTGGACGATCTTTCGGTAACTCGTAGGGAGCAGTCCGGGAGATCGCCTAATTTTTAGAGAGACCTTTACTTAAACAGTGTCTTTCCTGAGTCTAGAATACAACAAATAAACTTGTGAGTCTTATATTAACAATATTGAAGTTCAGACAAACTGGTTATTGCTGTGAGAGATAGCGCGTGCTAATATCATTCCGGATCTTATTCATTTTTTTAACTTTTTTGGGATTTTTTTCTTGCTGACAATGATGATATGCTTTATAAGATTATAACGTCAACTAAAGTAAGAACATTAAATTGCAAAATGTTTTCTGAATGACTCTTTTGTAATAGCTTCTACCCGTAAAGGAATATGGCAGTAAAAGTATAATAATAGGAAATGATAGTTTGAAGTCACTACATTTTTGTGCATTTGTTAACACTGAGTTATATAGTTTTCGAAATAACAATCCGTTTGTTAATAAAGCATATTCCGGTAATTGGACCACCTTTTTTATTAAGCTTAAAGCACCGGAATATGCCTTATGAACTTCTAAACCACAGAAACCTCCATTTACAATTAAATACTCACGGTGAGTGCTTTTGGTATAAAGTTACTCAACTAGAGAAATTACGTATTAAACATCTGAATTTCATCAAGCGTCTTACAGTCAGACGGCTACAACTGTATAGTATGAATTATTAATTTCTCTTTTTTATTGTTTTAATTTTCAGTTACCTTTTACCCCTGAAGATGTAAGTCAAACGACTTACGAAACTTGTCAGGTTTTATTTCTTTATTGTACTTTTAGCTTAATAAAAAAATGTGGTTCAATTACCGGAATATGCCTTATGAACCTCTAATCCACTTCCCTGACTTCCAGATTTCTTTTTCGGTTTTTTAATAGTGCTATACGTTTTCCGATTCATTCCATATAATCAGATGTCTTTCCGTTTATGTGTCACGGGGATTAGCAAATGATAATGTATGTGATGATGTGGCCTCATTTTTCTGTACTCTAATATTTATATGCATGTGCTTGTACGTATATAGATTTTTCTGACATACGAAATTAAAACACATTCCTTCTCAGATCAAATATGAGCTATAAAAATAATGGAAGACAATCTTCCGGTTGGTAACTTCATTAGAACATGTAAGTTGTCTTCTGCAGACACTGTTGTCATCACTCACCGAGAAGAAACATTATTATTTTTGTTGTTGTTGTTAGTGGCAATGTAGTTTCTTTCTTTCTTTCTTTCTTTTTTTTTTTTTGAAAATTTTAGTTAAAATAATTAGTAAAAGGATGCCCATCTTCAAGTACTGCTCAGCAAAGTGAAATAAATTTAAATGTTTCACGTTTAATGCTGAACTATTTTCTAGGTTATAATTCGGCAAAAATCATCTAAGACTATGTTTGCTTCCAGGTTGAAAAACATACAGAGGATTGAGCCCCAAAAAATATTGTGAGTGAACCAAAGATATCACTACAAATTTGGATCGTTCTAAGATGCTGATTTGCTTCCGCTCTAGAACACTAGGCTTAGCAGTAGCTGTACTCAGTGACATGTATAAAACCATCACAACAATTTCATCTTGATTCAGAGCACCAAGCAGATACCCCAGTTACTATTATCACGAGATAATCAATTTTGCAGAAAGTACACACTCATAAAAGCCTTCGTAGTTCAGTCGGTATAGACGCATAACACTTTGGTTGGAAAGATCTAGGTTCAATTCCAGTCCATGACATGAAGAACCTTTATCTGGTCTCTTTCGATCGACTAAAGTTTTATACGCCTCTACCGACTGAGCTACAAAGGCTTTTATCAGTGTATACGCAATGTGGCGAATTCTTTGTCGTGTTCCTCCAAGTATTCAGCAATTGTACGAACCCGATGACAAGGCGCGTTGTCCTGTTGAAAGATGCCACTCTGATCAGGGCACACCTCCTGCAGATATGGAGGGAGATGGTCGGCTAAGAGTCCCTGTAACGTTCACCATTCAGTGCTTGTGGGATGAATAGCCAACGGACGTAGGACGTGCCAGACCCGTTAAACTCCAACTGTGTAACCAGAGGGTAGCACTTCATGCTGTCTACGCTTAATGTGAACATGGCCATCAACATGGTGCAGCAGGAAACGGGACTCATCACTCCGGACGACCTTCTATCTGTTGCGGGTCCATTGCCACCATTCCTTGGCCCATGTGAGTCGTTGTTTGTAATGCCTGTCATCACGCGTACCCTTTTTGGTACGCATGATGGTGCAGGTGTAAATGGGTCGAACTGCCTTTCTGGTGGGTGAACTGTATGACTGTTGCACGTCGTTGATGAGATACCAGTCGTGACATCCGACGCTCATCTTCAGGATCAACCATGCGCGGCTAACCAATGTGAGCCATTCTGCTGGTTATGCCTATTCATGGTTAATTCCGTCCTGGTATACCCTTGATACAGTAATATGGGGGCTACCAAGTGCGGCTGTTTCCAAAATACTGGCACCTTCCTTCCGGGCTCCAACTATCTACCCACTGTGGAATTGGCTTACGTCGCCACGTTTCACCATTACTGGCAAACGTTTACTAATTACGATTCGAGGATTAGCGTGCCCATTTATAGCAGCCGCCGTGATGTTGATCACGTGCAGCTGCTTGATAATGAAGTACTACGTGATAATGATCACGTGGTACTTCATTATCGCGCCGAATATATAAATCTCTCTCTAGGGGGGGGGGTTTATGCAAAGCAAACTCGATAAAAATAAGAAGTGAAGTGTAATCGCTTCCCCTTAGCGGTATTTCTAAACTAAGGAATATCATTAGCAGTAATTTTAAATGCTGTACTTGAATGAATAAAAATTGGAAAATAATTTTTTAACTAATATTTTATTCTTAGAGCCAAAATCTATACTTGTAAATGATATAAATATTTGCTTAAAAATATATAAATTAATTTGTATTTCGATGTCAATAGTTCTTTTGTGTGCACAGACTTGTCTGTATTCTCATTCGTATAAAAGTATCCGTATTTCACTAAGGGACGATTGTACTTGGAAACTAAACACATACAGAGTTTGCTCTACCTTTGCCATTAGTAGTTTTGGTTTTGCACAACTTATTATATGCGATCACAATTAAGCCACTTTAACCAGTGATTAGTGTGTTTTTACCCATTTTGTACCCATTTTAGAGTATCCATCTGTAGACCATGTACGTTCCATGTGTCAATATAAAGCTCATCTTTAATATTCCTTGTGTATTCCTGTTCACAATATCACTGACTTGTGTTGGAAACTGTAATATACTTCTCGAACAGGACCCTCTACCTAAGTCCTGAACACAGCTCTGATTATTATTATTATGCGAGACAACCGATGCAGCAGACACAGCTATATTAGCATTTTGGGAAATACATTCTCTCTTTCTCTCTCTCTCTCTCTCTCTCTCTCTCTTTCCGAGGCAAGGCATTTGACTCACCTAGAAGGCGAAAATTCCAACCATCTGGCCAACGTGGGATGAAATGGAACCAAAACTTCCCATTGGAAAAAAAAAAAAAAACTATCGAGTTGCAGAAGCTTTTTCCGCATATCTAGGAGGTTTGGGTCCCAGTTCATCCCAAGATAGTCGGGTGGGTTGGGACTTCAGCCTATTGAAGCAAAACACCTATCAGAGAAGACACTGCATAAGACAAAATGAAATATCAAAATAGGAAAAATTCACCGTAGCTGTCGCATACTCTAATAGTATTAGGGGAGGGGCAAGAGGAAAAGAACGAAAGAAACAAGGGAAGGGACTAGTTGAAGGATAATATAACAGATGTATATTACATGAAGTAAGGCATGGTGTAGCATCAGGTACCTCGGATTTGCCATTCCGTGTACTCACCAAAGTGAGTCTTCAAGGATTCGCTAAAGTTCATTGGCAGTAAATGTAAAAAAAAAAAAGGAATGAAAATAAATTTTCCTTTACTGAGTTTGGGACTTTCACGATAATCTTTAAATCACGCCTAAATCAAGGATTTATTTTTGAAATCAGCGGTTATAATTAACCACTATTTTATGTATATTGTTTAATTATTATTATTAACAAGTGACTTAATTATATGTGCGAGACATTATGGCCTTAAGTTTCCTTAATATATTTTTGTATTTATATGTTTTAGTATTTTCCCTTTATGTTCGTTAGATTTTTATTATAATTTGTTTTGTAAATTGTTTTGCCTTTTCAAGATTGAAAAAAGCTAAAGGACGTTAACAAGGCACGAACTCATATCTAACTCATTAGCTCATTCTATCTATTAAATATTAAGTTCATTTTCCAGTATGTTGATTACTTCTCTGCTGTCCAATGCAAATTCTGGGTAACGGACGTTGCTCGGACGTTTCAATTATTTTCCTATTCCGAAGTAATGTCTTTATCAATTGCTTGTACTGATGCCCCTTTTCATTAACGAGAAACACTAATCAGAATAGCGAGCGATGTCTTCGAAGACACGAGCCTACTATTGACTTCTCTAATGAAGGTAATTTTTTTTTTCCACTTTATCTCTAATGAGATTTCCCCATCAGATATACAATCCAACCATGAATACTAAATATAAGCAAGTGTTACTTTGGTAACACTTATTTGATTTGTTACTTATGAACTTAAGATTTATTAACTTACTTGATTTATATCACTGGCACAATTCTCGCCTGAAGTGAAACTATTTATGAAATTAAAAAAAAAAAAAAACGATACTAAAAACAATTTTTCGCAATTTTTTATTTTCTTCGCTTCTTTAATTAAAATAATAATAATAAACTGCACCTGATCGTCCAAGTGCTGAAGAGAGGCTGGATTATCAACAACCGCAGAGCTGCTTACCCAATAGCTCTATAGTTGTTGATGGACTTAAAAAAGCAATAAAAATCAATCAAATTCTGCTACACTGTAACGATTTTTTAATTATAAACAAACCAGTTTATAGAATAAGAAATACTGTGACCTGAGCCGACTAACTACTTTCTTTTCTTTTTTCCTTCCTTTCTTTACTTTTAAGAGTTAAAAGGAGCACAGCTAGCTATAATAATCAAGACAATCACTCTAAACACCGGAGACATTTAATTGATTAACTTAATCCCTCACTAGGAGGGCTCAACCGGTCCTAAGAGACGGTCGAGGAACAGGGAAAACCTGTTCCTCGAATAAATAAAAACATCTATTATTTTACGGTTCTGTGCAAATAATGTACATTATTGTGTCGCGTAAAATGAATTTTGCAACAATTCCTACTATTAAAATGAAAAAAAAAAAAAAATAGTATTCCTGAATTACCACTAGAATCTAAGCCTACAGGAAGAAGAATAAAAGTGAACACATAAAAAAGCCTATACCTAAATTGTTCTTAAAAGAACTGGGAGATCGACTGAGCCCTTGACTCTTAATCCCATCATCTGAATGAAGAAAATCTGTGTGGATGATATACCTAAATTGTTCTTAAAAGAACTGGGAGATGGACTGAGCCCTTGACTTTTAATCCCGTCATCTGAATCTGAATGAAGAAAATCTGTGTGGATGATGTGTTATTGAGTTAAAGCTCTAGTCATCGCTGGGTAACATCAATAGTCGAGCCTCAGTTAAAGCTTCATTGGCTACAGCATTGCCATTCCTTACTATACCTAAATTGTTGTACGTACGTACGTACGTACGTACAACAATTTACTTGGTTTGTCTTGAATTTCAGTTAACGCGATATCCATAGCTATAATGGTACTATAATTTCTCTTCAAGTTTTGCAACAACAACGAAAATATCTCTTCAGCAAGTGTGGAAAATAACACAAAAAACAAAACAAAAAAACCTCTGATGTGATGAATGATCGCAAGATGACTTTGGTTATAGTGGGAACACATTTGTAGTTCATCGGTGCTTTTCATCTCTTGCACATGTACCATGTCTGCATCTGTCCAGTAAGTTGACTTTCTGAATGCATTCACAAATTAAACCTTTATACTGACCGATTAAAAAATTCTGGAATTTTTTAAAATTTGGCAGACATTGATTAATAAGGACGTTCATTCACTGAAAATATTAATTTTCGCCGTAAAATAGTGCGTCAGATTATCTCGAAGCAGTTTTAAATTATAGCAGTAGAAGCTTTACTAGGATATATTAAGTTGTAAAATATTAACCTCTCTAAATTAAAAAAAAATGCTGTTGAGTAAACAAATTATTCACTATTAATTACTGAACCCGAAATCATGTATGAATTCATAAATGTATATACCAATAAATACGAAAAGAACTTTATCGATAACCTGCTTATTTGAGACTTCACCACGTGACACTTGTTGCCATGACTTCGTTAGGTCTTGTTAAGAAATATATCCAACCGCTCTGCTACGTATAAAATTCATGGATTTTGAATCTCGAGTCTGGGTGTTATATTACTGTATGGATCACTTGCAACACATTTCATAAAAATTCGTCTAACATTTTAAGAAATGAAAATGTTGGTGTAAAACACAACGTAACGGATAATCGAAAAGCCATGATAGTTGACTTAATAGGTTTACAGCGACCTATTAAGTCGCTGTAAACAGATAATATGAAACATTGTAGAGAAACCTGCAGGTATTACTTCTAAAACACTTATTCATTCATCAGTGGTACATGTAGGCCCTTAGAACCCACTATTTGCCAACGATACTTGACTTCAGTAACCCTAATTTCAATATGATTTGCCGGTTAGTTGCATGCCTTAGTCTTATCGGTAAAAACAAACAATTCATTAGAAGTGGATAAAAACATTTCAAAATGTAATTTAAGGTGTATTATATTTTAAAATATTTCAAACCAAAACAAAAGTATGAAAACGTCACTCAACAAGTCTGATTTTATAGGCTGATTGGAATATAACTTTCCTATAATGTAAGTCGCTTTAAAATCGATTTGTATAATAGTTAAACCAATTGTTTTCGTAGTCACATGATTATCCATTATATGAATTACAATATGATTTAATTAACTTATTTGGCATCTGAGATACCACTTTCAGCAAAAAAAAAAAAAAAAGTGTTTTGTGTGCCTGGTTAACTACGTTCTGTCGTCTTCATTCTTATTTGTTTGACGAAAACGTGTATTGGAATTGTAATCCTTGATAAGAACAGCAAAAGAACAACAGCTAACGAAAGTCACCTTGCGTAAGGTGACTTGTAATTGTTTTCGATTTAACAATTAAATAATAAACAAAATTGCTATTAAATCTTTCTGTTGTGTTATAAGAAAAGGCTTGATTGGTATTCGTATCAACGTACAGACACTTTAAAAACACCTTACATTAATTAAATATATGAAGAGCCAAAGGCTTCAATTCGGCGACATAACTTATTTAAGTTAAGGGATATTACATCCCATATTATTTCTTAGCCGAATAAGAAACTCAAAGAGTTTCATGCTGAATATAGATTCGGCATGAAATCTATATTTCATGCCGAAATCTATAATCGGCGATTCCAATCGTTAGCAAATACCTGGATAGTGCAGCAACTGACCCTTAAGGTAGTGCAAGCTGAGGCAACTCATAGCAAAGGTTTGAACCCGAAATCATGCATGAATTCATAAACCATTGCTTCACACCTTTGCTATGAGTTGCCTCAGCTTGCCCTACCTTAAGGGCCAGTTGCTGCACTATCCAGGTATTTGCTTACGCTTGGAATCGCCGAACTTCATACAGTTTCTTATTCGGCTAAGACACAATATGGGATATAATATTCTTTAACTAAAATAAGTTATATCATCGAATTAAAGCCTTTGACTCTTTATATATTTAGTAATTTATTAGGACACCTTTTATTAATTCTTATAGATGGGATATAAGTTATATAGATAATAATATATATATATATATATATAGGAATGAGGAATAGGTGACGCTGAAAATCGGATTGATTCATTCAATCCAATGCTCTTGGAGGGTTATGGATGGCAATGCCGTAGCTAATGAAGTTTTAACTGAGGCTCGGCTATTGCTGTTACCCTCCTGCCATGATCAGAGTTTTAATAGCTCAATAACACCTTATCCCTACACTGTCCTCTACAGATAACGGGGAAGATGAAAAGCATTCTTGCTTCGCCCCTTTAAGCCAGTCCTTATAAGGACTATAAGGACTATATATATATATACATCGAATTAAAGCCTTTGACTGTTCATATATTTAGTAATTTATTAGGACACCTTTTGTTAATTCTCATAGAAGGGAAATAAGTTCTGTTCGCTACAAATTTGATAATATATAATATATATATATATCTATATATATATATATCTATATATATATATATATATATATATATATATATATATATATATATAGATATATAGATAATATGTACAGGGTGTTCGGTATAAATTTGACATATTTATAATTAATTATATTTTTCCGTAAGTTACATGTATTAACACACACTTCTCTTCATTTAAAAGTTTGGACCCTTCTTCATTCATATTCATATACAAGATGTCAGAAAGGATGGATAGCTGGAACCCACCTGAATCATGGAAGAGAATAACTTGTATCATGATGATTTGTGCCCGCCATCAAAATAAGGATATTACGACTGCTGCCCAATGCTCCCTGAATACAGTAAAAACAATCAGGCATGAACTATAGACTTGCAATGGTGACTACGAGGATGTAGCAAGAAGAAAGATCCCTAGCAGACGATCTGATTGCGTTCGTACAGCAGAATTCCTCGCAAATCTGCAGGAACAGGTGTTGAAGAACCCTGGCATTGGAATTCGGGCTTTGTTCGTGGAGTTGCTAACTGTAGTCAAGCCCTGGATAACAAGGGTAGCCAATGGTAGGCCGTATGTATGGCAGCAGGATTCGGCCCCTTGCCACACCTCTGGGAAAAGTCAAAAATGGTTGTCTGAAAATTTCTACGACTTCACCAGTCCAAATGTTTGGCCTCCAAACTCCCCAGACCTTAACCCCATGGATTATTTTGTATGGGGCGCAGTTGAAAAAGACACCAATCGCACTTCCAGTAATACAAAAGCCCAGTTAATGGATAAAATTAAAACAGTTTTTGCGGCCCTTCCCAGGGAGACTGTAGCATCAGCTTGTTCGAGGTTCCGAAGCAGAATTGAAGCTGTGATCGATGCTAATGGTGGTTATTTTGAGTAAATCTTGTTGATAGTATTGTAATTAACTCTGCCTGTAATGTTTTTTTGTCAATTCATTAAATTTAATAGATACAAAGAAGATTTTCTTTTTCCTTACGAAACTGTCAAATTTATCCCGAACACCCTGTATACATATGTATATTTTTGGGTTTACTCTCTTTGGTGGTGGCCGCTTCCAAGTAGTAGTAAGGAGTGAGCAAACAAGAGACAAACTACTTGCAGGATTCGAATGTAATGGAAAAACAATAGTTCCATTTTTGGTAGGGAGCATTACCAAACTACTTAGAATCCCCAGATTCCCTTTAGAATATATTGAAACGGATGTAAAGATCATCCACGAAATATTCGGGAAATTCGGCGTTATACACAAGGTGGAAGTCCTAAATGACGCAGAAAACCCCAAATGGAAGTCGGGTGAAGTCCACATCTCCCTCGAGATGAAAACGCTCGTTCCCAACTTCATTATTATTGGATCCGCCAGAGTAATGATAAATTACCCTGGTGTAAAAAACAATGTTTTAGATGTGGTGCTTTCACTCACCTTGGGGCGGACTGTCCTAGAGTGAAATGTAAAAACTGCCTCAAAGCAGGCCACAACCAAGAAAACTGTGAGTCAGCTTGCCTGAAATGTGTCGTAATTGACCACAAAGTGGACACATGCCCATCCAGAACCCTTGCTGAGAGGATGGGTGGTGCAATCACGCCAGCAACTCCACCAAGCAATGGAAATGACACAGCACAGGAAGCTTCTCCTCCTTTCGAGGCTGCTCCTGATATAACAGAAATCCATACCTCCACGTCTAAGAAAAACCGAAACGGGAAAAAACTTCCACAAGCAGTAAAATCCAACAAGAAGAAACAGTCGCTATCGAAACCATCAATACCAATATAGATACTAATACAGATGATATAGATAGGGAAGAAGGAAAGATGGAGGTGAACACCAACACCTCCAAACGGCCATTAAGCCCACAGGAAGAAGAGTTGGTAACGCCCAAAACAGCAAAAGTATCTGAGACCGCCCACCCAGAAGTCCCTCACGCGAAAGCAGGGGAGACTCTCAGCCATCTCATCAGAGGTATCCCAGGGATGGCGGAAAAATTCAAAGAAGCGATAAAAAAAATAGGAGAACCTGAACTCCTCCTCACAGGAGAACATGGATCTGACATCGCCAGTGCAAAATGGGGTGACATTTTCGTTGATGACATCAGCAAATTCACCCCTGAGCAAGTAGAGGTAGCCCAGGATTTAGACGAGTAGGCAGCTTCGGCGTTCTTCATAGCTCTCTGCAAACTAGACATGGCCAAGGGAAGTGAGGTGGCCAAAAGAATAATAACTGCCCACAACAAAAGAAAGACACAGTAACCACCTTGTGGGGTTTCTGCACACAGCTTCACCGGTTTCAGCTATCACAGGTGGGGGAGGACCTGAGAACCCGAGTGGCGAAGGCTTACAGCGAGGCGGTGCAGTTCCTTGTGAGCTGCATCACTCGGGCCAGATCCTTTCTCCACCTCTAAGTTTAACTTTCAATTTTTGCTTTTCTGTGTACTTTTTTTGTTTTTGTTTTGTTACATGTTTCCTTTTTAGGATTTTTCCTTTTTGTAAAGTGAAAAATCAACGACCGTTTTAGAAACGCCCCTGGGGGGAAAACAGCTAAAACAGGTCAACTGAGGCCTCTTTAACTTACCCTACCACTATGCACTCTATCTTTATTTCCTCTCCTACTATCTGCTGACTCACAGCCTATCTTACTCTACAGGCCGATGATGAAGATTTGTTGAACTCACAAATTATTATTATTTATATACATATGTATATATATATATATATACACGAAATGGCCGGAACTTGAATTTGCACCTCAAATGGACACATCAGCACTATCTGGTGTAAAAACAGTGACAGATACACCGACACAGCCCAAAGAGAGAATTCCACCAGTAGTCTTGCGATCTAAGGAAAACTGGTCGTTGCTTTCAGAGACAATGAAGAACAATAACAGCAAGTTCTCATCAGCTAAAAATCCAGATGATGGAGTCCGCATACAACCCGAAGGAACAATGGACTACCGCCAGCTCACCAGACTTATGGATGATCATAAATTCCCATATCATACATACCAACTGAAAAGTGAAAAAACCTTAAGGTAGTCACCAGAGGTTTGGTAGAAAACATAACATCAGAAGAGATAGCTACTGACCTCAGATCACAAGGCTTGGAGCCGATCAAGATTTCTCGCATGTATCGAGCAGACAAGCGCCCCATGCCTCTGGTCTTAGTGGAGATCAGAGAGAAATTTACGATCTTAAAATAGTCTGCAACTTGGTCATCAAGACCGAGCCACTGATAAAAAAGGCATCAGCTGGTCAATGCCATCGCTGCCAAAAATATGGGCACGCGCAAATGTTATGCAGAGCAGATTACAAGTGTGTAAAGTGCTGTGGCAACCATCCCTCGCACACTTGCGTCAAACCAAAGACCACGCCTGCTAAATGTGCGAAATGCAGTTGCCCACATCCTGCCAATTACAAAGGTTGTTCTCTCCACCCATCCAACCTTCAAAAGCCTAGACAGGAGTTAGCCCAATCCACTTAGAAAAATATTGTGAGATCTGTGCCTGAAATCAAAGAGAAAAAAGTTACACTAGATAAATTTTATGCTTCTGTGGTTTCCTCGCGTAACACCGAGGTACTCCCTGCAACTAGCAATCAAAATTCCTCAGCAATTCTCGCTGCCTCACTAGGGGAGATGCTAATGGCCTTCAGCAAAACAAATCCAAGCCAGGCCGGCACCAACAAATTCCTTAGGAATACTCAAGTCATCTTTTCCATATTGAAGCCAGATTAATGACTAATCTGGCTTCAACATCAAATTCTATGCAGAGTGTATTCTGGAATGCAAATGGTCTCAACAACAAAATTTTGGAATTACAGGAACTTACAGATCATTTAAAAATTGATATCCTCCTCATTAACGAGACTCACCTACATCCCTGCGATAATCCCAAACTGAGAAACTACTCGTTACTTAGAAATGACAGACTAAATTCCAGAGGAGGAGGCACTGCCATCTTTGTCAGAAGAAACATCCGCTATAATGAGATTAAGAAGACTAATACATCTAACCTCGAGGAGACAGGCATAGAAATTCATACCAACAATGCAGGCAGCTTAAAGATTTATTCTGTATACAACCCCCATGGCAAACCTCTTCTCCCATCTGATCTCTCTCAGCTACTAGACACCAATGAAGCAATAATTGTAGCAGGAAATCTCAATTCCAAGCATCCTTTATGGAACAGCAAGAGTTTTAACAACAACGGAATGATCCTCTACAATTTTGCCTTGAAGAGAAATATTGTTATTGCAGGCCCGATCGAGCCAACACATTACGGAGCGATCGGCAGACCTGATGGTTTGGATATTGCTATATTTAACAACATTTCTCGTCGATTCCAACTTCAAGTGATTGACGAGCTCAGCTCAGATCATAATCCAGTACTTTTAAGTTTAGGAGGAGAGCCTGAGCTCATTCCCAGCCAATCCCACACTAACTTTGCAAAATTCAAGGCTAAAATGAACACCATCATAGACTCAGTACCTACTATCTCCACCCGTGAAGAAATTGAAGTGGCAGTCAGCAATCCTGAATGTAAAATCCATTCTAGCTTATCCGCAGCTTGTTCTATTTCCACCCCAGCTCAAGTAAACTTACTTCCTGAAGAAATCCTGGCTCTGATCAGGAACAAAAATAGACTCAGACGCCGCTATCACAACACGCTATCTCCGCAAGACCGTCGAGAACTAAATAGAGCGTCCAACCTAGTCCATTATGCATTAAAAGATCACAGGAACCAACAATGGGAAAGAAAACTCTGTTCTCTCAAAACTGAAGATAATTCTCTGTGGAAATTGACTAAAGCTCTCCGTACGGATCACTCTAACATCCAGCCCTTGTTTACAGAGATAATGAAAAAGCAGAAGCTTTCGCTGACACTCTCCAACTTCAGTGCCGTCCTAATTATGCGCATGCGGATCTGGTCTTCATAGAGAAAATACACTGTCGAGTACGCTCCGCGCTTCAGCAACCTTGTAGCCGTGAAAATATCTATCCCACCTCACCTAAAGTGGTCTATTCAATCATTAGAAAGATTAAAAACAAAAAAAGCCGCTGGTCCAGATGAAATTACCAACAAAACAATTAAAGCCCTCCCACACAAAGCTGTCATGCATTTAGTAGCCATTAATAATGGCTACTAAATGCATGACATTATTTCCCCTCAAGATGGAAACAAGCTGATATATTCCTTATTCTCAAGCCTGGTAAAGCACCTCAAATGACACAGAGCTATAGATCTATCAGTCTTTTATCATGCCTAGGAAAAATCGCAGAAAGAGCCATTCTCAACCGACTTAATGAGGAAGTGAATAAAAACAACATAATTCCGAAAGAACAATTTCGTTTCCGTACCGGACATAACATTACACAGCAAACTCACAGACTGACTGAATTCATCACTACAGGCTTTTACTGGAAGCAACACACAGGAGCTATTTTTTTGGTGTTGCAAAAGTTTTCGATAAGGTGTGGCACAAAGGTCTCATCTATAAATTAATTTCAGCCAACATTCCTCTTTACCTTACTAAAATTATCGACTCCTTTCTAAAGGACCGTAAAATCCAGGTCAAGTTGTGATGAATTCGATCCTCACTGAAAACAGTCACTGCTGGTGACTGTTCCTCAAGGTGTCCCTCAAGGCTCGCTGCTCTCACCGCTGCTTTTTAACATCTTTGTTTCTGATGTTCCTAGCACATCACTAACCACTATAGCTAGTTATGCGGATGATATGGCAATTCCTAGGAGATCTCTCAGGCCGAATATAGCTACGCAGAGCTTGCAAACTGCAGCAACAAATTTGGAGAACTGGTTCAGAAAATGGAGAATATCTGTAAATGCTGATAAAAGCACTGCCATTCTCTTCATAAGAAGACAAGCATTTCACCTTGGAGAAGTTAAACTTTTTAACACAGCCATCCCATGGAGAACTAGCACCAAATATCTAGGCATTCAACTTGATAACCATTTAAACTTTAACCCCCACATAGTTTATGCATGCAAAAAAAGCAAACTCTGCAATTGTGCAACTCTATTCTCTCTTCAATCGAAGAAGTCAATTCAGCACTGAAAACAAACTTCGGATCTACAAAACAATTATCAGACCATCGTTAACTTACGGATCGCCGGCGTGGGGTCACACTTCCCCCACCAACATCAAAAAGCTACAAGTTACTCAAAAGAAGTGCCTCTGTATGATTTTCAACGCTCCGTGGTTTGTCAGAAATGCTCTCTTACATCATGATGCCGATATTACAGATATTCCCACGTTTCTCCATAACTGTGCCACTGCTTATTTTGCCAAAGCAGCTGTTCATCCAAATCAACTCATTCAAGAGTCATCTAACTATGACGAACACGACAGGTGGAAAAATAAGCGCCCTAAAGCAGCTCTGCTTATCGGTTCAGGTGCCTCCGTACCGCCCTAAATAGGGTGAGCCAGGTGCTCGCTAACCATTAATATAAGACTATTTCATAGCGATGAAGGGATCGGAGTCCATGGGACTGATATCCATCAAGCCACATCAGTTATCAGTCTTGGTATTGTATTATATATTATATTATATTGAAAATGAAAATACCCTTGGAGGGTAATAATGTATAGCAATGCTGTAGCCAATGAAGTTCTAACTGAGGCTGGGCTATTGCTGTTACTCTCCTGCCATGATCAGAGCTTTAATAGGTAAATAACACCTTATCCCTACACTGTCCTCTACAGATAACGGGGAAGATGAAAAGCATTGTTGCTTCGCCCCTTTAAGCCAGTCCTTATAAGGACTAACAATAATAAAATTGACTTGGTATTATTAACTAGGTCTACCTACTCACTGATGAGAGGTGGATGCTAGATAGATTATAGATATAGAAATATGAGAGGCTCTGCTTTGGATAGGTTTTCGCCTGTGTCTGAGTAGGGCCACCGCTGAGATTATGGATCTGGCTGGTGGTGGGGTGAGACTACCACTGGGTAGAGCCAACGCTGAGAAGTTCTTCTCAGTGACGGAGTGAGTCTGTCACTGAGTGGAACAACGCTGAGTTGGACGGTCTTTCGGCCACTATTGAGTGGTCTAGGGATCGTCCTAATTTTTAGAAAGGTGTTTACTTAAATACACCTCACGTTTGGGTCTGCCTGCCATGCTGGATAGAGAGATAGATATATATTATTAACTAGGTCTACCTACTCACTGATGAGACCTCACGTTTGGGTCTGCCTCCCATGCTGGCTAGAGATAGATATATATGAGAGGCTCTGCTTGGGGATAGGTTTTTGCCTGTCTCTGAGTAGAGCCACTGCTGAGAGTATGGCTCTGTCTGGTGGTTGGGTGAGCCTGCCACTGGGTAGAGCCAACGCTGAGAAGTTCTTCTTGGTGATGGGATGAGCCTGTCACTGAGTGGAACAAAGCTGAGTTGGGCGATCTTTCGGGATCGTCGAATTTTTAGAAAGGTCTTTACTTTAAATACACCTCAATAAAGGTTGAAACCGGTGTGGGTAGTGACTTTCTCTCATAATGTAGAACAGTAATACAGCTCCTAGGAGCTAAGTTCACATTATGAGTAATATCAAGAATAAATATTAAATATCAAGAATAGTGATCGGAACTTGCTCCACCTTTGACATGAGTTGCCTCAACTTGCACTACCTTAAGGGTCAGTTGCTGCACTATCCACGTATTTGCTTACGCTTGGAATCGCCGAACTTCATATAGTTTCTATATTCGGCATGAAACTCTTTGAGTTTCTTATTCGGCTAAGAAACAATATGGGATGTAATATCCCTTAACTTAAAAAATCTTACATTAATCTAATCTGAATCACAGTTGGCTAGCAAATTAGCAAATCGTATCATTTTGTTCTGCCTCATGCTTAATAAATTGTTAAAAAAACTTTTCGAATGAATATCAGAAAAATAAGTAATATATAAAATAGAATAAAATTATAATTGAATATTTAACGATTTAAAAAATATTAAATTATTTAATTATTTATTTAAAAACAATGAATTTTAAATTATTTGCTTTCACACCAGTATTTTTAAATAATAATGTATTATGATAACAAACACCAGATGTTTCGAAAAGTCAAGGAGGTCGCTAGTGAGTCTTCACTGATACGGTTGTGAACTTTCTTCTCTGTAGAACGTGGTAATTAAATATGATGGTTTTGAAGTGTAGCTGCTAGATTAACTAGCAGAGACGCGTTTGTTTAAAGTCATTAAATTGCGGACTATACTGAATCTAAGAACATCAGCAAAGGTAAGTGGACGGTAATTGCAACGAGGGCGATTCGTTAGGCCTAACAGCCGATAGAATCGCCATTGTTAGCATATCTATTCCAGATACATTTACTTGCGTTTATACGCAAACTGTCAATAATGAATGTGTCAGATTTGGACGCCCTCACAGATTCGCTGGACGAAGAGCCAGCGTTCATACTTGTAAATAAACTTCAAAGGAAATTTAAGCTCAAATGGCCATCAAACTTGATAGATCCTGATACAATTATAGACTCTCTAGATAAAGGATTGGCTTTCAGCTTCATAAAGAAACTCCTTAAGAAGTTCGAGCGTGAATGGCCCGGCTTCCTGAATCTTTACTCTTCACCTGAGACTGACGATGATCCAAATGAAGACACTCCTCAAATGGAGGAAAATTTAAATCCAGTCACCTCTGAATCTACTCATTCAGATCAAGGAGAGAAGCACGTGCGTAAAAAACGCAAAACTCTCGCCTCGGAGTCAGCAAACGAAAATGGCATGGATGAAGATGCCCCCGACATAGATTCCTCTGCCTCCACCAATGAAAAGGTGCCTCCAGTCATTCTTAGGGAAAAACAGAGATGGACAGCCCTAAGAACCACCATGGCCAACCTGCAAATAAATTACTCCACTGCCAAGAACATAGAGGAGGGCATCAAAATTCAGCCCACTACAGTGTCTGACTATAGAAATCTAACCAAGGAGTTGGACACAAGAGGTATACAATACCATACCTTCACACTTACCTCGGAGAAAAATCTTAAAGTGGTACTCCGAGGAGTATCTGAAGACATTGAAACAGCTGAAATAGCTGCTGACCTCAACATGCAAGATCTGCCTCCCATCAAAGTCAGTAGAATGTACAGATCTAACAAGACCCCTATGCCTCTAGTATTGGTAGAAATACACAACATCTATAAAGATATTTACAATTTGAAGACAATCTGTGGGCTCAAGATCTCACCAGAGCCACTTAGGAAGAGGGCCTCTTCTGGGCAATGCCATAGATGCCAAAAATTTGGTCATGCCCAGAAGTTGTGCAAAGCCCAATACAGATGTCTGAAATGTGGTGACACCCACCCCACATATACCTGCTCCAAGCCAAAAACCACCCCGGCTAAGTGTGCTAATTGTGGTGGCCCCCACCCTGCAAATTACAGAGGATGTATATGCCACCCAAAAAACAGACAAACTGAGTTAATCAGTCAGTCTAGCTCACTGACAGAAACGAAAGCCCCAGAAGCCCAAGTTCATCAGGCTCCTATTAGCTTGAACAAGATGACAGGTGTTCACCCACCATCAACTGAGCCCCCTAAGAAAATAAATCTTCAACACCAAACAAGAACATATGCTGATGTGGCCCGCCCCAAAAAAGCAATCCATGACCAGAATATGAAAAATCCACATTCAAATATAACAACCATCATCACCTCTTCTCTTGTAAATATGTTACAGGATTTCAGTAACGCAAATCCATCACTGAGCACTACGAAAAGTTTCTTGCAGCAAACACAGCTCATTTTATCTGCACTCTCCAATGCATAGGAAAAAATTTACCCCAGATTCTCTAATGATTATCTCATGGAATGCCAACGGCCTTAAAAATAAAATACTAGAAGTACAGGAATTCAATGACAGATATAATCCGGATATATTATTAATTAATGAAACTCACCTGAGACCTGCTGACAATCCTAAATTCAAAGGATATCAGCTCTACAGGAATGATAGACTGGATTACAGAGGTGGTGGCACAGCCATCCTCATCAAAAATCACATCAATCATCATTCTGTAGCCATTCCTACAACCACCAATCTCGAACTTACAGGTATCAATGTCATCACAAACTCTATCGGAAACATAAAAATATATTCTGCTTATAACCCACCATCAAAAACATTGCTGACCACAGATCTGGATGCTATCCTCGGCATTAAACTGCCGGTTATTATTGCAGGAGATTTTAACGCAAAACATCACGCCTGGAGCAGTAGGTCTATAAATAGGAATGGCCGCATCCTCTATAACTACACAAGCTCAAATTGCGCAACTGTGGCTGGTCCCTCAGTGCCAACTCACCACAGTCCTACTGGCTCATCCGACGTCTTGGATATAGCTGTCCTTCAGAACGTTAACCTACAGTACTCCCTGGAATCATTGAATGAGTTATCATCAGACCACAATCCTATTCTGCTCCAACTGGGTTATCAGAGGGATCTTCCCCATTCGCCTCATACCTTCATTCCCTGGGAAAAACTATCCAAAATGATTCCAAACTACATTGATCCCATCCCTCATATTAATTCCAAGGAAGAAATTGATTCTGCAGTCAATAAACTTACTGATCAAATCAACACAGCCATAGCATCTATCACCTCAAATTCAGTTGCCTTCAAGCCTAAACGACTACCAGATGACATAATGAACTTAATCAGGGAGAAAAATAAAGCAAGAAAAAGATACCACAACACCAGAGCACCCCAAGACAAGAAATATCTCAACAAAATGAACAGTGCAGTGAGAGATGCACTTAAAGTCCATAGAAACAAACTATGGGAAGATAAATTAGCCTCCATATCACCTGGTGATCAATCCGTTTGGAAGTTCCTGAGAAACATCAAAAACAAAAACAAATCTCTTCCTCCTCTCAAATCTGACCTGAACATTGTTTACACAGATGCAGAAAAAGCCGAAACTATAGCTAAAAATTTAGAAAAACAGTGTAGCCCTTCATACAATAATCTAAATTTCAATCATATTTACAAAGTCCACCGCCACGTCAGACATGTGTTAAAACGGCCTGATACCTGTACTAGCCAACTCACACCTATTTCCGCAGCTGAAATTTATGACATTATAAAGAATTTAAAGAATAAAAAAGCTCCAGGGCCTGACGGCATCTCCAACAAAGTTATTAAACTGCTACCCCGAAAGGCCATCGTATATCTCACAACAATAATAAATGCTATGTTCAGGTTTAAGTACTTCCCCTCTGCATGGAAGTTGGCAGACGTAATTCCTATATACAAACCAGGCAAGGATCCTCAGCAGCCTCAAAGTTATCGTCCCATAAGTCTGATATCTAATCTGGGCAAAATAGCAGAAAAAGCTATCCTTTCCAGAATTCAACTTTCAGTAAAAAAATTAAACATCCTTCCTTCAGAACAGTTTGGTTTTCGCCAATTTCACAGTACCACCCAACAAATTCACAGACTAATAGAATTCATTATCACAAGTTATAATTGGCATCAATACACCGGGGCAGTTTTTCTTGATTTAGAGAAGGCGTTTGACAAGTTATGGCACTTTGGACTACTATACAAGTTGATTTTAGCTGGCATTCCATCAGATCTAGTTCAAATTATAAAGTCATTTCTTAGTGACAGACGAATGCAAGTCAAACTAAATGATATATTATCTACCCAACGACGCATCTTGGCAGGAGTTCCTCAAGGGTCCCTTCTGGCACCGATACTTTTCACGATTTACATGGCGGACATTCCGCACAATCCAATGTCATCCATCATTGCCCTATACGCAGACGACACAGCTATACTAGCCAGATCTATTAAACCTCACCTTGTCACCAAGAAACTGCAAGAAAATCTGCAGAGATTAGAGCACTGGTTCTCGGAATGGAGACTGCAAGTAAACCCTCAGAAGAGTATTGCCATGCTCTTCACTAAAAACTCAATACTCCCCAAAGATGATATCTTCCTATTTAATACCAAGATTCCCTGGAAAGCAGAAGCCAAATATCTGGGTGTACTGCTGGACAGAAAACTAACTTTCAGTTCACATATAAAAGCCTCATGTTCAAAAGCATCAAGAGTCATTGCACAGCTTTACCCTCTTATCAATAGGAATAGCAAGCTGGATACCAAAATAAAACTGCTCCTTTATCAACTGTTGATTCGACCCATTATCACTTACGCATCCCCAGCCTGGAGTCACACCTCAAGTACAAATATCCTCAAACTACAGAAAGTGCAAAACAAATGTCTCCGCATGATATTAAACGCACCATGGTACGTCAGAAATGTCCAACTTCACCGGGATACAAATATCCCCTACATCTATTCTTTCCTGCAGTCTTCAGCAGTGAAGTTCTTCTCAGTGTCCTCTTCACATCCAAATGAATTAGTGCAACAAGCAGCAAATTATGATGAAACAGACTTCTCAAAATATAGGAGACCGAAGGCCATCCTACTTCCAAATGAAGATCTCTGAATCGCACCCACTCAGGCAGAGCTCTTAGCTCATAAACTTTTCCTCACACAGTAATCCTTATCAGATAGCAGGGAATAAAAAGCATTTTGCTTCGCCCTTATAGTCAGCAACGTCTTGCGTCTTGCGTCTTGCGAAAAGTCAAGAATAAATTAGTTTCTTCTCTCCTCTATTAGAGTTGGCAGTGTTGTAGCCAATGAAGTTTAAACTTTAGTGTACTACGTGATAATCTTTCGCCTCTAGAGAGTTCCAGGATTCAGCGGACGCGACCGTATATGAGAGCTGTCTTTCCGGATCGATCGTGGTTGGTAAGATTCTTTCTCTATTTTTGGATTCCTTTCACTCTATTTTTTCTTTCTTTCTGCTAGTAGCTAGGCTTAAGCTACAGGATTTGCTGGTAAGACTTGTTCTTACGGGATTTCTCTCTTTGCTTGTAGAACCTTTCTGTCCTACGGTATTTTTACTAATCTACCACCACGATCCTACTCTTCCCTAGATCCTATATCTTTTTTTTCTTTTTGGCCGTGGCCAAACCTAAGACTGACATGTCTTCACTACTTCCTAGGGTGAGAACGGTCGGTTTTCAAACTGACCCATCCCTAAACAAAAGACATATCTGCAAAGCACTTTGTCAGGCAGTAGGTTCCGAAAACATTTACGGGTTTACCCCCTTTGGGGCAGGGAGATACCAGGTAGTGGTAAAAAACACCACAACTAGGGACAAACTGCTGGAGGGTTTTAAATGTAATGACGTAGAAATCACTCCGTTCTTAGTGGGAAGCCTGTTAAGAACGGTAAAAATTGACAGGTTCCCCCTCGAATATATAGAAAATAGCGACGACGTCATCCACAAGACATTCGCTAAATGGGGCACAATTAAGAACATTAAACGGGGCACTGATGTCGACTACCCGGATTGGAAATCAGGAGTGGTCATCTTCACAATGGAGATGAAAACTCCTGTTCCGAACTTTGTCACCATCGGCTCCGAAAAAGTCATGGTAAACTACCCAGGTGTCACAAAGCAATGCTACAGGTGTGGCTCCCACGAACACCTGGGAGCAGAATGTGCCAAGGCCAAGTGCAGCAATTGTGGCGAATCTGGCCATTCCCTACCACATTGCACCAACCCCTGCAAGAAATGCCACCAAAAAGACCACAGTTACAATGTGTGTCAACAGAGAACATCAGCAGAACGAATGGGGGGTGCGATACAACCACTTCCCGTTCCTCCCCCCCTTAGCTCTGACAACACAGAACCACCAAAAATACCCACCCCGCCCCCGCCACCGATATCAACAGCCCAACCCAAACGTGGCAAACAAGAGGGGTTCAAACAAGTATCACTGGGTAAAACCAAAAAGTACAGAAGCCAAAATTCATCAGCCAGCGTTCCCCCCACCACCGCGAACGCAGATACAACCACAGCATCTGCCATAGAGGAAATGGACACCTCTACAGCAAAACGTCAAAGGGAACAGGTAGAAGACGAACAAGCTTCGTTTAAAAGGTTGCCTATGGGCGGAAACCCTACTACCCTCCCCACGACAGGAACAGAACCCACCCCAGCACCATTCCCTAAAATAATTCCAGGGGGAGCTACTATTCTCCACCATGTCCAAAAAGACCAGGACGGGTTCGAAAGAATCCACAACGCCATAGAGAAAAACGGCGAGCCACACTTCTATGCCCACTACACAAAGGGTTCATCAAAACCCTGTGTTGGCTTGGAATGGGACAAACTTGCCGTGCCAGATATTCTAAATGAGGAACAAAACTCCTTTAGAAACTCCATTCTAGCCGCCAATATGGGCTTACACGATTGCGACATCACAGCGCTATACCAAGCACTAATCAAAATAGTTACCGAAGAGACACTAAAATTCTAATTGTCCCTCCCTGTAACTACACCACTAAAATGAACAACACTTTTCGCGTCGCAACTCTCAACATTAACGGTCTGCGCTCCGTCAACGCACAACGCGCTGTTTGGAGCCTAATCTTACTGCATGAGGTTCATGTACTCTTTCTTCAGGAGACGCATTTTTATCAGTACTGGGACATAGAAAACTTCTCCAGAAGCTTCCCCGTTCAGAGCTTCTGGTGTTTCGGAGAGCGCTGTGCGAAGGGGGTGGGAATCCTTATTCGTCAGCCTATTCTAGGCGGGTTTTTCAATGTACAGAAAGATGCTGCAGGACGTCTAGTCTCTATAGACTGGAAGTTTGGAGGTAGAGTCATCCGCTTCCTTAATGTATATGCCCCCAACAACGCCCACCAGCGAAGCGGGTTCTTCATGTCCCTAGAACCCTATTTACACGGGGCTCAGTATATCATCGCCGGGGGGGACTGGAACTGCATCGCTGACGTAAGACTTGACAAAGTTGGTGGCAACATCAACTCCGGTACCGGTGGCTCTAGGGAACTGCAACTCTGCTGTGATAATGTCGACCTCATCGACATCTGGAGGGAACATAATCCAGACACAGTGGGTACCACATGGGCGAGCGGAGGAGTCGCAACGCGACTAGACCGCCTTTATATTTCCAGGAACCTTGGGCCACAAGTTATCTCGGTCAGGCATATAGCGGTTGGTAGCTCGATAACAGACCATAAAATGGTTCTGATGAACATCGAACTACCCGAGGTCGTAGAAACATCGAGAGGACCCTGGAAAATGCCTCCAAGCTTCCCCAAAATTTATAGCAAGGATTTGCAGCTGCTATGCGAAGTAAGGAAAAGGGCCCACTGGGACTGGGACGCGTGGGCCCAGTTCAAAACCGAGGCAAAAGAGCTCTTCCAAAACATCTCCAGAGAAAGAGCTCACGCGCAAAGGAAAAAAATGAGAGAGCTGTACCGAGAGATAGGGTGGTACCGGGCTAACCAGAGAAACGGTATTCCAGGCGATTCGCTTATTAAAGCCGTGGAAATCGAACTCGAGGCACTTCGACGAAAAAAAGGCGCCGAGCTCGATTTTCGCACCAGATTGTTTCTCCGGCAGGCGGAAACACCTTCGGCCGCTTTTTATAACCGGCAGCGCATAGCAGCACAAGATGAGAAAGCGGTTCGGCAAATTCATGCTAACGGGCAAACACTCACAACCACGGGAGACATCCTGCAGCAATTTTCCCAGCATTACACGAGAACCTATTCCGACTAAGCTGAGGAGACAGGCGACTTCGGAGTGTAGAACATTGACAACATGCCTGAACACCTCAGAACTCTTCAAAAGAGACCAATCACTTCGGAAGAGGTTACTCGAGCCTATAAACAGCTTAAGCTACGGAAAACCCCTGGCCTGGATGGGCTAGGCGTTGAGCTCTATCGCTCAGCCTGGAACTTCATCTTGCCTATCTTGGTCTCACTATTCAACAGCTTCCTATTCACTGGTGACGTGCCTGCTGACTTCGTTAGCGGGTACACAATTTTCATCCCCAAGAAAGGGAGAGACCTAAATAGCATGGGTATCTGGAGGCCCATTTCCTTGACTAACACAGACTACAAATTATTCGCAAGAGTGATTTGTAACCGTCTGAAGTTGGGCATTGGGAATGTGCTAACAAGTATACGGAGTTCCGGGAAGATCGATGGCGCTCAACCTCTTCCTGATAAGAGACCTTCTTCGCTTTGTGACGAATAAGGAACTCCCACTTGCACTCGTATCAGTAGACTTAGATAAAGCGTTCGATAGTGCAAAGCACAACTTCCTGCACTATATCCTAGAGAAAGTCGGAGTGGCGGCCTGCGTAAGGGAAGCAATCAAAAGCATGTACGGTAAAACAACAACGCACATTGCGATTAATGGGTTTCTTTCAGAACCCATTCCCATACGCAGAGGGGTTCGGCAAGGCTGCCCCCTTAGCCCCCTTCTTTTCTCTTTAGTACTAGAGCCTCTTCTAAAAAAAATTGATGAGACGCGCGCAGTAAGAGGAATACCGCTACCCTTAGGCTCCAAACAGAGCAAAACTGTCGCATATGCCGATGACATTGTCGGAACCCTTAGGGATTCCGAATCGATTTACATCTTCTTCGGCATACTGCGAGAGTTCAGCGTGCTCAGTGGTCTTCACACCAACCCAGAAAAAACAAGAATAAAAATTTATGGGAAATTCGACCCTGCCAGTCTTCCGTATGGTCTGAAACCCACAACCGGCCCATTAACAATACTAGGAATTCCCTTCCTAGAGACCCCAGTGTTACAAACACAACACTTAATAGAAACGTGTTGCGAAAAACTAAAACCCTTCAGTCCCAACTACCTATCATTCGAAGGTAGAGCAACAGTTATCAAAACAGTCCTAAAACCGATGTTACTGCACACCATTAACCTCACAAACATAACAGACACACAAGACAACGCCATTCACAAACATATCACTAATTTTTTCTGGAACAACAGGAAACACGAGGTGCGCAGGGCATTTCTCCATCTTCCCCCCACACAAGGGGGATTCGCCCTGCCAATCCTCAAATACTGCCACCTAACCAACGCTGCTCAGACCATACGGAAAGCACTGGCATCAAATCACCCTTCCGGCAATCTGATGAAATACTTCTTAGGATTTTTCCTACCCTACTTCGGGATCACTGGCCACGCCGGACCATGTGCAGAGACGGTGCCTGAGTGGTACTACACAATATGTAAACTTTTTAAAAAATTGGCAACGGATGGAGTTCGAGTGCTTCAGCTCAGCCCAAACAAGCTGTACTGGAAAATTTTTGACAGCTTTGACTGGGAAAAACCCGATCTGGGCACAAACGAAGAGGTGCTGTTCACCAACATAAAAAACAGCTGGGGGCAACCATTTCACCGGGACTTAGCCTGGAGAATCGCCTACGGCAGACTCCCGGTGAAACTGGTAAAATCAGCTTACAACCCGCGACCATGCAACCCCTTCTGCGACGTCTGCGGTGCGATAGAAACCGTAGGGCACCTCTTCTTTCACTGCCCGCAGCACAGCGTGTTTGGCACAGACTGGCTGAGGTGCTTGCGATCCCAGCGCTCACATTCCCCGAAATAGTCTTTCTACAGTTTCCTTCCCCAGTAACCAAAAACAAGAAACACCTGATTTTCCTAATAAATGTGATTAAACACCACATTTGGAAAACCAGGAAAAAACACCTTCTTAACGAGGGGGATCGCATCTATCTCCGTATTAAGAACTGCCTCTCAGCCTACCTCCGCCGCTTCCTGGAGCAGGAAAGGTACTTACGGGGAGAAGAGCGGTTCCTGAGGAGATGGTGTGATCCACCAACCATCTGCCAGATCATACAGGGGGGAATCCGGTTGTGTCTGCACCTGTAACACCTTCAAGTTTTAGGTGTTGACACTATCTCGATCTTCCTTCCTGTTCAGCGTTTAACCCACAGGTAGGTCTAGTCCTTTCACAGTTGAAAGTTTTTCTGTCCCCAGGTTGGGGTTGACCTGAACAAACCCGGACTGCGAAGGCCAACATCGAGGTGGTCCCAAGCCCTTTTCAGGGCGGGGTCTTCCGGGCCAGGTCATCTCCCTTCTTTTCCTGGTTATACTGTTCTGGGTTTGCTCGGCAAACTCATTCCTCTATAGAATTGTCTTCCACATAGTCTTTAGATTTATTTACACTTGTTAAATTTGCTTAGTCTCTCCTTTTTTTTCCTTTTCAGGATTTTTCCTTTTTAAAAGTGAAAAATCAACGACCGTTTTAGAAGAACCCCTGGGGGGTCAACAGCTAAAACAGGTCAGCTGAGGCCTCTTTCATCTACTCTACTACTATGCACTCTATCTTTATTTCCTCTCCTACTATCTGCTGAATCTCAGCCTATCTTACTCCACAGGCCAATGATGAGATATGTTGAACATAAAAAGAAGTTGTGATCCATTGATAAGGAATAGCAAAAGAACCACTGCTACACAAAAGAAGCAGAATTTAGATTAGAGGGACATAATTCTGAAATTAAATTACCCATTCGGTGTTTAAGGCAGTTTTAACGAACGTATTTTACTATGGAAGGCATCCTGATTTACGTTCACTTTAACTTCGAAAGACATTAGGGATTACATGATCAGAGGTAGAGCTTGTTCTCCCGTTGGATAATGCAAACAATGGCAAATTCAACTGGGTAGCAAAACCAGTGTTTTGCTACCCAGTTGTCAGATGTCGGTTGCCTAATTTCACATCTTTCATTCGAAGCAAGAAACAAATGGTTTATGAAGTCACATGGATTCCATCAGTCTTTCATCGTCCTAAATAAGGTTATCTGCCTTTCAGAAAAGTCTCGTTTCCTTGAATATTTTCAAGGAGGATTTTGTCTCCTATAGAATATATTATTGCACGAGCAGCATCCTACAGTGATAAAGCGAACTCTTCCACGACTTTACAACGCTCATTATTTATCACCATAGCTGACACATTTTAAGCAGAAGGAGACCAAACTGTTAAGACTTACAAGTTGTCTTATATATAACAAGAAATATATATATATATATATATATAAACAAGAAAGTGATTCAATTCTCTCCCCCCCCCCTCTAATTAACGGATAGGGAATGCAAACACTTTCTCATTTATATATATAACGATAAGGAACTTGGTACTTTCTCCTCAAATAAGAATCGCTGGCGAAGGCTTACTAAAAATATAAAATAAAGCAAATATTAAATTTCATCGCATCTCGGTTGCCACAGTCTAAGAATAGGAATCGATCATAAGAGCTATTTTATTAGCTGAACAGACAGACAAATTAACTCACTAAAATACAGAAATAGATCCTGAAGTTTCAGAGGAGACCGAGTTAATACTTACGGAACTTTATCACCTAGCTTATCTCGGTATGTCTGTGGCACTCCACATGATAAGTGAAACAAGGAAATGACGAATTTCACTTTGGTAGACATGCGGCTACCGAATAAGAAGAAGAAGAAAAATAAATCAATAAAAAAAACTGGCGTTTAGATAGAATACGGATAGAATCATATTTCATCTGTTAATGGTGAAGGAAATTCGGATAATATGAAATTTTTTAGAGAAAGATAATAATTCTAATATAATTAATTTGCAATCATACAGAGCTCCCTACAATCACAAAATTTGAAAATCCAATAGAATATATTGCATTTTTCTTATGTAAATAAGCAGTTTTTTTCGAGATTTAATTTTTATTTATATTAAATCAATATAGTAAAAACTTCCATATGAAATTATGAAATATATTTTTTTATAATATAGAATAAAAGCCAAAAGGCTATTTTTTGGCAACCTTAATAATATTGAATTATTAATGCTTTTATTCTATATTATAATATATAGGCACACCTTTATAGTGAAGAGTATGTAAGTTCTTTTCACTTAAACCTTGTTATCAGGTTTGATGGAGAGATGGATCAATCGACCGTGAGATGAGGTGATTGATTCATTCAATCCAATACCCTTGGAGGGTAATGGATGGCAATGCTGTAGCCAATGAAGTTCTAACTAAAGCTCGGCTATTGCTGTTACCCTCCTGCCATGATCAGAGCCTTAATTGCTCAATATCACCTTATCCCTACACTGTCCTCTACAGATAACGGGGAAGATGAAAAGCATTCTTGCTTTTCCCCTTTAAGCCAGTCCTTATAAGGACTGTATCTTCCAGATCTACCTACTCACTGATGAGACCTCAAAAAACGTTGAAACCGGTCTGGGTAGTGACCTCTACTCATAATGTAATTACATTATTACATCCCCTAGGGGCTGTGTTTTTACATTATGAGAAAATATCAAGGATAGTGAGGGAGCTTGCTCTACCTTTGATACGAGTTGCCTTGGTGTTGTACTACCAAGGGGTTACTTACATTTGGATTTGCCGATAGTTTTTCGGTATGAAACTCATACATCTTACTCCTAGTTCTTAGAGTTTCGCTTACCGGCAGATAAACATCAAAGGATTTTGTATCCCCTTCATTATGTTTTGTTTTGTTTTTGTATTAAATACTTTACATTCTCCTTATTTGATTTATATGTTTAGTTATTTCTTTATGTATAATAACATAGCACAAAATGCTAATAATAATTTTATTAGTTTTATAGAAATCCTGTTGCTAGTAAATCAATTGCCCTCTACTCGTATGTACTCGCAAAGTTTTTGCCTTAGGTATCTTGCTGACTACTTAGTTGTTTTCAAATTACATCAAAAACATATAGCTAAAAGTTTTGAACGTTAGACTTGCAGAATCTTACTACTGTTTTATGATAGTTCCTTATAATATGAGAATTTTAAGACACATTAACAGAGGGCAGTTAATTACCTTGGAAACATTTCTTACAACTCCTCCTGGTCAACTATAAATTTCCTATGTATATAAAGGGTGATAATCCACTTTATTCATTCCAATTAATTATTAATATTAATGTCTTTTTTTTTGGCTAGATGGGTGAAGCAAGAATGCTTTTCATATTCCCTGTAGAAGACAATGTATGGATATGGTGTTTATTGAGCTATAAGCTCTGGTCATGGTGGGGTTACGGCAATAGCCGAGCCACAGTTAAAACTTCATTGGCTATAGCCTTGCCATCCCTTTTCCTGGTCTCCTTATTCATTTTAAAATCTATTAATGTCATACAGTCCTTATAAGGACTGGCTTAAAGGGGCGAAGCAAGAATGCTTTTCATCTTCCTCGTTATCTGTAGAGGACAGTGTAGGGATAAGGTGTTATTGAGCTATTCAAGCTCTGATCATGGCAGGAGGGTAACAGCAATAGCCGAGCCTTCTTATTCTTAAAAGGGGAGAAGCAAGAATGCTTTTCGTCTTCCCCGTTATTTGTAGAGGACAGTGTAGGAATAAGGTGTTATAAGCTATTAAAGCTCTGATCATGACAGGAGGGTAACAGCAATAGCCGATCCTCAGTTAGAACTTCATTGGCTACAGCATTGCCATCCATTACCCTCCAAGGAAAAATATTTATGCCAATTAATTATATGATATAACGTTTTTATAGGTGTGAAACAAATATTTATATTTTGAGGGGAAAAAATTCCAAATAAAATAAAACTGCAATTCAGATTTCACATAGCTATAAAAGTTACATCATGATTTCATTAAAAAAAATAATTTTTTAATGCTTATCCATTAAAAGTGGTACGTATGACGTCATTAGCTTAATACGATACTTGTTATTATACTACACATTTAAATGTTTTTGCATCGAGCAGAGAATGAATGAAAGACGACTGGAAATATTCTACACACGAAGAAAACGAAAAATGATAACAAAAAATGTGTACATGCGTGCAGAGACGCACTCCACCAGAATATTCTTCTGCAGATCTCCTGCCTTAGGTATCATCCTTAGCACATCTCGCGTAGCGATGGCAAGAATTCGCGATTCTTTCCAGCCATATCAATGAGCAATAACGTTTAATTTAAACCGTTTCAATTTTTTTTTCTTTAATATCTGCCTTTGTGTTTTTAGACGGAGCAGTTGACATTCCTGTGGGTTTTGTTCTTTATGATAACAATCGGAAACAGCTCCGTTCAGTTTGCTCTAATGTTGTCAAAAAACAGTAAGTCCCGGATGAACTTCATTATCATGCACCTGCCAATAGCTGCTAAGTAGCGCTTTGTGTTCTTTGTATCAATTACTTTCTAATATTAGAACAAATGACCATTCGCAAAATGGGGAAAGGTCTCTTTGAAGCAGCATATAATAATCAGGAATCTATCCCACGTTTAATATTTTTTTTCAAACTCTGTCTAATCTTCAGTCCTTTAAGCATAGAGGTAATTAATTCTCCATCATAGATAATGCTATTAATTCGTTTCTCATAAGCGAAGTGCAGTACCTTCCCCAGGAGTCTTATTGCCCCTTCAGACCGTTTCAAGGTCATGATGTAATGCAGTTCTTAACGTGCGCTATTCACGTCTTATATATGGGTTGATTTGTGATTTAACATTACTGCTGTTTTTTATGATTTCCGCTCATATTATGTCGCTCCATGCGTACGATAATAAGAAATTAATATTCCTTCATCAATATACTCAAAAGAAAATGTCAGGTTCGGTGAACGCATGCTTGCTAAACACACAACACAATCGGTCGGTTTAGCATCGCATGGCACAAATTATGTCGCCATCGTAATCATCGTTTATGTTTATCTATGCCCATCTATATTTATGTATCAGATTGATCATCATCGTTATCTATAAGATTCTCTGATAGTACCGTTAGAGAGAAAACTTTCTGTGTTTAAAGTTTCTGTGTTTCTGTGCGACCACCATCATTGGAGCTTTTAACAATGCTCTAATGATGGTGGTCGCTATTTGCAAGAAGTGAGCAATTTGTGTGTGTGTGTGTGTGTGTGTGTGTGTGTGTGTGTGTGTGTGTGTGTGTGTGTGTGTGTGTGTGTGTGTGTGTGTGTGTGTGTGTGTGTGTGTGTGAAATAACTTCTCAAGAGAGCGTTTCATATATGAAGCAGAAAGGAGGGGCGTTGAAAGGAAGAGACTTGGAAATGCGCCAATATTCGGTAGCAGTTCACGTTCACCTAACAAAGTTTAATTCCCTTTTAATGTCTTAAAACTTTCAAACAGCACTGAATCAAGATCATCAATATCCACGGCTACAGTGATCCATCATGAAATGAACAGAAAACTCGGAATGGCAGAACCAAAAAACCTATCTAAGGACATATGTTAGGAAGTCAAAATAAATCTCTTCAGAGAGCACATCATTCATCCTTTATTAGAGATATTCGAATTCAGTGACGCATTTTTAAGAAGAAAATGTTCCAAAATCTGCCTCAATGAATAAAAAAGTAGGCATTGAAAACGAGAAGAAGAAATAGACGGAATAGGAATTGAATGGAATATTCATCATATTAAAGATGATGAAGAATTTTTTGAAGAATAATCAACAGTGAAATGTGAGAATTTCAAAGATGGGGAATACGGAATTCGAAATCAGGATTCAGGAAATGAAGAGGGATGCGTAATATAAAGAGTGATTAAAAAGATGCGGATGAATAAATAGATAATACGAAGAACGATAAATAAACATCAAGAAAACGAGATGTTTCAGAGTAAAAGAAAGAATCTTACTTTAGGTACTTAAAGAGGATATTTTCACGAAATATCAGTCTACTTGCTCGAGTTTGTGGAGGATTTGTGTTTACACTAATTATGTAAGGTCATTCGAGAGTTTGTGAGGTCATTTATCACCATTCCCATTAACGTTATGTTACACTACCGCTTTCGGAGCGTTGCTCAAAAGAAATCCTATTAAGTGTAATTATTTATTGGATAATATTTTTCAAGTATATGCAAATATGAAAATATCTGAAAAATGTCTGAAAATCACTTTATAAAATTTCCTCAAGTTATAAAGAGAATTCCAACTCTGGATCTTCCAACCAAAAACGCATCATCGATCACTATTAAGAAAGCTAATAAGTTTTACAAAGGGAATTTAGGGTACAAAATAAAAACAGATACAAACGATGTTATAAAAACTGAAATATCATCCATGAAATCTTTTTGCTCGAGAAGCCACTTCTCATAAAGAGAATATAAAATTGGAAGCCCCTAAAAATTGCTGACCGCAATTTAATTACCAGCAATAATTATTTATTATTTATTTCAGCAATTTATTTCTGTTTTAAAACAGTAATATTGCACAGAAATGGCAGCATTTTTATCTCCAAACAGACCATTACGCTAGAATTCACACACACACACACACACACACACACACACACACACACACACACACACACACACACACACACACACACACACACACACACACACACACACACACACACACACTATGTAAACGAAGTTTACGTATTAGGCCCAATCAGGTATTGTATAACTCGAGTAACGTTTGTAGCCGTTGATTTCTATGGTGCAAACGTGATATGCAAAACGATCACATATCTTCAAGTAAGAACCTAACAAGGATGTACATCTGAAAGAATCTCCAGATCAGCTGCTAATTGGTTGTTCTGCTCCCAATCTCTGCATTAGCGCCTCAACCCGAAAATCAATTGAAATGGCAGCCAGCAATGCTAAATAGTTCATTTACACTAAGGAAAATGAGAATTTCACTATTTATCTGAGCGAAGATTAATCTCTCTCTCTCTCTCTCTCTCACTCACACACGCACATACATATACACACACAAACGTGTGTCGATTTAGGTTTCATTATGGTGCATTTAGGGAAGATAAATTTAGGGAGAAAACCGGACGGTTGGCGCACCAGCTAAAGACGCGATAACATCTGGCTTCCTTGAAGTGGAAAGAAGTCAAGATTAATGAAAGTTCTAAAGAAATTTTTGAGATTAATTTAACACCTTTTGGTACTTGTGTAGTCAGATAAATTTGAATACAAAGGAGTTGAATTTGAGTGAGAGATAATCAGCAGGTATATAAACTTATATTACTCAGCAAATGTACGTCTGATATAAAAAAAAAAAAATTGGAATTACTATCGACAAGTCAGTGTATTGCGTCGATACATTGAGTGTATTATGTGAACCCCTGGTCTTCACAAACAGAAAGTATAATGGATACTCCGCCAGATAAGGGGAGCAGATCATCTAACGCTCATTCAATTCGCGGTTATAAATGGATGATAGGCTTAAATTCTTTTATGGATGGAATTTATATTAAAATGTCTTCCATTCTTCATTTAGAAATGAATCAGGTTCAACACCATTTTACATCTCAACAGCAAGTAAATTTACTAAATAAACACTATTAGCAAACAGAATTACACGCACATCTGCGTGTGCAGTCACATAAACACACACACGAGTAGAGAGAGAGAGAGAGAGAGAGAGAGAGAGAAAGTGTGTGTGTGTGTGTGTGTGTGTGTGTGTGTGTGTGTGTGTGTGTGTGTGTGTGTGTGTGTGTGTGTGTGTGTGTGTGTGTGTGTGTGTGTGTGTGTGTGTTTCGCTTGTTGCTATGGTAACGAAACTTTTTTCCCTGTTTTGTGCATATCACCTGTACGGAAATAGATGTTTACAGAATCAAATAAGTGTGTTTAAAGTAGCTTCAAAGTTTTAAGGTGGTAGACTATTATCACTATGATAAATCTTTAGAGAAGAGCTTAAAAGTGGCCCAGTTGAGTTTCGTATTTCCATGGGAGAGAGCAAAGACACGCATTTCATCAACTGAAAACAGACCGAACCATTCATGATAGATTCAGTGTTCGTTATGTGTCACTCGTCGCAGGGATGTTCTCTAGGGTGGGATCGATCGCTACTCAGTAAACAGCAGGGAGGAATCCAGTCTACACACGTCACGTTTTCTATAGTTCCTCAGTTCATTTACTGTTCTTGAAAGAGCCGTCTTTGTGCCTGGCTTTAAATCCCCTTGTTCTTCACTCACTTATGAGAAATTTCTCTTGCTGGGTATAAAATCGTGTTACTCAATTCTTAGGACTTGCTTGAAGATTTCGCTTGTTATTCCAAGCAACTTCTGACCATGTGGCATCACCATCATTCTATGACGTGGGACGTGCGATAATCGAAAGGAGATTTTAAAACGGTGTTTTTGATCACTGAATCCCACGTTCTTCAAAGTAACACATCGAAATCATAACTGATACACTTACTTCATTTCAATGACATACCAGTGGTAACCACATGACGATGCATTATCAGAAATCAGAAAACTAAATATATATAATGTTATAGTTCTGTAGCAACATTTAGCTATTACTATTACTAAAATACATTTCAATATATATCCAGTAATAACAAAGTAGTACAGATGTTGGAAAAAATTAATTTAAGATATAATTATTTATTAATTAATCAGAAGAATACATTGCTAAAATTATTTACTGGTGTTTAAATTTAATTTCTTTCTCTTAATTTCATCTATTAATTTTCAAGAATATTTTAATATTTTTCAAGTTCAATCCGTTCAAATAATATTCATTGTTTTTCCCGCTCCTCGAAATCGAAAGCCAACGATTCTCGAAAAATTCGCTTTTGTGCGATAAAAACTGTCTTCTTGAGTTGCCTCTGATTAGGAACTTACTCTATTTCGAAAGGGTAGAAATCAGACGCTAGTAAAAGAAATTTTTCTTCTGTTTTCCAGGCAATAACACTGGAACGTTGGTGTCCTTTTTTTTATTTATCTTTTCGCAAGCTAGAGAAGGAAAAATTTGACCATAAAGTCTGCCGACGCAGTTTTATTGATGAAATTGACGTCGCATATACAAAAATGCAAGAATCTGTGGATACCATTCTGGTTTTCTATAGCAGCGAAACAAACCTTCAAACCTTGCATTGGAAGTTGTCACTTTTCCAAAAACAATGATCAATGTTATATAATATGAGTTTTATGCTTTGCTTTTTTTTCTATATATCCGTTTTCCTCGTTCTTTAGTTCCAAAAAATATAAAAATGCTCTGTGACTATTAAATCTAAACAAAAATTCTCAGAATTTAGTTAGCTTAATTCCATAACTAATTATTAAAGTACGAAGTTTCATTTCGCCCCACAAAAAATAATATAACTCTGTTTATATATTTAATCGATAAGAAGTGGATTGATTGATGAAAAAGGAATCGACCGTGAGATGCGGTGATTAATACCCTTGGAGGATAATGGATGGCAATGCTGTAGCCAATGAAGTTCTAGCTGAGGCTCGGCCATTGCTGTTACCCTCTTGCCATGATCAGAGCTTCAATAGCTCAATAACACCTTAGCCCTACACTGTCCTCTACAGATAACGGGGAAGATGAAAAGCATTCTTGTTTTGCCCCTTTAACCAGTCCATATAAGGATAAGGATTCATTCTCATTATTGAGAATTTATTTATTTCCATTGTGAAATTAATCGAAATGTTCAGAGGTTGCACACTGCAATAATTCTGGCCAGCATAGAAACAAGAACAGGTAGATAGTTTCCATGTTCGTTTGTATATTTTACCAGGTTACTTATAAAGGAAAGACTTGTTTACAATGAGCAACAAATTCGCCGTGATACATTGATTTCTATTTTTTATAAGCTACATCAAGATTGATTTCATTTTTTTCCTTTTTTTTTTTTGTTATAGGTGTAAGCTATATTCTTTCACTTGCGTGTTAGTAGCACTGAATATTGACGTTATGATGCCATCAGTCATCCTATGAATTCAGTAGTTGTAAATCGTTCTTCAGTCACTTTTCATTACTAGTTTTATAAAAGGTATAAATAACTTCACTTATCACTAATATATAACTGCTTTAAAGAGACAAAAATAATAAATATATGTATAAATCTTTTAAACTTATATTTGCAATTACTGTTTTTCTTCATATTATCAATTAAATTTGGTCTTTTATCTTTAAATTTTTACGTTTTATAAAAATAAAAATTGTGTTTTAATATATTTTTATAAACTTTAGAGTTAAATTTAGTAAACATTCTTTAATAATAAAATGATATACTACATAACACTTTACTAAGGACTTTATTTGTTATTTAAAAATCTTCAATGAGATTTTATTTATTTATTTATTTATTCGTGTTGTGTTCCCACCCCTTTTTCTTCAACCGTCCCTTAAGACTGGTTGAACCATCCTAAACAGGGATTAAATATGCATTTGATGAATGTAGATCCATGTGTGTTTACGGGCTGGTTTACGTGTTCTGAGGGACTAAAAACTCGACTTTTCGGCTGAAAAAACGCTTTACCTCCGTATGAAACTGGCTAAGTAAAAGACAGCTGACTGGCGTAATGTCTGATGCCAATTTATGAGCTCGCCTTTACGCGATAGCATACAGATGGGAATGCTTTGGTAAAGAAAGAAGGGTCTTATCTGATTACTCAACGGAAAAATTATTTGCTGGCTTAAAAATAAATAAAATAATGGGGATAAAGAGGAGGAGTACTCAGATAATGTAATGATAATTTATATACTCAAATATATATATATATATATATATATATATATATATATATATATATATATATATATATATATATATATATATATTCAACTAAGAATAATACCCCGTCTGTTGGCTGGGATAAGAATAGCCCCAATGTAGCTCATGCATGTCGTACGAGGCGACTAAAATGGGTATCCAGGGATGGTAATCGATGGCAATGCTCTAGCCCATGAAGTTCTAACTAGGCTCGGCTATTGCTGTTACCCTCCTGCCATGATCAGAGCTTTATTTACATAGCCAAATAACACCCTATACTTACACTGTCTTCGTTAGATAACGGGGAATATGAAAAGCATTCTTGCTTCGCCCATCTATCCAGTCCTTTTAAGGACTTAAAGCTAAGAATAAACCGAGGCGAGAAATACCATTTTAGAACTTCCATGGTAACGGATGGCAATGCTGTAGCCAATGAAGTTTTAACTGAGGCTCGGCTATTGCCGTTACCCAGCCAACTAGAGCTTTTAACTCAATAACACCTCATACACACAGATTTTCTTCATTCAGATGAAGGGATAAAGAGTGAGGGACTCAGTCCTTTTTAGGACTAAGAATAAACCATGACAGCATGAATTCGATGAACATTAGCAACAGGCGAATCTGTGGCGAATAATATCAACCTCTTCTTTTAATTCATTTAATTTTTATATTCTCAGCGAACAGAGCGCGCTTGCTTGCTACCGGCGTCTTCTTGGAGAACCAGTGTCGTGTACTCAGTGTCATCTATATTCCTATTCAACAGTGAGGAGTTCGTCAAAGATCATTCATAATGCTGGATTGATTGATCCTGCATACTGGATATGGGAACTTTACCTCAATCTTTTTGGCGGTGTCATTGTTCTTCATCCCGGGAGTGATATTATTATCATAGGTGCGGTTAATCTCTGCCGTTTCAAATCTGGTAAAACGTACGAAAATATTAGACATTATAATTGACTAAATTTGACGTACGAAAACATCCCTTTACCCAGCATATATGCAAAATACTTGGAAGCGCCATGCGTCACCATATGCTCTAGGCAACAATTTAAGAATGCTGTTGGTCGGTATTCTCAATAGTGTTGATCACAATGGAAAAAACAAAAGAACTTTCGGATTTCGATAAAGGATTTATTGTGGGTGTCCGTCTGGTTGGAACCACGCGATTTTGAAAACAGTAAAGCTGATTGGTTACTTAAAAGATGGGATATCTCGGCTGCTTAATCAATGGGAGAATAACCCATATTGCTTGTCTAAGAGGCGTAACTGAGGTCATAAGTGAGTCTGTCAGGATCGAGATTTAATGAAGGCTGTTCCCTACACATCTCACCGAACTATGTGCAGGAAATTGAAGTAGTATTGACACTCGCATGCCTATACGTAAACCGCAGCATTAAATAAAAGTTTTTAATTCAGTGGCCGGTATGTTTATTCCTATAATACTCAACCATCAGAAGAAGAAAAAATCGGAAAGTTTACTAGGTTATTTTCCTCTTAGTTTTCGAGTTAGTTGCTCTTTGGCAAAAAGCAAGTGAGGCGTTTTATTCCCGAAACTTATAAATTGCAAATCAGAATTCACAATATTTCAGTTAATAATACAATGATTTAAATCATGACCTACATCTCATATGCTATATTGTTTCTCGCATTTGTTTGAAATCGTAGGTGGTCATGAACTCTAGTCAAAGACTAATAAGGGTGGAGATGGAAATGCGCTGCCTACAGATTTCCAAAGGTTAGGGTAAAAGACGTGGGAATATTTTTGACGTCACTGAATGTTTCTCATTGATAATATTTTCAGGGCAAAAAGAAAATACTGCAAAATCAAGTCCAATGCAAATTTTCAAACTCTCTGCTTTATATGTTTTTTGTATGCTGGTATAAGTGCTGCGAATATATTTTAACACCATATACGGTAATTTAAATAACTACCTCAATTTTCGGTACATGAACCTAGAACTCACACAAGTGGTCCTTTTAATGCTAAGCCACTAATTGAAATCCCTGAACAGCAGATGCAATCATTTATAGCGAACGAGATACACGCAGATATTTTAAGTCTACCGAGGTATTTTATTATAATCCATTAATATCGTTCAAGATACCTATGTATTATATTCTTATAACTGACTTAAATTTTATGTCGGTTTCATAATCCGACTCAAACGTCGTATCAAGCTTATAGCTGAAATACACTATCATGCCCTCTAAATGGGATGAGGACAACTAGTCATCTTCAGTACTACTGGATTCAACAACACAAGACCATTTTTTTCTCTCGCAAAATGTATATAATCTCATCTCATCTGATGTTGATAAAACTCTGATCTCCAGATAGGATTAGATGTCTATACCTGTTCTGATTTTTTCCTGGATTTTCGCAACATAATCCCATCAAAACTATAACTACCTCAGCATCCAAAAACCTCAAAACGCAAAATTTTAATTGTTGTAGCCAATAACTCTGTACAAATTCGAAATCTATCCAACCTTAGCACGCTGTTTTCGGGATCGGTGAGCTGCACCAGAATCTTCCCTATAAATTCTTGGAATTGGTTCCAGCCAGAGTCAATTCCTGAATCTATACTCCACACACGTGAAAATAGCATAGTCACGACCTTGAGAGGTGGAGAAAGAAATCGTAGACTAAAGGATTAAAAGTGATAAGACAAACTCAAGCAACAATAACTTATCTTAACTTCCCATAAGAAGTTAAGATAAGAAATAATATTGAATATATTTCGAAACGAGCGTAAAAAAAATTTAAAGAATGTAAAAAGTCTTTATTTTTACAAAAACCATTATTTTTAAACGGGTTTGCTTTTCCTCTTCTGGTTTCATTCCATTAACGGTCACTCTCTTGAATGTTATAGGATTTTAATTATTATAATATTATAACTTTATTTAAAATAAAGAGCCAATAGACTTCATTTCGGTGATGTAAACATTATTTAAATTAAGGGGATATTAAATCCCACATTGTCTCAAAACCGAATAAGAAACTCAAAGATCGGAATCAAAGAGTCGCACATCTCCTAGGAGATGGGCTTTACATTATGGAAAATACTAAGAATAGCGATCAGAACTTTCTCCACCTTTGTTACGAGTTACCCTAGTTCGTGCTACATGCTTGGACTACGTGCTTTAGCTTACGCTAGTAGTCGCCGATACTTTTATAGTTACTATATTCGGCATGAAACTCTTTGATTCCGATCTTTGAGTTTCTTATTCGGTTTTAAAACAATGTGGGATTTAATATCCCCTTAATTTAAATATTATAACTTTATTATTGCAGATGCTATTGCAGGGTTATAACGGTATAATCTTTTATAGGCTGATATAATTTATAATCTCATAACTCATAATGGATAAAGATTATTCTTATAGATTATAATAGATTATAACTTTTAATCTATAATCATTAATTAAAAGCTATCTTAAGCATATAATTATGTTACAATAAAAGCTGTTCTGAAAAGATTCTAATTGGTCCCTTTTCTATTTTCAATTACTGTTTCTGGAACCAATTGTATGCGGGATTAATGTAAAAATATTAACAAATGAACAAGGTTTCACTATCGACAAAATTCCTTATCGAGCAGGAAGCCATCTGCTGTTGTCCATTCGATTTATATGCACTGACCATTTTTGTTTATATTTACTTATATGGTTGTTAATTGTTTTATACTCAGGGATTGTAAAATTTCTTCATTTGTTTTATGGTCCCACTTGGTATGTCCAGCACTTTTTCTGAGAAATTTTATTTCTGCTGTTTGAATTCGTTTTTCATTCTTATTTTTAATGGTCCAGGATTCACTTCTATATAATAAAGTTATAGTCTGAGTCTGGTGTGTTATTATATTGTTCTGAAATTTCATTTAATAATTTTACTGTTTTCTATAGTTCATGTTCTAATGATTATCTGCAAATAAAGGTGTATCTATCTTTATATGTTGCCTTTGCCTTATTTATATACCAAATGGATTATGTTGTTTCTAGATTGTTTTATATATATATGTATTAAAAATAGCGGTGACAGGGAACATACTTGCTGTACTCCTCTTTACATGTCTTTCAATTCTGATATTTGTTTTAATCTGACTGCTATTTTATATCCTGTGTATATTTCTTGAATAGACTATGAGAGCTGGTTTGATATATTTATTATTAATTTTTTTTTATATTGATACCATAAACGAGAGTTCGAGAGACGTATATGTACATTGGTGTCATGTGTGTGTGATAGAAATGAGGACTGAGATAGAAGTTTATTGATTTTTTTTTTAAGAGCTGCAGGTTCTGGTTGTTTGGGAATACTTCACCGTCCACCCCTGTCCTTTAATCCAGAGAACAGAGGAGGATGAAATAAAAGAGGAAGACGAGAAGATGCTGTGCAGATGCTGCTCTTATATTAACAGGTGCAACTGATAGCAGTGACCATGGAAGTACCTGTAGAATAAACAAAGTGCTGAAACACTGTGCATGTGAGATAGAGGTTGAAGTGAATCTATAAGAGAGGGATCATCGATGAGTCTAATTGCTCGTCTCTGGACAGCGTGAAGGATTTTAAGAGAAGTTTTAGGTCCACCAACCAAAAAATATGAGCAGAATTCTTAGCATGCGCGGATTTGGGATTTGTATATAGTTAACAGTGTGTCGGGTGTAAAATAACCTCTTGAATGAAAGAGAATGCTTAGATCTTTGGATGCAGAGGATGCTATTGATGTGATGTGTTTATGCCAGGAGAGACTGGAGGTAAGCGTTAGTCCAAGAAGAGAAATCTGATCTTGTCTGGTGAGTTTTGTGTATTACTGGGGTAAGGATAGGTGGGCTGGAATCTCTTTCGCTAGATAAAAGACAAGACTGTGTTTTAGTGACATTGAACACGAACAAGGTTGTCCTGGCTCCTTTAAAGAATATTATGAAAAACAATGTTTAGGACAATGGTTTTAGATGATGTTATGGTCTGGGATGTCAGAATACCGCATGATTTGTCAACTGAGTACTATCCTCTGCAAAGCCGTGGATAGGATTAGTCCTTATTGTGAGTAGGTCATTTATGAACAGGAGAAAGAGAGGGTTGATGGGACAGCCGTGATTTCCATTTGGATAGGAGGCAATTTTTTTTCCTGTTGGCCCTTATAAAATCATATTTGGATTTGTTGATGACTGATTTGCATATGTTGCGTGTTTCGGCATAGGCAGAGAATGAAGCTGGATTTCTTGAAGAGAGCCACATGCAGTAAGCTAAGATTTTTTCTTTTACTGCTTTGATACACTTTCGGTTGAACCAGGGCTTGGAAAGCGGATGAGAATTATGGATTGAATTAGGGATGAAGGTCTTCATGCAAGTCAGAATAATTTCTGTAACTCACTAACAGCAGTTGTTGGCATCTGATGAATGGAAACAATAGTCAAACCAAGGAAAGGAGGAGTAGAAATTCCAGAGAACATCCAGACTGGCTCCTTTGTAGAATGTGAAGTTAAGAGGAGGTAAAAGAAGGGAGTTCTGTGAGAGAGGAGACTTGTACAAGATTGTGGTCGGAGTTACAGAGAGGAGAGGTGACCTCTGCGGTGTATCTGGAAAGAGAACTGGGCCAAAAGAGATCCAGAGTATTTGGAGAATGAAGCGGTTATCAGAAATTCTAGTAGATAGATATTCGATTTGTGTTAGGTCGTTACTTATGGCAAAGACTTCTGCTTCTTGTCTGGCTTGTCAGTTGTACTGGAATAAGGTAACCAGTTGGAATTAACGTTGAGGTCTCCCAGGAAGATGACCTTATTGGTCCGATAGCTGGAATTCAGATGGGTGAGTTTCATAGAAAGGAATGTGAATACGTTTGAATGGCTATCAGTGTTCGGAGACGGTAAATGCATCAAGTGTATGTTACTAAGCAGGGCAAGAAGACCTTCAGCCAGAGAAGGTCAAAAACAGGGATTCTAAATTAGACTTTTTCTGATGGACTGTGTCAGATTTCATATAGGCATAAACACCAACCTTGTGGCGAAAATAATCGCGAATTGTGCAGTTAGGACATTGGATGTGAGCAGTTGTAGATGTATCTGTAATCTGAGTTTCTGTTAGGAATGACATGTCTGTTCTAGAAAATTTATTCTTTCTTGTATAAGACTGTACTTTTTTATTGTCATAAGGAAATTATTTTCAAAATCCAGAGATTTTGGAAATTATTTCCCTGTTTTTCTAATAAATCTGTTGTTTGTATTTTTATTTTTGCTTTTATTTTTTATGTGTTTTATAGGTTTTTGGTTGTGGCTTACATATCTCCTTTTCTAGTTGTCATAAAATTGTCTCATCTCTCTTTTTTTTTTCTCTTTACTTCCCGTTTTGTTATTGGCTTTCTTCCTTTGTATTCTATTTTTGCTTCTACTCTCTTGGAATTCAGCCATTTCTGGTAGCTATCTTTTTTCCTCTTTATATTTTCTATTCTATTTACTGTTTATTCCTAAGCTTTCCTTTGCGGCTTTTGTCAAGAACTGTTTCAGATTGCCGATTCTGCTTCTGTATCATTTGATCCGTCTATGGTTTCTTTTCAAATCAGTGCATTTTTGATATTGCCGAGTGTGTGGATCCTGTAATGAAGAAATTTTGTAACTCGGTTGATAGTTATTTTCCACTTTATTTATTTTTTGACCATTTTGGTTTAAATCGAATTTTTCACAATGCCCTATAATGATCACAGTTTAATTCAAAGCCTGGATATATCTTTACATCTAGGATTAACTCGGCTAATTTAAAATCTGGAACCTCTGGAACATTTTCGGAAGACAGAATGTGATGATTAATATGTACCTGGCAGACTCTCATTGGAAGGTCCATCTTGGTCTGTTGTTCTTGAGTCTTGTAGACGTATTATTAATAGACTTTATTCATCACATTCTGATTGAGAAAACAGCTTACATTTATTTAAAGAAATTTCCATTTCTCATTTCATGCAATGAGACCAACAACTGGTTTAATCTGACCAGATTTAAGGTAATGAATCAGCGAATGGATTTCAGTATTTAAATTTGCACAATTCAAAGTTTAATAGCACAAATATATATTCTAGAAAAATATTTCCGTTTATGCTATTGTAACATAACCACAACAAAAAAGACACATTATTTACCCTATAGTCGTCTTATGTTTTAACTTAAAATCTATCCTTCAAAACTTCAGTCACCTAAAGAGAAGGTGTGAGTTCGATTCTTTAATTTTTGATAACGCATTACATATGATTCATTTGTACATTAATGCTACTTGAACTGATCGATCCAAAAATAAGCAAGCGATTGCTTAGAATATTTTATAAATAGTAACACTTCGATGGATACCCAGTCTATAGAGTGGAGCGCACAGTGAATCTATCGATGTACCATAGGAGAAACCACAATTCCTTCCAGTAGTCTACTATAACGTTTCGTCGATTTACAAAGCTTTCTTGATCTCTCTTCTCAGTGTTGATGTCTTCATCTCTTAATTCCATTAGCTACATTTAATCCATGACTGCGACAGCATATGAGAACCTCGCTCTCTTTCTCTGGAAGTGTGTTAACTCTACTCCTAATTTTCGCATTTATTCGACTGTAGTCATTTATCTTGTTCCCTTGCTTTTACCCTTTTTTGTCCCCGGTGGTTTGCTCTTTCACATGATAGTCAACAGAAATACGGGAATTTTTGCAATACAGTGTATGTTATAAGACTCACTATCTAAATAAAGTTTGACACTATCTGGGTGATCATAAATAACTGGGGGAAAAACTGTTAACCGCTCGTTGATTTTTCCCGAGTGTTCACCTCTTAATCGCGACAGTGGAATAAAAATATACGCTATGGAATAAGCAAAAGGGGTGCCTTCCATTAACAATTAAAATTCGATGAAATTATAAAAGTTAGTTACAGTCTCTCTCTCTCTCTCTCTCTCTCTCTCTCTCTCTGTGTGTGTGTGTGTGTGTGTGTGTGTGTGTGTGTGTGTGTGTTCCAAATGGCTACATTATCCGCATAATTTCGTTTATAACTTCTAGTAACCTGAATAAGATTGGATGGGAAAAGACGAGCCGTTATAATAATGTCTTTGTCTATTATAATACGGTGCTGTGAAGGTAAAAAGCTTTCTACAATCGTATCCGATGTTACAGTTTCCTTCCAGCTTCTTACGAAATGTAGTGGTATGAAATAAGTTGTGGATAAATGGACGCCGAATTGAATAAACGTGAGTAGCGTGTCAATTTTTTCTCTGGAGTTTTAGGAAAAGCAGAACGTCCCGACAACTTTCATTCACTTATCTTTAGCGAAAGGTACGCGACAAGATTTTCATCGTCATCTCTCGACTGCCATTTACGCTTGATTTCGTTTCGTCTTTAACCGAGATATAATAAGGCGTCTGTCACCCCCACAGTGGCACGTGCCATTTTTAAACCCCTGTTTAAAACAGTGCTTCGTTATTTAGTGTTCAAAGCATCTCTTTTACTGCACTGTCAGAAGTCCCTCATTAGTTGCAGAAATGCTGGCTGATCTGCTGCGAAATGAGCAGTAAAAGAGGTGCTCATAGCACTCCTTGTGTAGCTTTATTGTTTCTTAAATAAAGGAATGTGTATCACCAAGCTTGGTAGAGTCTTTTAAACGAAATTTATTTGATTGAAAATTACTTCCTTTATATGAAAAATGACCATAATAAGAAAATCAATTATGAAAAAAAAAGTTGTATTAATATACAGCATAGTAAGGTTATTTTTCCATAAAATTTACGTTCGTATTCGTTAGTTTTTCTTTTCAAAAACTTGTTAGACATTATTAAAGGATTTTCCAATTTATTCTTTTTACATTTTGTTTTATTTTGCAAAATTAAAATGCTGATTTGCAGTCAGTAAACTCTGTTGATGGACTACGTTAAGACAAACGAGTTCGTCCTCTACGAGTGTATTATGCTTCTCGACAAGATATACTTTCTTAGAGCTATTTATTTCTTTTGTGAGATATTGATAGATAAGTGAGAAATATATATATATATATATATATATATATGTGTGTGTGTGTGTGCGTGTGTGTGTGTGTGTGATGTAGTTTCTGTTGTGGTCACTACTTCATCCAGATAAATTTTAACGATCAGAAAGATTCGCATCTCGTGAAATATGTGACCGGATTTTTCCAGCGCCAATTTATGAACGATTTTAACTTTGAAACATTTGCGAATTCATTACAAGCCACCAAGCGTGATTTATGTTTTGTAGCAGAACGTGCATGTGAGAAAAAGAACAAAAGTAATGACTACTTTATCACACAGGTCATTTCATGAGAGTGAGATAATTTTCCTCTTTATCATTTGTGCTCTTCCAATATTTATAAGATACATTAGCAGCATCAGATCGCACATACACAAACAAAAAATTATACATGCTTCGCTAGCTACAAATTTTATTTTTGGAAAACTGAGCGTAACTGATTGGTTAAAATGAATTGATGTTTCTCTTAAGAATAATCTCTTATGTTCAAGGTGATGCTAATGGGGATTCACGGCTTATCAGGAAAAAAAAATCTCTATAGGAAAAAGACGTCTGTAGATACTTGCAGGTAATTACAAGATAACATTTTTTTTTATGTTAGGCCCATATACAGGAGATTGGTTAATCAACGTATAGTACGTTAGTACCGTATATGGGTGGTGGGTTGCGAAAGGAGAAACTTGTTTACCTTTGATTTGAACGCCTGTATTTTGTATTCCTTGGGAAATACGTCTGAAGGAAGACTGTTCCACAGTACTGCAATAGCAGGGATGAATGAGGAGGAAACGAAATTTGTTCTGTGGGTATTGAAGTGTACTGTGAAAGGATGTTGGGCGGCAGCTGTACGTGTTCCAATGGGCTTAGTACAGGGTAGGGGAATTATTGATGCTGTTTTAGATGAGCATTTTCTATGGAAATATTTACAAAATATACAGATTGCAGAGACCAAGCGTCTATGTGAAAGTGGGGGGAGTGAGTTGGTGAGGGATGGGTCATTTATTAGTCTAATTTCTCTCCTCTGTATTGAGTCAAGCATTTTGAGAGAGATTTTTGAAGCCCCACTCCAGATGTGAGAGCAGTATTCGAGAGCTGGGCGGATTTGTGACTTGTATAGTGTTAACAGCTGTTTAAAGGTGAAGTAGCATCTTGAGCGAAAGTGAAGTCTTGAGTTCCTATTGGGTTGAGTTGAGCCCCCTCATGGTTAAGTATTTATGGTTGTAGATCCGTGTGTGTTCACGGGGACGGTTTGCCTGCTTGCGGGATGAAAAACACAAGGTAAACTGGCGGAAAAAACCCTACTGTCCACCCCCAAGACCGGCTAACTTGACTATAGCTGAGGAAGATTCTCAAATTTCTCACGTCTTCGACGGGAATCGAACCTGGGACTCTCCTTCCCCAGTTATATGGTTGCGAAGCGCACAGCCACTAGGCTAACCACGCGGACATGAAAATTGATTATGTCTTGTGATACGTAAGACGAAATATTTATAAAATGAAAAAGTTATTTACTGTGGCATACGTGTTATTCTATAGTTACAGTGCAACTTACTTTGCACTATAACTATAGTGCAACTTACTTGGTGAAAACGAAATGTTGCAAGAAAAAAAAATCATAAAAATGATTTTTTTCCTTGCAGTGAATATAAACAGACATTTGCAACAATTAAGCAATGATGGATTCAACAAGCATTTTTTGTACCTGATTATCTGTTTACAAATGTACAGTGTCTTCGCGAAAGACCTGCCAAATTTCTACACCACCGAAGTTGACAAGCACGTAACAGAATGATGCCGTGAATAAAGTGATACCATTGTTAACAACTGATTACTTTCTTCATTTATTAATTGTTTTTTAAGGAATCAGATATATCAAAATACAAACAGATGAAGATAAAGAATGATACTGTGGCAACATCCTGACGATAAATCACCTACTTTTTTCAGGTGAAATTGCATATTAGGGCATCAGATTATTAAACTCTGGTTGCTTACATCGTCACGTTTTTGTTTTTAATCTCATTTCTGTTTATTGTTGTTGACGATTTCCAATTGATGGACACAATTTTCAATCATAAGATTTAAGATTACGCCTATTGGCCTGATCCTAATTAAAACAAAACCCATCGTAAATGCGCGATGTGTACAATTTTCTCCCAGCAAATAAAAACAAAAAACTGAACACAGAGGCATTTTAATATCAATTCCCGAAAGATGTTTCTTGCGGAAGCATTGAATGCTCTGATTAAGATTTAAGTTGTGTTAATCAATTCGGTTTATCCTTTTCTGTGTACATCAAAGAAATCACGAGACAGAATTGAAGTGTGACTCAAGTCATTCAGTAAATATTTGTGGATGTCAAAGCATATACAAGGTCGCTATTAAAAGAAAACAAAAGTGCAAATAAGGTAGTGAACCAGCGAACATATTTGAGGTCGGTTTGTACACAGTACACAGCAGTTGGCTTTTTCGCAATCAAATGGCCCCAAATATTTTGACAGATAGTTTCGTTTAACGAACGAGGTGCTTCAAGGAAGCATTAAGCTCAGATGTCACAACTTAGAAGACACACTGTTGTTCCGCAGTCAGCGAGGAACTCTGTTTTTAGTTTATTGTGTTACAATTATTTTGTGTTACTTTTCCTCAGTCTCTGTCTTACTTGTTCCTAATCATAATATGAATTTTGCAATTTGAAACTTTGTAATTGAATAAATTATTTCATTCATGAAACGGGATAATGAAAAACTTCTCAAGGTGTCAGTCTAAGAAGAGAGGTTTTATCGTTGAGATGAGTGTTGTCGAAGCTAAGAAGAGAATTGGGACATTTCTGTGTTTTGGTAGCATTGAAAGTAAGCAGATTATCATCTCCCTATTGAAGGATGATGCATACATCAATGTTTATGCCCCAGTTGCTATAAGATCGTGAAGTTTGAGATGTTTAAGCACTGCAAGGTTTGTGGCATGAGAAAACAAATGGAGATTGCTAACATCAGCAAAACTATGGATAGACTTTGAGCTTAGTGACAGAAAGTCGTTTATGTGCAGTATATGAGGAAAGGGTGTATTATATAGCAAAGCGCCGAGAAGGAACACCTGCGTCAGCAAATAAATTATTTAATCATTCTATTAATGAAAATAAATAAAATATATTTTCCACATATAGGAGATAAATAACTAGAAATTACTCATACTGCATTTTCTTAAAATTATGATACCTACCATTACATCACAGCATCAAATAGTTAATTTATATCGAAATCTATGTCATGTGGAGATGATATTTAAAATGAATACTTACAAAATAAGAAACCTCTAAGCAAAATTGAAACCCTGACAGATAACAGGGAAATTATATTCCCTGTTATCTGTTTCGGGAGCTGATGGGAGAGGTTTGTGAGCCAATTTGTGAGTCAATGATTAACAATTAAAATTTCTGACATAAACGGAGAAGTAAAATGCTTCTCATACTCCTGGCTATCTGATAGGGAAACAGTGAATGGAAAAATTTATGAGCCAATTGCTCGCCCTGAGCGGGATTGAATATTAAACATTAGAATTGGAGTTTAAGATGGCTATTGGTCTTTTATGTTTGAAGTAATCCGTTGTTTCGTAATTTGCAGCTAGTTGAACCAATTTGTTGGGGGTGTACAGATGCTTTTGAAAAGAACTTTGTCGCTATAGTTTGCAGGAAAGTAAATATAGAAGACATCTGTGTCTCGATGGAGTTGCACTTTCTTATGAACCATGGAGCGTTTAGGATAATTCGTAGACATTTATTTTGTACTCATTGTAACTTGAGAATATTAGTATTAGTATCAGCGGTATGACTCGAAGCCGGAGAAGCATAAGTGAGTATAGGACGATCCATCAGTTTGTAGATAAGCAATTTAATTCTGGGGAATAGTCTATTGTTCCTGTTGAGTAGTCAATCAGGACGCAGGACATATATGGCGTCGAGGGTGAAGCTTTTTATATTCCCTGTTATCTGTTTCGGGAGCAGTGAGGGGAGAGGTTTGTGAGCTATTGTAGCTCGCCCTGAGTCGGCAGAAGTGGTTATATGTCGTCGTTGAGTGTCAGGATGGCTTTTGGTCTTTTGTATTTCCAGTGGTCATTACATCATTGTTTTCGGCTTGCTGTATTAGTTGGTTTGGATGCGTAGATGTCTCCATAAAGAATTTTTCTGCTAGGGAGCGTAGTAGTGGAGAGATATATAGGGGAAATGTATATCCCGGTGGATCTGGACGTTCCTGACGAATCACTGGGAGTCCAGGATCATCGGTAGGCACTTGTTCTGTAGTCTTTGTAGCTTGAGGATGTTTGTCTTGGAGGTAAGGCTCCAGGCTGGGGAGGCGTATATAATTGTGGGATGGATCACTGTCTTGTAGAGTAGAATTTTGTTTCTTGTGTTTAGTTTGCTGTGTCTGTTGATCAAGGGGGCACAGCTGGGCGATAACTTTGGAAGCTTTGGTGCATGTGCTCTTGATGTGGCTGTTGAAGCATAATCGTTTGTCGAGAAGTATTCCGAGGTATTTAGTTTCAGTTTTCCAGGGAATTTTCGAGTTGAGCAGGATGATGTCTCCTTTGGGGGAGGCGCGTCTTCTTGTGACGAGTATCGTAGTGCTTTTCTGGGGGTTTAATTGCAGACGCCTGTCTACAAACCATTTTTCTAGATTCAGGATGGAGTCTTGTAGTTGTTTGGTTACCAGATGTGGTTGGCGGAATCTAGCTAGTATAACCGTGTCATCTGCATAAAAGGGGAAGGTAGATGTGACGGGATTTTGAGTGATGTCTGCCATGTAGATGTTGAACAGGATCGGGGACAGCAATGATCCTTGAGGAAATCCGGCTAGAATTTTTCGTTGGGTTGAGACTGCATCATTTATTTTCACTTGCATCTTTCTGTTTCTGAGGTATGACTTCATCAGATGCATCATGTTTAGTCGAAGTTTGCGATGATAAGTTTGTAAAGGAGGTCTTGGTGCCAGATCTTATCGAAGGCCTTTGAGATGTCTAGGAAGAGAACTCCGGTGTGCTGATTTCAGTTGAATCCTGTGGTGATGTGTTCTATCAGCCTATGGATCTGATGGGTGGTGCTGTGGTTTTGCCGGAAGCCAAATTGTTCTTGTGGAATGATATCTAGTTGGTTGACATGATCTTGGATTCTGATGAAGATGATTTTCTCTGCTATTTTTGCTAAGTTGTATAGCAGGCTGATGGGACGGTAATTTTCTGGTAGGTGTGGGTGTTTGCATGGCTTGTGAATTGGGATGATGGTGGCTGTTTTCCATAACTGGAAAACAGCCACCAGGGGAAGCACTGCCATTTGAGGATGGAGTTTATGATGTTTGCCAGATGTATTATGGCTTTGCGTGGTGGTGCCTTGATGACTTTGTTAGTGATGCCGTCGGGACTTGGGACTTTTTTGTTCTTGAGATGGTTGATGATGCCGATTATTTCGGTAGGTGAGGTAGGCTTAATAGGGCTTGGATTTTCGTCGGGACGAATTAGCGTAACATTACGATGGATCTTGTATAAGTGGCTGATGTTTACGTTCTCGTATGCAGGACTGCATTGTTCTTCTAGGTTTCTTGCTATGGCTTCAGCTTTGTCAGCATCTGTGTATGCTAGGTGTTATTCTGCTTGGAGAAGGAGGGATTTGCGCTTATTCCTGAGGTTGTTTAGGAATTTCCATATGGAATCATCTGCTGAGATGGAGGTGAGCTTGTTTTCCCATTGTTGATTCCTGTGGTTCTGGAGAGCTTCCCGGAAGATTTGTTTAATCAGTTGAGAGCTGTTTTGTCCTGCGGAACACATGTTGTGGTATATTTTCCTTTGTTTGTTTGTTTCTATTATTAAGTCCATGATTTCTTCCGGGAGACGATTTTGTTTGTGGGTAATCATAGTTACTGTGGCTGCTGTTATGGCTTTATTGATTTGATTGGTGAGGTTCGTTATTGCCATGTCTATTTCTTCTTTGGCTTTTATGTGGGGAACCGAACCGATGTGTTCTGGTAGCACTTTCCTAAGTTTCTCCCAGACTATGGAGGATTGGGGAGATGGCTGGTCTTTGTCCCTAAGTAAAGTAGGATTGGGTTGTGGTCTAATGATAATTCGATCAGTGCTTGAAGGCTGTACTGGTATTTGATATTGTGTAGGATAGCGATGTCTAGGATGTCGGCTGTGACAGTTGGGCTGTACTGGGTTGGTTCAGTGGGTCCTGTTACGACGGCGTTGTTTAGTCCTGTGTAGCGGAAGAGGATACGGCCATTTTTGTTTGTGGTTCTGCTGTTCCAGGAAGGAGGTTTGGAGTTCCCCAGCGACAATGATAGATTCATTTATGTCTAGTACAGCATCCAAGTCGTAAAATAGCAGGGTCCTTGCGGGGGCGTTGTAGGCGGCGTAGATTTTAAGTCTTCCAGTTATATTTGTGTGGACTTCAACGCCGGTGAGCTCTAGGTTGGAGGGTTGGGTATTCCATTGTGCCTGATGTAGTTTTTGATGAATATGGCTGTTCCCGCACCTCTGCAGTTCAGTCGGTCATTTCCATACAGTGTGCAGCTTCTCAGTTTTGGTTTGTCTGCAGCCTTAGATGAGTTTCGTTGATTGGGATGATGTCGGGGTTGTGTCTGTGAGAAAATTCTTGAAGCTCCAGTGTCTTGGTTTTAGGCCATTGGCATTCCAAGCGACAATCTGTAGTGAGTCTGGGAGTAATCTAGTTTTGTTCATTAACAAGCACTGATAAGATGGTATGAGTTTCTTGTAGGAATATTTTTGTGGAGTTTGGTGAAGGGTTTGACTTATTGAAGTCTTGAAACATATTTGCCAATGAAGCTGTGATGGCTGTTGTCATGCTTGCATGAGGTTGGTCCTGTTGGATATCTTTGGATGGGCAGGCTACTTCGGCGTATGTCTTGCTTCGACTGTGGATTTCCAGACAGTTTGTGTTTTCCATTTGTGAAAGCTGGTATTTTGTTGTCTTTTGTTGTGTGTCAGGCAACTGGGGAGCCGTCGTCTCTGGTGCCTGTGGGCAGGGTTTAGAGGAGAACTGTTTCCTTTTGTTCTCTGTTTTGTTCATAGGATAATGACTGCAGCCTCAAGTAGTTTGCCAGATGGGGACCCCACAGTTCGCTCATTTGGTTGGTGAGGTCCTCGGTTTTGAGCAGTTTTTGCTGTGGGATGGGTTCGTCCACATTTGAGGCATTTGTAGTCTGCTCTGCAGATTTTCTCTGCGTGTCCGTATTTTTCACATCTGTGGCACTGGACCGACGAAGCTCTTTTCCTTAATGGTTCAGTTGTGATTTTCATACCGCAGATCTTGTTATGTTGTATATATCTTGAGAGTGTTTTGTATCTCTACGAGCACTAGGGCATTGGACTCTTGTCTGCCCGCAATATTCTGCTGACCTTGACAGGTGGGAGATTGTAGAGGTGGAGGTCTTCGGTTATTTCATCTGTGCTGATGTTTTCTGTTACTCCCCTTAACTTTTAGGTTTTTCTCTGACTTCAGCGAGTAAGTATGATATTTAATGCCTAACTCGTCCATGGTTTTTGTGAGGTGTCTGTAGTCACCCACTGTGGCAGGCTGAATTTTGACTCCATCGTCCACGTTTTTTTTTCCCATGAATAGGGAATTTGTCGGTTTTGCATAATAGGCTGAGGGCCATCCATCTTTGTTTTTCCCGTAGTACAATTGGCGGGACTTTTTCGTCGTTGTGGGCGGGGGGGAGTCAATGTTGGGGGCGTCGTATTCCATCCCCTCGTTTACCTGAGTCTCTGCTGTTTTACGCTTTTTTCGAGCATGGGTTTCTGTATGGTCTGTTGGTGTGGGAGCAGAGATTATCAGGCTCATCTTTCCCTGGTGTTGAGTCGTCTGTCGTTGAATATAGGTTTAGGAACCCTGGCCACTTTAACTCAAATTCTTCAACAGTTTTTTGAGGAGGTCGAGCGCCAGTTTCTATCCAGAGACTGGAGAAAGTCGTCGGGCAAAGCTATTCATGCTTAAAATATTCAAATATGCTTACTTGAGATGCGTATATAATGGCGAACTCCATCGCGTAATTCCACTCGTGGATTTTCTTTGTTGCAATCACATTTAAGTTCATCCAATTCACTTCTCACTAATTTACCATTTCAAAATCAAAATAAAACTCATTCAAAACTCAATCTGCCTTTATCTGGCAAGAAAATCATCAATAAAAAGACAAAAACGATGAAAATAAGCAGAAAAATGTAAAACATCAAGCTGCTGACAATGTGAAATCTACAACACAAGTAAAATATTTCAGAGATATGATTTTAGTGAAAATGGCAAAAATAAATATATGATAAATAAATCCAGAGAAAATAATTATTACTCCAGAGAAAACCCGACTAATCGAGTAACCAATGACTGTTCAATGTTAACTGATGTGGCTTTGATGGATATCAGTCCCGTGGACTCTGATCCCTTCATCGCTATAAATGACTCTAGGTTTAAAGGAAGAAAGTTTTGAGGACTTGGCTCGCCCTATTTAGGACTGTGTTGAAAGATTTCAATCTAATCAGGGCTTTGGGCGTTTATGTTTCCATCTGTCTTTTTCATCGTAATCTGATGACTCACGAATGAGTAGGTTGGGATGGAGTGATGCTTGAGCAAAATACTTGGTTGTTATCTGGAATAGAAAAGTGGGTATGTCTGGCAGGTTTCCGTCTTGATGGAGAATGGTGTTCCTTACAAACCACGGGGCATCGAAGATCATTCGGAGGCATTTAGTTTGGATTATTTGTAATTTGTGATGTTGCTAGGAGAGGTGTGGCTCCACGCTGGTGAACCATAAATCAGTATGGGTCTGATGATTGCCTTGTATATTCTTAATTTGTTTTCTGGGCTGACTTTGCTTCTACGGTTGAGTAGGGGGTAGAGTTGAGCAATTGCTGACTTTGCTTTGTTGCAAGCATGAGAGATGTGAGAGTTAAAGTTGAGGCGGCTGTCTAGTTGAATACCTAAATATTTGGTGCCTGGATTTCCATGGAACAGTTGTGTTGAAAAGTTTGACTTCTCCGTATTGTGATGCCTTCCGTCTTGTTGAGTACTTTTGTCAGCATTCACAGATATTCTCCATTTCCTGAGATATTTTTCCAGGTTTGCTGCTGCAGTCTGCAAGCGCTGTGAAGCTAATTACAGCCTGAGAGATTTACTCAAAATTGCCATATCATTCGCATAGTAAGCTGTGGTGGTTGACGTCGTGATAGGAGCGTCAGCAACGAAGATGTTTAAAAGCAGTAGGGAAAGCAACGAGCCTTGAAGAGCACCTGCAGTGATTCTTTTCAAATAGGATTTGAGTCCTTTCAACTTGACCTGAAATTTCCGGTTTTTTAGGAAGGAATCGATAAGTTTGATAAGGTAGAGCGGAACTTTGGCCATAAATAATTTATAGATGAGGCCTTTGTGCCAAACCTTGTCAAAGGCTTTTGCTACATCCAGTAAAACAGCTCCTGTATGTTTTCTCCAATTGAATCCAGTACTGATAAATTCAACCAGTCTGTGAACTTGATGTGTAGTACTGTGTTCCGTTCTAAACCCAAACTGCTCCTTCGGTACTCTGTTGTTATTATTCACCACATCCTGAAGTCGATTGAGGACGATGTTTTCTGCAACCTTTCCCAAGCATGAAAGGAGACTGATTGGTCTGTAACTTTGCGGCAACTGAGGTGCCTTTCCCGGCTTATGAATGATAACTATATCTGCTTGTTTCCATCGGGATGGAAAATAGTTTAGTCTGAGCATTGCATTTATGATTGCTACCAAGTGCATGACAGCTTTGTGCAGAAGGGCCATGATTGTTTTGTTGTTAATTTCATCTGGGCCAGGGGCTTTTTTGTTGTTGAGCTTCCTAATGATTGAGTAGCACTCTCTAGGTAAAGTGGAGCAGATATCTTCGCAGTTGTTAGGCTGCTGGAGCGCAGTACGGACTCGACGGTGAATTTTCTCTATGAAGACGAAATCCGCATAAGCATAATTAGGACTGCATTGAAGTTGAAGAGCTTCAGCAAGGGCTTCTGCTTTTTCATCGTCCCTATAAACTATACCTCTTTCTCCGTGAATGGATTGGATGTTGGAACGGTCAGTGCCGATAGCCTTTGCCAACTTCCACAAGGATTTATCTTCAATTTTCAGGGAACAACGTTTTCTTTCCCATTGCAAATTTCTGTGATCTTTTAGTGCATAGCGAAGTAAGTTTGATGCTCTGTTCAGCTCTTGGCGATCTTGAGGAGTCAGTGTGTTATGAAGGCGACGTCTGATTTTATTTTTGTTTTTGATTAGAGCAAGGATTTCTTCTGGAAGTTGGTTTATTTGATCTGGAGTGGAGATAGAAGAGGCGGCATTTAAGCTAGTTTGAATTTTTCTTTCCAGGTTGTTGACTGCTGCGTCAATTTCTTCACAAGTGGAGATATTCGGCACTGAATCCATGATAGTGTTGATTGTAGCCTTGAATTTTGTGAAATTAGTAAATGATTGACTGGGAATAAGTTCCGGATCCTCACCCAGTTTTAGAAGTACCGGGTTTTGGTCCGAACTGAGGTCGTTAACTACTTGCAGCTGGAATTGATGAGATGTGTTTTTGAATATGGCTATATCTAATACATCTGGCCTGCCATGTGTCCATAGTGCGTTGGTTCAATCGGGCCTGCGATGATAATATTTCTCAACTTAGCAAAATTTGAAAGGATTTTTCCGTTGTAATTGGTACACCTGCTATTCCATAAGGGATGTTTTGAGTTTAGATCACCTGCTACTATTGTTGTTTCAGTAGTGTCATGTAACCGAGAAAGATCAGAGGATAACAGAGTTCTGCCTGGAGGGTTATAAACAGAATATATTTTTAAGTTGCCTGCTTAATGGTGTAAATTTCTATGCCAGGTTTTTCCAGATTAGTTGTAGGAATCTTTTTTATCTCATTATAATGGATGTTTTTCTTGATAAAGATTTCAGTACCTCCACCTCTGGCATTAGGTCTGTAGTTTCTAATTAAGGAGTAATTTCTTAGTTTAGGATTATCACATGGCTGCAGATAGGTCTCATTAACTAACATGATATCAATTTTGAAGTGGGTAACAAATTCATGGAGTTCTAGAATGTTGTTGCTGAGTCCATTAACATTCCAAAATGCAACCTGTATAGAATTTATTGTGATAGCCGAATTATCCATTAATAAACGAGAATATGGCTTGGGTATTTTAGAGAAATCTATTTGTGTCATCCTGGTTTGGATTTGTTTTACTGAAAACTGATAGCATTTCTCCCAAAGTGGCAGCAAGCATTGCAGCAGAGTTTTGACTGCTTGGTGTAGATTCTGCCGGTTTGTTGCATGAGGAAACTACAGAGGCATATGATTTATCAGGTGTAATATTCCGCACTTTAATTTCTGATTTAAGGTGTGTGACTCGCTTCTGAGTGAGAAGGATTACTACCTCCCTAGTCCTTGTCAGGTTACATGGGTGGAGTGAACAGCCCTTGTAATTAGCTGGATGTGGGCCGCCAAAATTGGCACACTTAGCAGAAATGGTTCTTGGTTTGGCACATGTGTGGGAGGGATGATTATTTCCGCACTTCACACATTTGTATTCCGCCCTACAGAGTTTCTGCGCATGTCCATACTTTTGGCAGTGGTGGCATTGACCAGCATTTCTTCTGAAAGGTTCGGTCTTGATGATTAAGCTGCAAACTATTTTAAGGTCGTAAATTTCGCTATGGTCTTTACTGATCTCGACCAAGACCAGAGGCATGGGGCGTTTGTCTGCTCGGTACATGCGCGATATCTTAATCGGCTCAAGGCATTGTGATCTGAGGTCAGTAGCTATTTCTTCGGCCGGTATGGTCTCAGCCAGCCCTCTGATTACCACCTTTAAATTTATTTCGCTTTTAGGCTGAAACGTATGATATGGGACTTTTAGTTCATCCATAAGTCTGGTCAGCTGGCAGTAGTCCGAAATTCCTTTTGGTTGAATTCGGATTCCTTCATCTGTATTCTTGGCTGATGTAAATTTGATGTTTGCGTTCTTCATCGTCGCTGTAATTGAAGACCATTTTTCTTTTGTTCTTAAAATTACAGGTGGAATCCTCTCTTTGGGTTGTGCCCTGGAGGTAGTCTCTATTCTTTCATCAGGTTGTGCTGTTAAGTCCATTGGAGTTATTTTTTCCAAGGGTTGATGCATTATTTCAGGATCTGCTGCTGGCGAACCCTTCTTACGCTTCTTTCTGTTGACATCCTGATAGTCTGTAGAGTTATCTGAGTCCACTAGGGGCTGGTCGTTAACCGGTGACATAATCTCTCTGGTGTTATCTTGAGAAGTGCTGGGGAGAGGGTCAGGGGGTTTGACAGTCCTCTGTTTCAACCTCTTCTATTTGGTGGATTGCCACCTTTCCTGGCCATTTCCTTTGTAGCAGGTCTCCTACATGCTTAAAGATTGCCAATAGTTGCTTGAAATCAAGCTCATCGTATGGAGAGTCCATAGTTTGGCCTGAGAGAAAATAGTGGTTTCCCGAGTAATCCTGTAGAGCGAGAGTCTACTAGCAAATCTCGTAGACAGCTTAGAGTAAGCGTAAAAAGTCTACCAGCAAAAAAGTTAGTTTGTTATAGGTGACTATCCTAAAAACGAGGAAAAAGGAGTTTCGGGAACTTACTTGGACACAGTGCAGCGACCTACCTACCTCCCTAAAAAATCATTTGGCCACCACTGGTCCTCATTGAAGGTGGGGCCTGCCGGCCATTAGACCTCTGCATATTTCATACAGAGGGGGAGATAGTAGGTCACGAACTGTGTTAGTTCCAGTGCTTCCCGAAGAACCTTATATACAAATCAACTGGGCAGTCTAAAAGAATACGTCCGATTACAATGACAGATTTCCTTGCATTTTTTTCTGCTTGCTGTTGTTTACGAACGAAAATCGAAAGCTTTCCGTTTATCGAGTAGTCAATGAAAAATTGTCATTATCCAATTATAGCATTTTGATGCAAAATATTGAAAGGTGTTTGTGAATATTTTCAGAATTTTAGTAAATATTTTAAACTATTTAATTAGTTCTATAAAAGTTATATTAATATATAAATTAACATACTATCTTATAGTCCAACTTAATTTCTCACAAACAATGTTTTTGTTTTTATTCTGATCCTTGAGTACTCGATAGATATAAATAGGAAAAACATTTTAGCATCCTATTGTTTGCAATTACTTCAAGTTTAATTCAATTCATGTTCACGTGTGCCCTTTTGACGCTTAAAGATAAGACGTAGAAGTATCGGTGAGCAACTTGTAAGAACGACTTTTACTGCGCCCATACTGACCATAAACATGCATTGAATGTTTTATATAAAACATAAAGCACCGTAATAAACCCAGATTTCATTTGACTATAATTACCGCTGCAGTTGGTAAATGCTTGCACGATGAATGCGTCCTTTAATTAATAAAGGAGGCCGCTATTTAAGATTATGATCCAACATCTTCATAAAAATCCTTATGCGTTATAGTGAACGAGATTTCTACATACACTAACAGTAAGATAAAATACTGTATATGAATGGGAAAACTACTGGCATAGATTTAAGCATGGAGCCGAAACGAAATAAATCTACAAACACTGTTCCGTCTCCATTTTAATCCATGTATTCCTGACTGTAAACTACACTTGTAGCCTAAAGTGTCTGTAAATTTGCACATGTCAGAACGAGATGTGCCGAATTCGTTTGTGACTTTGTAAGGAGTCTGATCAACTTTTGAATGAAAAAATATCTTCTTGTAAACTCTCAGCAACTCGGCTATTTGCTTCTGTTTTTTTTATTATTTTTATTATTTTTATTTTTTTTTTGTAGCAAAGGCATTCAGGCTATTTAGGATACGTTCGAAAGATAAACATACTCCGATGAATATTCTATCAAGTCGATGGCACCACAGTTTTGAAATATTTCAGATGTGAGAGTAAAAAATGTAGACTTTTTTATCTTTTTTTTTTTTTTTTGCAACTGTGTATTGAGAAGCATGCCTTCTCACTCGCATGTTTAGTGTGCTGAAAGTAATGTGTGATGAGGCGTGAAAGGACTCGAAGAATAGAAAGCTGAACTTATTAGGCCCAGCGAACAGTGCGAAGTTTAAAATAAATAAATAAATAAAAAGCTTGAAAGATAGAACTCGTGTTGCTGTAAGTACACATGAATAAATAACACAGAACACTTGAATGGCCTCAGTGAACGATATTCTAGACATTCTAGATATTCTAGACAATGCAATGATTTCTACTTTGTGGCTTTTCTACTGAGCTGACCATTGTACATTGTAGCAAGGCAATGAACCATGTCATAAGGCTACTGTTGCTGTAACTCTGTGTTTTATGGACATTAACATCAGCATACTTGAGTGGCTTCCATCAGAGACTAGATATCAACCCTAGTGAACATCTGTGGGTTGAACTGGAGCATCGGTTGAGGTCAAGGGACGTCCGCCCGACAACAGTCCAGGATCTCATGACATGTCTACAGGAAGAATGGTGCCAAATTCCCATTGATCGCTATCACACGCTTGTGGAAAGTACGTCATATAGGATTGACGATTGAAACTAGAAGTTATAAATAATTTTTATGGCACAATTTTTCAAACTTTTGGGTACCACTTAGTATAAACCTGTTTTAATTTCATTCTATACAATAATCACTTCGTCAGAAATATTTTATTTTTAACATTTTCGAAATAGGTTTATTTTTTCCTTTTTGGATATCATGTTATTTATTGTTCCCTGTGTATCTGGATTAATAACATCAATTCTATTTTTTAAGTTTGCCATTATTTTTCCGATTATGTTTTTATCATTTCTCCGCACCGAAAGATTTAGTAACCCTCTATGTTTTTTTTTTTTTTGTTGTTGTTGTTTGTTTCTTTCAGGACAGACAAATCGATTGGCTTTCATGTTTATTTAGGAAAAAATAAAATTTAAATATTTTAAACGTGTAGGTTGCATAAATACATAATTAGTAATTTTCCGTAGATGAAAAATAAATTAAAAGTGAAAAGAAATTATAATTACTATAAGAACTTATAATTACTACAATCAACTGCTCACTCGATCCCTTAGCAGGAGTTATATACGTACAACCCTCGCAATGGATATTCGGGCAGTAATGTCTTTTTCTTAGTTGATACTAGTGCTACCTACCGATTAAATAAAATTGCCATTTTGATACTTTCTGTATGTCCTTATGAACTCTTTTATACACTGATTTGTATTACCTTACAGCACAGAGGGAACATGAATTAAGTCAATATTACCTTCAGAGAAGTGCTACAATTTTTTTTTTCTCAACTATTTACACTTAATGTTCTAAATGTCTTCTTTAATTCAATTTCGCATTTGCTTGTTTGACTTCCTGAATTATTTGTTGTACATAATGCATTTCTTGAAATGTATAATGGTTTGGTTTTTATTTTTATTTTTATTTTTTGTTGATTTTGTTTAGACATAAATATAAAGAAAATGGAAACGTGGAACTTTAAGGGAGCCCATAAATTTTTATAGATAGGTTAAATGTCTATTCAAACGAAGAAAGTTGGCTAAGGGGGATCTGTTTTTTTGAGTCTTTCTTGCTTGCAAATTTCAAGACGACCGCGACTCTGTCTGGTTTTCCATTTCTGGTAGATTTACATTCGCAGCTCCTTTTATAGCTTTTGAAGAATGAAAATGTGTGTATTTCATTTATCCTATGACAGGAATCTCGTATAACCTTAACGTTTATAGGGTCACTATTAGTAGATAAAAAAATAACGAATCATCGTAAATCGCCTAATCTCAAAAAGGATCAAATCTGCAACGATCGGATTTTCTCTTGCATCTTGTCTGCCGGAATTCAAACCATCAACAACATGTGAAAAGAATCGATGACTAATGAAGGTCTTAATTCTGTCAACTATAAACTTGCAGCTAACTTGAAGGAAGGTTGAAAGATCTGGTGAACGTTATTGATCAAAAATCGCGGTTTTTTTCTCTCCCACAAACGAAAGGCAGAAGACCCTATAGCAAACAAATGCGGTGTGTGGGTGGGATCTGGAGTAGAGTAATCTGTTGATATTCTTCTTTAAATGTTGGAGATTGTAGTCCTTTGGAAATTCTTGATGGGGTGGGGAGTATTCAACTGAATTGAAGTGGAAGGAATGAGCGATGACTGTTTCGGTAAGTATGCAGTTCGACTGTTCATGTACACTTCAAAGAAATGGAAAGATAATGGATGCAACCTCTGCTGAACACATGGCCATGGAAATACCCGTAGACGAGACACAATGTGGAAACTGATCTTCTTTGGAAAAGTAGTTAAAGAGGATCTGTAAGAGCAGTATCTTTTATCAATTGGACTGCCCTTTTCTGCACGTTATGAACCATTTTTAGGAAGGTGTTAGGTTTACCACCCCAAATGAGAGTTGTATTCCAGTGTTGCTCGTATTTGGGATTTATGCAGCATACGCTTTCATGGTTTAAAAGCTTAAAACCAATGCTTTCCTTACTGCTAAACCAATGAAGCGCAGTCGTTACTTTCGAGAAAGATCAAGTTGGCTTCTATAGAAACAGCACATCATGTTGTTTCTATAGAAACAACAACACATGACTGGAATAATCTTTGCATAAACTAAACGGTGCTGTGATAGCGTCACCGAGTGATTCTAGCAGTGGAAAATACATGCTGAAGACAAGATATTGATCGTTCGTATTCTCATGATGGCCTCAGAAATTCTATTAAAAATTAGAAGTTCCCTTATGTAAAAAATTATTGAGAATTTTATTTGAAAATAATTTTAAACAGACGCTTGGAATGTTGCTTTTACAAAAGGTTCAAGAACAATGCAAAAAATTACACGAAGCGGATTTATAAAAACGTTTTTTATATATTCAGGAGTGCATGTCATTTTATGCTTGCCTTCTTGTGTATTAAGAAAATAATAAGTAAATTATATTTGCATATCTTGCTTTTACAAATATGTTAGTATTGGTATTAACTATTCACATTTTTTATATATTGTATATTTGCTTTAGGCAGAATTGACCATCATGGCTGGAATCACTTAAGAGGAAATGGTAGGTTCTATTTGTACTCTTAAACCAAGTTTATATAAAATGTTTCTAAAAATGAATAAATATAACTCGTTTCTAAAACTTGTGACAAGCCTTTGCTAAGGCACGATGCTATCATAGAAAAATGCTTCCTCTATAAACTGGCCAGATTCTCTCTCTCTCTCTCTCTCTCTCTCTCCCCTTGTTCATGTTAATTCGATCCCATTATTGTCCCCGTACATCACCAAATCATCTCGTTCTTAGTTTCCTTCCACACTTGTTTGCTGTAAGAATGTCCTACACGCTGTGTCCTCTAGAGACTCACGTTGGGGAGTATTTTGAAGTGTCGTACTCCGTTCCATGTCTTCGCTTGCATTCACTGACTTTCTTTTATGCTTGCTTGTACACTTCAAAGGAGAGAAATCTGCGCTGAAATAAATTTGGTTTGCGTAAGGAGATTTTATGAGATTTTATCTCTTCTCGAGTTGTGCTGATCCTCGTGAACTAGCAACTCTTGATTTTATCTTTCTTCTGCACTGGATGCTGAGCAGCATGTTTTATTATTCGGAGCTGCTCGGGTGTGTATAGCCATAAGACTCCTTACAGGCACGTGCCTTAAATTCATATCACGTGTTTATTAAGTAAAAGATGAAACTATGAAAGAAAAATAAACTCGCCACAGCTTTAATGCAGAAAAATATTCGCTCAAGTATTTCTATCAGAATTGCCAGTTAAATCTTTCTTATTGAACTGTAAATGGAAGACATTTTCGTGCTTAAATATGGCATTAGAACAAAATATATTTTAATTTTTATTTTTGGTATAAACACTTATTCTGAAAAAATCTTTTAAATACTTGATTTACTTAAAAACAAGAAGCTTCGTATTCGCAGAGGATCGATAAAAATAAACTAATTTGAGAAGTTCTGAGATAGGAGAGTAGGCTAAATTTTATTTTACATGCAATATATCTGACCCTTTCTAAACGGCATTGGCTATACTTCATTCAAATCGCCATAAACTTAATCTGGTCAATTGTTTGCCAAAGTCGTCAGTGAATAGAGTGAATTGCTTGATCTAATTTATGACGATTTGAATGAAGTATAGCCAATGCCGTTCAGAAAGGGTTAGATATATTGCAAGTAAAATAAGAAAATTTAGCCTACTGCATTCCAGAACAGATTTATTGCAATGTGAACTGGTAATAGGGTTATGGGGTGAGAATGTACTTGATGAGTTTCAACACTTATCTACGCATATCATTAAGGTATGGATAAAAAAAGAATATAATTTGTTTCCTAATTATAATAATGTAATATACAAAATTGAGAAAGGTGAAAGGTTTTGAATTTAAATTTCTCTCATTTTAAGCTAAAGTACATAAAAACATGTTTTAATTTTTATATAAATTCTGCCTGCGAATTCCGACCTTAAATTTATTTAAAAAGAATATTTCCTTATTTCTCTTACGTTTTATTCAGTAGAGACCGATGAATCATTTTATCCAGAATTGCTTTTTCATTGCCTGCCAGCCCCAGTAGTCCATTTGGTTTCAGGGAAACCCTTCCGCTGGAAAATCCGAATTCGAATCCAGTCTAGGACGCGAACAACCCTTTTAAAAGAGTTTAACCGAAGGTGAGTTATCTATACTGAGGTAGAGAGTGCTTCTTCTCCGATTTTAAATCCCGCAAGCAGAAAAACAGCTCAGGATAACAAACACACACATACACTATATACATTTAGGCATAAGACTAACCGAATTATTCCAAAATTATGGTTACAAATGCTGATCTTATTATCGTATCTGTGAGTCTTAAATGTAGATCTTAATAGCCTATGATACAGTAGGATTTATTATTATTATTGAGGTACCATATCGTAATTATTGTTCATTTAAGTGTGAGAATCGTGTGGTATTGCTTAGTCTTATTGTTTAGAAGATACAGGTTGTCTTTCAGGCTTTCTTTCTTTCCTTTTCTTTTCTTTTTTTTTTCTTCATTCGCTTATTTGGAGGATTTCGAGAACAATTAATTCAAAAGGGAGTTTAGCAAAAAGTTGACATCGAGAATGTATCGCAAGGCTGTTCATCGAAACAGCAATTATCATTGAATGAGCAGTTCTACGAAAAATGTATTGTAAGGCAATTTTATTCAAAACCTTGAGCACGTAGATAATCAAAACGGGAATTAAATCGAACCTTTTTTGATTATCCATGTACTGTAGTGTAAATATGAATAAATAAATAAAACACGCAACAGCGTGACTTTGGCATCATATTACTTCATACGCGAAGAAAAGATTCGACTTATCAATCCAGCTCTAGTGATTTAAGAATGGCTGAGATTTTGTTTATTAAAAATTGAACAGATTTGAGAATGTATAGGGCATATTAGGAAAACAGATTCGGGAGCAAATCCTCTTCCGTCAAATCCGAGACATTAAAAGGCCTATCTTGTGAAGGCCCTGTATGCTGTAGACGTAAATGCACTCCAACACTTTGTGAAATATATTCAAACCGCATATGGGGTCCAATGAGGTTCAATCTGGTATTAAACAAGAGGAGGAAGAAATTAACATTGCAGCAAGGAGCTTGGAAAAACTCTTACTTGACTGCACCGCGAACAAACCCTAACTAGGCTTTCGGAGGAAATTGCAGACTTTTACGTGAAAAAATAAAGCCAGACGTCGTTATTACAGAATTCCCCCCCCCTCCCGAGATCATCAAACATTCAATACCAACCTTCAATGGGATCATCAAAACAATGATAATTCCATTGAAATTTCTGCGTCCAGAAATCAGTCGTTATTTAAACTATTAAAACCTTGTCGCATGGAAATAGCCCACCTCCGACCAATCCATGGTGAGCAGGGCCTTATTTCCGGCGATGAGGGTAAAGCGGAAGTATTCCTGCTAAGACTTCTGTTTTAAATATTTGTGATCTCCACTATCAACCAATAGTGCTGGAGTATCGAGAATTGTTGAAATGTTAGGAAACCTTGTTACCATGGTAGCCCAACGTGGTTTGAATTAATAATTTAACCAGATGGTGTTTATTAAGAAATAATGGGTTGCAATTTCTATCAGATAATATTAGTCAGATGTAGGAGGAGGAGTGCAATTTCAACAGAATTCGGAAACAAGTGGCCAATACAGGAAAACCTCGCTTACGATTAATCAATCCATCGATTAATGCTAGCTAAGCGAAATCGCGTTAAGCGAATACAATAAACAGTAGGAATAATTATAATTCATCCATTGGTTAGCGTAATTGGAAAAAATTACAATATAAGCTTTATTAGAGGATAAAATCATCAAAGTTAAAAATCAATTGCTTAAATTTTTATTTAAGGGCTAAACATTTGATTGAGTTACTTTTTTACAAAATATATATATATATTAAATAAATAAGTAAAGATGTTTAAATCGTGCTCGACTTTTACATCTTGTCATGCAATTTGCAATAGCTGGCGACCGCTTTATCAAGATTTCTTCGGACTTCGAAGCTTCGTTCCATATCAGGATCAGCATCAAACAAAATTTCCTTAGCACATGTTCAATGTGATTAAATAATAGTTCTATTGCAGTTAGCTTCTTGGTCGTAACATTCTCTTCTTGTTCGCACTCCATATCTTTTTCTTATTGATATGCACGCTGTTCTTCTAGTTGAAGGAGATCATATGCTCGCTTAACTGTTCTGCGTGGGAATCGAGCAAGTTTCTCACATCATTATCCAGTTCATTAAATCCAAGTTCTTATCCAATTGTGCTAATTTATTCAATAATGGTAGACCTTGGATTTTGCGCACGATAAATTGGGTTGAGTTTAAAGTCACCTTCTGCATTGCCTCCTAATAAAAGCGTAAGAGAATCTTTAGATACTTTGTATCCTAGTTGAAATGCTTCAGTTTTAGTCAGCATACGCTGTCTGGTCAGCTAGAATGTTTTTGTCAGCATACGCTTCCAAAAGAGACCAATTTCATCGGCGTTGAATATTCGACGATCGTCGTAATCACCCTCCTGAATTATGCTTTTTAATTCTTCAGGAAACTTGGCCGCAGAATCTTTATCAAGACTAGAAGATTCCCCAGTTATTTATAGGTTATGCAGTCCAGCTCGATTTTAAAACGGTCAAACCATCCTAAACTCGCAGTAGGACTTTCAAATTCCTCTTGAAATTTGGTCTCTTTCAATGAGGTAAAAATATTGAGCGCTTTTGCCTGAATATTCCCTGTACTAAGAAGTATTCTGTTTTATTACAATCATCATCCCAGAGTGATAGAAGACATTCCATCAAGAGAGGAAAAGTAATTAATATAATTACTTTTCTTCTCTTTTTATTACAGTCGCAGTCTTTCTCTTTCCCATATCAGGATTTGAATATAATAAAGCCTTACAGGTATCTAAATTAAAGCAAAATGAAGGAAAAGTGATTGAGGAAGAGAACAAATTTCGCACAAGCGTTTGCGATGATTTGAGTCAACTGCCGAGTGTCGCCGGGCACTACGGGCAGCACTGCCACTGCCCACTGGATGCTACATTGACAAGTGCCGCCGCTCACCACAGATTGGCAACGTAAAATTTCGGTTAACGTAAAAACAAAATCTCTTTAACTAATTAATCACTCGCTTAAAGCGGGAAATAGTATAATTTCACTCAATCCAGCTAAGTGATTATCGCGCATGTCGAATTCGCGTTAAGCGAGGTTTTATCTATACTCCATTGTAACTACACAGTAACCTTAGATTGATTTTAGCTAGTGTTACACTAATGACATCTATGCCTTACTATTGTGCACTGTGATGGATGATGTAACATCAGGACGGCTACAGATATGCTGATTATCGTCCCGAATACACAAGCAGAGAGAAACAGAATGGGAAATTATAGGCTTTTCACAAGCATTCTCTCCACCACAGTTGTTCATTAGGGACCCAATCTGTTTATACCACTAATTGAAAGGCAAGGGGGTTACGACAAGAAGATGAAATTGACGCTCTAGTTTTCTACATACGAATCAAAATAACAACCATCTGCTTTTTGTAAACGCTGATTTTCCGGAGACAGTGTGATCTCCCGTCTACTAAATTTAAAACGAGTATCCCTCTAGCGTGATAAAGCGTAACTTCGAAAGAATATTTGAATGAAGTCTCCTAACATATGAAACAGGCGTGAAAAATGATTATGGCTGGTACTGAAACGCCAATAATTGCTGATCTAATAAAGTAGTTAGTTAGATGAGTTTAAGGTTGTGAATAAACAGGATTTTTTTAGAATTGGACTTGAATGTTGTACATGCGTATTTCGGACAGATAAAGAATTTATTTCTCTTGACCGAAATGCATAAAATGTATTAAAAAAGTATTGGCCTGCCGAGTTCGAAGATCAGTGACGTAGCCATAGAAGAGCAGTACATTTATCTTGAAAAACGTGATAATATTTCAAACACGATAATGAATCGTGTCAAACAGCATTTTGTTGTCATTCCACTTTATGCCCAGAAGGGGGGAAAATGAACAGACGAAGGAGAACGTATTTCTTTTGACAACTGACACTTGACAATGATCTCTCTCTCTCTCTCTCTCTCTCTGTTTCATTCTTTCTCTCCATTCAACCCAATTCTCTTCCAAACCCAGCATTGCGTTGTACATTTCACCTAAAAGGTGTTGCCGTATCGACTACAGAAGTCCTCCTTCTTCACATTATTTCGTTGGTCTACTGTTATTCGTGAAAATGAGCAAACAAACAAACAAAAAAAAAAACGGAAATGGTGTGCTTTCTAGAGTGTCGGACTAGCACTTTAAATAGAGAGAGTCGCTTTCGTTTCAGTGCTTTATTCGTCAGCGATGTCACCGATTCCGTCTCGTGACATTGCGCCAGACAAGACGACCGACAGGACGTTAACGAGCATTTTCTAGGAGCTGCAGCTGACGCAAAGAACTGCGACGAAACCACACAGTTTCAATGTGGGTATTCACACGAAACAGGCGGAGCGACTTAATCCGATTTACATAAAAGTTACACGACGTTTCGGAGGACACGAAGGAGAAAAAAAAAGTTTAGTTTTAAAAAAATTCTAACACTAATGTTTGTCATCCCCTCTTTCTGATAGGAAAACAATTAAAGGACGTGGAGGATGAAGTCTGCTGAAATTGGTTTAATATTCCTTGTGAAACAGACAAGGGAAACCGCCTCCCCTCCCATGTCACATCCCCTCTATCTCTTTCATTCCTGTGATGAATAGAAAAGTTCATTTCATCACCGGAACTGTAGGCCGCAATTACCAAAGCCTAGAGAGTAGACTCGAGTAAGGCGTCATCCTCCCCTATCTCTCTCTCTCTCTCTCTCTCTCTAGAAATTTAATTGAAATGAAATATCTTTGCCAGGGATTTTATTTAAACTTATAAAGCGTCAAGTTTATCTAAGCTGAAGGACACTGTTGCTCTCGCGACCCGAAAAGTACTCTTTCCAAAATGTCAGAGAACTTTTAATAACGATACGGAACCCAAGAGTTTATTTTCTTAAACTTAATTCACTCAAATATATTATATAAAATATAGTAATATTATTATTATGCCGGCCTGTTTGGCGAATGGTTAGCGCATCCGTCCTCCAGCAAAGAAACTACGGGTTCGAATCTCGCCTAGGCATGGATGTTTATGATTGTCTTCCACATTCATACATTCATTCATACAACTGAATAAACCCTCCCCCAAGATGGACTGAGTCACCATGAGGTAGTAGATCCAAACCTCCCTCAATGGGGAATGCCTTCACCCTGTAGTGGGTATTGGGTAATGGAGTCAATACGCTCATCGCGGGAGACCCTATACTGACACACCAGCTTTTATTCACACAATATACCTGTCGAATCTCTTCTTCAACTGAGCCCACAGACTTTCAATCTCCTCATAGGAAGCATTCCGCTGACCTGCCACAATCATTACGACAGAGGGTTGGGAATTATTGATGCTTCTGATGGACAGCTGTTCTAAACAGAGTTCTAACCAGGGTCGTCGTAATCCACTAAGCGGCGAAGGTAATGCAGAGCAGTGGGCTGGGAGGTCTGCAAAACTTGCAATTCTTTGGAAAAACTTTAGACGGTTATTATTTCATATAAAAATTCTTTGGAAAAACTTTAGACGGTTATTATTTCATACACCTTGTTATAATTTGCATAACCTTATTTTTATATAGAAATATTATTTATTTTAGGGAGCTTGTCAACAAACTAAAGAAAACATCAATAAAGAACTAGAATAAAGCGTTGCACCAGAGGATAATAAGTCGCAGAAGAGTAAAACATATTCTTAGATCTTTGTATTAAATTTCATATAACACTATAGCCCCAAACATAGTAATATTACGAAATTTTGAAATTTTCCCACCTTTTATCATCTGCTTTCCTAGGATTTCGTTTAGATGTAGTGCTGTACAGCTTCACTACAAATACAAAAAGTTACAAAATCCAGTTATAATAAGAGGATGAGGGGCTAAATACAGAGATAAACAAATATCGCTTGATGAATAGAAGTGAAAAAAATGGAAGACTTTATTAACTAATGTTAGAGCAATAAGAGAAACCGATTCAAAATATGTTTAGGTGGGATTCTAAAAATGAAGGTAATCAAAATATTAAATAAAAAAAAAACGAAAGAATAAGATTCAATAAAAATACAGTAAAAAAAAAGATAACAAAATAAAAGAATTGGCACTTTAAGTTCCAGAATGTTGAGGAAAAACATGAAATACCAGTACCAACACAATGAAGCACCTAATGTGTTATCTAACACACTTCGTTTCTGTTTATCCGATTTCTATAACAATTAAATTGTTTACTTATTATGGTGTCTTAGATAAAACTAATAATATTATTTTTTTTTTCAAAAACAATATAATTTCCATAGAAATTACAATATTAATAACTAATTCTAAAAATTATTATAGTAAATAGATAACTTATGCATTCATTAAACGTGAAGTGCACGAACTATTTTTGTATAAAACGCAGTCAGTTTTCCAAAACGGTTTTAGCAATTAATACTTCACATTGCAATAACTTAAGCAGGCTTATAATATTGCACACTTGAGAGTTCTTTGTTTTCTAATATCACCTCGAGGATTTCCTATGTACCTTGAAAAGGGTGATTGCGATTCTCCACAGAATAAGACTGGGGAATGGAAGACATACTTGTAGTATTTGTATAGGACTAACCTGTTTACGTTAGTCCTATACAAATACTAACTAACTTGTTTACGTTTAGAGTAATTCCTTGGATTCATAATTATTAATCCAAGAAATAAAATAGGTTCTAATTTTATAATCGTATTTATGTGTAGTTAAATATGTTGGACGAAATTAAATAACTTTATGTATCTGTAGCTGACAACAGGAATAGCCAAAATTAAGAAAGGGGGAAATTTTAAAATAGATCGCAATCTAAAATGGCATCTCTAGCACTGCACAAAATTTGATATTCACTTTGCTGTTCTAATGAAGAATTTTGTAATTACGAGTGAAGTAGAAAAGGTACCAAAGCGTTCTAGTTTCCTGACTGAGAATAGAGACATTAAATCCGGTACTGCTTACAGGTAAAGATTAGGCGTTTGTCGGAAGAAAGTTAGTGTTTTGTATTTGAATGAAATACGTTGCAGGAAACATGAAAAAAAAAAGAGAGAGAGAGAAACAAATGATATTATTATTTATTTATTTATTTTTATTTTATTTTATTTTTTGGAAAGGGTCGGACGACCAACCTAAATAACGAAGGATTTACCATTCTGTAACGAAGTAAATGAGAGGCTTATCAACTCGGGTGGAGTTAGTGAAATACTGTTTCTTGATGTTGGGAATAATCTGCCGAAACATCTAGTGCTGTGAGTCTTATTATATATATATATATATATAGATTTAAAAAAAAAAAAAAAAAAAAAAAAAAAAAAAAAAAAAAAAAAAAAAAATTTTAAGTAAACTTAAACCTAAACTAAAAAGTATATCCAAAATTTATTCCTGTTTCCCCATGCGCTCTACGGGCAAACCCTATGAACACGGGGTAGAGCGCATGGCAAGCAGAAGCTGGCCAAGGGTCTGGCACCTTAGGCCAGTTAGATCCTCAACCTAAACTAAATTTATATAAAATCGCCCACCCAACCCACCTACTTCAAGACCAGAATCTTCATCTATCCTACTTTTCTTCTTACTTCAAACCATAAGTCTCAACAGAGTTCCCAGGCCTGCAAAATCTACAGACCCTCTCAGCTCTTATTGTGGGCAGAGGGGGCAAGGATGGCACAGGCCAATGGGAACTTACTAGATTCAAAATGGTAACCCACAAAAGGAACAGGGTACGGTTAAAGAAGTGGAAGCGGAGGCTGAAGCTTCGATAACTGTACGCTAAAATGAGTATGTCTTCCACTGGCCTTGGCTGAAAATGCCCTGGACATGAAAGGCTCTTAACCTAAGACATTTAGTCAAAATGGTACTCAAACATAATCTGTTCTTAAAAAAAAAAAAAAAAAAATATCTATATATATATATATATATATATATATATATGTGTATCATTGAGGCACTGGATATCAAACTGAATGATAAAGATGCGGAGTAGTATCTGTTCATTACAGAACTAAAAGAAGTCCTAAAGGACCAAAAAAACCAGGACTGGGGCAAGAACAAACACCGATTTTTTTTTCAGAGGTGTATGCCGAACTCACATTGCACCGGTTCCATCCCAGTCTGAAACCTACATGATCCGACTATTCAGGGAGATAGGTAAATAAGGCTGAGGCCGAGTGAGAACACTGCACTCCCCAACACTACGCGTTTTCTCCCTCAGTCCTTGGTTAGGTTTTCGGTTCCCCCAGATGGCTCCCGTTTCCTTTTGCCTGCCGAAATCCTTGTAGTTCCAGTGGCTGGAGAAGAAGTGACCGAAAAAGATCTTCTGAAACAAATTATCAGTGTTATTGGAAATGAAATCACTTGGATTACTCACTTCCCAGATAACAGGTTTGAACTGTTAGTTCAAAAGCCAGAGACGGCCTACTAGATGGTTTTACATATAAAGATCAAAAAATTATCCCTAATACAGTCGGAGTTCCCCGAAAATTAATCAGAATTCAGAGAGTCCCTCTTGAATTAAAAGATGACTGGTTAGAAGAAACCTTAGCCGAGTATGGCCGTGAAATAAGTATCAGAAGGCAAAAGCATAAAGATTTCCCTTCCATTTTTATTTTTACTGAAAACGTGACAATCTCTATGTTAATGGAAAAACAAGTCCCAAATATATATATATATATATATATATATATATATATATAGCGATAAGAACATAGAAAGATATTAAAAGACACGAAATTAACATTGACACACTCTAAAGCTATACAATTATAAAGTCATAATATTCGACTGTAAATTACAGTTATTATGAGCTTGAACTACAGTCCGAGTTAAAGTTCTATTGTTGTACACCTGTGCATGTGTGGAATCAAGCGATCTCCAGTATCTAATAGTAGAGTTAAAAGAGTCAGCCAAATTATTGCTAAGATTGTTATTCATGTGAAAAGGGTCCAAGGTGATTTCCTTTGACTCGACAATGCGGCGCTCTACCTCATCATGGCAGATGTGTAGGTTTGAAGTTGATGTCCAGTTTATTTCATGTTGGTGGCTTTCGTTGTTCGTGTTTATTGAAAACAGGACATGGCTAGATAGAGCAGTTGCTCTGGTTCTTTTATAAGCAATGTCTCGCTGGTGCTCTTCGAGTCGTAGTAAGATAGATTTCTCTGTCTGCCCATAGTAAGGCTTTCCGCATTCACAAGTGACCTTGTATACACCTGGGAATTGTAGAAGGTTGTGAAGTTGTTTATAGTTGTTGAAGCGTGATCTTATTTTTGGCATAGTCGAGAAGCACGTTTTTATGTTAAACTTCTTTAGAATTCTACTCAGCTTTTTGTATAGTGTGCTAATATATGGCAAGACGATATGACCTTTGGAGTCGTCCTGTGTCTCTACGTTAATAGTACTAATCATATATATATATATATATATATATATATATATATATATATATATATATATATATATATATATATATATATATATATATATATATATATATATATATATATATATATATATATATATATATATATATATATATATATATATATATATATAGTCACAGTAGCTGGGTGGAAGTTAGTACTGAATTACCCAGGGGTAGTATGACAATGTACAAGGTGTAGTGCTATTGATCACCTAAGTACAGACAGCCCAACAAAAAAAGAGATGAAATAATCGAGACAACCTTAACGAAAATAACAACAACAGAAGAGAGGAAGGATGCAAAAAGCACTGCACCTCTTATAGAATCCACAGAAACAAAAATAGCAGAGGAAGAATCAGGAGAAAATTTAGACCAAACTAAACTCAAAAAACCGACAACGAAAACAAAACAAGCCAGCAAAGAATAAGGAATTAAGAAAGGAAGACAATAAAAAAGGAGAGGAAGAAAAGCCCTCTAAACCAAAGGCTAAGAAAAGGGATTTGTTAATATCACATCGAGAAGATATTGAGGACATTTACAACACCACCATCATGAACATAGGAGATGTAATCATGGAAAATTTCTCGGGGAAACGAACGAGTTTCTATAGACTAAAAAAAGTAACAGAAGTTGATGGGGAACCTTACCTTTTCTTCAATGCAAAAAATTATCATATAACCGTCGGTTTTGTATGGTCAAATTACCTCCAGAAGAACCATTAGAAGTATTCAATGCCATTGAGAAAGTACTGCAAGACAAAACATTACATTTAGTTGGAGAGATTGAAAGGAGCTATCATGAAAGAATGTCAAAGTAAAGCTAAACTAACCCAAGTAGGCAGATACATGTAAGTATATATATATATTTAATACTAAAACTTACCCAGAAGTAATTGGGTAAGTTTTTGTATTAAAAGTCACTTTTATAGTAATCACTCAGATAGTATGTAAACTAGTTATATAGAAGTTTTGAACTAATATCTTTATTTAATTAATTACTAACCTCCTGTTTTATCATGCAGTCTCAAATTTAATCTGAGAATGCATGGTAGACAGAATCCATGACAGGGAGTGACACCTTTTTCTGGAAAGAACCTCAACCCAAGTAAAGACAAATGTCTTAATAAAACCCACCCACTTCAAGCCCAGTTTTCTCTTCAGCTTTCCTATAAGTCTTCTCACTTCCAGACCATAGTTTCAACAGAGCTCCCAGGTCTGTAAAGTCTACAACTCCCCTCTGCTGAAGCATAGCCAGAGTGGGCAAAGATGGAACAGACCAATGGGAGAACCAAAGAAGCAAAATGGTAAGCAACTAAAGGTATAAAGTGTAATTAAAGAAGAGGAAGCTTAGGCTGAAACTTCGATAATTGTGTTTTATCAATGAATATATCTTCCATAGGCCTCGGCTGAGATAACAATAGTTAGAATAAACAGGAATGGTAATCAAACAAGATCTGTTTTGTAAACAAACAGAACAGGAAGAAATCCAAAAGTGGTGGGCTGAAATGAAAGCCTCACTGTGGATCTCTTCCAAAGAACAGCCAAACGAAAAGCAACAGAAGAAAAAGAGGAAAGAAGAAAATTATATCGCGAACTAACACAATTCTCACGTTACACACCAAATGGTTCCTTGAATCAAGAAAATACAAGATGACATCAAAGCATTAGGTATACAAGAAACAAAAAAATACAAATGGAAAATAAGAGCAAACTGGCTACTCCAGGAAACGAATAGCGCAGCCTTCTATGAAAAGCTAAACAATAAACACGCCACCAACGTTATCAGAACCATAAAAGATGAAAACGAACACAATAAATACTACCCAAGACATAGCACAAGTATTTCAAGAAAAACCTATGTCTTGGGTTTTTCGTTCCCCAGAACAGGGAAACATGACCGTTGAACACACGCATCGACAGACTAGAAGACACCTTGAGGCATAGGATTAACCACTTTATCCTAGGGTAACGTTCTGAAGTCCGCAGCTAAGGACCTTAATGGTTCAAAAATCTTAAAAATAAAGATAAGAAGAGCAGTGAGGATAAACGTATGTGTTCTGTATACACACACACATACATACATATAAGGACTGGTTTAAAGGGGGAAAGCAAGAATGCTTTTCATCTTCCCTGCTATTATCTGTACAGGACAGTCGAAGAATAAGATGCTATTCAGCTATTAAAGCTCTGATCATGGCAGGAGGGTAACAGCAATAGCCGAGCCTCGGTTAGAACTTCATTGGCTACGGCAATGCCATTCGTTACCTTCCCTGGGCACCCATTTTAGTCGCGTCGTACGACATGCATAAGCTACATTGGGGCTATTCTTATCCCGGCCACCACACGGGATACGTAAATGCATAGATTTGGTGTAGGCTGATGTATGTTTCTTATATAGAGTTTATATTCGTGTTCGAAGTATGTAACTGGTTTTTCAGAAATTTAAATTAAAATGAACAAATAATAATCACTTTTTAAATGCATGTTTATTTTACATTATTTCAGTCCATTATTTTATATTTTGTTAATTTATCATATGAACGTTTTATGTACATGGTGTTTTTAATTCAATATATTTGTTGAACTATTTACCAAATAAAATATTCATTTAGAAGTTGCTGATAGGAAGTTGGTAATAGCATAAACTTAATCACGCAGTAGATGGATAATAAAGAGAGCCAACGTGATATTCTTTGCGATTCCGGAGGATATATATCAGGAGTTTATGATGATAAACATGATACATGCACTTTAAATATATATATATATATATATATATATATAATTTGTTGTGCAGAATATTCCTCTCACAGTAATTCTTGAAAATCGGGAATATTCCTCCACCGCACCGTTTATCATAGGAAAATTACCTTCTTATTGACATCTATGGTCACCTTAAAGCCTACCGCAATCATATAAAAATCAAATAACGACTTTAAATATTACCGAATTGTATTTTAAAAAAAACTAACAATTACTACAAGCGACAGATAATGTTAGCCACTAAAATGAAAAAAAAAAAAATCTGCCAAAGCAATTGAATTCTAAATTCCATCAGAACAATTTTGATATTTATTTCAGCTGGTTATGAAATGGATACAAACGATTTCTCGACGCTTATTTCTGTTATAGACAGCTCCTGCCACACGTTAAAAATACAAACAAACAAACAAACAAAAAAAAACACCGGACAACTCGAAATAAAAATGGAACCCCGACTCCAGTACTTCCATATTGAACGTTTAGAAATTTCAATCATCAACTTGAATATTTTCATAACTCAACTATAAAAGGCAAAATCACCAAATGGATAAACAATAATCTGGATACCTAGCTCTTTACAAGTATAACATTTTGATTATCGAATACATAACTAAAATATATGTTAATAAATATAAGGTGTATAGAATATAATAACATTTTAATAAAAAAAAGGTTTAAAATCATTAGACTGGGCCACACTCTTCATCTTGCGTATATAGATGTTTTGCCAAGGCATATTATTTACTCCTAAATAAATTTTAAAAAATCGATGAGCTCCACCATCTCTCTTTTGGTAAAAAAAAAAAAGCTGTTAGAAGAAATATTTATCTGTTTTGTTAGAAAAAGGAAGTCACCACTGAGATTGAAATTCGTCTGATGTAACAAGGATCGAATGACTGGTACCACAACCACGTTGAGAAAAACCAGATTTTTTTCCTTTTAAAAGTTAAATATTGACTTGAAGTTCCCACTACTCAAGTTCGACTTGCTTCACCGAAGTGATATGAGTTGTACAAGGATGGCAGCTAAAAACCACAAAGAGACAATGTTATCGATAAGCGAAATCGGCTGGTGTTTCCTTGGTTAAAACTGGAATTTCTGAACAATCCTGGCAGTACACGTAAAGGAGGCTTTCGCCTAAGAAATATCTGTTGTACATACTACATCAAACCATTCGTAATGTCAACCATACAAGACACGGCTTGTTTAAACAACTTCCGGTGAGGTCTTATCTTACGCAGAGTGTGGTTATACGTGCGAGAAGTACGTGGAATTTTAGCACGCATTTGGAAGTGTTCTAGATCAGCTACAGAAATTATTAAGAAACGAAAATCAGGAAGTGAAAGGAAACGAGGAATAACAAATTAATTGAAAGAAAGATAAAGGAGGGCTGTAAAGTCGGTTTGTATCTCTTTACACGAACATATTTGTTCAACCACTTCAGGATGGCTATAGATGTAGATGTTTATATTAAAACATATAGTTGACCACACTAGTTGTCTGATGTCTATTTTTCATTCTTCTCCCATAATTTAAAAAAAAAAGTATTGAAGAAGAGAGCAACATCGTTCGTTTCATCCTAACTTTATTGAAGAATTATCCCATTTTAACGATTTACTGTCCCATGATCAGCAAATCTGATGATTCTATTTTTTCAGTTCAAACAAGTAAATAATTCATATATGGCACGAAACGAAAGAAGAAAAATCTCATTCCCATTGAAACTAACACAATATCAAATAATACTTTATATAATCTCTGGTTCCAGGATGCAGCTATTAAACAAAGCATATGGACATATTGTTCAATGTTAAACTACTCAAGCGATAAAAACGACTAAAACAATAGGAATCCCTTTCATTGTTGATATTTGTAATTGTTACTTCATTAGTTGAAACATCTTTGTTGAAATTTAATTTTAAAAAATGTCGCGTATCAGAAGCAAACGCTCCAAATCCTACCAACTGTAGAAATGTTTAAATAGCATGCTAATTATTTAATCACAGTTCAGATCTATCTACGAGATGTAAGGGATTGGATTGCAGGAGGAGTAAAGAATACCGTGGAATAAAGAGGATTTTGGTTTACCCAAGACAGAATGGAAGTTTTCATTTTTAATGAGTATTGGTGTCACGTAAGTATATTAGGAGGGGTGATGAGCGATAAAGAATCTTCGTAGCGCACTTCAAGAGCTCTTCGATTGAAAACACCCTGGTTCGAATCCCGTATCAGCGTTTATCAGGTGTTTCTAGTGTTGGATTTCCAATGAAAGATTAAGCCAAATTAATGCAAATGCTTACTTGTGCGATAATTGCATGAAAATTAACCATTGATTCCTCAACGATACGCATCATTGAGGAATAGCAGATTATTATTAGAAAGGTAGAATTTTACATATTTTCATTTAAAGGTCGCAGATTCTCTGTTCTGGAAGATTTCAGCCAAGTTTAGTACTGAATAAATCTATGATGCTGACGAAGCAGGTCTGTTTTGCTGTGACACACCTGTGCCGCTTTGGTTTATTTGCAGTCTAGAAAGGGAATAAGTTGTTAGGGAAAATATGCTTCTTTGATTAATACCTATGTATAATTAACTCTATAGGGATAATGACACATATGTATACGTATAGTTGCTCATTTGGAACAAAATTTGTTTAGTTGTATCCCAATTAACACACACACACACACACACACACACACACACACACACACACACACACACACACACACACACACACACACACACACACACACACACACACACACACACACACACAATCTGATCAAACGTAATATCCGGACACCCATCTGTATTCGTAAACTGACGCCTAGACCTCGCTTACAGGTATAAAAGGAGGCACGGAGTTGTGTTGTTCAGTGATAAGAAGCACGAGCAGAATGAGTAGGTCAAGGGAACTCAGTGACTTCGAACGTGGACTATCAGTAAGAAATCTGTCAGAGACATTTCCATCCTCCTCGAGTTTCCCAAGCTGGCAGTTGGTGACGTTATTTGAAGTTGAAATGTCAAGGCAGAACTACAGCAAAAGCCCAGCCGGGTAGGCTGCGTTTAATGACGGTCCCTGTGTGTCTGTGCGATGTCCATCATTGAAGAGGATGGAAATCGCCAGACATCGAGTGAAACTATCATCACGGAGTTCCACAGTGCTACTAACTGTCCAGACAACACCATGACTGTGCGTCGCGAGTTAAGAGCAATGGGTCCATGGTCGAGCAGATGCCCCATAAATCAAACATTTCTCCTGTGAATGCTAAGCACCTCCTTGGCATTCACAGGATGAATGCCAAGGCGGTGGCATTCATCCTGTGAATGAATGCCACATATCATTCATTCTGAATTGTGGCCGTAAGATCGTCTAACTCAGCGTTGGCTCCACTCAGTGACACCCCCCCCCCCCACCACCACCGAGCATACCTCTCATATTCCAGGGAAAAGCATCCACCGACATGGCCACTCACGGGCCACAACGGAGAATACCCTCCCCAGAGACTCAAAATGCTCTCTCAGGGCAACACCCCTCCCCTCCCCGAGAGCAAAATTTCTGAAGAAACCTGAGAGAGCCAACTCTCGAAACTCAACGTCCATTTTAGTCGCTTTTTACGGCATGCATAGACGTACGTTAGGACTATTCTTATCCAGGCCACCACACGGGAAAAATTCATTTTTTTGCTCCTTCTGATTTGAGGATAATTATATGTGAAAATAAAAATGATGTGTTTTGAATTTTATTTGTTTTTTTTTTTTATAATAGTTTACAGATATAGCTTATAATTTCTTTATATTTAAACAATATAAATAAATTTCCATGATTTTATGACTGACTAAGAAATGTTTGTAAATATCCCATTTATTTTATTTCTAAATGAGGTATTTGTGACGATTGCAGCAATGAAATTCTAATCGGTCAATTTTATTACAATTAATACTAGTGTCGTTTGCGATTCCCTCACGTAAGATCTGCAGAGCATGTTTTTGTTAGTTTGAAAATAAAAAAGCTCTTCAAAAAGAAAGCATTGGAACAATAGACTGTCCATAATAAAAATAAGACTATCCAGGACTGGAAAATGATTTTTTTTTCAGTAAGAATGAGAAACATTGTTATAAACAGTTTGTTATTAGAATGGTGTGTATTCTGAAAACAGAAAATTTCATCCCTCCCCCTCACAAACACACACACGAAGACAGAGCCAAGATAATTTCTAGAAACGTTGTGGAAATTTCGATGTACCCTTTTTGTCCCAGTTCCAGTTTCTTTTTTCTTTTAAAACAAGAAAAATTCTCACCATTTCTCACCATTTGGGAAACGACGAGAAATAAGAAGTTGTTGGAAAATAATTGCGTAATTATTAATATGTTATATTAATAATTATTACATGTTAATTATTAATTATTCATTTCATTCATTCATTATTAATTAATCATTTCTTAATAATTAATTATTACATATTAATTATTAGGAAATGATTCTTAGCAAGCTTCCATGCACTCTCTAAAAGATATGCTTTTCGCTTTCTTTTAGGAGTGGCAGTCAAAACTCTGAATGGTAAGTCAGCAGAATAGGTTACGCCCACTTTTCAATACACTCCATTGGAATTCGACTTCATTAAGTATTTGCTATTAGATGTTGGTGTCAGCGGATATGAACGGTCTGATTACGAAATTGGGGGCGGTATTTGAATGCAGCCTTTATGAATCTGAATCATTTGAGGATCATAAAGTCGAATGTGAAATTATTATTATTATTTGACATTTCCAGGGAGTCCAAAGTCTCATCGAGGGAGAGTGTGCCAATAGCATCGAACGATTGGTCCTTTCCAACTACTAACCGTGCTCAACCTTGCTTAACTTTTCGCGTGAGCCATTAGTAGCAGAGGCTCTACCAATCGACCAACCTTTCAGAAAGAGAAGACTTAACCACCCGATTTTGAATCTAACATACAAGAATAAACAATTATTGATATTCGATGAAATTAAATAAATAAATCGTATAGTTTAAATATCATTCAATTTGAATTCTTAATATGAAAAAACGATATTCACGTCTTTTATCACAAAAAATTCTCTCTTCGTGGATTAGGCCTACCGGGGATACCACGTTAAAATAAAACGCGCCTAATACTCTACCTCCGAGGTGGTGTGGAAAAGAGTACAAATGTTCCATTTCTGGTAAAGTATTTCGATTAACCACACTGTTCAACATTAAGAACAGACGGGTTCAGGTATTAACTATAGTTACATGCGTAATAGTAATTTTGCATTTGATTTAAACTACCTCTCTGGTAGTTTATATCCACCTTGGCCCAAATAAATACCGAATGCACTTCCATTAAAAGTAGAAGAATTAGTTCCCGTGTCCTACAATATCTAAATTAAAAAAAGAAGACGAAGAAGAAGAGGTAGCAGCTTAAATCTATTTTTTTTCAAATATATATATATATATATATATATATATATATATTTGAAAAAAAATAGATTTAATGACTCCAAGACCGAGATAACATATAAAGATTTTAATGATAAATACTACTAGTTTCGGCATATAGCAGCCTTCTTCAGGTATTTATAAAGGAAAGGAATACTAATAAACATTGAATTATTTAAACAAACTGTAAATTACAGGTACAAATTGGCTCACATAATCGACACATAAAAACGTTGTATTTTTCAAGTTGTTCCAACTGGCGTGCCATTGTTTGTTGCAATTGTGCGTGAAAGTTCACGTGAACGCCAATATTGAATAACTGCAGCATGGCTATCTGGGATGTTATAACTTAAATTATTATTTAAGTGGACCGGGTTCAGTAGGATTTCCCTTGATTCTACGATTTTCCTTTCAAACTCATCTTCACAGCGAAAAATATTTTCTGATCTATTCCAGCATACAGAGTGGCTTTGTTGGTCATCATTAGGATTATTTGAAAAAAGAACATGACTGGATAACGCAGTTGCATGAGATCTTTTGTATGAGATGTCTCTTATGCTCTTCTATGCGTTGTTCAATAGATTTGTTAGTTTGACCAAAGTATGGGATATTGCAATCACACCACAATTTATATACTCCAGGGTACTTAAGGTTGTGATGAGTAGGTTTTGGATGGCTGATTAGAGAGCGGATTTTTGGAAGTGTGGTGAAGAAGGTCCTGATATTATATTTTTTAAGGACTTTAGCTATTTTCTTAGAGACTGTGCTAATGTATGGAATGGAGATGCTACCTTTAAAATTAATAGTCTCTGTTGTGCACTGCTTAGGAGGGTTCAGAAGAAATTTCTTAATTGTTTTTTCAGAGTATCCATTTTGTTTAAAAATAAGAGTGAGGTGATTCATTTCTGTTTGTAGTTCATCTTGTTCATTTAAGAGAGAACGTGCTCTGTGTCCTAAGGTAGATATAATTCCAAGTGTTTGTGGTGTCCCCCCCCCCACCCCCCCCCCCCCCCACCCCCCCCCCCCCCCACCCCCCCCCCCCCCCACCCCCCCCCCCCCCCACCCCCCCCCCCCCCCACCCCCCCCCCCCCCCACCCCCCCCCCCCCCCACCCCCCCCCCCCCCCACCCCCCCCCCCCCCCACCCCCCCCCCCCCCCACCCCCCCCCCCCCCCACCCCCCCCCCCCCCCACCCCCCCCCCCCCCCACCCCCCCCCCCCCCCACCCCCCCCCCCCCCCACCCCCCCCCCCCCCCACCCCCCCCCCCCCCCACCCCCCCCCCCCCCCACCCCCCCCCCCCCCCACCCCCCCCCCCCCCCACCCCCCCCCCCCCCCACCCCCCCCCCCCCCCACCCCCCCCCCCCCCCACCCCCCCCCCCCCCCACCCCCCCCCCCCCCCACCCCCCCCCCCCCCCACCCCCCCCCCCCCCCACCCCCCCCCCCCCCCACCCCCCCCCCCCCCCACCCCCCCCCCCCCCCACCCCCCCCAATAGATTATATCTGTTCTATACGGCTAAAATCTTTTAATTATGTGATATTCCTTGCCATCAACTGAATAAATATTCATTTTTAGTTTGTTTCTTCTGCCTAAATTTGATTAATATGAGCGTCACTCTTAGCTAACACTTGAACGTTTCCTTGAGAGTTCTCGCCGATAACGAGATTCGAGATTTCTTTTTGTGGATTTCTTTTTGTCTCTTCTTTCCATTTGTCGTTTCTTAGAGATTTAGAGAAGCAGCTAAACAACTGATTTCTGTATCAAACGTTTCTCATTACCAGTCAGATTTTGGGTAGAAAAAACGCAAATTTTTGCATCTATTCTCATTCAAAGTGCCAAACAACAGAAACAACTGATTTATTTTATCTGTAACCCAGTTCGTTTTTCGTTTTTGTAGGAAATGTTTTATATCGTTTTTTTTTTATATTTCATCACGCAGTTTGTTCTGAAATTAAATGGCACAAACGATTTGATGAGAATAGTGTTTTTTTTCTTCTGCATAAACTGCACACTCCTACGTAAGTATATGCCAACAGGTTCGAATAACCTTGAAAATGTAATTCCTATATGTGCATGCCACTGTCATAAGACACTTTAGGTTCAGGATCATCGTCGTACAGCGAATTTCGTCGTATAGCAATAACTGCCTTTTTCTCGCTTTTAAATGCGTGTAAGTTTAACAACTTTTTTAAGAAATCACGTATGTTACATGACGTAAATAAAGCATTTATTTATGTCAGATACGTAAACCAAAAATTTAGAATAATTTTAGCAAACGAAAAAGTAATATTCCGGTTAGCTTCGCTTAAGGAAATACGCCAAGCAGTTCTGAGAGGTGATTTCTCCGTGGTTGTACAGAAGTTAGGAACTTTTACAAGAGGATAAATTCAATGGTAGGGAGAAAATATATATATCGAACCACAATATGTTTATCTACAGTATATGTAAGGCCAAGAAACTAAAGAGATAGTGTCTGTTCTCATCAGTTTACTATCTGATACAAGTCCCTTCGGACTTAAAGGTATTAATCGGATTTTCAGAAAGATGCGAAGTGCATAAATAAAACGTTCGCAAAACAATACGTATCTTTTCTAATATAATAAAATATATTAAATCAACCACAAAAACATAAGAAAGTTAATATCAAAGATGAATTTTGAAAACCGTGTGAGAATTAGGAAATATTTTATTTTTTTATGTGACCCCACCGACGAAAGGATTTTATAAATCTTGAATACATTCATGCCATGAGCGGCTACAGATTCTCCCCATTTTTATCAATTTTATGTATTTTTTTTTTGCATTTTTATTTGTCTTTACATGATCCTGTAACCCTGTTCTAGAGACATCGAACTTTTTTCAAGCCGCTTCAGGCCTCCAACAAGCGGGGCGGTGTTTTTCGCTTATGACCTCTGTCTGTGGTGCCACGAACATTGAACTCTGAGAAGTATCTAAACATTCTTGACAACGCAATTCTTCTTTCTTGCTTTGTGGTGTTTCGTACAGAACCGACCATTGCATTTTTCTGCAAGTAATGCATTGTGTCATAAGGCTGCTGCTGTAACTGCGACGTTTGTGGACTTGAACGTCACCACATTTGATTGTACTCCACACTATCGAACATCTAGTATTCACTATAACATATTCACTACAATACATATTTATAACGAGTGACTTCAGTCCTTTAAGGACTGGCTTAAAGGGGCGAAGCAAGAATGCTTTTCATCTTCCCCGTTATCTGTAGAGGACAGTGTAAGGATAAGTTGTTATTGAGCCATAAAAGCTCTCATCATGGCAGGAGGGTAACAGCAATAACCGAGCCTCAGTTAGAACTTCATTGGCTAAAGCATTGCCATTCATTACCCACCAAGAGTATGGTGTCATCGTTCCCTCATAATTTATATTTCATTTATTCAAATAATAAAAAGGTGTTTTTATTATTTGAATAACTTTTTAGTAAAGATAGATTAAATATTAAAATGATAGAAATATTATTAACATTTTTAATTATCTTTTCTCTTTTAGAAAAAATAGAGACATTTTTTAATTAAAAATAAAAATACCAAATACCTTATGTTAGGGTCTTTAACTTTGAATATAATTGTATTTAACAATTTAGGAAAATATTAAAACATTTCGTTAAAATAGATAGTATTTTAAATCAAATAGTTAAATTTATTCAATCGTCAATAATCAGTGTTGATAATTATTGTATTGTTTTTGCTCCGTGTACTTCACGATGTCTGGAAAATACAGATGTTCTCGTGTGCAATTGGTGCAAACAGCATTACAAATGACAGTGCAACGTCAAAAAGCTTTTTAGTGTACAGTATCCGCTGGGAGTTACAGATAATATGTGCGGAGCAAAAATAAATAAATAAATAAAAATGACAGTAAATTTGTTATTTTTCCCTTTTTTTAAAAAAAATTGCTAAATATGTTATTATAAGCAGAGGTTAAACATACCAATAACAAGGAGAGAAATTTAAATTAAACATTTAAAACTGATAGATAGTCTGATAGAACTAAATAACGCAAAATGAGAAGAAATGTTCGGTCATATAAGTCTCGTTGATAATTCGAGTCATTAAGAATAATTACAAAACTAATTAGTAGGTGTAGAAATCATTCGAGATAGACACGTTTGCTTACGTAGGAAAAAATTAATACAAATAAAAAAAATCATATCAGCAAAAATAACGTTTGCATTGAACAAAGCAGATAATGGAGACTCATTCGTTGAAATCAAACATGTTTTTTCACGTGATTTCTCTTAGTATAGTCTAGTGTTTTGTCTGAATTACTCTTTGTCTAGATTTCAATTCTGTAAAGTTTTAAAGCCATCTCACGATACACAACTGACAATGTTGCATCTCGCTGTCTGCTTTAAAGCCTAAATATCAAATAATCTAAATGACACGCTTCACTCGAGATAACTCGCATCGCGAGCTGAATATTTTGTGAACTTCGATTTCTTTCATCATGAAGTAAATATTAAAAATTCTCCTAACATCTCTAGTTCAAAAATTGATTCGCATCTCTTTATATATTTGATGCTCTTGGTAAATGAACAAACCAAATAGATGTTTTTGAGATATACTCACTCCGACATTCAACTTCACTTGGGGGATGGATTACAATAGAAAGCTTAGAAACATGTAAATTAATATTGATTGGGGAGAAGAAAGCCAAAGATATTAAGCGTGAATGGTTCCACTTAATTGCATCCTCGATTAATTCGATTAGCATATGATAATGTAATAAACGCAATTAGCTTAATCTAATATCTCTGATGGGTTTCCATACACTTAAAGCTTTCTTCTAAATGTAAAGACAGGTGCTGTCCAGCTAATTAAAGTCGTCCATCAGCACACAAGAAAATGTGAAATTGTTTCAACCACTAAATGCCATTCTTAATTTAGCTTAACAAGAAACACGTGACTTCTTCTGACTAATTAAGAGAGATATACGTTAAGTTAGGAGGATATAAACACTACTCAGATCTGTGTCACAACTGATTTCTGTTTTTCTAATCGTCTTGATCACAAGTTTCCAGATAAAGATAATCGAGGTCGAAGATATTCATGAACCTATTCCAATCAGTAAGGCTTCAGTTCACCTTGAGTTGCTATAAACTAACGCATGCCAATGAAGTAGTTTTTTGTAGGGTTTGTGAAATCAGAAGAAACACCTGATGACTGTACTTGCTATTACTGTTTGTAAATGCCGAGTAGGAGAAAAGAAGAAAAGATAAAGGATAGAAAGAAAGATTCTCTTTTTTTTTTGGACTGAGATCAGAGACTGAAAAAAATTCCACACAAAATGGATTCATTTAAGATTTATCAATGACTTTCCCCAATTCCTAAATAATTAATCTAGCAATCTTACTAGTAAGGAGTGTCCTACTGCACCAGTAGTTGCTACATCCAAGGATGATTTCCACTCATTTATGTATTTCTAATGTTAAACAAGGTGCATTAAAGTAGTATCATTACTATAATAGCTCAATCTTCGGAGTAAATCATGTTTGGGTTTTACAGCAGGGCTCTTAGATTATATAAACATTAGTGTTTTCTTCGAAACAATGTATTATAGAAAATAAATAGGAAATAAAAAGAAAAGGAAAACCTCAAAATTAAGGTTCCTTTCTCATGAAAAGTAATTCTTATTTATATAATGAGATCCATAATTGTAGTAGAAAGATATGACGATAAGGCTCTGATCTTTTCCGTCTCGCAGTTCGTATCCATAGGAAGCTAATTTCGACTATTCTGCTATTTAGCAACAGACTGTAATTTAGATTGGTTGTTCTAGGGAAAACAATCTCACATAAAATAGAAAAAAATAGTTTTAAAATGCAGCAAAAATTGGAAAACAAGCTAAAAAATTCCTCAAAAGATAATTCTACCTTCACCTCGCTAAAATCCAGAGTTTCAACTTAGACATAAGTAACATACCCCATCACTTACATCCTCTGCAACTCTATTTCACTTTAAATTTCCTGACTACCGACTGTTTTATGCCTTCCATGAGAACGATGGAACTTGTGCAAGATGAACCTACTCAAGAGTTGTACTAAATCGCCTGAAGAAAATGGATGTCAAGAATCAAAACCATGGAAGGTATCAAAAGACGAATGATACTTAGTTGGAAGGTTTTCGGACGTCTACAGTCAAATGCCAAATTATCAGTAGACCACAAAGGAAATGCACAAACAGGGTGTTTTCATTATACAGAAATACGGCGAGGAAAACGAAACGTGAAGGAAAGAAAAAATCTAAGATTGAGGCCAATTTTTTATCGTATATAATCGTTTATTAGGAATATTATATTAGGAATAGAAAGAATAGATCAACAATAGAATAGATCAGAGTCTTACATTTGTGTAGCAAATTCCCGATTTTTTTGTTCCGAACGATATGAAACATCAACCAGAACGCTTTACTTTTGACATCGCAGCGTTAAATGGATTGGGAATGAGCAAACCTACATGCACACTCTTTTCCACACCACCTCTGAGGTAGAGTATTGGGCGCGTTTTTTTAACGTGGTATCCCCCAGTAGGCCTATTCCACAATCAAGTAAAATAAATATAACTGGAGCAAAAAGCGGTAAAGTTAGTAATGAAAGTTTTCTCTTGAAATATTCCTCTCTCTAGCGAGATAAGCCTAATCGATTTTCTGGTTAGATTAAAATGTCTTTTGGTTAACCGGGACACTCTTTTGTTCGTTAAAAATCATTTCTGTTTTTTCTCATTCTTTGCGTTATCCAATTAAATAATAAAAACAATGAAATGATGCATATATAATTATGTATACTTAACCAACTGAAAAATCAAGATTTTTAGCTTCTTTCTTTTTCTTCATCCTGGGTCATTCTTGCACGTTTAAGGCACACGACTACTGAAATATATATGGCTTCCGAAACATTAATTCAGTAGAATAAAAGGGTATGTATTAGCTACGTTGGAATATATTTTGTCTACTTACTGTGTGGTTTCCTCTTTCAGCGATCTCATTTGTTCACATTTCTGATTTGAAAACCCTTCTAACTCGATATAAGACCGACTAACTCACCTTCAGGCGAAAATCCTTTATCAAGGTTCTTTTAATCTTGGATGGGATTCGAAACAAGACCTTTTCCTGTCGAAAGGAATATAAATTATATCCGGGCTCATTTTCTGCTTTCTTGTACTGAAAAGTATCATCTAATTTGACTTTATCAATATTGTTCACATCCATTTTTTAACTAACAGATAAGGAAGATAAGGACGGAGTCTCGTTGCATTTCCATATACAATATACACTATCTACCAATAATGTCCGGACACTTTACCAATTTGCGGTTGATATTAGCAGGCGGGCGAACCCTAATATTGGGAATATCCACCTTTGACTTTGGTCACTTCATGCACCCTTCGAGGGAGGCTTTCTACCAATGTGAGGCAGACATCAGGTGGAATTTGTGTCCATTCCTCCATCAAATCAGCACTGAGTTCAGCGAGAGATCGAGGACGTGCTGCTCTGGACCTCAATCGCCGCTCCAATTTGACCCACAGGTGTTTGTGGGATTGAGGTCAGGACTTTGCGCAGGCCAGGGCAGTCGTTTAACATCCGCCACTTCATACCATTCTATAGCAGCTGCAGCTCTGTCGCATTGGGCATTATCGTGTTGATAACACGGGTCCGTTCCATAAAACCTCCACATTGTAAGAAGCACCAGATTATCCAGAATATCAAGGTACTGAGCTGCCTTCATGGAACCACGGACAACGACTAATGATCGCACTGCAAACCAACTGAATGCATCCCACACCATTCCTCCTCACTCATATTTTACTGTGGGTACAGCAAACTGTGGTAACAAGCGTTCACCAGGTTGTCTCTACAGCCACACCTTGTCATCAGACTGGAAACAGGCGAACCTTGATTCATCGCTCCAGAGTACCGTTTTCCACTGGTCAATTGTCCAGTTTACACGCTCTTTGAAGCAGGCCAGATGATCCGCCTTGTTCTTTATTGTGATGTTCGGCTTGTGTGCTGCGTGAAAATCCAGTAACTGGAATTCTTTTCGTACAGTATTAGTGCTCACCATGGTGGTACTGGCGCTCTGGAACTCATCACCGATGGTTTGTGCCTATTGCAGGCGGTTTTTGCGTTCCACCCATTTTAGCACCCTCTGTCACTGTCAGTCATTTTCGGCGGCTTTCCTGGATGTTTTCCTGCACTAGTGATGCCAAAACGTCTTTATTTATTGATCACATCGCCAAACGTTGATTTTGGATGCTGCAGTTGAGCTGGAGTGGCAGGAATGGACTGCCACCAATGTGAGGGTCCAGGATGACACTACTTTCGAAGTCATTGAGTTTACGTCTTGTTGCCATACCACCTGTATTCAACTGATGCGATGAAATACAGTTTCCTACTATCTATATAGCGGTTTTTTATGTTATTGAAAACCTGGAATGTTCCTAGAATGTTTATTGCAGTGAGCAAAATTTTTTGCCTTGAACTTTGAATGCGTTGTTTACTGGAAAGCAACCAAAGTATTGAGCTGTTGTTTGTTAATTCTACTACTACTACTGGAATATCATTGTTTTATTGTCTCTATATCTCGGACATTCCCTCAAGAAGATCTAGCAAAAATATATATGCTGATGAAAAGTCGATACTCCACTAATCGCCTTTTGACTCTCTGGAGGATGCCTTGAACACACACCGATTTGGAGATTCTCGAGAAATATTTCGAGCAGTGGCACCCAAAGCCACATCCCACCAAAACAGTGTCCACACCTTTCAATTTTAACTACAAAGAGGCAAACTGCCAAATCAATCTAATTTTCTGTGGTGGCCCATTCAAGCATGATCCTCATCACAATACCTGGGAACCTGTATAAAGTCTGACCTACAAAAATTACATTTGTAAAGCAAAAAACAAAATAAAAACGAGAAATAAACATCATGTTGAGATTATGTTGTTGACAACAAACATTAATGACTCCCAACTGAACATAACTAAGCGCGATTAGCAGGACCTTGAAAATCTACCCCTCTGCCATGGCTACTAGTGCTTTCCAACATAGCCCCACCAGATATACGAAGAAGATATGCTTCACTAAAAGAAATGGAGGAAATCAAAAATACCTCCTTACTGCCTCGCTACTCAATATAGTTAAAAATTCCCTTGAAACCCGGTTGAAGTCGAAGTACCCATTCTGGAACATAACCAGAGCCATCTCTCGTCCAGTGCCTTCAACTCATGACATCTGGAACGATCGATGGGCTATAAGCTTGCCAACAAATGGTTCTCTTGTGAAAGACCCCTGCAGCTGCCAGCCCGATTCATTCTTCCTAGAAGACTATGGACAACTGTCAACAGAATCAGGGCAGACGTGGTTAACTCCTACATGAAACGAATATCGCATGTAGCCCTTACTGTGATTGCACCCATATCTTACAGACTGTCAAAGGTATCATTCATTGTGACTGGCTCCTCACAGTTTCCACAGCGACTTGAAATACATGAAGTGTCAAAGGAAGCTCTAGAGTGGCTTTCAACATTGGACATGGAATTATAGCTGAAATCTGCCATACGAATACCTGCCTCCCATTGTCTCTATCGCATTCTCACAAACTTGAATGCGTCTTCTTCTTTATCAACAACTGTTCCAACAAAAACTATCAGGTAAGGCGGATCAAATCTCTCCATTTATTTCTATCCTCCCAAATTCTTCATTCAAGAACATTGTACTAGTCAGTTTTTTTTTTAATTATGATTATTATTCTTGATATTATCTTATCTGGTCAGTTCACCTTTTCCTTGATCTTCTTATTGGTCTCTTCCTCTCAAATTTCATTTCATAAATTTTTCTTGGTATTCTTTCTCAACTCATTCTCATGAGATGTATAAACCTTTTCAAGCGAGAGAGAGAGAGAGAGAGAGAGAGAGAGAGAGAGAGAGAGAGAGAGAGAGAGAGAGAGAGAGAGAGAGATCATAAGAATCTGTCCAACAGTTTTTATTCCTGAGCTATTCCCAATGCCGATATTTCTTATTCCATCTTTTCTTGTTTTTACCAACATTGTCCTTAAAACTTTAATTTCCATTGCTTGTATTCTACTCATTTTTGTTAGTCTCCATTTCTCTACATGGCAAACAGTAACTTTGTTTATCAAAAACTTCGCATCAGTTGGACCTCGATGTCCCAACGTAGACTGTTTATATACGGTCAAAAAGGGTTTCGTTCATCGAAATCCTCCTCGTTAAAGTATATACATGTTCCAAATATTTGAATTCTTCTTCACTCTTCAAACTTTGCCCATCGGTCCAACATTGTGAACATTTCCGCTTCATTGTGTCACACATTTTTTCCTATCCTCTAAACCACGTGAAATTATGCGAATGTATCAGGAAATAAATCGTCTTTAGAGTTAATTTCTTTAGGTAGCCCAATTAGCTAAGAAGACCAGAGTAGGGGAGGCGCATATAGTCCCCAAGCATGCCATGAAAAGTATTCGTACCACTGATGGTACTAACATTAACGCTGGTATGGTGAAAACAAAGTACAGAAGTCCCCTCTTATCCGCGGGGGATACGTTCGAACACATACCTGAATCTGAGGATACTACCGAACACTATACACACATGTTTTTTTTATACATACATAAATACCGATGATAAAGTTTAATTTATAAATTACGCTCAGTAAGAGATTAACAACATTAACTAATAATAAAACAGAACAATTGTAACAACATACTGTAATAAAGTTATCTGATGCGATAACTTTATTACAGTATCTTGAAATATCTGAAAGTGAATGGAATCTCAGCAACCTCAGCACAACTTTCCGACTTGCCAGCATCACTACTCCTGAACTTTGGGCCCATTATTAAATAAAATAAGGGTTACGTGAACATAAGCATTGCGATCGCGACAGTCGATCTGATAACCGAGAACTACTCGGAATGGCGCGAAATTCCAGATATTCCTGACTTCCGAAAGGCTGAAAGAGGCGTGTCGCTTTTGTCACCTTTGCAACGAGTTTCTCTGTTGTTGGACTACTTCTGGGATTAGTCAAATGGTCTATTAATAAAAGAAAGAGCCATACGGCTTCATTTCGGCGATGTAAAATTGCATTTTTCCATATAATGTCTTCCGACCGGGGTTAACTGCGGATAAGGAAGGACTAATGCAACTAAAAGCTTGTTGATTCCGAATGAAACAAATGGGAGTCTCAACAAATTATTAAACCTTTACTGAATGCATTTAAGCAAACTTTGATAAAATTTTTCTTAGAACTTCGGATGTAAATTTGTCTATTACTTGTCAGCATTCTTGTGCTGTCTTATCTAACATTTCATTCTACTAGCGCACTTCTGATTGCGTCTATCCGCCTACACCTTGGGTCTTTTGTCTGCTATCTTGGTATCAAACACCTGTTGATCTAACCTTTCTTCTCTCATTTTGTTTAAGTCAGTAACCATACCTCCTAAGATTATCCCTGCGCACACAATATTTAATCTGAACGATGTCGAGGTAGTGCCTAATGTTTTCATTTTAATATGATTCTGCTATTGATCGTATCTGTTCTGGAACCAAATTTTCCTCAGAATCTGTAATCTGTAATATTTCTTTGATCAGGTGATTGATTTCTAACTGAATTCTCATATCCATAATTTAAAACAAACGTGTTTGAAAACTGTCTCGTATATTACTAGTTTGGTGTTTTTGCTGATTCTCCCTTATTCCATATAAATATATTCATCTGGCTCCACTCCATACTAGTTTTGCTTATTCTGTAGTCAATTCACAAAATGAATTTGCTGTCTTCACTAAAACTGTGTGCCTAAATAGCTGAAATACTGTACTTCTTCCATCGAGAAAGCAGCTGAAATTTTCTATGTAGCTTCCTGTTTTGATAACTTTAGCCTTTTTATTTCTGATTTTCATGCGAAAATTTTTAAAGCCGTAATTTAGTTTTGTTGGAGATCCTGATGACTTTCACTGAATGTATTTCAAAGTAAAATATCACCTGGCCAAAGTAAAGAGATAAGTTTTACATCTCCTCTTGTAATACGAGGTTTAATTCTACTTTCATTTTATAATGTACAGTATTTCATAGCGATGAAGTTAGAGTGGAGATAATGCGCATTCTTTTCTTAGCCATGATTTTACATCAAACCATCTTCCTGTATTTCCTTCAATTCGAACTGCCGAATTACATCTGAAATATAGAACTTGCTTTGCATTGCATAGTGTTTGATTAACCACATAAAATTGGCTCTACCATATGCCTTTTCCAGATCTACAAAACTTAAGTTGAGATCCTAGTCATATCCCCACGATTTCTCAACTATTTGTCGTAAAGTGAACATCTGATCTTAACAATTTGGCTTGAACCCAGCTTCTTATTCTCCAAGTTTCTATTCCATAATTTTTCTCGGCCTCTTTTCAAGAATGTTTGCACAAATCTTACATGGAATACATAGCAAACAAATTCCTCTTACATTCACTTTTATTCTCTTTTTTATAGATGAGGGAGGATATGAAAGCTCTGCTCCAATCATTTGGAATTCAATGTCTGACCAGATCTTCTGAATTATGCAGTATATCCATACAAAACGTTTCTACCTTCACATTTGATCATTTCTGGTCGAATATCATCTACTATCGCTGCCTTTACACATTTCAAGTTTTTGATGGATTTTTCTCCATTAAGTATTGTTATGAGCAACTGTTTGCGTTGGTCCTCAAAATTATTCTATTATTGTTCGGTCAGTGCATGGTTCATTTAGAAGCCTTTCAAAGCATTGCTCCAGATGTTTTACTAAAGTTATATCACATTTTCATCTTCGGTTCCTTTTACAGTATTCTTCATCTCATGTCTAAGCTTTTTTCAACAGAACATTTTACCACTTTCCTGATATTTACCGTCTTACTGAAGTTATCTCTTGATTTTGTTCTAGGGAAAATTTTTATCAGGTCCAGTAATGTCTTATGTTCACAGTGGTGTTGTTAGTTTTGTATTCTTGAACACAGCATCACCACATGCTGCCTTAGCTGAAACGATCACTGTTCGTTTCTGAGTTCGTCACTGAGACTCCAAGGTTTGATTCCTGTTTTGAAACTGTTTCATTTTTTCAATAATGTTTGTTTAGTTAGGTTTATATGGATGAGTGATGGATCTCCCTCTATGAGGGAGATCCATCATTCACACGCTAGCCATTGTTCACATAATACCTATCATACCCTTCCTTAAACGTATTCACTGATGAAGCACTTACATCACTTCTGACAGACCATTTCACTGCCGTTCAAGCAAAATATAGTCATAAAATTCCTCTTGCTAACCACACTATTACGCAGTTTTCATTGGTGGCCCCTCCTTTTTTCTCTTCTGGTCTTATAGTTTATGAGTAATTTCCGTACCCGTGTACTACTGACAGACGTCTGCAGTATCGATCATATAAAATCCCTGTCTACTCTAATGAGTCAAAACATTCCTCCACTTCTTTCTTAGGAGAACTTCTGTGGGACCACAGGCACAAATAAGTTTCGTTTTCCACTTCCTCATTTTGAAGTCTGCCCATATAACTCTACTCGAAATTGTCTTTCAACCAAGAAATTAATCTTCATGCTTGGTGTCGAATACTACCGCTGCTCCTCCTTTCCTTGATTATTGCCCGAAAATAATATTCCGTGCTTATTTTTAAGTATGAGTTAACACTTTCATTGCCAAGCTGAAAATTGGAATTTCGTGTAGTGGCCAACTTTTTTTAAATTTTTTTTATTTAGTTAGCGACGTCAACGCGATAACGCGTGATCGGCCGTTATCGCATCGATCGATATCGCGTGATTGGCAATGAACGTGTTAACCTGTTTTTATCTTCTTTATCTCAGTAATGCTTATTATGTCCACGTGATACATTCTCAGTTCTTCTGCACGTTCGATTTCCTTTCAATTAATAATCATTATTATTAGTTGAAAAATCTGGGGACTTGTTTAACGGAGTGACACTCAGATGGCATTAAAACTCATCATTATGCAAATATTTATGGCTTAAGTCAATAGGGAGTGCCAACTCGTCAGCCCATGCTCAGTAGATACCTACAAACATCCGCACCACGTGATGGTGAGGTTTGCACCTTAGGTCAGAAGCCTTAGTTAGCTCTCTGCAATATGGAGGCCTCCTGAAAGTTATTTGACTCTGACCATCAAGCAAAAATTGATGGAATCCTTAAGGGAGGTGTTAAATCTACCTTCGTGTATTTGTGATCTAATGCATTGACAAATTCATATAATATATTTAACTATAGCCAGTGGCGGCTCGTGGCTTGAAATCGTGGGGGTGCGGCAACTTTCGAAATATACATATACACTGTAAGTACAGTGTATACGTGTTTGGATAAAATATCAAAATTATAATAAAAACTAAAAAAAAAATTAAAAATGAAAATATATTGTTTATTATTGATAAAATTATACGGTTTAGTACAATTTAAAATTACTTAAAAATAAAATCCATTATCATAACCCTAATAATGTTCTAAAATAAAAACTATAACAAATGTTATGTCTTTAATTGTAACGTCTAAATATTTAAAGAGACGGAGTAAACACGATAAGCACTACGAACACTCTACTACTGGCGCAAACTGCATATAAACAACAGCGGAACTGCGCAAAGGACAGTGCCGCATTACGCTAATAGCTCGCATCTCAATATGACGTGCATATGTTTGCGCGCGTAGCAATGTGACACTGTGGTAAACACAGTGCTGCTAGCGTCCTTCGCCCTCCTAAGTGCTACAAGATGGATTTTTATTATTTTTTATACAAAATAAGAGAATTGCATAGGATTGTTGATGATAAAATTAAATATTACAAGCAAATATAAATAAATTAATAAATATATTTATATATCGAGAAAAATTGGGAGGTGCTACGGTTTCGCAGCGCCTATGCACGAGCCGCCCCTGACTATAACAATAAGTAACGACCATATGTTTATCAAAAGTACTTCCCAGAATTCCCCAGATTATGACTGCCAATGTTCATTCCGTCTAGTGTTACCCTAACGAGGTCACTTGTAATAACCGAATTACCGAATTTCTTTTTTAAGGCGATTGAAAGCTTCCAGCAATGCGAGACGTCAGTTTACTGCTAAAAAAAAAAATCAAACTTGCTCATTAAGAAAGAAGTATTCCCAAGGGAGAAGCATTTGAACAGAATTATAAACTACAATAATGGTCAGATATCGTAAAGAAATGGAGAAAATATAAATATACTTCCGAGAAAAAGTACTAGAATTAGAAAAGCCTGTTCAAGATCCCGGGATCCAATCACGGTTAAAACACAAAATATCGCCTTCAAACCGACACTAAAGTGAAAAAATCATGGCAAAGTACGAAATAGACGATAATATGACAATGGAAACATATGAAAGGAATTGGATAAAAAAAGCAATAAACTCGTTTAAGAAATCGAATGGCATTGAAGGTGCGATAAATCGACAGAAAAAATTAAATAAATAAATAAAATAAAAATTATTGAGATATTGTAATAAACGTAATGCATCTGTTTTGAAAATTCAATCCCGAAACGTTTCTGAAAACATCTCCATCATCTCTAGAGAGGATTGATTTGTTCTGAATTTAATTTATAAATGAAAATATAAATATATGAGAATGTACAGTAATTAAAATTATATTTATAGCATGAATATTTAAATCATTAATAATTGAATAAAATTAAATAATTATTGTGCAAATAATATTATATATAATAAATATGAATGATTAATAATTTAATAATAAAAAACTCTGAAAGTTATGTCATAATTCCAACACACCTATTTTCTAATTAAAAAAGATTCTATAATATTATATGCAAAGAATGCGATCGAAGTTTCTAACTAAAAAATCTCGAAAGAAATCTAAAGAAATTAAACTCAGAATTTGGTTGCGGATTGCGAGGCAAACAAATTGAAAACGAGTATACTAAGAATTCTATGATCATAATTTAAAGAATAATGAATTGAGCTTGATGTGGATTATATGGAAGCATTCTTTCTATACTTGCTAAATCATAATACTAGTAAACACGAAACTAAGAGGAGAATTTAGAAAAAAATGTACTCAAAATTTAAATGCTTTTAATGGCGTGATTTAATTCGAAAATATAAAATAATTAAAGATTTGCATTTTCTAAAATAGAATAGATAAAACCTAATAATTCCTAATTAAAATGACTAAATAAGGAATTTTAATAAAATTAATGCTAACCCTAGTGATGTTCAAAATTGTTACCTGTAGGTTTCTGTGGCAGAACACAACTTTCAGTAACGATTTACATTTGCACCGTCTAGCGAATAGAAAAAAAAACAGAAATAGGAATATTTTTGTTCGTTTGGGAAATTAAATTCTGACTACGATGGGTATAATTATTACAAGTATAGCAATTAAAAACATCCTATTATATATAATTACTTTTCGTTCTGCATCTCTTACACTATAAAGATTATCATTATATAATATATCCAACCATATAATGAAAATATACAATTTTCTCAGGAATCAGAATATCTCGAATTTAAATCAAAGTCAGTTAAATTTCTCATTTCTGTTCTGTATTAGGTAAAATACAGTGCTCGTGTTTCAACTTATATTTTTAAGATTCACTTTTCACTTTAATATTTTACATAGTCATTCATATGTGCTCGCTGATATATTCTTAGTAATTGTAATCGTATAATGATGCATATAACTAACCATTTAACTATTGTTAAGTGGTTAGTTACATACGCCATTGAAGAATTAGTTGCTTATTTTCCTATAATGTCCCCACTGGTAGTACCATCCTCTGGATTACAATTTCTAATCCAAATAAGTACTTTTTCATTAGCAGAGACAAAGAAAATCTTTGGGAAAAAACGTACGTGAGAGGTTAGCTGGAAAGATTACTTATTCTGGATTTATTCGTTGTTCTTGTACCGATGACCCCCCCCCCCCCCTAATTGCCTGACTGTTGCTTTAACAAATCTGTGGTCTATACTAACAATGAAACAAACAAATTGCATAACTGAACTGTTTCACCTCCAACAATAGTTCTATTGCTCATATTCAGTTCTATACTGGTTGATTGTCAAACTAGCTTGCGAATCTGTTACGAATAGCTGTGACAAAGTACAAAATACCAAAATAACATTTATAGAACAAACATTATTATTATTATTATTATTATTATTATTATTATTATTATTATTATTATTATTATTATTATTATTATTATTATTATTATTATTATTATTATTATTATTATTATTATTATTATTATTATTATTATTATTATTATATAAGATAGAGAGGGCGCTGTGTAGGCATACGAACGGTTGCATGCTCGTATCACTCGTCCCGTTTTTATAGTTTTAATGTGGTTCTAACTCCTGTTTTTAATTTAAAAGTGTCATAAAGAAACTCTACTTGTCAGGCTGAAAACAGTGACATATAATTCATCGAAATCGGCCAAGTGGAATTTAAAATCTGAGTGTGCTAAAAAAAATTGAAGCGTACACCGCGGTTGCTAACGAGTACAGAACAAAGGACGTCGCCATCTTTGCAGCTGTCCAGAGGAAGAAAGTAGAGTCATGAAGTGCAACAAGTGTCAGAAGGAATTGCCGTCCGACGGATGTTACATAACCTGCAGGAAATGCCATAGGAATCTTCACTTTACATGTTCTGGACTTTCTGAAACAACCTGGAAACGCAAATCGAGTGCCAAACGAGAAGAATGGAAGTGCCTAAACTGTAGAGAGAACAAAGAAACGCCACCACCCACGACGCAACTGATTACGCCGGAGGCAGAATCGGACGATGAACTGAACAGACAACAAAACACCGGTGAGGATCTTGTCCAAGAACTATTTGATAAACAGAATTAAGAAATAACAAAACAAATTAGCGAATATGAAGAGTTTGTTAAATTTAATAATTCAAAAGTCGAAGAAGTCTTACAAACGGTAAAGGACATTAAAACCAGCATTAACCGAGAGGCAGCACAAATTGATAAAAGACACATCGGAACTCCGTCAAGAATTTAATTCCCTGAAACAACAATACGAAGTTTTAAACCAACAACAACATAAAGAAGACCTTGTCATAAACGGTCTTCCAGAATACGAATCCACGGAAAATCTCAGAGACATAGTTCTAAAGTTAGGCCATGCAATTGACATCCCCTTACAGCATAATGATATTCAGACCATAAATCGGTTTCCCAGGAAGAACAGAAAACAAGGTTCGCCACGACCGGCACCAGTCATAGTTCGTCTGACAAGCAAGGCTACAAGAGACAATCTCATAAAAGCCAGCAGACTGAAAAAACCAGTAGTCAAGGATTTAAATGCATCGCAAGACAATACGCCAATCTTTCTATCTGAGTATTTAACACCTTTCAATCAGAATCTTTTGTACCAAGCAAGAAAGGAAAAAACAGAACAAAATTATCAATTTTTATGGATCAAAGACGGCAAAATATTCTTGAGAAAGTCACAGACTTCAAAGTCTACACAAATAAAAAGCTCGGAAGATATAGACAGGTTGCCAGAGTGAAACAAAAGACTCTAACTTAGTTCAATAAGAAGATCTCAACACAACAAAAATGAATGTGAACCATCAGATAGATGTAATTACACCAGAATACATCAGTAATTGTACTTTCGAATCTTTTGATGCATGGAAACAAAACACAGTACAAGCGAGAGGTCTCTCAATCTTGCATATTAACATCAGAAGCATCCGAAAACAGTAATTGTTACAGGCTTATCTGAGGAATTACACTGATATTATTGATATATTGATTCTTACAGAAGTATCCATAACTAATGACGAAGCGACTGCTTTCCAAATTCCAGGCTTCCAACAACATAGATCATGCCGCCAAACAAGAAGAGGGGGTGGAATACTAATATTTATGAAACAAAAATTAATAGCAAAAGAAATGGCCTATCAGTTTGAGCATGCTGAAACCCTCTGCCTCGAAATCATTAATACCACGAATACACAGCATCCCATAATACTAAATGCTATTTACAGGCCACCAAACCTAAACATGATAAAATTCTTACACGAACTCAATTGCTGGCTTTCAAGCCAAGAAATATGCTCAACCGAACACCTAATGATAATGGGCGACATAAACATAAATATTGCAAATGAAAACCAGAACAACACTGTACAATACCTAGACACACTATCCATGTACAATCTAATACCAACAATAACATCATGTACTAGAGAAGAAATATTCGGAAATACTATCACTGCCTCCTGTCTAGATCATATAAACGTCCGAGCATCACCAAATAATTACACTGCATCTGTCATAAAGTGAAAAGAAGTAGACCATTACTTCACCGCTCTAAATCTGCCCACCAAGACAATACCCATGCAAAGTCCCACAGAAGAAAAACGACAGAAAACAATAATAGACGAAGAAATAGTCAACCACGAAATAAGAAAAACAGACTGGGAACACCTGGTATCACATTCAGCAGATATCTTATACAACAACATTAAACTCACACTGGAGGAAATATATAAGAAAGACGCAAAACCTATACAACAACTAGCAAATGACTTTAACCAATACTTTGCAGACTCCATCCAAGAACTTCACAGAAATATTCGCCCAATCACAAAGAAAGTCCGAATTCGATTAAAAACAGAACAAAATCCTTGGATAACACAAAACTTAATCCTAGAAATTAATCCTAGAAATACACAGAAAGGACGTTTTCTGGAAAGAATTAAAGCGATATCCAAATAACACAACTTTAAAAATTGAATATAAGATAACAAGGAATCGCCTTACAACACAAATCAGAAATGCAAAAAGAAGCTACTACAGAGACAAACTAACCTCCGCACAAAACAACATGAAACAAACCTGGCATATGATTAATGAGATGCTAGATTCTGTCCCCAACACCACTGCCTCCGAAACCATAAAACACAGCTTCATGAAAGACGCAAAACCTATCCAACAACTAGCAAATGACTTTAACCAATACTTTGCAGACTCCATCCAAGAACTTCACAGAAATATTCCCCCAATCACAAAACGAGACCCTGCACTTGGACCGCGATCAAAACAGACATTATGGTTCCCAACCATAAAAGAAGCAGAACTTCTCTCAGCAATACATCAAATCAAACCAAACAAAGGCCCAGGAATAGATGGTATCAGACCTAAAGATATAAAGCAACATGCAATTAGTTTAAGTCCTATTCTACTAAATCTAATAAATAAAATATTTAAAACAGGACAGATACCAAGTATGCTAAAGACCGCCATAATTACACCCATATACAAACAAGGAAAAAGAAATTTAATCAGCAATTACAGACCCATAGCAACATTACCAATTATCAATCAAATTATGGAGCGGATCATACTGAAGAAACTCACAGCATACACTGAGATCTTTCATATTATCCCCAAAACACAATATGGTTTTCAGAAAAATAAGGGAACAACATCTCTCTTGGAAGACTTTACAGAGGTAATTAATACCGCCTTAGACAAAAACAAAATAGCCATGGTAGTGTTTATAGATCTAACCAAAGCATTCGATACACTTACACATCAAACCTTGTTAGAAAAGCTGAGGCATGTTGGAATAGACAGGCCTCTTCACAGGTGGTTTACAAACTACCTTCAAAATAGAAAGCATATCACACGTATCGGATCAAACCGAAGCAGAGAGCTACCAGTAACCTGTGGAGTGCCACAGGGAGCTGTACTCTCCCGAACTCTATTCAACATTTACATGCACGATATTAATCAGTTACCACTCAAAGGTAAGATATTCCAGTACGCAGACGATACAGCAATAATATCCATACATAATAACGCAAGCATAGCCCAAACAAATATGCAACATGATATAAAACTGATCATAGACTGGCTCACGAAAAACTCCATACACCTAAACTCAGAAAAGACAAAATTAATGATATTCAGAAATCCACTGACTCGACCTGTTGATAACAAATGTATAACCATCCAACATCCACTTTCCAACACAAAAAACACACAGAACAGCAAAACCACTACAATCACTCAGGTTCAAACAATACGATACCTTGGAATTTACTTCGATGCAGATATGAACTGGAATAGCCATATAAAATATCTACACAACAAACTCCGAACAATAAGTGGCAAACTCTACAGATTAAAAGACATAGTTCCCATACGCCTAAAAACACTAATATACAAAGCACTATGCCAAAATATACTAAGATACGCTATTACAACGTATGCTTTCTGTGCACCCTACAAATTAAATAGATTAATGTCGCTACAGTACAAAATGACAAAACTGATCTTTTGGGAACAAAGAGAAAATCACGACCTTATAAACATTGCAATGGCAGAACACAAAATACTGACAGCAAAACATTTATGTCACTATGCAGCCTTGCTAAAACATTATTTCGATGCCAACTACAGGACAGTTAGAAATACCTACCGTATAACAAGACCTGAGACTACTAATTATATCACATATAAATACAATAATCACTACGGAAAGGCCACGCGAAACTTCTACATCCCAGACATGATAAACAAATTACCTTTTGAATACAGAAACCTTACAAACTACAATAGCCTGAAAAGAGCTCTAAGGACATACTACGAACAAGAAACACGCACTCAAAATACCATAGAAACTTAATGAAACACAATATATTCGCTCAGGCTTCCAGTTCAACGACGCATCAGTACATTCCAATTTATTGTGTGTGTGTGTGGGGGGGGTGAGTGTGCGTGTGAGTGCGCGCGCGCGAATTTCTCAATCATAGATTCCGTAGCATCCTAACACAGCAAAAAAAAAAAAACATAATAACCAACTGGTATCATCCTCAGATAAGCTTACATTTAAGCTTCGAGGATGAAAGGGAAAAAAAAAAATTAGTTCTCATCCAAGATGTATCATATACAGTATAACGAAATGCATGTAATGTACGTATCACAAGAAAACCAATGTATGTATTATATGTAAACCAATGTACGTAATGTAAATATCACATGTAAACAAATGTAAAGTAATGTATTATATGTAAACAAATGAATGTAATGTATATAATAATTGTAACAAATATATGTAATGTATATAATAACTGTAACAAATGTATGCAATGTAAAAAAAATTATCTTAAAAGTAAATCATGAGTTTATACCGTATGTTTGTGAAAATAAGGACACATAATATTCAGATTGCATATGTGTAAATACTTGTATAATCACACCTTTTCAAACTTGAGAAAAAAAATAGTAAACCACAACATGTAATATTATACAACTTATGTAACTCTGAACAATATAATTGTAAATTATTATTATGATTGTTATATAAAAAAAGCTGTTATCATCATTACTATTTAAATCTCATTATATGTAGCACAAAGTTCTGAACCGTGTAAAATAATATACTGAATAGATGATCATTGTACATATGTAAATATTTGAAAGAAGAATAAAAAAAAATATATATATCTATATTATTATTATTATTATTATTGAGACATTACATCCCAGTAATTGTATTTATCTAACATTATTTACTTAACATTCTGTAATGAATACTTGTAGTAAACAGAAAATATGATAGTGATACTTCAGATATATATTTGTAAATAATTTGTGATGAGAATAATAAACTTTGCCGTTTAAAAAAAAAAAAAAAAAAAAACCCTATTATGACTCGGAATATTACATAAAATGCTTCTCGCCATAAAAAATGTACTCGCCTAAGATCCCCCAGGTTTTAAAGATGTCAAGTTCCATAAACTGATCAGTGGTGTGGCATCAGTGTTTGTTAAAGTTAAACGATTATGTTTAAAAGTTATTTTTTATTAATAAAAGATATTCTCTTTTGCCCTGTCTGCAGCTACTCGTCACGGGTCAGCGTATTTTCCGAGTCCTGTAATTTTCCATTCCAGATCTTATTCAAGGAGAGTCAAGATTAGACAAAGATTTTCTACCCTTTTTTCACCATTTCTCGAGATAGTCGATTTCGGAAATAGGAAAGTGACGTTTATTTTGAACGGAATGTCGGGTTTTAACTCCGCCTGTCAGAAAAATTGAATAGGCGTTACTGATTCCAAACTGTATTCCGCATTTAAGAATCATCAAATTGCTGTAAGCTCGGCTACTCTTGCTGATTAAGCAAGGGTAGAGATCGTCTGCTCACCAATTTCCTAAAGGTCACTAGGAGTAAAAGAAGTTATCCCCAGAATAGAACATTCGGAGGAAAACTTGGGATACGTATTTTTATCCTGTCGAAATGTCTTTCATGATTTTCAGAGGCAGTTAAGTTTTTTGTTATATATAAAAAGGCTTTACTATTGTTTTTAGAAAACAAAATTAACCTACAGTCGTTAACATTAGGTTGGTATTATGAGAAATGCATTTATAAAACAATTTTAACAGATGTACAGCAAAAGAAATTCAGAAACTCATTACTATTGATAAACAGTTGTATCAGGGGGTGGAAATAGCCTCGAACTTTAATTGTTTGTAAATGAGAAAGATAAAAAATGACGTTCTACATTGCATATTTAAGACTGCATTCAAGTCTTAAGTCACACATACTAAAAAGTATATTCTGAACAATTTCCAGACCTAGAAATGACGACGTTGCTTTCTAATTTGACCCGTTGAGTGTCAAATCTCCTGCAAGTAAAATATTTCTGGTCAAAGTATGCTCTTGTGCAGTAGATGAGATGCGACAGATGCTTTAAGGATGGTTACAAATTAAATTCCAGTTTTCCATCCTTTGTGGAATTGTTTGGCTCATCATGGGTAAGGGAATCGCACGTGTGACATTTCTCAGAGTCCAAAGCAGAATGCACCACTGTACGTATGGAGCGAAACCTAGAGAAAGATGGGTTACGAGAAAGACACACACACACACACACACACACACACACACACACACACACACACACACACACACACACACACACACACACACACACACACACACACACACACACACACACACACACACAATGAAAATGCAATTTGCTAAGTGAGATCAATTATTCACTAGACCATTAAATTCTTCGATTCAAGAAAATAAAGTCGCGTTCTGCTAGACGTTCATTAAAGAAAGGTGTTTTTTTTCCTTTTGAATCATAATTTTTTTTTGCAAATTAGTGTTTTCATTATTTATGAATACAATTTGTTTGTGTCCGCTACATAGAAAAAATAAATGTGTGGTGGCACCACTGAATATCCTTGTTTGGCTGTACACTCTACGATACTGTTGCAAGTGCATTAGCGATTTTTTTACCGGTAGAGCTGCAATTACTAAACCTCTGATTACTGAAAATAATGTTCAGATGCGTAAACGATGTTGCCGCCACCACCGTCTAACCTGGACATTAGAAAATAGGAAACGTGATTTGATCAAATGAGTCAACCTTGAACGCTGTTTCCTACATCAGGACGAGTTTACGCTTGGAGATCATCCAAGCAAGACTACAATCCGTATGCGTCGCGGTTCTGTGTTGGTCTGAGCAGCAGTATTGTGGTATTCTGTTGGTCGTATTATTAATATTCATGACAGAATTATTGCAAATGATTATTTGTGCATTTTGGGTTATCCAGCGCATCCCATGAGCCAAACGTTATTTTCAAACAGTGCAGTATTACAAAATGATAATGCCATCATCCACAGAGTTTGGACTGTGCAGTCGTGCTTTGAAGAGCATGCAAGGCGAACTTTAATATCTTTCCTGGCCAGAACGATCACCAAATTTGAACATTCTTGAACCACTCTGGTCAATTTTGAAGACTAGAATAAGAAACAGATTCCCGCCTCCTACGTCTTTAAAATATCTTGAAGTTGTTCTTCAAGATATTTTAAACCATTCTTCTTGAAGATGTTCTTTTAGAAGAATGGTACAAAATTCCATCAGAAATTATTCAAAACTTATTTGAATAGTTGATGCTGGAATTCCAAGAAGAATGCAGGCTAGGCTGAACTGAAGACAAAAGGTGACCCAAAACCAGATTAATTCTGCGCGGTGAGAATTAAATATTCCCGAAACCGTGCTCAGGATATTAAAGAAGATAAAACTTTTACAAGCCACTTCAAGCCTCCAGTAAGCAGAAATGGATGTCACACTGGACGATGAAAATCATATTTAAAATATTAAAGGAATTATAGAAGAAATAGTTATCATTATACTGAGAAAAAGCTTTAAAATTGATGACATTTTGAAATTATTATTTCAGTAATATTTTGAAATATATTCTTATTTTTAAAATCAAGAAGACATCAGAAAATAGAAGAATGTTGTAGAGCGGATACAATGAAGATTTGTGACAGTGAACACCAAAGAAGATTTGTGGTAATAACTCTAATCACGTATATCAATGGGCGTAGGAAGATAATTAAAAATACATTCAAATGCTATATCCTTTTATATTTAAATCATAAAGCATGGAAATATTTTAATATTTGAAACCTAGAATAGTTTTTTTCTTTTCGTTCCATACATAAGCGACTAATAAATGTTTATGACATCGTAAACAGTAAACATGTAAACTGATCCAAGTTTATTAATTCAGCACTGAACACATTTATTGCTTCGCAAATATGTATTTTAAAAGAGTCTTTTTTGTGTTTTAATTTACCGTTTCTGCTTCTACTTAAACATATCTATTAGAAATATTCCACTTACGAGTTCTGCCAGTACAGCACCTTGAAATATTTGTGCTTCCATCCACATTAAATAAATTTATTATACAAATATATTTATTTATGTAATGAAGGATCAATTACATATAAATAGAAGCTATGTCATGTGTCCAGCTTTTTCAGGTTTGCTATCTGGTTTTAAAACCTCCATTTTAGAATAGAACATTTTGGAATAGACTTTTTTCTGCTTTTTGCTTTCATTGTTTTCATTTCGGATAAAATACTTATAAAAAAATAAAGCAATTTTAAGATGATTGTGAAATACTAAAATAAATTACATATACTTTAAAAAAATTTGACATAAACTACTATAATATATTGTAAACCTTAATATCTCTTAGTTTTAATTAAATATAAGCCTCGCGTAATTAATTTGATGGTTATGGGAAAGAGGGATCAATCGATCGTGAGATGCGGTGATCGATTTTATATGAGATGCCCATATAGGGTAACGGATGGCAATGCTGAACCAATGAAGTTTAACTGAGGTTCGGCTGTTGCTGTTATCCTGGGTAAATGAGTTCGCTCTCTTAGGTTTTTCCCTAAGGGAGCACTTTGAGTCTCCGGGGAAAGTGTTCTCCGGCACGGCCCGCTGAGGGGTACTTGCCGGTGAATTATTTTCCTCGGAATATGAGCGGTTCTGCTCGGTAGTCGAGTTTCACTGAGTAGAACCAACGCTGAGATTTGTACGGTCTTTCGTCCACGAATGAGTGGCCTAGAGATCGTCCGATATTTTTGAGATATCACCTTTACTTACACATACGGTGATCGATTTTATATGAGATGCCCATATAGGGTAACGGATGGCAATGCTGAACCAATGAAGTTTAACTGAGGTTCGGCTGTTGCTGTTATCCTGGGTAAATGAGTTCGCTCTCTTAGGTTTTGCCCTAAGGGAGCAATTGAGTTACCGGAGAAAGTTTTCTCCGGCACGGCCCGCTGAGGGGTACTTGCCGGTGAATTATTTTCTTCGGAATGAGCGGTTCTACTCGGTAGTCGAGTTTCACTGAGTAGAACCAACGCTGAGATTTGCACGGTCTTTCGCCCACGAATGAGTGGCCTAGAGATCGTCCGATATTTTTGAGATATCACCTTTACTTACACATATGGTGATTGATTTTATATGAGATGCCCATATAGGGTAACGGATGGCAATGCTGAACCAATGAAGTTTAACTGAGGTTCGGCTGTTGCTGTTATCCTGGGTAAATGAGTTCGCTCTCTTAGGTTTTGCCCTAAGGGAGCAAAATGAGTCTCCGGGGAAAGTGTTCTCCGGCACGGCCCGCTGAGGGGTACTGGCCGGTGAATGAATTATTTTCCTCGGAATATGAGCGGTTCTGCTCAGTGGTCGGGGAGCCCGTCACTGAGTGGAACCAACGCTGAAATTAGGACGGTCTTTCGCCCACTATGGAGTGGCCTAGAGATCGTCCGTATTTTTGAGATTTCACCTTTACTTACATAGTCGGTGATTGATTCATTAATGCCCTTGGAGGTAATGGATAAATTGCAATGCTGTACCAATGAAGTTTTTGTCGGTGAATTATTTTCTTCGGAATTTGAGCGGTTCCGCTCGGTGGTCGGGGAGCCCGTCACTGAGCGGAACCAACAATGCAATGCTGTACCAATGAAGTTTTTGTCGGTGAATTATTTTCTTCGAAATTTGAGCGGTTCGCTCGGTGGTCGGGGAGCCCGTCACTGAGTGGAACCAAAGCTGAGATATGGACGGTCTTTCGCCCATTATGGAGTGGCCTAGAAATCGTCCGATTTTTTGAGATGTCACCTTTACTTCGGTGATTGATTCATTAATGCCCTGGGAGGTAATGGATGGCAACAATGCAATGCTGTACCAATGAAGTTTAACCGAGGTTCGGATGTTGCTGTTACCCCTTGGGCGATGAGTTTTTGAGTTCGCTCTCTTAAGGTTTTTGCCTTAAGGGAGCACTTTCAGTCTCCGGGGAAAGTGTTCTTCGGCACGGCCCGCTTTGAGGAACTTTGGAGTGGCCTAGAGATCGTCCGTATTTTTGAGATTTCACCTTTACTTACATAGTCGGTGATTGATTCATTAATGCCCTTGGAGGTAATGGATAAATTGCAATGCTGTACCAATGAAGTTTTTGTCGGTGAATTATCTTCTTCGGAATTTGAGCGGTTCCGCTCGGTGGTCGGGGAGCCCGTCACTGAGCGGAACCAACGCTGAGATATGGACGGTCTTTCGCCCACTATGGAGTGGCCTAGAGATCGTCCGATTTTTTGAGATTTCACATTTACTTACATAGTCGGTGATTGATTCATTAATGCCCTTGGAGGTAATGGATGGCAATGCAATGCCGTACCGATGAAGTTTCACTGAGGTTCGGCTATTGCTGTTACCCCTTGGGCGATGAGTTTTTGAGTTCGCTCTCTTAAGGTTTTTGCCTTAAGGGAGCAATTAGAGTCGGGGAAGGTGTTCTCCGGCATGGCCCGCTGAGGGGCTTTGTCGGTGAATTATTTTCCTCGGAATTTGAGCGGTTCTGCTCAGTGGTCGGGGAGCCCGTCATTGTGGAACCAACGCTGAAATTAGGACGGTCTTTCGCCCACTATGGAGTGGCCTAGAGATCGTCCGTATTTTTGAGATTTTACCTTTACTTACATAGTCGGTGATTGATTCATTCAATCCAATACCTTTGGAGGGTAATGGATGGCAATGCTGTAGCCAGTGAAGTTCTAACTGAGGCTCGGCTATTGCTGTTACCTTCGTGCCACGATCAGAGCTTTAATTGCTCAATAACTCTTTATCCATACACTGTCCTCTACAGATAACGGGGAAGATGAAAAGCTTTCTTGCTTCGTCCCTTTAAGCCAGTCCTTATATGGACAAAAAATTGATGGTTATGAAGGATGCTTGTCGCTTTATCTTTGAGAAATTTCGTATAGGGCTCCCAACGTGTGGCATATGCCTCACAAGGAGGGCATTTTGAATATTTTGGGAGCAATTGGAAAATGATGTTAGATTATATTCGTCACCTCACTACCGATATAGTTAAAAAAATTACCACTGTCGGCGATAAACTGTCGATGTTGCAATCCTTACTTTCCGAGAAAAAAAGCTGACACACACTAGTACAACAGTTAACATAAATACAGTATCAAGAAGAACTCTCAGAAAAGAAAAATGATGAGTATATTAGAACTTTTGCAACTTAAAAGGAACAGTGGTATGGTTTTGTGACGAGACAGAAATGAAATACCGAAATTCAACTAGTTTGGCAAAAAATTACTATTGTCCTTCTAATCGTCATATTTAGTTTAATGTGGCCTTAGTGCTGTAAATGACTTGTTACTGACAAAAAAGAAATCATCTGGATATCAAAAATCGTGGGAATCTGAGATTGAAATTGACAGAATTAATACCTCAAATAAAAAGACTATGCAGCAGACATCAAGCTCAAGGATTGCATTGGCTTGGATTTTATTTTCCCGATTTCAGTTCGATTCATGTTTTATAATATACAAAGTGTAATATAAAATTTATATTCATTGAAGAAAGTCAAATTGAAAACAGTTTTACCTATGTTCCTTTTTTATTTAAAGTACCTATTTATATTATACTTTTTGAGAACTTGGCCGACTATTATGCTAGGGGGGGCTTCAAATTCTTCGAGTCGTTGAGGTGGGGCATGATCCAAAAATGTTGGTAACTACTGGTATAGGGTAAATCATTTCTTTCATTAGGTCGAAATATTTGCGTAAGCTGAAATGTGAGATTAACGAAATTGTCCCGTAATTAATGTTGAAATGTGGATGGGTTTGTTTATGCCGTTCACTTATAGGAGAGTTTCAATAATTTTCTAAAGCAGAGCTTTAATGAGTACAGGGTCAACCTTTTAGATTTGTACTGAGAATTTAATGATCTGCAGTTCAGCTTCACCACAGGTTAAGAAATGCTTTTATACTGCATGTGTTAAGTTGATTATTTATTTGATGACTACAATAAAGGAAGACGGCATAGCAGCTTTCTCCAGTCAGGCATCCTTGAAGCTTAGATATTAAACTTTTGCAATCGTTAAATTCGGATTTTCAATCTGTTGTTGAGAATTTCAATGGAATCGACAAGATGTTGGTTTGCTTTTTAGCATGACAACATCTAAAACTCTAGCAATACTTAATTTGGCTTATAAAATGGTATTCCATAATTTAAAAGCCAATCTTTTAAAGCTTCCACACACACACACGTGTGCGTGTGTGTGTGTGTGTGTGTGTGTGTGTGTGTGTGTGTGTGTGTGTGTGTGTGTGTGTGTGTGTGTGTGTGTGTGCGTGCGTGCGCGTACGCGGCACGCGCGTACTTTTCCAATGAGTTTGGTTTAGTAGTATTACTGCAGGATGTAGCAACCTCCCTATAAAAGAAAGCCTGAGAGAGAGAGAGAGAGAGAGAGACCTCAAGACGAGAAAAAAGAAAGAAAAGAAAACCTCATCCCTAAGAATTTAAAGAACAAGAGAGAATCGAAAGATATTTTTCGGTAAATATCACACGAGAATTATAATTAGATTTATAATTAGAATTAGAATTAAATTTCAATAAATTCACAATGACGTTTTTCAAATGCCCCCAGATCCTATTAGTTATTTGGGATATGAACGTAACAACATTAAATTGTAAACAAAAAGCACTCTCTGGCACTATTTAACGAGTCATTGAACAAGCGACGTCTAGAGGCAAAATTTTCTTTATTGATTTTGGAATGATTTGTGAAAACTAAAGAATTCCTGCAAGTAACAGCCTTTGCAATAAATCTCGATGTTGCGCCTAATGGATCGCATCACTTATGTAATATCTGGCTCATTTTGTTGAGACCAGCAGCGCATGCTGGTCAAAATAATTCTTCCCTCTATGGCGTCTTTAGAATATCGCCGAATGTCATTAAAATATTTGCTTTCATCAATTTATTTTAGAAATTGCCATTAACAAGACTTCCAATATATCAGGTAAATGTCGAATGGATATCGATTTCATTGATTTCTTACTCCAATATCGAAAGTATCTGAAAACTGATTTTTCAGACTTTCTTTTATTCCTCTCGTTTCTCTAAAATCTGAACAGTTTGACAGAGTTAGCAATGATGAGCTGTTGGATTTTATTACGCAAACCTTTATTTCGTTTCCTATTTTCCCTAAACAGTGGAAAGGAGGTTCGCTATTCAAAAGTTTGTTTTTGTGGTGTCACACTTTTATTTTATGAATTCGTTTAAGGAATTTATAGAATCGTTATGAAGAAGAATGCTTCTGTAATCGATGCACATCTACTCCCTGTAATTCGTGAATAACAATCTCTATACCGAAGAAAACGATTTAAGATGGAGAAATAAGAAACAAGAAATTCAAAAGATACAGTTTCAAATGCTGGTACTGGATTTAGCTTTCGAGGGATTCCAATCTTTAAAGACACTTTGCCAGAAATTATAATCAACAAAGGAATCTCAGAATATAGAACTTTTATTGTGATTCAGTTAGCTATTTTAATAAGAAAACGTTGTAACCTACACCGTTTTCTTATTCAAAGTTCAGAGCTAGCGACGATTTGAAGATTTCAGGCCGAAAGTATCACACGCAACTGTCGCCATCTTGTATTCTTAATTTTTGCGTATGACAATATGAAATCAGTGTGAGTTCAACTGTATTCTTTGTTTGTTTATTTATTTATTTATTTATATTGAGAGATGGTAAAAATCCGATCATCGAAAAAAAAATCTCTGTCTTTGTGCAATGATCGACTAACGAGAATCAATTGCAAGAAGCCTAAAAAAGTTACGGTTCCATCGTGTTCCAAATGCAGCATGACAGGACTATACAGATACCCTCCTTTCATATATTTTATGAATTTTAGCATAAAACTTAAAAGAAGATGGGAATTACAATAAAATTCATGTAAATAAATATAGTAAGGTATTTATGATTTCTGGGTGCACAGATTCATAGGTGCTTTTTACGCCCGCTCAATTCAAAGAGAAAAAAAAAACGAAAATTACCATAGGACACACACACAGACTGTTTTTCAGACAGTTGTAATACCATGCAGAAACCAAACAAAATCCGCTTTTCCCACAGTTTATAGACGTTAATCCACTTGCAAATAGATATTTAAAGGACCCAAATTTCTAGATTGTATTGATTAATTGCGCGTCAAGAAACAAATTACTTTTAATGATGCACTTGATTAATAGGCCTAAGGTTTCATCTTTTTCCTTTTAAAAGCCCACTTGACAACAACGGAACTGCTGCCATTAAAGCGAACGTGCTCCTGTGTCGATTTCATAGCTTGCCAGGAAGTTTGGAGCACCAAAAGACAACTTTTTTTTTCTATATTTTAGCTTCTTTTTAGAATGCAAAAGTGTTTAATAACTTCATCTAACGCAACAGCTGAAATTCAGCTCTATTCTTAAAATTGATTATAGATCATTTGGAAAAATATTCGCCTCTTCAATAATACAAATATTATTTAGGTATATATGGAATTTTTATTCATAAAACTGTCGCTTCCTAATACACCTTTTACTTTATTCAATGAATTACATGAAATAAATGAAATATTTGAAAGGTTTCATGCAATGCAATACCCTTGGAGGGCAATGGCAATGCTGCAGCCAATGAAGTTCTAACTGAGGCTCGGCTATTGCTGTTACCCTCCTGCCATGATCAGAGCTTTAATAGCTCAATAACACTTTATCGCTACACTGTCCTCTACAGATAACGGGGAAGATGAAAAGCATTCTTGCTTCGCCCCTTTAAGCCAGTCCTTATAAGGACTATAAGGTTAAAGATACTTGTCAAAATAAGTTCAATGGAAAGTAGTTCGTTTTTGTTTTAAATCGCGGAAATTTAGTTTGGCTTTGATAAGTTTCAGTATTTTCCTTGTAACTGACGAATACTCCATCGTCGTTAATTTACCAGCAAGGCATGATGCCAGTTCTGTGGAAGATAAATGAAACAGCACTTGTTTCAAACTCATGCGAGTGGCTTGTGGAATGTTACTGTTTAATCCATTACCCCCCCACCTCTCTCTCTCTCTCTCTCTCTCTCTCTCTCTCTCTCTCTCTCTCAGAGCACCTTTCTTAATTTACGAATATAACGCTGAACCATATAAAATTATAACAAAAGAAGTTTTTCATTAAATAATTATTTGAAACCAGAGCCTCTCATTATGCACAGATTCACACAGGAAACGAATTATTGAGTGTCAGCCGTGATGAGTCGCGCAACAGGCGAATGCTAGTTAAAATTTCGTCTGCTAACAACTTCTTGCCGTTTGTTTGCTGGCTCTTTAAGTGATTCGTTCCTCTCGAATGGTCTGTTTTCATTGCACTAATCCATTGCGTAATATGTCAATAAATTAACATCTTCAAGCGTCAGTATGTCCTCTTCCAACGAAAATTATTAATTAAAATTCAACTTAAAATGTTCTAAACTCTCAAAAGTTTCCTCTTTATATTTCTACGGCTGTGTTATTTGCCTAACTTAAGCATTTTCATCAGAAAAAGAAAAGAGCCAACGATGCTGCCACCTAACGTCGTATGTGGGTATTAAAACATTTTTAGTGCTTAAACATAAATCTAAACGAAGCTTATCCGTGTCATTCGAGAGAGTTCATGGGATCATTCTGTCTAACTCCATGTAGCAGTTTTGTCGATCATTAAGTTCATTGTTGATGGAATCAGCGGCTTTAATGCCTTAAGAACCCCACGTGAGAGTTTGAATCCCCCCCACCACTTCTATAAAAGACGGAGCCCCCGTATACATTTCCACGCAAGTGCGAATGTAACGTTACGTGCGGTCATTAGGAAGCTCAATACGATGACGGCCCACGGGAGCGGTGGAAGACCTCAGCCGCTGTTGTAAATGGATGGACTTTCTGAATTCAAATGTCCTTTTTGTTCATTGTAATGACAAAGGGAGAGAATTAATATTATCTGAAAAATGAATGATCTTTGGTTAGAACGTGAAAAAAAATTCTGCCCAGTTGGGAACTTCTCTCGTTGCATTTTATTATTTGTGCTGCTGAGTACTTCAAAATCTTTCAATATTGTCACTTTTGAGTTGATATAAAACTTTTCTTGCAGTCCTTGTGGTTATGTTTAGAATTACAGCCAAACGGACTAAGCCAATCGGGCCAGTGTATTGATGGTACAGTGCGTGTGTTCTTCGGGCACGTTTGCATGTTTTGTGAGATGAAAAATCCAAGTAGTTGAAAAATTCAAGAAGTAATGCACTGTTTTCTTATATGGGTAAGGTTAAAAAACTTAAAAAAGTCATGAATGGACTGCCTGTTTAACATAAAAATATGAAAACTGAAGCAAGTCTCAATGCACGTCTGTTTTAAGTTTGACTTCCTTACTCTGAATTAAATTTTTTTTCTCGGACATCTGCAGAAAAATCGTCAACTGCTGATCTCATGGTCTTCCAGCATTTTCGCAATGTGACACGCGGTCCTCGGTGGCAGGACGAAATGCACTAAGAAGTCGAAACCATGTGACGATGCTTCGAATGTGCAAGTGAAGAAAATACGGCAGTTGCAAGCCATTTAAAAATAGACCAACAGGCCTTTAAAGATGAAGCGAATAATGAAGGAATCGGTATATTCATTCAAGAGGTTCCTGCTTTGAAGAAGATACCTCAACGTATCCTGAATACGCTTTAAGTTCCATAGAAAAAAATTCTAATTCTGTTTTAAATATCACTGATTACGCTTCATTTATGCTTAACAGTAATTACATCCAGGTTCAATGAGCACTCGCTGCTTTTCAGTGCTATTCATTATTAGGATAGAAACTAGTATAAGGGAACATGTTACTGCCCTCGGGATATAGGGCAGTGGGAAGAACAGAAAAATACTACTCTTGTTGGAAAAGACTTGAATTCGACTCTCGACATAAAGAGAAGAAAAGTTTTCTTCTGTCTCACAGACAGAAGAAAATTTAACTAACCTCGTACGAATATGACGGGATTTATTATCTGAAAAGCGCAGAATTTTCATCCTACCTACAGGTAAAACACCAGAGAACAAGAGAATTAACTGACAAAATTGGGCGGAAGATGGCACGTGTAGATTTAACTGGAGTAGTTGGCAAATTATGTGTAGGTGCTCTCCACGACAAGCCTTAAATTCCATGCAGGTGTAACGTAGTAATAATAATAATAATAACAATAATTCTTTCCAGAATAATCCCACGTGGCCTCATAATTAAAATAATCACTTACAAAGTTTGGATATTTTTCATGTTAAAAAAATGTTAACTTAGCATATTTCAGGTATTAAATAATACTGGAAAAAAATTACTTTTTGACGTATGTTAAGACCTGAAATGTGATAGTGCAGCTATCACTGTGTGTTTTCTTTTTTAGATTTATAAAATTAAATAATATAATTATTAGTAGATTTTACAGAGGTACTTTTTTGAAGAAACATTACTGACTTTCTTTTATGATTAATGTTTATTTATATTTTCAACAATGCACCTTTTATTATTTTAAATAAATTTACCCATTAATTATTCGCAAACAGATGACGATTGAAGGTTTCCCACCTGGTGTCCCGGATAAGAATAACACCGACGTAAATCCATGCATGTCGTTAAAGGCGACTAAAATGGACGCTGAGTTTCGAGAGTTCGCTTTCTCAGGTTTGTTATAGAATTTTACTCCCGGTGAGGGGGGGGGGGATTGCCCTGAGAGAGCATTTTCAGTCTCTGGGAGAGTGTTCTCCGTGGCCCGAGAGGGCCCTTATCGGGGGATGCTTTTCCATAGAATATGAGCGGTTCTGCTCGGTGGGGGGGGGGGGGTCACTGAGTGGAACCAATGCTGAGGTGGACGGTCTTTCGGCCACTATGGAGTGGTCTAGGGATCGTCCTAATTTTTAGAGACGGCTTTACTTACATATAAGCCCCAATGTAACTCATACATGTCGTACGAGGCCACTAAAAGGGGTATCCTGGGAGGGTAATGGATGGCAAAGCCGTAGCCAATGAAGTTCTGAGGTTCGGCTATTGCTGTTACCCTCCTGCCATGATCAGAGCTTTATATAGTTCAATAACTCCCTATCCTTCACTGTCTTCTTCAGCTAACGGGGAATATGAAAGCATTCTTGCTTCGTCCATCTAGATAGGACTTTTAAGGATGATGACTGAAGTAGATGTGGGAATTTTCCAGAGGGTAACAGATGGCAATGCTGAAGCCAATGAAGTTTTAACTGATGCTAGACTATTGCTGTTAAACAGCCATGACCAGCGCTTATAGCTCAATAACACACCATCCATACATTTTCGTCTACAGATAACGGGGAATATGAAAAGTATTCTTGCTTCACCCATCTTGCAAAAAAAAAAAAAAATGATGATGGGACAGTTGAGATTAAAAGAAAGCTTAGTTCCATAAGTCCTGGTTTTGTGGGAGATGAAATAAAATAGTTTAACTGCCAATGAATTTCTAACCAATAGTATCAAAGAAAAAGAACGCATTCTTGACATAGTACATGCATTTCAGGACGTGTAAACTAAGACAACGCCCAATGTCGAAAGTTTTATTCGGTGGAGTTCAGTTTCAAGAATTTGAATTAGGTTTCAGATGTTTCGCTTTAAAATAATGATAGATTCCTTATAATCCTTTCGTTATGTAAAATATTTTAGTTTTAAGGCATGTTAAATATATTATTAACATCCATACAAAACCAGATCTGACGGAATGAGATGGTTAATTCTTATTGTGGTAGTCCCTTGCCGCTGTGAAAAAAAAAAACGCTGCTATCCCTGCATGAGACCGACTAACTCACCTTTAATTGAAAACTTCTGACAAAGATTCCTTGTGTCTCCGATGTGATTCGAACCCAGCCAGAGGGAATCGGTGAAACTGACCGAGCTTAGCCTCTACACTGAAGGTGCATTGGATGGAAATATTGAAATTGGCAACGATAACTACAATGAAACTGTTATTACTGCTGCTGAAAATTGCAATTCCTGCAAAAACTGCATGTCGTGCTGTTGATTGGTCAATTTAATTTGTTCACACTGGCATATAAAGAATATTTTAGCCTATAGACAGTATGCATTACCCTTATCTTCAAGACAGGGATCCTGCGAGAGACCTTGCTCAAAACTAAAATGCATTCTGAAGAAAGAAAATTTGTCTTACACAGTCGCGTCGTGGACGTGCATGATAATACTTATTTTTTTAAATAAAGACGAAAAGATTGTAATGAATTAGCATTGTAAAGCATTATTTTCAAATATAAATATTGTCTCCTAATACACGTATATATAAAAAATGTATAAATATTTATATTATGTATCCATAACTAAGGATTTCTTGCCCAGGTGGCGCGAGTAGTGATCCCAACCAGAAGGTGCGGTTTGAATACCACCTTAAACATGATAATAAAATAATACGGGACAATGTTTGATAATATTTTTCTTTACATTGCTTCCGTACTCGAGAAATCAAGAGATCAATAAGCAGAGTGACATGGGTGTGGTGTGCAGGTAAGGACTGATAGAAGTTTATTGATGGTTTCTTATTCTTCTTCTTTCTTTACTTTTTTCTTTTTGAAGAGCTGCAAATTGTAATTATGCAGAGGACAGAGGTGACGAATTGAGGAAGCAGGTTTGGTGTGTTTGCAGTTTCACAGTAAATGGATACTGGGAAGTTGCTGCTGTTGTATTGATTGTATTGACAGGTGCAAAGAAAAGCAGTGACCATGGTAGTACCTGTAATGTAGACACAGTGCTGAAGCACGAGCGTATGTGAGATAGAGATTGAAGTAAATTTGTAAGCGATGGATCATCAAGAAGTCTAATTAATCGCCTCTGGACTGCATCAAGGATTTTAAGAGAAGTTTTAGGTGAACCACCCCAAAAATGTGAACAGTATTCTAGGCATGTGCGGATTTGGGATTTGAATATAGTTAAGAGTTGGTCGCGTGTAAAATGGATTTTGGATAGAAGAGAATTTTTTAATTTCTTGGATGCTGTGAAGACTATTGGAGCGATGTGCTTATGCCAGGAGAGAATGGTGGAAAACATTATCCCAAGCAGAGAGATCTGATCTTGTCTGATGATTGCAGTATTCTTGAGGGTAAGGGTAGGTGAGCTGAGATCTCCTTGGCAAGAGGAAAGATTGGTAGTATTGAACATGACAAGGTTGTCCTCCACTCTGAAGGCCAATGTTTAACGCCGTAGTTGTAGATGATCTTATAGCCTGGGATGTCAGAATACGGCATGGCTTGTAAAACGAGTAGGATGAGTGGAGAGTACCATCATCAGAAAAGCTGTGCAGGATTAGTGGTGATTGCGAATAGGTCATTTACGAACAAGAGAGAAGGTGATAGGACAGAGTCTTGAGGTACTACAGCGCGTTGATGGCTAAGTTCGAAGAGATAAATATATATATATATATATATATATATATGTGTGTGTGTGTGTGTGTGTGTGTGTGTGTGTGTGTGTGTGTGTGTGTGTGTGTGTGTGTGTGTGTAATTTTATTCAAAACTATGGACTGATGACATTTATGAAAGACACATCTGAAAAACATAAGACGGTAATGATGAAGCTATAACAATGGGAAAATTAGAAACTTGAAAAAAATCAAAGAAAATCAAAAGAGAAGATAATTAAACTCAGAATTATATATATATAAGGAATTTTTGTAAGGAATAAGCAGGAATAAGAAAGCAAGAGAAAGAGAGAGGTGGGGGGTGCAGGGTTTCTCTTCTTTTTGAATGAAGTTTGTTCAACAGAAAACTCACCGAAAAAGTGACTCGAAAGAGAGAAATAATAATTCTTATTTATAATTAAAAAGAAATAAAAGATTCTGAATTCCTGTTACGAAATATATAGCAGAGAGTTAAATAAAAGCTTACTAAATATTAAAGAAGACTTCATTCAGAAAGCAGAGAATGGGTTTAGAAAATGGTATAGATCTAATTTCTTTTTGCCTAAAATTATTAACGGAAAGGATGAAAGTTTAATAACACATATATTATATCTATTCATTTTGCAAAAAAAGCATTCGATATGATAATCTTAGCAGAGATATCGCAAAGCTTAAGATCCAACCACAAGTAAAATGGGAAAATATAACAACATTGGAGCAAAGTTAATTACTTTAAGTAACTGCGTGATTTCAATATGAAGATGAAAGGACAAAAATATCATAATCATAAAACACTTGAAAAACATCCATCTATTCATTGGACCTCATCATCATTGACTGCTGGTCACTTCGTTCCTCGGCGATGTGCTACACTAATCATCTCCAGACGGTCCTGTTGTATGATTTTTTGGAGATTCTCTGAAGATCAGTTACTCCATGCTCATCATCCATCCATCTCATTGTTGGATGGATGGTAGCCCTTCCTTTTCCCAGGAACCTTCCCTTAGATTACTGATTTCAAAAATCCTCCTTCCATTATTTCAATGTGTCCAAAGTATTTCAACTTTCTCCTGTCATTATCCTAAAAGAATCGTAAAATTCTACTGATCCTTTCTAACACCCAGCCATTTGTCAGCCTTTCAGTATATGATATCCTCGAAAGCCTCTGTAACACCACATCTTGATAACAGCTATCCTTTTCCTAGAAGATTCCTTTAGGTTCTAAGTAACACATCCATAAGTCGGTGTTGGATAAACAGCTACATCTAAAATCCTCAACTTTGTTCCCATGGAGATAGATCTATTGGGCCAGATTTTAGACAAGTCCCTGACTGTTTTTTTAGCTATTCCTATTCTTCTTCACATTAATAATGGATCTCAGGTACTCGAACTTGCTGGCTTCTATTTGTTACTCAGGAGATTCCCTGTTTGTATTTCCTTTGAGAACTACAATCTTGTTTTGGTAGGTTTGATCTGAAGTCCTTTTTATACTGCTGATCTCATTAATTTTATCAAAGATATGCATCATCAGCATATCTCAGATTACCGTTCAATCCACTACCTATCTTAATTCCTGTGTTGATCACTTCAGTGCTACGCACATGATGTAATCAGCATGGATCCCAAACAGGTGAGGAGAAAGCAAGCAACCTTGCCGAATTCCTTTGCTGGACTGAAACGTAGACATTACTTTACCTTAATGAATCTAAATTCTTTATACTCTTTAATGATCTGTCAAAGGCAAAGAACGCTTATCTTTCCATCCACTGTGACCTTCATTAACTCTCTTTGGATTCCATATGCACCTGAGGCCCTTATTGCCGTTAAGCTGCTTAACTGCACTTTCAACTTCAAGCCTAAGTGGAGGAGGTTCCAAATCGGAATTTTCCTGGTGAGACAACCCCTCCAAATTTTCCTTTTCCTCTATGCTGTACACTTCATCACATTATTCTTTTCATCTGTTTTTGATTTCTAATTTTTCTGTATCACCGAGGAACTGAGTGACCGTACGGCATCTGATGATGTCCAATATATTGATGGATGGATATGCTGTACACCATCCAAAAAATGAAATAGCATGGGAAAATATCTGTTCATTTATAATTAATCAAATCATTTGAAAGAGAAATAAGTTATTAAAATGTAAAAACTAACTGATGAAAATTCAATTTAGCATATTTCTAATATATGTGGGAAAATAAAAAATAGAAACATACACAAACACACCATAATTCATAATAAATATTGAAATTATATTAAATATTTCAGTGGTGGTATGGAATATTTTCCTCGAGAATTAGAATCGACCGTGAGATGCGGTGATTAATGATTAATACCATTGGAGCGTAGTGGATGGCAATGCTGTAGCCAATGAAGTTCTAACTGAGGCTCGGCTATTGCTATTACCCTCTTGCCATAATCAGAGCTTTAATAGCTCACTAACACGTTATCCCAACACTGTGTTTTACAGATAACGGGGAAGATGCATTCTTGCTTCGCCCCTTTAAGCCAGTCCTTATAAAGTATATTATCGGATGTTATTTTCTGAGCACTGTATATGAAGTACTTTCTGGAGTTATGCTGCTGTATGCTGTATATTTATTTATGTTGGTATAAATATAAATACTGTATAAATTTGTATGTATAGGAAATCACTTGCCGATGTTATATTCTATGTAAACATCACTTACCGATGTTATATTCTATGCATTTTGTAAAGCATGATATGCGTTTGAGGTCAAGAAAAAAAAAGGAACTTGAATCGGACTTTTCATTAAAGGAATATGAAGATGAAACGGGTCTGTCACCAAATGCTAGATTACGTGATTTAGGTAAGCAGTCACTTCAATTTAGGAATCGTACTTAACCACTGAGTCCAAAAATATGGACCAATCAAAGGAAGCAGTTAAATGAAGAGACACTTCAAACTACTCAAATGGGAATGAAGGTCTAACACTTACAAATACTAATAAGCAATTTAAATGTTTGTTTCACGTACGTTGCATAAATAAAATTGGCCTTCAGCCAAATAGCACAATTCATGAGATGCAGAAGGTTAGTCAGCAATGAATCATATAAGCGATGAAAAAAAGGAGTCTTTATGTAGTTCCATGAGTACAGTGACACTATTGAAATGTAATAATAATGGTAATAATAATCATAAAACATTGTCTGTATAAAGAATTTTAAACTTCAAATAATGAATTTCTATCTCGCATTAACTCTATACAGGACCGGTTGCAATCCTAGCATGAAAAGCATAAACGGGAAAATCGCATTTATATATAAATAATTATGATGCTACTTCACACAACTTAAGATAGTTATATATATATACAACGCAGTATATTGTCTGGAACGATATGACCAAGTTAAATTGCGATGATAGAACAGGAAATAAATTTAAGGCACTTAGATATTCTGTTTTCGTGATTTCATTCATGATTCAAAGCATCTCTAAAACTCGTATTTATTAAGATCTTGTCACACTCAGGCATTTCATCTGTCCTGAGAATTCTCTCAAAAATTTACGATGTATTAAATATAAAAATATCTTTCCAAATACTAGATCTTGTGTCAGGACTTCATCAGATGCGAAAGAGAATATTCATTATTCACATAAAAAGTCATCGAGTAATTATTAAGCCAGTCACTAGCGTGATGGTGTTATACTGGTGACTGAAGAACATTAAAAAAATAACACTTCTTTTTAGTTATATCCTTCTTTCTTTTTTGTCACTGTAAAAATGCGATGAGATACGCGTTTAAATTATGTGCATCTTATTTTTCATTTCATTTCTTTGATTCCCGCGTCCAGCTGTCTACAACTATACAAATCATCATCATCATCATCAACAACAACCATGGGTCCAATGCCTGTAGGTGTCCGATACCATTTTATATGATTCTTCCATTGCATTCTATTTTGTGCAAGATGGCTCAGTTTGTGTATAGAGTTTCCGCACCATTTGACAATGTCATCGCCCCATTCTATGTTTAGTCTACCTTTTTTTTTTTTTTTTTTTTTAAATCATCCCAAACAGCGGGAATTTTTATTTTCCTCTCATCGTGCATTCTAAATATATGGCCAAAGAGACTAACGTTCCTTCTGATTATTTTCTGGATCAGGTTTTCGTTTAATTGTAATCGTCTGTAGATTTCCTCATTATCACTTTCTGGATCCAGCTTATTCTCAAGATCTTTCTATAGCAGTTCCTCTCAAATGCTAATATTCTCCTTGCAAATTCTCTCAGGAGTACCCAGGACTCACATCCATAGAGCATGCTGCTGAAGATACAGGTTTCTACAATGCGCAGTTTAGTTTGCATCTTTATAGCTCGGCTCTTCCATATTTTGTCCATGGCTTTTAAAATAGTTGTTGCTCTGGCTATTCTAATCTTTATCCCGTTTTTGGGGTCCAAGTCATACAAATACATCCAACGAATTTATAACCGCTAATATTAGCATAATATTAAAAATAAGCGAACTTGGAACTTCTTTGAGGGATGGACAGAGTCCTTGACTCTTCATCCATTCATCTGATTTTAGCTTGTGTATGAGGGAATTATTGTGGGTAATTTACCCACTCATTGTGAACACTGTAAGCTGTATCAGCTCTCTTGCGATGGAGGATGTCCGTTTTTTGTGTTTGAAGGGATCTGAGGGTTTGGAGTCCGCTGCCTGTGGTGGTTATTATCTGCAATTGTGAAGAATTTTTCTGCAATGCCTATCATGCAGGGCTTGATATCTGGAGAGTTAGCTTCTCGATGTATCTGGAGGTTTCTGATGAACCAAGGGACATTAAATGCCATTCTTAGGCATTTGTTCTGGATCGTCTGTAATCCGTTGATGTTTGTTTTAGTTCTGTGTCCCCAGGTTGGTGAGGCGTAAGCTAGTTGAGTTATTATCACTGATTTGTAGAGGAGAATTTTGTTGTTTATGGTTAGGAAGCTGTTCCTATTCAAAACAGGATATAGCTATGCTATTGTCTGACTTGCTTTAGTGGAGACACTATTTATGTGTGTCTTGAAATTTAGGCGTTTATCAAGATGAACTCCTAGATATTTCGTAGAGCTGTGCCAAGGGATGATTTTTCCAAACATCTGTATGCTTGTGTTCGGTTCTGCTTTACGTCTGGTGAAATGTACTGCAGAGCATTTTCCTGGGTTAATTGCGATAGGGCATTTTTTGTTCCAATTCTCTAATTCGTTGATTGCTCTCTGCAGCTAGTTTGTGGCCAGATGTGGACGGAGGGATCTGGCTATGATAATTGTGTCATCGGGATAGAGAGCGGTGATGGATGAGGACAACTTGGGAAAATCAGCCATGTATATGGAGAAGAGTAGTGGAGACAGCAGAGAGCCTTGAGGGACTCCAGCCGTGACTCTCCTTTCTGTGGATCTGATTCCATTGAGTTTTATTTTAAATTTTCTGTTATACAGATATAATTTGATAAGCAGAACTAATGGTAATGGGATTCCTACCTGGTGTAGCTTACAAATTAGACCACTATGCCAAATTCTATCAAATGTTTGTGTTATGTCCAGGAGGACTGCGCCAGAATGTTGGTGCCATTCATACAATTGGGTGATGTATTCAACGACTTATTAGTATAACGCGTTCGGCTATCTAGCCTACACATGATAGAAGGCTGATAGGCCGACAGTTATGTGGAAATTGTGTATGTTTTCCAGGTTTTGGAACTAGGAAGACATCCGCAAGCTTCTATTGCTCTGAAAAATAATTTAGTCGAAGGAAGGCACTAGTGATGGCTACCAGATGCATAACCTTTTACGTGGGAATAGGTTGTGCGCCTTGTTCGTTATATTATCCGGACCGGGAGCCTTTTTTGTTGTTTAGTTTTCTTATGATCTCATATATTTGTGCTGATGACACGGATTTGTTGTTGGATTGGAGTGAGGAGTTTTGCGTTATTTTACGCACTTTCACTTTTTCTTGTGATGTTTATATCTATATTTGTATAATTGGGGCTGCACTGTCTTTCTAATCAGGCTGCATTTTCCTCATCACTGTAGGCGTCTATATATTCACCTTGGATTGGAGGAAGCGTGTTACGTTTCGAACGAAGTGAACTCTTCATTCTCCACAGTGACTGATCCTCTATGTTTAAGTTGTGTATTTTGTTATTCCAAAATTGGTTTCGGTGATCCTTTAGGGCAAACCGAACCTAGTTTGTTGCTCTGTTAACTACCTGCTTATCTGTGGGATCCGTTGTTCTCTCATATTTTCTTCTTAACCTGTTTTTCTCTCATATAAGACGATTTATGTCTTCTGGGAGTTTATTTAGTGGTGCACATTTGGAGATATTTGTTACCTGTGATATTGCTGTTATAATTGCTTTTCAAAGTTTTCACTGCTTTTTCTCTATTTTCAGTCGATGTTATTGTGGTACTGGGCCAAGGTTTTCCTAGAAGGCTGATGGTAGTTTTCAGGTTATAAACGAGGTGGTGTTTTCCGTTAAATCTTGAATGGTGCCTAGTTGCAATATTATCGGTTTGTGATCAGAAGTTAATTCGCCGACTGCTTGTATTTGATAGCTGTACGCAATGTTTTTAAGTATTGCTATATCACGTACATCTGGACGGCAGGTTGCTCCGTAGTCTGTGGGTTCTGTGGGTCCTATTACTGTCATGTTTCTTGTAGTGTATATGAAGTATATATATATATATATATATATATATTAAAAAGTTTTAATAACTGTTACCGAGAGATAAAGAGATGACATGGTATATTTGAAAAGGTATTACTAGTTTACTAGTTTCGTTGAATTGATCAACATCTTCAGGTATCACAATCAAAGAAATATATAACAAATTACAGAGACTTAAAATTGCATCAACAGAACAAGTACAAAAGACAGTAGTGTGTTTGAAAACAAAACGCGAGCTTGAGTTCCAAATAAACGTAGACTACGCGCTGTCGCGAGTGCGCCAATGCTGAACAGAGGCAACGTGTCCATCAGAGAGATTGAAACTTAGGGTGTTGTTGATATGGGAAGAATCTAGAGAAATTTCTCTAAATTTCGACAATCTTTCTCTCGAGTTCAGCATCATTATCTTGAGCTAATAATTTATTAAAAACCACTATGGAGTTACAAAGAAACATTCATCTTTCTCTTAGGTCACTTCATCCCTTGATTCCTCCACTGTATGGTCTCCCCAAGATACAAACTTCCCACTCAGATCAATAGTCGAGGGCATACACTCTCCAACCTACATTCTTTCCAAATATCTAGCGAGTTTTTTAAGAAATCTTTTGGAATTACCTCTTCTCATATTAAAAACTCTGCAGATTTTGTTTCAAAAACAAGGCCATCAAACTTAAAAAAAAACAGATTTAATGGCCAGTTTCGATATTTTTTTCTCTTTACAAATGTGCCTGCTCAAGAAGTCCTCGATCTTCTCAAGAACAAATTATCCAAAAATCTCTTTACTTTACTCTCCCATTGCATAAAGTCAGAATACTTTAAATATGACAATAGGATCTGCTTACAAAACTCGGGTCTGGCCATGGGCAGCCCACTCTCTCCGATTCTCGCAGATATATTTCTCAAAGGGTTTGAAGAAAAACTACTAACTCCTTCCCCCTTAAACCAAAATTTTGGCATCGTTATATTGATGACATTTTCTCATCTGGGAAGATGTTATCAACAACCTCAATTTATTTTTAGACCACCTAAACAAGCCTCATGAAAAAATCTCTTTTACCTTCGAACTGTAATCCGATGACTGCCTCCCCTTTCTAGACCTGAAACTTACCAGATATGCTGAGAGTATTAAAATCTCAATTTTTAGAAAACCTACTCATACTGATAGATACTTGATGCTTTCTCCCATCACTATCCCCCAAAGAAATTTGGTATTATTTCCACTTAGCCAAATCGTTGGCTAAGTGGAAATAAATATATTTGGCTCACTTAGCCAAATCGTTACTTACAGAAGAAGAAGAAATTGAAAATGAACTCCTTTTTCTTAAAAAAAAAGTTTTATTAATAATGGTTTCTCTCCTAATAAAATTGATAACTTTCTTTCCCCCAGTCACTCAGCTACTTCTCAAGATCCCTCTTCCCCCAGAGTCTTCATCTCTTTGCCTTCCATCACGTCTCTTTCACCAAACCTGTCAAAAATTCTCAAGAAGTTTAACTTCAGAACTTGCTTTACTACGCTCCCAAAACGTCGTTCGATACTTAGTAAGCCTAAAGATAAAAATCTTCCAACTCAGTTCCCAGGAGTGTACAAGATTTTATGTGATTGTGGAAAGCCATACTATGGCCAGCCTGCTAAATCCATCCTTCTACGTTTGGATGAACACCGCAGAGATATCTCCTATAACAGGACCAGAGCCAGCGCTCTCTCTCTAGCCACGTTCTCTTTTCAGTTAACTCAGACGAAGGCAGCCAACACATTGTAAACTGGACTCAAACCTTATAACATGCATGTGTTCTATGATGAGCGCGAGAAAAAGATTGTCGAATCTAGAGAAATTTCTCTAGATTCTTCCCATATCAACAACAGCGTAAGGTTCAATCTCTCTGACGCACACGTTGCCGCTGTTCAGTATTGGCGCACTCGCGACAGCGCGTAGTCTACGTTTATTCGGAACTCAAGCTCGCATTTTGTTTTCAAACACGCTACTGTCTTTTTATACTTGTTCTGTTATTACAATTTTAAGTCTCTGTAATTTTTTATATATTTCTTTGATTGTGATACCTGAAGACGTTGATCAATTCAACGAAACTAGTAAACTAGTAGTATCTTTTCAAATATGCCATGTCATCTCTTTATCTCTCGGTATCAGTCACTAAAACGTTTTAATAATATTTCCCACCGAGTTAAAATGAATTATAATATATATATATATATATATATATATATATATATGAACATGCGTTACAAATGAACATGCGCGGTGTACATTAGAGAGGCATGAGAGGTAAATCAAATGTAAACACAAAACTAAGGTGGAAGTATTACTTATTATTTATTGAACATCACACTACTCAAATTCAAAACATTCTTCATCAGACCCAATATTGAAAGAATCAATTGCATTAAAAATTTCGTTTGACATTTCTTCAGCTTCATAATCATTGTCACTTGACACCACTGCACTCCCTTGTGCTTTAATGAAACCATTTCTAAGACTGTTTTCACTTACAGCATCCAACCTTCTACACCCACGTAACTATATCTTTATGACGTTCTTTTAGAACAGTCTTTCTTTTGAAAATCATTATCGGTGGCAGTTTGGAACCACCTACAGTTACGCAGAGAACCACAGTAAAGTTAGACCTTTCGTGCTCTTTTGTAGCAACTGAAACCTCTTTTGCTCCCTTCAGATTCACAGTCCTAGAACTAGGCATGTCAAAAATTACGAGAACCTCATCCATATTCGCAAAGCGACAAGCATCAACCCAACACTTCTCTCAGAAACAAACGAAATTAAGCTACTTTCCCTTCCCAGTTGCACGGCAAATTTTGTCCAACACTAGTGGAGGAGTGCACACTTAAAATTGTTTCTCTTCATAAATCCAAAAGCCCAAGATGGGTAAGCCTTTAAATCCTTTATATTATCGTTTTTCGCAATTCTTTTCGATTCCTGCAACACACGGACAGTAGATATTCTCACACCTTTAGCTCTTTCACTAACAACCCAATCAAACAGTTTTTTTTTCTATGATTGGCCACAAGCACCTTCTAAACCTCATAGCACGTTTCCTCGTATGTAAACATTTCAGGACTGTTTCAGCCTTTTGCCATTCATGAACACTACTTTCTCGAACACTGAACAATCTACATCTACCAGCTTCACGATTCCCTTTTTCCTTTGCTACTTCTGCCACTTCAAGCTTGAACTGCGCTGTGTAGGATTTTCTCCGATAAGTACATCTGTCTTCCATGGGTAATTCAGATCTAATAACAAAATATAAACAAAGCATGATTTACTTTATGAAATATTTTAAAACAGGATGTACGGAATAATCGATCACTGCTACTAGCAACTCACGTGCTTTTAAAGAATTCCACCCTCCTCTGTCTGTACTTCCTAACTCTACTGCTAGTTGGCGCACGCGCGTTATCTATCGAAAATGAGGTGTATGCATATGTATATATATTAGGGTTACCAAGTAATTTTATAAGCTAGGTTAATTAACTCCTAATCCCAAGTAAGCAAACAGTTAAGTTTGCGCCTGAAACATAGTTCAAGTCCAAAGATGGTACAACATCAGGGCAACTCAGTGTAAAGGTGGGTAAAGCTCTGATCACTATTCTTAGTATTTCCTATAATGTAAAGCACATCTCACTACAAGATGCATACTGCAATACATTATGGGTGGGGTCACTACCCAGACCGGTTTCAACCTTATGAATAAGTAAAGCCGTCTCTAAAAATTCGGACGATCCCTAAGCCAATCAACTGTGGGCGAAAGACCGTCCATCTGAGCGTTGGCTCCACTCAGTGATGGCCTTCAACACCCACACACCACCACCGAGCAGAACCGCTCATATTCCGAAGAAAAGCATTCATCGACAAAGCCCCTCATCGGGCCGTGCCAGAAAACACTTTCCCCGGAGACTCAAATTTCTCCCTTAAGACAAAAACCTTAAGAGAGCGAACTCATAATATAATATAATATAATATAATATAATATAATATAATATAATATAATATAATATAATATAATATAATATAACATAATATCCCCCCACCGATTTCAACCTTTTTGAGGTCTGCTAAATGAGTAGCTAGACACTAAATACTAAGGTTGACAATTGACAATTGACATTTATGTCTTTAGGGGTGAAGCAAGATGCTTTTCATATTTCCCCGCTATCTGTTGTGGTTACAGTGAAGGTAAAATTTATGAGCAGATTGCTCGCCCTGAATGGGTATGGAGATTATGCATCACTAAAGGAGGCTAATATAGCTTTTGGTCTTCTATATTTGAATATGTCCGTTGGATCGTATGCTGCAGCTTGCTGAACCAAATCGTTGGGATGTGTGGACGTCTTTAGGAAAAACTTGGTTGCTAAGGACTGTAAGAAAGAGAAAATATAGGGAATATTTGTGTCTCTGTGGAGTTGATTGTTTCTAACATACCACGGGGCGTTCAGAATCATTTTCAAGCACTTATTCTGCACTCGCTGTATTTTGATAATGTTAGCATTAGAGGTGTGGCTCCAGGCCGGAGAGGCAAAGGTGATTATAGGACGAATTGTCATCTGGTGTGTTACTATTGAATAGTAACACATCTCCTACAGGAGACATTGGCCTTTTTGAGAAAAGAACGGCTGGGCTTCTCTGGGGTTGACTTCCAATCTCCACTTAGAGAACCAACCCACCAGCTTTAGAATGTTTTCTTGAAGCTTTCTGGTAATGAAATGGGGTTTGAGAGATCTGGTTAGTATTGCCGTATCCTCCGCATATAGGGCCAAAATGGAAGTCATCGGATTGTGTGGGTTGTCTGACATGTATATAGAGAACAGCAATGGAGCCAGTAGAGATCCCTGTGGCACTCCAGCAAAGATGTCGCACTGGGAGGATGTAGAAACGTTGATTTTTACTTGCATTGATCTATTATGAAGATATGAACGGATTAGATGAACCATTTTTAGTGAGATACCGGCTGAGATAAGTTTGTGCAGGAGTCCAAAATGCCAGATTTTGTCAAATGCTTTAGATAGGTCTAGGAATACAGCTCCTGTGCACTGGCGCTAGTTGTAGCTGGTGGTGATATATTCCACAATTCTGTGGATTTGCTGGGTAGTACTATGGTGTTGTCGAAATCCAAACTGTTCTTTAGGGAGGATGTTTAGGTTATTTAGTGAGGTTTGGAGTCGTGAGAGGATGACCTTCTCCGCAACCTTACCCAGATTTGAGATGAGACTGACAGGACGATAATTTTGCGGTAGGTGTGGGTCTTTGCCTGACTTATGTATAGGAATTACGTCAGCTAGTTTCCAGGTGGAAGGAAAATAGTGAAATCTAAAAATTGCATTTATTATACTGGTCAGGTGCACTACTGCTTTTCGGGGCAGAAGTTTAATCACCCGATTAGTAATGCCATCTGGCCCAGGAGCTTTTATGTTCTTTAATTTTTTAATAATGTCATATATCTCAGCAGGTGATGTTGGTGCAATATGGTCAGTGCTGGAGATAGGAAGTTTGTGTGAGTGTCTGACCTTGCTGTGAATCTTATATATGTGGTCAAAGTCAAGGTTTCCATATGAAGGCCTGCATTGCTCCTCTAAGTTGTATGCTATAACTTCTGCTTTGTCTACATCTGTGTGAGCAAGGCCCTGGTCAGAGAATATTGGGGGAAGGGATCTGTCTTTGTTTTTGATATTTTTCAGTAGTCCCCAGATGGAGTGATCAGTAGGTGAAATGGAGTAGGTGAAATAACTTTTCATCCCAAACTTGGTCTTTATGGGCTTTGAGTGCATCTCTTACTACCCCATTTCATCTGTTTAGATTTATTTTATCTTGTGGTGCACACGTGTTAAGGAATCTTATCCTAGTTCTGTTTTTGTCTCTGATCAAGTTCATGATGTCTTCAGGCAAACGATCTGGCTTGCGGGCAGATTTGTAGGAGGAAGCTACCTTTATCGCAGAATTAATTTGTTGTGTGAGATTTGTAACTGCAGTTTCTACTTCTTCTTTTGTGCGTATGTGAGGAACAGGTCCAATATAATCCTTCAGTGCTGCTGACAGTCTTTCCCATGCAATGTAGGAGTGAGAAGGAGGACATAGGTATTCTTGATTTACCAGCTGTAGTAGATTGGATTGTGATCGGATGATAGTTCATCCATAGATATGATGCTGAATTGAAGTTTAATATCCTGAAGGATAGCTATATCCAGGATGTCAGCAGTGCCGAACGTACTGAGATGAGTTGGTTCGGTGGGGCCTGCCACAACAGCATTGCTTGATCCTAAGTAATTATATATAAATACCAAGGTCCTTATAGTCCTTATAAGGACTGGCTTAAAGGGGCGAAGCAAGAATGCTTTTCATATTCCCCGTTATCTGTAGAGGAGAGTGTAGGGATAAGGTGTTATTGAGCTATTAAATTAAAGCTCTGATCATGGCAGGAAGGTAACAGCAATAGCCGAGCCTCAGTTAGAACTTCACTGGCTACAGCATTGCTATCCATTACCCTCCAAGAGTATTGGATTGAATGAATCAATCACCGCATCTCATTATCGATTGATTCCATCCTCATCAATAAAATCTAAATACCTATATAAGTTGCTACAAGGTGTTTTTATTTTTAATAAGAATCTCTAGAGAAGATTTAGATATAATTAACTTTTTAAATAGAAAATACTGTATATTTGAGTTGCCAATTAATTTTATAAGTATAGTTATTTAACTCCTAATTTCAAGTAAGCAAACAGTTAAGTTTGCGATTGAAACATAGTTCAAGTTTAAAGATGGTACAACATTAGGGCAACTCATTGTAAAGGTGGATAAAGCTCTTATCACTATTCTTAGTATTTCCCATAATGTAAAGCACATCTCACTAGAAGATGTATACTGCAATACATTATGGGTGGGGACACTACCCAGACCGGTTTCAACCTTTTTTGATGTCTCCTCAGTGATGTATTGATATGAGATATATCAATACATCTCCTCTCACTAGAAGATGTATTGCAGTATACATCTTCTTATAAGATGTGCTTTACATTATGGGAAATAATAAGAATAGTGATCAGAGCTTTACCCACCTTTACAATGAGTTGTCCTGGTGTTGTACCATCTTTAGACTTCAACTGTGTTTCATGCGCAAACTTAACTGTTTGCTTACTTGGGATTAGGAGTTAAACAACCAAGCGTATGAAAATGCTTGGTAACCATAATATACAGTATCCCAAAGTTAAAAAATTAATTACATACATATATATTATATATTGCATTTTTATTTGTTTCCACATTGTCCAGAAACTCTGCTCTAGAGACCAAATATGGAACTTTTTTTTCATGCTACTTCAGGCCCCCAATAAGCGGGGCCGCGAACATTGAAATCCGAGAAGTATCTAAACATTCTTGTAAACGCAATGCTTCCTACTTTGTGGTGTTTCTACGGAACTGACCATCGCTTCTTTCAGAAGACAATGCACCACGTCACTAAGGCTGCTACTGTAACTGCGTGGTTTGGACATGAATGTCACCATATTTGACTGACCTCCGCGGATCTCTGATTTCAACACTATTTAACATCAGCGGAATGAACTGGAGCATCGGATGAGGTCATGGGAATTTCTCTTGGTATTCTTTCTAAACTCATTCTCATGAGTTGTATAAACACTTCAAGCGAGAGAGGAGAGAGAGAGAGAGAGAAATTGTTTAAAACGGTTAAAAAGGGTTTCGTCCAGTGAAATCCTCCTCATTGTCCAAACCATGATCGCTAAAGTACACACACGAGACATATGTTTGATAAAGTACACATACCAGATATTTGAATTCCTCACCCTCTTGATTTTGCCCATCGAGTCTAGCATCGTTATCATTTACATTTCCACTTGAATGTGTCAAACTTTTATCTTCTTATCGTCCACACTACGTGAAATGATGCGAATGTGTCAGGAAATGAACAATTTTTACAGTTAATCTCTTTAGGCAGCCCGATTAGCTAACACCAGAGTAGGGAATGCGCAAATAGTACCCAAGCATGCCATGAAAAGTATTCATACCACCGATAGTATTAACATTAACAGTGGCATGGAGAAAACAAAGTCACTAAAAGCTTGTTGAAAAATCATTATTGAATGCATTTAAACAAACTTTGATGAAATTTCTCTTACAATTTCGGATGTCAGTTTGTGTATTACTAGTCAGCATTCTAGTACTGTCCTATCTAATATTTCATGGTACTAGAGCCGCTGAAAATTTTTCAGGGGTGGGCAAAGTGGAGACAAATAATTAAATCAAAAAATGTTTATTTAGTTATTTAATTAAAGAAAATAAATAATTAATTACAATCAAAAACAATTAATATATTTACAATTAATAAATAAATAAATTAATCAATTAATTAAACAATTAATTAATTAATTAAAAAATAAAAATAATTAATGAATTAAAAATAAAAAATTAATTAAAATCAATAATTGAAAACAATAAAATAACTCCATATCATAGTTTTGTAAATCCTAAAAATTCTTCCCATATATTTTTATTTTCGTCAACAAAAATAATGACAGCTGAAAGCTGCTCTATCCCAGCAATATCTGCGGTTTCGTCAGCTAACATTGAAAATCCAATAGATTTATTTGCGGCAGATACAAAGCTTTCTCGTATTTCCATTTCACAAAGTTTTATTAGTTGTTCAGTCCTTACATCAAATGATCTTTTAGAATTGTCTCCCGCTTCGATGCGAAACTGAAATAAATCATGTAAATTTCCAGAATCGCTCCTTCTCCCCCACACCCCGTAACGCAAATGATGTGTGGCACAAAATACAATGGCTGATGAAATAGAACCTAATTTAATTCTATTGGACTCTATAGTTTTTTGTATTGATTTATCATTGATTTATCAATTTGATGAATTATAGCTTTTTCTGGACGTTTGTGGATTGTTATAAAATTCTGTGCATCAATTGCAGCTTTTTTGTGCCATTGAGATGACATGTGATTTCTGGTGTCTTGGTTAAAATCGTTATTTTTTATAAATGGAGTTTTTATAAATGCGCCTTGACAGCCCCGATGTACTTTTGGTACAAACGAAACGGAATATTTCCAAAACGCACCTTTTTGTAGTTTTGAATAACATTACCATGGTGAGTACTCCTCTAACCAAAACAAATCTAAATTGTCTCTTTCCAGGAGAATCTTTTTCTTCTTTTTTTTTGAAATCATAGTTCTTATAATTAAATACTTTCTAATAAGTATTAGAAAGTATTTAAAATTAGAAAGTTGGTGTTATAGCGTAAACTCCAACGTAAGAATCAATATCATATTCTAATAAATTATTTGATGAAATTGACTCGACAGAGTGATTTTGAATCGATGTTCTAGGAATCGGATCAATCGGATTCGAAGGTGATGGGAGTCCACAGAAAATTTTCCAAGGGTGTGTGTGGGGGGGAATCTTGGAGAGAAATAATTACAACAATAAATATTTATTTAATTATTTAAATATTTAAATACATTTTGGGTTTCTTTTTTCCTAAGAGTGGCTTATAGAATACATACACATCCCTTTTAAAAATGTATTTTTCTTTTTAAATTTGTTTCACTTTAAATTTACAATTCACACTTCACTCAGTGACTCACTAGACACAGAGAACAAAAGAACTGGTCGCTGTTCATAACGTAATGAACATTTAAAGAGATGAACCAAAAATAGGAACACGTGTTTTATTGCTGCAATAGACGAAAGACGTATCCTATGGTTACTCTGGAGAGGGTCGAAACTAGTCAACCCGTAATGAACTTTTTAGAGGGACAAAGCTTCCCATGGTCGAGTGTGTAAGGTTACATATCTCAATCGCTTCCGATTGTAATATGTGGAATTTTTTACTCGATTCCAGGGAGGGGAAGTGCCTAGTTGCCCCCTCTGCAGACACCCATGACTAGAGCACTTCTGATTGAATCCGTCCACCTACGCCTTGGGTCATTTTCTGCTATATTGGTATCAAACACCTATTTATCTAACCTTTATTCTCTTTCATTGTGTTTAAGTCAGTGACCATATCACCTTAGATTAGCTCTGTGCACATATTCCTTAATCTAAACGATGTCAAGGTAGTTCCGAATGGTTTCGTTTTTAAAATTATTTTTCTATCGTTTTAATCTGTTCTTCACCCTAATATTCCTCAGAACCCTATTATCTGTAATATGCAATATTTATTTGATCATGTGATTCATTTCTAACTGAATTCTCAGATCGATAACTTAAAATTGGCTAGAAAACTGTCTTGCATATTACTAGTTTGGTGTTTTTGTTGATTTCTCTCTGATTCCATATAAATTTATTCACTTGTCTCCACACCATACTAATATTGCTTATTTTGTAGTCAATTCCCAAATTGAATTTGCTGTCTTCACTAAAATTTTGCCTAAATAGCTGAAATATTTTACTTCTTTTATCGGGAACGCAGCTGAAGTTTTCCATGTTGCTGCCTGTTTTTATAGCTGTTAGTCTTTTACTACTGATTTTCATAAGAAAATTGTTACAGCCATAATTTAGTTTAATTATAGAATTCTGGTGATTTTTACTGAATGTATTTCCGAGTAAAATATTATCTGTACAAAGTAAAGAGCTCAGTTTGACATATCCGCTTCTAATACGAGGTTTAATGTTACTTTATTTCTGTAATGTATTTTATAGCGATGACGAATACGAGTAGAGATAACATTCTTTTCTTAACCAAGATTTTACATCAAATCATCTTCCTGTATTTCCTTCAATTCGAACTGCCGACTGACACCTTAAACAAAGACCGTGCTTTTGATTGTAGAGTGTTTGATTAACCACATATAATTGGCTCTTCCATATGCCTTTTCCAGATCTATAAAACTCAAGTTCAGGTCCTTGTCATATTCCCACGATTTCTCAACTATTTGTCTTAAAGTGAAAATCTGGTCTTGACAGCTTCAATTTAAGCCATATAGAGGTTGTCAAGTTCTTCTCCAAGTTTCTATTCTATAATTTTTCTAGACATCTTAATTTTCATAAATCTTACCTGGAATACAAAGCAAAGCATTTCCTCTTGCATTAATCTTTATTCCCTTTTTTTATAGATGGGGAGATACGACAACTCTGCTCCAATCATCTGGAATTCGATCTTCTGACCATGTATGAGGTACAAACGTTTCTACTTTACATTTGAGCATTTCTGGGCGAATATCATCTACTCCAGCTGCCTTTCTACATTTCAAGTTTTTGGTGATTTTCCTGATATATACCGTCTACATTCTTGCTAAAGTTTTCTCTTGGAAAATTTTTCTCTGCTCCAGAAACGTCTTTCGTTCACCGTGGTATTCTCATTTTTCTATATTTGCAGACAACGTCATCACATCCTGCCCTAAATAAAACAATCAATATTCGTTTCAAGTTTGCCATTGAGAGTCCAAGGTCTGATTCCTGTTTTGAAATTTCAAAATTTTTAAAACAAAATTGAAAAAATAATTTTCCAAATCGAAAAATCATTTTTTCCCATAATGTTGATATAGTTGGGTCTATATAGGTGAACGATTGATCACCCTCGATGAGGGAGATCCATCGTTCGCACACTAGCCATTGTTCTCATAATACCTATCATCCCCCTCCTTAAACTCGTTCACTGATGAAGCAATCGCAATCACCTCTAACAACCCATTTCACCACCGTTCAAGCAAAATATAGTCTTAAAGCTCTTGCTCAACCACACTCTTGCACAATTTACATTGGTGACCCCTTCGTTCTTTCTCTTCTGGTATTATAGTTTATGAGTACTTTCCGTACCGTACTGTCAAAGGAGTGCAGTATCGATAATATAAAATCCCTCTGCTCTAATGAATCAAAAGATTCCTCTGCTTCTTCCTTAGGTAAACTTCTGTAGGACGCTAGGCACAAATAAATCTCGTTGTCCGCTTCCTCATTTTGAAGTTTACCCACATAACTCTACTAGAAATTGTCTTCCGATCAAGAAATTTATCTTCATGTTTGGTGTTGAATACTACCGCTGCTCCTCCTTTCCTTGATTATTGCTCGAAAATAATATTCCGTGCTTATTTTTAAGTATGAGGTAACCTGTTTTTGTCTGCTTTATCTCGGTAATACCTATTATAACCACGTGATACTTTACCAGTTCTCCTCCATTTGGATTTTCTTTCTAATAAAACTCTTTAAAGTAATGATTGCTGTCTTCAGTTCTTTTGATATTTTGTTCTTCTTCTTCTAGATGTTCAGTTTTTGCTTGTTCCAGTAGCTGAATTTTTATTCTTCTCAGTGGTTCCCCTGGGACGTGTTTAACGGAGCAACACCCAGCTGCAACTAAATCTCATAATTATGTATATCAATATGTGTTTATGATTTAAATCAGTAGAGAGAGTATAACTTGATCGCCCGAGTGCTAACTCGTCAGCGTATGCTCGTTTGTTCAGTACCCAGTGGATACCTATAAACAGACCGCTGCGTGATGGTGAGGTTTGCACCCTACTATCACGTCAAAAGCCTTAGTTGGTTCTCCCCATTCCATAAATATAATGTGGAGGCCTCCTGCCAGTTATATCACTCTGAACCAAAAAAAAAAGGAATCCTTAGTGGAGGTGTTAAATACCTTCGTGCATTTGCGATCTAATGCACTGACAAATTCATATAACATATTTAACTATAACTATAAAAATAAGTAATAAGCATATATTTATCAAATATACTTCCCAGAATTCCACGGATTGTGACTGCCATTGATCATCCGTCTGGCGTTAACCCAAGAAGGGTGCTTGTGATAACCGAAATTTTTTTAAGACGATTGGAACCTTCCAGCAATGAGAAACGTCAGTTTTCTGCTAAAGAATCAAACATCCTAATTATGAAAGAAGTATTCCCGGGGGTGGTTGGGGGCTGGAGGAAAGCATTTGAACAGAATTATAAACTACAGAAATAGTTGGTTACATATCGAAAAGAAATGGCGAAAATATAAATGACTTCTAAGAAAATGCACTTGAAGTGGAAAAGACTGTTCAAGCTATAAATAGCATAGCAGCAACTAATCTATCCCGAGATCCAATCATGGTTAAAGCAGAATAAAATTTTACCCAGAGTATCGCCTTCAAACTGATACTACAGGTGGGAGGAAAACATGGCAAAATGCGAAACAAACGATAATAAAACAATGAAAACATATGAAAGGAACTGAATAAAAAAAAAAAAAAGTAATAAACTCGCTTAAGGAAATCGGAATGACAACGAAAGCACGATAAATCGACAAAAAATAAATAAAAATATTGAAATATTGAAATGTTGTAATAAATGTAATGCATCTATTTTGAAAATTGCGGAAACGTTACTGAAAACATCTCTACATAGAATGGACTTCTTCAGCATTTTAAACGAAAATATAAATGTACGAGAATGTACAGTATTTAAAATTAAGAATTATAAAAGTATATTTATAGCATGAATATTTAAATAATTTATAATTAAATAATATTAAATAATTTTAAATATATATAATATGTATGATGTAAAATAATATTAATAATATTATTAAGATAATGATTAAAATTATGAAAATTATATCATAACTTTAATACACCTATTTCGTAATTAAAGAGAAATTCTATAATAAAATATACAAAGAACGTAGTGGAGGTTTTTCCCCGTTTTGTTGCCGGGATAAGAATAACACCAATGTAGCACATGCATGTCGTACGAGGCGACTAAAATGGGTATCCAGGGAGGGTAATGGATGCCAATGAAGAGGACAGTGTAAGGATAGGGTGTTATTGAGCTATATAAATAAAGCTCTGCTATTGCTGTTACCCTCCTGCCATGATCAGAGCTTTATTTATATAGCTCAATAACACCCTATCCTTACACTGTCCTCTTCAGATAACGGGGAATATGAAAAGCATTCTTGGTTCGCCCATTTATCCAGTCCTTTTAAGGACTAGTCGAAGTTTATAACTAAAACTCTTTAAATAAAATAACCAAACAATTATAAATTGAGTTTGATGTGGTTTAGAGGGAAGCATTCTCTCTATGCTTGTTAAATTATAATACTATTTAAGACAGCTCTAAAAAGATAAGAAAAAAATGTACTCAAAATTTTAAATGCTCTTAATGACGTGATTTAATTCGAAAATATAAAATAATTAAAGCTACATTTTCTAAAATAGATAAAACCTAATAATTTGCAATTAAAATGAATTAATAAAGAAGGTTAATCAAATTTATCGCAAGAGTAGTGAAGTTAAAAGGTGTTATCATCTCTAGGTTTCTGTGGCAGAACACAACTTTCAGGAAAGATTTACGTTTGCACCATCCAGCGACGAGAAAAAACAGAAATAGGATTATTTTTGTTCGTTTGGGAAATGAAATTCTAACTACGATCGGTATAATTATTACACCAATATAGCAATTAAAGGCTTCCTATTATACATAATTACTTTTTACTACATCTCTTACTACAAAGATTATCATTATATAATATATTCAACCATATAATTGAAATATACAATTTTCTAAGGAGAGAGAGAATATCTCGGCTTTAAACCAAAGTCAGTTAAATTTCTCATTTCTGTTCTCTATATGTTAATCTCCAGTGCTCGTGTTTCAACTTATCTTTTAAATTTTTAAGACTCACTTTTTACTTTAACGTTTCACATAATCATTCACATGTGTTCGCTAATATATTCTTAGTAATCGTAATAGTATAATAGCGAAGATAACTAACACCTAACTATTATTAAGTGATTAGTTATATGCCATTGCAGAATTAATTACTTATATTCCTGTAATGTTCCCCGAAGTAAGCACTGAGAGTATCATCTTATGGACTCCGAATTCTAATCCAAATAAGTTCGTTTTCATTAGCAGAGACAAAGAAAAGTTTTAAGTAAATACGTACGTGAGAGGTTAGCTGGAAAGATTTCTTATTCTGAATTTAATCGTTTCTCTTGTACCGATATCTCACCCGGAATTGCCAGACTGTTGCTTCCACATCCGGGTCTGCACTAACAATGAAATCGCATAACTGAACTGTTTCGACTCCAACAATAATCGCTCATTTCTGTGTTGGTTGATTGTTAAACTAGCTTGCGAATTTGCTACGAATAGCTGATACAAAGCATAAAATAACATTTAGGGACCAAATATTTATTATTATTATTATTATTATTATTATTATTATTATTAGGACTCGAAAAATTAGTTAAAATACTTGTCGCCATAAAAATGTACCCGCCCAAGACCTCCAGGTTTTAAAGATATATCTCAATAAGTCAACAGGAATACCATAAACTGAACACTAGTGGTGCATCTATGATTTTTAAAGTTAAACGATCATGTTTAACAGTTTTTTTTATTAAATAAAAGATACTTTTTCCAGATTTGCAACTACTTGTCACAGACCAGAGTATTTTTTGTCTAGTAATTTTCAATATCAGTTGATAAAAATGTACTTGCCTATTTCAGAAAAATTTTCAATATTTCTTAAATAGGCAAGTAAGGTATATTGCGAACAGAAACTTGGGTTTTTAACTCCGCCTCTCAGAAAAATTGAAATGGCAGAATTTGTTCCAAACCTCCGATGCGACTCGGAAATATTTCACCTCACTGTTATTTGAAATCTTTTTGTCGTCTACATTAGAAGAAACCAGAAGATTGTCTCTTGAGACACCTATTTCAAAAACATGAATTAGAAACAGGTATCATTTACTGATGAGCAAGGGACAGGACAAACGGAGCTGTTTCTAAAGAAAGTGACAAAAAAGGTTACACATAGCGCTCGTGCTCTTCGAAGTTACTCCCATCACAGCATATGAAGTTGTACTTCTTAAGGATGTGATCTCATTCTTGAATTGCTTGAGTTGGATATTCGAAGGAATAACAAAAATAATAATAATAAATGAGCAAGACGTGGACGGAAGATCTTTTTTAAAGAAAATCTTTCTCTTTTCATCTCCCGTCGGCAATTTTTGTTTCTTTTACGAGTAATGTAACACCTGGAAATAATTTTAAAAAAGTTTCACTATTAATTCTCAGTTTTAGCAATTAATAATTGACCAACCCCGAATCAAAATCTACTAGACGTAATTATGACTGACATAGACACCGACGCCCTGATAGAAACACTAGACAAAGGTCTGGCGCTAAGCCTACTCAAAATATTGCTAAAAAAATTTAAAGTGGAATGGCCAGGATACTTGAATCTGTACTTCACAACGAGAGATGATGAGGAGGGCGCGGATACTGCTAATACAGAGGAAAAATTGGATTTGGCGTCTCCAATCCCCCCAGGATCAAGGAGAGACCCACCCACGGAAAAAACGCAAAACACAGACTACAGAACCACCCACAGATGAAGGTATGGAGGAAGACGGACACAACTCTGACCCTCCTGCCTCCACTAAAGAGAAATTGCCTGCAATTATCTTAAGAGAAAAGAATAGGTGGACAGAACTAAGGGCCACTATGATTAGTCTACAGATAGCATACACTACAGCAAAGAATTTAGACGATGGTATCAAAATCCAACCCTCCACTATAATGGACTACCGCAGACTCACAAAGGAGCTAGACAATAAAGGTGTGCAATACCACACATTCACCCTTGACTCCGAGAGGAGCCTGAAGGTGGTTCTCCGTGGAGTATCAGAGCACATACATACAGAAGACATAGCCGCTGATCTCTGCTACCAAGACCTACCACCCATCAAGGTCAGCCGAATGACCAGAGCAGACAAAAGTCGAATGCCACTCGTCTTAGTAGAGATCCACCAGGCATATAAAAACATATATGACCTAACTTCAATTTGTGGGCTAAAAATCAGCCTAGAACCACTAAGAAAAAGAACCTCATAAGGACAGTGCCACAGGTGCCAAAAATATGGTCATGCCCAGAGATTATGTATAGCAGAATACAAGTGCCTAAAATGCGGGGAGAGCCACCCCACATATACCTGGACCAAGCCAAAATCCACCCCTGATAAATGCGCAAGCTGTGGGGGGGGCCGCATCCAGCAAACTACAAAGGATGTATACAACACCCAAAAAACAGATCTGCTTACTCTACTAATCTAGAGAAACCAGTAGCTCCAACTTCTCAACCCCCCCCCCCAGAGGTCGACAAAACACAATACAAAACAAACTGCCGCAACCGGAAGCCCCGATCGATGCAAACCGCAATAGGCAGACAAGGTCCTATGCAGATGTAGTCCGCTCAACAAAGACCACTCAGGAGCAAAACAACACAAATTTAGCAGCCGTCATTACAAACTCTTTTGCAAATATGCTGCAAGACTTCAGCAAATCAAACCCCACATCAGACTCCAGAAAATATTTCTACAAGAAACCCAATCCATCCTAGCAGCTCTCATAAATGCATAAAAATAAAAGCACTCCAGTTTCCCTACAGATCATCGCTTGGAACGCTAACGGACTTAGAAACAAGATTCTGGAACTCCAAGAGTTTGCACAATGATACAACCCAGATATCATCTTAATAAACGAATCCCACTTAAGACCAGCAAACAATCCCAAAGTTAGAGGATAGCTCCTCCACAGAAATGACAGAATAAACTACAGAGGAGGAGGCACCGCCATTTTCATAAAAAAACCACATAGATCACCACTCTGTAACCAGCCCCTCAACCAAAACTCTAGAGCTCACAGGAACAGTAGTACCCACTACCTCAGTCGGGAAACTAACACTTTATGCAGCTTACAACCCTCCATCAAAGAATCTACTATATTCAGATCTAGATACCGTCCTAGGCAATAAAGATCAAGTCATCATTGCCGGTGATCTAAACGCGAAACACCCGGAATGGACCAGTAAAATCACAAACAGAAACGGCTATACACTCTTCAACTACTCCAGTTCAAATTATGCAGTGGTGGCCAGCCCTGCAGAACCAACACATCATAGTACGTATGGCACAGCCGACATATTTGATATTGCTATATTACAAAATATTAAGTTACAGTATACCCTAGACTCTTTAAATGAGCTGACATCTGATCACAACCCAATCGTACTCCAGCTGGGAAAGCAAGAACAACTGCTGCCTCCTCCCCACTCCTTTATCTCATGGAAAAAACTAACAGAAGTACTGTCAGAACACATTGGACCTGTCGCTCACATCAGATCCATAAAAGAAATTGAAAATGCTGTCGAAAGCCTGACTCAGCAAATCAACACAGCCATAAAGGTTGCAACCTCTACCAAAACCACTCTTCAACCAAACCGACTACCAGAAGACATCATGGAGTTAATTAGGAACAAAAACAAAGCAAGAAAAAGCTACCACACCACCTGTGCACCTCAGGACAAAACAATCCTCAATAAACTTAACAATGAAGTAAGAGAAGCACTTAAAGCTCACAGGACCGAAACATGGGAAGCCAAACTAGCCTCTGTATCTCCCGGCGAACACTCCATCTGGAACATATTAAGAAGTCTCAGAAACAAAAACAAATCTCTTCCCCCGCTCAATCAGACATGGGACCAGTACACACCGACGCAGAAAAAGCTGAAGAAATAGCAAAGAACCTAGAAAAGCATTGTAGTCCTACGTATAACAACTTGGACTTCATGCATGTCTGTAATATCCACCTCCATGTCAGACATGCACTGAAAGTCACCGATACCTGCAACAACGTACCTCCAAACACCTCACCAGGAGAAATCTATGAAGATCTAAAGAAGATAAAGAATAAAAAAGCCCCTGGTCCAGATGGCATATCAAATAGAATAATTAAACTGCTGCCCTGAAGAGCTGTCGTATATCTCACCACCATACTCAACGCCATGTTCCGATTTAACTATTTCCTCAGCTATTGGAAAGTTGCAGATGTGGATAAACCAGGTTAAGATCCACACCTGCCTGAAAGTTATCGACCCATCAGCCTAATCTCAAACTTAGGCAAAATTGCCGAAAACAATCATCCTCTCTAAACTCCAAGCCTCAGTCAATGAGTTAAACATCATTCCTAAGGAACAATTTGATTTTAGACAACATCACAGTACTATCAACGAATTCTTAGGATAATTGAGTACATCACCACCGAGTACAATTGGCACCAGCACACTGGAGCAGTCTTCCTCGACAAAGCGAAAGCTTTTGACAAGATATGGTACTTGGGATTACTACACAAACTCATTTCAGCAGGCATACCATCATACTTACCTCCAGGACACACACTTACAAGTCAAAATAAATGGTACAGTTTCAAGTCAGCGACAGATCTCTGTGGGAGTTCCCCAAGATTCCCTACTAGCACCGATCTTATTTTCGATATATGGCAGACATCCCACAGAACTCAATGTCATCTATCTTAGCACTTTATGCGGATGACACAGTAGTACTTGCCAGATCTCTGCGTCCACATCTTGTCACTAAAAACTGCAAGAAAACCTGCTACAACTAGAACAATGGTTCTGCAAATGGAGATTACAAGTGAATCCCCAAAAGAGTGTAGCGATACTTTTCACCAGAAGAATGGTAACTCCCTTGGGAGACTTTTATCTATTTAACACCAAAATCCCCTGGCAAACAGAAACAAAATATCTTGGAGTAATTCTGGACAAAAGATTAACGTTCAACTCACAGATCAAAGCCTTATGCACGAAGGCATCTAAAACCATTGCACAACTTTACCCTCTAATAAATAGAAAAAGCAAACTAAATACCAGAAACAAAGTGCTCCTCTACCTGCTGACGATCCGCCCCATGATGAGATATGCATCTCTAGCCTGGAGCCACACATCCAACACCAACATCCTCAGGCTACAGAGAGTGCAAAATATGTGTTTGCGCATGATATTGGATGCACCGTAGTCTGTAAGGAACGTACAACTGCATAGAGATACAAACATCCCTTACATCTTCTCCTTCCTACTAACCACAGCAGAAAATTCTTCTCAAAGATCTCTACACACCCCAACGATCTAGTTAAACAGGCAGCAAACTATGAAGAAACTGACCTCTTTAAATACAAGAGGCCAAATTCCATCCTAAATACTTGCAACAATGACTAATCTCCGTGCCCCCCAGGGCGAGCTCTCAGCTCATAAATTTTTCCTTCAATTCATCGTCCCTATCAGACAACGGGAAATAAAAGCATCTTGCTTCACCCTTTTGGCCAATGATGTTATGTTATGTTCAGTTATTCTTTATGCGTTTGCTAAATTTTATAAACATAGTTCTCTTTATTAGTTCCGCATCTCGTTTGTCTTTTCACAAGATCATTTTGGAATATTTCCAATATTGCTCCATCAAGCGTTCTTCTTTCATATATTTTTATTTTCTTTTAACTTTGGAAAAGTATTGATATGAATTATTGTGAAGTGTGGGTTTTTATATTTTTACAAAGAAACTCAGATAATATTTTTCTCGATAATTTTACGAAAACACATAATAGACTTTTTTCTTATTACTTCTCATTCTTATGCAGTCCTTATGGTAAAATATTATCCTACAGTCATCTATCACAGTGATAAATGAAGTCTATTGACAAGATACCAGAGGACTGCATTTGGACAGGTTGATAGATTATCACAATGAATGGATTCTATCGAAGCCAATAGTAGGTCAGCGAAAACATCTTCATGTGCATATCTATCTATCTGTCTCTCCCATAGTCCTTAATGGACCGTTGGATCATTCATGACTAAGCCATGAATGTCTATTGGGCGGTGAATTAAGACAGATGGCGCCCATCTCCTCTCATGTCTTCGTCTATATGTCCTATGGCTGTATCCTGTATGTTCAGGGGTCGGTTTGCCTTTTTGGGGATGAAACCCCAGGATAATCTGGGAAAAAACCCTACTGTCCATTCCCAAGACCGACTAATTTGGCTAAGGCTGAGGAAGATCCTTCAGCTCCTCATGTCGCCGACCGGAATCGAACCTAGGACACTCCTCCAAGCATATGGTTGCAAAGCGCACACCCACCAGACTAACCGCGCAGACCAGGTACAAATAGGAATGCAATAATTCGAGATCGACAACAGTCCGGTGGCTTGCGAAATAGGAAAATTGCAATGATTTACATAAATTATTATTAAATACAAATTATTTAATGAAATATGTTAATAAAAATACATTGATAAAAATACATTGATATTGAAGTAATCATTTCAATTTAATTATTTAAGTTATTTTCTTCCCTTCTATTTTTTTAATTGTCTGTAGATTTCAATTAATAAATAATAAATTGACATATTATTAGTTTAAATGGTTAATACAAAGTTTGTCACTACTGTTCTGCTACGTACGTTTTGCATATTAGTTTACACAATCCTAGAACTTTTGTCATAACATCATTTTGCCGTTTTAAGTCGACATTCTAAACTCTCCTGTTTGCTTCTAACCAGCAGGAGAATGAGCACAATTTGGTGAGAAGACTATTTCGTGGATGGTTTAAATAGAATGTTTAATACGCTTAGTTCGATCAATGTATCGGGTAAATATTTTTTTGAGAAAAATAAGTTCTGTTTTTTTTTTGTTTTTTTTTTAAATTTTTTTTAAGAAATTAACTTCGGCATTTTTATGACGATTCCTACAATGAATCTTGTGACTCCATAGAGATCAGGAAAATAACGATAATGCAGTTGGAAAGCGCTAATGATCATTCAACTTATTAAAGCAAGGAATGCATTTAGGAAATGAAAAACTAATACGGAAATCACGTGGTAGCTTAAGAAGTCGAGGTCGTGACTGTCGTAAAAATGGTTTTACGAGAAAGCTGAGATGTGGAGACATACGCCGAAATATCCATTAAAGTTTTAACAGAAATTAGGTGTGTGTGTGTGTGTGTGTGTGTGTGTGTGTGTGTGTGTGTGTGTGTGTGTGTGTGTGTGTGTGTGTGTGTGTGTGTGTGTGTGTGTGTGTGTGTGTGTGTGTGCGTGTGTGTGTGACATTCAATGAACATACTCGATTTGTGGTTGAAGGAGAGATGACGCGGGAAGTGGGCAACAAACGCGATAAGAGAGTGAAGAAAAGAGGCATTAAAACTAATAAAACTCAATCGAAAGGTTTAATTATGCCATTCCATTTTCGATTCGAAAATTGGAGGAAGATTGTTTCTCGAGCAACCTAATTTCTTATTGGATCGTTTTAGAACGAAAGACCGAACAAGCGATTGGCAAGTTAAGTCCCAACACGATAATTTCAGTTGTAAGGTGAAAAATAGATGTCATAAACAGATGAGTGTGAAATGCTAATACCAGGTGGCAGCACAAGTGCCCAATGACTAAATAGGTGTGTTAGGTTGCCATGGTGCGTTATCACTAAAGTTTTGCGACAAAGAAATACAAAAGAAATGATCTTGTCCTACAGCTCTTTAAAAGTACAGAAATACTCTTCCTCCCACCAGAGCGTGATTGGAAGGAAGTCCTCAAATGCACCATTTGGTTGGGAACATAAAATTAACATGCGCTCGACTCTCATCGCTAAAATCAGAAATGGTTTCTTTGATAGTTAGAGATTATACAAAAGTACCAGAACTTTTCCTTAGGTAAACTCGGATTTTTGACCCGTAAACACGAAGAATCTCAGCAGGATTATTTTCCGTAGACAAATCTGTTTTCGGATTTTAGCCTTCTTAAAAAAAAGGTGATTTAGAGAATATACCCACTTAAAATACATCGAATACCAATAATGGACTTAATTGGCTCAGTCGGATTCACTTTAATCTAATACATTTCATAGCTCTGCATTCGAGAAACATTTCAGACTACGCTATAAATCAGTATGAAAATGTAAACTACTATGCTGTGTTCTTCATATGAAAATCTTTATACGAGTCATAAGACAAGTGCTATACAATGTCGCTGATTACTCTTGATACAAAAATAATTATGCCCTAAATTCAACCCTCTGCATTTCTGATTGTGAGTGAAATATTATCGTCCACCCCCTTTTCTTCGAATGATAGATCCTCTCTAGCTCAATAGCTAATGCCGATGTCCTTTGTTTGAAAACGATCTCGCTTAGTATCTGCCTAAGACACTAAGAATCTTAATAATCGCAGCCGAAGACGAGTTAACCAGTTTGGAAAGGAGAAGGCAGGTTCCTCCATCCCTGGAATTCGATTGTTTTGGAACCCTTCAAAGCAGTTAGAATGCACACAATTAACTAAAACGATTATCAGTACATCTGTATAAGGGTTTAATGAGATTGGTGTTGCCCTCACCGTTGTTATACAGCCCACGGTTTTTCCCCCTTTTTTATAGTAAAGAACAGGAATCGAATTATCTCGACATTGGCATATGTATAAATACTTTTTTTATATATGTCATCTACGAAATATCTCTCGCTGAGTTGTTATAGGCATCTGAAGAAAAATTAATTTACTCCTAAAAAATAAACGCCTTATTTTAGCTGACTGTTGATGTTAGTACGATCTTGGTGTCGGTTGCTTCTAATAAGCTGGACACTCCCTTTCCTGTTGGTCTAGAAACACTGAACCAGTAATATAAACACCCAAGCTTCGAAATGACGTATATCACTGTATTTTATTTTACACATTTGTTCAGTTTTCTCGCATGTATTCGCCTGTAAAAATAATTTAGTTCTATTTCGCTATAGTTACTGCATACGCCAGTTCTCTTCCCCACATTTGAAAATACCTATTCGCAACAACTATCTTTCCCCAATCTTAATAATAATTTGTGAATTTAACAAATCTTCATCATCGGCCTGTAGAGTAAGATAGGCTGAGAGTCAGCAGATAGTAGGAGAGGAAATAAAGATAGAGTGCATAGTGGTAGAGTAGGTAGAAGAGGCCTCAGCTGACCTGTTTTAGCTGTTGATCCTCCAGGGGTGCTTCTAAAATGGTCATTGATTTTTCACTTTTTAGAGATAAAAAGGAAAAATCCTAAAACGGAAACATGCAGAGGAAACTGAGAGACCTGAGAAAGAGATTTGAATAGGAGTAAAAGGACTTAGTGGTGGGGAGGAGCCTACCCCGAGTGATGCAGCTCACAGGGAGTGCGTCTCCTCGATGTAAGCCTTCGCAGCTCGGGTTCTCAGCTACACCCCCCTCCTCTGTGAACTGAAAGGAAGGGCAAGAGTAGATTCTCCCTACTTCCGTTTGTTGTTGGCTATTAAGATTTGATCGGCCACCTTGCTTCCCCTGTTCAAGTCTAGCATACGGAGAGCTGTGATGAAGGCCATCTCCCCCTCTTCTTCTATATCCAGAGTTCCCCGTATCTCCTCTGGATTACATTGTTCTCAAAGATTGTCGTAATAATAATAATAATAAAGATGATTTTAAGTTCAAATGTAAGAAAAGTATAGTGTAATTAATATGGTGTCTATTAAATATATGTTATTTCTTAGATAATTTAGAATTTTAAAGTTGTTTAGAAAAATTTAACTGTTTTTATAGAATGCATCACTATTCTTAAGCATGATATTGTACAATTTATTTAAATATATGGATCCATTCGATTCTTCATTGTCTTCATTCTAATCAGATTAAATCTGCAGTTGAATCGATTGAGGAAATTTCGAGAATACTTGAAAAATTTGAATATTTTCTAAAAGTGTATCGATCGTTATGCTGTACACAGTCTTCACAGCCAGGATGAGATAAATAAAGTCTATTCGACATATTCTTTCGGGGCTCAAAAACAACAGACAAGGATGGTCATCACAACACGTGTTTGACAGTTCGAGTCTTATCAAAGGCTAATCTCAGATTAAAGAATCAATCGGATTGAGATGAAGAAAATTAACTCTGCAAAAAACATTTATAATCTAATTTTGGCAATTTCGTGTATCAGAACAATGCGAAAAAAGCCTGATTTCTATGAAAATACACCATCGCGTATCACAAAATATATAAGTTCACACTTACCAAGTCTTTAGTCATTTCGTGAGCTCAAGGGCGACGGAGGGTAGTTTGTGAACAATTATCCAGCACTAAAGGAAAGCAGCTAGACATCCGTACACCTAATTGGCTGAAATCACGGCAGATCTGCATGGAGAAGAGAAGGTAGATGATGGGGTTGGCGGCGCTATTCAGAGAGATCATGCTCTTAATGAAGGTTGTGACGGCAATACTGCTTTTGCTATGTGGAATGCGTCCGTAGACCTGTAGCAGATCGTAGACGAAATACGGACTCCAGCAGGGATAGTTTTATTTTTTCTATGAAGGTTTACTAAGGTTGCAAAAAACTAAATAAATAAAATGCGACTTTATTGAACACGTCATCGTTATCCTGTGTAATTCTGGATTGCTGCATCTTTACAGCATGCTAAGAGTGTCATTGAGGACATTTGCGTTATCGGAATGTAACTCCTGTCTTCGGTAGGAAGAGGCAAACGTAATTACCCCCCATCAATATAACAAACTTGCCAAAATCGAAACCGTAGGAAGTATCGGAGACTCCCAAACCTCTTAGGATCTCGGACAACTGGATGGAGCTTTGTTTGTCGAAATATCCCTTTCACAACTGTTGGCACCGTCTGGATAATTTACTCCGCTATTTGCAGTAATCACGGGTGAACGAAATGTGACCCTCTCTAGAAGGTCCAATTAGCGAGAGTTTTTCGTGCTATTAAAGCAGCAGGTGTCCGAGGGTTGATAAAGAAAATAATAACAAAGTGTCAGACGTGGGTCAAACAGTAGCAAAATAACATTTTGATGGGAAAGATTAGAATCTGTTAGTGCTCAACAGTGTTGTAATTACAGATACGTAAATCAATCCTGATACCTCAAAAGATATTGCGAACAATATCTTTGGAAAACAAAAACTTTTTTTTACAGGAGCTCTGCCAAAACGTTTTCTTTTCTACTAGCCTGAGTGTTCCTCATCTAATTCCTTTCTTCTGTTGACAGCCAACCATTAAATTGAGAGTTTCTAAGATTTCCGTTCCCAAAAGTATTGCGCACCTTCGAGTCCTCAAGATAACACGTTTGATTTACTGCAAGTCTCACAAACCGAGTTTTTTTTTTTTTTTTTTCCCTCGTTACTGCTGTTAAGGGGCTGCACACTGCGAGCAGTTTATAAAAGTGTGAGTGCATCTTTCCGATTGTAACTGTCCGGAAAGAAAGAAGTTTTTCGTTTTATTGCGTTTGTTTGAAAATCGTGTTCTAACATTGGTGGATTTCCTTCAAGCTAAAAATTTGAGTTGTTTCGAAGCTTCTTTCACATTGTAGTGTAAACAAAGAATGAAAATATATTTTTTTTTTAGTGCAACAGTGGAAAGCATTCTCTTTGGCTTTCATCAGCTCAGGCAAATCGCATTACAGTTTTGCTTAGAAATATTATAAGTATTATCTTATAAATATGTAAGATAATATTTATTTAATTTTTTCTCTAATTTATGATATATAATAGATAATAAAAGATTACAGAGGTTATTTGAAACTATTACTTCTTATTTAAAGATAGGAATCACCTATGTGATACTTCTTTCGAATTCCTGTACGGAAAGACAGTTCATTTGTTATTTATTACACAGTTATTAAAGAATGTTATGTATTTTATAAAATTATTAGTAAAAAATGTTATTTAGTATATACTAAATTAATATTATCATTTTTACTGCCAAATATATAGTTTTATGAGAATATATTAATACACCATTTTCATTTTCTTATACAAGGGGATAAAAATAGCATCAAATTCATTCTTTGTGCTAATACATTATGTGTGGTCTTATGAAAATTAAATTATTATATATATAAGATTATTATATTATATTATATTATATATATTATATGGAACGGGAATGTGAAGCTGAGAAGCTATACAATTTTCTTATGAAAATTATTATATATATATATATATATAAGATTATTATATATAATATATATATAATATATATATATATATATATATATATATATATATATATATAATATTATTATGTATTATATTATATAAGATTATTATATATTATATATATATAATATTATTATGTATTATATTATATAACATTATTATATATATATTATATACAATTTTCTTATGAAAACTATTACAAGATTATTATATATAATCAGTGGTAAGTGAAGTTATACCATTTTCTTATTACAACTATTATAAGATTATTTACAGCTACTGGTGAAATTCAAAGGATGAGAAATGGCATCATAACGATTGATGCTCAGCACGTAAGTCAAAATTTATGTAACTAAAACTTGTAACATAAAGGGAAAAAATTAAATCAATCTCAATATAACTTACATAAATATAAATATATGTATCACTGCGAATTTGCTGCTCGATGTCAACACGTCTTTCATGCGTCATTAACATTAAGGGATGTATTAAGATTTTTGTTTTTCTTTTACAGCTATTCTGTTACTGTTTTACCAAAACAAATTTTTATTCTTTCTTGAGCTTTGTTTTAGCCACAAGAACCTCTTCTGTTGTTTGTCTGATTAATTTGCTTAACCATTTGTAATTTATGTCAGGAGATACGATAATTTTAGATGAGCACTCTATTACATTTCAGTCGCAATCACCGCAAGATGTTTTAGATATTCTAGTTTAACGGTGAAATTTAATTGCGAACAATAAGTAAACTATCTAATTAACTCAACCTAATTAAGAACAAATCCATCTGTCAGTTCTGAATGTTAATAAAGTCTTCACTGCTCACTTTACGTCGCTTTCCAGAGCGTCGCATGCATTAATAAATGCAGTTTTTGAAAGTTCACTTCTGAACAATACGTCAGGTGAATTCGGATATCTCTAACAAATGAAGAATACCTGTACTCGCCAGGGAGATTTATTTTGACTGCCTAACATATGTCCTTGGATGGATTTTTTGGTGCTGCCATTCGAGTTTTCTGTTTATTTGTTGACGGACTGCTGTAACCGAGGTTATTGATGATCCTTATCCAATATTGTCTGAACGTTTCAAGACGGTAAGAAGGAATTAAAATTATATTAGATGAACTATCGCTGAATTTCTTTCTCTGTTTTTTTTCGCCTTTTTTTTTTTATCATAAATGACCACTTATCACAGAACGACTCGTGTAAAATTCAATTTGAACATTTCTATAAACAGATATTATTTTGGCAGTGAAATACTTTATTATGTAGTACTGAAATCGCACATTAAATATATATATATATATATATATATATATATATATATGTATATATATATTTTTTTAATAAAGAGAATGTCATGAACTGTGTTCAGTTAACTATAGAAATCTTAAATTCCTCAAATTTAGAATTAAAAATCACTGTTCTAAATTTTAAAAGGTGTTGAAAATGTTTTAGAAAGATTTAAAATATCTTGCAGTTTAGTTAAAATTATTACATAATATTTCGAATAATTATATGAAATTTAAAAATAATATATATATAATATGTAATTAATGTTATATATGAAATATAAAAACAATAGAAATATAAAATAAGTAACTGAGATTTGCACACTATTCATAATTTGTATATACTTGTAATTGAAAATGTATTTTCGGATTTTATAATTTAATGATAATAATTTATAAATATAAACACCGAATACAAAAAAAAATATTTAAGTTTAATTTGAGCAATTTTTTTCCACTTTCTGGTTGAACATCTTATTAAATAGTTTGCATTTATTTATTACAAAATCCTATTGACTACCTTTATGTTATTCTAGGAACCAGTTCATTATGCTGAAGAATGTCAATATTAAATTATCTACATATAAAATTTAATAACTTTCATTTTTGAATTTTAGGAACAAATATCTATGCTATGTGTCCATAATGCTATGTCGATAATGGCATTTGCTGTACTCCAATAACCCAACTGATAAGGAAAATCATGGGGTTTGAAACCTAGTGAACATTTGAGTGGGTAGTGTTGAAAATAATAAAAATAAACACACAAATAAATAAATAAACACAAGAACACAACTAGTTGTGTTCTTGTGTTTATTAAGCATGTGTTCACTGAATCTCATCTCACATTTCTATTCGGGCATGGTGATGAAAAAATATCTTTTCTTTTTTATCGTAAACGTGGAACGACTAAATTATGAGCTTAAATCATAACAAACAGCAATATTGACTATTCGTAGAAAAAAAAAACCGTGCATGTATTTAATCGATGGATGGATGGTGCACTCAGCATAACGTTACTGGACTTTTTGGTGTGAAGGGGGAAATAAGAATCTATGGAAAGAAATGCACTTTGTTTATGGAAAACAAATTAATAACTAATGACTATATTCATACTAGTTTTAATGGCTGAAATTTAAAAATCTATTCTATTCTTCTATGAACTAATAACATAACTTATATATTTACTAAATTTTAAATTTTAATTAGTTAATTAAACAAATATTTTTCTAAAATTATAAATAGTTTTTATAAACCTATTTCTTCTTCTTCTTCTTCTTCTTCTTCCTTCCATGGTATTGGGCCTACTGACCTGTTCCGGTCTTACACGATCTTTGTAGGGGTCTTCCTCTACTACAAACCTATTTTATAATTTAATATCATAATATATCCCTTGTGATTGCTGGGTTAAGAATAGCTCCACTGTAGCCCATGCATGTCATACGAGGCGACTTGGCAACTGAGACTTAGCTATTGTTGTTGCTCTCCTGCCATGATCAGAGCTTATAGCGCTATATTACCCCATCCATACATTTTCTTCTACAGATGACGGGGAATATGAAAAGCATTTTTGCTTTGCCCATCTAGCCAAAAAAATAATAATAAATAATAATAATCATAATACTCTCTAATACATATTATATAATACTTACTATATAGATAAAGTAATCACTAAATTACTAGAAAAATTGATTACACGTTTGAAATTTCCGAGGAAAGTTACACAGGACTAGCAGGAAGTGTGACAAAATGTTTCTATGGCAACCGTGCCTCTTCATGTTTCCATGAAGAAAACAAACGAAAAATGTGTGTTTGATGTTTGATAGCAATTCGACATATTTTTGCTCTGCGTTTACGATGTCATTTGAAAATAACAGGACAGTCGTTAAGGCGAAAATACTCGGAATTACATGGACGGCACTTAATTTACCAGCAACGCATTTCGTTTCAAGTTCTTCAAGATTTCTAAAGGTAAAAGTGCATCTCTTTGTCGTTTTATTAATAAAATATCTATTGTTATATTGCCTTATGATATTATATATATTTAAAGGACAAAGCAGGCCAATTACGAAAGGGAAAAAAAGAAAGCAATTAATACAAAATCAAAATTTTGCTCAGTATCTCATTACATCATCAAAGGGAACACAAAGCAAAAAGATAGTTACATGAAGGAAGGAAGGAATTAAAACAAACACCCCAAATACATTCTATTGTGGCTGTGGTACCAGTAATTTAATACTATAGGAAATAAGGGGGTCGCGCGCGGTTAGCCCAGTGGCTATGCCCTTTGTAACCATATGGCTGGAAAAGGAGTGTCCTCTGTTCGATACCTGTCGCTGACGTGAGGAGTTTAGGATCCTTCTCAGACATAGCTAAGTTAGCCGCTCTTGGCCGTAGACTACAGGATTTTTCTTCTCAGTTTTTTCTCGCAAGCGGGCAAACCGCACTTGAGAACTCAACGATTCTACAGACATAGGATACACCAGGAGGCATATGGCGAACCACCTTATCTTTGTTTACGGTTGTGGTTAAATGAATAGAAAACCCTCGACACCGCAATGTAAAAGTGGGAAGAAGAAGAAGGAAATAAGGGACGATTTAAATGTAGACAATGGAACTTGGCGCTTACAGGATACAAATATAGCATTTTGTAACTATGACAATGTTTAATTAAAAAATTGCGATAGAAAAATAAACTAAATATTGGAAAACATGCTTATTTATATAAGAAAAATGCTTCATGTTCTTAACTTGAGAAAGGGAAACAAGAAGACGGCCTTCTGACGATTCTTTTTCGCAGAATGTCCCCACCCCCCCCCCCCCCCACCCCCCCCCCCCCCCACCCCCCCCCCCCCCCACCCCCCCCCCCCCCCACCCCCCCCCCCCCCCACCCCCCCCCCCCCCCACCCCCCCCCCCCCCCACCCCCCCCCCCCCCCACCCCCCCCCCCCCCCACCCCCCCCCCCCCCCACCCCCCCCCCCCCCCACCCCCCCCCCCCCCCACCCCCCCCCCCCCCCACCCCCCCCCCCCCCCACCCCCCCCCCCCCCCACCCCCCCCCCCCCCCACCCCCCCCCCCCCCCACCCCCCCCCCCCCCCACCCCCCCCCCCCCCCACCCCCCCCCCCCCCCACCCCCCCCCCCCCCCACCCCCCCCCCCCCCCACCCCCCCCCCCCCCCACCCCCCCCCCCCCCCACCCCCCCCCCCCCCCACCCCCCCCCCCCCCCACCCCCCCCCCCCCCCACCCCCCCCCCCCCCCACCCCCCCCCCCCCCCACCCCCCCCCCCCCCCACCCCCCCCCCCCCCCAATATGCACGAAGGCATCTAAAACCATTGCACAACTTTACCCTCTAATAAATAGAAAAAACAAACTAAATACCAGAATCAAAGTGCTCCTCTACCTGCTGACGATCCGCCCCATGATGAGATATGCATCTCTAGCCTGGAGCCACACATCCAACACCAACATCCTCAGGCTACAGAGAGTGCGAAATAGGTGTTTGCGCATGATATTGGATGCACCGTGGTTTATAAGGAACGTACAACTGCATAGAAATACAAACATCCCTTACATCTACTCCTTCCTACTAACCACAGCAGAAAATTCTTCTCAAAGATCTCTACACACCCCAACGATCTAGTTAAACAGGCAGCAAACTATGAAGAAACTGACCTCTTTAAATACAAGAGGCCAAATTCCATCCTAAATAATTGCAACAATGACTAATCTCCGTGCCCCCCAGGGCGAGCTCTCAGCTCATAAATTTTTCCTTCAATTCATCGTCCCTATCAGACAACGGGAAATAAAAGCATCTTGCTTCACCCTTTTGGCCAATGATGTTATGTTATGTTCAGTTATTCTTTATGCGTTTTCTAAATTTTATAAACGTAGTTCTCTTTATTAGTTCCGCATCTCGTTTGTCTTTTCACAAGATCATTTTGGAATATTTACAATATTGCTCCATCAAGCGTTCTTCTTTCATATATTTTTATTTTCTTTTAACTTTGGAAAAGTATTGATATGAATTATTGTGAAGTGTGGGTTTTTATATTTTTACAAAGAAACTCAGATAATATTTTTCTCGATAATTTTACGAAAACACATAATAGACTTTTTACTTATTACTTCTCATTCTTATGCAGTCCTTATGGTAAAATATTATCCTACCGTCATCTATCACAGTGATAAATGAAGTCTATTGACAAGATACCAGAGGACTGCATTTGGACAGGGTGATAGATTATCTCAATAAATGGATTCTATCGAAGTCAGTAGTAGGTCAGCGAAAACATCTTCATGTGCATATCTATCTATCTGTCTCTCCCATAGTCCTTAATGGACCGTTGGATCACTCATGGCTAAGCCATGAATGCCTAATGGGCGGTGAATTGAGACAGATGGAGCCCATCTCCTCTCATGTCTTCGTCTATATGTCCTATGGCTGTATCCTGTATGTTCACTGGTCCGGTTTGCCTGTTTGGGGGATGAAACCCCAGGATAATCTGGGAAAAAACCCTACTGTCCATGCCCAAGACCGACTAATTTGGCTAAGGCTGAGGAAGATCCTTCAGCTCCTCATGTCGCCGACCGGAATCGAACCTAGGACACTCCTTCTCCAAGCATATGGTTGCAAAGCGCACACCCACCAGACTAACCGCGCAGACCAGGTACAAATAGGAATGCAATAATTCGAGATCAACAACAGTCCGGTGGCTTGCGAAATAGGAAAATTGCAATGATTTACATAAATTATTATTAAATACAAATTATTTAATGAAATATGTTAATAAAAATACATTGATAAAAATACATTGATATTGAGCTATTTATAAGGACTGGCTTAAAGGGGCGAAGCAAGAATGCTTTTCATATTCCCCGTTATCTGTAGCGGACAGTGTAGGGATAAGGTTATTGAGCTATTATTAAAGCTCTGATCATGGCAGGAGGGTAACAGCAATAGCCGAGCCTCAGTTAGAGCTTCATTAGCTACAGCATTGCTATCCATTACCCTCCAAGGGTATTGGATTGAATGAATCAATCACCGCATCTCACGGTCGATTGATTCATGTTTTTTTTTAAATCCACATTGATATTGAAGTAATCATTTCAATTTAATTATTTAAGTTATTTTTTTATTATTTTGGTGTCATTCCATATAGAATGACAATCTTCCCTTCTTCTATTTTTTTTAATTGTCTGTACATTTCAATTAATAAATAATAAATTGACATATTATTAGTTTAAATGGTTAATACAAAGTTTGTCACTACTGTTCTACTGCATACGTTTTGCATATTCAGTTTACACAATCCTAGAACTTTTGTCATAACATAATTTTGCTGTTTTAAGTCGACATTCTAAACTCTCCTGTTTGCTTCTTACCAGCAGGAGAATGGTTTAAATAGAATGTTTAATACGCTTAGTTCGATCAATGTATCGGGTAAATATTTTTTTGAGAAAAATAAGTTCTGTTTTTTTTTTTTTTATTTTTTTTTAAGAAATTAACTTCGGCATTTTTATGACGATTCCTACAATGAATCTTGTGACTCCATAGAGATCATGAAAATAAAAAAAGCAGGAGAATGGTTTAAATAGAATGTTTAATACGCTTAGTTCGATCAATGTATCGGGTAAATATTTTTTTGAGAAAAATAAGTTCTGTTTTTTTTTTTTTTTTATTTTTTTTTAAGAAATTAACTTCGGCATTTTTATGACGATTCCTACAATGAATCTTGTGACTCCATAGAGATCAGGAAAATAACGATAATGCAGTTGCAAAGCGCTAATGATCATTCAACTTATTATAGCAAGGAATGCATTAGGAAATGAAAAACTAATACGGAAATCACGTGGTAGCTTAAGAAGTCGAGGTCTTGACTGCCGTAAAAATGGTTTTACGAGAAAGCTGAAATGTGGAGACATACGCCGAAGTATCCATTAAAGTTTTAATACAAATTAGGCGTGTGTGTGTGTGTGTGTGTGTGTGTGTGTGTGTGTGTGTGTGTGTGTCATTCAAAGAACATACTCGATTTGTGGTTGAAGGAGGGATGACGCGGGAAGTGGGCAATAAACGCGACAGAAGTGTGAAGAAAAGAGGCATTAAAACTGATGAAACCCAATAGAAAGAAATTATGCCATTCCATTTTCGATTCGAAAATTGGAGGAAGATTGTTTCTCGAGCAACCTAATTTCTTATTGGATCGTTTTAGAACGAAAGACCGAACAAGCGATTGGCAAGTTAAGTCCCAACACGATAATTTCAGTTGTAAGGTGAAAAATAGATCTCATAAACAGATGAGTGTGAAATGCTAATACCAGGTGGCAGCACAAGTGCCCAATGACTAAATAGGTGTGTTAGGTTGCCATGGTGCGTTATCACTAAAGGTTTTGCGACAAAGAAATACAAAAGAAATGATCTTGTCCTACAGCTCTTTAAAAGTACAGAAATACTCTTCCTCCCACCAGAGCGTGATTGGAAGGAAGTCCTCAAATGCACCATTTGGTTGGAAACATAAAATTAACATGTGCTCGACTCTCATCGCTAAAATCAGAAATGGTTTCTTTGATAGTTAGAGATTATACAAAAGTACCAGAACTTTTCCTTAGGTAAACTCGGATTTTTGACCCGTAAACACGAAGAATCTCAGCAGGATTATTTTCCGTAGACAAATCTGTTTTCGGATTTTAGCCTTCTTAAAAAAAAGGTGATTTAGAGAATATACCCACTTAAAATACATCGAATACCAATTTAATGGACTTAATTGGCTCAGTCGGAATTCACTTTAATCCAATACATTTCATAGCTCTGCATTCGAGAAACATTTCAGATTACGCTATAAATCAGTATGAAAATGTAAACTACTATGCTGTGTTCTTTATATGAAAATCTTTATGAGTCATAAGCCAAGTGCTATACAAAGTCGCTGATTACTCTTAATACAAAAATAATTATGGCCTAAATTCAACCCTCTGCATTTCTGATTCCCAGTCAAATATTATCGTCCGCCCCTTTTCTTCGAATGATAGAGCCTATCTAGCTCAATAGCTAATGCCGATGTCCTTTGCTTGAAAACGATCTAGCTTAGTATCTGCCTAAGACGCTAAGAATCTTAATAATAGCAGCCGAAAACGAGTTAACCAGTTTGGAAAGGAGAAGGCAGGTTCCTCCATACCTGGAATTCGAGTGTTTGGAACCCTTCAAAGCAGAAGAATGCATACAATTAACAAAAAAGATTATCAGTACATCTGTATAAGGGTTTAATGAGATTGGTGTTGTCCCCACGGACCTCACCGTTGTTATACAGCACACGTTTTTTTTTCTCCCTTTTTTATAGTAAAGGAACAGGAATCGAATTACCTCGACATTGGCATATGTATAAATACTTTTTTTATATATGTCATCTACGAAATATCTCTCGCAGAGTTGTTATAGGCGTCTGAAGAAAAATTAATTTACTCCTAAAAAATAAACGCCTTATTTTAGCTGACTGTTCATGTTAGTACGGTCTTGGTGTCGGTTGCTTCTAATAAGCTGGACACGCCCTTTCCTGTTGGACTAGAAACACTGAACCAGTAATATAAACACCCAAGCTTCGAAATGACGTATAGCACTGTATTTTATTTTACACATTTGTTCAGTTTTCTCGCATGTATTCGCCTGTAAAAATAATTTAGCTCGATTTCGCTATAGTTACTGCATACGCTAGTTCTCTTCCCCACATTTGAAAATACCTATTCGCAACAACTATCTTTCCCCAATCTTAATAATAATTTGTGAGTTTAACAAATCTTCATCATCGACCTGTAGAGTAAGATAGGCTGAGAGTCAGCAGATAGTATGAGAGGAAATAAAGATAGAGTGCATAGTGGTAGAGTAGGTAAAAGAGGCCTCAGCTGACCTGTTTTAGCTGATGACCCTCCAGGGGCGCTTCTAAAACGGTCATTGATTTTTCACTTTTTAGAGAGAAAAAGGAAAAATCCTAAAACGGAAACATGCAGAGGAAACTGAGAGACCTAAAAAAGAGATTTGAATAGGAGTAAAAGGACTTAGTGGTGGGGGGGGTGATGCAGCTCACAGGGAGTGCGCCGCCTCGATGTAAGCCTTCGCAGCTCGGGTTCTCAGCCACAACCCCCCCTCCTCTGTGAACTGAAAGGAAGGGCAAGAGTAGATTCTCCCTACTTCCGTTTGTTGTTGGCTATTAAGATTTGATCGGCCACCTTGCTTCCCCGGTTCAAGTCTAGCATACGGAGAGCTGTGATGAAGGCCATCTCCACCTCTTCTTCTATATCCAGTGTTCCCCGTATCTCCTCTGGATTACATCGTTCTCAAAGAATGTCGTAATAATAAAGATGATTTTAAGCTCAAATGTAAGAAAAGTATAGTGTAATTAATATGGTGTCTATTAAATACATGTTATTTCTTAGATAATTTAGAATTTTAAAGTTGTTTAGAAAAATTTAATTGTTTTTATAGAATGCATCACTATTCTTAAGCATGATATTGTACAATTTATTTAAATATATGGATCCATTCGATTCTTCATTGTCTTCATTCTAATCAGATTAAATCTGTAGTTGAATCGATTGAGGAAATTTCGAGAATACTTGAAAAATTTGAATTTTTTCTAAAAATTTATCGATCGTTATGCTGTACACAGTCTTCACAGCCAGGATGAGATAAATGAAGTCTATTCGACATATTCTTTCGAGGCTCAAAAACAACAGACAAGGATGGTCATCACAACACGTGTTTGACAGTTCGAGTCTAATCAAAGGCTCATCTCAGATTAAAGAATCAATCGGATTGAGATGAAGAAAATTAACTCTGCAAAAAATATTTATAATCTAATTTTGGCAATTTCGTGTATCAGAACAATGCGAAAAAAGCCTGATTTCTATGAAAATACACCATCGCGTATCACAAAATATATAAGTTCACACTTATTATTATTATTATTTCGGGCGATTCCAGGAGTCCTTAGACTCATCTAGGGAGGCTCTAAACATCATGTCCACACAACTATGCGATTACATTCTCACAGTATCTATCATACCTTGTCTTGAACTCGTTCACCGTCATAGCACCCACAACAGACTCTGGCAGCTTATTGCACTCATTTACCACTCTAAAAGTAAAGAATCCAGCTCTAACACTCCTGCTAACCACACTCTTGCCCAGCTTCCATAAGTGTCCCCTAGTTCTCTCACCACCAGTCCTGATCTCAAAAATATCCTCTGAATTAATCCTATAGAATCCCTTTAGCAATTTGAATGTCTCAATCATATCTCCCCCTCCTCCGCCTATCAACTAGTTTCTGCAACCCACAAATCTTCAACCTGTTCTTATATGGTTCATTCCATAGACCTGTTATCATCTTAGTCACTCGCCTCTGGATCCTCTCCACCTCCTCCCCATCAAGAAGGAACCGAGGTGACCAAATCTGGGCACAGTAGTGGAGATGAGGTCTTATCAAGGCTCGGTACAATAACTTGCTTGTCTCTGCTCGTCAAGGTATTTTTCAACAACCAAGTGAGTTGATGAGCTGAGTTAGCTACTTTTGCAATGTGCTCCCTAAACTTCATCTCCCTATCCAACAACACTGCGAAGTCCCTGGCCTTATCAATCTCTTGGAGTACAGTTCCACCAATGTGGTATACTGCTGCTAATCTTTTCACCCCAAAATGCATAACCTTACATTTTGTCACATTAAATTGACATCCATTATCCTTAGCCCAGAACTTCAATCTATCGAAGTCATCCTGCAAGTCTTTGACATCTTCTGCATTCACTATTGCCCTACCCAACTTTGCATCATCAGCGAACAAATGAATTGTTCCACTTAGATCCTTCCCTATATCGTTAATGAACAGATTAAACAGCAGTGGTCCAAGAACAGAACCCTGCCGCACACCACTAGTCGCAGGCCGTCTTTTGGACTCTACTCCTGAATAAACTACGCTTTGATATCTCTCCATCAACCAACCACCTATCCATCTCACCAATTCTATATCCATTCCCATGTGTTGTAGTTTACGGATTAGTATTCCATGTGGTATCCTGTCACACGCCTTTGCTAGGTCCAGCAGTATCACTGTAAACCCACTTCCCTTATCCAGTTCAGCCGTCACCTTGTTATAAAACTTGAGCAAGTTACTGAAGCATGATCTACCCTTCACAAAGCCATTCTGTCCCCTATACAGTATCTCGTTATCATCAATCCATTCCTGTATTTTTCCCTTGACTACTTTCTCTAATACCTTGACAACGACTCCTTATATGCTGATCGGTCGGTAATTTGCAACCGTAGTCTTGGATCCTCCTTTATGCAGTGAAACTATTTTCCCCTCTTTCCACACCTTCGGGACTAAACCAGACCTGAGACTCAGATTAAACAACATGGTCAAGGGCACTGATAACTCTTTAGCCGCTTCACGCAAGACCCGTGCCGGTATATCATCCAATCCCACAGATGTGTTCACATTAAGGTTCTGTAATAGACTAGTCACCTCCACTTCATTCATCACTATTCCCGTATAAACTAATGGTTCCTTCATTTTTTCAATGTCACCACCTGGATGATATGCTTTTGCAAAGTGCGCGCTCAGTAACTCCACTATATCGACTGATTCAGTGACCTCCTTACCATCGTCATTCCTTAAAATCATTTTGCCGTGTACAGTTTTTTTCTTGCTTGCAGCATATTGAAAGAACTGTTTGGGATTCTCTTTTGCTTGCAAAGCTAGTTTCCCCTTCATAATCCGCTTTTGTTTTTTTTAAAACACTCGTTACCTTTCTGCCCTGCACTTTATACAGTTCGTGTGCCTACAGGTCACCCCTTTCTTTAAATTCCCTCCACAGTTGTTTCTTTTTTTGCAGCTCAAGCGTAATGGTCTTATTCATCCATTTAACCCCTACTTGTTTTACTATTCGGACCCTAGGTATACAATCAGCCATTACTCCTGTAAATGCTCCTTCACCACTTCCCATGCTCTATCGACGTCCAGCCCTTGCAGTTGTACATGCCATGGCACTGATCCAAGCAATCTCCTAAGCTTGTCATACTTGCCAGCACGGTAATTCCACATATACCCTGTCTTAATCGAAAATTCCACACCTTTAGCCACTTCCCAGGTCAAGACCTTATGATCACTTTCACCAATAGGTGGCAACATGGTCATATTCATTACAGTCAAATTCTCAGATGCTATTTCCAGGTCAAGCACTCTCACACCCCTAATATTTTCAATTACATGCTGTCTCAGATAGTTATCCCTTAATAATTGAATAAAATCATTTTCCTTCCTCACATGTGTCCTCTCATCCTTCCAATCAATGTTACCATAGTTGAAATCCCCCATAATAATTACCCTCCTTCCACTCATTTCATCAATTTCCCTATGCATACTATCTCCACCATCTATTACATCACTTGGTCTATAGCAGCACCCAACTGAATATTTTGTTCTGCCAGTCTCAATCTCACATCAAATAGCCTCAAATGAGCTCTTTTCACTATTCTGCAATACAGCTTCAATTCTCCTTGGCTGCAGTTCATCAGCTATCATCAATAATACCCCTCCCCCCATTTTATTCTCTCAGTCCCTCCTAAACACACTATAACCTACACATTCCATCCCACTAACTATATCTTCTTCCGTCAGCCATGTTTCACTAATGCCAATAACCTGTGGCCAGGAAGAGCCAATCAAGGCCAAACAAGACCTATACTTACCAAGTCTTTAGTCATTTCGTGAGGTCAAGGGTGACGGAGGGTAGTTTGTGAACAATTATCCAGCACTAAAGGAAGGCAGCTATACATCCGTACACCTTATTGGCTGAAATCACGGCAGATCTGCATGGAGAAGAGAAGGTAGATGATGGGGTTGGCGGCGCTATTCAGAGAGGTCATGCTCTTAATGAAGGTTGTGACTGCAATACTGCTTTTGCTGTGTGGAATGCGTCCGTAGACCTGTAGCAGAACCGTAGACGAAATACGGACTACAACAGGGATAGTTTTATTTTTTCTATGAAGGTTTACTAAGGATGCAAAAAACTAAATAAATAAAATGCGACTTTATTGAACACGTCATCGTTATCCTGTGTAATTCTGGATTGCTGCATCTTTACAGCATGCTAAGAGTGTCATTGAGGACATTTGCGTTATCGGAATGTAACTCCTGTCTTCGGTAGGGAGAGGCAAACGTAATTACCCCCTATCAATATAACAAACTTGCCAAAATCGAAACCGTAGGAAGTATCGGAGACTCCCAAACCTCTTAGGATCTTGGAAAACTGGATGGAGCTTTGTTTGTCGAAATATCCCTTTCCAAACTGTTGGCACCGTCTGGATAATTTACTCCGCTATTTACAGTAATCACGGGTGAACGAAATGTGTCCCTCTCTAGAAGGTCCAATTAGCGAGAGTTTTTCGTGCTATTAAAGCAGCAGATGTCCGAGGGTTGATAAAGAAAATAATATCAAAGGGTCAGACGTGGGTCAAAAGGTAGCAAAATAACATTTTGATGGGAAAGATTAGAATCTGTTAGTGTTCAACAGTGTTGTAATTACAGATGTGTAAATCAATCCTCATACATCAAAAGATATTGCGAACAATATCTTTTGAAAATAAAAACTTTTTTTTTTTTTTTACAGGAGCTCTGCCAAAACGTTTTCTTTTCTACTAGCCTCATCTAATTCCTTTCTTCTGTTGACAGCCAACCATTAAATTGAGAGTTTCTAAGATTTCCGTTCCCAAAAGTATTGCGCACCTTCGAGTCCTCAAGATAACACTTTTGATTTACTGCAAATCTCATAAACCGAGTTTTTTTCTTTTTTTCTTTTTCTTTTCATTCCCTCGTTACTGCTGTTAAGGGGCTGCCCACTGCGAGCAGTTTATAAAAGTGTGAGTGAATCTTTCCGATTGTAATTGTCCGGAAAGAAAGAAGTTTTTCGTTTTATTGCGTTTGTTTGAAACTTGTGTTCTAACATTGGTGGATTTCGTTCAAGCTAAAAATTTGAGTTGTTTCGAAGCTTCTTTCACATTGTAGTGTAAACAAAAAATAAAAGTTTTTTTTTTTTTTTTTTTTTTTTTTTTTTTTTTTTAAATTTTAGTGCAAGAGTGGAAAGTAATCTCGTTGGCTTTCATTAGCTCAGGCAAACCACATTACAGTTTTGCTTATAAATATTATCTTATAAATATATAATATAACATTTATTTAATTCTTTCTCTAATTTATGATATTTAATAGATAATAAAAGATTACAGAGGTTATTTGAAACTAATACTTCTCATTTAAAGATAGGAATCACCCATACGATACTTCTTTCGAATTCCTGTACGAAAAGACAGTTCATGTTGTAATTTATTACACAATTATTAAAGAATGTTATGTATTTTATATAATTATTAGTAAAAAATGTTATTTAGTATACACTAAATAAATATTATCATTTTTACTGTCAAATATATAGTTTTATGAGAATATATTAATACACCATTTTCGTTTTCTTATACAGGGGGATAAAAAATAACATCAAATTCATTCTTTCTGAAGAAAAGAATCAATCGACCGTGAGATGCGGTGATTGGTTCATTAATGCCCTTGGGAGTGATGGATAGCAACGCAAAGCTGTACCAATGAAGTTTAACTGAGGTTCGGCTGTTGCTGCTACCCCTTTGGGCGAGGAGTTTTTGAGTCCGCTCTCTTAAGGTTTTTACCTTAAGGGAGCACTTTGAGTCTCCGGGGAAGGTGTTCTCCGGCACGGCCCGCTGAGGGGCTTTGTCGGTGAATTATTTTCCTCGGAAAATTATTTTCCTTGGAATTTGAGCGGTTCTGCTCGGTAATCGAGTTTCACTGAGTAGAACCAACGCTGAGATTTGGACGGTCTTTCGCCCACGAATGAGTGGCCTAGAGATCGTCCATATTTTTGAGATTGAACCTTTACTTACATTTACTTACATAGTCGATTGATTTTATATGAGATGCCCATATAGGGTAACGGATGGCAATGCTGAACCAATGAAGTTTAACTGAGGTTCGGCTGTTGCTGTTATCCTGGGTTAATGAGTTCGCTCTCTTAGGTTTTGCCCTAAGGGAGCACTTTGAGTCTCCGGGGAGAGTGTTCTCCGGCACGGCCCGCTGAGGGGTACTTGCCGGTGAATTATTTTCCTCGGAATATGAGCGGTTTTGCTCAGTGGTCGGGGAGCCCGTCACTGAGTGGAACCAACGCTGAGATTAGGACGGTCTTTCGCTCACTATGGAGTGGCCTAGAGATCGTCCGTATTTTTGAGATTTCACGTTTACTTACATAGTCGGTGATTGATTCATTCAATCCAATATCCTTGGAGGGTAATGGATGGCAATTCTGTAGCCAATAAAGTTCTAACTGAGGCTAGGCTATTGCTGTTACCCTCCTGCCATGATCAGAGCTTTAATAGCTCAATAACACCTTATACCTACACTGTCCTCTACAGATAACGGGGATTATGAAAAGCATTCTTGCTTCGCCCCTTTAAGCCAGTCCTTATAAGGACTATAAGGATTCTTTGTGCTGAATAGAAGGGGAGAAAAGTAAGTCCTTTTTAGGACCTCCAGGGTAACAAATGGCAATGCTGTAACCGATGAAGTTTTAACTGAGGCTCGGCTATTGCCGTTACCCAGCCATGATTAGAGCGTTTAGCTCAATAACACCCCATCCACAGAGATTTGCTTCATTCAGATGACGGGATAAAGAGTCAAGGACTCAGTCCATCGCCCAGTTCTTTTAAAAACTTTAAGAATTCTTTGTGCTGGGGTAACAGAAGAGCGAGATAATGAGAAAAAGTCCTTTTTAGGACTTCTAGGGTAACAAATGGGAATGCTGCAGCCAATGACGTTTTAACTGAGGTTCGGCTATTGCCGTTACGCAGCCATGACTAGAGCTTTTAGTTCAATAACACCCTATCCACACAGATTTTCTTCATTCAGATGACGGGATAAAGAGTCAAGGACTCAGTCCATCGCCTAGTTCTTTTAAGAACTTAAGATTCTTTGTGCTGGTTCGAGTGGATCAATCGACCGTGAGATGCGGTGATTGATTAATTCAATCCAATACCTTTGGAGGATAATGGATGACAATGCTGTAGCCAATGAAGTTCTAACTGGGCTCGGCTATTGCTGTTACCCTCCTGCCATGATCAGAGCTTTAATAGCTGAATAACATCTTATCCCTACACTATCCTCTACAGATAACGGGGAAGATGAAAAGCATTCTTGCTTCGCCCCTTTAAGCCAGTCCTTATAAGGTTTAATAATTCTTTGTGCTATTAGATTATATATAATTAATGGTCTGTGAAGCTGAGAAGCTATACAATATATATATATATATATATATATATTGTTTGTCTGATATATAATTTGATAAATATATAATTTGTCGGATTAATTTGCTTAACCATTTGTAATTTATGTAAGGAGATACGAGTATTTTAGATGAGTACTTTATTACATTTCGGGTCGCAATCACCGCAAGATGTTTTAGATATTCTTGCTTAACGGTGAGATTTAATTGCGAACAATAAGTAAACTATCTAATTAACTCAACCTAATTAAGAACAAATCCATCTCTCAGTTCTGAATGTTAATAAAGTCTTCACTGCTCACTTTACGTCGCTTTTCAGAGCGTCGCATGCATTAATAAATGCAGTTTTTGAAAGTTCACTTCTGAACAATACGTCAGATGAATTCAGATGTCTAACAAATGAAGAATACCTGTACTCGCCAGGGAGATTTATTTTGACTGCCTAACATATGTCCTTGGATGGGTTTTTTCGTGCTGCCATTCAAGTTTTCTGTTTATTTGATGACAGATTGCTATAACCGAGGTTATTGATGATCCTTATCCAATATTGTCTGAACATTTCAAGACGGTAAGAAGGAATTAAAATTATATTAGATCAACTATTACTGAATTTCTTTCTCTGTTTTTTTTTTTGTCATAAATGACCACTTATCATAGAACGACTCGTGTAAAATTCAATTTGAACATATATATATATATATATATATATATATATGTAAAATTCAATTTGAACATATATATATATATATATATATATATATATATATTTAGAATAGTAATTAAAAATTACTATTCTAAAATTGAAAAGGTGTTGAAAGTTTTTAAAAAAGATTTAAAATATCTTGCAGTTTATTTAAAATTATTACATACTATTTCGAATAATTATATGAAACTTAAAAATAATATATATATATAATATGTAATTAATGTTATATATGAAATATAAAAACAATAGAAATATAAAATAAGTAACTGAGATTTGCACACTATTCATAATTTGCATATACTTATAATTGAAAATGTATTTTTGGATTTTATAATTTTGTTACACCATGATATCTTAAGAATGTAAAATTCTCAGTTATCATGGTGTAACATGAAGAGGAAATAAATTAAAAACCCTACATGAAAGATAATAGATGAATTATTTAAAACGAAAAGAAATATTCTTGCATCCAAGAAAATATATAAAATATAAAGGTGTTTGTTGAAAAAGAAAGAATATATTAATGTTGTAATATGATATAAAAGAGAAAATTTATCTAAGTAAGACAGAAAAGAATTAGTCATAAGAAATAGTATGTGAGAGGCTAGAGATTAAATTCATAGAAAAATTTTGGAAAGGGGATTAAATTAGAGGCTAGCACAAGAAAAACAACAGACAATCGCTTCGGGTCAATTCCCAGACTTCTGAACGGACTCGCCGATCAAATGACGATTGGTAGAAAAACGCCACCCTAATTGGTCGGTAAAGTCAAGTCAAAAGGGGGGGGGCGGAGAAAAGAAGTTAGAGAAGGTGCAGTTAGGAGAGAGGGTCTCCCCCCAAAAAGAGTCTCCCCCCCCAGTGAGGGAGACTCTTTTTTGCTTTTGGTTTTGGTTCTGTTCCAGGAGAGTTCTTCGCGAGCACTTTCGTATGGATTTCACGGTGTTTTCCTGAGTGGCGAGATAGGGGTTATATCTTCGCCATCACAACACGGAAACGAAAGTGAGCGGAATTTCGATTCCGTACTTCCTATGTAAGAAGTGATAAGTTTTAAAAGAGGTAAACCGTGAGTAGACATAACTATACATAAAAATATAACGGAAAAACTCACGTAGAAAAATTATTTAATGGTATAATTTTCGCCCGTGTGTCACAGGCATCTTCAGTACAATTAGGCACAAAAATTAAACATTAACTGACAATTTTTTTTTTTTTAGGAAAGTTATTGACCTTTTTAGTTATCTTACACCAGCTACTTAGGTGGCGCTTTTTGGAATTGTCAGTTAATGTTTAATTTTTGTGCCTAATTGTACTGAAGATGCCTGTGACACACGGGCGAAAATTATACCATTAAATAATTTTTCTACGTGAGTTTTTCCGTTATATTTTTATGTATATGTAAGAAGTGAGGAATGCCATATAGTCAAAAAAAAGTAAAGAAAACATATTCTTTGTGTTTCAACTCCAGTGTCAACTACGAGAAAGGGAAAGAAGTAAAGAAATCGATGTCCACGTCGTGAGTTGTACAGCCGTTATATAGATGATTCAAAGTGTGTCCTAAGTTACGAGAGGTTAAGACCGCGTAAGCGCAGTTCAATTCCAAAAGGAACGTAGGAGAAACAGATTATCATTATTCCAATACTGAACTGTTGAAGTGACCAAGAAAACAATACTAGGACTTTAGTATATGACAATATAATGAAAGTAAGCTTACTAATGTTAATATTATATGAGTAATTAAGTGTCCTGAGAATTTTGCATGTCTAATATATTGTATAAGAAAGTTTAAATGTCATGGTTATGTGTCAGTGCAGTAAATGGTTTAGTTAATCTACTTAAGTTGTTTGGACAGTTAAATAGTGTGAATTAATCTTATATGTCCGTGTCAAATGAATTTATGTGTTGAATGTGTATGGCGGCATGATCGTAATACCCATTATAGGATCATGGCTTAATTATTTATGATAAGCTAATGTCAGTTTGTAAATATTTAGTATAGCATCGAATTGAGTAATAACTAATATTTGAATTGTACCATGTTAAGGAACTTAATAGACCTTTTGTCCAATGATAAAACAGTTGTCTGAAATTGCTGTCCAATGCACCACTTGAAAAATTACGAACCTAATCACGCGGGAAATTAATATGTTAAGAAACGAGATAAAGTGTCACGACTGCAACATAGTTTCACTTTCAGACATATTTTAGTTCTTTCTCCTTGTTTTTGTATATAATATCTTAAACTAAATGTCCCAAAAGGCGCAGCATAATACAAATATTAGGGGTACTCAGGGGAGAAATAACTTAAGTATTAGTAAAAATTTTGGTGATATCACGTGCGTAGATAATAGTTGAACATAGATAAAGGGGAAATAACTAGATAGAATAAAAATCATAAATTGGGACACAACAATTTAATGATAATAATTTATAAATATAAACACCGAATACAAAAAAAATATTTCAGTTTAATTTAAGCAATTTTTTTCCACTTCCTGGTTGAACATCTTATTAAATAGTTTGCATTTATTTATTACAAAATCCTATTGGCTACTTTTATGTTATTCTAGGAACCAGTTCATTATGCTGAAGAATGTCAAAATTAAATTATCTACATATAAAATTTAATAACTTTCATTTTTGAATTTTAGGAACAAATATCTTTGCTATTTGTCCGTAATGCTATGTCGATAATGGCATTTGCTGTACTCCAATAACCCAACTGATAAGGAGAATCATGGGGTTTGAAACCTAGTGAACATTTGAGTGGCGTAGTGTTGAAAATAATAAAAACAAACTAACAAATAAATAAATAAACACAAGAACACAACTAGTTGTGTTCTTGTGTTTATTAAGCATGTGTTCACTGAATCTCACATTTCTCTTCGGGCATGGTGATGAAAAAATATCTTTTCTTTTTTATCGTAAACGTGGAACGACTAAATTATGAGCTGAAATCATAACAAACAGCAATATTGACTACTCGTAGAAAAAAAAACCGTGCATGTATTTAATCGATGGATGGTTAGTGCATTCAGCATAACGTTACTGGACTTTAAAATTTTGGTGTGAAGGGGGAAATAAGAATCTATGGAAAGAAATGTACTTTGTTTATGGAAAACAAATTAATAACATTGTTATTAATAACAAATTAATAACTAATGACTATACTCATACTAGTTTTAATGACCGAAATTTAAAAATCTATTCTTTTCTTCTATGAACTAATAACATAACTTATATATTTACTTAAAATTTAAATTTTAATTTGTTAATTAAACAAATATTTTTCTAAAATTATAAATAGTTTTTATAAACCTATTTTTTTCTTCTTCTTCTTTCTTTCACGGTATCAGGCCTACTGACCTGTTTCGGTCTTACACCATCTTTATAGGGGTCTTCCTCTGCTATAAACCTATTTTATAATTTTATATCATAATATATCCCTTGTGATGGCTGGGTTAAAAATAGCTCCACTGTAGCCCATGCATGTCATAGGAGGCGACTTGGCTACTGAGACTTAGCTATTGTTGTTGCCCTGCTGCCATGATCAGAGCTTATAGCGCTATATTACCCCATCCATACATTTTCTTCTACAGATAACGGGGTGTATGAAAAGCATTATTGCTTCACCCATCTAGCCAAAAAAAAAAAAAATCATAATACTTTATAATACTTATTATATAATACTTACTATATAGATACAGTAATCACTAAATTACTAGAAAAACTGATTATCACGTTTGAAATTTCTGAGGAAAGTTACACGGGACTATAGTTCGCCCACCGATTTGAGGTCCCTCGAAACTACTGCGCATGTCAGAAAAAGGAGAATCCATTCCGATAATAGGGTAATCAATCTGTCTTCTGGGATGTAATAATAAACAAACTGAGTTTGTTTATTATTACAGGTCGGAAAATTTAGCTTTTCTTTTACGAACATTGTTGTTTTTAAAGTGTAACTATTTTGCTTGTATAACAGTTAGAAAAATGTACGTAGAGTGTTAATACGTGCAAATACTACATTCTACATAAAACAATGTCACTTCGCTCTATGATAAGTTTCCTTTTATTCTGGGACTTTTTTAAAACAAAATCCGATTTCATGAAGTATTTTCCTTAAAGTTTCTCTTTTCCAAGGAAAATTCATTTTTTCTTTAAGCACAGGAATCAATTTCGGAACAGTTGGCACTCTTTTCTCGAATACGTAAAATTCGTGAATAGCTCTTCTTATAACGTCTACATCTTCGATGGTTTTCTTTCTCTGTCGCTTTTTTTTTTTTTTTTTTTTTTTTAGGAGATTTAAATTTTGGCTTACCTTCACCTTTTGATTCCCTACGAATTCTTTTAACAGTCGACCCCGATACGCCCGCAATTGCATTTGCACGTTTTATGACTTGAGAAAGGGAAACAAGAAGACGGCCTTCTGACGATTCTTTTTCGCAGAATGTCAGCACATTATTCAATATTCCTTTGCAAGAGCTACTGAAACGTTTAACAACAGAACTTGTTGACTGTACTGGGTCCATCATACAATTTAATAATAAAAAAATAATGCAAAAAAGAGAACAACAAAAAGCAAGCTAGTACTAGTACAGCGACAGACAAGAAAGCACGTGATTTCGAATGAAGGATGTACGAATTGGCGACCAATTCGTACATCCTTCATTTCTTTCTCCCCTTCAGCATGAATCGACTATTCTTGGCATAAAGCCAACAAGGGATCTAGAAATGGTGAGCGAACTATAGCACGAAGTGTGACAAAATGTTTCTATGGCAACTGTGCCTCTTCATGTTTCCATGAAAAAAAAAAACGAAAAATGTGTGTTTGATGTTTGATAACAATTGGACATATTTTTGCTCTGCGTTTACGATGTCATTTGAAAACAACGGGACAGGCCTTAATGCGAAACATTCGGAATTACATGGACGGCACTTAATTTACCAGCATTTCATTTCAAGTTCTTCAAGATTTCTAAAGGTAAAAGTGCATATCTTTGTCATTTTATTAATACAATATCCATTGTTATTTTGTCTTATGATATTATGAATAATTAAAGGACAAAGCAGGCCCATTACGAAAGAGGAAAAAAGAAAGTAATTAATACAAAATTAAATTTTTGTTCAGTATCTCATTGCATCATCAAAGGGAACACAAAGCAAAAAGATAGTTACGTGAAGGAAGGAAGAAATTAAAACAAACGCCCCAAATGCATTCCATAATGGCTGTGGGACCAGTAATTTAATACTATAGGAAATAAGGGGTCCGAGTGGCTATGCGCTTCGCAACCATATGGCTGGGAAAGGAGTGTCCTAGGTTCGATTCCCGTCGCTGACGTGAGGAGCTTAGGAACTTTCTCGGACACAGCCAAGTTAGCCGGTCTTGGGCGTGGACTACAGGGTTTTTCTTCTCGGTTTTTCATCTCGCAAGCGGGCAAACCGGACTTGAGAACTCAACGCTTCTACAGACATAGGATACACCAGGAGGCATATGGCGAACCACCTTATCTTTTACCCCCCCCCCCCCCCACCCCCCCCCCCCCCCACCCCCCCCCCCCCCCACCCCCCCCCCCCCCCACCCCCCCCCCCCCCCACCCCCCCCCCCCCCCACCCCCCCCCCCCCCCACCCCCCCCCCCCCCCACCCCCCCCCCCCCCCACCCCCCCCCCCCCCCACCCCCCCCCCCCCCCACCCCCCCCCCCCCCCACCCCCCCCCCCCCCCACCCCCCCCCCCCCCCACCCCCCCCCCCCCCCACCCCCCCCCCCCCCCACCCCCCCCCCCCCCCACCCCCCCCCCCCCCCACCCCCCCCCCCCCCCACCCCCCCCCCCCCCCACCCCCCCCCCCCCCCACCCCCCCCCCCCCCCACCCCCCCCCCCCCCCACCCCCCCCCCCCCCCACCCCCCCCCCCCCCCACCCCCCCCCCCCCCCACCCCCCCCCCCCCCCACCCCCCCCCCCCCCCACCCCCCCCCCCCCCCACCCCCCCCCCCCCCCACCCCCCCCCCCCCCCACCACTTGCTTGATATTTTATGAGATATTTTTTTCAGAAAAACCGTTCTGAATTACAATCGGTTGGTTTTTAAATAGCGGAACAGTCGCAATTAGTATCCTATGCAAGCGAACTAAGAGTTGAAAGAGATCAGAGCCTTACCGTCATATCTTTCTATTGCATATCATGGATCTCATTATATAAATAAAAATCACTTTTCAAAAAAAAAAAAAAAAAAAAAGAACTTAATTTTGAAGGTTTTCTTTTTATTTCCTGTTTATTTTTTGTAAGACATTGTTTCGAAGGAAACTCTAATGTTTATATAATCCAAGAACCCCTGCTGTAAAACCCAAGCATGATTTACTCCATAGATATATCTATTATAGTAATGATACTACTTTAATACGCTTTATTTTCAATGAGTGGTAAATAACCTTGGATGTAGCAACTATTGGTGCAATAAGACACTCTTCCAGAATATTTATTTAGGAATGGTCGGAGTGATTGATAAATCTGTTAAGTGAACCCTTTTCGTATGGAATTTTTTCAGTCTCTGATCTCAGTCCCCCCCCCCCAAAAAAAGCTTCTTTCTTTCTATCATTTATCCTTTCTTCTTTTTCTCCTACTTGGCATTCACAAACAATGATCCGAGTAATAGCGAGTACAGTCATCAGGTTTTTCTTCTGATCTCACAAACCCTGCAAAAAACTACTTCATTGGCATACAGTAGTTTACAACAACTCAAGGTGAAACCACGGAAGCCTTATTGATTAGAATATCTTCAACCTCGATTATCTTTAGTTGAAAACTTGTGATCAAGACGGTTCCAATAGTTAGACAAACAGAAATCTGTTGTGCCATACATGTGAGAAGTATTTATATTATCCCTCCTATCTTAATTTATATCTCTCTTAATTAATTATGCAGTTAAGTTGTGTACCCGTGAGATGTCTTAAAAACTTGACAGAATTGAAATCAAAACAAAGTAAGGCAGAAAAATCAAAACAAAGTAAGGCAGACAAAACACTACACTGTACTAAGAAAAATCACGTGAATAAACATGTTTATTTCGATGACGAGCCTCCCATTATCTGCATTGTTCAATGCAAACGTTGTTTTTTTTTTACCAAATATGATATTTTCTATTGCTATTTATATTTTTCCTACTTACGTAAGCCTGTTTATTTCAAATGATTTATTCAGCCACTAATTAGTTTTTGTGACTATTCTTAGCGACTCGAAGTATCAAGAGAACTTATATGACAGCACATTTTTTTCTCATTTTGCGTTATTTATTTCTATCCAACTTTTTTAAATGTTTACTTTAAATTTCGCTCCTTGTTATTGGTACTTTTAAACTCTCATTATAATAACGTATTTAATTTTTTTTTAAAAAAGAAAAAAAATAACAAATTTACTGTCATTTTTATCCAATTATTTATTTTTACTCTCGATGTATTATCTATAACTCCCAGCAGATACACTAAAAAGCTCTTTAACGTTGCACTGGCATTTGTAATGCTATTTGCACGAATTTCTCACGAGAACATCTGTATCCTACAGACATCGTGACAATGTCTGTATCCTACAGACATTGATTCAATTGTCAATAATTATCAAAACTAATTATTGACCATTGAATCAATTTAAGTATTCCACTTACAATACTATCAATTTTTCACCTATTGTTTTAATGTTTTTCTAAATTGTTAAATACAATGTAATTCAAAGAGTTAAAGACTTAACATAAAACTTTTTTTTATTTTTAATTAAACAAATTTTCCTATTTTCTATAAAAGAAAAAAAAATTTTAATTTTGAATAATATTTTTTAAGATTTTAATATTTGATCTATTTTATCATTAAAATTTATTCATATAGTAAAGACACAATTTTAATATTTGAATAAATATAAATATTGAGGAAATTATTAAGTTTTTCAGTCAAATCTGCTAAACGCGGACGATTTTCCTTCATTATTTCATTCTGTAGTTGCACACCGTACAGGAATAAGATTAAATATTGATTTGGTTTTCTCGTTCACTTTTTCTGTTTTGGTTGCACTGACTGAAGTCATTTGTTATAAATTTTCTCTCTTGGTTGCACTGATGTCATGGGTTATAAACATGTATTCTAGTGAATACCATCGCATAGAATAGCAGCTGTTTGCTTAGTGAAATGAATCCTACAGTTGGCTTGGATATTTGTAAATATTATTAGTGACAGTAGAAGAAAGACGGGGGGGGAGCATATTGAAAACTGGTCATATCCTAGGATGGCCACCGTGCAAATACATCTTAAATCAACCTGGATTGTAATAATACAATTGTCCAATCAATTCATGGTACATAAAGGAAGTTACGTGAAGGGATGAGGTGTCGGAACTCACTGTGCGCGTCAACAACTGTGCCGAATAGTACACAACAGCAGATGGCCATTGCGAGAGCCACACACCAGTTCAACAGAAAACAAGCAGCTTCTGTTAAGGTGAACGATGGAACCTTACAATTGAACACCAGGCGACTGGAAAGATGACAGAAATACAAACGAGATATGGATGACTAGCTATTGGTCACAAACAATGTCAAGGCAGGGTGAAGAAATGATGGTTGAATGGACCTTTTGCCAAGAAAGTACAGCCATTCCAATATACCATTTATCCTGCATGTGACAAACACTTTCGACATGACAATGCGCGCCGGTTAAACATAGTCGATCAGATATGGTTGCAAGAACATGATCGCGATTTTCCTTAGTAGATTTTTCTTCTCATTTACTACGTCTCAGTTCCATTGAAATATCTTTGGGATATGGAACGAGATGTTTTATGAGAGGAATTAAAGGAACCTTTTCAAATATGATGCTATTAGATTTGCTGACACTGATTCCAGTCGGATAGCAATCACTTAGAAAACATGAACGTGTGCAGCGCGACCTTAATTTCAGCTACTCTTCATAAAGTTTTTTTTTTTGAAAATATATGTTATTTTATCAACAAATAAAAGTATGTAATAACAAGAAATAACAAGAAAAAGTATGTAACGAGAAAGCAACTTTATGCTATACTCTAAATTAAACTTCTGAAACCTCAGTTAAAATAAATTTATAAATGTTATATGTAAAAATTTAACAGGTGTATCTTCGTGTTTAAGTGAAATTGTGAGAGTGTATTATTTTATTTCACTTATTTAATAAATAAAACATTAATAATCACTCACGTAGTAGTAGGAGAAAAGTGTTTTTATATACTAAAGTTAAAATACTGATAAAATATTCCACTTTTAAAGCTTATAATGCCGATGCATTCTCCAGCATACACAATAAAACAAGCAGAAATAAATTTGCCAGTTTTTATCGTACTGCTTCACTGTAGCCTTCCTGTCTTAAATAGTTACAACAAGAAAAGCTATGTTAAAAACTGCAAGTATCTCCGCTTTGCTACTTCATCACACTTCCTCTTTCTTCTCTGTTTGAAAGATTATCGGTTAGTTTTTATATCGTTATAACTTGAGTAAATATCCCCAGAGGGTAAAAGGAAATAAAACTTGCGACTTTTCTATACCAAAAGTAATTTTTTCGAAATTTCGTTGGAGAAAGAAGGACGAACAAGAAAAGATTTCTTGATTCAAGTGGCTTCAACATTCAGCTGCAGACGTGCCAACTGAAAAGATTTCTAGTAACTGATGGAGAAACCTTTCTAATACAAAACGACCGAAGGTGTTACATTTGATTCACAAACTTGACTTCGTTGTAGTTAGTGGAGGCTGATTGACGATTTGCCCAAATGCGATTTTTTTTATTTATTCTTAAACGTTTCAAAACATCAGGAATAATCAATGCTTAGATTATAATGCTACATATTATTATTATTATTATTATTATTATTATTATTATTATTATTATTATTATTCTGAAATCAATATCAGAATGGAAACAACTGACAATCCCCAAAAAAAGGACTATCTATTCTCCACATCAACATCAGAAGCATTCAAAAATACTGGCTGACCCTGCAAGCTTATCTGAAGGAAGATATAGACGAAATAGACATTTTAATACTGACTGAAGTATCTACGACAAACGAAGAGGCATCCTCCTACCAAATGCCACACTTCCAACAACACAAACACTGCAGACAAACAAAACGAGGCGGTGGTATAATAATATTTACCAAACATAAACTAGAAGTAACAGAAATAAACTATAAATTAGAATACGCAGAAAACATATGCATGGAAATTAAAAACATTAAACAAGAAAACTCCTTGATATTAAACGCAATATGCAGACCACCCAACTTAAGCACCACAAAATTCCTAGAAGAACTAAACAGATGGCTTTCAGCCACGAAAGCAGGCACCTCAAAATACTTGATAATAATAGGAGACATTAATATAAACATTATTAACATAAATAACAACACAGAACAATACCTAGACCTATTATCGGCATATAACATAACCCCATCCATACAGTCGTATATACGAGAAGAGATAATCGGAAACACAACAACCTCAACCTGCATTGATCATATAAATATAACGGCCCCTCCAAACAGCCACACAGCAGCCGTCATAACATGCAAACTAGCAGACCATTATTTCACAGCATTGCAGTTACACACTGAACCAGAACCCATAAAAATCACTGAGACTACAAAACAGTATCATAGCATTGTAAACGAAGCAATAATGATCGATGAAATCAGAAAAACAGACTGGACGCAGATAGAATCTTTAGACTCTGCTGAAGCTGTATATAATAATCTTAAACTTGCATTTAACAAAATATACAACAAAGCATTAAGAAAAATAAAAATACGCCCCCAAACGAAACAAAATCCATGGATAACAGACAATATACTAACAGACATACAAAGAAAAGATGCCCTATGGAAACAACTTAAGAAGTCACCGAACAATATCGCTTTAAAAGCTGAATACAAAAGAAAACGGAATCTCCTAACAACCCAGATTCGAACTGCAAAAAGAAATTATTACAGCAACAAATTAACAACAGCACAGAACGACATAAAGGAAACCTGGCACCTGATTAATGAAACGCTGGACAATATACACAGAACCACTGCCACAGAAAAAATAAAACACAGCTTTGCCTGCGACCCCAAATCCCTTAAACATTCGGCAAACAACTTTAATCAGCACTTCGTGAACTCTGTCCAAAAGCTACAAGAAACAACCTTTCCTCACACATACGAACATTCTCCACTAGGTCCACGAGCAACCCAGTCGATGTGGTTCCCCACAGTTACAAAAGAAGAACTATCACTGGCAATTCAACAAATTAATCCTAACAAAGGACCGGGGATAGACGGAATCAGACCAAAAGACATCAAGAAACACTCAACCGACCTATTTCCAGTTATACAAAAACTGTTAAATAAAATCTTCGAAACAGGACACATACCTGAAACACTGAAGACTGCACTAATCACACCCATACACAAACAGGGAAAAAGAAACATAATAAGTAATTACAGACCTATCGACATGCTGCCTGTAATCAACCAAATCATGGAGCGCATTGTACATCAGAAACTCTCCACATACGTTGAAAAATTCCAAATCATACCCAAAACACAATATGGCTTTCAAAAAAATAAAGGAACAGCAACACACCTGGAAGTCTTCACAGATCTAATAAACGCTGCATTGGATAAAAACAGAATAACATTAGTAGTATTCATTGACTTAACAAAAGCATTTGACACACTAACACATAAAACCGTGTTAACGAAACTTACCCATATCGGAATTGGAGGTCGTCTACTCCAGTAGGTTTAAAGCATACACGAAAAACAGAAAGCATATCACACGTATAGGATCAGCACACAGCAAAGAGGTATATGTAACCTGTGGAGTACCGCAAGGAGCTGTCCTATCTCCCATTCTATTTAACATATACACACATGACATAAGCCAACTCCCCCTAAAAAGTAAAATCTTCAGTATGCAGACGACACTGCCATAGTATCCATTCACAACACTGCAAAAATCGCTTACAAAAATATGCAACACGACATCAATCAAATCACTACTGGTTAACCGAAAATGGCATATATATAAACCCTGGAAAAACAAAGCTAATGGTATTCAAAAACCGCAAAACCCTGCCCATTGAAACTAAATATCTCACTATCAAACATTCATCCTCCTATACACAAAGTGCAGAACCTAAAATCACAACCATCACACAGGTGAAAACAACACGCTGCCTTGGACTTCACTTCGATGCAGATCAAAGTTGGAATAGCCATACAAACTACCTACATACCAAGCTTAGGATAATAGCAAGCAAACTATACAGATTAAAAGACATTGCCCCAACCCACATAAAAATACTAATCTATAAAGCATTATGTGAAAACATTTTAAGACATGCAATCACATCATACGCATTCTGTGCAGACTACAGGCTTAACAGGCTACAATGGTTGCAAGATAAAATGATAAAACTGATATTCTGGGAACAACCCACTCTTATGCAGGAAGCATGGACAAAACACAAAATATTTAAGGTGAAACACTTACGCCACTACACAGTCATGTTAAAACACTACTACAGCCCAACATATAGAGTAACCAGAACAACATATCAAATAACAAGACCACAGTCAACAAACTACATAACATATAAGTACAACAATCAATACGGCAAAGCCACCCGAAACTTCTACGTACCTGACATGATAAACAAACTACCGTTCAACAACAGAAACCTAGGAACATACAGAGAGCTGAAACAGGCACTATATAAATATTATAGCGAGAATAAAAATTAGAGCAATTCCTGTTTCTCTCTCCCCCACCACACATACACACACACACAAACCACGACAACCCCCCCCCTCTCAAAAAACTACCACTACAAGAACACAAAGAAACAAACACACCATGTCTAAATCCAACCCTATTTGCACAAAAAAAAAAAAAAGTTAAACTGTAATAGCAGTCAAAGTCTTTCAAACACGTACCAACAAACAGTAAAATCAACACCTGGCTTGTGACCACTATAGGAACACAACCATGAAACCACCACCCTCTGTCATCTATTATCTTCCTCAGATAAGCTCTGCTAAGCTTCGAGGAAGAAAATTACTAACTTGCAAGTATCTGTTATACACACTTGTAATGCGTTATAAATATTATATACATATAATTACTACAGAAACTATGTATGCAATTCATCTGAGACATTAAAAAAAAAAAAAAAAATTTGTATAATCCTTATTGTAAATACTGTAAATATTATTATTGTATGTATACTGAGACATAATAAAATGTAAAAAAAAAATATATATATATATATATATATATATATATATATATATATATATATATATATATATATATATATATATATATATATATATATATATATATATATATATATATATATATATATATATTATTATTATTATTATTATTATTATTATTGAATTTTGTGTGTATGCTGAATTACTGCATTGTATCGTGAATTGTGTGCACATTGGTGCCAATCCATATTTAGCTAGTTTAAAAAAAATGTATATTCATATTTATAAAATGTACTCTGCATTTTGTATATCGAATTTTCGTACTGTACAGAAAAGATAATATGTTTTTCATTGTGAGTGTGCAGATACTCTGTGTGATGGTAAACCTTAACATTTTCATTGTAAAAACAAATAAGTCGTTTATAAAAAAAAAAAAAAAAATTATTATTATTATTATTATTACTATATTCTAAATTCAAAAATTCTGTATAAACCTTATTGTAAATATTGTAAATATTACTATTGTATGTAATTTATACTGAGACATAATAAAATGTTTAAAAAAAAAAATTATTATTATAATTATTATTATTACTTTCATGAAGTCGAAGGACTCATCAAGAAGGGCAATCTACATTTTTTTATTTTCAAACTGCGGACACGATTCGTTACGGGTACCGTGAAAGGAGTTTAGCGGGTAGCGACTAGCATTTTTATTTCATGAAATATCAGATCATAGAAAATATCAGCGTGTATCTCATGGATTACGTAGCTTTAACACATTCAAGCCGGCGATGTTCCTTCCCATGTTTCCCTTCTCACAAGAGGGAACACTGCTTGACAGTGGGTCAATTCCACGTTGATTGCCACATTTTTTAAATGTTTTAAATAACTGCTTGGAAAGAAATCAACGGATACCACAGTGTGAAGAACATATAACGATGGCTTCCGCCTTAATAAGTTGCAGGACCTTCTTTCCCTGCCACAACTGCAGCAATTCCACGGGGCTAATTTCGGCAGTTGTACAATGGCAATCAATGAAAATTTTAAACCATTCTTCTTGCAGGCACGCTATGAGATCCTGGACTGTTGTCGGATGGATGTCCCTTGACCTCATCCGATGCTCCAGTTCATTCCCCAGATGTTAAATAGTGTTGAAATCAGAGATCCGCGGAGGCAAGTCAAATATGGTGACATTCATGTCCAAACCACGCAGTTACAGCAGCTGCCTTAATGACGCGGTGCATTGTCTTCTAAAAGAAGCGATGGTCAGTTCCGTAGAAACACCACAAAGTAGGAAGCATTGCATTTACAAGAATGTTTAGATACTTCTCGGATTTCAATGTTCGCGGACCCGCTTATTGGAGGCCTGAAGTAGCATGAAAAAGTTCCATATTTGGTCTCTAGAGCAGAGTTTCTGGACTATGTGGAAACAAATAAAAATGCAATATATAATATATATGTATGTAATTATTTTTTTAACTTTGGCATACTGTATATTATGGTTACCAAGCATTTTCATAAGCTTGGTTGTTTAACTCCTAATCCCAAGTAAGCAAACAGTTAAGTTTGCGCATGAAACACAGTTCAAGTCTAAAGATGGTACAACACCAGGACAACTCATTGTAAAGGTGGGTAAAGCTCTGATCACTATTCTTATTATTTCCCATAATGTAAAGCACATCTTACAAGAAGATGTATACTGCAATACATCTTCTAGTGAGAGGAGATGTATTGATATATCTCATATCAATACATCACTGAGGAGACATCAAAAAAGGTTGAAACCGGTCTGGGTAGTGTCCCCACCCATAATGTATTGCAGTATACATCTTCTAGTGAGATGTGCTTTACATTATGGGAAATACTAAGAATAGTGATCAGAGCTTTATTCACCTTTACAATGAGTTGCCCTAATGTTGTACCATCTTTAGACTTGAACTATGTTTCAGGCGCAAACTTAATTGTTTGCTTACTTGAAATTAGGAATTAAATAACTATACTTATAAAATTAATTGGCAACTCTAATATACAGTATTCTCTATTTAAAAAGTTAATTATATCTAAATCTTCTCTAGAGATTCTTATTAAAAATAAAAACACCTTGTAGCAACTTATATAGATAAAGTTGATAAGACTCTGTATTACTAAACCTTAGTATTTATATATAATTACTTAGGATCAAGCAATGCTGTTGTGGCAGGCCCCACCGAACCAACTCATCTCAGTGCGTTCGGCACTGCTGACATCCTGGATATAGCTATCCTTCAGGATATTAAACTTCAATTCAACATCATATCTATGGATGAACTATCATCCGATTACAATTCAATCTACTACAGCTGGGAAATCAAGAATACCTATGTCCTCCTTCTCACTCCTACATTGCATGGGAAAGACTGTCAGCAGCACTGAAGGATTATATTGGACCGGTTTCTCACATACGTACAAAAGAAGAAGTAGAAACTGCAGTTACAAATCTCACACAACAAATTAATTCTGCTATAAAGGTAGCTTCCTCCTACAAATCTGCCCGCAAGCCAGATCGTTTGCCTGAAGATATCATGAACTTGATCAGAGACAAAAACAGAGCTAGGATAAGATTCCGTAACACGTGTGCACCACAAGATAAAATAAATCTAAACAGATTAAATGGGGCAGTAAGAGATGCACTCAAAGCCCATAGAGACCAAGTATGGGATGGAAAGTTATTTCACCTACTCCAATCACTCCATCTGGGGACTACTGAAAAATATCAAAAACAAAGACAGATCCCTTCCCCCAATATTCTCTGACCAGGGCCTTGCTCACACAGATGTAGACAAAGCAGAAGTTATAGCATACAACTTAGAGGAGCAATGCAGGCCTTCATATGGAAACCTTGACTTTGACCACATATATAAGATTCACAGCAAGGTCAGACACTCACTCAAACTTCCTATCTCCAGCACTGACCATATTGCACCAACATCACCTGCTGAGATATATGACATTTTTAAAAAATTAAAGAACATAAAAGCTCCTGGGCCAGATGGCATTACCAATCGGGTGATTAAACTTCTGCCCCGAAAAGCAGTAGTGCACCTGACCAGTATAATAAATGCAATTTTTAGATTTCACTATTTTCCTTACACCTGGAAACTAGCTGACGTAATTCCTATACATAAGCCAGGCAAAGACCCACACCTACCGCAAAATTATCGTCCTGTCAGTCTCATCTCAAATCTGGGTAAGGTTGCAGAGAAGGTCATCCTCTCACGACTCCAAACCTCAGTAAATGACCTAAACATCCTCCCTAAAGAACAGTTTGGTTTTCGACAACACCATAGAACTACCCAGCAAATCCACAGAATTGTGGAATATATCACCACCAGCTACAACTGGCGCCAGTGCACAGGAGCTGTATTCCTAGACCTATCTAAATCATTTGACAAAATCTGGCATTTTGGACTCCTGCACAAACTTATCTCAGCCGGTATCTCACTAAAAATGGTTCATCTAATCCGTTCATATCTTCATAATAGATCAATGCAAGTAAAAATCAACGTTTCTACATCCTCCCAGTGCCACATCTTTGCTGGAGTGCTGCAGGGATCTCTACTAGCTCCATTGCTGTTCTCTATATACATGTCAGACATCCCACACAATCCGATGAGTTCCATTTTGGCCCTGCATGCGGAGGATATGGCAATACTAACCAGATCTCTCAAACCCCATTTCATTACCAGAAAGCTTCAAAAAAACATTCTAAAGCTGGTGGGTTGGTTCTCTAAGTGGAGATTGGAAGTCAACCCCAGAGAAGCTCAGCCGTTCTTTTCTCAAAAAGGCCAATGTCTCCTGTAGTAGATGTGTTACTATTCAATAGTAACACACCAGATGACAATTCGTCCTATAATCACCTATGTCTCTCCGGCCTGGAGCCACACCTCTAATGCTAACATTATCAAAATACAGCGAGTGCAGAATAAGTGCTTGAGAATGATTCTGAACGCCCCGTGGTATGTCAGAAACAATCAACTCCACAGAGACACAAATATTCTCTATATTTTCTCTTTTCTACAATCCTTAGCAACCAAGTTTTTCCTAAAGACGTCCACACATCCCAACGATTTAGTTCAGCAAGCTGCAGCATACGATTCAACGGACATATTCAAATATAGAAGACCAAAAGCTATATTAGCCTCCTATAACGATGCATAATCTCCATACCCATTCAGGGCGAGCAATCTGCTCATAAATTTTACCTTCACTGTAACCACAACAGATAGCGGGGAATATGAAAAGCATCTTGCTTCACCCCTAAAGACATAAATGTCAATTGTCAATTGTCAACCTTGGTATTTAGTGTCTAGCTACTCATTTAGCAGACCTCAAAAAAGGTTGTAATCGGTGGGGGGATATTATGTTATATTATATATTATTATATTATATTATATTATATTATATTATCAGTTCGCTCTCTTAAGGTTTTTGCCTTAAGGGAGAAATTTGAGTCTCCGGGGAAAGTGTTTTCTGCGACGGCGCGATGAGGGGCTTTGTCGATGAATGCTTTTCTTTGGAATATGAGCGGTTCTGCTCGGTGGTGGTCTGTGGGTGTTGAAGGCCATCACTGAGTGGAGCCAACGCTCAGATGGACGGTCTTTCGCCAACCATTGAGTGGCCTAGGGATCGTCCGAATTTTTAGAGACGGCTTTACTTATTCATAAGGTCGAAACCGGTGGGGGGGATATTATGAGTTCGCTCTCTTAAGGTTTTTTCCTTAAGGGAGAAATTTGAGTCTCTGGGAAAAATGTTTTCCGGCACGGCTCGGTGTGGGGCTTTGTCAGTGAATGCTTTTTTCGGAATATGAGCGGTTCTGCTCGGTGGTGGTGTGTGGGTGTTGAAGGTCATCACTGAGTGGAGCCAACGCTCAGATGGACGGTCTTTCGACAAAAGTTGATTGGCTTAGGGATCGTCCGAATTTTTAGAGACGGCTTTACTTATTCATAAGGTTGAAACTGGTCTGGGTAATGACCCCACCCATAATGTATTGCAGTATGCATCTTCTTGTGAGATGTGCTTTACATTATGGGAAATACTAAGAATGGTGATCAGAGCTTCACCCACCTTTACACTGAGTTGCCCTGATGTTGTACCATCTTTAGACTTGAACTATGTTTCAGGCTCAAACTTAACTGTTTGCTTACTTGGGATTAGGAGTTAATTAACCAAGCTTATAAAATTACTTGGTAACCCTAATATATATACATATGCATACACCTCATTTTCGATAGATAACGCGCGTGCGCCAACTAGCTGTAGAGTTAGGAAGTACAGACAGAGGACGGTGGAATTCTTTAAAAGCACGTACTTTGCTAGTAGCAGTGATTGATTATTCCGTACATCCTGTTTTAAAATATTTCATAAAGTAAATCATGCTTTGTTTATATTTTGTTATTAGATCTGAATTACCCATGGAAGGTAGATGTACTTATCGGAGAAAATCCTACAGAGCGCAGTTCAAGCTTGAAGTGGCAGAAGTAGCAAAGGAAAAAGGGAATCGTGAAGCTGGTAGATGTAGATTGTTCAGGTATTCGAGAAAGTAGTGTTCATGAATGGCGAAAGGCTGAAACAGTCCTGAAATGTTTACATACGAGGAAACGTGCTATGAGGTTTAGAAGGTGCTTGTGGCCAACCATAGAAAAAAAAGCTGTTTGATTGGGTTGTTAGTGAAAGAGCTAAAGGTGTGAGAATATCTACTGTCCGTGGGTTGCAGGAATCGAAAAGAATTGCGAAAAACGATAATATAAAGGATTTCAAGGTTTATCCATCTTGGGTTTTTGGATTTATGAAGAGAAACAATTTTAGGTTTGCGCTCCTCCACTAGTGTTGGACAAAATTTGCCGTGCAACTGGGAAGGGAAAGTAGCTTAATTTCTTTTGTTTCTGAGAGAAAACTTGTGTTGGGTTCATGCTTGTCGCTTTGCGAATATGGATGAGGTTCTCGTAAGTTTTGATATGCCTAGTTCTAGGACTGTGAATCTGAAGGGAGCAAAAGAGGTTTCAGTTGCTACAAAAGAGCACGCAAGGTCTAACTTTACTGTGGTTCTCTGCGTAACTGTAGATGGTTCCAAACTACTGCCGATGATGATTTTCAAAAGAAAGACTGTATCAAAAGAACGTCATATAAAGATATAGTTACGTGGGTGTAGAAGGTTGGGCTGCTGTAAGTGAAAACAGTCTTAGAAATGGTTTCATTAAAGCACAAGGGAGTGCAGTGGTGTCCGGCGACAAAGATTAAGAAGCTGAAGAAATACCAAACGAAATTTTTAATGCAATTGATTCTTTCAATATTGGATCTGATGAAGAATTTTTGAATTTGAATAGTGTAATGTTCAATAAATAATAAGTAATACTTCCACCTTAGTTTTGTTATTATATTTGATTTACCTCTCATGCCTCTCTAATGTACCGCGCATGTTCATTTGTAACGCATATTCATATATATATATATATATGAATATGCGTTAACTCGGTTTTTATACATTTGGAAAAAATAGATTTAATGACTCCAAGACCGAGATAACATATAAAGATTTTAATGATAAATACTACTAGTTTCGGCATATAGCAGCCTTCTTGAGGTATTTATAAAGGAAAGGAATACTAATAAACATTGAATTATTTAAACAAACTGGAAATTACAGGTACAAATTGCCTCACATAATCGATACATAAAAACGTTGTATTTTTCAAGTTGTTCCAACTGGCGTGCCATTGTTTGTTGCAATTGTGCGTGTAAGTTCACGTGAACGCCAATATTGAATAACTGCAGCATTGCTATCTGGGATGTTATAACTTAAATTATTATTTAAGTGGACCGGGTTCAGTAGGATTTCCCTTGATTCTACGATTTTCCTTTCAAACTCATTTTTCACAGCGAAAAATATTTTCTGATCTATTCCAGCATACAGAGTGGCTTTGTTGGTCATCATTAGGATTATTTGAAAAAAGCACATGACTGGATAACGCAGTTTCATGAGATCTTTTGTATGAGATGTCTCTCTTATGCTCTTCTATGCGTTGTTCAATAGATTTGTTAGTTCGACCAAAGTATGGAATATTGCAATCACACCACAATTTATATACTCCAGCGTTTGAAGAGTCTCTTCATTTAACTGCTTCCTTTGATTGGTCCATATTTTTGGACTCAGTGGTTAAGTACGATTCCTAAATTGAAGTGACTGCTTACCTAAATCACGTAATCTAGCATTTGGTGACAGACCCGTTTCATCTTCATATTCCTTTAATGAAAAGTCCGATTCAAGTTCCTTTTTTTTCTTGACCTCAAACGCATATCATGCTTTACAAAATGCATAGAATAAAAATCGGTAAGTGATGTTTACATAGAATATAACATCGGCCAGTGATTTTCTATACATTCAAATTTATACAGTATTTATATTTATACCAACATAAATAAATATACAGCATACAGCAGCATAACTCCAGAAAGTACTTCATATACAGTGCTCAGAAAATAACATCCGATAATATTCTTTATAAGGACTGGCTTAAAGGGGCGAAGCAAGAATGCATCTTCCCCGTTATCTGTAAAACACAGTGTTGGGATAACGTGTTATTGAGCTATTAAAGCTCTGATCATGGCAAGAGGGTAATAGCAATAGCCTAGCCTCAGTTAGAACTTCATTGGCTACAGCATTGCCATCCATTACCCTCCAAAGGTATTAATCATTAATCACCGCATCTCACTGTCGATTCTAATTCTCGAGGAAAATATTCCATACCACCACTGAAATATTTAATATAATTTCAATATTTATTATGAATTATGGTGTGTTTGTGTATGTTTCTATTTTTTATTTTCCCACATATATTAGAAATATGCTAAATTGAATTTTCATCAGTTAGTTTTTACATTTTAATAACTTATTTCTCTTTCAAATGATTTGATTAATTATAAATGAACAGATATTTTCCCATGCTATTTCATTTTTTGGATGGTGTACAGCATGTCCATCCATCAATATATTGGACATCATCAGATGCCGTACGGTCACTCAGTTCCTCGGTGATACAGAAAAATTGGAAATCAAAAACAGATGAAAAGAATAATGTGATGAAGTGTACAGCATAGAGGAAAAGGAAAATTTGGAGGGGTTGTCTCACCAGGAAAATTCCGATTTGGAACCTCCTCCACTTAGGCTTGAAGTTGAAAGTGCAGTTAAGCAGCTTAACAGCAATAAGGGCCTTAGGTGCATATGGAATCCAAAGAGAGTTAATGAAGGTCACAGTGGATGGAAAGATAAGCGTTCTTCTCCTTAGACAGATCATTAAAGAGTATAAAGAATTTAGATTCATTAAGGTAAGGTAATGTCTACGTTTCAGTCCAGCAAAGGAATTCGGCAAGGTTGCTTGCTTTCTCCTCACCTGTTCGGGATCTATGCTGATTACATCATGTGCGTAGCACTGAAGTGATCAACACAGGAATTAAGATAGGTAGTGGATTGAACGGTAATCTGAGATATGCTGATGATGCATATACTCGATAAAATTAATGAGATCAGCAGTAGAAAAAGGACTTCAGATCAAACCTACCAAAACAAGATTGTAGTTCTCAAAGGAAATACAAACAGGGAAGCACCTGAGTAACAAATAGAAGCCAGCAAGTTCGAGTACCTGAGATCCATTATTAATGTGAAGAAGATTAGGAATGGCTAAAACAACAGTCAGGGACTTGTCTAAAATCTGGCCCAATAGATCTATCTCCATGGGAACAAAGTTGAGGATTTTAGATGTAGCTGTTTATCCAACACCGACTTATGGATGTGTTACTTAGAACCTAAAGGAATCTTCTAGGAAAAGGATAGCTGTTATCAAGATGTGGTGTTACAGAGGCTGTCGAGGATATCATATACTGAAAGGCTGACAAATGGCTGGGTGTTAGAAAGGATCAGTAGAATTTTACGATTCTTTTAGGATAATGACAGGAGAAAGTTGAAATACTTTGAACACATCAGAATGGAGCATCAGAAAAAAAACGAAATATAGATTTAATAATAACTGTACCAAACTGTACTAAACGTGGATGATTATGATTATTGAAAATAAGTTGCTTCATAGTTTTATTTATAAAATGATCCTGTTCGATTCAATTGGTAGAGTTGATTATTAATTCTGGATTTCTTTTTTTTTTCTGATGATATTTTATTTATAAATTTATCCTACTTCATTCAAGTACAGTTTGGTACAGTTATTATTAAATCTATATTTCGTTTTTTTTCTGATGCTATATATTAAAAACTAAAAGTAAGTTTAAAAATTTAAAACTTAAACTTTAGAATCCTATCACTACGACTCTCACCGAATCACAGTTGTGAATATATTGTACGTTTCCCTTGTCCAGATCCCTTGTTGAAGAGACCAAAGGTGGAATACTTTTAAGTCATTTTAAGTGTTCTCTTAGCAGTGTGGTGGTCTCACAGCGGGCAAAGAAAACCGTCTATCCGACCTCTCATTTTTTTATAAAATAGGAAAATGATAATACAACGGACAACTTAAATAACAACAGCAATAACAATATTAAGTGCAGATGAACCCCAATGCCATATAAGTCTAGTCCTTTCTGTTATGGTGCCTCCCCAGTGATTAATCAAAAGAAGGCGATCATGATTGCGTTTGCATTATTACTTCTTATCAACACTTTTCTACCGTATTAATATCATTCGTAGGGTCATTTCTTTGAAACATTTTAATACCACGACTTGACCGGAAAAAAATGGTCTACGCAAGATGGTTGAATCGAGGACATTCATTATCAAAAACTGTTGTTATACTTACAATTTGGCAAATTAATCATCCTTAAACCAGGTCCTTCAAACTGGACATTGTGCACAGCCCATTATAGAATCCCCCTTATTTCATAATTATTCCTGCCCAGCCTGCTCACTCGCCTTAAGGCGAAATCCAGTACGTTATACTTGAATTACGCTAAGGACCTTTTGTTCGAAGTTTCATGGGAAAGAAACATGCTCTACCGAACTTCGAAAGGAGCAGTAATTCTAGAGTAGTGGGAGGGTCGCTGTATCCAGGAAATTGCCAATGTTGTATGCTATTGGCAGAGTATTGGTGAGTAGACGTTTCTTCGTGATGAAAGCAAGTTGTCAGGCATTGTGCAACCATAGACAAGAAACTGCAGAATTGCTGATCACTAAGTTTAACCCGACCACTCCATATTCGTTATTTATTTATTTATTTATTTTATTTTTTCAGAAGGAGGTGCCTAGTCAAGGCACCTCTCTCTCTCTCTCTTTACGGCTAATAATCGATGACTATGTCTGCAGTTCGCATTTGAGAGATGTTGAAGAGTGGAAAAAGTCATCTTTTTCGATGAATCTCGTTTCCTGCTGTCCCATGTGGATAGTTCGAGAAGAAAACTCCGATATCAGAGTTGAGTAGGAACTCAACTATAACAATATCCCCATTCCATAACACACCCCCAATACCATAACACAGTCTACTCAGGAGCAGGCAATGTTATGGTATGGGATGTTTTTCTGTTTTTGCTATCAGTATACACGACAGCGATTTACACGTGTTCCCATTTCCAGCGAAATACCCGCATTTGAAATTATAAAACAACTTTGGGATTAGGTTCATCGAGATCCGGGTTTAGAATTCTTTTCTCCAAACATTCTCAGATCTATGGGAAGTACTCCTGATGAACGCGGTGGGTGCAGCATATTTTATCGAGTCCATACCACGCCGCATATCAGGTTCTGACAGCAACAGGGTCTACGAACAATTAATACACTGGTCATAACAGTTTGATCTCCAAGCGTGCTCTTACTCCACAATTCTTAGATTGCAAGAAGCATTTTCTGATGAGTATATTAGAATAGCTAAATGCTACCAGATCGCGATTCCTTCAGTGACCTCTTTCAAGACTTACATGGAAGTTGAGTTAAAAGAAATAGTCATCACATAGTAGCTAGAACAGAATGTGCAGGAGCGTTGTTATAGTGAAATTTCCATGTTTACATATGGCCTTTTATAGATTACGGAATTGTTTTTGAAAACTATCAAAAATAAATACTGGTCAATTTGTTTACGAATGGCTGAAGAAATACTCAAGCAATTTACTTATCGCTTAAATCGCTGTAGAACATTGCTGCAGTCGGAAAGTGTGATTTAAATAATCATTTTTAACACGGTATTTTTATTATCTCCTAAAGTTTTAAATACCATCATTTTCGGAGGACAACCAATTATTATGTATTTATTATTAATTATTTATTAATAAAAATTTTACTTTGTAAAATAAAAATAATTAAATTTTACATTTCTCATTAAATTATTTAATATTTAGTCATATTTTATTATTTAAACTAACAACACCCTTTTGTTATTTTAATGGATGAAATTAAAGTGAGCAGAACTCGAACGAACTCGAACGTTACTTCACATCAGAACCGAATGCAAGCATACAAATGTTTGGTAAAATCATCCCTTGGCGCAATTCTACCAAATATCTGGGAATTCATCTTGATAGACGTCTAAACTTCAAGTCACATATGGATAGTGTTGCCACTAAGGCAAGTCAGACTATAGCACAGCTATATCCACTTTTCAACAGGAACAGCTTCCTAAGCATAAGCAACAAAATCCTCCTTTTCAAATCGGTAATCAGACCGCAACTAACTTATGCCTCTCCAACCTGGGGTCACACGACTAAAAGCAACATCAACAGACTTCAGATAATACTGAATAAATGCCTAAGAATGGCATTTAATGCCCCATGGTTCATCAGAAACATCCAGTTACATCAAGAAGCCAATCTTCCAGATATTAAGACCTACATGACAAGCATTGCAGAGAAATTCTTCACAATCACGGATAATCACCCAAATCAGCTAGTTCGACAGGCAGCGGACTACAAGCCCTCAGATCGTTTCAAACATAAAAAACCGAAATCCTCCATCCCAAGAGAAAGCTGATACAGCCTCAATGCTCACAACGAAGAAGAAACACACAACCACAAAAGGCCAAAGTCCATCCTACGTCCAGCTAAATACAGCTAAACTTACAGCCATCAGGTGGCGAGCTTAAAGCTCATTAAACAACCCATTCAAAACACTCCCTTAACAGACAGGGGAAGACGAAAAGCATATTTGCCTCACCCATCCAGCGAGTAATGTTATGCGTTATGCGTAACTTCACAATGAGTTAAATAATTCCATTTCTTAAAAAGAGCAACTCCTCGTTCATTCTGCTAATCTTCGACTAACAAAATATATAACAAAATAATGAGAGAATTCGACTAACAAAATATATCTTTGCTAATTATGGATAATTATCAATAGGATTGTTGTTATCTTCTATTTCATGTTATACATTTGATGTATTTCAATCAGTGCTATTTTGAAATGAACTTACTGTATGAATAATTGTTATTTGATGACGGATAAATTTGTAATTAATTCAATTTACTTAATTTAAATAGAATCGTTGCTTATTTAATGATTCTAATGAAAAATATTGAGCAATATTTTTCGCTTTCGACAAATACCTGAAACAAACAAGAAATTAACTTTTTCCAATTAACACTAATCAAATTTCTTTCCAAATTAGACAAGAGTATTTCAAACGAAAATCTAATCTTTGATTTTTCGTATATTTTATCTGTAAAGAGGATCAATTTCGATGCCTGCTTTTTTGTGATGATCTTACAAGACTTTTATTCCTTTTTCACCTAAAAGAGTACTTCACAAACATGAAACGCAGCTGTTTCCATTACAAACTGAGTTCGCACAATTTGGTGAGCAAAGTAAGTCTGTTCCGAACCTTTCTTTGAAAACAATAAATGTTGAGATTAGGAATATATATTCGATTAATGGCAAAGAATATTGCCAAATTAAAATATTTCAGTCGTAATTCTATTACGATATTCCTATTCAAGAAAACGAATTATTTTCAAGATTTACCAAAGGCAGAATATGAACCTGCTCTCTAAGGAAACTTATTAGTGGAATTGCTAAAAACGGAACATTTAATTCTCGCCAATGAGCTGTTTTCCCTCTTAATAAAACGAATTGGAAAACGGCGACATAAATAGTATTCTGCATATTCCGCAGAGCACTAATATAATTCGAGCGTGTAATACCAACGCATTTTCTGGCCAAAAAAATAACTTGTAATAAACTATTTAATATAATAATACCTTAATATTTTTTCTTAAAGAATGGATTGATTATATGTAGCCTTTCGCATAAGTTTAAATTTCGTGAATGAAACTTTATAGTAACGTTGCAAGCATATTATCTGAAAGAAGCTTCTTCTTCCACTTCTCCACTATAAGCCATTAACTTTATTTGATTTTTAAAATAATACGCTTCGCTATAAAGGTTTCACTGCAAACCTCTTTTCGGAATGGATGGCGAATGCACGAAGCAATTTTAAGCTCCATAGAGCTGCAGTGATCTGTTTGTCAAAGAAACTAATACAAATTGGCTTCCTGGTGAGATATATTCGTTGTTGGCCTGTGTCACCATTAAGGAAATGGGAAAGAATTTTTCTCTCTACACAGAGAAGGAGTTTCGCTTTTGGAAAACATGAAGGTGCTCCATAACTAAATACTGTATTTTAGTTCGGTCAAAGATTCAAGTTGAGCATCGTGAGTTCGATTCTGTGACATCAGAAATGAATTTTCTTTTGATGGGATACATACGTAACAAAAGAAGAAACATACGAATCGCATAAAATAATAGATTATCAGAAAAATAGACAAATAGATTAGCAATCTATTATCATATAACATTCTGGCGACACACTGATGTGCATTCACATCGTCTAAAAGATATAAAGTACATCCAAATTATGTATAAAATTTTACGCATTTATACATGCTCTATTATTGAAGAAATAATCCAAGAATGGCAAATATACATATTCGAAAACATGTAAAGGATTATTCTGAAATTAGAAACAGAATTCCACATTATGTGAGAATAGGAAACAGTGTGATATTTACTTTATAGCAGCAGCTGTCAAATGACAAAATCTGATATCCCTTTATTACATACTTTTTCATAGCTTTAGTGTTATCTTTATTTCATAAAAACAATAAATCGAAATTAATTATGCACACAAGAACAGTTTTGGAACACATTCATGGAAAATAAGCAATACTTTATTTTATTTTTTGGTGTAAATCCCACTTACAAGAGGCACTAAACGTTCACTACATTAGTGTATTACCCTCTGCATAACAAATGATCGTATCTCGTGCTAACGATGTAATTGACGTACCACCAAAATATCCACAAACATCCGTGCCTGATTAAGGAAGGATTTGAATTTATTGAATGAAAAACCGAAACACTCTGCCTGCCTCCTTGGCCTTACAAATTTCTCTTAGGTGTACCATCCTCTTCCATTTTCCTTAATATTATAGCCATGTTAAGGAATTAATTCCTATCTGCTTCGTCCGCTATGTCTGTCAAGGCGTGAAATCCAGGCAACCCCTACGATACTGACCAACTCAATAAGCTGAGTTCGAAATTCCTTGTGCCCATCCAAATAGAGTGAAGAGTTAAAACACGCTCACTTACTTTCGAGTTTCAAGTTCTGTGTACTATTAGTTCCAGGATTTTGGCTCTCACTTCTTAAAAGACACTCCTATTATGAGTGCACTGATTTGGTTTCACTGGCCTGACAGCTGTTTCGAATTGTTGGAAGTGGTAAGACAATTTAAATAATGAAGAAATTATAAAACACAGCATAAATTTAGAGGGTATACTATTCCCCACCCCCCAAAAAAAAATAATAATATTTCTAAATGAATAAATAAATCTAAATATCTTGGGTGTTGAGAGACTGGCAATTGTTCACGATGACTTCAGTTCCCTTAGTAAGACGAGGATGAAGATTTTGATGCTGATTATGTATCCATTGTACCCAATTATGGATTGCGTTTGCCATAATTGAATGTGAAGTAATTTTAATGCCTGAAGCAACAGCAAACAGCAACTGTAACATAACGATACTACAATGATGATAGCTGTATCCATCTAATGAAAGAAGTGTTTATTTTGTGAACCAACGCGACGAAATTTGAGGATTCCCTATATAATCGAACCGCTTTACGTTCCTTTTTCTGCACTATCTTTTTATGGAACCAAATAAAAAAATTCAAAGTAGAAGCATCGAATAACAGAATGTATGAAACATATTTTCACTGCTGTTTTTTTTTTTTTTTTTTTGCTAGATGGGTGAAGTAAGCATTCTTTTAATGGTGGGACAGCCGCAATAGTCGAGCCTCAGTTAGGACATCATTGGCTACAGCATTGCCATCCATTACCCACACAGCGTACCAATTTATTCGCCTCGTACGATATGCATGACCTATATTGGAGCTATTATTATCCCGCCACCACACGGGAAACCCATGGCCCACTATTGAATTGACAATTGGCAATAATGTCTTTAGGAGTGAAGCAAGAGGTTTTTTCATATTCCCCGCAATCTGTTTCGGCTACAGTAAGGGTTGGATTTATGAGCAGTTTGCTATCCCTGGATGGGCATGTGGATTATGCATCGCTACAGGAAGTTGAAATGGATTTTGATTTTTTATATTTGAATATATCCGTTGCTTCGTATGCTACAGCTTGGTGCAATAGATCACTGGGGTGTATGGAAGACTTTAGGAAGAACTTAGTTGCTAAAATTTGTAAGAAAGAGAAGACGTAAGGAATATTTAAATCTCTATGAAGTTGATTGTTTCTAACATACAATGGGGCGTTCAGAATAATTCTCAAGCACTTGTTTTGTACTCGTTGTAATTTGAGAATGTTGGCATTAGAGGTGTAGTTTCAGGCTGGAGAGGCATAGGTGATTATAGGACGAACATCTGGTATAACTGCAATTTGATTCTGTTGCTTAGCTTGCTGTTTCTATTAATTAGAGGATATATCTGGGCGATGGCCTTTGCGCACATAGACTTGATTTATTGGTTAAAAGTTAGTTTTTGTCGACCATCACACCCAGGTATTTTGTTTCTGTCTGCCAGGGAATTTTAGTATTGAACAGTAATACATCTCCTGCAGGAGATATTGGCCTTTGCGTGAAGAGAATGGCTGAACTTTTGGGGGATTTACTTCCAATCTCCATTTGGAGAACCAGCAATTAGAAGGTTTTCTTGAAGCTTTCTGGTAATGAAGTGTGGTCGGAGAGATCTGGTTATTATTGCTGCATCATCTGCATATAGCGCCATGATGGATGACATTGGATTGTGCGGAATATCCGGAATGTACGTATATATCGAAAATAGCAATGGATCCAGTAGATATCCCAGCGGCACTCGGCCAATATATGGCGCTGAGATGAGGTAGAACCTTCTTGACTTGGATAGCTATTGTTGAGTATCTTATAGTCCTTATAAGGACTAGCTTAAAGGGGCGAAGCAAGAATGCTTTTAATCTTCCCCGTTATCTGTAGAGGACAGTGTAGGGATAAGGTGTTATTGAGCTATTAAAGCTCTGATCATGGCAGGAGGGTAACAGCCATCGCCCAGCAATAGCCGAGCCTCAGTTGGAACTTCATTGCCATCCATTACCCTCCAAGGGTATTAATCACCGCCTCTCACGGTTGATTTATTCCGATTACCGCCTGCCTTGTTAAATGAACAGTTTGCCGTTTGATATACAAATATCATATTATTAATAAGTTGGTTTTTATAAATTCATGAAGAAATGCACAAACATTTTTGTAACTCAAAAGCATATATCATCAAAATTAGTGCACATTTAAGTTTTATTTTATGAAAATATCAAAAATATTAAAACTTAAGACGATAATAAATGAAAAGGAATAACACTATTTGAACGCGATAAAACTCGTGTTCATGCCTGGAAATCGCTAGTCAAAATTAATCATAAAAACGAATAATTTTGGAAAGAATTTGTCACCGCTTAGGAAATGCAATAAGACATAAATATTGAAGTCACTAGTTGTGTTCCAGCACATTCATGGTGAATCAATTTTGAATCTTTATAACTTATATAGATTTGTTACTTGCTTTAAAACAATAATATATATTTACTTTCCTTTTATTTTGTTAGTAATGTAAGTGTATAATATATATTCTTTTAAAATTCTTAAAATAATTTTGGAAAATCTTGACAAAGATGAAATTAATATTAAAAATCAAAGTATCCTCATAGACACCTTTTCAAATCTAATTAAATTATGACTTATTAAAAGAGCAACATATCCTTGGAGGGTAATGGATGGCAATGCTGTAGCCAATGAAGTTCTAACTGAGGCTCGGCTATTGCTGTTACCCTCCTGCCATGATAAGAGCTTTAATTTGCTCAATAATACCTTATCCTACACTGTCCTCTACAGATAACGGGGAATATGAAAAGCATTCTTGCTTCGCCCCTTTAAGCCAGAAAAAGAAAAAAGAATATCGTGTGCTGACATGTCGTTCGCGAATTGATAGTCATTAATTTATCATTTTGAATGTTTTTCAATGAATTTTCATGAACCGTTAAATAATGATTTAAACTAAAATGTCTTTGAAATGCTAATAACACCAGCAATTAGAAGTTGATATTATACTATTGTGAAATAAAATATACTGCAAAATGGCATCCTATCACGACACCTCTTTCAAACTCCCTGTGTGTGTGTATGTGTATATATATATATATATATATATATATATATATATATACAGGAAGAACCGAGGCTCACAACATGGGTTTCCATGGTGGGATCGCAATATGCAAATCTCACGTTTCCCAAACCAACATGCAGAATTGTCTACAGTGGTGCAAAGAGTGGGACGTGGAAGCTTGGAAAGCCGTGTTATGGTGCAAAGAATCACTGCTCCCTCTGCTGAGCAGATAGACAGGTGTGGATGATGCTGATACCCGATGAACGTCTCATGTTTTTCCCGGATTTCACCTTGGATCACTGTTTGTGGTGCCACGAACATTGCACTCCGAGAGGTATCTGAACATTCTTGACTGTGTAATGTTTCCTACTTTGTGGCGATTCTACTGAACTGACCGTTGTCTCTTTCAACGAGGCAATGCACCGTGTCATAAGGTGCCCATGGTAAGGTCACTTGTAGAAGTTTGAATGTGAAGAAACACTGGAGGAGTATGTCCTTCAAACTTTAAAGAGAGAAGATCCCTCAACTTTCCGCGTTATCTTCAGAGACGTCACTTCAGTTGTGAAGAGGTAAACCCAATCAAAAACTTGAATTTCGTTCATTGTTTCCGTTCCGAAATCAAGTTTTAATTAATATCTCGAAGGTTCTTTGGCGCTTTCATGTATTAGAACTTCATACGCATGCACTGTTCAGCGGGAACCGTCCAATCACACTTCACAAAGTGTGTTACTTCTCAAAAACGCAAATCGCAACACTTGGAAATGAACAGAAAATACTCCAGCTGATTCTATTGTATTTATAGCCAATCAGTTTTGTATTTACTCCGTACCGCCATCTACTGGTCACTCTGAAAAGGTTTTTGATGGCACTTCTTTATAGGAATAGTTGCTCATCGGATTCTTCTGACGGTTTCTTTAGATAATTAAAGTACATATCACCCTCAAGCTCGTGCGGGGATTGTATTCGAATTACAGCAGTATTTTCATGACGTTTAATTGTTTTTCATGCTTTAATTACCTCACTTAGAATTAGTATTAGTATTATGTGTAAACAATTATTACGTAGAATTAGAATTAGTATTGTGTACACAACTTAGAATCATGAAAATGAATGAAAAATAAATAACAAAAATAAATAAACCTAAAAGTTCAAAGATAATAACAAGAATGCTGAAGAAGATGAAATACAAAGAATAAAATCAAGTTTTAAGAAACTTGATTTTATCCTTGAAGTTTGTCTTTGAATTTGATTATTCAGCGAACATTTCGCAATATTCAGGAAGTATCAGGAAAATTACGCAATAAACTACACACATTTCTGAATAAATATTATCCAGAATTAATTGCCTCCTAAGTTGGGACATTGCTTGGATTGTTTTCAAGTTATTAATTAATTTGCAGAAGTGATTTTCTATCAGGGAATTGACATGAAGGGAAAGTTTTTACGTTGAATTCATGATTGTGGAGTTTGATGATTTACTTTGTTCTTATTAGCATTTTCTTTTATTTTTCGTAAATTTGCGACATAACAGCTGTTTAGTGGTTCGTTCCTTTAACGAACAGAGGTAAAGAATTTCCGTAACAAACCGTAATTACATTTTAATTGCATTCACCAACATACGGTCTTTGCACCACCAAAGGTTATCGCGTGTGTGTCCAAACGCTGACGATGGACTAATTTTGTATTCTGTGATCTCACAATTTCCATCCCATTAAAGCATTGCATTCAGACTTGCTTTTAAAACGTTGGATTTGTTTTCTCTGGGATAATCGTATCGAGGATAACCTTCGTGCTCTTCATTCTGCGACCTTGTCCTGTGTTTTAAAAGAATGATAAACTGCTTCGAGCCGACTCCCATGAAGCAGACCGAGCCGTCGTTAGTTACGGACGACCAAAATTAGACAATTGTTAAGGTGTCTGTTGGATGGCGTACTTTCCATCACTTCCCGTCGGCTGCTAACGGAATATGCGTTCACTGGTAAATAATTCGGCTCACCTTCTCCAACATCAGTGACGTTATCGACTGCCCTTGAAATCTTTCGCTCTGTCAATGAATTTTCATAATGTTTGGTTATTCTAGCGGTGACTAATGGGAGGAATTTAGCTTTGATTTTCATAAAGCATTTCTTTTAAGGAAACCCAGTGGAAATACGAGGATGGACTGAAAAATTGTGTGTATCAGAACTTATCAGACCCCCTCGTATATCGCTCCTCTTCTATCCAGAGTCAATTCCCACTTTTTCTATTTCTATCAAAAAAGTGGAAATTTTCAAAAAATGGCTCGATTCTCCTAAATTAATTCACGAATCCCTCCACTATGCTCTGCATCTTTTCTCCTTAGAAGTGATTTTCGGCCTTGAGGGGAGCGTTGGAATTATTGCCGAAGCAACCAAGGATTTGATGCCAGTGTGTTACGTGTGTTCTTCTGACAGTTTTTCCTGTTTGAAGAAACAAAAGCAGGCAAATCTACTTTTCGTTTCACTTTTACCAATGTCTTCCCACCCCATCAGGGAAGAAGAGCACGAATTCGCTGGAATGAGAAGTGAAGGATCAGAATCAGATGCTGGAACACCATTTCGGAGATTCACTCAGTTAGAGTTTAATTCTGTGTAGACTCTGATTTATGTTTGAAGGGAGGCGTACGTAATTCGGAGAAAGAAAGTCAAACTTAAAACGATGCATTATTAATGTCTGGCTTGCCTTTTTCACTTTTTATCTTCAATCTAACCTTTTCCGCACAACCAGAAAGTAATGCCAAGTGGTTATGCTGACATCATGCCATTAAAGCCATCCTTCATTAATCCTGATGACACTTTTTTGCAAGAGATTTCTCTTAAATGGTTCACTCCCTCTTTCGGAGCAAACATTAACGATGCCCTTTGGTTGGAAATCACGAGTTGCGTCTAGGATGCGTAGACTTCTAAAATATCAAATACAATGATCCAAGTTTCCAACTGTATGTCTAAAGAATTCCTTTATCCATTCTAACCATAGATCCTTTAGTTTTCTAGACACACAAAAAAATATTAATTTGCTTCTTTTATCTCTACAAAGTGTGTCAAATGACATTCGCATTCGGACACGCCATCCGTTTACAATAACGTTTGAATTCCCCCCCCCATTCCCGTCGTCCATCACAGTAATGGGCTTCCTAATGACCGTATGTACCACTGAATTCCCACTTGTGTAAACAAATGTTCAGCTCTCTGTCTTTATTTATACAAAGGGTTGGGGTTGGCCCTTTCAGTAGAATTCTTCTAGAATCAAAGCCTGCTGATTCCTCAAAGAATGGACTTAATGATCACTAATACCGCTATAGGATGTGCTTAGACAGAATGATCCCCAAACATCGCTGGAATGTTACGGATAAGTCTCGTTAAGATTTATGGATCTTCCACCAGCCGATCAGAAATGTAAACAGGAAAATTTAAAATTTTACACTCTTTAAATTGATTTCTCCGATTAAATTGAGACTCCCTTGAAGAAGAATGACTGACACTTGAAGATGTTAATTTTGACTGGCATTCTTGGCGCACAGCAGAGTGCAGGAGTGCGGTGAAATGCAGATGAAGAATCCTGTGGTAATTAAAGAAAGCAAAGAATTGTCTTGAAGCGAATCACGCAAACAAAAGTCAAGAAGTTGTAAGCAGATGAAGTCTTAGACGGAATTCACCTTATGCCCGACTTGTAACGGCTGACGCTCGGTGATTTGTTTTCTGTGTGAATCTCTGCATAGCAATGCATTCCACTTTCAACAGTTACTTAGGGAAAATGTTCTTTTGATGTTCAGCTTTATTTCCCTTAAACTAAGGATGGATCTGCAACAGAGGATGGGAGAACGGTAATGGATTAAATCGTAACAAACAGCAAACCATTTCAGACTCGTACGAGATCGAACAATAGCTGTTCATTGTGTTCGACCGCACTAGCATCACGTTTGTTGTTTGCGACGTAACCACAAAGAAGTTCGAATGTTCATCCATGTCGCTAGCTAAGGTTCACCAATTACTAACAAAATGCTGAAAATAATTTTCAAGCCAAATTGCTGCTTTAGCATAACTCGATAATGGCAAAACAAATTTCCTCTACAGTGGAGTAACCTTACAAGTTCTAATTTATTTAGTTTATTCAAAGATATGAATGGTTTATTAGAAAAAGACTGTTTGCTAACAATAATTACCATAAATCTGTAATTTTTTCTATTATTAAAAAGGCTTATTTTTTTCAACTTTTCTCTAAGCAACGCAAAGCAAAATTCTCAATTTAAGTTGTCACTCAAGTTGTATTCTTATCTAGTTATCATTACATCAGTAACGTTCGCACTTTGTTGATTTTCTTACAGGCAAAGAGACGAAATCAATTGAAATTCATCTCGTAGCCGTCAGGGCTCCAAATTTGTATGGATCCTTGCTTCTCACGAAAACATATCTAAAATGGAATTAAAGTTAAAAAGTGGAATAAATCACAAAAATAGCTTCTGGTTTTAAATTATTTCGATTTTCATTGAAATTTTTAACGAACAAAATTAATTATTTCTATTGTTTAAAAAACTACTAAAAACAGCAGGTCTACCAAGAACACCATTGAAAATAATTTGCTTGTTGATGTTAAATACTATTATAATCTCTAAGAAACATTATATTCCCGGGAATAAGAATAGCCCATGCATGTCGTAAGAGGCGACTAAAATGGGTACTCGGGAGGATGATGGATGACAGTGCTGTAGCCAATAAAGTTTTAACCGAGCCTCGGCTATTGCTGTTATCCTCCTGCCATGATCAGAGCTTATAGCACTATATTACTCCATCCATACATTTTCTTCTACAGATAACGAGGAATATGAAAAGCATTCTTGCTTCACCTATCTACCAAAAAAAAAAATAAAGAAACATTATTATTTCGCTTCATAAGCACACGTGACAGCGGATTACGATGCCAAAACCTAAGGAAAGGCACTGTTTTTTTCGACTATTCTTCTTCTGTTGTAACGTAATTAGCTACAGTAGTTGTCTATTCAGAGGAAGATGCTTTGATTTATCGGAATATCATTTTTTTTACTACAAAAACGCAAATGAAAGCAATAAAATTATTCAATTTCAATGTTATTTAAAATTATTAGAATTCCTACTTTTTAATCATATATAATTAATTAATTTATTATTATTACTATTATTTTAATATTATATATTTAAATTTTCATCAAAGTTTAATGGTTATAATTATTTTAAAAATATCAATACAAAAAGTGTGTTCGATAAAATAGAAATAAAATATCTTGGAATTCCTCTCTTGTTTCCGATCTTATCTTTATTAAGGTATGTTAAGAAATATATAATAAATCTATAAATAAATTTTATTTTAAAATGAATAATGTGAATAATAATAATATTAATAATCCATTACGGTGTTACGCAATATAAATATAAATCATTTCATTTTCTGCTTTTTTTGCAATCTTATAGGGAAGTCTAATATTTAAAATTAATATAGATATACCTTATGAAGTACATAAGTTATAAAGCATTAATTTTTTTTTAATTGGGTCGTAATGCATTTCTAATCCTTATGATCTTTTGATATTCCTGTGTTGTTTGTACTCCTTATGTTTAGCTGGCGTGGTTGGCCGAGTGGTTAGCGTATCCGGCTGGATTGGAACCCCCAGCCAAGAGGCTGCGGGTTCCAATCCCGCCGTGGGCATGGATGTTTGTGATTGTCTGTGAAAATACTAGTAGTGGTGGTTGGCGGTAGATGGCGTTGATGTAGTTGCAGTTCGTTGAGATTGGTGGAGATGGAAAGTTGTAGAGTAGGTGTCCTCCCTCAGTGAGCCGTTGGACTCCCTGGAGAAGTCAAGTAATTATAATAATGTGTTTAAACACCTGGATCACTCAAAAAATAAATCCAATATTAGTCATTAAAACTGTATGTTATAAATTTCTTATTTTATTCTTATTTCCCTATCTTAAAAGTTTTTCTTCGATACGTACATTAAGAAGATTTTCGCCAATGTAGAATTAGAAATAAAGGCATTCATAAAATAATGGTCAGGAGACTGACAGCCTCAAACAAACTTCTGAATACCACGATGCCATTTGTAACACCTTTATTTTACATGATCGGTGTTTTATAATCAAAAATAGAAAAAAATAAAGACAAAATAGACTTCAGCAGTTATCGCCATCGCTAACTCTTTCAGTTTGATATAGAGAGAAAAAAAAATCGTAAAACTATTGATATGAGATGTTTTCACTGGATTACTGTTTGAAATTTAGCTCTTTATTCCAGATATTGTCTTCTTAATGGCAGTTTCTAAAATAAATTGATCAAAGACATTTTGCGAAATTCTGGCGGTAGATGTCGCTTGTTTCAGTGAATCGTTAAACACTGTTCGAGGCGACCAGCTTCTGCTTGTATGAAATATTATTGCCTTCATATTCTAAATTAACTAACCCGATCCGACAGCACTCGCCGAACGCTATTTCAATTTCTTAAAAGGTAATTCTAATTCTCGTGTGATGTTCACCGACAAAATGCGCTTTAGATTCTTCCGGATTAGTTTTTCGTTTCTTTATCATTTTTTTTTCTCGTCTCGACGTTTTATACGAAAAATTTATCAGTCTCATTGCCTTCAGAATTCTGTTTAAATCTCCGCTGTGGAAGTAATTTGTGGTTTAGATGTTCCACTCAGCTAAGAATTTCGCAAATATATCTTATTTGGAGCCTTGGCAAATGAATTAATTAAGCTAAGCATTCAATTTCTTTAACTCTGTAAGGAACGCGAATCTGATCCTCATCAAAAGTGTTTGTGGTATCTCTGAAGCCAAGCAGATCTTTTCATGGACTCTGTTCGTAGGAAATCTCTCTCTCTCTCTCTCTCTCTCTCTTTCTCGCAACCCATCTTTCTCTAGGTTTCGCTCCATACGTACAGTTGTGCATTCTGCTTTGGACTCTGAAAAATGTCACACGTGCGATTCACTTACCCATGATGAGTCAAACAATTCCACAAAGGATGGAAAACTGGAATTCAATTTGTAACCATCCTTAAAGCATCTGTCGCATCTCATCTACTGCATAAGAGCATACTTTGACCAGAAATATTTTACTTGCAGGAGATTTGACACTCAACGAGTAAAATTAGAACACCAACTTCGTCATTTCTAGGTCTAGAAATTGTTCAGAATATATTTTTAGTATGTGCGACTTAAGGCTTTAACACAGTCTTAAGTACGCAATGTAGAACGTCATTTGTCCTCTTGATCATTTACAAACAATTAAAGTCCGAGGCTGTTGTTACTCCCTCATACAGCTGTTTGTCAATAGTAATGAGTTTCTTAATTTCTTTTGCTGTACATCTGTTAAAATTGTTTTATAAATGCATTTCTCATAATACCAACCTAATGTTAACGACTGCAGGCTAATTTTGTTTTCTAAAAACAATAGTAAAGCCTTTATATACTGTATATAACAAAAAACGTAACTGCCTCTGAAAATCATGAAAGACATTTCGACAGGATAAAAATACGTATCCCAAGTTTTCCTCCGAATGTTCTATTCTGGGGATAACTTCTTTTACTCCTAATGACCTTCAGGAAATTGGTGAGCAGACGATCTCTACCATTGCTTAATCAGTAAGAGTAGCCGAGCTTACAGCAATTTGATGATTCTTAAATGCGGAATAGTTTGGAATAAAGTACCGCCAATTCAATTTTTCTGACAGGCGGAGTTAAAATCCGCGATTCCTTTCGAAATAATCCTTACTTTCCTATTTCCGAAATCGACTATCTCGAGAAATGGTGAAAAAAGGGTAGAAAATCTTTGTCTAATCTTGACTCTCCTTGAATAAGATCTGGAATGGAAAATTACAGGACTCGGAAAATACGCTGACCCGTGACGAGTAGCTGCAGTGGGGCAAAAGAGGATATCTTTTATTTAATAAAAAATAACTTTTAAACATAATCGTTTAACTTTAAAAAACACTGATGCCACACTTATTATTCTCATTACAAATTATTTACAAATATATATAACTGAAGTATTACTATCATATTTTCTGTTTACTACAAGTATTCATTACAGAATGTTAAGTAAATAATGTTTGATAAATACTACTACTGGGATGTAATGTCTCAATAATAATAATAACAATAATAATAATAATAATAATAATAATAATAATAATAATAATAATAATAATAATAATAATAATGTTTGTTCTATAAATGTTATTTTGTACTTTGTCACAGCTATTCGTAACAGATTCGCAAGCTAGTTTAACAATCGACCAACAGAGAGCTGAATATGAACAAGAGAACTATTGTTGGAGGTGAAACAGTTCAGTTATGCAATTTGTTTGTTTCATTGTTAGTGTAGACCACAGATTTGTTAAAGCAACAGACAGACAATTAGGGGGGGGGGGGGTCATCGGTACAAGAAAAACGAATATATCCAGAATAAGAAATCTTTCCAGCTAACCTCTCACGTACGTTTTTTTCCAAAGATTTTCTTTGTCTCTGCTAATGAAAAAGTACTTATTTGGATTAGAAATTGGAATCCAGAGGATGGTACTAACAGTGGGGACATTAAAGGAAAATAAGCAACTAATTCTGCAATGGCGCATGTAACTTACCACTTAACAAATAGTTAAATGGTTAGTTATATGCATCATTATACTATTACAATTACTAAGAATATATTCGCGAGCACATACGAATGACTATGTAAAATATTAAAGTAAAAAGTGAATCTTAAAAATTAAAAATATAATTTGAAATACGATCACTGTATTTTACCTAATACAGAACAAAAATGAGAAATTGAAATTTAACTGACTTGGATTTAAATCCGAGATATTCTCATTTCCTGAGAAAATTCTATATTTTCATTATATGATTGGATATATTATATAATGATAATCGTTATAGTATAAGAGATGCAGAACGAAAAGTAATTATATATAATAGGATGTTTTTATTTGCTATACTTGTAATAATTATACCCAACGCAGTCAGAATTTAATTTCCCAAACGAACAAAAACAATCCTATTTCTGTTTTTCCCCTTCGCTAGATGGTGCAAATGTAAATCGTTACTGAAAGTTGTGTTCTGCCACAGAGACCTACAGGTAACACCTTTGAACATCACTAGCGAATGGCAATATATGCTGTAGCTAATGAAGTTTTAACTGAAGCTCGGCTATTGCCCGTTACCCAGCCATGACTGGAGGTTTTAGCTCAATAACACTCCATCCACACAGATTCTCTTCATTCAGATGACGGGATAAAGAGTCAAGGACTCAGTCCATCGTCCAGTTCTTTTAAGAACTTTAAGAACTATCACAAAAAAAAGTTTCTAACTAAAAATCTTTAAAGTAATCTAAAGAAGTAATTTGGTTTGCTGATTGCGAGGCAAACAAATTGATAATGAGTATACTAATAATTTTATGAAATGTGGGTGATCATAATTTAAAGAATAATGAATTGAGATGGATGTGGATTATAAGGAAACATTCTTTCTATACTTGGTAAATCATAATACTAGTAAAGACGAAACTAACAGGAGAATTTAGAAAAAAATGTACTCAAAATTGAAATGCTTTTAATGACGTGATTTAAATCGACAATATAAAATAATTAAAGATTTGCATTTTCTACCCTGGAAGTCCTAAAAAGGACTTTTCTCAACGTGATTGTGATTGTTCTTAAAAGAACTGGGCGATGGACTGAGTCCTTGACTCTTTATCCCGTCATCTGAATGAAGAAAATCTGTGTGGATGGGGTGTTATTGAGCTAAAATGCTCTAGTCATGGCTGGGTACGGCAATAGCCGAGCCTTAGTTAAGACTTCATTGGCTACAGCATTGCCATCCGCAACCCTGGAAGTCCTAAAAAGGACTGGGATAGCCGTGATTGTTCTTAAAAGAACTGGGCGATGGACTGAGTCCTTGACTCTTTATCCCGTCATCTGAATGAAGAAAATCTGCGTGGATGGAGTGTTATTGAGCTGAAAAGCTCTAGTCATGGCTGGGTAACGGCAATAGCCAAGCCTCAGTTAAAACTTCATTGGCTACAGCATTGCCATTCGTTACCCTGGAAGTCCTAAAAAGGACTTTTCAGATTTTCATATTATTCCCGATTGTGATTGTCCTTATAAGGACTGGCTTAAAGGGGCGAAGCAAGAATGCTTTTCATCTTCCCCGTTATCTGTAGAGGACAGTGTATGGATAAGGTGTTATTAAGCAATTAAAGCTCTGATCATAGCAGGAGAGTAGCAGCAATAGCCGAGCCTCAGTTAGAACTTTATTAGCTACAGCATTGCCATCCATTACCCTCCAAGGATATTGGATTGAATGATTGTGATTGTCCTTATAAGGACTGGCTTAAAGGGGCGAAGCAAGAATGCTTTTCATCTTCCCCGTTATCTGTAGAGGACAGTGTAGGGATAAGGTGTTATTGAGCTATTAAAGCTCTGATCATGGCAGGAGGGTAACAGCAATAGCCGAGCCTCAGTTAGAACTTCATTGGCTACAGCATTGCCATCCATTACCCTCCAAGGAGATTGGATTGAATGAATCAATCACCGCATCTCACGGTCGATTGTTCCCACCCGATTGTGATTGTCCTTATAAGGACTGGCTTAAAGGGATGAAGCAAGAATGCTTTTCATATTCCCCGTTATCTGTAAAGGACAGTGTAGGGATAAGGTGCTATTCAGCAATTAAAGCTCTGATCATGGCAGGAGGGTAACAGGAATAGCCGAGCCTCAGCTAGAACTTCATTGGTTACAGCATTGCCATCCATTACCCTCCAAGGGTCGATTGTGATTGTGTTTTTTGTATATTTTATTATAGTCATTCTTTAATTAGAAAATAGGTGTATTAGTGTTATGACATAATTTTTATAGTTTTTCATTATTAAATTAGTAATCTTTCATAATTGCAATATATAATATTATTTACACAATAATTATTTAATATTATTTAATTATTAGTGATTTAAATATTATGCTATAAATATAATTTTAATTACTGTACATACTCATATATTTATATTTTCATTTAAAATTAAATTCAGAACAAATCCATCCCGCGTAGAGATGATGGAGATGTTTTCAGGAACGTTTCGGGATTTAATTTTCAGAACAGATGCATTAGGTTTATTACAATATTTAAATATTTTTTTATTTTATTTTATTTTTTTTTGTCGATTTATTGCACTTTCCATGCCATTCGATTTCTTAAACGAGTTTATTGCTTTTTTTTTTTATCCAATTCCTTTCATATGTTTCCATTGTTGTATTATCGTCTATTTCGTATTTTGCCATGATTTTTTCCCTAAATCGGTTTGAAGGCGATATTTTGTGTTTTAACCGTGATTGGATCCCGGGATCTTAAACAGGCTTTTCTAATTCAAGTACTTTTTCTCGGAAGTATATTTATATTTTCTCCATTTCTTTACGATATCTGACCCTTATTGTAGTTTATAATTCTGTTCAAATGCTTCTCCCTTGGGAATACTTCTTTCTTAACACGTTCATTGATTATCACGCGATATCGTGTGATGCGAGTTCGCACCAATCGGTCGATCACGCGTTATCGCGTGGACGTAGCTAACTAAATTGAAAAATAAAAAAAATTTGGCCACCGCACGAAATTCCAATTTTCAGCTTGACAGCGAACGATATCACGCGATGCGAGCTCTCATCCGACGGCCGATCACGCGTTATCGCGTGGACGTCGCTAACTAAATAAAAAAAATAAAAAAAAATTGGCCGCCACACGAAATTCCAATTTTCAGCTTGGCAATGAACGTGTTAATGAGCGGGTTCGATTTTTTAGCAGTAAACTGACGTCTCGCAATGCTGGAAGCTTTCAATCGCCTTAAAAAAGAAATTCGGTAATTCGGTTATTACAAGCGATCTCGTTAGGGTAACACCAGACGGAATGAACATTGGCAGTCATAATCTGTGGAATTCTGGGAAGTATTTTTGATAAACATATGGTCATTACTTATTGTTATAGTCAGAGGCGGCTCGTGCATTAGGCACTGCAGCACCCCCAATTTTTCTCGATATATAAATATATTTATTAATTTATTTATATTTGCTTGTAATATTTAATTTTATCATCAACAATCCTATACAATTCTCTTATTTTGTATACAAAATAATAAAAATCCATCTTGTAGCACTTCGGAGGGCGAAGGACGCTAGCAGCACTGTGTTTACCACACTCTCATATTGCTACGCGCGCAAGCATATGAACGTCATAGTGAGATGCGAGCTATTAGCGTAATGCGGCACTGTCCGTCGCGCAGTTCCACTGTTGTTTATATGCAGTTTGTGCCAGTAGTGTTCGTAATGCTTACAGTATTTACTCCGTCTCTTTAAATATTTGGGCATTACAATTAAGACATAACATTTGTTATCGTTTTTATTTTAGAACATTATTGGTGTTATGATAATGGATTTTATTTTAAAGTAATTTTGAATTATACTAAACTGTATTATTTTATCGATAATAAACAATATTTTTTCATGTTTAATTTTTTTGGAATTTTTACCATAATTTTGATATTTTATCCAAACACGTATACACTGTACTTACAGTGTGTATGTATATTTCAAAAGTTGCAGCACCCCCACGATTTCAAGCCACGACCTGCCACTGGTTATAGGTATTGTTGAATATATTATATGAATTTGTGAATGCAACAGATCACAAATACATGAAGGTAGATTTAACACCTCCCCTAAGGATTCCTTCAATTTTTTTTTATACGTATATACAAAACTTTGGTGTTGCTTAATGGTCAGATTCAAATAACTGTCAGGAGGCCTCCATATTTCAGAGAGCTAACTATGGTTTCTGACCTAAGGTGCAAACCTCACTATCACGTGGTGCGGCCTGTTTGTAAGTATCTACTGGGCACTGAACAAATGAGCATAGGCTGACGAGCTGGCACTCTCTATTGAGTTATACCATAAATATATACATAATGATGAGATTTAATGCCATCTGAGTGTCACTCCGTTAAACAAGTCCCCAGATTTTTTAATTAATAATAAAGATTATTAATTGAAAGGAAATCGAACGTGCAGAACAACTGAAAATGTATCACGTGGACATTATAAGCATTACTGATATAAAGAAGACAAAAACAGGTTAACTCATACTTAAAAATAAGCACCGAATATTATTTTCGGGCAATAATCAGGGAAAGCAGGAGTAGTGGTAGTATTCAACAACAAACACGAAGATTAATTTCTTGATTTGAAGACAATTTCGAGTAGAGTTATGTGGGCAAACTTCAAAACGAGGAAGTGGACAACGAAATTTATTTGTGACTGTGGTCCCACAGAAGTTCTCCTAAGGAAGAAGTCGGGGAATGATTTGATTCATTACAGTAGACAGGGATTTTATATGTTCGATACTGCAGACGTTTGTCAGTACACGGGTACCGAAGTACTCATAGACTATAAGACCACAAGAGGAAAAAGGAGGGGCCACCATTGAAAACTGTACAATAGTATGGTTAGCAAGAGGAGTTTTAAGACTATATTTTGCTTGAACGGCGGTGGAATGGTCTGTCAGAAGTAATGTAAGTGCTTCATCAGTGAATGAGTTTAAGGAAGGGTATGATAGGTATTACGTGAACAATGGCTAGTGTGTGAATGATGGATCTCCCTCATCGAAGGAGAATCATCACTCATCCATATAGACCCAACTAAACAAACATTATTGAAAAAATGAAGCAGTTTCAAAACAGGAATCAAACCTTGGAGTCTCAGTGACAAACTCAGAAACGAACAGTGATTGTTTCATCTAAGACAGCATGTCGGGATGCTGTGTTCTAGTACATAACAACACCACGGTGAACACAAGACATTACTGGACCTGAGAAATATTTTTACCTAGACCAAAATCAAGAGAAAACTTCAATAAGACGGTAAATATCAGGAAAGTGGTAAAATGCTCTGGTGAAAAAAGCTTAGACATGAGATGAAGAATATTGTAAAAGGAACCAAATATGAAAATGTGACAGGACTTCAGTAAAACATCTGGAGAAATTGCTTTGAAAGACTTTTAAATGAACCAAGCAGTGACCGAACAATAATGGAATATTTTTCAGGACCAACGCAAACAGTTGTTCATAATAATACTTGATGTAGAAAAGTCCATCAAAAACTTGAAATGTAGAAAGGCAGCTGGAGTAGATGAGATTCGACCAGAAATTATCAAATCTGAAGGTTGAAACTTTTTGTATGGATATACTGCATAATTAAGAGGATCATAATTCAGAGGATCTTTGAATTCCAAATGATTGGAGCAGAGCTTTCATATACCTCCCCGCCTCATCTATAAAAAAGAGAATAAAGTGAATGTAAGAGGAATTTGTTTGCTATGTATTCCAGGTAACATTTGTGCAAACATTCTTGAAAAGAGGCCGAGAAAAATTATGGAATAGACACTTGGAGAATAAGAAGCTGGGTTCAAGCCAAATTGTTAAGATCAGATTTTCACTTTAAGACAAATAGTTAAGAAATCGTGGGATATGACTAGGATCTGAACTTGAGTTTTGTAGATCTGGAAAAGGCATATGGTAGAGCCAATTTTATGTGGTTAATCAAACACTATGCAATGCAAAGCAAGGTCTATATTTAAGATATAATTGGGCAATTCGAATTGAAGGAAATACAGGAAGATGGTTTGATGTAAAATCATGGCTAAGAAAAGAATGCACATTACCTCCACTCTAATTCTTCATCGCTATGAAATACTGTACATTATAAAATGAAAGTAGAATTAAATCTCGTATTACAAGAGGAGATGTAAAACTTAGCTCTTTACTTTGGCCAGGTGATATTTTACTTTCAAATACATTCAGTGAAAGTCACCAGGATATCTCGAATTAAACTAAACTGCGGCTTTAACAATTTTCGCATGAGAATCAAAAATAAAAAGGGGAAAGTTATCAAAACAAGAAGCAACATAGAAAATTTCAGCTGCTTTCTCGATGGAAGAGTATTTCAGTAAAGCATTTCAGCTATTTAGGCACACAGTTTTAGTGAAGGCAGCAAATTCACTTTGTGAATTGACTACTGAATAAGCAAAACTAGTATGGTGTGGAGCAGATGAATATATTTATATGGAATAAGAGAGAATCAGCAAAAACACCAAACTAGTAATATACGAAACAGTTTTCAAACACGTTTTAAATTATGGATATGAGAATTCAGTTAGAAATGAATCACGTGATCAAAGAAATATTACAGATTACAGATTCTGAGGGAAATTAGGATCCAGAGCAGATATGATCAATAGTAGAATCATATTAAAATGAAAACATTAGGCACTACCTCCACATCGTTTAGATTAAAGAATGTGTGCGCAGGGATAATCTAAGGAGGTATGGTGATTGACCTAAACAAAATGAGAGAAGAAAGGTTAGATCAACTGATGTTTCATACCAAGATAGCAGACAAAAGACCCAAGGTGTAGGCGAGTGGATTCAATCAGAAGTGCTCTAGTAGAAGGAAATGTTAGATAAGACAGCACAAGAATGCTGACAAGTAATAGACAAATTTACATCCGAAGTTCTAAGAAAAATTTTATCAAAGTTTGTTTAAATGCATTCGGTAATGGTTTAATAATTTGTTGCTACTCCAAATTGTTTCATTCTGAACTAACAAGCTTTTAGTAGCATTGGTCCTCCCTTATCCGCGGTTAACCCCGGTCGGAAAATATTATATGGAAAAATGCAATTTTACATCGCCGAAATGAAACCGTATGGCTCTTTCTTTTAGTAATAGACCATTTGACTAATCCCAGAAGTAGTCCAACAAAAGAGAAACTCGTTGCAAAGGTGACAGAAGCTACACGCACCTTTCAGCCTTTCGGAAGTCAGGAATATATGGAATTTCGCGCCGTTCCGAGCAGTTCTCGGTTATCAGGTCGATTGTCGCGATAGCAGTGCTTATGTTCAAGTAACCCTTATTTTACTTCATAATGGACCCCAAAGTTCAAGAGTAGTGATGGCAAGTCGGAAAGGTGTGCTGAGGTTGCTGAGATTCCATTCACATTCAGATAACTTTATTAGAGTATGTGTTATAATTGTTCTGTTTTATTATTAGTCATTGTTGTTAATCTCTTACTGTGGCTAATTTGTAAATTAAACTTTGTCATGGGTATGCATGTATAAAAAAAAATGTGTGTATAGTGTTCGGTACTATCCTCGGATTCAGGTATCCGCGGGATGGTTTCGTACGCATTCACCGTGGATAAGAATGGACTTCTGTACTTTGTTTTCACCATACCAGTGTTAATGTTAATACCATCAGTGGTACGAATACTTTTCATGGCAGGCTTGGGTACTATTTGCGCCTCCCCTACTCTTTTCTTAGCTAATCGGGCTACCTAAAGAGATTAACTCTGAAAACGATTCATTTCCCGATACATTGCATAATTTCACGTTGTTTAGATGATAAGAAAATAAATGTGTGACACAATGAAGCGGGAAATGTTAACAATGTTGGACTCGATGGGCAAAGTTTGAAGAGTGGAGAAGAATTCAAATATTTGGAACATGTATGTACTTTAACGATGGTAGTTTGGACAATGAGGAGGATTTTGCTGAACGAAACCCTTTTTGGCCGTGGATAAACAGTCTCTCTCTCTCTCTCTCTCTCTCTCTCGCTTGCAGAAGTTTATACATCTCATAAGAATGAGTTGAGAAAGAATACCAAGAAACATTTATGAAATGAAATTTGAGAGGAAGACCCCAAAAGAAAGATCACGGAAAACGTGAACGGACCAGATAAGATAATATCTATAATAATAATAATAATAATAATAATAATAATAATAATAATAATAATAATAATAATAATAATAATAAAAACCTGAACTAGTACAATGTTTTTGAATGAAGAATTTGGGAGGATAGAAATAAATGGAGAGATTTGATCCGCCTGACCTGATAGTTTTTGTTGGAATAGTTGTTGATAAAAAGAAGAAGACGCATTAACGTCGGTGAGAATGCGATAGAGACAATGGTAGGCAGGTATTCGTATGGCAGAGTTCAGCTATAATTCCATGTCCAATGTTGAAAGCCACTCTTGAGCCTCCTTTGAGACTTCATGTATTTCCTGCAAGTCGCTGTGGAAACGGTGAGGAGGCAGTCATTGATGATATCTTTGTCTGTAAGATATGGGTGCAATCACAGTAAAGGCTATTTGCGATATTCATTTTATGTAGGAGTTAACCACATCTGTCCTGATTCTGTTGATAGTTGTCCATAGTCTTCTAGGAAGAATGAAGCCGGGCTGGCAGCTGCAGTGGTCTTTCACAAGAGAGCCATTTGTTGTCAAGCTTATAGCCTATCTGTTCCACATGTCGTTAGTTGAAGGTGCTGGACGAGAGAAGGCTCTGGTTATGTCCCAGAATGGGTAACTTGACTTCAACCGGGTTTCAAGGGGATTTATTATTGAGTAGCGAGGCAGTAGGGAGTTATTTTTGATTTTCTCCATTTCTTTTAGTGAAGCATGTCTTCTTCGTGTATCTGGTGGGGCTGTGTTGGAAAGCACTAGTGGCCATGGCAGAAGGGTAGATTTTCAACGTCCCGCTAATCGCGCGCATAGTTATATTCAGTTGGGGGTCATTAATGTTTGTTATCAACAACATCATCTCAACATGATGTTTGTTTCTCGTTTTTATTTTGTTTTTTGCTTTACAAATGTAATTTTTGTAGGTCAGACTTTATTCAGGTTCCCACGTATTGTGGATGAGGATCATGCTTTTATGGGCCGCCACAGAAAATTAGATTGATTTGGCAGTTTGCTTACTTGTTGTTAAGATGGAAAGGTATGGACACTGTTTTGGTGGGATGTGGCTTTGGGTGCTCGAAATATTTCTCGAGAATCTCCAAATCAGTGTTCAAGGCGTCCTCCAGAGATTCGAAAGAAGGCGATCAGTGGAGTATCGACATTTCATCAGCATATACTGTATATTTTTGCTTGATCTTGTTGAGGGAACGTCCGAGATATAGCGACAATAAAACAACGATATTCGAGTAGTAGTAGAATTAACAAACAACAGTTCAATACTTTGGTTACTTTTCAGTAAACAACACATTCAAAGTTCAAGGCGAAAAATTACTAATAAAGCCGATGATTATATTTTGCTAACTGCAGTAAACATTCTAGGAACATTCCAGGTTTGTTAATAACATAAAAACAGCTATACAGATAGTAGTAAACAGTATTTCATCGTAACATTTGAATACAGGTGGTATGGCAACAAGACATAAACTCAATGACTTCGAAAGTAGTGTCATCCTGGACTCTCACATTGGTGACAGTCCATACCTGCCACTCCAGCTCAACTGGAGCATCCAAAATCAACGATTGGTGATGTGAGCAATACATGAAGATGTTTTGGCATCACTAGTGCAGGAAAACACCAAGGAAAGCCGCCGAAAATTACTGACAGGGAAACGAGGGTGTTAAAAACGGGTGGAATGCAAAAACCGCCTACAATAGGCACAAACCATCCGTGATGAGTTCCAGAGTGCCAGTAACACCATGGTGAGCACTATTACTGTACGAAAAGAACTCCATTTACTGGAATTTTACGCAGAACACAAGCCAAACATCACGATAAAGAACAAGGCGGCTCGTTTGGCCTGCTTCAAAGACCGTGTGAACTGGACAATTGACCAGTGGAAAATGGTACTCTGGAGCGATGAATCAAGGTTCGCCTGTTTCCAGTCTGAAGGCATGGTGTGACTGTGGCTGTGGAGGAAACCTGGTGAACGCTGGATACCACAGTTTGCTGTACCCACAGTAAAGTTTGAGTGTGGAGGAATGGTGTCGGGTGAATTCTGTTGGTTTGCTGTGCGATCACTAGTCGTTGTCCGTGGTTCCATGAAGGCAGCTCAGTACCTTGGTATTCTGGATAATCTGGTGCTTCTTACAGTGTGGAGTTTGTATGGAACGGACCCGTGTTATCAATGTGGCAATGCCCAATGCCACAAAGCTGCAACTGTTGTGGAATGGTATGAAGTGGCGGGTGTTAAACGACTGCCCTGACCTGCGCAAAGTCCTGACCTCAATCCCACAAACACCTGCGTGAGAAATTGGAGTGGTGACTGAGGTCCAGAGAAGCATATCCGCCAGATCCGCCGATCTCTCGCTGAACTCAGTGCTGATTTGATGGAGGAATGGAGACAAATTCCACCTGATGTCTGCCTCACATTGGTAGAAAGCCTCCCTCAAAGGATGCATGAAGTGATCAAAATCAAAGGTGGATATTCCCAATAATAGGGTTCGTCCGCCTGCTAGTATCAACTGCAAATTGGTAAAGTGTCCGGACCATTATTGGTAGATAGTGTATATTGCATATGGAAATGCAACGAGATTCCGTCCTTATCCTCCTTATCTGTTGGTTAAAAATGGATATGAACGATAGTGATAAAGTCAATTTAGATGACACTTTTCAGTACAAGACTGAAAATGAGCCCGGATTTAATTTATATTCCTTTCGACAGGAAAGGTCTCGTTTCGAATCCCATCCAAGATTAAAAGAACTTTGATAAGGGATTTTCAACTGAAGATGAGTTAGTCGGTCTTATATCGAGTTAGAAGGGTTTTCAAATCAGAATTATGAACAAATGAGATCACTGAAAGAAGATACCACACAGTAAATAGACAAAATATATTCCTACGTACATAATACATACCGTTTTATTCTACTGAATTAATCGGAAGCTATATATATTTCAGTAGTCGTGTGCCTTAAACGTGCAAGAATGACCCAGGATGAAGGAAAAGAACGAAGCTAAAAATCTTGATTTTTCAGTTGGTTAATCATACATAATTATATATGCATCATTTCCTTGGATTTAGTATTTAATTGGATAACGCAAAGAATGAGAAAAAACAGAAACGATTTTTAACGAACAAAAGATCGTCCCTGTTAACCAAAAGACATTTTAATCTAACCAGAAAATCGATTAGGCTTATCTCGCTGTACAGAGGAATATTTCAAGAGAAAACTTTCATTACTAACTTTTCCACTTTTTCCTCCAGTTATATTTATTTTACTTGATTGTGGAATAGGCCTACTGGGGATACCACGTTAAAAAAACGCGCCTAATACTCTACCTCAAAGGTGGCGTGGAAAAGAGTGTGCATGCAGGTTTACTCATTCCCAATCCATTTAACGCTGCGATGTCAAAAGAAAAGCGTTCTGGTTCACGTTTCATATCGTTCGGAACAAAAAAATCGCGAATTTGCTACAGAAATGTAAGACTCTGTTCTATTGTTGATCTATTCTCTCTATTCTATTCTATGTCTGAATATAATATTTCTAATAAAGACTATATTCGATCAAAAATTGGCCTCAATCTTAGATTTTTTTCTTTCCTTCACGTTTCGTTTTCCTCGCCGTATTTCAGTGTAATGAAAACACCCTGTTTACGCATTTCCTTTGTGGTCTATTGATAATTTAGAATTTGACTGTAGACGTCCGAAAACCTTCCAACTAAGTATCATTCTTCTTTTGATACCTTCTATAGTTTTTGATCCTTGACATCCATTTTCTTAAGACGATTTAATAAACATCTTGAGTAGATTCATCGTGCACAAGTTTTGTCCTTCTCATGGAAGGCATAAAACAGTCAGTAGTTAGGAAATTTAAGGTGAAATAGAGTTGTAGAGGATTTAAGTGATGGGGGTATGTCCCTGATGTCTAAGTTGAAACCCTGGCTTTTATCGAGGTGAAGGTAGAGTTATATTTTGAGGAATTTTTTAAATTGTTTTCGGATTTTTGTTGCATTTTTAAAACTCTTTTTTGTCTATTTTATGTGAGTTTTTTTTTTCAGAACAACTGTTCTAAATTACAGTCTGTTGCTAAATAGCAGAATAGTCGAAATTAGCATCCTATGGATACGAACGGCAAGATGGAAGATATCAAAGACTTACCGTCATATCTTTATACTACAATTATGGATCTCATTGTATAAATAAAAATTACTGTTCACAAGAAAGGAAACTTAATTTTGAGGTTTTCCTTTTCTTTTTATTTCCTGTTTATTTTCTACAATACATTGTTTCGAAGGAAACACTAAGGTTTATATAATCCAAGAGCCCTGCTGTAAAACCAAACATGATTTACTCCGAAGATTGAGCTATTATAGTAATGATACTACTTTAATGCACCTTGTTTAACATTAGAAATACATAAATGAGTGGAAATCATCCTTGGATGTAGCAACTACTGGTGCAGTGGGGCATTCCTTACTAGTAGGATTGTTAGATTAATTATTTAGGAATTCGGGAAAGTCATTGATATTTCTTAAATGAAACCCATTTTGTATGCAATTATTTCAGTCTCTGATCTCAGTCCAAAAAAGAGAATCTTTCTTTCTATCATTTATCTTTTCTTTTCTTCTACTCGTTTTGCATTTACAAACAGTAATAGCAAGTACAGTCATCAAGTGTTTCTTCTGATTTCACAAACTCTACAAAAAACGACTTCATTGACATACAGTAGTTTATAGCAACTCAAGATGAACTGAAGCCTCACTGATTGGAATAGGTTCATGAATATCTTCGATTTCGTTTATCTTTAGCTGAAAACTTGTGATCAAGATTAGAAAAACAGAAATCAGTTGTGCCACAGATCTGAGTAGTATTTATATCCTTCCTCCTATCTTAACGTATATCTCTCTTAATTCGTCAGAAGAAGTCACGTGTTTCTTGTTAAGCTAAATTAAGAATGGCATTTAGTGGTTGAAACAATTTCACATTTTCTTGTGTGCTGATGGACGACTTTAATTAGCTGGACAGCACCTGTCTTTACATCTAAAAGAAAGCGTTAAGTGTATAGAAACCCATCAGAGATATTAGAAGCTAATTGCGTTTATTACATTATCATATGCTAATCGAATTGATTGAGGATACAATTAAGTGAAACCATTCACGCTTAATATCTTTGGCTTTCTTCTTCCCAATTAGTGTCAATTTATATCTTTCTAAGCTTTCATTGTAATTCATTCCCCAATTGAATTTGAATGTCGGAGTGAGTACACCTCAAAAGCATCTATTTTGTTTTTTCATTTACCAACAGCATCAAATATATAAAGAGACGTGAATCAATTTTTGAACTAGAGATTTTAGTAGAATTTATAATATTTACTTCATGATGAAAAAAATCTAAGTTCACAAAATATTCAGCTCGCGATGCGAGTTATCTCGAGTGAAGCATGTCATTTAGATTATTTGATATTTAGGCTTTAAAGCAGACAGCGAGATGCAACATTGTCAGTTGTGTATCGTGAGATGGCTTTAAAACTTCACACAATTGAAATCTAGACGAATAGTAAGGCAGACAAAACACTAGACTGTACTAAGAGAGATCACGTGAATAAACATGTTGATTTCAACGAAGGAACCTCCATTATCTGCTTTGTTCAATGCAAACGTTATTTTTGTTGATATGATTTTTTTTATTTGTATTAATTTTTTCCTATTTAAGCAAACGTGTCTATCTCAAATGATTTCTACAGCCACTAATTAGTTTTGTAACTATTCTTAATGACTCGAATTATCAACGAAACTTATATGACAGAACATTTCTTCTCATTTTGCGTTATTTAGTTCTATCGGACTTAATATTTCTTTTTTTAAATGTTTAATTTAAATTTCGCACCCTTGTTATTGTTATTAGTATGTTTAACCTCTGCTTATAATAACGTATTTAGCAATTTTTTAAAAAAGGAAAAATAACAAATTTACTGTCATTTTTATCTATTTATTTATTTTTATTCCGCATATATTATCTATAACTCCCAGCGAATACTGTACACTAAAAAGCTTTTTGACTTTGCATCATTTGCAATGCTATTTGCACCAATTGCACACGAGAATATACCTATCTTCCAGACATCGTGAAGTATACGGAGCGATAGCAATACACTAATAAATTTAACTATTTGACTTAAAATACTATCGATTTTAACGTAATGTTTTAGTATTTTCCTAAATTGTTAAATACACTGATATTCAAAGTTAAAGACCTAATATAAGGTATTTGGTATTTGTATTTTTAATTAAAAAATTTCTCTATTTTTTTCTAAAAGAGAAAAGATAATTAAGCATTTTAATAATATTTGTATGATTTTAATATTTAATCTATCTTTATTAAAAAGTGATTGAAATAATAAAAACACCTTTTTATTATTTGAATAAATGAAATATATATTTTGAGGGAATGGTATCATTGAAGTCACTCGTTATCAATATAAAAAAAAATATGTATATATATATATATATACATATATATATATATATATATATATACATAAAAAACCACATAAAAAAAAAAAATATATATATATATATATATATATATATATACATATATATATATATATGTATTTTATGTATATATATATATATATACATAAAAAACCATATAAAAAAATAAAATACCTTCTAATTCTGACATGGTTCAAAATTCATATTTGATATTAATTTTCTTACGTTTTTGTGGTTTATTTAATATATTAGAAAAGATATGTATTGTTTTGCGAACGTTTTATTTACATGCATTTCGCAGCTTTCCGAAAATCCGATTAATACCTTGGAGACCGAAGGGACTGGTATCAGATATTAAACTGATGAGAACAGACACTACCTCTTTAGTTTCTTGTCCTCACATACCCTAGATATACATATTGTGGTTCGATATATATATTTTCTCCCTACCATTGAATTTGTCCTCTTGTAAAAGTTCCTAACTTCTGTACAACCACGGAGAAATCACCTCTCAGAACTGCTTGGCGTATTTCCTTAAGCGAAGCTAACCGGAATATTAATTTTTCGTTTGCGAAAATTATTCTAAATTTTTGGTTTACGTATCTGGCATAAATAAATGCTTTATTTACGTCACGTAACATACGTGATTGCTTAAAAACGCTGTTAAACTTACACGCATCTAAAAGCGACAAAAAGGCAGTTATTGCTATACGACGAAATTTGCTGTACGACGGTGATTCTGAACCTAAAGTGTCTTATGACAGTGGCATGCACATATAGGAAGTATATTTTCAAGGTAAGTCGAACCTCTTGGCATGTACTTATGTAGGAGTGTGCAGTTTATGCAGAAGAAAAACAATATTCTCATCAAATCGTTTGCGCCGTTTAATTTCAGAACAAACTGCGTGATGAAATATAAAAAAAAAAAAAACGATATAAAACATTTCCTACAAAAACGAAAAACGAACTGGGTTACAGATAAAGTAAATCAGTTGTTTCTGTTGTTTGGCACTTTGAATGAGAATAGATGCAAAAATTTGCGTTTTTTCTACCCAAAATCTGACTGGTAAGGAGAAACGTTCGATACAGAAATCAGTTTTTTAGCTGCTTCTCTAAATCTTCTAAGAAACGACAAATGGAAAGAAGAGACAAAAAGAAATCCACAAAAAAGAAATCTCCAATCTTGTTATCGGCGAGAACTCTCAAGGAAACGTTCAAATGTTAGCTGAGAGTGACGCTTATATTAATCAAAATTACGTAGAAGCAACAAACAAAAATGAATATTTATTCAGTTGATGGCAAGGAATATCACTTAATTAAAAGATTTTAGTGGTATAGAACAGATATAGAACAGATACTAATAAAAGATGGCACAGCCCAAAATAGAGGAAAGTGATAGTAAAAAGGTTTTGTATAACTAATGCATATATTTGAAAGTAAAATCCCCCCCCACCCCCCCCCCCCCCCACCCCCCCCCCCCCCCACCCCCCCCCCCCCCCACCCCCCCCCCCCCCCACCCCCCCCCCCCCCCACCCCCCCCCCCCCCCACCCCCCCCCCCCCCCACCCCCCCCCCCCCCCACCCCCCCCCCCCCCCACCCCCCCCCCCCCCCACCCCCCCCCCCCCCCACCCCCCCCCCCCCCCACCCCCCCCCCCCCCCACCCCCCCCCCCCCCCACCCCCCCCCCCCCCCACCCCCCCCCCCCCCCACCCCCCCCCCCCCCCACCCCCCCCCCCCCCCACCCCCCCCCCCCCCCACCCCCCCCCCCCCCCACCCCCCCCCCCCCCCACCCCCCCCCCCCCCCACCCCCCCCCCCCCCCACCCCCCCCCCCCCCCACCCCCCCCCCCCCCCACCCCCCCCCCCCCCCACCCCCCCCCCCCCCCACCCCCCCCCCCCCCCACCCCCCCCCCCCCCCACCCCCCCCCCCCCCCACCCCCCCCCCAATATTCTACACTGTTTATGCGATCGGTTTTGGTTATGTAAAGGTGTGTGATATTTCATAGTAAATTGTATCTGAGAGATACCGCGACTTTCATTGTCTGTATAATATTGGTTTAGGTTTTTTGTTTTATTATTTACCGTTGAAAATGGCTGGGAAAATATATCGATTGGATTATCCATCAGATGTTGAAGAGATTCAGCGGTTTTATTACTCGAGTCCGATGATGAGAATTACAGAGTCGAAAGCGAAAGTGAAAGTAATATTTGATAGTAAATTCCATCGGAGAGATACCGCGAACACTCCGATGTCAATATAGTATTGGTTTAATTGTTGTTGTTTTTCTTTGTTCAATAATTTCTAGATTGTAACTGAAAATAAATAAACCATCATGTATTATATTTGCAGTGTTTTTTTTTTTAAGTTTTATCGCATTTTAGCATATATTAGTAATGAATGTATATCTCTCATATACACGCGATCTACGCTGCAATTTTTTCCACCGCAGGCAGGGCTAAAGGTATTATATATCCATGTGAGTGTAATGCCGTAATAATTTGTTTTGAGCATTAAGCCATTCAAAAGCGACGTTGGAGGATTATTTTAAGAAGGAAAATTTTACTCAGCTCCTCCAGGATGGTATGTAATCTGCAGAAGGTTAATTTGTTAAAGGCTCTTTTAAAAGATCAAAATCTCTAAAGAGTGATTTGGATGGTGGAAAAACCTCTTCACTTTTCCCCAATAACGCAACAGGAATTCCACTGCTGCAACAACTGTTCGGTGAAACATCGTTCTTCCTTTCACGTCACTCACTTTCCTTATGAGAAGTCAAATTTCATTTCGAAACAGAAATCGATTTCATCTGCAAATCTGTCGTTTATTGTTCCGCATCTTCAAAACTGGAAAGCATTTGAGAACCACCGAAAAGCAGTAGTGAACAAACATGTATAAATATTGTCTAAAAATGCGACGGCGCGTGAAATATCGCATTCTTATAACAAGAAATATATCACTTTCAGATATAAAAGATTTATCAAAAAAGTCTTAATTTCATATTATAAAAATATAAAGAAGGATATAGTTTCTATACAGTTACGTGCTGTATTATTATATACTGTAAATTTCACAGCAATATTTCATCAATATCTAAGATCTAATTTTAATTATATCGTAGAGTCAATTATACACCAAACTAATCTTTGAATGAATAGTATATATTAAAGTTGATAGTATTATTGTTTTAATCTGAGAGGTACAGTTTCAAGTCAGCGACGGATCTCTGCGGGTGTTCCTCAAGGTTCCCTATTGGCTCCGATCTTATTCTCAATATATATGGCAGACATCCCGCACAACCCAATGTCATCCATCTTAGCACTTTATGCGGACGACACAGCAGTTCTTGCCAGATCTCTACGACCTCATCTTGTCACTAAAAAGTTGCAAGAAAACCTACTACAACTAGAACATTGGTTCTCCAAATGGAGATTACAAGTGAATCCCCAGAAGAGTGTAGCAATACCAGAAGAATGGCAACTCCCATGGGGGACCTTTATCTTTTCAACACCAAAATCCCCTGGCAAACAGAAACAAAATATCTTGGAGTAATTCTGGACAAAAGATTAACGTTCAACCCACACACCAAAGCCTTATGTACGAAAGCATCTAAAACTATTGCACAACTTTACCCTCTAATAAATAGAAAAAGTAGACTGAATACCAGAATCAAAGTGCTCCTCTACCTGTTGACGATCCGCCCAATGTTGACATATGCCTCTCCAGCCTGGAGCCACACATCCAACTCCAACATCCTCAGACTGCAGAGAGTGCAAAATAGGTGTTTACGCATGATATTGGACGCACCGTGGTTCGTAAGGAACGTGCAACTGCATAGAGATACGAACATCCCTTACATCTACTCCTTCCTATTAACTACAGCAGAAAAATTTTTCTCAAAGATCTCTACTCACCCCAACGATCTAGTTAAACAAGCAGCAGACTATGAAGAGACTGACCTCTTCAAATACAAGAGGCCAAAAGCCATCCTAAATACTTGCAACAATGACTGATCTCCGTGCCCCCCAGGGCGAGCTCTCAGCTCATAAATCTTTCCTTCAATTCATCCTCCTTATCAGACAACGGGGAATAAAAGCATCTTGCTTCACCCTTCTGGCCAATGATGTTATGTTATGTTATGTTTTAATCTGAGAAAAATGCAAATAGCGGCTCGCGTATTAGTTCAGTGCGATAGTTTTAAATGATAAATCATATATATAGAGGTAAGCGTTCTTCATTTTCTGAAATTTCATATGCTATTGATTAGCGCATTTAGCTAATCGCTCGATATTGCTGGCAATCCTTTTCATCTGCAATATCCTCTACAAAATTTCTGCTGGCAGGTCTCAAGACCTGCGGGATTTCTAATTGCGATCATAAGCAATTTTCCAATCACTACCTACTAGATATAACAACAAATAAAACAGACATGGATAATATTACTGATCTGCTAGAGCATCTAAACAAAGAGCAAGCATTAAAATTGTTTAAATTACTGCTTAAAAAATTTGATACTGAATGGCCAGGTTTCCTAAACCTGTACACACAGCCGGAAGAATCCGATGATATGGAGGGCGAAGTGGAAGAGGACAATGACACATCCATCTCCGTGCCCGAGAGCATCAGTCAGACGGTCTTCACAGGAGAACAGACGGGCAAGAGACGTAGAATCGAGGATGATCATGTGGAAAACGAAACACCCTCACAAATAGTCCCGGAAAAAAGGGAAAAGGTCCCCCCAGTAATTCTCCGTGAAAAGGAAAAATGGACCACAGTTGCAAGAAACCTAAGAGAACATCAAATTGGATACTCCTGGGCCAGAAACACCGACGAAGGTGTAAAAGTTCAACCAACAACAGTCACAGACTACAGAGGAATAACAAAAATGATGGATAACAACAAACTACAGTACCACACCTTCGCACTAAGCAGCGAAAGAAATCTAAAGGTTGTACTGCGAGGTGTCACCGAAGGCATTAACTCCGAGGAGATCGCGGCTGACCTTACCCAGCAGGGCCTAACACCTATCAAAGTCAGCCGGATGTACAGATCCGATAAACAACCGATGCCATTAGTATTGGTTGAGATACAGAACACACAAAGACAAATTTATGACATAACTGTGGTCTGTGGACTTAAAATATCAACAGAGCCACTCAGGAAAAGAGCATCAGCAGGGCAATGCCATCGTTGCCAAACGTTTGGCCATGCCCAAAGACTCTGTAAAGCCGAGTTCAGATGCCTGAAGTGTGGCGAGAAGCATCAAACCATTACATGCACAAAAGCATGAACCTCACCAGCCAAATGTGCCAACTGTGGAGGTCCCCACCCAGCAAACTACAAAGGATGCAGCCACCATCCCAGAAATCACGGAACTACAAGACCCGTCCAACCTCCCCAATCTGGACCATTACTCAAAGCATCTCTGCTGCACAGTCATCAAACCATCAAAACCCAATCCATAAAAGTCAGGAAAGGGCTCAACCTTCCACCAATATGCAGAAGCAGCCCGCCCAAAGGACACAATACAAAGCAATCAAATAGGCTCCAACATCACAGCAATACTGACTACTTCGCTAGCCACTATGCTGCAGGAATTCAGCAGAACAAACCCAACTCAATCCTCCACAAAGAGATTCCTGAAAGGAACCCATTCCATACTCATAGCACTCAACTATGAATAAAACAAAAGTAAAACCTAACTCGCTTCTAATTGCAGCCTGGAATGCCAATGGCCTCACCAACAAAACATTAGAACTACAGGAATTCGCACAAAGACACAACCCGGACATAATGCTGATCAACGAGACCCACCCAAGACCTGCCAACAACCAAAAAGTGAAAGGATACACAATATACCGAACGGATAGACTCAGCTCCAGAGGGAGAGGCACTGCCATCTACATCGAACCATACCTCCACCACAATGCCCTATCCAACCCACAGACTACAAACCTGGAAACCACAGGAATACAAGTCCACACAAACAATGCTGGAAGCCTCAAGATATTTGCTGCCTACAACTCACCAAGCAATCCTCTACTGACAACAGACCTGGATGCAGTCCTCGGCACCACAGACCCCACCATCATAGTAGGTGACTTGAACGCCAAACACACAGCATGATTCAGCACCACCAACAACAGAAGTGGTCGCATACTACACAACTATTCAACACTTAACTCAGTTGTGGTAGCAGGACCCACTGAGCACACTCATTACAGCCCTCATGGCAGATCAGATGTACTTGACATAGCTATCCTTAGAAACATCAGTTATCAATACGAACTAGAGACGCTCAGTGAACTATCATCCGACCACAACCCAATCCTGATCAAACGTGGCACGCAAGACCAACTGGCCCACCAGCACACCTTCATATCGTGGGATAGGCTAGCTAAAATCCTACCAGAATACATTGGTCCTGTACCAATCATCCACAAAAAAGAAGACATAGATGAAGCAATAAGCAATTTAACAAGCCAAATTAAAAAAGCACTAGAAGCAGTCACCAAAACCACAACCAACCACCCATCCGGTCGGCTCCCAGAAAACATAACGGACCTCATCAGAACAAAAAACAAAGCCAGGAAAAGATACCACAACACAAGAGCCCCACAGGACAAGAAAACTCTGAACAAGTTGAACAACCAAGTCAGAAAGCACTTCAAATCCACAGGAACCAGGATTGGGACAAAAAACTATCATCACTCAACCCAGAAGATCACACAATATGGAAAGTTCTGAAGATTCTGCGCACTAAACAGAATCCCCTACCGCCCATGCAAACTGCTCATGGAACGGCGCACACTGATAAGGAAAAAGCAGAAGCAATAGCAGAAAACCTAGAAAAACAATGCAGCCCGTCATACGATAATATAAACATCACCCACATATATAAAGTCCACCAGCAGGTCAAGCGTACCTTAAGTCAGTCCGAAGACAAACCAGCCAGCATCACCCCCACTACTCCAGTTGAAATAACCAACATCATAAAACATCTAAACAACAAAAAAGCTCCAGGGCCAGATGGAATTACTAACAGAATCATCAAATTACTTCCTAGAAAGGCTATTATGCACCTGGTTAACATAACCAATGCAATATTGAGGATACAACACTTCCCCTCTGCATGGAAAACAGCAGGCATCATACCAATAAAAAAGCCAGGAAACAATCCGCAACTCCCGCAAAGCTACCGTCCAATAAGCCTGCTTTCCAACCTGGGAAACATTGCTAAAAAAATTATCCTTTCAAGACTACAAGAAAAATCAGACCAATTAGGAATAATTCCAAACGAACAATTCGGCTTCCGCCGTATGCACAGCACAGTGCAACAAATACACCGACTAGTGGAGCATATCACTCAAGGATACAACTGGAACCTTCACACAGCTGCAGTTTTTCTGGATATTGCCAAGGCCTTTGATAAGGTATGGCATCAAGGATTACTCTATAAACTCATTCAGGCCAACATTCCAACAAACCTTACCCGTCTAATAAAATCATACCTCACTGACAGATCCATGCAGATAAAAATAAATGGCACCATCTCAACTAGGCGCAAAATCCTGGCAGGAGTATCACAGGATCTCTTTGGCTCCTTTACTTTTCACAATCTACGTGGCGGACATTCCACAGAACCTGAGGACTACCATCACAGCCCTATATGCTGACGACACAGCCATAATGACAAGATCTCTCCGCCCACACCTGGCGATCAGTCGTCTCCAGGATACTATTACAAAGCTAGAGAAATGGTTCTCCGACTGGAGGATACAAGTAAACCCCGTCAAAAGCTCAGCTATACTGTTCACCAGACGCAAAGCCTTCATCCAAGATGATATTGAACTTCTCGGAAAAAAGATACCATGGCAGACAGAAGCCAAATACCTTGGAGTACAGCTAGACAAAAAGCTAAATTTCAACAGCCATATCAAGCTCATAGGCACAAAGACATCCAGAACCATAGCCCAACTCTATCCCCTGATCAATCGCAACAGCAAATTGGATAAACGCAACAAGCTGTTATTATATAAGATGGTAATTCGACCAGTAATCACATATGCATCCCCGGCATGGAGTCACACATCCAAATCTAACATCCAGAAACTACAGAGGATACAAAACAAATGCCTGCGGATGATCTTAGACGCCCCATGGTTCGTCAGAAACACGCAGATCCACAGAGAAACCGGAACCCCTGACATCCGTTCCCTCCTTCATGACCATGCCGAAAAGTTCTTCAGCAAGGCACATTCTCATCCTAATCCGCTAATCAGACAAGCTTCCAGTTATAGTGAACATGACTATCAAAAACACAAAAGACCCAAGGCAATCCTGCTTTCAGCAGAACAGAGCTAACTCCATAGTTCACAAAGTGCGAGCATAAGTCTCACAACCTCCCCCATCAAGCTTCTCCACACAGATAAAGGGGAAAATAAAAAGCATTTTATGCTTCACCCAGCAAGCCAGTAACGTTGTTGTTGTTGTTGTTTTAATCTGAGTATTTATTATTAGACAAGTGTTCTGTTCCCGATGTCTCGTTCGAGTTGTGCAATGACTTTTAATATTTCTTTTAGATTCCGAAAAATAAGTGACTCAAGAACAATTGCAAACAATATACGCATTTATTAAAACTTAAACAATACATACAATTTAAATTAAATTGCGCAACTACAAAATACCGGATCTAAGGCCTCCTAAAATAAATCTATACTTAGAGATTTTCTTCCACGTTTGGGTCTGCCTCCCATGCTGAATATATGGATATATATGTGAGAGGCTCTGCTTGGGGTAGGTTTTTGCCTGTCTCTGAGTAGAGCCACCGCTGAGATTATGGCTCTTTCAGGTGGTGGGGCGAGCCTGACACTGGGTAGAGCCAATGCTATAAGTTCTTCTTGGTGACGGGGTGGCCCTGTCACTGAGTGGAACAAAGCTGAGTTGAGCGATCTTTCGGGTTCGTCTAATTTTTAGAGATATCTTTACTTAAATACACCTCAATAAAGGTGAAACCGGTCTGGGTAGTGGCACTTCCATTAATGCATAGAAGTATATATGTCCGCAAGGAAATGTGCTTTGCATTATATGGGAGATACTGAGACAAGGATTGATGAGAGCTCGGTCCACCTTTGCTCGGAGTCTCCTGGTCTTGCACTACCTTACCTCAGTCCTGAAGATATTTTCAGGTGCAAACTTTGTTTGCTTACACTTGGATAAAGGATTAAACTAAATTTATTATAAAGCTGAATATTTGTTTAAGTATTTAAGTATATATGAAGGGTAATACTGAATAGTAGTCAATGTTAGCTAATATTCGTTCTGTAATTAATGTTTGCATTTTCGTTTACGCAGCTACAAATAATTCAGCTGATTTTCGTCTTTCACTGAAACATTATCTCATTCTTGATGTCTTTCCCATTCTAACTAATTGGGATTTCAAGTTTGCGCCGCAGTGACGTATTTTATCTGCAGTGCTTTCAGTACGGAAACCGCATCTGCTTTTGAATCATCATAATTAAAATTATTATAAATTGTGTAGTTATCATAGCCTGCATGCTTTCCCTTCTATCATAATTATTTATTTATATTTCTGCGCATACGTCTTAAAGATGCAAATCTAATTTACGGACAGATCCTGGGATGACAGGGCTGTGCATCCCTAACGGAGACAGTCGAATCTCGGCCGGCAACCGTTTCCCATAAGGTTACAAGTATCTCCGCTCTCATGGAAATAGAGCTTTACCAGGGCGAGTTTATATGCTGAGTGGTCAGTTTATTAAGCCCATTTCAGTCCTCCGCGTCGTCCATGAAGTCCGTTGCAGGTTATGTAAACAGATAGACGGATGAGTGTAGAAATGCTTACGTGTGTCAGGGGTTTGTAGAAATCAATGTTAAAATTAACCCTTCACAAAAAAACCGCTATATGTTCAGCTACTTTAGTGTAATGATAGATAAATCTGCTGGACACTTGAAAAGTATTCAAAAATATCGCATGATCTGATAAATCTCTCACAGAAGGGCCAAGGTATAGCGATTAAATCATGAATCAACGGATCATTACAGCTCGATGGCAACTTTATAGACTGTGGGGAACAGTGCGTTGAGTAAGTTTTTGACGCCCATTAAGTTCCTTGATAGCAACATCAGAAGTTTGTAGCTTGTTAGAGCATTCTTTTCGACTGGATCCATCCTTCCATCATCGATTCATAATTTATCCATCGGTATAGGTTACTTCCAAAGGATGATGTGCAGCGCCACAAGGTTCAGATCGTTCAGGAATCAAAAGAGTATGAGGATGATTTCATTATTGGCCTGCTTATTTCATGCGATGTCATCCGAAATGGTATCGTTGGATGAGGCGGAAAAATGAACTGTTCTCAACAGAGATATGACGCTGTCCTGTGTGAAGTAATTCTGAGATGAAATGTGAAAAGATTAAATGGGTTGCTTCTCGTTATTTAGGAGAGTGGGGAATACAAAAGAACAGGTGCCTCAATATAGGTGTTAATGATATACTTTAAAACACTAAAATTATAAACAGTGCTCTTGTAAATGATGGCCATTCAACTACAATTGTAACCAACCCAAGTCTCAAAGTGCTTTCTCTCTCTCTCTCTTCTTTCTTCTTCTATCTTTCGCAATGCTATTCTTCCTCCTCTCTTTTTAGATGTTATTTCTATTTAAATTATTTCAACTCTTTAAATTATTTAGCATTTTTTGTTTTGTGGAGATATGATACTAATTCAAATAAAGTCCAAAAACGAGGGAATATAGTCAAATTATTTGATCAAAAATGGTGTCTGGGCTCTCTAACACTGTAGAATGCTTAAGCATTTGATCAGAATGTACACTTATCCACACTGAATCTTCCTTTTACTAGTTATGTTTTTGCACATGTGGTAAGTTCGGTAGTTTGAGCAGACGAGACTCTACAGTAGAATTATGGGGAAGGACAATAATGCATTACAATCGAATATATGAATTAATTCAATTCATTAATCCATTCATTTATCTGTTCTAGTAGCGGATTATATTGATCTATAGTTTAGAATAATCTTCTAAGGAAAGGAATAGCAGAGAATAAAACAAGTACATATTCGTTGCTATTTGGGTTTCAGAAGAGCGCAAAAGTCGTCAGTTACGAAATGCGACCTGCTTGTAGTTCAGGGAATTTGGAACTTCAGAGTTTCTTCTAAATATTGAAGATAATTCTTCTAACGGCATATATTACATTAAAAGAACGTTTAGAAAGAAAGTCTAAGAAGTATTAAATATTGAGAGATTTTTTTTTCAATTAAACTCAGGTTTCAGCTGTTAGCCAAACACCTTCCCTGATGGCCGAGTCTGAAAACATTGGAGTTCGGCTGATTGTTTAAACATTTTCGTCCCTCGGCTAGGGCGAATTGAGGATGCTCGTAACGGATACGCCCAAGCGAAGTGCAAGCGAGCTGATTAGTAAATCGGTTCACATTTTTGCTTTTCTCAAGTAGAAATGAAACTCTTTTTTGAGTAAATAAGTAAAAATCTTTCCTTAATTCAGAAAGGAAGCTGTTAGAAGAGAACCCTGAAGTGATGTCACAGTAATTAAGAGAGAGGTTTTAAGATAATTGTGTTTGTGTGTGCGTGTGTGCGCGTGCGTGTGTGAAAGAGAGAGATCACCCTCCTGGAGACCATCTTTGCTTCCTCTCCCCCCCTTTCATCCCGAAGACAAATTTACGGTCGCCTTTGCACTTCATTAGACTCTCACTTTCCCGCTTTCAAGTGTGTGCCTGCACCTGCTGAGAATTTAGAAGCGATAATTTACATCTCAAATTTCGCGAAGTTGTGGAGAACCATCATTCCATTATTTGGAAACAAAGTGCTGGCAGGCGAAAAGGAGGTCACGTGCTGTAAGTGACAGCATTTCTTGACAGTTTGATTTTGATCTAATTTAGCATGAACGCAGAGAATGACTCCAATGAGCACTGGTCGTGAAAACTGGGTGTATAATTGACGAAAGGTCATTCACAAAGCAGGTTATCTATTGAGAGAAAAAAACGTTTGTGGCTTCAACATATAATAGGTTTCATAAATATTTCTAACCTCCAGAGCTTTTCACCTGAAGGATTCTTGAATAATTCATCAAAAATAGAATTCAAGATTCGCACTTGCTATTCCAAGATATAGAAAATAAAATACTATTTTATTTTAATAAAACCGAAATTTCGACATTCAGCAACAAGTGGCTTAGAAGTCTGCCTGCCTTTAGTACAAGAAGTCTACGGTATGAATTACTCTAAAAAGAAAAAAGAAAAAAGAGAACATAATCTTTAAACGTTTCCATTAGTTTCCCAAACACTCTAATGCACGCGCAAAAGATAAAATAAAATAAAATATTGCAGTACCGATGGATACTATTACGACACGAAGAATAATATCGGATTCTTTCTGGGGGGGAGGGTGATGATTCCGAACTGCTATATCCTAAAACATTTTAAGTAAAGACCATTTATTTTCTTGCTTCCCTTCGATTAGAGGTGAACAGATTAAAAGGAAAATTACTTATAAGTAATGAGTACGCTTTTTGATAATATAAAGGTAACTCGAAAGTTTTCAAATATTTTCATTTGAAAACTTTCTTCTATATTATCTTGTATATTACACTAACGGTGAATATAAAGTTTTAAAAATATATTTGAATCTTATTTCAAACAAAAAATATATTGTCGGTTAATTTCTAAAATTGACGAGAGTATATTCGATGTAATTTTACAGAGGGGTATGACAAATAAACACTAGCTCAGCTAGACGCTGCTTAAGTAAAGGTCAGTAGTAGTGTAGCCACTCTGAACAAGATCAAGATAAGATAAGGAATCGTGACGTCATTGGCTGATAAGATCATTGACGTCATTGTGTGAGCTTCTATGTGTGAAGTCATGAATGTTTCGACTTCCCTGGGAGAACATGTGTCATTGACATCCCATAGTGTGTTTTTGTTCGTGTATGGAATTGTGTGTGATGGCTCAAACCAAACACAAAACATGACGTCAATAACGGATGGGTGTCACCCTGGGAAATTCCTAGGATTCCATACACTATCGTATCTCTAACCACAGAATCACACGCAATGACGTCAATAATCTTATCAGCCAATGACCTCACGATTCCTTATCTTATCTTGTTCAGAGTGGCTACACTACTACTAAGGCCTCACTCTACAAATTACGTGATCCCCTAGTCTACTCCAAACGAGTGACCGAAAGAACGACCAACTGAGCGTTGGTTCTACTCAGTGATAGGCTCACCCCACCACTGAGCAGAACCGCTCATATTCCAGGGAAAAGCAAACACCGACACGGCCCACACCAGAGGGCGAACTCCATGGAGACTCAAAATGCTCTCAAGACAAACCCCGAAATCCGAACACCCCTCAGCGGAAGTTGGACTAAGCAGAAACTAGCACTCAATTTCGGCATTCGACAATTTCCTTCGGTCACGGAGTGACCAAAGGAAATGCAGAAATTATATTTTTCGTGTGCAAATAATGGAAAGGGGTAACAACTTATTATTAAAAGACTGTGCATTAGAGTTAAATAAACGACTTAATGAAAGGTTATAAGTTTTACAATCTTAATTTCACTTATTTTTAATATAAGAATAATAATTTATTTAAATATCAGATTTAAATATTTAAATTTATAGTAATATATTTAAATAAATATTTAAATATCAAAGTTTTGTGTCATTCAGTTGATGTTATCGCGACAACAGGCGATGATCGATTAGGACAGGAAATATCCCTGAGGTGAACACTTCTCGATTTCTACAGGAATTCCTTGTACAATTCCACCCTTTCATTCTCTGTTTCGAGCGAGAATTGTGTTTTTGTTTTTCAGCATTTCGACCACCCTTCTGAGGGAAGCGATGTGATCCCACTCATTAACTTCGATCGGCGCCAAGCGCATATCTTCAGCAAATTCTTGACGGCTAAATTAAGAACGCCTACAGAGCTGCAAAATGTTCCCAAACTCATGCGAGTCACGTGCCATCCTGCGACATCTGTGACTTTCCACTTCCTACTGTTTTCTTTTATGTTTATTGGGCAGCGGTGCCGTCATCCCGGTTATTCTAGATTTAGCATGCCCCCCGATATCCCAGCTGTTCATTGATTTTTATTAATATATGGACTAATGCGCTTCATTTGGCTTCTGAAAATATGTCAACAAATCGCTTTAAAAGTATTTGATTGTACGAAGTAAGGGCGTTGTTAAAACGCATGCAAATAACCGAAACTAAGAAGAGCATGGAATTTTTTTACTACCCACGCACGAGTGTTTTGGTGCGTTAGACAGTCGTCCAATATTTTGTTACTGCTATTTGAGCTTTAATTGCTATCGCATGGTCATCGTACATTTACCAGGAAATTTTCTCTCGTCTGTAAGTGAAGAAATCCAAAACTAGAAAAAGCACACAAAACAATCATCATCACTTATTAAAATGTTTCCAGTAATTAATTACAACATTTATTCATTCTTCAGCTAGTTTCTCACCTAAGTATGGCGTACGTCTGCAGGAAACTGTTTACACCAGAGTTATTACACATAAAAGTAAGTTATAATATAAACTTCCCAAAGAAAGTAATTTGGTATCACAGCTTTAGCATTTTCTTTTATATTGCGTTTCTTTTTAATGTCCTTGATTGGTACAATTCGTATTGATACAACCTATCATATCATAATAATATACAAGTTTTTACCATAAGAATGTAATGATATAGATACGTCAATGTAATAAAGAACAAGGGGAGAGTAATGCATTATTATTTTAATGATGCCGAAGATACAACAGGATTTATTATATATATTTAGAAGGGGCGTATGCCTTTCGCTAATTCCGAAGAGATAAATTTAACTAACGTACAACATTTAGGATTCATGAGATTGCGTGCGTGTGTGTGTGTATTCCATTGTTATAATAAGAAAATCCAAGCAGTAAGCACGTGAAATTTTTGTGATGTCGTCTGGCTGAAATAAGATTATAGAAAAGGAATGCACTTTCTTAAAGGTCCGAATTTTAAGAGATCTCATTTGCATACCCACGTCTGCAGTGTATCTAAATTCGTGATATTCAAAGAAGGATAATATGCGACCACCCAAGCAGTGCAGCACAGCTCGCGCTTTATTGTGTTCGACCAACATTAGTTATTATGCGTACAACAGAGATAATGAAGGTGAGGGTTGCCTGTAGAATGAAACTTCTCCCAAAGCCTCTTTCTCTTCTCCGTTTTCCTTGTCTATTATAACATTACCCAAGGGTCAAAATGTAAATTTAAGAAAATCTTTTAACAACGTGCATTCTGCGTATTGATTAAGAAAAGAATATCCTTTACTGACATTCGCATCCAAATGACCAGGAAAGTTTTTTTTAAAAGATAATAAATAAATAAATTAAAATAAATTGTTTAACACCACGTCCAAATACATTCTTGATTAATGTTCGGAGTTCTTATCAACAAAAACGAAGGGTTTGGGTCTAATAAAACTTGTAATGATAATTTCTTTACGAACTCCCAAATCATTAAAATATATTGGAGTGGAGACAGGGGGCGGTTGTGTCAGATTTGGCTACGTGCCAATTGTGCACTAAGCGACAACAGCTTCTATTTCCATACTGGCTTGATGAACTTCGTAATCTGTTTAGGTTTGTCTCAATGACTCCCGGCAACTTAGTTCATTTTTCCCACTCCTTGAGGATCGTTTTTATTTTATTTCAATACATTTCTGGTTTCGATTTGATCATGCTCCTCTAATCGCAATTTATTCTACATATCTTTAGTCTCTTCCCCCAAGAAATTAAACATCTTAAACTAAGTTGATGATATTCCCAGAAGGTCTTTTAACGTTACAAGCTCACAATCGTAACAGACCATTGTCACAGCAGACTTGCTCGTTTACATTGAACATAAACTATAACCAAGCAAGCTTAAGCTTATTTTACTTCGTTTTAATTTAATTTTATTAGTTTCATATCATCATCAAATACAGTAAAGGATCCGTGACACTTTTAAGAATGTCCATGTGTTAACCGTACGCATTTTTTCCCCATTCTCTGGAACAAATATTTATGAAAACTTTATCAAAAACGTGTTCCAAATCTGCTTAATCTTCATGGATACGTCTTTTTCTCTGAGAAAGTTGTATGTACTGGGATTTATTCTTATAACCGCAGCAAGTATGTAATGCGCCTGTTACGTCTGCCAGTGGTTCCTAGACGAGATTCAAACCCAGGGCTTTTTAATCAAAGTGCATTTCGATATCGAACTCAGTAACAAAAATTCTATGTTATTTGGACGGAGTATCAGATTGATTTGAAAGCAAGGAAATGGTTAAGTCTGCATGTTACCATGCAAATTATGATTTGCATGGTACTATAGGTTATGCTAGTTTTCGGAAAGAAGTTAAAGAGCAATTTAAAATTAGGGATGTCGAATTCCAGTAGGTTTCGCACCACTCCACATTTAAACGACTTGAGTCGTGTAATTGACAATTCCGTTGTGTCGCAATGGCGTCACCTTTTTCCACACTTAATTCCTAAGCACCTTCCGGTAATTTCTCGAACGTAGCTCTAGCAAGAATTTGAAAAAATATCTTCTGTATTTTATTATTTTCTGTGAATCGTCTCCTAAATTAATCCACGTTTTAATTGTTTCCATTTGCTTTCAGAAGAGGTTGCCGTCTTTATAGGTGCACGCTTAAACCGTCTTGTGATATTTCCAGTTACTGTTTTCCTCTTTATACCTTTTTTTTATTTGTGTTTTTCTCTCTCTCGTTCTATCATGTCTGTAGGTTTCCAGACAGAGAAACAGAATTCTTAAATTCTAAATAATAATGTTTTGTTTATTTCCTTCTATTTTCTTTTCCATTTCTGATATGATTTTCTTCGGATGCATTTTTGATTGTTTTCCTAAATCCCCGTGTTATATTTTTCTTGTTTTATTTTTATTCTCCTACCCTTCTGTCTCTTCCATTGCAAAGGGTTTGGGAGTAACTTCCATACACCTTTGTAACTTTTTGTATCGTCTTCTAAATTAATGTTTCGAGAGAGAGAGAGAGAGAGACAGCTCTATGGAGGGCTAGATGGATGTTTATGAAATATGATGTATTATTAAATGAGTTCAAACCTTTCCTTATTAACCTTTAAATGCAGACTCCGGATATAAAAAACTTTCCAAAATATCATATAATTCCGTAACTTAAAAATGTTAAAATCATCGCATCACATATGACAAAGAGAATAATTTCTCTCCGTATGATTAAAAGAAACCACTTAAACTTCTATAAAAATAATTAAAGTTTGATCCTTCGGAGGTAGTTGTGTTCAATTATGGGTGGACTGTTCTACCCTCTATTTAGGAACCATTTCTATGTAGCTTTCCTACCAGAAAATGAAGCAAAACAACAACAACAACAACAACAAATCCATCTTAATTCACTACGCATATTCTGTTCTGATAATTTCTCTTTCCTCTGCTTAATGCACCCAAATGTAGTACTTTAAAAGCGCTGACGAAAAAATTAATTTATTTCCTAACCTGAGAAACAATGGCCCAAATCGATCTCAGCTTTGGAGTATTCAGACTGCATGCAGTCTGTGCGAAATACAGGGAGGGAAGCAAATCAAAGAGGTACCTTACTGTTTTAATGTCTTGACGATTATTGAAACGACATTGGAATGCAGTACAAATCGCTTGTCACGTGCCTTAACGTAATTTTACCCACTGCGTATCCATAAGCAATCACAGCTTAGAAACGAAGTAACAGCTGATGAACCGATTCAGAGTAAGCAAGGATGATACGTAAGCATCACAAATCAGTTCGTCTCAGCTTGTGAACCGATTCAGAGCTATCAGAATCGCGTCCTAGCTCCAAGATATAATAAACGAATAATTCTGAGTTTCACTCATTTCTTTCCAGTTCATTTCAATAACCTGAATCACATAGATTAAAGATCGCGTTAGTAGGACTGCATACAAGATAGCAACACTTAAATAACCTCGGTTGAAGGACTAACTTGGTCTACAATATCGAACTAAATGATATTCGAAATAAATGGATACCTGCAGAATAGAAGAGTTAAATCAAAAACACGAAATTACATTGCGTTAATTTAATGGATATTAAAAATACATAACAAAATATGAATAACTACAAAATAACAATATAAATAATAAATAAATAAAATAAATAATAACAAACATGAATATATATTGAACAGAACCATTACAATAAAAATTAGGATAAACCAGAGTCATTAAATTGAAATGTAGAAATTACATTATAAAGTTTTCTTCAATAATTCGAAAATTATTGAAGAAAAACCAGAAATCATACTTTAAGTTAAAACGTATTACGAATTATCAGTAATTAATTAATAAACAGAATTAACAGTAGTTAATAATTTCTTTCTTTCTTTCTTTCTTTCTTTTTTTGGCAAGATGGGTGAAGTAAAAATGCTTTTCATTCCCTTATCTGTAAAGAATATGTATGGATAGGGTAATATAGGACTATAAGCTCTGATCATGGCAGCAGGGTAACAGCAATAGCCGATCCTCAGTTGAAGCTTCATTGGCTACAGCATTGCCATCTATTACCCTCCCTGGTTACTCATTTTAGTCGCCTCGTACGACATGCACGGGCTACATTGCGGCTATTCCTATCCCGGCCAACACACGGGGTAACAGTTTTCTAATAGTTTAATAACCTATTTAAAATATAAAGATACAAATATGAAACAGGAGTTTTAACATTTCTTAGAAAAAATTTAAAAACTAATATTTTGAATTTCAATGGTTACAATATATGAATATGTAAAAAGAACCAATTAAAATATAGAAATTAATTTTTTTTCTGTTGATTTATAAATGTATAACGGTGGAGACCAGTACGAAAAATTCATAGATTTCAGAAATATAACAATATCATATTATTATATTGCTGACATTCGAACAGTCATTAAAATGAAAAATCAAGTGAAATGAGTGAACATTTGCTGTATTTTCACAAAACAAATATTTAAAAAAAAATCTAATAAATATCTCAGTTCTTAAAATTAAATTCTGGGACCTTTACTAACCTCATTTAATTTAGAATTAAAAATCATTTAAAGTACTGCTTTATTTCATGTTATGTGAAATACCAGTGTGGAATCTAAACTAAATTCTTTAATTATTTCCTTTTTATAAAACAGATTTCGTTATTAAAGAAACAAGTAATTTTACATTTAACTTTAATATTCAATAATCTTTCATAAAATTTCATCATTAATTTTAAAACGGCTGTATTTGAAATGTTTAGTTGAAAGATTCATGTATGAAAATTATGCTTTGAAGTTTCATTCAAAACAATCTATTTCCCTAGTTCCATTTTTCATTTCTGTGTATTGTATTTTGTTTTAAAGTGCAAGGGTTATGCTTAATTAAAAGAAATAAAGTAAAGAGGAGTGTGAATTAATCAATACAGTTTTGTAGTTAAGTCAATTAAACTCACCGACAGTCAATAAAATCTTGAATTTTTATTTCAAACATTCAGACTTGACAATGAAAACCAAATAAGTGCGCTAGAATAAAATATATGCTGTTTATAGGGTCGCTGTTGTCGCTCGCTGCAAGCACAAAAAATATCCCAGCAATTTCATGTCGTAAAAAAAAAAATAAATCAAACTATGAATAAAACTCAAAATATGAATCTTACCATGAATATTTTATTTTGTCATATAAATCCATAATTTATTCAAATGACTTCTATGAGAAAAGTAGTGAAATAAATAAGAATGTAAAATTAATTAATTGTTTAACAAGCTCATGACGTTCCTTTTTTTATTTTGAATTTGTGAGTCTCTTTGTGGTCATAAAAGTCATGTGAAGTGAACTGTTCAGTTTATTTGGATCTAAATAGAAAAATTAATACCGTAGAAATGTTTTTCTTAAAAAGATTGATACTGAAACATAAAGGATATTTCGCTAGAAAATTCAAGGTAAAGAAAGGCATAAAAATAAATAATCAGTAAATATAATATGTTTACTGAGTTAGTTTGGCTTTTATCGTAATACACAGTTTTGTGGGGATTCTTTGTCAATTAAACAAGAAGAAAATTATAATCTGATCTGCTTCTGTTTTCTTTTTAGAGATTAAAGCTCTTTGAAAGTACTTATGTTAATAGCTGGTTGAAAACAAACTCACTTTATAGATTTCTAATGGCGATTTATCAAAACAAGCAATAGTAAATGATGCACTTTATTTCCAAGATAAGCAATTGTCCGTTATATTTTTTTTTCTATAATTTTAACTCTGCATTAAAGTTACAAAAAACAGATTTAAAAACATATAACACACCTGTCGGATATCTTGTCAGGTTTCGTTTCATATTTGTAATGATTAGGATTATTTTTATCTTGCATTGCTGTTATTTGGCCTTTTAGTAATGTACTAGGGGAAGTTAAAAAAATCCTGAAACGTTGTGATCATCATTCTAGTCTCTTATCAATTATAACTCTAAAGAGTCTGTAAAATGTAATTAATGAAGCAGAAACATGAGATAGCTGGACGTGTGTGCGTGCGTGCCCGTCTGTGTGTATGTGTGTGTGTGTGTTTGAGAGAGAGAGAGAGAGATTCATTATTTTTCTAATTATTGTGAGTTATTGGCTAGTTAGAACAACTGAACAAGTTCCAGAAAAAGGAAAGAAAGAAAAGAAAAGAAAAATAACAAAAAGTGTTATTAATTTTATCTATGCTTAAGTCATGGTTTATTTTGTCCTAGCGAACACTGGGTAGGAGAACAATTAGAGGAATAAGACGCTCACAATCGATGTCCTGGATAACTGAATCAACCAATGACTCTTCAAGAAACGTCTAAATGTAAACGAATGATAGCGAACTGATAGAAGTATCTTCTTCAATGGATGCTGAAAGTACTTGAGGATGACCTTCATCATGTCGCAGAGTCTCGTAAGATATATTTCTTCTTTCGCCTCCAGTATATCATGCTACTTCATAATCCAGATGCGTAATTAATTCGAACGTGGTTGCGGAAAGCAGCGTTTCTCAAACTTTTATTGCTGCGTCCGACTTGAACAAAGCAAATAATTCAAAAGCTTGCTAATGCCCATACCCTAACCCTACGCGAATAATACAGATATGCATTCCGCTAAATAAAACATTGTGGAGAAGTTGGCATAACATACGCAACCTCAATATTTTTCGATGGAAAATTAAGTTGGATTAAAATTAAGATAGGAATAAATTACGACGACTCACCACACTCACCGAACGTGATCGTAGGATGCTATGAAGGTTAAAATAAAATAAAAGAAATTTTAAAAAATGTCATTCGTCGACCGCCATGCTGAAACAAAGTTCCAGGCATCAAGTGGAAAAGCGATCTGCTCAATAACATTCATAACCAAGGGTAACAACAAGGATTTCCATGTTACCCGCAATATGCAAGCCCTACCTTAGCTAAACCAACAGGTCTTCTTCAGTGGTGCAAAAAGCCTGTACAGTGGGAGGTGGAAACTTCTGCGCTATGGAGCGACAAATCACGCTGCAACCTCTACCGAGCAGACCGACTGGTATGGATGTGGCGGTAGAGGAAACCACCTTTTGAAGAGGAAGAAAACAACCAAATGTTTGGATTTCTCTCATTCTTTATTTCCTCTCCGAAAGAAACTTTTAATTAATATCTCGAAGATTTCTGGTGGATCATTTCCCAATATGAGGTAAAACTTCAGTACATGCGTTGTTAATGCTGCCGAAATTGTGCCATCACACTACACAAAGCGTTACTTCTCAAAAATGCGAACTATAACCGAAATCAACCCAACTGACCAAGCAGATTCTATCATTTCTATCATATCGTATAGCCCTAGGCGCTGATGTAGCGCCACGTAACACTCAGTCCGGAAACTTTTTGATCACGGTTTCATAGGCATAGTTGGTCGTGGTAAGCTTTTGACGTTTTCATTTGATGAGTGTTTATCATCCTCGAGATAATGTGCTTGAAAAGTGAGGTGGGATGTGCTTGGGAGTGTTAAGTAACACTAGGATGTGTTTGAACCATGGCGTTACTTTCCGGTCCTGTTTAGCCTTTTCTAAACCGGATTGTTTTTCCACGGAGACGAACATTTGTGGTGGCGAAACCGCGTCGACTAACTGGTTCCGTATGGAATGTCTGGAGAAAAGAATACGAATGCATTAAAAATATTGCCTCTTTAAACTAAGTGAAAAATGGTGCTGCCACCTAGTGTTCTGAATGATAAACATTGAATGTGGAGTTGTTCTAAGTTAGGTTTTTGTGAATTGAAAGACACTATTGATCTGATGATATTTTTTTTTCATCTTTGAAGACAACTATAACTTAAAGACGGAAGAAATGCTTTTTAATTTGCCGAAGTATTCTTCTTTTTTTTTTTTTTAATTTGTGAAGCTCTCATTGTTTGAAAGAATACACTTTGGCATTTAAAATCTTGAGTTATTTAATTAAATATTATAGGACTTTTTTCACAAAAATCTTCTTTAAATAGAAACTGCTGTGTTCTTTTTATTATTCTACAAAATAAAGTTTCATCTAAATCTTCCGTTTTCTTGCATGTCCTTAAAGATAAGAATAGTGTTTTTTGCAGAACGAGATGGCGTAAGAGCGGCATTTATGTAGCAACTGTACTCGCTATTCAAAGGGATGGATTGAAAAGAAATTTGTCTCGTCCGTTGTCTTTCCAAGTTCATCTATGACTATGAAATATCAGCTTAGTTCATGGCTTTACTTTGGTTCAGTAATATATTTCTGACTGTAAATTGGGAATGTGCAGAATATTAATCTTAAAAATAATAAGATGTAGAAGAGAAAACAAAGATTTTGCTTTGCCATCTGCATTGAAACATTCCTTTACGTACATTTGTTTTTTGAAGATATGAGTGAGATATTTGTGCTGTATTGTTTTTAAATAAATGAATTGGAGAATGTTATGAATCCAACCATATTTTATAGCCAAAGATAGAAAAATACTTCGTTTCGAAAATTTAAGAAAAAGCTTATGACAGCATAACCGTTGCCATCGGATTCGCCTTGACTTGCACTATTTATATATTTATTCGCCTTTTATTTCTGCACTAATTAGGTTTCACTGGTCCGATACCTTTTTAAACCATCTTTATATTCATGCTTCTGACCGATTACCAAGCATAGCAAAATATTCAGTCAAATTGTTAAATTCACCATAAGTAAATTATTGATAGGTGCATGCCAAAATGTTAAAATATAGGGCATAACTCCATAATTAGTTAAAAATATTAAAACATTACTAAACAATATTATGAACACAATTATATTTTAAATATTTATATAGAAAAACTTAAAAACTAAGCTTATTTCTATGCTTTTGTCTATAAATATGGATGGTTCCATAATGCCTCGATATTTTGCTTTGCGAAATTGAAGTCTCCTTTCGCTCTATTCTTTAATATTTGAGATTTGTATTTCATTTAGGTAATGCAATACTCATATTTTCGCTTTTTATCAAAGAAGAGCCTAAAAGTATTCATTTTTAGAAATGCAAAATAAAGAAAAGGAATAGGAGATATTAACCATCCATGCTTATTTCATAACCACGCACACACACACACACACACACACACACACACACACACACACACACACACACACACACACACACACACACACACACACACACACACACACACACACACACACACACACACACACACACACACACACACACACACACACACACACACACACACACTGCGAATGATAGAACACTCTAGCGTAGTAGTATAAGCACTGTAAAATTGCAACACGATTTTAAGTGTATCAAAATGCGATGTGCTTTCACTCGATCCACAATGCGATTCGGAACAGACCGGATGTCGCTGACAGGGTAGACAAGTTGCTAACTTTCAATTATTTAGGGAGGGGTATACCGCCGTAAAACCACTGCAAATAGCTCCTAGCGAATGGTGCGAATTCCCAAGTGGAAACGGTTGGGGAAAAAAAACAGAATATCTCACAGTTAGGTATTTATTGAGCTCTGGCTATAGCCTGACTTCAAGGTATTATCAAGATTTAAATTTCAGATGCTCATTATCTGTAAAAACGTTATAGATGTCGCATCTAAGCGATGATGCACCAAACAGTATTGATTCAGAAGCTAGGATTCGTTGTTTTTAATGTGTTTTCCTTCTTTCTCTTTGCTGTTCCTTTTACAAGGATTAATTCTGTCTTAATACGTGATATTAAAATGCTTTTAAATTCGATTATTCAGCGAACTGGATCTAAATATTTCGCGATAAACTATAAATATCTCTGAAGAAATATCCACTTTCTTCTTATTGCCATTTTATTTTATTTTTTATATCTGATCCACAGACGAAAGGCCACAAATCAAAGACCACAGACCAACACCCATTTACAGATGGACTGTAAATGGGTGTTCGCTAGCAGTGGTTTTTTTTTTAATGATTAAACTGTCCGCCATGGCCCGTAGTGAGTGACCAGCGACAAAGTTGGCGATCTAGTTGCAGAGTGCTGGAGGCTTACCATAGGATGGCAGTTTGTTAATGAGGTTCCTGTGCCAAACCCGATCAAATGCTTTTGAAATGTCGAGGGAAATCACGTGAGTTTCTCCGCAATCTAACATTCCTATATTCTAAATGTTATTAGCCTCTGATAATAGTCTGAGTTAGTTTTTAGTGATGGCTTAGGATGGCTAATAATCCTTCTTCTGAGTCTAAGAATCTACCTGCCTGACCAAAATGGCAAAAATACAGAACTTCGAATAATTCTTAAATAAGAATGATTTTCATTGAATTATTTGCGTTAGTGGAATTGTTTTCTTCTTTGACAATTGACTAACAATTGACATTTATGACTTTAGGGGTGAAGCAAGATGCTTTTCACATTCCCCGCTATCTGTTGCGGTTACAGTGAGGGTAAAATTTATGGGCAGTCTGCTCACCCTAAATGGGCATGGAGATTATGCATCGCTATAAGAGGTTAATATAGCTTTTGGTCTTCTATGTTTGAATATGTCCGTTGCCTCGTATGCTGCAGCTTGCTGAACCAAATCGTTGGGGTGTGTGGACGTCTTTAGGAAGAACTTAGATGCTAAGGATTGTAGGAAAGAGAAAATATAGGGAATATTTGTATCTCTATGAAGTTGATTGTTTCTAACTTACCACGGGGCGTTCAGAATCATTCTCAAGCACTTGTTCTGCTCTCGTTGTATTTTGATAATGTTAGCATTAGAGGTGTGGCTCCAGGCTGGAGAGGCATAGGTGATTAAATCATTCTCAAGCATTTTATTCATCTCAAGGTTCTGCACTCGTTGTATATCTTTATGAAGTTGATTGTTTCTAACATACCACGGGGCGTTCAGAATCATTCTCAAACACTTGTTCTGCACTCGTTGTATTTTGATAATGTTAGCATTAGAGGTGTGGCTCCAGGCTGGAGAGGCATAGGTGATTACAGGACGAATCGTCATCTGGTATAGCTGCAATTTGTTTCTGTTGCTGAGCTTACTATGATATGCCAAGCTTGCTATTTCTGTTAATTAGAGGACAGATCTGTGCGATGGCTTTAAACGCCTTTGTTATAACGTAACATAACATCATTGGACAGAAGGGTGAAGCAAGATACTTTTATTCCCCATTGTCTGATAGGGAGGACGAATTGAAGGAAAGATTTATGAGCTGTGAGCTCGCCCTGAGGGGGGGACGGAGATTAGTCATTGTTGCTAGTATTTTAGATGGATTTTGGCCTCTTGTATTTGAAGAGGTCAGTTTCGTCATATGCTACCTGTTTAACTAGATCGTTGGGGTGCGTAGAGATCTTTGAGAAGAATTTTTCCGCTGTAGTTAGTAGGAAGGAATAGATGTAAGGGATGTTTGTATCTCCATGCAGTTGGACGTTCCTTACAAACCTCGGTGCATCCAAGGTCATGCGCAAACACTTATTTTGCACTCTCTGTACCCTGAGGATGTTGGTGTTGGATGTGTGGCTCCAGGCTGGAGATGCATATGTCTCTATGAGGCGGATCGTCAGCAGGTAGAGGAGTACTTTGATTCTGGTAAATAGCTTGCTTTTTCTATTTATTAGAGGGTAAAGTTGTGCGATGGTTTTAGATGCTTTCGCGCATAAGGTTTGATGTGTGAGTTGAACGTTAATCTTTTGTCTAGAATTACCCGAGAATTTTTTGTTTCTGTTTGCCAGGGGATTTTTGTGTTGAATAGATAAAGGTCACCCTTGGGAGTTGCCCATCTTCTGGTGAAGAGTATCACTATACTCTTTTGGGAATTCACTTGTAATCTCCATTGTTCTAGTTTTAATAGTTTTCTTGCAGTTTTTTAGTAACGAGATGTGGTTGTAGAGATCTGGCAAGTACTGCTCTGTCATTCGCATAGTGTGCTAAGATGGCTGACATTGGGTTGTGTGGGATGTCTGCCATATATATCAAGAATAAGATCGGTGCCAGTAGGAAACCTTGGGGAACTCCGGCAGAGATCCGTCGATGACTGGAAACTGTACCGTTTATTTTGACTTGTATGTGTCTGTCCTGGAGATAAGATTTAATTAAGTGGACGATTCTTGATGGAATGCCTGCTGACATGAGTTTGTGTAGTAAACCGAAGTGCCATATCTTATCAAAAGCTTTCGCTATATCGAGGAAAACTGCTCCAGTGTGCTGGTGCCAATTGTAGCCGATGGTGATGTACTCAATTATCCTATGAATTTGTTGAGTAGTACCGTGTTGTTGTCTAAAGCCAAATTGTTCCTTACGAAGGATATTTAACTCATTTACTGAGGCTTGCAGTTTGGAGAGGATGATTTTTCGGCAATTTTGCCTAAGTTTGAGAATAGGCTGATGGGTCGAGAGCTTTCAGGCAGGTGTGGATCTTTACCTGGTTTATGCACTGGGACCACATCTGCGACTTTCCAATAGCTGGGGAAATAGTTAAATCGGAACATCTCACCACCATAATCGTGAGCAGATTAATTATTCCATTTGTTATGCCATCTGGGCAAGGGGCTTTTTTATTCTTTAGCTTCTTTAGAACTTCATAGATTTCCGCTGGTGAGGTGTTTGGAGGAATGTTGTTGCAGGTGTCGGTGACTTTCAGTGCACATCTGACATGGAGGTAGATTTTATAGACATGCTTGATGTCCAAGTTGTCGTATGTAGGACTACACTGTTTTTTCTAGGTTCTTTGCTATTTCTGCGGCGTTTTCTGCGTCCATGTGTACTAGTCCCATGTCTGACTTGAGTGGCGGAAGCGATTTGTTTTTGTTTCTGAGATTTCTTAATATGTTTCAGATGGAGGGTTCGCCGTGTGATATAGAGGCTAGTTTGGCTTCCCATGTTTGGTTCCTGTGAGCTTTAAGTGCTTATCTAACTTCATTGTTCTGTTTGTTGAGGAACTTTTTGTCATAAGGTGCACGGGTGTTGGGGTAGCTTTTCCTTGCTTTGTTTTTGTCCCTAATTAAATCCACGATGTCTTCGGGTAGTCGTTTTGACTTAAGAGTGGTTTTGGTAGAGGTGACAACCTTTATGGCTGTGTTGATTTGCTGAGTCAGGCTTTTGACAGCATTTTCAATTTCTTTTATGGATCTGATGTGAGGAACAATTCCAATGTGTTCTGATAGTACTTCTGGTATTTTTTTCCATGAGATGAAGGAGTGAGGGGGAGGCAGCAGTTGTTCTTGCTTTCCCGGCTGGAGCAGGATTGGATTATGATCGGATGTCAGCTCGTTTAAAGAGTCCAGGCTATACTTAATACTTCGGAGGATAGCAATCAAGTATGTCGGCTGTGCCATACGTACTATGATGTGTTGGTTCTGCGGGGCCTGCCACCACTGAATAATTTGAACTGGAGTAGCTAAAGAGTGTGTAGCCGTTTCTTTTGGTGGATTTGCTGTTCCATGCAGGGTGTTTCGCATTTAAGTCACCGGCAATGATGACTTGTACTTATTACCCAGGACGACATCCAGATCTGAATGTAGTAGATTCTTTGATGGAGGGGTGTAAGCTGCATAAACTGTTACTTTCCCAGCTGAGGTAGTGTGTACTACTATTCCTGTGAGCTCTCGATTTTTGGTTGAGGGGCTGGTTACAGAGTGGTGATCGATGTGGCTTTTTATGGAAATGGCGTTGCCACCTCCTCTGTAGTTTCTTCTGTCGTTTCTGTGGCGGAGGTATCCTCTAACTTTGGGGTTGTCTGCTGATCTAAAGCAGGATTCGTTTATTAGGATGATGTCTGGGTTGTATCTCACTGCGAATTCTTGGAGTTCCAGAAACTTGTTTCTAAGTCCGTTTGCGTTCCAACCGATGATCTACTGGTGTGCTTTTGTTTTTATGCATTTATGAGAGCTACTAGGATAGATTGAGTTTCTTGTAGAAATCTTTTTCTGGAGTCCGATGTGGGGTTAGATTTGTTGAAGTCTTGCAGCATATTTGCGAGGGAGTTTGTGATGACAGCTGCTAAATTTGGGAGGTATTGTTCCTGAGTGGCCTTTGTTGAGCGAACTACATCTGCGTAGGTCTACGTCTGCCGTTTGAGGTTTGCTTCGATCGGGGCTTCTGGTTGAGGCAGTTGGTTCTGTATCGTGTTTTGTCGACCTCTGGTGGGTTGAGGAGCTGGGGCTACTGCTACTGCTACTGGTTTTCGTAGATTAGTAGAGGTAGCAGATCATCTGTTTTTTGGGTATTGTATACATCCTTTGTAGTTTGCTGGATGCGGGCCCCAGCAGTTTGCATATTTAGCAGGGGTGGATTTTGGCTTGGTGCAGGTCTTTGTGGGGTGGCTCTCACAGCATTTTAAGCACTTGTATTCGGCTTTACATAATCTCTGGGCATGACCATACTTTTGGCACCTGTGTCACTGTCCTGATGAGGTCCTTTTTCTTAGTGGTTCTGGGCTAATTTTTAGCCCACAAATTGATGTTAGGTCATATATGTTTTTGTATGCCTGGTGGATCTCTACTAAGGCGAGTGGCATTGGACTTTTATCTGCTCTGGTCATTCTGCTGACCTTGATGGGTGGTAGGTATTGGTAGCAGATCGGCGGCTATGTCTTCTGTATGTATGTGCTCTGATACTCCACGGAGAACCACCTTCAGGCTCCTCTCGTAGTTGAGGGTGAAGGTGTGGTAGTGTACACCTTTATTCTCTAGCTGCTTTGTGAGTCTGCGGTAGTCCATTATAGTGGCGGGTTCAATTTTGATGCCATCGTCTAAATTCTTTGCTGTTGAGTATGCTATTTGTAAACTAGTCATAGTGGCCCTTAGTTCAGTACACCTGTTCTTTTCTCTTAAGATAATTTGAGGCAATTTCTCTTTAGTGGAGGCAGGAGGGTCAGAGGTGTGTCCGTCTTCCTCCATACCTTCATCTGTTGGTGGTTCTGTCGTCTGTGTTTTGCGTGTTTTCCGCCGGTGGGTCACTCCGTGTTGCTGGGGGGGGGGGATTGGAGTCCACCAAATCCAGTTTTTCCTCTGTATTAGCAGTATCATCGCTCTCCTCATCGTCCCTCGTTGTGGAGTACAGGTTCAAGTAGCTTGGCCATTCCACTTCAAATTTGTTTAGTAATTTTTTGAGTAGGCTTAGCGCCAGACTTTTGTCTAGTGTTTCTATCAAGGCGTCGGTGCATATTTCGGTCATAATTACGTCTAGTAGGTTTTGATAGGGGTTGATCAATTACTAAAACTGCAAATTAATAGCAAAACCATAAATTTCGCTGAGCAAATCTCAATCAAAATCCACTCCTTTGTATCGCATGCACCTGGAAAAGTTTTCTACAGGTTTGCTTTCTGCGATAGCTATCGGTAAAATCCAATGACGTATTTTCCTTTTCAGAAATCACTACAATTCCTAAATTGCATCTAAATCAACAGAAATTATACCCTTATAAGGACTGGATGAAAGGGGCGAAGCAGGAATGCTTTTCATTTTCCCCGTTATCTGTAGTGGACAGTGTATGGATAATGTGTTATTGAGCTATTATAGCTCTGATCATGGCAAGAGGGTAACAGCAATAGCCGAACCTCAGTTACAATTTCATTGGCTACAGCATTGCCATATTTATCATCATCATCATCATCAAATTCCTGTCATGTACCCTCAAGGGGTGTACAGGATATGACAGTACTACATGAAAAATTTACATCATTACTAACTTCCTATCTACAATTTTCCTCCAAATCCGTCTGTTACTTATCAAGACTCGAACATTATCAGATCTTATATTTCTATCGTCTAACGTACTTTGTACCGTATCAATCCACCTATATCTTGGTCTTCCTCTGGGTCGTTTTCCTGACAACCTGGCAGAGAACACTTGTTTTGCTTATCTTTCCTCTCCCATTCTATTTAAGTGGCCATACCACCTGAGATTAGCTCTGCTAACGCATTCCTGGATGCTGACAATGTCAACTTGTTTCCTAATATCCTCGTTTTTAATATGATATTGCCATTGATGCCATCTGTTCACGCCTCTAATCTTTCTCAGGACTCTCATATCTGCGGTCTCTAGTCTTTGGTCAAGTGTTTTACTTCTGACCCAGCTCTCAGGTCCGTAGGTAAAAACTGGTTTGAACACTGTCTTGTATACAGCTAATTTAGTGTTCCCACTAATTTCTTTCTTATTCCATATGAATTTATATATTTCTATATATAAATTCATATATAGCATATATATACATATATATAAATCTATATATAGCAGCCACTGTAAGACTTTTATACCACCATACGTCAGCATTTCTGGTCGAATATCATCTACTCCTGCTGCCTTTCCACATTTCAAGCCATTGATGGCTTTTTCTACTTCAAGTATGGATATGTATTCCTGACTACATGCCTGGTCAGTGTTTTTTATCACTGTATTGTCATCACTGCTTGTTTCATTTAGCAGTTATTCAGAGTAATTACCCCATACTTCAAGGATATTTTTTTCTCCTGTTTTCATGTCACCTTTATCATCTCTAACTCCTTTTACAGCATTCTTTCCTCCATTCCTAAGCTTCTTCAACAACCTCCAGAATATTTTGTCACCTTCTTGATATTTATTTTCTATATTCTTGCCAAAGTCCTCCCATGACTTTTGTTTAGCTAGTTTTACACATTGTTTAGCTTTCTTACATTTGTCTCTGTATTCTGTAAGAGTAAAAGCTGACTTATTTGCCAGGAACTTTTGTTATGCTTTCTTCTTTTCCTTCACTGCTTCTTTAACTTCCGGTGTCCACCAGGGAGTTCTGCTTTTTTTTATCCTTGCACACAACCTCACCACATGCCTCTCTGGCAGATTCAATCAATGTTTTCTTCAGAGTTTGCCACTGAATATCCAAGGTTTGATTCCCATTCTCAAACTCTTTCATTTTCTTTTCAATAATATTTCTGTACTTTAGTCTACAGTTCACATCTGAGAGCTGCTCAACTTTTATTCGCTTTAAAACTTTCTTACATGTTATTCTTTTCAATATGAAATTCAATTTTATCCTGCTCAAGACTAAATAGTGATCGCTTCCAATTTCAAATCCTCTGTACACTCTGGTGTCCTGCAGCAGGGAGAAAACATCATTATCAACAATAACATAGTCAATGAGACTTTTCTTATTGCTAGCCTCTTCTCTCCATGTGAATTTGTGTATATTTTTATGCTGGAACATGGTGTTAGTAATAACCAGTCCATGTCCTGAGCAGAAATCCAACAGATATTTGCCATTATTATTAGCTTTGCTCTTTTCTCCAAATTTTCCCAAAATATTTTGTATGTCTCACAATCATTTCCTACTTTGCTATTTAGATCCCCAACAAGGACCAACTTTTCCTTTTTCATTGTGTCAGTTGCTTTTTCTAAAGCGTCAAAAAATTCCTCCACTTCTACCTTAGTAGAACCTTTTGTGGGACCATAGGCACAAATAAGTCTCATTGTCCAGTTCCCGATTCTCATATTTGCCCACATTACTCAACTGGAGACTGACTGCCATTCAAGAAGATTAGCCTCATATTTTGTGTTGAATACTTGGCTACTCCTTCTTTTCCTTGATTGTCATTGCCTGAATATAACATTTTGTATTTATTGCTCAGAAAGATCTCACCAGTTTTGGTCTTTTTTATTTCAGTCACCCCTATTATGTCGATCTGGTACTTATCTATTTCCTCAGCTAGCTCCATTTCTTTGCCATTGAGGCTTCTTACGTTGATAGTACCGATCTTTAATTCTGGTGATGTTGAGTTTGGGTTTATTTTCAGATTTGTTCCAGTAGCTGATTTTTCGCTGTTCAATCTGGTTCCCTGGCGAAAACAACGGGGGCCTTGTTTAACCGGGCGACGCCCCAGCCGGCATGAAATTTTTCATGTTGTACCATCATTTTTTATTTTGGTTTAACCAATAAGAATACAATTTGGTCGGCTAAATCCCAAATTGCCAACCCATCCTCGTTCGTTCAGTATCAAAGTAGATACCCAACAAGGTTCACTACGATAAGGTGAGGATTGGACATTAGGTCAGAAGCCCTGGTCGGTTCTCCGCATTCCTTTAAAGGCTATGTGGAGGTCTCCTCTCAGTTATACAGCTTTGACTCTTAAGCACCCCTATTTACCATATTTATTTAAAGGTAAAGCCGTCTCTAAAAATTCGGCCGATCCTTAGGCCACTCAATCTTGGGTGTAAGACCGTCCATCTCAGCGTTGGCTCCACTCAGTGATGGCATTCCACCCACACCCCACCACTGAGCAGAACTGCTCATATTCCGAAGAAAAGTATTCATCGACAAAGCCCCTCAGCAGGCCGTGCCGGAGAAAACTTTCCCCGGAGATTCAAATTGCTCCCTTAAGGCAAAAACCTTAAGAGAACAAACTCAAAGCTATCGAATCTCAACTTCCCATGGGGTAACAGCAGCAGCCGAGCCTCAGTTAGGACTTCATTGGAACAGCATTGCCACCCATTACCCTCTAAGGGTAAAGGATGGCAATGTTAAACAACCATAACACTGCCCCAACAGAAATCCTTATAAGGACTGGCTTAAAGGGGCGAAGCAAGAATGCTTTTCATCTTCCCCGTTATCTGTAGAGGACAATGTAGGGATAAGGTGTTATTGAGCTATTAAAGCTCTGATCAGGACAGCAGGTTAACAGCAATAGCCGAGCCTCAGTTAGAACTTCATTAGCTACAGCATTGCCATCCATTACCCTCCAAGGGTATTGTATTGAATGAATCCCCAACTGAAATTATCCTTTAGTCCTTATAAGGACTGGCTTAAAGAGGCGAAGCAAGAATGCTTTTCATCTTCCCCGTTATCTGTAAAGGACAATGTAGGGATAAGGTGTTATTGAGCTATTAAAGCTCTAATCATGGCAGGAGGGTAACAGCAATAGCCGAGCCTCAGTTAGAACTTCATTAGCTACAGCATTGCCATCCATTACCCTCCAAGGGTATTGTATTGAATGAATCCCCAACTGAAATTATCCTTTAGTCCTTATAAGGACTGGCTTAAAGAGGCGAAGCAAGAATGCTTTTCATCTTCCCCGTTATCTGTAGAGGACAGTGTAGGGATAAGGTGTTATTGAGCTATATAAAGCTCTAATCATGGCAGGAGGGTAACAGCAATAGCCGAGCCTCAGTTAGAACTTCATTGGCTACAGCATTGCCATCCATTACCCTCAAAGGGTGATACGTAAGTAAAGCCAATCTCTAAAAATTAAGACGATCCCTAGATCATTCAATCGTGGGCGAAAGACCGTCCATCTCAGCATTGGCTCTACTCAATGATGGCCTTCCCCCACCACCACCAACGAGCAGAACCACTCAAATTCCGAAGAAAAGTATTCATCGACAAAGCCCCTCAGCGGGCCGTGCCGGAAAACACCTTCCCCGGAGACTCAAATTGTTCCCTTAAGGCAAAAACCTTAAGAGAGGGAACTCAAACTCTCGAATCTCTGCGTCCAATTAGTCGCCTCTTACGACATGCTTGGATTTGCATTAGTGCTATTCTTATCCCGGCAACCCTCAAAAGGTATTAATCACCGCATCTCACGGTCGTTCTTCATTGAGAATGGTTTATTTTTTGTCATTTGATAAATGATCACTATGTGAATTAAGAAATTGAAGTATTTACTAAATATCTAATATGTTAAAAGATCTTTAGTAATTTAGAAAAATGCTTTAAAATTCTGTTATATTAGACCTCTGGATTTTTATAATACCATTAGTATTATATCAATGAATTTCATAATGTAACAAAATATTAGACAGACGACGCGGAAATTACACAAAGTCGAGCGGATTTAAAAAAAATACGAAGCACGGACTCATTTAAGTAACGTAATAAGCCGTTTGTAACCTAATGAAATAATATTTATAATTTAAAAGCGTAATGAGTCCTTCATCGAACTCCGAAAGATGCTTTGTTTTTCCAAATTGTAATCAACACTACTGACAAATACTTACCAGTAGTATTTTTAAATGGTTGCGTAGAACACGTGATGATGCATGTGATTAAGTATTTCGCATATACGCTTCGAAAGCGACTCTAGCGTTGATCGTCGCTTACGTTCACTACAATACTACTAATAACAGTTTTTCATGGGCAGTCAGTTTGAAGCCACCTAGTGTGAGGTGGAGTCTAACATGTTCAAAAACATTGGGATGTTTCGGTACTCACTTAAGAGGTGGCTAAGTTTATGAATGTTCCATTCAGAAAAGGCTACATGCTGAACTACAAAGCAGAAAATTATGCCCAACTGAGGAGTATCCAGTGGAATGGGATCGGTTGCTGGATGGAAAGAATATCGACAGTGCATGGAAAGCATTGAAACAACGTTTGAATGATGCGATATCAGAATGTGTCCCGAGAGTTCGAAGAATAAAGAGAGTAGGAATCAAATGGATGTGTATCTTATGAAGCAAGAGATTCGTAAGAAAAGGGAGATGTGAAGGAATACCGCGTGCATAAGAATGCTGTCCGTTATTAAAATTATAAGCAGCGGGCTAGAATAGTCAAAACTGTTGTACCGAAAGTTAAGTCTGAGTATGAAAAGAAACTGGCTCCGAAAGTTAAAGACAATCCCAAAGAATTCGATCGTTATGTACAAGTTAAAGAAGAATGAATGTGAAAACAGGAACTTTCGTAGCTCAGTCTTTATAGACGAAGCTCTTTGGTCGGAAAGACCTGGGTTTAATTTCCATTAGTGACGTGAGGAACCTCTATTTGGTTATTTCGACGAAAAGTGAGTTAGCCGGTCTCATACGGTGGTGGTTTTTTTTGCCCTGAAAGTCGGGTTTTTCGTTCCCCAGAACAGGCAAACCGGTCCCGTGAACACACGCATCCACAGACGTAGGGACCAACCACCTTATCCTCGAGACGGTTGCGGTTGTAAGAATAAAAAACGTCAACACCGTAAAAGGTAGAAGAGAAGGATTAAGAAAGAAAGAAAAAGAATATGAAAGAATAACTCTTCTGAATGCAGAAGGTGTGAGGGTGACAGATGCAGAAGAGGTTGTTCAACTATCGAGTGCCCATTTTGCTAAAAGCTATGAAGAAATTCCGGAGTATTAGGATGAGGTAATAAAGCTGTTGCACAAATTGAATAAAAATTCGGCAATTTTTATTCAATTTTTATTCAATATCCGTGCTGATATCCCTGATGTGATATCAGCACGGATGCTAAAAGGATGTTCCGAGAGGGCTATTCTTTGACCAAACTATATAATTTTAGGCTTAGAATAGGGAAGACTCCATAGAAATGGAAAGAATGTATGGTAATCCCATTGCACAAGGGGGGAACAAAGAATGGAATGGTGGTGAAGATTTTGGAAAAGGTGGTTAGGCTCGTATTTAAAAATGGGTTGAAAATGTCCATGGCCATCAAACAACAGCTGTATACTTTACAGCTCAAGGTCACTCAAACATTAAATGTTTGAGTGACCTTGTGGACTGATCCTTGTGGAACACCAGTGATGTACCACAAGGATCAGTCCTTGGTCCACTGTTATTCAATCTGTACATTAATTACTTTAGAAAGGTTTTGAAAAGCGACATGCAGCTATTTGAAAAGACAGGTAGGGTAATCAAAAATGCTGCTGATATGCAGTACTTGCAGTATGATTTGAATAGGCTGCAATTGTGAGCATGTGAAAATGGCTACCAGAAACACTAAGATGAATAAAATCAGTTGTAATAAATATTATTTTTTGATATTATTTTATTATACTAAAAAGTACTAACATAATATTAATGTTTATATTTATATTACTTTTTGTAAGTGGGCCAACTAAGGATTTTTTCGTGCGTATTTTTATGTCATTAATAACATTACACTAATTTTTAGACCAAACTCGGACATTTTTCAAGTCACTTCAAAGATCTCCGATAAGCGAAGTGAATAGTTTCACATTAGGAAATGAAATTATTCCTAGCCAATCACTTAAGAAAGAAAGAAAATTCAAACCTCGAGCCTGTTGGTTAGAAAGTGAGTACATTAACCACGCAGTCAACTATTTATATTTAAAGACAATACTCTGAGTGAGAAGTACTGGTTTTTGGAAGCCGATTTCAAGAGATTCATTTTTCCGTAGAATGTTTCTCTTCATATAAAATAGTTTCGCTTGTTATTAATCAAGATGGCTGTGATAATTGTATCACACCCATCTTCAATGATGTCACTGCTTTAAGAAGAATAACAAAATAGGCATTAGCTGGTCTCCCTGAAAAGGTAGTTGATAACAATTTGAATAATATATTATCTCTGCATTAGGAATTCATATTTTAGAAACATATTACATCTAGATCTGTTGATCAATTGGTAGTAATGTGCTCCGTAATAAAATCAGTCTTGCTTTTAATTTGCAGTCCCTTATAAGCTCCTGTAACTTCTGAGAATCACCCTCATACTTTTAATCACATTTTATTACTAAGTCTAAATCTAACGAAAAGACTTGATTTAGAGTTGATGTTTGATGTGTCCTTATCGCAAGCCTGAGAATTTAATTGCGCATTGAGCAGTGAAATTATTATTTTTCACTAATTGTTTGCAACTGCATGTTTTTTTTTTAATTCTTCACAGACGCTTTTTATTATATCGTATAAACTTCTCTTTTTTTTCGTTAAAATCTCTCCGTATAACAGTTCCGAGGATATTGATAATTTCCTATTGAGTTTTGATATCATATCGGACTTTGATAAAACACCCACACTGACCCCGAACGTGTAAATTAAGAAGCAATTAAAATAAATAAAGAAAAGACGTGTAATTTCCGTGGTTTCAAAACAGCACTTTTAGGCGTTCACTGAAAGCAAGCCTATGGAAGGAGCACGAGGGTGTAAATTTGCTGTTTGACTTCATGGAAACGTAGAGCATGCAGTCAGTTCCTTGTTTTTGAACTCCTATTTTCTAATTGCGTATTACTTCTAAATCCCTACCCCATATCCCCTTGAAAAAGAATACGGAAGTAATTGCACGTGTGCTAGCTACAGTTACTTTTAAATGTTTATCAGTTGTAAAAAATACGGAAATAATTGCACGCTTTCTGCTTGTATTTATATCTAAATGTTACCCTTTATTCCCTTGTAAAAAAAAAAAAAATATATATATATATATATATATAAAATGCGGATCACCCTTCCTCTATGCGATCCCTAGGGTGAAACTATTTATCGGTATAGCTTTTATCTTATGTTCCGATTGTTAAATGATCAAACGTAGTCTTGTACTTGCTTTTTTTAGTGAATAAAATTACCTACCATCAAATATAAGCATGTATTACTGTTCTATCTCGGCATAATATTATAAGCACATATGGTTATTATATATTATATTATATCTCGGCCTAATATTAAACATATTTCGGTTTTTATAAATATCAGTCTTTTAATATTGCTTGAAGCATTTTAGTTTCTTCATATTTTTAATTCGAGAGTAAATTGCCCATGATAATTCTGACATTTCGTTTGACTGGGTGTATTCGAAACAATTTAAACACCAGCAAAAGTTGTCCACTGCGAATGTTGAATAAAATTTCAACCTAGTAATTAGTAAACGTAGATTAATAATGTGCGTCCATTACAAACACCTACATATAATGCAAACTCAGTGGCCTACACAATGTTGATCCCCAGAATATGATTTTTTTCTTTATAAGAAAATCCTCTATATGTTAAAACCAAACAGGCAAAATAGCGTTTACGCTGTTGAAGCTACAGATACCTAGGCGATGTGATAGTGGATCCTTTAATCAAACCATTGTCTTCAAAAGACTGTCATTTAATTAGGTCACTATTAAAAAACTTGAAATTTGAGAGAAAGAAACTATAGCTAGTGGTTTACTCATTTGTCTTTGAAGTGTCAATAGACAAATGATAGTTCTGCCTGTTGGTTATAACGTATACGGTGTACAGTTTTATTCTTCTAAGTTTCAGTTAAGCTTAAATCCTAAATGCAGTTAAATCTTTTATTAATAAATTTTATTTAAATAATGATATTAATAAATTTTAGTGATATACAAATTCTTTTTTTTGTCTGCTTTTTACAAATTTGATGTAATAATATCAAACCCATCTCTTAAATTGATGTTATTAGTAATGTTAATGTTAATTGATGTTAATAGAGAATTAGAAAGGAAGATGGCGGCACTTGAGTGTTCATTGTGTTTCTACTTTTGGCGTTAGATGAGCGAATGAGTGTTGGCTACTGTAATGCAAGTATGATGTGAAACTCTGGTTTTGTAGTGTAGTTGATTAACTAGCAGAGACGCGATTATAGGTTTTAAATCATAACAAGAACAGCAAGTTAGCATCACAGGTAAGTGGACTATAATTGGGCGATTCGATAGGCCTAACCGCCGTTGGAATCGCCATTGTTGATAAATTAATAAAAGCAACTGAATCGTAGGCTCACTTCCTCACGTTGTTGAGGGGTTTTTCATAGCCTTACTTAAATCCAGGAGACTCCCAATTGGTATGGAAGGTATCAAGGAACAGATTAAAACTCTAAACAAGGAGGAGTCATTAGAAGTTTTAAAACTTATCATAGCAAAGTTTGAGACCGACTGGCCGGGTTATTTAAACCTGTACGCCCAAACAAATGATCCAGAAGCAGAGGATGAAGAAACCCAAGGGGAATTCATAACTGTTTCACCACCCCAAACCCCCCGTTATAACAACTCACAAGAAGAGCACTCCAACAAACGGAGAAGAACAGCAGACGATCTTATGGAGGATGACTCACCCACACAGGACACGCGGAAAAGCTCAGAGAAGGTCCCTCCAGTTATTCTTCGGAACAACGAGAAGCGGATTTCTGTCATATCAGCTCTCAGGGAGCAAACCATCACATACACCTGGGCCAAAAACTCAGTTGATGGAGTAAATATCCAGCCAGTCACCGTCACTGACTACAGGCAGATGACAAGGCTACTGGACACCAAACAGCTTACTTACCATAGATTCACTTTACCGAGTGAAAAGACCTTAAAGGTGATCATACGTGGAGCCACAGAAGGAATCACTCCAAAAGAAATCTCAGCTGATTTAAGCAACCAGAGCCTGACCCCAATCAAAGTAAGTAGGATGCTCAGGTCTGATAAAAGGCCAATGCCGTTAGTACTTGTGGAGATTGATAACACCCAAAAGAAAATATATGAGCTGACTGGTGTCTGCGGCCTCAGAACTACTATGGAACCTCCAAGAAAGAGAGCGTCAACAGGACAGTGCCACAGATGTCAGTGGTTTGGGCACACCCAAAAGCTATGCCGGGCCAACTTCAGGTGCTTAAAATGTGGTGAAGGCTACCACACCATCATATGCACCAAGCCAAGATCTATGCCAGCTAAGTGCGCAAACTGCGGAGGTCCTCACTCCGCCAACTATAAAGGATGCATACCACACACAAAGAACCGCGGTTCACCCAAAACCGCTCATCCATCACCCAGCAGTGACACTCTAGGCAACTGTGCAGATCGCCACCCAGTTCAAATAACCTCCACCTTGACAGCTCAGAAAGGAAATCAACCTGAAACCAGGACCAAAACATATCCCAAGGCTGCACGATCCAAGAATACTTCCTCCAACGAATTTACAAACTCCAACCTTACATGAGTTCTAACCGCCTCACTACCTACCATGCTTCAGGAATTCAGCAAAACAAATCCTACACCATCCTCCACGAAGAAATCCCTTCAAGGTACCCATTCCATTCTGACAGTACTCAATCATGAGAAATAGGAAATATAAACCTAACTCGCTTACCATAACTGCATGGAATGAAAATGGATTGAACAACAAAATCCTTGAACTACAAGAGTTCACTCACAGATATACTCCTGATATAATTCTAGTTAATGAAACACATCTCAGGCCAGCTAATAACTATAAATTACGGAGCTACGCAATGTACAAAACAGTCAGACTCACTGCCAGTGGAGGAGGCACAATATTCATTAAAAACTACATAAGCCACAATGTACTGACCAATCCACAAACCAAGAACCTAGAGATAACAGGCATCGAAGTCCATACAAACAATGCTGGCAGTATCAAAATCTATGCAGTATACAACCCACCCAGCATTCCTTTACTGGTACCTGACTTGGACTCCATTATCGGCTCCACAGACTATCATCATGGCTGGAGATTTCAATGCCAAGCATACAGCTTGGTATAGCTTCACAATCAATGACAAAGGCCGCGCCCTAAACCAAAACCATTACTGAACGCAAAATTCTATTGTTATAGCTGGACCCACAGAGCCCACTCATCACAGTCTAAATGGAAGATCAGACGTACTGGATATCGCAGTCCTTAGAAACATCAGATACCAATACTAACTGGAAACGAATTATCATCTTATCACAACCGCATTCTGCTCAAGCTCGGTACACAAGAACAATTCTCTCCTCCACACTTCTTTATATCATGGGAAAAGCTCTCCAAAACTCTCTCAGACCACATTGGCCCAACAGCCATCATCCATAACAAAGAGGTGATAGATATAGCTGTCACCAACCTTACTTACCAAATTAAAAAAGCACTAGCTCCAGCCACACAAACCACAGATTTTCATTCCAGTAGTCGGATCACTGATGAAATTATGGACATGATCACGCTGAAAATCAGAACTAAAAAGCGGGTACCATAACACAAAAGCCCCACAAGATAAAACAACTTTGAATAATTTAAATAGCAAGTCCGGGAAGCTCTACAAAAACATCGCAATCAAGATTGGGAAACCAAACTGATCAATCTGAACCCAGAGGATAACTCCATCTGGAAATTCTTGAGAACTCTCCGCACTAAAAGGCAACTCATACCCCCAATTCAGACCAAGAAAGGAGAAGCTCACATTGACCCAGAAAAAGCAGAAGCTTTGGTTGACAATTTGGAAACTCAGTGTAACCCCTCTTACGAGAATTTAAACATCAGTCTAATCTACAAGATTCATCGCAGAGTCAGGCAGGTTATAACAGAACAAAAAGAGAAGGCAGAACTCATCACACCCACTTCTCCAGCAGAAGTTATAAATATCATTACCCACTTGAATAACAACAAGGCTCCAGGCTCAGATGGAATCACAAACAGAACAATCAAATTACTCCCCATAAAAGCAATTGTGCACCTGGTCAATATTATCAATGCAATAATCAGATTCAAATATTTTCCCTTAGCATGGAAAACGGCTAACATCACACCACCAGTCAATTGGAAAAACCCTCAACTCCCTGAAAGCTACAGACCTATCAGCCTACTGTCCAGCCTAGGCAAGGTTGCAGAAAAAGTCATCCTTACTTCAATCAGCAACAGATAAACTAGATATTATCCCTAATGAGCAATTCAGAAAAAAACCATCGCACCACACATCAGATACACGGACTAGTTGAATTTATCATCACAGGTTTTAACAGCAACCTCCACACTGCTGCGGTCTTTATAGACGCTTCGAAGGCTTTTGACAAGGTGTGGCACCAAGGTCTTCTCTACAAACGCATCAAATTTAACATGCCATCTAATCTATTACAAATCATAGACAGTTACCTTAAACACAGATTTATGCAAGTAAAAATAAATGAAACCATATTAACCAGACGCAAGATCCTTGCAGGTGTGCCCTCCCCTGCTCTTTTCCATCTACATAGCTGATATTCCACAAAATCAAAGTTCAACAATCACATCATTATATGCGGATGATACTGCCTTATTAGCAAGATCTCTCAGTCCCAAACTAGCTACCAAAAAACTCCAAAACAGTATTGACACATTGGAGAAATGGCTGATGGATTGGAGAATCCAAACAAACCGACTAAAGAGTTCAGCCATCATGTTCACCAAAAAGAGGTTTCAGATCAAGGAAGACATTCACCTGCTTGGTGTCAAGATCCAATGGCAGAATGAAGTCAAATACCTCGGAGTCATACTGGACAATTTACCAGTCATATAAAACATATGAGCTCAAAGTCATCCAAAGCAATCGCTCAGCTCTACTCCATGATCAACAGAAGAAATAAACTGGATATCCGGAACAAACTACTCATATACAAGATGGTAATACGCCCAGTCATCATTTACGCATCTCCTACATGGAGCCACACCTCGAACACAAATATTCAAAAACTGCAGAGGATATAGAACAAATGCCTGAGAACGATTCTAGATGCCCCGTGGTTTATCAGAAACTCCCAGATTCACCGAGAAGTCAACACTCCCTACATAGCATCCTTCCTCCATAATCTAGCAGCAAAATTCTTCACCAAGACAAACAATCATCGAAACCCACTGACCAAGCAAACATCAGACCACAAAGAAACAGAATTCTACAAATACAAAAGACTCAAGTCAATTCTATGCTCAGCTGAATACAGCTAATCTCATTACCCTTCTTGGGCGAGCTTAACGCTCAACAACTCTCCACTCAAAGAACTTACTTCCCCTCAGACAAAGGGGAATATGAAAAGCATTTATGCTTCACCCATCAAGTCAGCAACGTTCTACGTTCTACGTTCTACGAAAGAATAAGAAATTCCTCAGAAATCAGTAATAAGTAAGCGCATACTATGTCATTTTGATGCAGCCGATTTTCGGAACAGATAGATCTGCCTTATCAACATCCTTCTTAAAGTAGATCTAGAAATGGATTAAGAGAGAGAAATTAATAATCTGACTGGGGATTTCTTCATCGCGCTTAGCTTTTCGAACCTTCCTGTGTATAAGATATGAAGGAATTTTAAAAAGCAAACAAAGAAAGTAACAAGTCGCACGTGCGTCTATGCTGACATAGATGAAGGTGTGACACAAGTGCTATTCTCGTTTTCACACATCCGCCAAAGGTGTTGATTCATTTTGTTCAGTTCCACACATTCAGGTATTTGTCCGAGGCAAGTTTCTTTAAACAGGAAATGACGTTTTGCTGAATATCATTGTGTTTTGAAAATCGCTTGCAAATTAGATAAAGAGATAGAGATCACTGGATGCTCTTGTTCCATGGAGTCAGAGGTACAATAACGATACTTTCAAGTAGATATCCGAGGTGATTTTGATGAATGATCAGCTGTAACTGACTCAAAGTATTAAAGTACCATTCAGCATTCATACTCTCACCCCGGTTAAGAATCTCAACGGAAAACCCACAGTACACTGTCATCGTGGTAAAGTCAAGTGTGCTTGGCTTTACCTTTGTATTAAGAAAAAGGTGGTTAGCCTGGTGGGCTGTAAAGGTGAAACACTGATGATTGAGGACACATTCTCTATTGAAACTTTAAATCTAAAGGTCATCGAGATCTTACAAAATCGAGATCTTTGGTGTTGTGCTATTTAAAATACAAACTATAAGAATACGTATGAATTCACGTACAGACAATTCCCACAAAATTCGTTCTGAATTTCGAAAGATTTTCCGTTCTCATAGCTCACAAATATTCATCACCCTAACAGTTTACTTTAGTATTAAAGTTGTGAAGGTTTTTTTTTTTTCTTTTCGAATTTGTAGAAGCAGAGGTGGGAATCTCCTATTCCTACCCTGAAAAGGTTACTCTTGTTAGAGAAGTGAATCTTTTAGAATTGAATAGATCTCTTGACCTAAAATGCTATTTTAGTTTAGTTGAATGTTCTATTCTAGTTCAATACAAATGGCTCACTACTAAACATTTCCCCTCGAGCGGTACGACGCAACTAACAAATAAGCTCGTCTGTTATCTTTTAGCTAGACAAATTTTACATTTTATACATGTTATAACCAACCGTTCGTATACATCTTAGTTATATAAAGGTATACAAAAACTTACATGGTAGATAATGGACTGTATAAAATTTTTATATGTATTTTAAAAATTTTAAAAACTATTTTCAAAATTGGCAGAAAAGTTTATATTTTTCTTTTACAAATTATTTTATGCAAAATTGTTATTTAGATATAAATTTAAAAAAATAAGGATATGTTTATCGAATAATCAAATCTATATCTGTAGTCAATTTTTTTCTACTTGTACTGTAAAAACACCAAATTCGGGGGGGGGGGCAGAATTAGACGAAACAGTAAACACAAAATCAGCACACAGACATTTTTTATCCCTTCTTCTGCCCTGTTTCAGGCTCAAATCTGTAAGCTAAATGTTCAGCTATATGATATTTTTACTTAGATGCAACTAAGAAATTATTCGCCTTCACATGGATTTGCGTTTTGATGATCTCAGTTTTAAAGAACTACTGGCTCTTTTCAGGCATTTAGGCAACATACTAAACACAAAATGGCCCGATAAAATCGGAAAACACCAGGTTCTTGATGTGGAGACAGAGGACCTTCAGCCCTCTGAACTTCCTCCCTCTTCACATGACAACGCAAGCGACCCAGCAACAACAACTGAAGACATCCCTAATTCAAACTCCAGTGGCTTTCAGGAGGTCAGAAGGAAGAAGAGAAAGAAAAAGTCCCCCGCAGCAGATCCTGAAATAATACCCCAGCCCTTGGAAAGTACAGCTCCAATGGACACAACAGCGCAACCTGTTGAAGAAAGAGCGACGGACTCAGGGGCACATCCCAAAGAGAGGATTTCCCCAGTTATTCTAAGATCGAAAGAAAAATGGTCATCAATCGCGGAGACAATGAACAACGGCAACATCAAATTTATATGAGCTAAGAATACAGATGACGGAATCCGAATTCAACCAGAAGGGGCGTTGGACTTCCGCCGGATCACCACAGACTTATGGACGAACTGAATGTTCCATATCACACATTTCAACTCCAGAGCGAAAAAAACCTAAAAGTAGTCATCAGAGGTCTGGCAGAAACCACTTCATCTGATGAAATAGCTATTGACCTCAGATCACAAGGCCTTGAACCAATTAAGATTTTGCTCATGTACCGCGCAGACAATCGCCCCATGCCTCTGGTCTTAGTGGAGATCAGTAAAGACCACAGAGAAATTTATGACCTTAAGATAGTCTGCAGCTTAGTCATCAAGACCGAACCACTCAGAAGAAAAGCATCCGCCAGTCATACGATACGTCATACAGTCTACGGTTTCTCCGCGAATTTTACCCGCAGCCTCGTCAGCTTATAGCCAAAACTCTGCACTGATTCTTGCTGCCTGACTAGGGGAGATGCTAACAGCCTTTAGCAAAATGAACCCCAGCCAAGTCGACACCAACAAATTCCTCATGAATACCTAAGTCATCTTCTCCATGATCAACAAGTGACATGCTCTCCTGAATATAGTTGCTGATATCCCAAATATTTATTCGATGCTCCGTAACACTCATCCCAAGCAACTCGTTCAGGAGTTTTCTAAGTGCCCGAAAGCTGCTCTGCTTTTCGGTTCAGGCGCTTCCGCACTTCCCTGAATATGGTGAGCCAAATGCTCGTTAATCTTTAAACACAAATCTCTTTCCTAGCGATGAAGAGATAATAATCCATGGGATTGAGTTCCATCAAGCCACAGAATTTACAAGTTACAGTGTTTTAGTTTAAGATGTCAGCTATTCTGCCGATATTATCACACTAAAAAAAACTTGGAATCGATTATTTTAACACTTCAGTCGACATACATTAAAATCCGTCCAGTAATGATTACGCGGTGCTTGTTTCCTGACGATAATATATTTTGAAAGACCAGGTTATTAATTACATATTCGAATCTCAACCAGGATGGGCAGGGTTACTCTCCTTTTTCTTACAACTCTCCTTTTTTGCCTTGAGATTGATACACCATCGAGATGGAAGAGGAGGAAAATAACCAGCAACTATACAATGAGAGTAACTTTCGAATTACAGCTGGGACATCATAGTTTGGAAAATATTACACACTAGTAACAACAAATAGCTTTCGTTCGTAGATATTGGAAACGGCAGTTTTATTTTTAAGCTACGCAAAAGTCAAAAAGCACAATTTAATTTAGACGAACTTCATTCCGAAAAGAAATTTCTCATTTGGCAATCAAAGCAGTTAATGAACGAGTTCTAATCTGGAAGACATCCTGATTAATGTTGACTTTAATTTCGAAAGACTTCAGGGTTAAATGCTTAGAGGCACAGTCCCTCCCAATGCACAATCCAAGCGACAGTAAATTCAAATTTAAATTCCCTTTTACCCTTACAATGATGCTCAATCCGAGCATCATGATGCTCTATACGAGCTGAATGATACCACTTTTGATACGACCAACTGAGGGGGGAACAGAGATAGAGAGAGAGAGAGAGTACACAAACCCGCGTTTTGTAACAGGTTTGCAAACTAACCATTTAAATTAATTTCGATATTTATCTTTGCAAATGTTAAGATAACTTCTCTTCTTATTTAAAAGAAAGTGTAGTAACATGTTTTATGATTTACTCATAAAAAGAATTATTTCTCAGTAAATGGTGGGCAAACTAGAAAGAAGACTCTGCATACAATTTAAAGAAAAAATACAATCTGTACCAAAGATGATGAAACCAATCTCCTATTTTTGGTATCGGGACAGCTTGTCACTACATAGATATCATATTGTACATGCCTACTTTTCCTGTACTTATTTATCTTATTTTTTCCTTCCTGTGTATTGGTTCTTTTTTGGCATCGCAGCCGCGGTAACTAAGACTATAGGCGAGTGCCTTTTGAGCAATAGATGTAGTTCATTATTCACAGTGATGACGAAAGAGATGACGACTGCGTGGAAGAACCATGCACAGAAGTAAGTCATGAGTCTCTCCTAATTCAGCAAAATGAGCTTAGTAACCAAGAACCTCTATGGAGGTTAAGTAAAGCTCCGACCAAAAGATGCCTTTTGGTTGGAAAGCCGTGGAGTCTAGTCCTGTCTAGAGCACGAAAAACCTTCATAGAAGTATTTCGAGATTAGCAAAGCTTTTATGCTATGAAGCACTCTTGGATTAGAATATGTCTTTTGGCTGCAACTTTATTTTTAATTAAAAATAAAATTAAAAATTTAATGAAGTGATTACATATATTGCCTACCTTTGCTGAACTTTTAGCAATAGCTATTTTTGAAATTTGCAGTGGAGATTGCTGATGTTAATGGATGAGTATGATGAAGCTGCATTCAATTTTAATATTTAAAAAACTGAGACATGAATAAAAGAGTTTTAAGAGTCAAAATAATACGAGACTATTAAAAGATGAGAATGAAATCGCCAATAAATGATGAGATATAATTAGTAAATGCACTATAAAGCTTGAAAAATTTTAAAATGAAAAATATTAAAATCTAGAACTTAAAAACTATAAAGGATTGGATAAAGCCAATGCAAAGACCACAAAAGTAAAACATAAATGTGTGTGAATAAAATTTTTCTTACAGGCTGTTGCTAATAGTGTACAAGACAAAACTGCCACAGGTATGCTCCAAAGCAGTTGCAATTTACATTCGTCACCACCTGTGGTGTTTCATTAATCTCTCGAAGTCTGGCGATCCACCTCTCACTAAGAGAGAGAAATTCAAAGTTTGCTGTAAAAGCAAAGCAATCCACTGGTTCAAGTGACAACCGAATTATGCATCTGATGCACGATGCTTTAATTAATAACAAATCAGAATTTTAGTGGATATTGTTGAATACCTGGAATTCACTCGACTATAGATACCTTAAAGGAAGAGGAAAACACAGTGATCGGATATTAGAACAGAAATGGTCAAACACAAATAGTTCAATTGAATAATATGCGCAATGCAATTTAATATGGTCGATACATTTTAGAGACATTTTTACATCTGATGTTTGACCACAGGTTTCATTTAGTGACAAACTGTCTTCTTTTAAACTTGCTGCCAAAGTTTCAATGTTAAATAAGTTAAAATGCTGATCTGTCATCTTCGAATAGATATTTCTATACACTAGAATGCAGAACAAACCAGAATCGATTTCCTGTCTTGCTGTCTGTTTTATATTTTTGACATCAAACTCTATTTGGCCAGTTTCCAACTTATTTGCATTGAAAGAAGAGCCGTACATGCAATTGATTTCTCTCCCCCTCTCCTCCACCACCACCACCACCACTTTGTATCTCGTTATTGAGAATAATCTAAGTTTTCGACTAGAAAAGCCTTCGTTTGTCATTTCAACTCAGGTTAGAGATATTTGAAAATATATTTTTGTGTTATTATGTGTGCACCCTAAAGTGATCAAAACACTTTCTCCTACCCTCTTCCCATATTTTTATTTTTCCCGCTTCACACTAAATCACATTCAATTAATTTGAGTATTTGCAAACAATCAAAAAAAGCTTTTAAGACACTTCGCTTTCTTTAACTGCATTTTGCGGAGCTAACTGTAAACTCTAACATTACTTACTTAAAAGAATAAAACCGTTTGTTTTTCAACTTAATATTTAATGTATTTTGATAATGGATAACCCCCGAAGCTTTTTAGTCCATTAAACCGCGCATTGAATTCTACTCAGTTGTTATCAGAAATGTCTGAGAGATGCTTCCCGAACATTTAAAAAATCTATGGGAAGCAAACCTGATAATGGTGCTTATTATCTCCTGCTCAAATTCGTAGACAGTCCATGTCACGCCTTGTAGCCACAATTATGCGGCTTAGTACAGCTGATTAGTACAGCTTAATAGAATAATTATATTTTGACTGGACTATGTACATCGAGTCGTCTGCACATCGATCATCTGTACCAATATATTAAGAAACATGTGCTATGTATTAGCGTCGCGCTGAATCTCAACCATAAAGATGGCATGAATCTGGTTCATCCCATCTTTACAGTTTGCAAATAATATTTTAGCAAACAAAAAGTAATTCAATTAATTAAACGTTTTCTTGAAATTAAAAAAAAATCTGAATATATATATTTTTAAATTTTAAAATAATATAATATACCTTTCATGACTATATATCATATGTTTTCAATAACTAACGCATTTGGAGATGCGGTGATTGATTCATTCAATCCAATACCCTTGGAGGGTAACGGATGGCAATGCTGTAGCCAATGAAGGCTACAGTAGCAATACTGTAGCTAACTGAGGCTCGGCTATTGCTGTTACCCTCTTGTCATGATCAGAGCTTTAATAGCTCAATAACACCTTATCCCTACACTGTCCTCTACAGATAACGGGGAAGATGAAAAGCATTCTTGCTTCGCCCCTTTAAGCCAGTCCTTATAAGAACTAACGCATTTGGTCAACTCACGCTAACGGATGGCAATGCCGTAGCCAATGAATTTTTAACTGAGGCTCGGCTGTTGCAGTTACCCCCTGGGACGCTGAGTTTCGCTCTCTTAGGATTGCTCCTGATAAGGGGGGTTTGCTTGAGAGAGCATTTTGAGTCTCCGAGGAGAGTGTTCTCCTGTGTGGCCGTTTAGGGCCTGTGTCGGTGGATGCTTTTCCCTGGAATATGAGCGGTTCTACTCGGTGGTGGAGAAGCTCGTTGATGAGTGGAGCCAACGCTGAGTTGAACGGTCTTTCGGCCACTATTGAGTGGTCTAGGGATCGTCTTTATTTTTAGAGATGGCTTTCCTTATACAGTAGCCAATGAAGTTTTAACGGAGACTCGGCCATTAGCCGTTACCCAGCCATGACTAGAGCTTTTAGCTCAACAACACGCGATTCACACATTTTCTTCAATCAGATGAAGGGATAAATGAGTCAAGGACTAGGTCTTCCCCCCTCCCCCCCAAAAAAGAAAAAAGAAAATAACGCATTTTAATTTTTAGTATTTTTGCATAGAATGTTTCTTGAAGAAACGTGCATTATCTTATTTTGATGGAGAACAATACGTGCGTTAAGTACTGATATTTAGTGAGTATTAGAATCGAATACAAGAACTTTTTATTTCCATAGATGATTTCAGAGTCGAAGCATAAATGATTCATACCTTTTGGAATAGCTGTGCAGATGATGACAACATTACCCTGTTCATTATTTTCACGTCAAATGTGTCTTTCCATTATCAAGTTGTAATCGCCAGTATCTTTCTCACTAAAGCGATACTAGTGCCATCTGTGTGCAACTTGAAGTATTCATACAAGCCATCTTATATGCATACTGCAATTTGTTTGCCATTTGAATCCAGCTTAGATGACTTTGTGAAAGATACAGCATGATTTTAATACCTCATAAATCATCGCTAATGAACAGTTTCCTGGAATTAATTGAAGCATAAATCACGTATAATTAAATGATTCCTAAAGATAATTATCCTAGAAATTAGGTTTAACAAGACAAGCGTGAAGTCATGTCAGTAGTTTCAGGACTTGTCGACAATCAATGCTAGCCATAGCCACGAACAGACAAAACCTTTAATTTCTTTAGTGAAAAAATCAATCAATAAATAAACAATTCAACCCAAAAGAAAGGACCCAAAGATATTGAGGAGTTTTATTTCCTTAATTTTACAATATTCTGTGAAAGAAGTAAAGCAAAATAGTCTTTTGCAAATGGAGGAAAGGATAGACTAAACTGCGATGTGTGAGACCCTCTGTCTCTGAGCAATACGCATGCGTGTTTAAGTTGTTTGTGATGACGTAATGTTTTGTTTTCACTGGTGCCACAAAAGTTGCCAACTGCGGTTTGCATTGTGTTTAAGAACATTTTTGCAATTGATGAAGAGATAGCTCGATGAAGGCTGGTTTAGGGTCACTCATTATCGGTTCTTAACAACTCTCCTAGCGACATCGATTGCTTCTCCCGCTGAGAATTTATTTTTATCTCTTAGAGAAAGCGAAGAGTCTGCAAATGGACACTAAATGTCCTAGACAGAAAACTGTGTGTGTTGAAAAGCTGGAGAAAGGATGTGGGTTGTCTTATTTCATACCTTTCATTCCAAGCAGGAAACATGCTTTATGAAGAAATGAACCATATGCATTCTATCTGTCAAACCTTCCCCTTCCCAGATTAGGAAAATTATGCAAACTATCATCTTATCTTTTGCCAAAGAGATAGCCTTTCAGATAAGCCTTTTTCCTTGAATAATTTCAAGGAGAATTTTGGCACTTAATTTGTTAGTAGGCGTATCCCCTAGTGACATCTGATGTGATAAAATGAGCTCCCCTACCAGTTGAGAATATTTATCACCGTAACTGTCGCATTTTAAACAGAAGGAAACCATAGTTAAGCAGAAGTTGCCTTATATATAGCAAAAAAGGCTTCCATTCCATCGCTCTATTTAAGGATAAAATAAGAATAAGGAACTTGAGACTTTCTCCGTGTCATATAAGAATCGTTGTTGAAGCGTTCTAAAATGTAAAAAGATTTCATTGCATGCGTGTTGTCCAGGGAAATATTGAAGATGTAAGAAGAGTCAAAGATACACGTCGTATCTCGCAGCTGCAATCAGAGAAACGGTATCGATTCTAAGACTATTTCTTTTTAGCTCAACGGACGGACAAATGAACTCAAAAAAACACCGCAATACATCTTGACATTTCAGGAGAGACTGACTTTATCCCTGCGGAACATTATTACCTAGCTTATCTCGGGATGTCTGCGGCATTGCACGTGATAAATGAAACAAGTAAATGACGTATTTCGCTGTCCTATCTAAGTGGCAATCAAGGAAAAACAGTAAACGATTGGCGTGTATGAAGATACGAATAGAAATATATTTCATCGATGAATTGTGAAGCCACTTCTGGATAATATGGAATATGCAGAGGAAGACAAGTTTATTTTTATTTATTTTAATACGAAGAATGTACATTAATAAACACTTAAGAAAATACAAAAATGAGAGGATATGAAGCATTTTTCTTATATAAATAAGCATGTTTTCCAACATTTAATTTTGTTTTCTATCGAATCTTTTTTTTTATTAAAAGTTGCCATAGTTACGAAATGCAAAATAATATATTTGTATCCTGTAAGCTCCATGTTCCGTTGGCTAGATTTAAATCGTCCCTTATTTCCTTCGTCTTCCCTCTTTTACCTTGCGGTGTCGAGGGTTTTCTATTCATTTAACCGCAACTGTAAACAAAGATAAGGTGGTTAGCCCTAATCCACCCGGAGTATCCTATGTCTGTAGAAGCAGTGAGCTCTCAAGGCCGGTTGTTTGCGAGATGAAAACCCTCAGATAAACTGAGAAGAAAAAACCCTGTAATCCAGGCCCAAGACCTTGGCTGTGTCTGAGAAAGATCCTAAACTCCTCACGTCAGCGACAGGTATCGAACAGAGGACACTCCTTTTCCAGTCACATGGTTGCGAAGCACATAGCCACTCGGCTAACCGCGCGGACGTATTTCCTATAGTATTAAATTACTGTCTCACACCATTCTATTATGGTCCCACAGCCATAACAGAATGGATTGTCCGCGCGGCTAGCCTAGTGGCTGCGCGCTTCGCAACCATATGACTGGAGAAGGAGTGTTCCCAGGTTTGATTCCCGTCGAAGACGTGAGGAATTTGAGGATCTTCCTCAGCCATAGTCACGTTAGCCGGTCTTGGCGCGGGCAGTAGGGTTTTTTCCGTCAGTTTATCAGGCGTTTTTCATCCCGCAAGCAGGCAAACCGGCCCTGCGAACACAGACGGATCTACAGCCATAAATATTTAACCCCCTCATGAGGGGCTCAACTCGCTCCAATAGGGACGGGGGAGAAAAAGGGAGGAAACTCCATACGAATAAATAAACAGAATGCATTTGGGGCGTTTGTTTTATTTCCGTCCTTCCTTCGTGTAACTATCTATTGAAGCAAATGCTTTGTGTTCCCTTTGATGATGTAATGAGATACTCAACAAAAATTTGATTTTGTATTAATTACTTTCTTTTTTCCAATTCGTAATTAGCTTGCTTTGTCGTGTAATTATATGTAATATCATAAGACAAAATAACAATAGATATTTTATTAATAAAATGACAAAGAGATGCACTTTTACCTTTAGAAGTCTTGAAGAACGTGAAATGAAATGCGTTGCTGGTAAATTAAGTGCCGTCCATGTAATTCCGAATATTTTCGCCTTAACGACTGTCCCGTTGTTTTCAAATTACATCGTAAACGCAGAGCAAAAAAATATTTCGAATTGCCATCAACATCAAACACACATTTTTCGTTTTTTTTTTTTTTTCATGGAAACATGAAGAGGCACAGTTGCCATAGAAACATTTCCTCACCTTTCCTGCTAGCGCTGTGTATATTTCCTCAGAAATTTCAAACGCGATAATCAATTTTTTCTAGTGTTTGAGTTAGATCTCAAGATTTTGTTTATTTTAAATAATTGTTATATTATGTTTTTTTTTTTTTTTTTACTAGATGGGTGAAGTAAGAATGCTTTTCATCTTCCCCGTTATCTGCAGAAGAAGGTGTATGGATGGAGTAATATAGACCTATAAGCTCTTATCATGACAAGAGCGTAACAGCAATAGCCGAGCCTCAGTTAGAACTTCATTGGCTACAGCAGTGCCATCAATTACCCTCCCTGGGTACCCATTTTAGTCTCCTCGTACGACATGCATGGGCTGCAGTGGAGCTATTCTTATCCCGGCCACCACACGAGGTATATTACGATATAAAATTATAAAATAGGTTTATAGTAGAGGAAGACCGCTAAAAAGATGATGTGAGACGGGAACAGGCCAGTGGGCCTAATACCATGGAAGGAAGAAGAAGAAGAAAATTGGTTTATAAAAACTATTTATAATTTTAATATATATATAAATATATAAGTTACGTTATCATTTCATAGAAGAATAGAATAGATTTTTAAATTTCAGTCATTAAAACTAGTATGAATGTAGTCATTAGTTATTAATTTTTTTTTCCATAAACGAAGTGTATTTCTTTCCATTGATTCTTATTGCCTCCCCCCCCCCCACACCAAAGTTTTAAAGTCCAGTAACGTTGTGCTCAATGCACCATCCATCCATCGATTAAATAAATGCGTGTTTTTTTACGATTAATCAATATTGATGTTTGTTATGATTTATGCTCATATTTAGTCGTTCCACGTTTACGATAAAAAAGAAAAGATTTTTTTTTCATTACCATACAAGAAGAGAAATGTGAGATGCAGTGAACACATGTTTAATAAACACAAGAACACAACTGGTTGTGTTTTTATATTTATTTATTTATTAATTTGTTTATTTATTTTTGTTATTTTCAACACACGCCACTCAGATGTTCAGTAGGTTTCAAACCCCATGTTTCTCCTTATCAGTTGGGTTTTTGGAGTACAACAAATGCCATTATGGACATAGCATTATGGACAAATAGCACAGATATTTGTTCCTAAAATTTAAAAATGAAAGTTATTCTAAATTTTATACATACATACATCTTCAAGGACCACCTTTCCTAATTGGGTTGTGGAGGGCAACAGCTTCAAGAGGAACTTCCAATGGTCACGATCCTCTGCCAACAAGTTCTGGTGGGATTCCCAAACGTGTCCACCCAAGGTTTTGGATATAATCTATCCAGCGAGTCCTTGGCCTTCCACGTAGCCTCCCACCCTCTGGCTTGGGAAAGAGGGCCTGCTGAGGGAGCCTCTCTTGTGGCATTCTGACCAGGTGCTCGTACCAACGTAACTGTGATCTCTCAACACGGATCTCTCAACAATGGTTGAGTATTGAGGCTTTCCCAAATTGCAGAGCTTCTGACTTTGTCGAGTCTTATCAGCCCCGCAACCCCTCGAAGGAACCTCATTTCAGTCGCTTGGATTCGTGTCCGAATTTTTTCGGTCATTACCCAACTCTCATGACCATAGGTGAGGATGGGGACATAAACTGTGTTGAAGACAGCCAGCTTTGCCTTCTGGCTTAACTCCCGCGTCAATACTACCGAACGGCCAATCTCCCGCAATATTGAGCTTGCTAAGCCAATTCGAGTATCTAGCTCTACATCCCATTTTCCATTATTCGTGAATATGGACCCAAGGTATTTAAACTTCTCCACCTGCCTCATTGGGACTCCACGTACATGTGGAGTGCACTGGAATGGTTGTCTTGAGACCGCAAGTGTTTCAGTTTTGGCCACACTGATCTTCATTTCGGCGTCTGCACAAACTTTGAAAATTTTATAGAGTAGATAATTTGATATGGATATATTTAATAAGATGTCCAACAAGAAAGTGCAAACTATTGCTCAAATTAAACTGAAATATTTTTTTTTGTATTCGGTGTTTATATTTATAAATTATTATCATAAAATTATAAAATCCGGAAATACATTTTCAATTATAAGTATATACAAATTATGAATAGTGTGCAAATCTTAGTTACTTATTTTATATTTCATATATAACATTAATTGCATATTTTATATATATTATTTTTAAATTTAATATAATTATTCGAAATATTATGTAATAATTTTAACTAAGTTGCAAGATATTTTAAATATTTTTTAAAAACTTTCAACATGTTTTAAAATTTAGAATACTGATTTTAATTCTAAGTTTGAGGAATTTAAGATTTGTCACAGTTCATGACATTCTCTTTATTAAAAATAAAAATAAAAAATTAATGTGCGATTTCAGTACTACATAATGAAGTATTTCACTGCCAAAATAACATCTGTTTATAGAAATGTTCAAATTGAATTTTACAAGAGTCGATTTCTGATAAGTGATCATTTATGACAAAAAAAAAAAAAGAGGGGGGAAAAAGCCAGAGGAAGAAATTCAGAAATAGTTCATCTAATAGAAATTAATTCCTTCTTACCGTCTTGAAACGTTCAGACAATATTGGATATGGATCATCAATAACCTCGGTTACAGCAATCCATCATTAAATAAACAGAAAACTCGAATGCAGCACCAAAAAACCCATCCAAGGACATGTGTTAGGCAGACAAAATAAATCTCCCTGGCGAGTACAGGTATTCATCATTTGTTAGAGACATCTGAATTCATCTGACGTATTGTTAAGAACTTTCAAAAACTGCATTTATTAATGCAGGTTTTGGCATGCGACGCTCTGGAAAGCGATTCAGAACCGACAGATGGATTTGTTCTTAATTAGGTGAGTTAATTAGATAGTTTACTTTGTTCTCAATTAAATTTCGCCTTTAAGCTAGAATATCTAAACCATCTTGCGGTGATTGCGACTGAAATGTAATAAACCTCTTGGCAACACTCCACACGATGTTCAAACACTAGGCGAGTGCATAAGATGTTTTTCACCTGATCTGTCACAGCCTTTAGAGACGTTCTCAAAAGATGTCCAGTTGCGTTTCATATTTTCTTGCGAGCAGGCAAAGACGTGCATTGTATTAAGTGCAGGCAGTACGAACGATTTTGTGGCACATTCGACGTTTGTTATGCGTGATCTTTCAAGGATGTTCTCCCTGCGACAGGTCAGATATGCGGGATCGATTGCTATTCAGGAAGTAGCGAGGGATTCCGCTTGCAAAAGTCACGTTTTCTACAGTTTGTCGGTTCATTAATGTTATTGCAGAAGGATGAGTAGCCATCTCCTGTGTTTTACTTTAAAATTTTCTTCGCGTTCTGCGACGTTTCTCTTCCTGGTCGAGTAATCGCGTTACTCAATTCTTAGTAGTTGCCTGAAGCTTTCGCTCTATCATTCCAAGCAACTGCTGACCACATCGCATCACCTGCATTCATTGAAGCGAGATGTCTAATAATGAGAAGGCTATATCATAAGAGTATTTTAATACCGAAATCCACGTTCTCCAGACTAACGCATCGGAATCATAACTAATCCATTTATTTCATTTGGGTGCGGTACATCAATGATAACTCCACCTTCAATGAATGGTACTTAATCAGGCTTCAGGAAACTAAATAATTATCATAATTTTATATTTTAAAAATAACATTCAGCTAAAAACGCATTACAATACCCAGTAATTTTTTTTTTCTCGACATCTTCAAGGAATTTATTATCAGTCGTCAAACTCTCAATGATAAGTTTTACTATATGTTTTAAAGCGGTTACGGGGGACAACGCTTGCAAATTCCTGGCTTAAAAAAAGGCATTTTTGGTCAACTTTTCCGAACGTTTGGGTGGCAATTCGTAATATTAGAAATGTATATGAAAACCGATTGACTGAGTACTCATCTAAAATTCTCGTGACATAAATTACGAATGGATAAGCAAATTAATCAAACAAACAACAGAAGAGGTTATTGTGGCAAAAACAAAGCTCAAGAGGGAATAAAGGAATAAACATTTGTATTGGTGAAACAGTAACTGAATAGCTGTAAAAGAAAAACAAAAATCTTAATACATCCCTTAATGTTAATGACGAATGAAAGACGTGTTGACATCGAGCAGCAAATTGGCAGTGATACATACATTTCTATTTATGTAAGCTATATTGAGATCGATTTAATTTTTTCCCTTTTTGTTATAAGTGGTAGTTACATATTTTTTGACTTACGTGCTGATCATCAATCGTTATGATGCCATTTCTCATCCTTTGAATTTCGCCAGTAGCTGTAAGTAATCTTATAATAATTTTCATACGAAAATGGTATAACTTCACTTACCACTAATTATATATGTAAACTCAAGAAAATCGACCGTAGAACCCACATTATCTCAGACATTAAATATATTGTGTTAGGGTTAGGGACCACGAGATGGCAGCACATTTGAGACGTCTCTCTTCACTGTGTACCGCTTAATTAGTGATAGCCTTGGGCCATCTATCTCTGATTGGTACCTGTGGAGATTGAACTGCCCACTCAGTCTCCAAAAGTTAGATAGGGCTAAATGGCCTCGCCTACTCCCGTATACGGGAATAAAAAGGCGTTAGCTGATTTTTAAAAAAAAAATTTTTTTAAGAAAATGGTATAACTTCATTTACCACTAATTATATATAATAATCTTATAATAGTTTTCATAAGAGAATGGTATAACTTCATTTACCACTAATTATATATATATAACTTTATTTATCACTAATTATAATTATATATGTAATTTCATTTACCACTAATTATATATATCATTTACCACTAATTATATATAATAATCTTATAATAGTTTTCATAAGAAAATTGTATAAGTTCACATACCATTAATTATATAATGACACAAAGACATAACATAACATAACATCATTGGCCAGAAGGGTGAAGCAAGATGCTTTTATTTCCCGTTGTCTGGGAGGATGAATTGAAGGAAAGATTTATGAGCTGTGAGCTCGCCCTGGGGGGGTGGTCACGGAGATTAGTCATTGTTGCAAGTATTCAGGATGGCTTTTGGCCTCTTGTACTTGAAGAGGTCAGTTTCACCATAGTTTGCTGTCTGTTTAACTACATCGTTAGAGATCTTTGAGAAGAAATGACACAAAAATGCATTTCATGGAACTTTTATTCATCTATATAAGAAAAAGTAAATGGTGTATTAATATATTCTCATAACACTATATATTTGACAGTAAAAATGCTAATATTAATTTATTATATACTAAATAACATTTTTTTACTAAGAATTTTATAAAACACATAACATTCTTTAATAACTGTGTAATAAATTACAAAATGAACTGTCTTTTCGTAGAAGAATTCGAAAGAAGTATCACATAGGTGATGCCTATCTTTAATTGCGAAATAATAGTAATTAATCTTTTATTATCTATTACATATTATAAGTTAGCGAAAAAATTAAATAAATATTATCTTATAAATATATAAGATAATATTTATAAGCAAAACTGTAATGCGATTTGCCTGAGCTGATGAAAGCCAAAGAGAATACTTTCCACTGTTGCACTAAAAAAAATTTTTTTTAGTGCAACAGTGGAAAGTATTCTCTTTTTATTCTTTTTATTCTTTGTTTACTACAATGTGAAAGAAGCTTCGAAAAAACTCAAATTTTTAGCTTGAAGGAAATCCACCAATGTTAGAACACGAGTTTCAAACAAACGCAATAAAACGAAAAATTTCTTTCTTTCCGGACAGTTACAATCGGAAAGATTCACTCACACTTTTATAAACAGCACGCAGTGGGCAGCCCTTTAACAGAAGTAACAAGGGAGTGAAAATAAAAAGGAAAAAAAAAACTCGGTTTGTGAGACTTGCAGTAAATCAAAAGTGTTATCTTGAGGACTCGAAGGTGCGCAATACTTTTGGGAACGGAAATCTTAGAAACTCTCAATTTAATGGTTGGCTGTCAACAGAAGAAAGGAATTAAATGAGGCTAGTAGAAAAGAAAACGTTTTGGCAGAGCTCCTGTGAAAAAGATTTTATTTTCAAAAGATATTGTTCGCAATATCTTTTGAAGTATCAGGATTGATTTACACATCTGTAATTACAACACTGTTGAGCACTAACAGATTCTAATATTTCCCATCAAAATGTTATTTTGCTACTGTTTGACCCACGTCTGACACTTTGTTATTATTTTCTTTATCAACCCTCGGACATCTACCGCTTTAATAGCACACAAAACTCTCGCTAGTTGGACCTTGTAGAGAAGGTCACATTTCGTTCATCCGTGATTACTGCAAATAGCGGAGTAAATTATCCAGACGGTGCCAACAGTTGGGAAAGGGAGATGTCGACAAACAAAACTCATCCACTTGCTCCGAGATCCTCAGAGGTTTAGGAGTCTCCGATACTTCCTACGGTTTCGATTTTGGCAAGTTCGTTATATTGATGGGGTAATTACGTTTGCCTCTCTCTGCCGAGGACGGGAGATACATTCCGATAACGCAAATGTCCTCAATGACACACTTAATAGGAATCTTAACATGTTGCAAAGATGCAGCAATCCCGAATTACATAGGATAACGATGACGTGTTCAATAAAGTCGCATTTTATTTATTCAGTTTTTTGCATCTTTAGTAAACCTTCATAGAAAAAAAAATTATCCTTTGCTGGAGTCCGTATTTCGTCTACGATCTGCTACAGGTCTACGGACGCATTCCACAGAGAAAAAGCAGTATTGCCGTCACAACCTTCATTAAGTGCATGATCTCTCTGAATAGCGCCGCCAACCCCATCATCTACCGTCTCTTCTCCATGCAGATCTGCCGTGATCTCAGCCAATTAAGTGTACAGATGTCTAGTGCCTTCCTTTAGTGCCTGGATAATTGTTCACAAACTACCCTCCGTCACCCTTGACCTCACGAAATGACTAAAGACTTGATAAGCGAACTTATATATTTTGTGATACGCGATGGTGTAATTTCATAGAAATCAGGCTTTTTTGCATTGTTCTGATACACAAAATTGTCAAAATTAGATTATAAATATTTTTTCCAGGGTTAATTTTCTTCATTTCAATCTGATTGGTTCTTTAATCTGAGATGATCCTTTAATAAGACTAGAACTGTCAAACACGTGTTATGATGATTATTCTTGTCTGTTATTTTTGAGCCCCGGAAGACTATGTCGAATAGATTTTATTTATCTCAACCTGGCTGAGAAACTTGTGTACAGGATGACGATCGATAAATTTTTTAGAAAAAAATCAAATTTTTCAAGTATTCTCGAAATTTCCTCAATCGATTCAACTGCAGATTTAATCTGATTAGAATGAAGACAATGAAGAATCGAATGGATCCATATATTTAAATAAATTGTACAATATCATGCTTAAGAATACTGATGCATTCTATAAAAACAATTAAATTTTTCTAAACAACTTTAAAATTCTAAAGAAATAGCATATGTATTTAATAGACACCATGTTAATTATACTATACTTTTCTTACATGTGAACTTAAAATCATTTACGATCATCTTTAGCAATGGGATGAATATGGAATCAATCTACCGTGAGATACGGTGATTGATTCATTAATGCCCTTGGGGGTAACGGATGGCAACAATGCAATGCTGTACTAATGAAGTTTAACTGAGGTTCGGCTGTTTCTGTTACCCCCTTGGGTGATGAGTTTTTGAGTTCGCTCTCTTAAGGTTTTTGCCTTAAGGGAGCACTTTGAGTCTCCGGGGATGGTGTTCTCCGGCACGGCCCGCTGAGGGGCTTTTTCGGTGAATTATTTTCCTCGGAATTTGAGCGGTTCTGCTCAGTGGCCGGGGAGCCCGTCACTGAGTGGAACCAACGCTGAGATTAGGACGGTCTTTCGCCCACTATGGAGTGGCCTAGAGATCGTCCGTATTTTTGAGATTTCACCTTTACTTACATAGTCGGTGATTGATTCAGTCAATCTAATACCCTAGGAGGGTAATGGATGGCAAAGCTGTAGCCAATGAAGTTCCAACTGAGGCTCGGCTATTGCTGTTACCCTCCTGCCATGATCTGATCAGAGCTTTAATAGCTCAATAACACCTTATCCCTACACTATCCTCTACAGATAACGGGGAAGATGAAAAGCATTCTTGCTTCGCCCCTTTAAGGCCAGTCCTTATATAAGGACGATCATCTTTAAGATTGGGGAAGGAATAGGTATTTTCAAATGTGGGGAAAGAGAACTAGCGTATGCAGTAACTATAGCAAAATCGAACTAAATTCTTTTTATAGGCGAATACATGCGAGAAAATTGAACAAATGTGTAAAATAAACTTCGAAATGACGTACAGTACTATACGTCATTTCGAAGCTTGGGTGTTTATATTACTGGTTCAGTGTTTCTAGACCAACAGGAAAGGGAGTGTCCAGCTTATTAGAAGCAACCGACGCCAAGATCGTACTAACATCAACAGTCATCTAACATAAGGCGCTTATTTTTAGGAGTAAATTAATTTTTATTCAGACGCCGATAACAACTCAGCGAGAGATATTTCGTAGATAACATATATAAAAAGAGTACATATACATATGTCAATGTCGAGATAATTCGATTCCTGTTCCTTTACTATAAAAAAAGGAGGGGGGGGATGTGGCTGTATAACAACGGTGAGGTCCGTGGGAACAACACCAATCTCAGCAAACCCTTATACAGATATACTGATAATCGTTTTAGTTAATTGTGTGCATTCTAACTGCTATGAAGGGTTCAAAACACTCGAATTCCAGGGATGGAAGAACCTGCCTTCTCCTTTCCAAACTGGTTAACTCGTCTTCGGCTGCTATTATTAAGATTCTTCGCGTCTTAGACAGATCCTAAGCGAGATCGTTTTCAAGCAAAGGACATCGGCATTAGCTATTGAGCTAAAGAGGATCTATCATTCGAAGAAAAGGGGGCGGACGATAATATTTGACTCGGAATCAGAAATGCAGAGGGTTGAATTTAGGCCATAATTATTTTTGTATTAAGAGTAATCAGCGACTTTGTATAGCACTTGGCTTATGACTCGTATAAAGATTTTCATATAAAGAACACAGCATAGTAGTTTACATTTTCATACTGATTTATAGCGTAATCTGAAATGTTTCTCGAATGAAGAGCTATGAAATGTATTGGATTAAAGTGAATTCTGACTGAGCCAATTAAGTCCATTAAATTGGTATTCGATGTATTTTAAGTGGGTATATTCTCTGAACCACCTTTTTATAAGAAGGGTAAAAACCGAAAACAGATTTGTTTATGAAAAATAATCCTGCTGAGATTCTTCGTGTTTACGGGTCAAAAATCCGAGTTTGCCTGAGGAAAAGTTCTGGTACTTTAGTATAATCTACGCTAAATAACTATAAAAGAAAATATTTCAGATTTTAGCGATGAGAGTCGAGCGCATGTTAATTTTATGTTTCCAACAAAATGGTGCATATGAGGACTTCCTTCCAACCACGCTCTGGCGGGAGGAAGAGTATTTCTGTACTTTTAAATAGCTGTAGGACAAGATCATTTTCCTGTTTCGATTGCAGTCGCGAAAAATATTCTTTAATGCGTTGCATTTCTTTGTCGCAAAACCTTTAGTGATAACGCACTATGGCTACTTAACACACCTATTTAGTTATTGGGCACTTGTGCTGCCACCTGGTATTAGCATTTCACACTCGTCTGTTTATGACATCTATTTTTCATCTTACAACTGAAAGTATCGTGTTGGGATTTAACTTGCCAATCGCTTGTTCGATCTTTCGATCTAAAACGATCCAATAACAAATTAGGTTGCTCGAGAAACAATCTTCCTCCAATTTTCGAATCGAAAATGGAATGGCATAATTAAACCTTTCGATTGAGTTTCATTAGTTTTAATGCCTCTTTTCTTCACTCTTCTGTCGCGTTTATTGCTCACTTCCCGCGTCATCCCTCCTTCAACCACAAATCGAGTATGTTCATTGAATGTTACACACACACACACACACACACACACACACACACACACACACACACACACACACACACACACACACACACACACACACACACACACACACACACACACACACACACACACACACACTCGCCTAATTTGTGTTAAAACTTTAATGGATACTTCGGCGTATGTCTCCACATCTCAGCTTTCTCGTAAAACCATTTTTACGTCAGTCACGACCTCAACTTCTTAAGCTACCACGTGATCTCCGTATTAGTTTTTCATTTCCTAAATGCATTCCTTGCTTTAATAAGCTGAATGATCATTAGCGCCTCCCAAATGCAAAATGCAAGCGGTTATCGTTATTTTCCTGATCTCTATGGAGTCACAAGATTCATTGTAAGGAATCGTCATAAACATGCCGAAGTTAATTTCTTAAAAAAAAAAATCTAAAAAAAAATAAACAGAACTTATTTTTCTCAAAAAAATATTTACCCGATAGATTGATCGACCTAAACGTATTAAAAATTCCATTTAAACCATCCACGAAACAGTCTTCTTACCAAATTGTGCCCATTCTCCTGCTGGTTAGAATCAAACAGGAGAGTTTACAATGTAGTCTTAAAACAGCAAAATTATGTTATGACAAAAGTTCTAGGACTGTGTAAACTGAATATGCAAAACGTATGCAGTAGAATAGTAGTGGCAATCTTTATATTAACCATTTAAACTAATAATATGTCAATTTATTATTTATTAATTGAAATGTACAGACAATTTAAAAAACTGGAAGGGAAGAATAGATATGGAATGACACCAAAATAATAAAAAAATAACTGAAATAATTAAATTGAAATGATTACTTCAATATCAATGTATTTTTATTAACATATTTCATTAAATAATTTATATTTAATAACAATTTATGTAAATCATTGCAATTTTCTTATTTCGTAAGTCACCGGACCGCTGTCGATCTTGAATTATTGCATTCCTATTTGCACGTGGTCCGCGCGGTTAGTCTTGTGGCTGTGCACTTCGCAACCGTATGCCTGGGGAAGGAGTGTCCTAGGTTCGATTCCGGTCGGCAACGTGAGGAGCTGAAGGATCTTCCTCAGCCTTAGCCAAATTAGTCGGTCTTGGGCATGGACAGTTTTTTCCCAGATTATCCTGGGGTTTCATCCCCCAAACAGGCAAACCGAACCCGTGAGCATGCAGAATACAGCCATAGGACATATAGACGAAGACATAAGAGGAGGTTAGCGCCATCTGTCTTAATTCACCGCCCATCAGACATTCATGGCTTAGCCATGAGTGACCCAACGGTTCATTAAGGACTATGGGAGAGATAGACAGATAGATAGATATGCACGTGAAGATGTTTTCGCTGACCTACTACTGACTTCGATAGAATCCATTTATTGTGATAATCTATCAACCTGTCCAAATGCAGTCCACTGGTATCTTGTCAATAGACTTCATTTATCACTGTGACAGATGACGGTAGGATAATATTTTACCATAAGGACTGCATAAGAATGAGAACTAATAAGAAAAAAGTCTATTATGTGTTTTCGTAAAATTATCGAGAAAAATATTATCTGAGTTTCTTTGTAAAAATACAAAAACCCACACTTTACAATAATTCATATTAATACTTTTCCAAAGTTAAAGGAAAATAAAAATATATGAAAGAAGGACGCTTAATGGAGCAATATTGGAAATATTCCCAAATGATCTTGTGAAAAGACAAACGAGATGCGGAACTGATAAAGAGCACTACGTTTATAAACTTTAGCAAACGCATAAAGAGCAACTGACTCCTAACAGAATTCTTTATATATTTAGTGTATCAAGAGTAGTAAATGGTAAAATTAGCCAAATGTAAAGATTTTGTTTGTAAAATTAAACGTTTCATAAAAAATTTTAATATTAATTGAAATAATTATTAAAAACATTTCATATTAATATTACATATTATCAAATTAAATTGCTAATTGATCATTTTTGAGAAGTTTAGCAATTTTTGCAAAAAAGACAATCATGTAAAGGGAAATGACATCCTTAAATTAACCAGAATTTATTAATATCTACAAGGAGTAATTCGAATTCGCCGATGACGAAAATAAACAAAGTTTTTTGTTGTGTACACAAACATTATCGTTAATTAAAACCTCTTCATTATAGACGTTTAGATGCAAATATATTTTTTAAATAAAATAAAAGGTTTTTGTCAGAAATATCCAAAATCAATATTGAGTTTGAAAGGAACCTATTTTTACCTACCAGAGATGAAAACGTTGAGTGCACATCTAGAGAAGAAACCAATATTTGCTCTATTTAAGAAAACGTTACCAGAAATATCGAATTATTCTTTTACGAGTAATTACATTACTCGTAAAAGAAACAAAAATTGCCTACGGGAGATGAAAAGAGAAAGAGAGAAAGATTTTCTTTAAAAAAGATCTTCCGTCCACTTCTTCCTCATTTATCATTATTATTTTTGTTATTCCTTCGAATATCCAACTCAAGCGATTCAAGAATGAGATCACATCCTTAAGAAGTGCAACTCATATGCTGTGATGGGAGTAACTTCAAAGAGCACGAGCGCTATGTATAACCTTTTTGTGTCACTTTCTTTAGAAACAACTCCGTTTGTCCCGTCCCTTGCTCATCAGTAAATGATACCTGTCTCTAATTCATGTTTTTGAAATAGGTGTCTCAAGAGACAAGCTTCTGGTTTCTTCTAATGTAGACGACAAAAAGATTTCAAATAACAGTGAGTTGAAATATTTCCGAGTCGCATCGGAGGTACTTGGAATGAAAGATGTCCTCTTTTCTTGTCTGTTAGTATCTAAGCTATGTCAAGCTCCTAGACAGTAATAAATGTTATAAGATTGAACTCATCAGTTAATCTTAGTTGTATTCTTAGGTGGTTTGACCGTGAATAAGCCAGTCTTTCAGTTTCTTTTACCTATAAGCTGATGAAAGAACGGCATGCATCTGCTTCTTTCGATCATTTGGATTATAGTTGAGGTTTGAAAACTGTCGTAAAAATTTTGATAAACAGTTTTTGAACTGTTTATCAAAATCAAAAAAACCTAAACAGTTTTGAATATAGCTGACTCTCGTCAGCTATACTCAATTCTCGCATACAATAAACAATTCTCGCATACAATAAATGGCTAATCCGGTGAGTTATTAAACTTGTAAGTTATTTAACTCACCGGATTAGCCATGGGTAGCCCTCTCTCTCCTTCTTGTGCTGATTTATTCATGGAAGATCTAGAGGATAAAATCTTATCCCAAATCATTCCAAAACCAAAAACGTGGTACAGATATGTTGATGATATCTTTTTCATTTGGAATCATACGAAAGAAGAACTAATGAATTACCTCAACCAAATCAATAGTTTCCACCATACCATCAAATTCACATTAGAAATTGAAAAAGATGGAAAACTGCCATTCCTTGACATCCTAATAAAGAAATAAACCAATAATAGTATCAACCTCTCTGTATATAGAAAACCTACGAATACTGGACGTTACCTCCATTTCAACTCGTCTCATCGTATTTCCCAGAAACTTAGCATTATCCATATGCTCAAGAAAAGAGCAATACAGTACACAACAGACCAAGATGACCTACAAACGGAATTAACTTCGATATCCAGAGAGCTATCTTTAAATGGTTATCCAAAAAGACTTTGAACAACAAGGTTCTCTTTACTGATATACCACAAAGACAACGTGATGACGTCCAATACATCAGTACTATTACTATTCCATTTGTCAGCAGCATTTCCAAAAAATTGGCTAAACTTCTAAAACTACATAATATCAGAGTAGTATTCAAGCCGGTCAACAATATTCGGAAATTTTTAAGATCACCGAAAGACCCTCATCCATTCTACAAGTACTCTGGGGTATATAATATACCTTGCTCATGTGGTATTAGTTACGTAGGTCAGACCTCTAGAAGCTTCGAAACGAGAAAGAAAGAACACATAGGGTACGTCAGAAACAACTGACAAGACATTTCAGGCCTTTCTTGCCATTTTGCCTCTACCAACCATCTCATTGAGTGGGATAAAAGCCTTATGCCCGATATAGAAGATAACTACCATTCAAGAACCTTCAAGGAAGCAGCTACAGTCGCCCGCACAACTGGAAACCTAAACAAGAATCAAGGTCTAGCCCTACCAGAAATTTGGAAAGCTTTAATCAGATCATTTAACATCAAAGAAATGAACTTTCACGCCAATTACATCATGAGTCATAACAAATAAATCACTTTCCCGAGACACGCGCATTATCTCACAATACTAATTTTTGTATGAATTAGAACTATCAGTTATAACCTAGTCTGTTACCTTCATATATCTTACTAATTTGTATTCCCTGAAGATGCCGATAGAAAAATTGGTGAAACATATTGGAGGATAAATTAAAAGCCACTTGACTAACATTATAAAAAAGTGTAATAGTTTATATACACAATAGCAAAGAAAGAATACCACACAAAATTGATGCTTTATTTATAATCCATCTGTTTGAAGTCTAAGGCAAAATCGGTTTGAATGCCGTTTTATATATACTGCTAGTTTCTCTCTTATACCACAAGCTCCTAGACAGTAATAAATGTTATAAGATTGAACACAATCTTTAAGGATCCAGCTGAATTTATTCATTTGGATCCCTACCTACCAACTCTGTTTGCTCTATTATCTACTTCCAAACTTAATTTTCAATCTTCACTAAACAATGCGCCTAAATGTCTGAAATAGTTTATTTCATGTATAGATTCTTCATTGGGAACGAAGATGATTTTTTCCGTATTCCTATTTTTACGGTTTATTTCTTTTGCTGCTGATTTTTCAGATCAAACTTGGTACACCGATTACACAGAGAAATACAAAAATACGCTGACGCCTTTTAATCCTCCAAGGAAGTAGGCGAAACCAATTATCCGTAGCTAACTATTGGAAGCTGCCGATCTAATCATAGAGAACTGGCCAAACAGATCAGAGATTTGTAGTTGAAATTCGGGAAAAAATGTATGTCAGATGTCATACTCCATATAGAGTGTCTCTAACACCACTATATATGTTATTGTCTAAAAGAGCTTGAGTGTTCTAATATCGATTTTCTTGAGTTCCAAGATTACAAACCTGTTTCTGTAGAAAAAAACAACAACGCATACCTTTGTTATGCTCCTATTATTTCTTGATTCTCCTTAAAATCTGGTCTTAACCATCATTATCCGGACTGAATCCAGTTGGTTTCTATTCCACTAATTCTTTTTCGCCTCTTCTCGAGAATGCCTGCTTACCTAGGAGGACACTCGGTTGAGAAATTCCTTCATAATTCTCATATTTTGTTTCCCTCGTCTTCGATTAGTCTTCAGAGTTCACCTATTGATCGCTGCAGTGCAAGTAAAATCAGTTATAAACACATCAGTTATAATGGAATAGTCCAAAAGGAGTCCTTTCCATTAACAGTCGCTATTTGACGAAATAAATAAAGTCAGCTACCTTCAGTATTCCAAACGACACCATCATTGTATCGTTGAGTGTGACTTCAGTCCCAAGGTCTGTTCACTTGGATAATATTCGATTCTGGAAAATAATAAGCCTTTGTCTATACGCTGCTGCGGAACAACTTTTCTATAGCCACTTGTAGTATTAGAGTTTCCGGAGTCTCTCTTCAGGTGGCACTTGTTACCTTGAACCTTATTGGAATGGAATAAGTTGTAGGTAAATGGGCGCCGAAGTGAGTCAAAGTGAGTATCCAACGCTGACAGCTTTGGACAATTTTCTTCTGCACTGTGCTCTGCAGTTTCAAGAAAAGCATGACGTCCTGACACGTTCACTCACTTAACTTTAACAAGTTATTCACCGTTAGCTCTAGCCTGCAATTCTCTCTTGATCTCGTTTCGTCTTTAACAGAGATATAATCAGACGTGTGTCACCCAACAATAGCACGTGCCATTTTTAAAATCCCTGTTTAATTAAAACAGTGCTTCGTTATTTAGTTCAAAGCACCTCTTTTTCTGCACTGGCAGAAGGCACCCATTAGTTGCAGAAATGCCAGCTGACCTGCTAATGTACAATTATTCGTATATTGGCACCAAATGAAATTCACCTCTTAATTAAGAGCGAAGTCTTTTACTGCGCACAGCCAAAAATAAAAAAATAAAAAAAAACGAAAGAAAAAAAAAACGATGATAATAAGCCGAAAGGCTATTTTACCGGCGAATTTGTTAATTGAAAGGGAGATGCTAAATCTCGTTTTATTTTATAGCCGGGTACGAGACTCGGGTCGAAATCCATCGACATCTATAGTTTCAATGCCGAGAAAACTATCGGTTGAACCAAGTATAAATGATCACTTGGATAGTACAACACCAGGGCAACTCCATGCAAAGGTGGAGCAAGATCCCTCACTAACTTTAATATTCTTTCATAATGTAAAACCCAGCTCCTAAGAGATGTAAATATATTGTTTTACATTATGAGAAGGGGCCGAGTTTCGTACCCGGCTATAAAATAAAACGGGATTTACCATCTCCCTTTCAATACAGCGCAAGTAAGAATATGAGGTTTTATTTCACAAAATTTATGTTCTCACTAGCTAGTCTTTCTTTTTCAAGACTTATTGAATTAAGCAATATTGAATGCTTTTTCTAATTTATTCTTTTATGTTTCTTTCTTTTTTTTATTTTGCAAACATAATATGCAACTGAAGTCATGTGGACGCATGTACTGTGCTTGTCAAAAGAATTATTAAAATAAAACTTAAAATGGTACTTTCAAAATTGACAAACATCTAGTGTGTGTGTGTGTGTGTGTGTGTGTGTGTGTGTGTGTGTGTGTGCGCAGACGAACACAGATGAATCTTTCGGAATGGATGTGCGATGGATCGTCTGCAAGAACCAGAGGCATCAATGCAATGCAGTTTCTGTTGTAGGCACTACTTCAATCGGCCTTATAATCCTGAGAGATTTAATGACCAGAAAGGTGCGTATATCTTGAAATATCAGACTGTATTTTTTCATCAGATTTACGAAATATTTTAACTTCCCATCATTTGTGAATCACCATGCAAAGCAACCGAAACAAGTATTAAGTTCACCATCTTAACCATCATCGGCAGACATCTTCAGGTAACTGCTCCATTGCAGGCCACCAAGCGTGATTTAGGTTTTGTGATACAGCGTGTGTGTGAAAAAGAAAGACAGAACGAATTAATGTCTACTTTATCACACTGACGACTTCACAGACATGAGGTAATTGTGCTCTTCATTATTTATGCTCTTTCTCGATTAGAAACTAGTTCGAAGCACACACAAAAAAAACCTTCATGCTCATTTTGCAGCGACCTTCATTTTAGGAAAATGAACGTAAATAATTAGCCAGAATGTATTGCTTCATCTTGTGATAATTATGCAGATAATAATATACTATTATTAAAATAACTCACCCAAGAAATCGCCTCAATAAATTATGAAAAAAAAGTAATAATAATAATTTATGTCACCAGTTTATTATCTCATATCGCGTGCTGCTTTTACTTCATTTTGCATTTACTTCACAGATGAAGTTTAAGATATAACTAACAAGAAATACTTCCCACATGTTGTAAAGATTGAATTATTCACATTTATTGCACAGAACTCTCAATTTACTCTGTGCTATGAGGATTACGTAACGTGACTGCCGTAAATATTTGTAAGTGACGCTGTGCACGAATTAATTCCAGCAGCATGTTCAACTTTTTTAAAACAAATGCTAACTCAATTTACTAGTTTTCATTTTCACGGTTCATAAAAGGATTGCCATATTATTCTGCGCAATTTTTTGTAGAGTCAAAGTCCTGTTTTATCGTCTTAAAATTCGGTTTTAGAATTAGGAAAGGCAGCCTTGCAGCGTTGTTTGAACTGAACTGCTCATTATCACGGGTGTTTTAGAACTGTGATTTCTTCTATTCAGAAAAAATATCCTCCATAGACATTTTCAAACAATCTCCGAAACAACTTTGCGGCATTTACTTATTCGGCGATTATTTTAACTCAGACGCCCATCGTTTTATGTCAGTTTGGTTTTGAATTTCCAGATTGCTTATCAGCATCATCAACAGAAACTTCCCTCATGTGCTCTGCAATAAAATCAGTCTGTGAATTTATTTCTGAACTCCATACAAAGATTTTCAACTTCTCAAAGTGGAGATTTTATTGCAATAGTTGCTAGCAAGACTTCCGAAGTAATAAGAAAACTAGTACGAAGAATTCAAAGTCCCCAAATTACGATTCCACACAACGTAAAGAGTATATGTAATCTTAGCGCAAATCAAGGTAAAATATGTTGTAAGGCAGCAGTTGAAAAACTTTATGAGAACGAATATTTTAGTCTTATAGCAACAATAGATCATATTTATCTGACTCACCATTTGTATTTGATTAGAAAAATTGGAAATGTTTTCGTTACTTTACCATAATGCTGCACTTTCTTCGAGTTCAATTCTTGCAAACGACCAGCCATTTCGGAATTAATCTACCTTTGGTAGAACCGAGTACATTTCTCTCTCTCGCTCTCTCCCAGAAAGTCAGATTTTAAACCTGCAAAATTCAGGAAAAGTGACCAAAGAACTCATACTATTTCAGCAATAATACAAGTGTTAGGCCTTAGGATCAGATGTCTGTAACAGAACAGTTACAATGATTGTATCCGGATTATAGGATTTAGACTATGAGGACAGATTAGGGGTATGTGGATTACAGACTCCGGTTAAGAGGAGAAAGGGGGTATTATGAGAGAGGTCTATAAACATTTCAATGGGTGTTATAGGATACCGACTGATGAAATTTTCGATTTATGGAAGGTGGTGAGAGAATACGGGGCATCCATGGAAGTTAAATTTATTTGTAGTCAGGAAAAGCTAATCGATTACTGTGGATTATCCTCCAGTACAGGGGCCAACACTCCCCTACAACAATGTTGTAACTCAATGGTAATCCAATGCAAAATTATCTTCAATAGTTGTCTGTTTTTTGTCTCCATAGTTTTAATTAATTGATAAACGTATTGTAATAAAATCAAACATATTTATTACAAATTTCATGTCAAAAAAATAAGTAAAACATCTTTGTTGTGAATGTCAGCTATAAATCAGAAGCTTAAACTACTCATAAATGTGACTACACTACGAGATTTTTATAAAATTTATTTTGTCATCTGTTTATCCATCAGACATTCAGTATAAAAATAAACTTCTGTAAATAAATGAGGGTCTAACGTTTTGAACAGTGAGATTTTTAAACATCCAACAATAAATAAACAAAATTATCATTCGTTGTACGTTTCAACATAGTCACGGTTGCCATGGTGAATTTTGACTGATGCACCACCAGTGATAGCTATCTAGAGTTAAAAAAAATTCTTCGAAAGATAAATCTGCGAAATATTGAAAAACGATCAAGAATCGCATTATAATAATACCATTCAAATGTTTTTATGTAGATATTTTGAAGGTTTGTACTAATGATTTTCTTCAATCCGTATCTAGATAAATATTGCTAAATATTTAGCTAGAAAACCTGCTGTGACCAAATCATACAGACACCGTATTTTGTGCTTTATTATATTTTCAGAAATATGCAGTGTCTTCGGAAATTCACAACGCGGATCTTAAAAGAACATTTTCATAAAATAGTTTTATTTATTTGATAGAGTTGAATGAGATACCACGATTGCATTATATCATGGAAATAGCACCAAATCGATGTAACGATTGTCAAAATGAAATTTTGACAACCGTTACGTCAATGACGGTCAATAACTCCACCTCTCAGAAAAATTGAAATGGTGGTAATTTCTTACAAACTCTATTCCGCAATTTGATGATCCCTAATTGCGGAATAGAGTTTGGAACAAATTACTGCCATTTCAATTTTTCTGAGAGGCGAAGTTAAACGCCTAAGTTTCTCCTCGCAATATACCTTACTTGCCTATTTAAGAAATATTGAAAATTTTTCTGAAATAGGCAAGTACATTTTTATCAACTGATATTGAAAATTAATAGACTCAAAAAATACTCTGGTCTGTGACAAGTAGTTGCAAATCGGGCAAAAGTATCTTTTATTTAATAAAAAAAAACTGTTAAACATGATCGTTTAACTTTAAAAATCATAGATGCACCACTAGTGTTCAGTTTATGGTATTCCTGTTGACTTATTGAGACATATCTTTAAAACCTGGAGGTCTTGGGCGTGTACATTTTTATGGTCACAAGTATTTTAACTAATTTTTCGAGTCCTAATAATAATTTTATTATTATTATTATTATTATTATTATTATTATTATTATTATTATTATTTCTCAGATAAATTACATACATTATATGAAGACAATTATGCATACAAATACTTTCTCGTACTTGAAGTTTTTTTTTTAAATAATAATAACAATAACTGTTTACAACATATATTATTATAATATTCATAATGATGATTATTACAGATGTTTCTTTGCACTTTTACACTCTATATATACAATATCAATGGACATAATCACTCTATATTGCATACTTCTTTTGTTAGTTATTACATACATTTGGTTACATATGATACATCTTGGATGAGAACTAATTTCTCTGCTTTCATCCTCGAAGCTTATACGTACGCTTATCTGAGGATGACACCAGTTGGTTATTATTTATTTATTTTTTTTTTCATGTGTTGGGAAGCTACGAAATCTGTGATTTAGAAATTCGCGCACGCACGCACGCACGCACGCACGCACGCACGCACGCACGCACGCACGCACGCACGCACGCACGCACGCACACGCACACACACACACACACACACACACACACACACACACACACACACACACACACACACACACACACACACACACACACACACACACACACACACACACACACACACACACACACACACACACACACACACACACTTGGAATGTATTGATGCGTCGCTGAACTGGAAGCCTGAACGAATATGTTGTGTTTTATTAAGTTTGTATGGTAATTTGGGTGCGTGTTTCTTGTTGATAGTATGTCCTCAGAGCTCTTTTCAGGCTATTGTAGTTAGTAAGGTTTCTGTATTCAAAAGGTAATTTGTTTATCATGTCTGGGATGTAGAAGTATAATAATAATAATAATAATAATAATAATAATAATAATAATAATAATAATAATAATAATAATAATAATAATAATAATAATAATAATAAATATTTGGTCTCTAAATGTTATTTTATGCTTTGTATCAGCTATTCGTAACAGATTCGCAAGCTAGTTTAACAATCAGAAATGAACGTAAGCAATAGAGTTATTGTTGGAGTTGAAACAGTTCAGTTATGCGATTTCATTGTTAGTGTAGAACCCAAATGTGGAAGCAACAGTCTGACAATTCCGAGTGACATATCGGTGCAAGAGAAACGATTATATTCAGAATAAGAAATCCTTCCAGCTAACCTCTCACGTACGTATTTTCTTAAAACTTTTCTTTGTCTCTGCTAATGAAAACGAATTTATTTGGATTAGAATTCGGAGTCCATAAGATGATACTCTCAGTGCTTACTTCAGGGAACATTACAAGAATATAAGCAATTGATTCTGCAATGGCATATAACTAATCACTTAACAATAGTTAGGTGTTAATTATCTTCGCTATTATACTATTACGATTACTAAGAATATATTAGCGAACACATGTGAATGATTATGTGAAACGTTAAAGTAAAAAGTGAATCTTAAAAATTTAAAAGATAAGTTGAAACACGAGCACTGTATTTTACCTAATACAGAATAGAAATGAGAAATTTAACTGACTTTGGTTTAAAGCCGAGATATTCTCTCTCCTTAGAAAATTGTATATTTTCATTATATGATTGGATATATTATATAATGATAATCTTTGTAGTAAGAGATGTAGTAAAAAGTAATTATGTATAATAGGAAGCCTTTAATTGCTATATTGGTGTAATAATTATACCGATCTTAGTTAGAATTTCATTTCCCAAACGAACAAAAATAATCCTATTTCTGTTTTTTCTCGTCGCTAGATGGTGCAAACGTAAATCTTTCCTGAAAGTTGTGTTCTGCCACAGAAACCTAGAGATAACACCTTTTAACTTCACTACTCTTGCGATAAATTTGATTAACCTTCTTTATTAATTCATTTTAATTGTAATTTATTAGGTTTTATCTATTTTAGAAAATGTAGCTTTAATTATTTTATATTTTCGAATTAAATCACGTCATTAAGAGCATTTAAAATTTTGAGTACATTTTTTTCTTATCTTTTTAGAGCTGTCTTAAATAGTATTATAATTTAACAAGCATAGAGAGAATGCTTCCCTCTAAACCACATCAAACTCAATTTATAATTGTTTGGTTATTTTATTTAATGAGTTTTAGTTATAAACTTCGACTAGTTTTTAAAGGGACTGGGTTAAAGGGGTGAAGCAAGAATGCTTTTCATATTCCCCGTTATCTGAAGAGGACAGTGTAAGGATAGTGTGTTATTGAGCTATATATATAAATATAAATAAAGCTCTGATCATAGCAGGAGGGTAACGGCAATAGCAGAGCCTCAGTTAGAACCTCATTGGCATCCATTGGCATTGCCATCCATTACCCTCCCTGGATACCCATTTTATGAGTATCCAGGGAGGGTAATGCATGAGCTACATTGGTGATATTCTTATCCCAGCAACAAAACGGGGAAAAACCTCACTACGTTCTTTGTATATTTTATTATAGAATTTCTCTTTAATTACGAAATAGGTTTATTAGAGTTATGACATAATTTTCATAGTTTTAATCATTAAATTATTATTCATTCTTAATAATATTATTAATATTATTTTACATCATATATATTATACATATTTAAAATGATTTAATATTATTTAATTATAAATTATTTAAATATTCATGCTATAAATATACATTTATAATTCTTAATTTTAATTACTGTACATTCTCGTACATTTATATTTTCGTTTAAAATGCTGAAGAAGTCCATTCTATGTAGAGATGTTTTCAGTAACGTTTCCGCATCGAATTTTCAAAATAGATGCATTACATTTATTACAACATTTCGATATTTCAATATTTTTATTTATTTTTTGTCGATTTATCGCGCTTTCGTTGTCATTCCAATTTCCTTATGCGAGTTTATTACTTTTTTTTTATCCAGTTCCTTTCATATCTTTCCATTGATTTATTATCGTTTGTTTCGTATTTTGCCATGCTTTCCTCCCACCTGTAGTATCAGTTTGAAGGCAATACTCTGTTATAAGTTTATTCTGCTTTAACCGTAATTGGATCTTGGGATAGATAAGTTGCTATTATGCTATTTGTAGCTTGGACAGTCTTTTCCACTTCAAGTACATTTTATCAGAAGTCATTTATATTTTCGCCATTTCTTTTCGATATGTAACCAACTATTTCTGTAGTTTATAATTGTGTTCAAATACTCCCCCCCCCGGGAATACTTCTTTCTTAATTAGGATGTTTTTGATTTTGATTCTTTAGCAGAAAACCGACGTTTCGTATTGCTGGAAGGTTCCAATCGTCTGAAAAAAATTCGGTTATCACAAGCGCCCTTCTTGGGTTAACGCCAGACGGATGATCAATATCACAATCCGTGGAATTCTGGGAAGTATATTTGATAAATATATGTTTATTACTTATTTTTATAGTTATAGTTAAATATGTTATATGAATTTATCAATGCATAAAATCAAATGCACGAAGGTATTTAACACCTCCACTAAGGATTCCTTTTTTTTTTTTTTGGTTCAGAGTGATATAACTGGCAGGAGGCCTCCACATGACATTTATGGAATGGGGAGAACCAACTAAGGCTTTTGACGTGATAGTAGGATGCAAACGTCACCATCACGCAGTACGGGCTGTTTATAGGTATCCACTGGGCACTGAACAAACGAACATAGGCTGATGAGTTGGCACTCGGGCGATGAAGTTATACTCTCTCTACTGATTTAAATCATAAACACATATTGATATACATAATGATGAGATTTAATTGCAGCTGGGTGTTGCTCCATTAAACAAGCCCCAGGGGAACCACAGCGAAGAGTGAAAATTCAGCTACTGGAACAAGCAAAAACTGAACATCTAGAAGAAGAACAAAATATCAAAAGAACTGAAGACAGCAATCATTACTTTAAAGAGTTTTATTAGAAATAAAATCCAACTTGCAGGAAAACTGGAAAAGTATCACGTGGTTATAATAGGCATTACCGAGATAAAGCAGACAAAAACAGGTTAACTCATACTTAAAAATAAGCACGGAATATTATTTTCGGGCAATAATCAAGGAAAGGAGGAGCAGCAGAAGTATTCGTCACCAAACATGAAGATTAATTTCTTGATTGGAAGACAATTTCGAGTAGAGTTATGTGGGCAGACTTCAAGATGAGGAAGCGGACAACGAGACTTATTTGTGCCTAGGGTCCTACAAAAGTTTACCTAAGGAAGAAGCGGAGGAATTTTTTGATTCATTAGAGTAGACAGGGATTTTATATGATCAATACTGCACACTTTTGGCAGTACGGTACGGAAAGTACTCATAAACTATAAGACCAGAAGAGAAAGAACGAAGGGGTCACCAATGTAAATTGTGCAAGAGTGTGGTTGAGCAAGAGCTTTAAGACTATATTTTGCTTGAACGGTGGTGAAATGGGTTGTTAGAGGTGATTGCGATTGCTTCATCAGTGAACGAGTTTAAGGAGGGGTATGATAGGTATTATGAGAACAATGGCTAGTGTGCGCACGATGGATCTCCCTCATCGAGAGAGATCAATCGTTCACCCATATAGACCCAACTATATCAACATTATGGGGAAAAATGATTTTTCAATTTGGAAAATTATTTTTTCAATTTTGTTTTAAAAATTTTGAAATTTCAAAACAGGAATCAGACCTTGGACTCTCAATGGCAAACTTGAAACGAATATTGATTGTTTTATTTAGGGCAGGATGTGATGACGTTGTCTGCAAATATAGAAAAATGAGAATACCACGGTGAACGAAAGACGATTCTGGAGCGGAGAAAAATTTTCCAAGAGAAAACTTTAGCAAGAATGTAGACGGTATATATCAGGAAAATCACCCAAAACTCGAAATGTAGAAAGGCAGCTGGAGTAGATGATATTCGACCAGAAATGCTCAAATGTGAAGTAGAAACGTTTATACCTCATACATGGTCAGAAGATCGAATTCCAGATGATTGGAGCAGAGCTGTCGTATCCCCCCATCTATAAAAAAGGGAATAAAGGTTAATGCAAGAGGAATTGCTTTGCTTTGTATTCCAGGTAAGATTTATGAAAATTAAGATGTCTAGAAAAATTATAGAATAGAAACTTGGAGAAGAACTTGACAACCTCTATATGGCTTAAATTGAAGCTGTCAAGTTCAGATTTTCACTTTAAGACAAATAGTTGAGAAATCGTGGGAATACGACAAGGACCTGAACTTGAGTTTTATAGATCTGGAAAAGGCATATGGAAGAGCCAATTATATGTGGTTAATCAAACACTCTACAATCAAAAGCACGGTCTTTGTTTAAGGTGTCAGTCGGCAGTTCGAATTGAAGGAAATACAGGAAGATGATTTGATGTAAAATCTTGGTTAAGAAAAGAATGTTATCTCTACTCTTATTCGTCATCGCTATAAAATACATTATAGAAATAAAGTAGCATTAAACCTCGTATTAGAAGCGGATATGTCAAACTGAGCTCTTTACTTTGTACAGATGATATTTTACTTGCAAATACATTCAGAGAAAGTCACCAGAATTCTATAATTAAACTAAATTATGGCTGTAATAATTTTCTTATGAAAATCAGCAGTAAAAAGACTAAAAGCTATAAAAACTGGCAGTAACATGGTAAACTTCATCTGCATTCTCGATAAAAGAAGTAAAATATTTCAGCTATTTAGGCACAATTTTAATGAAGACAGCAAATTCAATTGGGAATTGACTACAGAATAAGCAAAAGTAGTATGGTGTGGAGGCAGGTGAATAAATTTATATGGAATCAGAGAGAAATCAGCAAAAACACCAAACTAGTAATATGCAAGACAGTTTCCTAACCAGTTTTAAGTTATGGATCTCAGAATTCAGTTAGAAATAAATCACGTGATCAAAGAAATATTGCATATTACAGATAATAGGGTTCTGAGGAATATTAGGGTGCAGAACAGATTAGAACGATAGTAAAATCATTTTAAAAAGGAAAACATTCGGAACTACCTTGACATTGTTTAGATTATGGAATATGTGCACAGAGCTAATATAAGGTGAAATGGTCACTGACGTAAACACAGTGAGAGAGAATAAAGGTTAGATAAACAGGTGTTTGATACCAATATAGCAGAAAAATGACCCAAGGCGTAGGTGGACGGATTCAATCAGAAGTGCTTTAGTCATGGGTGTCCGCAGAGGGGGAAACTGGGCACTTCCCCTCTCTGGAATCGAGTACAAAATTCCACAAATTACAATCGTAAAAGCGATTGCGATATGTAACCTTACACACTCGACCATGGGAAGCTTTGTCCCTATAAAAAGTTCATTACGGGTTGGCTAGTATCGGCCCTCTCAGGAGTAACCATAGAATACGTCTTTCATCTATTGCAGTAATAAAACACGTGTTCCTGTTTTTGGTTCATCTCTTTAAATGTTCATTACGTTGTGAACAGCGACCAGTTCTTTTGTTCTCTGTGTCTAGTGAGTCACTGAGTGAAGTGTGAATTGTAAATTTAAAGTGAAACAAATTTAAAAAGAAAAATAAATTTTTAAAAGGGATGTGTATGTATTCTATAATCCACTTGGGAAAAAAGAAACCCCAAATTTATTTAAATATTTAAATAATTAAATAAATATTTATTGGTGTAATTATTTCTCTCCAAGATTCCCCCCCCACACACACACTCTTCGAAAATTTTCTGTGGACTCCCATGGCCTTCGGATCCGATTGTTCCGATTGTTCAGATTCGGATCCAAGTTGATCCGATTCCTAGAACATCGATTCAAAATCACTCTGTCGAGTCAATTTCATCAAATAATTTATTAGAATATGATATTGATTCTTACGTTGGAGTTTACGCTATAACACCAACTTTCTAATTTTAAATACTTTCTAATACTTATTAGAAAGTATTTAATTATAAGAACTATGATTTCAAAAAAAAAAAAAAAGATTCTCCTGGAAAGAGACAGTTTAGATTTGTTTAGTTAGAGGAGTACTCACCATGGTAATGTTATTCAAAACTACAAAAAGGTGCGTTTTGGAAATATTCCGTTTTGTTTGTACCAAAAGTACATCGGGGCTGTCAAGGCGCATTTATAAAAACTCCATTTATAAAAAATAACGATTTTAACCAAGACACCAGAAATCACAAGTCATCTCAATGGCACAAAAAAGCTGCAATTGATGCACAGAATTTTATAACAATCCACAAACATCCAGAAAAAGCTAAAATTCATCAAATTGATAAATCAGTACAAAAAACTATAGAGTCCATTAGAATTAAATGAGGTTCTATTTCATCAGCCATTGTGTTTTGTGCAACACATGATTTGCCGTTACGTGGGGGGGGGGAGCGATTCTGGAAATTTACATGATTTGTTTCAGTTTCGCATCGAAGCGGGAGACAATTTAAAAAGATCATCTGATGAAGCTCCTGCAAATGGCCAGTACACTTCCGTAAGGACTGAACAACTAATTAAACTTTGTGAAATGGAAATACGAGAAAGCTTTGCATCTGCTGTAAATAAATCTATTGGATTTTCAATGTTAGCTGACGAAACCGAAGATATTGCTGGATTAGAGCAGCTTTCAGTTGGCATTAGGTTTGTTTTGTTGACGAAAATAAAAATATATGGGAAGAATTTTTAGGATTTACAAAACTATGATATGGAGTTATTTTATTGTTTTCAATTATTGATTTTAATTAATTATTTTTATTTTTAATTCATTAATTAATTTATTAATTTTAAATGTATTAATTGATGTTAATTGTAATTAATTATTTATTTTCTTTAATTAAAAAACTAAATTTTTTTTAAATTTAATTATTTGTCTTTACTTTGCCCGCCCCTGAAAAATTTCAGCGGCTCTAGTACCATGAAATGTTAGATACGACACTACTAGAATGCTGACTAGCAATAGACAAACTGGCATTTGAAATTCTAAGAGAAATTTCATCAAAGTTTGTTTAAATGCATTCAATAATGATTTAATAATTGGATGAGACTCGAATTTTGTTTCATTCTGAACCAACAAGCATTTAGCGACTTTGTTTTTTCCATGCCAATGTTAATACCATCGGTGGTACGAATACTTTTCATTTCATGCTTGGGTACTATTTGCGCCTCCCCTACTCTGGTGTTAGCTAATCGGGCTGCCTAAAGAGATTAACGGTAAAAATTGTTCATTTCCTGACACATTCGCATCATTTCACGTAGTGTGGACAATAAGAAGATAAAAGTTTGACCCATTGAAGTGGAAATGTAAATGTTAACGATGCCTGACTCGATGGGCAAAGTCAAGAGCGGTGAGGAGTTCAAATATCTGGTATGTGTACTTTATCAAACATATGTCTCGTGTGTGTACTTTAGCGATGATGGTTTGGACAATGAGGAGGACTTCACAGGACGAAACCCTTTTTAACCGTGTATAAACAGTCTCTCTCTCTCTCTCTCTCTTTCTCTCTCCCTCTCTCTCTTCCTCACTTGAAGTGTTTATACAACTCATGAGAATGAGTTTAGAAAGAATACCAAGAGAAATTTATGAAATGCAGTTTGAGAGGAAGACACCAAAAGGAAGATCAAGAAAAAGGTGAACAGACCAGATAAAATAATATTTAGAATAATAATAATAACAAAAAACCTGAACTAGTACAACGTTCGTGGATGAAGAATTTCGAAGGATAGAAATAAATGGAGAGATTTAATCCGTCTGACCTGACCTGACAGTTTTGTTGGAATAGTTGTTGATAAAGAAGAAGACGCATTGAAGTCGGTGAGAATGCGATAGAGACAATGCGAGGCAGGTATTCTTTTGGCAGAATTCGGCTATAGTTCGATGTCCTATGTCGAAAATCACTCTAGAGCCTTCTTTGACACTTCGTGTAACTCCTGCAGGTCGCGGTGGAAACGGCGAAGGAAGACGCAGTCACTGATGATATGTTTGATAATGTGTGGGATGTGGGTGCAGTCACAGTAAGGGCTATTTGCCATATTCCATTTATGTAGGAGGAAGCCATGCCCTGGTTCACCCTGATTCTGTTGATTGTTGGCGATAGTCTTCTATGGACAGTCTTCTAGGAAGAATGAATCCGTGCTGGCAGCTGTAGGGGTCTTTCATAAGGGTGCCATTTGTTGACAAGTTCATAGTTCATTGTTGGTTTCACACGTCGTGAGTTGACGGTGCAGGACCAGAAAAGGCTCTTGGTGAGTTATTCGCGATTCGCAGTTCATTTAGTGAAGCCTGCGTTCTTCGTATATTTGGTGAGCTGTTAGAAAGCACTAGTAACCATGGTGGAGGGGGGAAGAATTTCAGGTTCCCGCTAATCGTGCGCATAGTTATGTTCAGTTAGGAGTCAGTAATGTTTGTGTGAGCACGTCTTTCCCAGACTGGTGCGCAGTACTTTTCATTAGAGTAAATAAGGGCCAGGCTCGATATCCTAAGTACATCGGCTCTGCAACGCCAGCTCGTTCCGCTCATTCTTGAGATTATGTTGGTTGTTGTTTGTTGTTTTTATTTTGTTTTTTTTTTACTTGAAGAATATGATTTCTTTAGATCAGACTTCTATCCAGGTTCAATCCTACTGTAGATTTTGCGGATGAGGGTCATGCTCGACTGGGCTACCACAGAAAATTAGGTTCAGTTGGCGGTTTCCCTCCTTGTTGTTAAGATGGAAAGGTGTGGATACTGTTTTGGTGGGATTCGGCTTTAATTACCACTGTTCGAAATATTTCTCGAGAATCTCTAAATCTGTTCAGGGCAACCTCCAAGGAATTAAAAGAAGGCGATTGGTGAAGTATCGCAATTTCATCAGCATACAATTATTGCTTAATCTTGTTGAGGGAATATCCGATATATATAGAGACAATAAGGATAGGAAGCCACAGGATCAGATCACATCAGACACAATAAGACAATGCTATTCGAGTAGTAGAATTATCAAACAACAGTTGAATACTTCGGTTGCTTTCAGTAAACAGGATTTCGAAGTTCAAGGAGAAAAATTACTAGTATAGTACGCCCACAGATACGAGACCCTACGACACTTCTGCGCATGTCAAAAGAAGGAGAATCCATTCCGATAATAGGGTAATCAATCCGTATTGTGGGAGGAGTGCTTATTATTGCACGTCGGAAAATTAACTTCTCTTTTATGATCATTGTAGTTTTAAAAGTGAAAACTCTTTTGCTTGTATAACAGTTGGAAAATGTTACGTATAAAGCACGTGATTTCGCGTGTTGGTGACGAATTTTCGTACATCCCATTATTTCTTTCTCCCCTTCAGCATGAATTGACTTTTCTTAGCAGTCTGCCAACGATAGCTCTCTCGCTTCTGTGGTCGCACTATAAACCGCTTATTTTGTTTCACTAAATTTCAATTGCAGTAAACCCAGAAACATTCCAGGTTTGTTAATAACATAAAACCGGTGTACAGATAGTAAGAAGCAGTATTTCCTCATAGCAGTTGAATATAGGTGGTATGGCAACACGATGTGAAATCAGTGAATTCGAGAGAGGTTTCATCGTGGACTGTCACATTGGTGGCATGTTCATACGTGCTCAAGTGAAGCATCCAAAATCAATCGGCATAGACCATTTGTGGTGAGATCCAGAGCGCCAATAACACCATGATGAGCACTAATATTGTACGAAAATAATTCCATTTAATGGATTTTCACAAGCGTAGCGAAACACAAGCAGAACATCACAACAACGAACAAGCGGGACTCATCTGGCCTGGTGCAAAGAGCATATGAACTGGACAAGTAACCAGTTGAAAACGACACTCTTGAGCGATGAATCAAAGTTCACCAGTTTATAGTCTGATGGAAAGGTGTGGGTGTTCAGTCAGCCTGGTGAACGCTTGTTACCACAGTTTGCTGTAGCCACAGTAAAGTTTTGTGGTGGAGGAGTAATGGTCTTGGGTGCATTCAGCTGGTTTGGAGTGGGACCACTGTTCGTTGTCTGTTGTTCCATGCAGGCAGCTCAGTACTATGATATTCTGAATAATCAGGTGCCGATTACACTGTGGAGTTTATATGGAACGGACCCGTGTAACTATCAAGACGATAATGCTCCATGCCACAAAGCTGCAGTTGTTATGGAATGGTATCAAGAGATGGGCGTTAACCAACTGCATTGGCCTGTGAAAAGACCTGCCTTCAACCCAATCCAACACCTGTCGGACGAATTGGAGCGGCGATTGAGGTCGAGAGCAGCACGTCCTCAATCTGTCGCTCAGCTGCTTTGATGGAGGAATGGAGACAAATCTCACCTGATCCCTGCTGCACATAGAAAGCCTCCTCAAAGTGTGCAGTAGGTAATCAAAGCCAAAGGTGGACATTCTCGATATTAGGGTTGCCTGCCGGTATCAATTGTAAATTGCTAAAGTGTCCGGACAATTATTGGTAGATAGTGTATACTGTATATGAAAAGGCAACAGGACTCCCTCCTTTCTTCCTGTTAGTTGAAAAATGGATATGCACTATAATAATAAAGCCAAATTAAATGACACTTTTTCCACATCGGAAAGCTGAAAATGAGCCCGGTTAGAATTAATATTCCTTTTGATAGGAAAGATCTGGGTTCGAATTCCATGCAAGACAAGAACAAACTTGATAAGGGATTTTCAACTGAAGATGAATTATCCGGTCATATATCGAGTTAGAAGAGTTTTCTTCATGCAAATTGGACTTTTCATGTCGACAAATCAGATCACTGAAAGAAAAGCCATACAGTTAATAGACAAATTATATTCCAATGTACCTAAGACAATTCTTATTCTACTGAATTAATGTTTCGGAAGCCATGGATATTTCAGTATACGTGGGCCTTAAAGGTGTCTAAGATGACGAAGAAGAAGTTTCGCTAAAAATCTTGATTTTCTAGCTGGTTAATTATTCATTATATAACGCGCCATTTGTTAAAATTGCGTGTTTTCTTAGAACTTCCTTCCTTCCAGCTTAATTCATTTAATTGTTTCTATTATTTAACTGGATATGCAAATAATGAGAAAAGAGCAGAGCGCATGGAATGTTCTCTCAAAATCCTCAGAAAACAGAAATGATTTTTAACGAACACGAAATTGACATCACTGATAACTAAGAGACATTTTTATCTGACCAGAAAATCGATTAGGCTTATCTCGCTATAAAGAGGAACATTTGTAGAAAAAACTTGAATTACTAACTTTACCACTTTTTACTCCAAAAGTTATATTTATTTTACTTGATTGTGGAATAGGCCTACTGGGGATACCACGTTTAAAAAAACGCGCCTAATACTCTACCTCAAAGGTGGCGTGGAAAAGAGTATTCCCTTTAAAACTGCAATGTCAAAAGAGAAGCGTTCTGGCTGATGCGTTCGTAACAAACAAATCGCGAATTTGCTACACAAATATAAGGCTCTGATTTATTCTATTGTTGATCTATTCTTTCTATTTTATTCTATGCTGAATATAATATTTCTAATAAAGATTATATTCGATCAAAAATTGGCATTATTCTTAGATTTTATCTTATCTTCGCGTTTCTTTTTCCACGGCGTATTTCAGTATAATGAAAACACCCTGTTTTAGCATTTCCTTTGCGGTCTAGTGATAATTTGGCATTTGACTGAAGATATCCAACTAAATACCTTCCAACTAAGTATCATTCGCAGTTTGATATCATCTATACTTTTTGATCCTTGACATCCATTTTCTTAAAGTGATTTAGTAAACATCTTGAGTAAGTTCATCGTGCCTAAGTCACGTTTTTCTCATGGAAGGCATGATTCAGTTGGTAGTTAGGATAAGTAAGGTGAAATGTAGTTGTAGAGGATGTCAGTGATGGTGCATGTCATTAATAATATAAATCGTTTTCGAATTTTTGTTGTATTTTTAAAACTCTTTTTGCTTGCTTGATTTTTTATGAGATATTTTTTTCAGAAAAACCGTTCTGAATTACAATCGGTTGGTTCTTAAATAGCAGAACTGTCGCAATTAGTATCCTATGGAAGCGAACTAAGAGATGGAAGAGATCAGAGCCTTACCGTCATCCGTCATATCTTTCTACTGCATATCATGGATCTCATTATATAAATAAAATTCACTTTTCAAAAAAAAAAACAACAACAACTTAATTTTGAAGGTTTTATTTTTATTTCCTGTTTATTTTCTACAATACATTGTTTCGAAGGAAACACTAATGTTTATATAAGCTGAGAGCCCTGCTGTAAAACCCAAACATGATTTACTCCGTAGATATATCTATTATAGTAAAGATACTACTTTAATACGCCTTATTTTCAATGAGTGGTAAATAACTTTGGATGTAGCAACTATTGGTGCAATAAGACACTCTTCCAGAATAATTATTTAGGAATGGGGGGAGTCATTCATTGATAAATCTGTTAAATGAACCCTTTTCGTATGGAATTTTTTCAGTCTCTGATCTCAGTCCAAAAAAAAAAAAAAAAAAAGCTTCTTTCTTTCTATCATTTATCTTTTCTTCTTTTTCTCCTACTTGGCATTCACAAACAATGACCCGAGTAATAGCGAGTACAGTCATCAGGTTTTTCTTCTGATCTCACAAACCCTGCAAGAAACTACTTCATTGGCATACAGTAGTTTACAACAACTCAAGGTGAAACCACGAAGCCTTATTGATTAGAATATCTTCAACCTCGATTATCTTTAGTTGAAAACTTGTGATCAAGACGGTTCCAATAGTTAGACAAACAGAAATCTGTTGTGCCATACATGTGAGAAGTATTTATATTATCCTTCCTATCTTAATTTATATCTCTCTTAATTAATTATGCAGTTAAGTTGTGTGCCCGTGAGATGTCTTAAAAACTTGACAGAATTGAAATCAAAACAAAGAGTAAGGTAAAGAAAACACTAGACTGTACTAAGAAAAATTACGTGAATAAACATGTTGATTTCGATGAAGAGCCCCCATTATCTGCATTGTTCAATGCAAAAGTTGTTTTTTTTTTACCAAATATGATATTTTCTATTGCTATTTATATTTTTCCTACTTACGTAAGCCTGTTTATCTCAAATGATTTATTCAGCCACTAATTAGTTTTTGTGACTATTCTTAGCGACTCGAAGTATCAAGAAAACTTATACGACAACACATTTTTTCTCATTTTGCGTTATTTATTTCTATCGAATTTTATATATTTTTAAATGTTTACTTTAAATTTCGCTCCTTGTTATTGGTATATTTACCTCTGATTATAATAAAGTATTTAGAAATTTTTTAAAAAAGAAAAAAATAATTATTAATTTTTACTCTCAATGTATTATCTATAACTCCCAGCAGATACACTAAAAAGCTTTTTAACGTTGCACTGGCATTTGTGATGCTATTTGCACCAATTGCTCACGAGAACATCTCTGTCCTACAGACATCGATTCAATTGTCAATAATTATCAAAACTAATTATTGACCATTGAATCAATTTAACTGTTCGACTTACAATACTATCAATTTTTAACCTATTGTTCTAATGTTTTCCTAAATTGTTAAATACAATGTAATTCAAAGTTAAAGACTTAACATGAAACTTATTTTTTATTTTTAATTAAAATATGTTTGCTATTTTCTATAAAAGAAAAAAAATTAAAAGTTTTTAATAATATTTTTAAGATTTTAATATTTGATCTATTTCATTATTAAAATTTATTCAAATAGTAAAGACACCATTTTACTATTTGAATAAATATAAATATTGAGGAAATTATAAATTTTTTCAGCCAAATCTGCTAAACGTGGATGATTTTCCGTCATTATTTCATTCTGTGGTTGCACACCGTACAGGAATAAGAATAAATATTGATTTGGTTATCTGGTTCACTTTTTCTGTTTTGGGTTGCACTGAAGTCACTAGTTATAAATATGTATTCTAGAGATATGTATATCATCGCATAGAATAGAATAGAATTAGTGAAATGAATCCTAGAGTCGGCTTGGATGTTCGTAAATATTATTAGTGACATTAAAAGAAAGACGCGGGGGGGAGCACCTTGAAAACTGTTGCTCTCCTAGGATGGCCACCGTGCAAATACATCTTAAATCAACCTGGACCGCAAAGTCGTAATGATGCAATTGTCCAATCAATTCATGGTACATAAAGGAAGTTTACGCGAAGGGATGAGGTGTCGGAAACTCACTGTGCGCGTCAATAACTGTGCTGAATAGTGCATAACAGCAGATGGCCATTGCGAGAGCCACACACCAGTTCAACAGAAAACAAGCAGCTTCAGTTAAGGTGAACGATGGAACTTTGCCATCGAGATCAGGCGACTGTGTAAAAATTGCATAAAGTAGTGATGAGTACCGTTTATTTGATGTGAATGGAAAGATGACAGAAATATAAACGAGATATGAATGCCTAGCCATTGGTCACAAATAATGTCAAGGCAGGGTGAAGGAATGATGGCCGAATGGACCTTTGGCATGAACGGTCAGCCTTCCTGAACATTTTTGCCAACTAAGTACAGCCATTCCAATCTACCTTTTATCCTGCATGTGATGAACACTTTCGACAAGACAATGCACGCTGGTTAAACATTGTCGACCAGAAATGGTTACAAGAACATGATCGTGATTTTCCTTAGTAGATTTGGCTTCTCATTTGCTACGTCTCAGTTCCATTGAAATATCTTTGGGATATGGAGCGAGATGTTTTATGAGAGGAATTAAAGGGATCCTTTTCAAATATGATGCTATTAGATTTGCTGGCACTGATTCCTGTCCGGCAGTAATCACTTAGCAAATTTACAGTAAGGTTAGTAATTTCTGTTTTTGTTAGTATGGTTATTTTAATAATATGGCATTATTTTATATTCTATATTGATTTAGGTTCCAGAATGTGCGTACTGCTAATGCCATGTCTGGGTGTGGGTTAAGACCCAATGTTCGGCATGCCTTTTGGATGTCGTCCTCTAAGGAGCTGTTATCTATGGGGAATATTTCTGTACCCCATTTTAAATAGGGTTGGCCTGATATTCCATTATCGACTGGGAAAAATAGGTATGGTACTCCGGTTTTTGTTTTTGCTTCTTTAAAGGCAACATCTGTAACTGCGATTATTTCTGTTGTTGCTTTTTGTTGCGTAGTTCGTGTGGTTTTGTTTGTTTCCGGTGTTGGTACTGGTTTGGGTTTTATTGTGGATGTTGTTTTCTTTATTTTGGTTTCCTCTTTGGCTTTTGGATTGCTGAGCGTTTTTTCTTGTATATCCGTTATTGCTGCTTCCGAAGTTTCCGGTAAAAGTGGTTGTCCTCCGGATTTTCCTCCCTATCATCTTCTGTCCTTACTTCTGATTCTGTTTCCTTTTTCTCTTCGATAATATTTCCTGCTTTCCTTCTGAATAAATTCATACTTAGGTGTTCTTTTGAATTACACCTCGTACATTGTGGTGTGACTCCTGCGTATCTCATAAACAGTTTCAATCGGGGTACTGTGACTATGGGACTATTTTTTCCATTAACATGGAGATCGTCATGTTGTCTGACAGTATGGAAGGGAAGTCTTTATGAGTGTGGCGTTTTATACTGATTTCTCGGTTAATGTTTCCCTTATCCATAGATCATCTAATTTTATGGGAACTCTTTGTCTTCGTACTATTTTTCGGGGTAAACCGACTGTGTTTGGGATTATGTAATGCCCGTTGTAATTGAAACCTTCGAGTAACGTGTCGCAAAATTTGTGGTTCTTTACTGTTATCTAAGAAATTTGTGATCCATGTTATTTCCTTTTTCTTTTTTCAGAATTTATATTAATTCTTTTAGTCGATCTCTTTCGTTTATATTCTCTCCCCAGGAACCTGGAATTTGGTCGCTTGAATAAAATTGGTGGCATGTTTAACGATTTTGTTATTGGGGGGGGGGGCGAAACATAGTCAAGGACTGGGGAAGAACACGCGCAGTGTTCCCACTCGGCTTCAGCCTTACTTTCCTACCTCCCTATATATCTTAAAACCACCACTGGTCCTCTTTGCGGGTGGAGCCTGCCAGCTATTTGACCTCGTGCTCGTTTCGTGCAGAGGAGGAACGAGTGGGCTTCAGACTGGGTTGGAGCCGGTGCAATATGAGAATATCATACACCTCTGAAAAAAAAAACAGTGTTTGTTCTTGCCCCCGTCCGGGGATTTTATCCCTCAGGGTTTCCTTTAAGGTACCTTCTGCTGAAAAACTTCAGCTAAGAACAGATACTACGCTTGATGTTAGCCATAGTAGCAGATAAGAACAGATACTACATTTTGATATTAGCCAATAAAATGGTCGAGATAAGAAGAGATATTATGGGAGTTCATATCTTTCATCATATTCATTCTTTATACTTTGGAGTATAAAGAATTCTGAGGGTCAGCAGGCAGTGAGAGAGGAGTATAAACAATAACACATTGAAAGGTAGAGTAAGATAGTCGGAGGTAATAAAGAGGCCTCTGTCGACCTGTTTAACTGTGTAACCCTAAGGTTTTGGCTAAAAATGTCCGCAGACATTATCTCCTCACATCTGTTCTAAAACAAAAAACACCAAATAGTAAACACCGAAAAGTACTGTAGTTTAAGCAAGTATATGAACTTAAAAGGAAAGAACTGGAAAATATTCTTGAATATGAACTAGTGAAAAGACCAGGTGGACCCAGAATTGGGGGAAGAACCTGCCCCGAGTGATGCAGCCCACAAGGAGCTGCACCGTCTCGAAGTAAATCTTCGCAGCTCGGGTTCTATCAGGCCGACCCTCCTCCTTTGTGAACTAGAAACCAGTGAAATATACTGTAGTGTAAACAAAATGTTTAAATCTGAGCTATAAAGGGAGGATAAAGTTTGGTTTTCCCCGAAATCGGTGTTCGCAGTGAGTGCAAAACTGAAACTAATTGTTCTTTCTTGTCTCTTACTAGCTCAACAAGTGTCTTATACGCCGCTAATACTTCTTCATTCTCTAAGCCAGAGATTTCCGACTTCATTTCCAAAAGGAAAATAACCTCCCCTCACTTCCAAAATGGGAAGTGTATGTCATTGCCAATTGTAATATCGCGAACGACTCCCCATATTGAAAAGACCTGTCGAATCACGTCGTCTCCTTTTTCAAGATATTCAAGTGGAAATCTATCTATTTTAAGAGTCTTAAGAACACTCCCTACCATAAAGGGATAAATTATTTCCCCTCCACAATCGAAACCGTGAAGGATTTTCGACCGTGTCTCCACATGTTTAACAACTATTGATACCTTCCACCCCCATAAGGGGTAAAACCGTGAATGCTCTGTGAACCTACGCTATCTACTAGCGTTCGCTTTTCTATCTGAACGTTCACTTCCATCACGAGGGTCTTAATTCTTGTCAGAAGAGAATCCATAATTCTTTCTCTTTTTTTTTAAATAATTATAAAGAAAGTAGAAAGGAATTCCTAAAACAAATCTGCCACACTAACTGTTACAGTAAGCCAATACAAAGTCCGAAAATTCATGGACTTTAAATAAATAAAAGGAAAACGAACGCCAAGCGTTCCCCATCAGCAGAAAACTTCTGCTTAGAGGGGAAGAGTGACAGAATAACAAACAAATTATCTTACCAACGAGGCTGTGCACGATCTTGCAGGATAACTTTGACTCGAACATGCAGCGTAACTTTATGCAGATATTATAGGAGTTCATATCTCTCATCATTGGCCTATGGAGTGAAAAAGAGCGCTGAGGGTCAGCAGATAGCAAGAGACGTGAGATAAAGATAGTGCGAGATAGTAGTAGGTAATAGAGGCCTCAGTCGACCTGATTAACTATATAACCAGAAGGTTTTGGCTAAAAAGGTCCGCAGACATCATCTCCTCACATCTATTCTGAAAAAAAAAACCTAATTAGTAAACTCCGAAGAGTGCCTTAAGGTGACCAACCGTATGAACTGAAAAGAAAGATCCTAATAAAGGAAATAAGAAGACCCAAATAAAAAACCGTTTGACCAAGAATTGGGGGAAGGACCTGCCCCGAGTGATACAGCCCACAAGAGGCTGTACCGCCTCGACGTAAGCCTTCGCTGCTCGGGTTCTACCAGGCCAACCCCCGCCTGTAGAACTGTAAGACCAACAAATATACATATGAAAGAGAACTGATAAACTAAAGGAAGATACATGGTTTAATTTTCCCCTGTGTAAGACCGCAGAGGATTGGTGGTTTGCACCATTTATTTACGAACCGCCCATCCCCTAACAAATCCCTTTCTTGTGCCAGGAATTGGGGTAGATAAAAATAAAACCCACTAACGATTCTGGCGTAAACCCGGTTTCCATCGTGTATCTGCAGTTTTTTACGCACTTTCCAGATATGATATTTAAGTACATTTACGAGGAAAATTGTGATCTTTTGAGTTTTTCTGACGGGTGGGGGGAACTGTAAGTATATTATCTCTTCCAGTGTCAGCATCGGAATATCTAATACTGTGCTTAACTTTTGCCAGATCCGCCGAGCGGGGGGACAAAAATAGAAAAAGTGCTCTACCGTTTCGATGTCGCGACAGACATCACAAAAGGGGTCGCAGGGGCGCGGTATATATCGGGACTTTACCAGTTTCACAGGGAGCCGCCCATAGGCGATTCGCCACGCCAAGGTCTTTGTGAAATGGCTGTCCCCAGCTATCCTTTATGTTTTGAAATAGAATTTTCATATTCGTTCCGATTTGCGGGATATCATGCCTGGAAAGACGAAAAAACTCCCAGTATAGTTTTTGCGACTTTATTTTAAAAATATCTAATCCGTCTGATCTAAATTTCTTAATATATATACAAAGTGTATAGTACCACTCAGGCACAACCTCCGCACAAGGACCAACATAACCAGTGGTCCCAAAATGGGGCAAAAAGAACCCTAAAAAATATTTAATTAAAGTGCCAGAAATATGATTTGATTGTAAAGCCTTCCGTAGAGTTTTAAAGTATTGACAAAGAACAAGCATTTTAACTTAGGGAGCGAAAATCCCCCTTCAATAGTTTCGAGTTTCAAATATTCTTTCTTGATTTCGTGCTTTCTATTGTTCCAAAAAAATTTAATCAATGGACTGTAAAGCTGACTTTCCTGTATGTGTTGTATGTCTGTAACATTAATTGTATGCATCAGCATAGGGGCAATTATCGTTTTGATTATTATTGCTCTCCCATAAAAGGAAAAGTAATTAGCTTTGAACGGCTGTAATTTTTCCGTACAGGTCGCCTGTAGTTTCCTTAAGGGAAAAACTGGAGTCTCAAGGAATGGAACCCCTAACACTGTAAGAGGTTCGATTTGCGGACTTAAACCAAACGGAAGGCGGGTGTTATGGAAATTTCCTAGAATTTTAATTTTTGTTTTCTGCGCATTGACGCGAAGACCACTGATTATGCTGAATTGTTGCAATATGCCGAAATAGATGTAGATAGAATCAGGATCCCTGAGTGTAGCCACTACATCATCGGCATAGGCAACTATTTTGCTCTGTCTGGAGACTATGGGTAACGGTATTCCCTTGACTGCAGGGGAGGTGTCAATTTTCCTAATGAGGGGTTCTAGTGCTATAGAGAAGAGGAGAGGGCTTAACGGGCAACCCTGCCTCACCCCTTTTTTCATAAGAATGGGTTCTGAGAGGAATCCATTAATTGCAATTTGAGTGGAGGCCCCCGCATAAATGTTTTGTACTACACGACGGAGCTTAGCTCCCACACCTATTTTTTGGAGCGTCTCCTGTAAGTAGGTGTGCTTGACACTATCGAACGCTTTTTCCAGATCCGTAGAGAGAAGCGCCAGAGGGTAATCTTTATTTTTTGCTAGTCGGATTAGATCTCTTAGAAAAAAGAGATTCAGTTCCATCGATCTACCTGGAATCCCATAAACCTGGGAGCTGGTAATGACTTTTTCTATGCCACATTTCATACGGTTGCAGATAAGTTTAGTGAAGAGTTTGTAATCTACGTTTGTCAGTGAGATCGGTCGCCAGCTACTCGCTAAAGTGCGATCGCGATCCTTCTTCAGAATGAAGACTGTGTAGCTTTTAACGAAATCCTCGGGGATGTTTCCCGAAGTGAGGAAATCGTTGAATAATTTTACTAAGATTGGTGAAACAAAATCCCAAATAGATCGATAGAACTCAATCCCTAATCCATCCAATCCAGGAGTTTTCCTTGCCTGCATTTTTTAGAGGCTGCTTTGATTTCTCCCACAGTTATCGGCCTGTCGTGCAGGGCAGCGAAATGATCGGGAAGGCGCATGACGTCCCACTGGCTGTAGTCATCCGCTCCCTGTCGATCAGAAAAGGCGCTGAGGTAATACTGATAGAAATGTTGGAGAATTTCCGGCGTCGTTTTAAGCATATAGCCGTTCTCCTGGATCTGGTAAACCGTTCGATCGTCATATGCCGCCACCCGTTGTTGGTTATAGAATGCAGCGGAAGGCGTTTCCAGATATCTAAGATGTAGCCTAGCACGAAAGTCGAGGTCATCGACCCTTTTCTGCCGCTCCTGCTGCAATTCTATTTCTACCCGCCTAATGAGGTCACTACAAGGAGCTCCGCTCCGCTCACTTGTGCGGTACCAGCCCAGCTCCCTATAGAGATCCCTTAGACGTTTCCGACGTTCTTGCGCTCTTTCGCGCCCACACTGTTGAAATAGTTCCTTTGCCTACAGTTTAAACTTTAGCCATGTTTCCCAGTCCCAGCTGATGTTTCTCCATTCTTCGCAGAGGTGCTGTAGCTTGTTGCTAAAAACACTGGGGAAGGCGGGAGGGAGCCTCCAAGGGGCTCTGGCTGTTTCCATGACCTCTGGGAGTTTTATTTTTAACAACACCATTTGATGGTCAATCAGTAGACAGCTCACTGCGACGTGCCGTATCGCACAGACATGTGGCTGTAAAGATTGCGATATATAAAACCTGTCTAGCCTTGTCGATATTTGACCACGACACCACGTCGTTCCAAGTTTGAGAGGGTTGTGCTGCCGCCAAATATCGACGAGCTCAAAGTTTTCACAGCAGCGTTTCAAAACTTCAAAACCACCAGTTCCGATGTTAGCGTTTCCTCCTATTTTATCATAGCGGGTGTCTTCCACGCAATTCCAGTCTCTCGCCACGATTAGGTGTTGCACTCCCAGAAAAAAATTTTCTAGCGAGGCAAAGAAACCCCTTCGCGGGTGCGGGCTATTCGGGGCATAGGTTGCAACAAAACGGGTAGTGCGGCCACCATACTTCCAGTCCACAGACACTAAACGTCATATTGCGTCTTTTTGGACATTAAAAAACCCTCCCACAATAGGGGGACGGACGATTATACCCAACCCCCTAGAATGGGAATCCCCGAAACACCAATAGCTAGTGACTGGGAAGCTTCTGGAGAAGTTTTCCACATCCCAGTGTCGAGAAAAATGGGTTTCCTGAATAAACAAAATATTAATATTATGTATTAACATCAGTCTCCAGACGGTTTTCGCAACCCTCACACGCAACGCGTGTGAGGGTTGCGAAAACCGTTTATATTAAGGGTTGCTATTTGAAAACTAAGGTTCATTAAGAGGGAGGTATGTTGCATTCTGCTAAGTGAACTAAGGTAGCGTGAAAAGCACACATGTCCTCCTCCTTTAGGTTCAAAGCTTCTCTACATTGTTCCAAAGTAACTGTTTTTAGATCCTGTACAGTAAGGGCACCCCATTTGAACCCTATACTATCTGTTGAGGAATTCCCCCCTTGTGGTATCAGAAAAACTGGTTCTCCTATCTTATCAAATAATGGTAGGATATTATCTACAGTTTCTTGAAATCCTTGGAAATCTCTTATCAGGATCGCTCCACCTTTGAGGATATCCTTGCCCTCAAAATCCTTCGGTTGGTTCCCACTACTTTCCTCCTTTGATTTTGATTTTTTAACACCTCTTTCCTCATCTAAAGACCGCTTAGTTGAAGCTGTAGATACGTCCATTTCTTCCGTGCTGCTGTTTTGTGCATCCTCACTTGTAGGGGCTGCAACCTGTGGAGTCCTTTTATGCTGCTTTGTTTTCCCCAGGCTGGTCTGATGGAAGGTGGCATGTTCTTCTGCCATCGTCTGGCTAGCTGGTTCTGAGAGAGCTGGAGAGTAGACATCTCTGGAGATTCGGAATCCCCGTTTGGAATAGGGGTGATAGGTATTATAGTCCCTCCTATTCTTTCCGCATGATTTCTATGTGAGCAAGTGTCCACCTTATGATCCGTGTCTCCGCACTTTAGGCAGGGTCTTTGGCACTGCTCCAGCCCATGGCCTGCCGTTAGGCAGTTTCTACACTTGATTTTGGGGCAGTCTGCTCCAAGATGATCATACGAGCTGCACCTGAAACACTGTCTCCTGACGCCAGGATAATTCACCATTTCCCTGGCGGAACCTATAAAGACGAAGTTGGGGACGGCCATTTTCATTTCCATCGTGATCAAGTCCTCCCCAGATTTCCAGTCTGGCATGTCAATGTCATTTAACAGTTTGATATCACGGATTTCTCCATATTTGGAAAAGACCTTTTGAATTACCTCATTCCCTCTTTCCAGATATTCGAGAGGAAATCTATCGATTTTTAACGTCTTCAGAACACTTCCTACCATAAAGGGATAAGTTTTTTCCCCTGCACACTCGAAACCCTGAAGGAGTTTCGTTCGCGTATTTACATCCTTAACAACTAATTGAAACCTGCCACCCCCATAAGGGGTGAAACCATAAATGTTCTGTGAGCCAACACTGTCGACTAACGCTTTAACTAGGGTTCGCTTATCTAATTTAGCATTCACCACAATGCCGAGCGTTTTAACTCTCGGTAGAAACGAAGCCATAATTTTTACTGAATATAAGTAAAGTACAAAAAAGAAAACAATTCTGAAGACAAAACTGTCACACTAACTAAGTGGGACAGAATAAAGTGATTATACAAAGTCCGAAAACTTATGGACTTTTTTTTTTTTTTTTAAATAAAAAAGAAAATGCAAAAGCTTCCCCTTTCAGCAGAAAACTTCTGCTTACAGGGGAAATTCGACAACCGTGCACAAGACAAGAAAACAAATCCAACAAACAGAGAAAGAAAACAAAATTGTCTTACCAACTGGACTGTGCACGGTCTCAGGAAGGAACTTCAACTACGAACTTGCGACGTACGGTTAAGGCTAAGAACAGATTATGTTTGAGTACCATTCTCTGTTCTAACTGTTGTTAGACATCTTCCATGCCCAGGGAAAATCTTCACCAAGGAATATGGAAGATATACTCATTTATAAAGTACAGTTATCGAAGCTTCGGCCTCCGCTTCCACTTCTTTAACTGTACCCTATTACCCTTTGTGAAATACCATTTTGGATCTATTAAATTCCCATTTGCCTGTTTCGTCCTTGCCCTCTCTGGCCACTGTTTTAGTCGAGAGGGTTTATAGACTTTGCAGGCTTGGGAATCCTGTTGAAACTTATGGTCTGAAGAAAAAGACTGATAGGACAGATGCAAACATAAACATCTGGGCTTGAAGTGGGTGGGCTGGGTGGGTTTCTATTTTATGCTGTTTTATACTTTTTGAGTATACTTAGGTTGGGGATCTTCCCAGCGAAGGTGCCAGTCCCTTCCCTGGGTTCTGTTCACCTCGTCGTCCCAAAAGTTGTTAGAGTTAGTCTTGGGACGGCTTGGTGAGACAGGAGGTTAGTATCTATAAAAAGGAACTTAACTTAAACTATTAGTTATTTATACCTCCTAGTTGTAGTAGGCAGTTACTTCTGCGTAAGGTTAGTGGAAAGGAAAATATATATTAAATATAAATATAAAGTGTTAATTATAAATATAAAATTAAGTATAAAATTAGAATATAATTTTTTTTTTTATATATATATATAAAGAGATAGCTAAAGTATGGAGGTATTTAAAGATTAACATAAAATTGGGAGAGGTATTTTAGAGCACTTGGCAACTTTTCGCAGTTCTTGCATCCCAGAGACCACTTTTGGTGGCCACCTGAAGTTGGTCTTTCCTGCTGTGATGTAGGGTCCTGCTCTAAGTTTTCCATACTCTAACTTGCCTGAAAAGTAAAGTTAATTACTTTGCCCTACGGGATCGACTTTACAGTGTCGTCTCTTATAAACGAGTAGACGGCATCATAAGCTGCCATAGCGTCTTCAGGTAGCAGGTTTAGGAAGCCCTCAAAATCACTGGGCTCTATCTTGGTGACGTCCCTGATGATGGTACCTGCCCATGACAAACCCACACTTCCATTGATTCGGTTTACATTATAGAAGAAGAAAGGCTCTTCTTTGGTTCCAAAGGTATTCCGTATTTTTTGCGATGCTTTTTTCTTCCCATGGAACCGTCTGAGCATTTCTTCCCCTATTTCAACGATAGTAGTTTGGTCATCCTCACATATCTGTTTTAGTTCCTCTTTAGTTAATGTATTCTGCTTAGATATTGTATTTCCTGATTTATCCTGTTTTTTATCATCGCTTCTCAGTTCCCGATTACTGCCTGGTTTTTTAGTGGGTTTTGTTTTGGGCTTTGTTTTCTGGTAGTACTTCCTGTTTTGTTGGGTTTCCTACATCCCCTTCCTTATCTAATTGTGGGATAATCACAGGAGATGTAGTGCTTCTTTCAGTCTTTTCTTTTCCTTTATTTCTTTTCGGACACTCTGCACTGAGGTGCTCCGTAGAGTTGCACCTCGTGCACTGTCGAACAACTCCTGCATAATTCATGAGGAGCTTCCAGCCTGCTACCACCATGATGTTTGGCACTGTTTTCTCCATCAACATGGAGATCGTCATATCTCCAATAAGTATGGAAGGGAAATGTTCATGAGTTTTACGTCTGATCGAAATTTCCCGACCATACTTGGATAAGCTTTCCTTTATCCATGAATCTTCTAGTTCAATCGGAACCCTCTGTAAACGGATAATGTTTCGAGTGATTCCGACTGAATCTGGTATAATGATTTCATTTTGAAGAGGAAACCCTTCCAATAACTTATCCCTGGCCTTTTGGCTAACTGTGAGTTGAAACCTGTTACCCGGAAGGTGGTAATCCAGGTGATGTATTTTTCACTTCCGATAAAACTAATTATTTCTTTTAAAAGATTTCTATCATCAACTTCATCTTCTCCTGGCACCTGAAATTGCAGGGTGTTCGGCCCGCTAAAAGTAGAAGGAGCCATCCGGGGGGACCGAAAAACCTAACCAGGTACTGGGGGAAAAACGCGTAGTGTGGGGAGGGGGGGAGTGCAGTGTCCTCACTCGGCCTCATCCTAATTTAGAGCTGGGATGGAGTCGGTGCAATGTGATTCCAGCATGCACCTCTGAAAAAAAACAGTGTTTGTTTTTGCCCCAGTCCGGGGTTTCTCGGTCCTGTAGGACTGTAGTAGTACCGTTTTAAGAAAAACTGGTACTCCTCTGTATCTATCAGCTTAATATCCAGTGCCTCATTGAGACTCATTTAGATATTAAACCGATAATAACAGATACTACTATCTGGTTTAGCCGGGCAGCCGAAGTTGAATCTATTCTAAAAAGAACAGATTTTGTTTGAGTACTTTGAGTTGTTCAAAACCTAACTCCTCGTTAGACGTCCTCCATGACCAGGGCACTGCTTAGCCAAGGCCGTTTGGAGGACTTACTCATCGATAAAGCACAGTTAGTAGAAGTTTTCGGCCTCCGCCTCCGCTTCTCAAACCATACTTTATACCTTTTGTAACTTACCATCTTGGATCTATAAAACTCCCATTGGCCCGCTTTCGTCCCTGCCCGCTCTGGCCACTGTATGAGCCAGAGGGGTTTTTAGACTTGGCAGGCCTGGGAGTCCTGTGAAACTTATGGTATCGAAGATAAGAGACAGAAAGGAAAGGGAAGAAAAACTGGTATTGAAGAGGGTGGGATTGGTGGGTTACAAGTAAAACAGTTGGGTGGAGGATCTAACTAGCGAAGGTGCCAGTCCCTTTTCTAGTTTCTATTCACCGTGCAATCTACCCCACTTACGTGGGTTTGCCCGCAGACTGCCCAGTGAACAGGAGTTTAATCAATTCAAACTTTTAAATCTTAATTCTAAATGTTAGTAAATCAATATATATATACTCACTTATTAGCTTCAGGTTACACATTAAATCGAAAAATATTAATTTCACGTTTCACGTTATTCCGCAGTTACTTCTGGGTAAGGGACGCATACAATTTTTTGGTATTTCTTATTTTATAATTTTTTTGTATTTTTTATTTTAAAACGTTTTTTGTTAATTTTTCCACTCTGTCATATACATACATACACGCATGTATAAACATATATACACACACACATATGCATACATAACAGAGTATTTTTTTTTTTTTTTATATATATATTCTATAATAAGCTAATAAGTAAGGTTAGTTGGGTTAGTAAGTTAATCCAAGATCATACCTTTAGAGCACTTGGCGGCCTCATCGTTCTTCCATCTCAGGTGGGCCATTTTCATGGCCGCCCGAAGGTGATCCCTTCCTCCGCGATGTAGGGTCCCAAGGTCCTCCATACTCTAAAGTCCCTGCAAGAGAAGCTTTTCAAAAATCGATTAGTTCCAGTGTTCAAATATGTGTTTTGTGTTGTTTATGTTAAAGTTATGTTAGAAGTAACATCGCATTTGTCCCTCGTGTATGTTTGCTAAAATGAGAGGAGTGCACCATTTTTTGGTGAAGTTGTACTCTCCCATTAGCGTGAAGTTTGTGTGAAAGTAATTTCTGATCGAGCATCGCGCCGAAGCCAGGATGTCTACCAGACCAAGTTGGTGGATCGAGTGTGCTCGAGCTTTCCTTACTTTCCATATGTGGTAGCGTAATTCTTTGATTGTGAAGAGGAGGAGTGAGTTCTTTATTGGTTTCGTGTCTATGTTCAAGTATACTATGTCCTCCTTTGAGGGAAGAGGAATATCGAATTTGTTTCCCACATAATTCCACACTCCTTGCGCAACTGGGCAATCGTACAGTACGTGTTCGACTGTCTCTTCCCCAGGGCAAAAGACGCATGGTTCATGTGGGGCTTTTCCTCTTCTGTGTAGTTCGTGCCGCGTTGGGAAGAAGGCATGGGCCATTCTCCACGCAAGAGCACTTCTGGATGGGTAAGTGTCGCAGTGTTTGTGTGTGTTTTCCCATGTTTTTTCCGTGGTTTGTCGTGGATGTTGTTGTAGTTTGTACGGTGTTATTTTGTTTGTGATTTGGAGAAGGCTATCTGATGGTAGATTAATGTCTTCTCCTTTGTTTTTTTGGTTTAGTAGTGTATCTAATATTTCTTTGTAAAATCGTGTGGTGTTTAGTGTTATCGGTCCTGGTGTTTTGGTTTCGCCGAATAGTGGGATTTTTATCCCTAGCCAATATCTGGCGAACCATTTTGCTTGGTGTTGTTCGTGTTAAAGTACTTTTTTTATAGTTTTAATTGATGCCGCTAGTATTTTTGATTTAAAATGTGGGAAGTCGTATCCTCCCTGTGATTTTGGGCTATACATTTCGTCTCTGGCAAATTCTTCCGCTTGGTAATTCCAAAAGTATCGGAAAGCCATCGACTGCCATTTTCTAATTGTTTTTGTTGTGATTTGTTGTATTTGTGCAGTGTATAATATTGTCGGTAGGAATATGGTATTGATTATCCGGGCTCGTGCTTGTAGCGAAAACATGCCCGGACGCCAATTGTGCATTTTTGTTTGTATTGTTTGCGTTATGTCGTTTGCCGATATGTTTCTTTCGTCCTGTGTGAATGGGACTCCTAGAATTTTAAGGGGTCCCGTAATAATGTTCCATCCCTATGGTGGCGTTTCGTTCGTGTTGTTTATGTGTTTCAACGCGGTTTTCCTTTGATTTAATTTTAATCCCGATATGTTACTAAATTGTTCTGTGGTTTTAATGAGTGCATGTAGTGATTCCTTTTGTGTTATGATTGCCGTGATGTCGTCTGCGTGGCAGATCGCTTTGCATTCTTCATGCGCTCTGCCAGGCAAACTCATCCCGGCAATGCTTTTGTTTGTTTGTATGGTTTGCAACAACGGTTCCATGCATAACGTGAAGAGGGTTGGGCTAAGTGGGCAGCCCTGCCTCACCCCTCTCTGTATTGTAATAGGATCCGTGATTTGGCCATTTATCTGTAATTGTGTGGTGCTGTCTTTGTAGATTTCCCTTATACCTTGTATTAGTTTAGGGCTAATCCCGAATTTTGTCAGTGTGTCGAACATATATTCGTGTTTGACGGAATCAAAGGCTTTTGCCAAATCTAGATTTACCAGATAAAGATTTGATTCCTTCTGGTTTGCATAATTAATTACATCGCGTATTAAATTTAAATTTAAATGTATACTGCGATTGGGTATGCCGCTGGTTTGATTTGACTTTATTAAATATGTCAACGTCGTTTTGATTCTGTTGTCTATTATTTTAGTAAATATTTTGTAATCTGTGTTCGTTAATGTAATAGGTCGCCAATTTGTGATTTCGGTTGTGTTTTCGCTTGTTTTCGGTATAAAAATGGTGAGGCCTCTTTTAAACTCCGCGTATATTTGATTCGTGTTTAGGAATGTGTTGAATAAGTCTGTGAATAAAAGGTGAATAAAAGTCTTGTAATATTCAATTGGTATGCCATCTATGCCTGGTGTTTTTTTGTTACTGAAGGATTTAATAGCTTCAGTGACTTCGTTTAAAGTGATTTCTTTTTCTTGGTAGGCTCGATGGTGCTCTAGCGTTTGCGGTAAGTTAACGTTTTCCCATTGGATTGTTCCCTGCGTTTCTGATGTTTGTTTAAATAAGTCTGTGTAGTGTCGGTGAAAAGCCTGGGCTATTTCAGGCGTAGTGTTTGCTATCTTGTCGCTTTCTTGTTTTATGTTTCTGATTAAGTTTGTGGAGCGGCTTTTGGTTAGTCTTTCATAAAAGGCCTCATTGTCTGTCTCTTGGAGGAGCCACTGGGCTCTAATTCTCCATTTGAATTTACGTGTTTCTTGTATGTCTAGTGCCCGAATGTCTTCTTGTATTTTCTTAATTACCTGGTGGTTCAGTGAACCCGGTGGTTTGTGACGTGAGAAAACGGTTAGTTCTCGGTATAGTTGTTTGCGTTTTTCTTTTTGTTCTGCCCTTTTACGCTTTGCTGTGTTTTGGAAGAAAATCGCGGTGAGGTTTTTCATTTTGATCCACCAATTTTGGATTTCTTCCTGTTGTGTGTGGTTTTCATGCCACAGTAGTTCGTATTCTGTTTTTGTATCCAAATCCTGAAGAAGGCCGGTGTTCAGCTTCCAGTATCCTGGACCTGTTTCCATACCCACTACCAAAGGTATTTTGGCTACTACCATCTTGTGGTCTGACACGTGTTCGGCGACGTTCATGTTAACATGTTTAATGTTGCCGTCACCTGTCGCTAAGGATGTTGTTGTGTATATTCTATCTATTCTTGTGTGAATGTTTTTGCTGGCATTGCTCCAGGTTGCGGAGAAAATGTTTCCCTTTTTTGCTACCCAGTAGTCAGTTATGTCTGTTTCTCGGCACGTTCGTACTATTTCGGCCGCGCCCGAGTTCCCTGTAAGATTGTTTCCTCCCTGTTTGTCTCTATCAGGTACCTCTACGCAGTTCCAGTCGCCTCCGATTATGAGGTAATCGTGTCCTGCGAGGTAGTTATGAATTCCTGATAGGAAAGTGTGTCTTTCAGCTTCCCGATTTGGTGCATATATGTTCACTATCTTGTATGTTATGTTGTCGAGGGTCCAGTCGATAGTGATGACTCTCCCTTCGATGTCCCTGCGTATGTTTGTGATGTTTCCTGTCATGGGGGTTTTAACTATGATGCCTACTCCTCTAGCCCTATCTGTGCCAAAGCTCCAGAAGCTTTGATATCTTTGTTCTATATTTTGGATTTCTTTGAGGGTGTTAATGTGTGTTTCTTGTATGAGTAGGACTTGTATGTTCTTCTGTTGCATTGTTGTTAGTATGTTTTCCTGTTTTCTGGGGTTTCTGAACCCCTGTGTGTTGAGGGACGCGATGTTAATGGGTGCCCTCATTTTTTAATGGGTTTCCAGTCAGCCCTGGCTATTTTTTCACCCATAAGGATGGCTTTTGCCACATCTGGGCTTGAAGTGGGTGGGCTGGGTGGGTTTCTATTTTATGCTGTTTTATACTTTTTGAGTATACTTAGGTTGGGGATCTTCCCAGTGAAGGTACCAGTCCCTTCCCTGGGTTCTGTTCACCTCGTCGTCCGAAGTGGTTAAGGTTAGTCTTGGGACGGCTTGGTGAGACAGGAGGTTAGTAACTATAAGAAAGAACTTAAATTAAACTTTTAGTTTGTATATATATACCTCCTAGTTATGAGTGGCAGTTACTTCTGCGTAAGGTTAGTGGAAAGGAAATTTAAGTATAAAAATAAATTGAGTTAGATTAATTACTAAGTTAAGAAAGTTTTTTTTTTTTTGTATATATATATATATATATATATATATATATATATATATATATATATATATATATATATATATATATATATATAAAGAGATAGCTAAAGTATGGAGGTATTTAAAGATTAACATAAAATTGGGAGAGATATTTTAGAGCACTTGGCAACTTTTCGCAGTTCTTGCATCCCAGAGACCACTTTTGGTGGCCACCTGAAGTTGGTCTTTCCTGTTGTGATGCAGGGTCCTGCTCTAAGTTTTCCATACTCTAACTTGCCTAAAAATTAAAGTTAATTACTTTGCCACACCGTTTATAAGAGACTACACTTGATCCTATGGGATCGACTTTACAGTGTCGTCTCTTATAAACGAGTAGACGGCATCATAAGCTGCCATAGCGTCTTCAGGTAGCAGGTTTAGGAAGCCCTCAAAATCACTGGGCTCTATCTTGGTGACGTCCCTGATGATGGTACCTGCCCATGACAAACCCACACTTCCATTGATTCGGTTTACATTATAGAAGAAGAAAGGCTCTTCTTTGGTTCCAAAGGTTTTCCGTATTTTTTGCGATGCTTTTTTCTTCCCATGGAACCGTCTGAGCATTTCTTCCCCTATTTCAACGATAGTACCCTCTAAACACAAGTGAGTGACTGTCTGTTGTCACCACTTCAAAATTTTCTTTCATTCACAGGAAGAACATCAAGTCTGTTCTATGAAAAAAGCTTCTCTGACCAAAGATTTCAACCAACAGCTGCTCAATTAATATTGCCAAAGGTTCCTTCCTTCCTAACCACACACACACACACACACACACACACACACACACACACACACACACACACACACACACACACACACACACACACACACACACACACACACACACACACACACACACACACACACACACACACACACACACACACACACACACACACACACACACACAATCATGCATCATGCACTCTCGAATTAATTTTCCCATTGCCAAAACACTTTTGCAGGCAGGTGCATTGTCCTGATTAAAGATGATATTTTTTTTCCTGGAAACCCGGTAATTTCTCACAACTTTTTTCGTTTAATCTGGTTAAAAGATCGAAATAATATTCCCTCTTAGTTGTTTTACCGTTTTCAAGATAATTGATAAACAAAATGCCTTTAGCATCCCAAAACACCGATGCATGACCTTTCCTGCTGATGGAACCGAATTTGTATTCATTGACGCGAACACCCGGCTTCTGTCCACTGTTTTGACTACTGTTTGGATTCTGGTGTGTTATGGTGAATCCAAGTCTCAATCAAGGTAATACGTCGACGCACAAAATCAGCATTATTCTTGTTAAAACGCTCCAAGCACTGTTCAGAGGTTTTCATGTAAGGTGCGTTGCTGTGAGCAAGTGCGGCATTCATTTTGCGCAAAGCGTTTTCATGTGCAATTCTTTATACAAAATACATCCTACACGTTCTTTTGAAATGGCTATACATTCAGCAATTTCGTGCACTTTGACTCGCCGGTCATCCAATACCATATCGTGCACTTGATCAATGATTTCTGGTGTTGTCACTTTTCGGACGTCCTTCACGTGGGTCACCTTCAAGGCTGGTACGGCCACGTTTAAACTCGACAGCCTATTTCTTAATTGTCGAAAACGAAGGAGACGAGTGCCCATAAACTTTTATGATCTTCGAATGAATTTATTTTGAAGTTAAACCTTCTTTTACAAAGACTTTTATAACCTCACAATACTCAATTTTATCCATTTCAAGGGATAACAGACAACACTTGCTTCGCACAGCTGTATAAAACAAACTTCTTGATAGGATGACTAGCTATTTCTCATGTATGCTGATGACAGATGTGCTAACTTACAAAACAAACATGGTGCCGATAGGTTTGCCATCTATACTCGAGGCAGAGAACCTTTCAGACCACCCTCGTGTATTTATGGAAGGTGATGTGGTTTCTATTAATATGAGTGTAGTCAACATGAAAGGACACTTAAATGGAAGAAAGAGAACAAGCAAAAAAAGCCTACATAAATCTCTAAAAAGAGTTTCTTTACTTTGTTAAAATATTTCTTAGCATAATCCTTCTTTAAGACATTTTTTCCTTCCTTCTGATTCATATTTTCTATCTGAAAGATTAAATTTGAACAAATTGCTGTTGACAAGCATGTTGTCTAACAAGTCTGGATTTTGGAATAATCTTTTCCCATCCTTTTAAGGTTTCTTATACAAATTTTCTTGGTGTTTTGAAACAGTACTTTGTTTAGCAGTCTGTTTTCCTTTTTCACTTTACATATAAATAAGTGATCCCACTTGAATCTATACAGCAAAGCAATTATAAATAAATCATTTCGTGGTATATCTTTATATGTTTGATTATGTAATAACCCATTCACAGAGGATTACTAAACCACCGAAACTCTCCGAGTAATCTTCTGTGCGGTGCACACAATTATCCTGCAGAGACGTACGCACACCAAATGCTTGATGAGCGGTGTGACAAATACGTAAAAAATGTCCATTAACCGTTTTCCAAAGCAAATTGTTATTCGGGATTTATTGGTATCAACGTACAGACAGGTTTAGAAAATAATTTGTATTGCACGCTGGATTAAAATTGGATAATCCATTGTTTGCCAAAACGCTAGATCTTAACTTTGTTTCTGCTTAATGTTCCATTATTTGCTAAAACGTTTTGAATGGTTGTAATAAAAATTAGCATTAAATACAAGCTATAAAAATATAATTGTACATATAACAATTTAAGGAACATTTAATTTTAAATTAATATTTTTTTAAATAATCCATTATATTTAATCGCGATAGCGTACATTTGTTGATGAAGTTCCAACGCAAGCCCTTCGGATATGGAATTTTTCATTCATTTTTTTTTCAACTGTGTTTTCATAGAATTGCAAATCTCCCAGTTTCCAGGAGGGAAAACTGTGCAAAAACCCATTCAAGATTGGTGACCAAATATTGATCGGAGAAAGCCAGTGATATCTTCTCTCTTTCATAGCGGATACCTTGAATCCGTATCACTGAAATCCACTTATTGCATGCGGCAAACCAGTTACTCATGAATTTGGGGTTCCAAACGTGATATAATAAGATAGAACTCCATTATAAATCTCAGAACCGATGAGAATTATGTACTGAAAGAAATAATAAGAAAGAACCTCTTTATTTTTTTCTAGAACATGATGTCTAAGGACCTTTTTAGCCACAACCTTTTCATAGTTAAATGGGTCGAGTGAGGCCTCTTTTATAACCTCCTGTTATCATACTCTACCTTCTAATCTCTTCCACTGTCACTACTTGCTGACCCTCATCACTATTTTATATTCTAAAGGCCGATGATGAGAGACATGAACTCCCAAATTATTATTTTGAAAATATAATTTCACGATGATTAACAGTTATTGAATTTATGCACTTAATAAAGCGTTCGAATACTTACGGCTTTCATATCTTGTAAGGATATCCTGCAATGCAAAATATGAAATCAGTTTAAGAAATAGAGAAAAAATCATCACGTTTTTTTTCTCCTTGAGGTGCAGAATTAAAACCCCTTATTACAAAAAAAGCTACTTCCATTGAGCCGTATTGATACGTGTACTGTGCTATACTGTGCCATCTATTCTTTTCAAACTCTTTCTTTTTTTCTTCAATATTGTTTGGTATTAGAGTTTAAGTTCACCTCTGAAACCCGCTGAACGTTTCTTTTTTAAAAGGCCTCTCCCAAGATACCCGGCTTAAACTAATGCTATTTCAAATCCCATTGTATGCTTTGTGTCTTCGAATCAGCATGATGATATCCCTATCACCAGTAACACAGTACACGGTTTAGATGTCCGACAAGGATGAACTTTTCTTTTTTTTTCTGGTGTAAAATATTCCATCACTACACTAAATGTTAAGTAGTTTCATCAAATGACTTAACAATATCGCAAATGGGGGACTCAAGTTATTATAATCAGGTGCTGTTTCCAAACGAAACTCGCTTTGCAGTATGATGCAAAGTGTAGCTGTTAATTGAAGTCAAGGTACGTATTTAACTATGTTGATGAACATGCATGAATCAAACAAGAATATATTCGGACTCAAAAAACATCTCTGAACAATGTCGATATCGCTATTTTAATGAAATTGACAGAACAGAAAACTGATAAAGGTGTACTCTTTTCCACACCACCTCAGGGGTAGAGCACCAAGCGCGTTTTTTTTAACGTGGTATCCCCGGTAGGCCTAATCCACGAATTGATAAATTTTAAAATTTATCAGTTTGATTTGTGAGAAAAGAGTTGAATCTCATTTTGCATATCAAGAAAAAAAACTATAATATTAATATAAAGACTGAATAGAATCGGACTAAGGACTCATTCCTGAGGTACACCGGTGTTCACCTTAAATCTTGGAGAAGCTTATCCAAAATGGTAATTTTTATTAAGTATAGATTCTTGGAAAATTCCCATGTTACTCCTCGTAAACACTATTAATATAATTACGGCTATAATAGCTGTAATTATATTGTATTCAATAGTATTCAATTTAATATTGTATTCAATAGTTGAAGTTATTGATTAGCAGCACTTCAAATTTAATTTTACAGGAAACAAGCTTTTGTACTGAATGAGAGTTGTTTTTGTAAGATTAAAAGTTATATATTTTTACCACTAAAAATGTTTGGAAGAGATTTCTTCGGAAATGTGTGATAAAAACTGGTAAGAAATAATTCAAAATGTACATTACACTTACTTTAATTCATGATGAAAACATAAACTATAATATACGTGTGTTTTAAATGTGTGTTTGGAATATGTGTTAAAAATATTTGTGTTTTAAACATTTTTCAACAAATTTTAAACCAAATCGTAAATAAATTTAATATAAAAATTTTTAAAATTAAAATGATTTTAATAGTTAAAATTTTTATTATATTTTTGTCATAGATATAATACACCTATTTAGAAATTGAATACATATTTTATAATTGATACAAAGAACTCGGTTCCGAGAGGATTGCAGAATGTAGGAGAATCGACTGTGAAATGCGGTGATTATTTGCAGTGGGTTATTGTTTGCAATGCTGTAGCCAACGAAGGTCTAACTAAGGCTCGTCTATTGTTGTTCCCCTCCTGCCATGATCAGAGCTTTAATAGTTCAATAACAGTTTATCCCTAAACTGTCCTCTACAGATAACGGGAAGATGAAAAGAATTCTTGCTTTGCCCCTTTAAGCCAGTCCTTATCCTTATAAGGACTATGAGTTCCGAAAGAATTGAAGAATGTAAAGTGGATTTCAGTGATACTTGTAAGCGATGAATTATGATTATGGTGTGAACTTACCGAATTGTAGCGTCGGTCTGGAATTCTCTGGGTAATTTAACTCTAGTGTTTGTGGGAAGAAGTTGTTGTTCAGCAGGCAAGTCGCTTACTTAAACTATGGAAAATCTTGATACTGATGACTTAATTTAAACGTTGGACAAAAACGCAGCATTTGATCTCCTTAAAAAACTATTAAAGAAATTTGAAGTCGAGAGGCTAAGATACTTAAATATGTATTAAGTGACATATAGTGACCTAGAAAATAATGACATGGGAGCAGAGGAGAAAAAGAGAGATTTTATGGTTTCTCTCCCTACTGAATTTCAAGAAGCACATGCTCGTAAAAAACGCACAACTGAAGAGCTACGCAGAGATGACAAAACGGATGATGTAATACAGACCCTTCAACCACTATTAAAGAAAGGTGCCTCCAATCATCCTACGAGACAAAAGCAAATGCACAATGCTCTTATCGATCATGAAAGATATATTCCCTACTCGTAGGCTAAAACTACAGACGAGGGGTAAAGATTCAACTCACCACTGTAGGAGACTATCGTCATCTAACCAAAATAATGGACAACCTTAACCTCCAATGCCACACATACATTCTCCCGGAGGATATCACCACTGAGGAGATAGCAACAGACATCACTTGTCGCGATCTGCCTCCGGTCAAAGTGAGCAGAATGTTTAGAGCTGACAAGAGACCGATGCCGCTAGTTTTGGTGGAAATTCAAAACTCCCATAAATATTTATGGCTTAACATCGATTTCTGGACTTAGGATACAGCCTGAACCTTTAAGAAAAAGAAAAACAGCAGGGCAAAGCCACATGTGTTAGAAATATGCCCATGTGAGAAATTATGTAGAGCTGATTACATGTGTTTGAAATGTGGAGAGAACCACCTCACTAACACCTGTGCCAAACATAAAACCACACCGGCCAGGTGTACCAACTACAGCGGCCCTTATCCTGCGAATTACAAAGGATGTAGCTACTATCCAAAACAGAGATTGCAGTGAAACATAATCAATCCTCCTCTCAACCTCGCACGCCACTTAAAAAATCAAGAAGGCACATATCAAATGAACAAAACGTACTCCGTAGCGGCGCCCCATGAAAGAAACATGCCAGATTCAAACACATCCTACCCTGACTGTGGTAATTACCGCCTCTCTCGCTACCATGCTTCAAGATTTCAGTAAATCAAACCATCACTAACCTCTACAAAAATATTCCTTCAAGAAACTCACTTTATCCTAAAATCACTCACTTTTGATTAGACATAAATTTCTGCCAAAGTCCCTTCTAATTGCCGCATGGAATGCTAACGCCCTCTCAAACAAAACTATCGAACTTCAAGAATTTTCAGTAAGATACAATCCAGATATTATTCTAATAAACGAAACTCACATACGACCTGCGGACAATTTGAAATTGAGAGGATAACTGCTCAACAGAAATGACAGACTGAATTACATAGGCGGCAGTACTGCCATTTTTTATTTATTTATTAAAAACTACATTAAACACGTGTTTAATGTAGTATAATTCAAACTTACTTAAATATAACATATATTGTTCTTGTTTTGTTTCATAAAAAATGTTGTTTATTATCGATAAAATTATACAGTGTAGTATAATTCAAAATTACTTAAAAATAAAATCCATTCCTTTAATTGTAATTAAAGGAATGGATTTACAATTTTGGAAATTACAATTAAATCCTTTAATTGTAATGTCCAAATATTTAAAGAGACGGAGTAAACACGATAAGAACTACGAACACTCTACTACTGGCGCGAACTGCATATAAATAACATCGGAACTGCACGACAGACAGTGCCGAATTACGCTAATGGCTCGCATCTCACTATGACGTGCATATGCTTGCTCGCGTAGCAATACGAAACTGTGGTAAACACGGTGTGCTAGCGTCATTCGCCCTCCTAAGTGCTACAAGATGGATTTTTATTATTTTTTATACAAAATAAGAGAATTGCATAGGATTGTTGATGATAAATTAAATATTACAAGCAAATATAAATAAATTAATAAATATATTTATGTATCGAGAAAAATTGGGGGTATTGGTTCTGCAGTGCCTATGCACGAGCCGCCCCTGCTCTTCACCGGAAGGATAACATCTCCCAAAGGAGGATATTATTCTATTTGGTATCAAAATCCCATGGCAAATAGAAACCATTTACCTCTGGGTATTACTAGACAAAAGATTGCCCTTTTCTGTAGTAGTATCCAAAACTATCGCTCAACTCTATTGTATTCACCATTGAATACAAAGAGAACAATCTATTACTCTATCAGAGGGTGATACGTCGTATAATTACCTATGCCTCCCGAGCATACAGCTACACCTCCAAAGTTAATATAATAAAATTACAACGAGTGCAAAACAAGTACTTACGGATGATACTAGATGCTCCATGGCTCATCAGAAACGAACAGATTCATCGTGATACCAATATTCCATATATCTCTTCATTCCTTCTCTCTCTCTCTCTAGCAGTAAAGTTCTTTTCGAATGCGGGCGGCCATGCACCCTAATTAACTGATCCAACAAGCTGCAGCTTACAACGAATATGACCCAGCCCCCAACACGGCGTGCTAAATGCTCATAAATTATTTCTACCAAGGTTGACTCAGATTCGGACAACGGGGATAAAAAGCGTTAACCCTTCACCCTTTTGCAACAGTATTGTCCACGGGTTGCCTAGTGGCTGTGGCTTCGCAACCATATGCCTGGGGAAATAGTGTCCTAGGTTCGATTTCCGTCGAATACGTGAAGAGCTTAAGGATCTTCTTCATCCATAGTCGAGTTCGCCGGTCTTGGGCGTGGACAGCAGTGTTTTTCCCCAGTTTATGTGGGTTTTTCATTCCCAAGCAGGCAAACCGGCCCCGTGAACACACACACGGATACAGTCAGGAATACTTAAGACAATCCCTCCAGCCATAGGTCTGAATTGTCAGCTATGCCGGTCCCGAGCCCGGGTAAAAATAGGGGGGAAGGAGGAATTGAGGTGGTACCATACTTTCCCGTAAAACTTCTTACGGCCGTTGAATCACGAAATGAAATGAAATGAACAGTATCGTTATACAGTTCCGAAATTTTTAACTACAAATTCTCTTTCTCATTAGGATGAACTTCCACGTCATTTATTTCATAAATATAAATATATAAAAATAAAATATAATTGCATTTATGTATTTAGCAAAGCTAATCAGAGATAGTGGGCTCAATACTAGCAATAAATTTAAAGGCACCCGATGAAGAGACTGGCAAAGAAGGTCTGCAACGTCTTGGTACCTACCGCTAACAGGATATGTTGTCTGAAATAGTGTGGAAAGTGATTTAATTATAAAAAGAAAATTAAAAGTCATCATTATCATCAAATTCCTGTCATGCACCCCCAAAGGATGAACGGGATATGATAGTACTACATGAAAAATTACATCATTACTAACTTCCAATTTACAATTTTCTTTCAAATCAGTCTGTTACTTGTCAAGACTCCAACATTATCAGATCTTATATTTCTAACGTCTAAGGCATTTTTTACTGCATTAATCCACCTATATCTTGGTCTTCCTCTGGGTCATTTTGCTGCCAACGTGGCAGAGAACACTTGTTTTGCTAATCTTTCTTCGCCCATTCTGTTTAAGTGACCATACCACCTGAGATTAGCTCTGCTAACGCATTCCTGGCTTCCGACAAAGTCAAGTTCTTTCCTAATATCCTCGTTTTTAATATGATATTGCCATTGATGCCATCTGTTCACGCTTCTAATCTTTCTCAGGACTCTCATATCTGCAGTCTCTAGTCTTTGGTCAAGTGTTTTACTTCTGACCCAGCTCTCAGATCCATAAGTTAAAACTGGTTTAAACACTGTCTTGTATACAGCAAATTTAATGTTCCGACTAATTTCCCTCTTATTCCATATTAATTTATTCAATCGACTTCCTACCATACCAGCATTGCTGATTCTGTTGTCTACTTCTATATTTAATTTACCATCCTCACTAAAAATCATGCCTAAGTAGCTGAATTGTTTTACTTGTTCCACAGGTTCTCTATTCACAACACAGTTGATATTTTCAATGATTCTGCCTATTTTCATTGTCTTTGTCTTTGTATTGCTGACCTTCATACCATATCTATTACAACAGTTATTCAATTTAGTCAGAGAAACTTGCAGACTTGTAGCGGATTTATTTAGAAGTATAACATCATCCGCATAAAGCAAAGAGCTGATATTAACATCTCCAATTTTGATATCATGTTTAATACCACTTTGCTTCATAATGTGATCCATATAGATAATGAATAACAGAGGGGATAATGTACATCCTTTTGTCTCACACTAGATTTAACATTAAACCTGTACTTCCATGAATTCTAACTGCCGACTTACAACTCAAATAAAGACTAAGTATTACTTGATATAATGCCCAATTGACACCATATAATTGTAGCGTTTTGAATAGCTTCTCTCTTGGCACCTTGTCATATGCCTTTTCCAGATCGACAAAACTTAAATACAGATCTTTGTTATATTCCCACGATTTATCAACTATTTGTCGTAAATTAAAAGTTTATTTCATAAAATAAATAGAATCTAGTAATTTGTAATTAAAATGAATTTAGAAAAAAGAGATGAAATGAAAACGGTTTTGTGTATTTCTGCTAACTCTAGTGATGCCATTGTTTTTGCATGGCTGTGGCCAATCACAACTTTCCGTAATGATTTACATTCTCGCCATCTGGTGGAGAGAAAACACGGAAGTAGCTGAGTTATTTTGGATAGCGATGGAAATAGAAATGCAAAGTATAAATATAATTATTACAGCTTAACAGTTATAAACATCCTATTATATATAATTAATTTTCTTAAATCTTTTATAATGTCAACATTATTTTCATAATCTCAACATTATTTTATAATAGATTTAAGATTATTTAAATTAAGGGGATATTAGATCCCACATTATTTCAAAGCCGTTAAAAATCTTAAAAGATTTAAGATTAACATTTTATAGATTTAACATTATTTCAACTGTCCCAACTAAGTGATTATATGCCTTATTGCAAAATGAATAGCTATTTCCCGTAATGTCCATAGCACTGATGCAATAATACCTTCATATTCTCTAGTCTAAAATTATTAATTCAAATAAGTTTGTTATCGTTAACAAAGACAAAGAAAGACTTTAGAAACAAAATATTAACGTTTAACGTACCAGTACGTTAGCGGAAAACATTTGTTACTGTGGTTTTTCCTTTCTTTGGTACAGATAGATTTGCATCCTGAAGTGTACGGCATGAGTCTTTGAATGTCTGCGTATTGATGGCAATGAAACAATGAAATGTGATACTATTGTTCAAATTGTAACAACAATCCCAGAGCTTCATTGCACTGTGGATTGATTGGATTGTTTATACATGGTTTGTTATATTTACGAATAGATTTAGAAATGACAGAATAGTCCTTAATCCATAATAAAAACAGAATAGTTTTTATTATCTTATATATATATATATATATATACATATACATATAAATCAGCATACACCATTTACCACAGCAACATTTCATTTCAATGGAAACATCTATACTATTGAAATACAGAAGGTATTTAGGGTGACACGCTATCTCCAAAATTATTCACAGCGTTCTTAGAAAAATATTCCAACTTCTTCATTGGGAAAGGAAAGGTCTGAAGATAAATGGAAGATATTTAAGCCATTTACGTTTTGTAAATTGGTATTACAAGACGGGATCACGAAAGGAATACGTGGATAAAAAAAAACAAACCAAAGTCTCTGACGTCATAGGGAGAGTGAAACATCTGAAGTGGCAATGGGCTGGACATATTGCTCGAAGACAAGATCAACGATGGACAAAAGAAGTACTGAATTGGATTCCACGAGAAGGAAAATGGCCACGACGCCGACCTAAATATCGTCAAATTTGCCTAAGTGACATGGAAAAGGAGAACCATGGGCAGACAGCTTTGGAGTAATCTTGGAATGGCCTTTTCATCCAGCAGTGGATGGGTAATAGCTGATGATGATGGTATATATATATATATATATATATATATATATATATATATATATATATATATATATATATATATATATATATATATATATATATATATATATATATATATATATATTCAGATATTTGCGGCCATCTAGACAGAATAACCTGCCTGCAGGCAGGTTATTCTGTCTAGAATAACGCACCTGCCGGCAGACTGAATAACGCACCTGCAGAATAACGCACCTGCCGGCAGACTGAATCAGTCTGCCGGCAGGTGCGTTCCTCATGATCCTACAAATATTCGATAGGATTCAAATCAGGGGATGACAGAATACATCGGTATGCTTTTAGAACTATTGACCCACATTGTCGCCATTTAGTGCAATGCTTGCTCCGAAACAATTCTCACGTAAGAATGAGCAGCCAAGCTGTATTCAAAGGGGATGACATGACCCAGCGGCGGCAAGAGAATAATCTCCCGAACCAGGGCGAATGAGGATTGTTTCGGTATGTTCGTTGGTCAGAAACAGGTTCGGTGGTCGTAAAGTTTTGACTCGTGCGTGTGTGTGTGTGGGGGGGGGGATTATAGCGTATATTTATGTTTCTACAGTTAAGGATTACAATTAGAGATATAAAATAAACAAATTGTCTTATAATCATTATATGGTATCATTTTATCAAATAAAATACTAAGCATTCTCTACACGATGTTAAAAATAAATGAGCGTTTGTAAAAAATCTTATAGTACAAATGATACCGTTTACTTTGTTAGAAATTAAATTCTAACAAAAAAAAAATTATAAGAATAACTCGTTTGCAAAGAGCTATCTACCGTTCTATCTACTGCAGGCAATTCAGAGACCGAATCACAAAATCGCATAAATAAAAAAAATTATGAAATCAATAAACATTTAATAAAATAGCTTTAATTAAAATGTACTATATAATATATGCTAATTCATAATAAATTTTTAATGTATTTGCAAATAAAAACTTCCCAAACCTTTTTAGAATAAGAATGTTAATAGTATTTATTAAAAAAAAAACCAAGATGTATTATTGTGTTGGTCAGGAGCAGAGAAAAATTTATCCACCCTGAGATGGGTTATTATTGATTAATAATATCCTTACATCCTTACAGGGTAATGGATGGCATTGTTGTAGCCCGAGAAGTCCTAAATGAGGCTCGGCTATTGCTGTTACCCTCCTGCCATGATCAGAGCTTTAATAGCTCAATAACACCTTATCCCTACACCGTCCTCTACAGATAACAGGGAAGATGAAAAGCATTCTTGCCTCGCCCCTTTAAGCCAGTCCTTATAAAGATAAGGTATTATTGTGTTCATGCAATCGCAATTGACATTTTATTCATTCAAACCAAGTGCATCATCATCACGCCCAGATAAACTGAGGCTTTCATGGAGTCCGAGGGCTCACTGAGGAGGGAAATAGTTTCTCTTCACCCACACAATACTCCATCTGTCTATAATAATGCCGTTTTGTTTTTCTATTAATTATATTCATTTTTCGTTCTACCTGTATCCAGGATGGAAAATCCGCGTTTCTGTTAAAATAGCCATAGCTTTTTTTATATTATATTATATAATGTTATATTATATTATATTATATTCTCAACCCTGGCTCTGCTTTTCTTGCCTGGCGTCCCCTGCTCTAGTTTAATGACTGAATAAGATAATTATAATATATTATTAGGCAAACTTAAATTACCATCAACATATATGACGTGATAGTTAATTAAAAAATAATTACTTTGATACAAATTAATTTTTATTTAAAGGAAAATGTAAACTTACTGTATTTAATAAGTCAATCATTAATGGCTACCCTGAGCCTGATGAGAGCTTGCGAATTTTTTAATATCAGGTTCAATGCTCGACAAACAAAATCTCAAGTCTCCTCTTTAACTTATTTCCAGTCTATTTCACTGTTTAGATAACAATTGCAACACGACGCTGAATCATTTCTCGGTCAAGTATGAAGAAAGAAAAGCAATAAGCAGTAATTTTATTTCTTGCCAAAGCTGAGGATACTGACATCAGATGTTTGGACAGAATATTTCATTCCATAGTTTTGAAATCGTACTTAAGCTTCAAAATCATTTTTAAGTCAATCTTTTTTTTTTCACACAAACTTTGATGAACAGAAGTAGCATCAGAAAGAAATGGATTTATGACCCAATCGAGTATTTTAATCTCATCAGAGTCTTTGAATCTGATCATCACGTCTTTTTTAAGTATCAGAAGATGGGAACAATAACAATCCAAATCTGTATCTAATATTAAATCGTCTGTTATTTGTAGATTTGGGAACTGCAGAAAATCGCGACTTACAATGCTTTGCTTGTAGAATGTTAATTTACTGATAAAAGTATTTAAAAATTTCCTTTGCTTTAATAACATTCATGTCGCTCCCCTGTAACGTAATGTTAAGCTCATTTAATTTGGTGAAAATATCAGAAAGATATGCGATGTCAACCTCTTTCCTTTTTCGAACATTACACACGTTCTCAACATAGTATCGTAGAGATCGTTAAAGCATGAAATGTTTTTATTTGAGAGCGATCTAATTTCAGTGTGAAGTAAAAGACGCTCAAATTCTTCTTCATTTTCATGGCAAAGTTCCCGAAAAATATGGATATTCAATGACTGGGCGTTTATTCCATTCACTGATATAATAACATCATTCAGAGTCTTATGTAGTCCACCGTAAAATGTTTTGCAGGTAAGTGCTGTCTATGACGAGTGCAGTGACTTTTAAACACATTTGGAGCTGATTCACTTAAATGTACTATAAATCCACGCTAATGACCAGCCATAGCTCCATCAGTTGCACAGGCAATAATATTTGTGATAGGAATATTTTTAGAATTAAAAATGTCTTTAACAACCTTAAAAACTGTAGAACCTTTTGTGTCAATTTTCAGTTGGTCAGCAAAATTCTTGCTGAATAATTTCTTCAATAATTTCTTCGTTAGTATTTATATAACGCACGTAAGACATTAACAAAACTTGGTTGTCACGTAAAGTTGTCTCATCGAGTTACAAAGAAAATTCTAAGATTTTTAAATCATCACAAAGTTTGTTTGTTTTTTCAGTGTCCTTTTCAATTTCATCAATTCTTACTGAAAGGAACTGACTTTTACTTCATTTCATTTTACTTTTACCTGGGCCAATCATCGTATCTAAAACTTCATTTATAGCCGGTAAGATTAAAGTTTCGTTAATAGTATGTAGCTTTGCCCATTTGGCAATTAATTTTGAAAGTTTCTATGACAAGTACCTTCTCTTGTTACTTGTTTTTGCAATCAATCCTTTAAGTCGTGGATGATTTTTAAATTTAGTCTTTAATTCGCGAATGTACTCCACATTTTTTTTTACTTTGTTCTTAAATGTTCAATCATTCTTGAAGGCTTCATTCCTTCGTTTGAGAAAGTTTTTCAAATAGTAAGCACATTGGTGACTGCTTATCATTTATAGACGGAATAACTCGATATTTGCAATATTCACTTGAATATTGATGACACTTTCTTTTTACACTCATTTTAGTGGGCTATAGTGCTACACAGTATCAACAAAGTGTGCCACCACACGATACCGACGGCTAGATGTAAACTACGAACAGGATTGTCAGATAGGTGTTAGGAAAAAGAGCAAATAAATCTTAAAAAAGTAGTGGATTCTGCTAATAAATTTCAACGTAGAAAATTCAGACCAAAAAAGTAGCCTAATTACTTAACTTTCAATGTAAAAATTCTAAAAAATAAGTAGCCAATAAATTTAAACAGTATTACCAGACATACGATAATCTGAACAGTTGACATATAGTATAAATAGGGATGCTATATTAAACTGGATTTTATTATTATTAGTAGTAGTAGTATTATAATTCTTATCATCCCCTCTCAGCGCACTTAACGCTTATCGCTCCTCTCTGCGTTCACAGCGCCCCCAAGAGGGCGCTGTGAACGCATTACCTCCCAGGTTAAGATCCACTTCTCTAACTGTTAATCCAAGTTCGCAGTAGCACTGAGCAACATGCTACATACACCTGGTTGATGTATCTTAGCAAACTGAGCACTCATTAACTCAATAATCTCCTTAGCTTCGGAAACTCGAGTACCATCTGCAATCAATAAATTTATTCTTCCACCTTCATTCTTTCTTTTCCTTGTGGCATAACGATAAAATTCTTTTGGATTGCATTTAGCTTGCATGATCACTTTATTTTCATAATCCGATTTAGCTTTTCGCACAATACTTGTTACTTTTCTGGCCTGAGCTTTATATATTTCATGACTTCTCTCCCTCACGATTCTCTTTCATTCAGTATTCTCACGATATTCTTTCCACATCATCAACTTCTCGTGGATCTCTTGCTTAAGAAGTTTGCACATCCATTCCACTCCCAACCTTTTTATTCTTCGAACACTAGGGATCCATTTAGATACCGCCTCATTTAAACACTTTTTCAAAGATTCCCATGCATTGTTAACATTTTTTCCCTTTTAGTAACTGATACCATGGGACCAACGACAGTATTCTCCTAAGTTGATCATAATTTCTAGCTTTACAGTTCAGCATGTAACCTCTTTTAATCGGAGCATCAATACAATTAGATACTTTCCACGAAAGAAACCACTGTCACCAGTTGGTGGTATAATAGCCAGATTCTTGACAGAGATCCGTTCCGACGCTATGAGCAAATCCAACATTCTTTGACCTTTAGTTCCTTCTTTCACATTTGCTTGAGAAAGTTGTCTCGCTACAATTCAACGAATCCCTCTTCTTTCTTATTATGAGATTTCTTTTCTACCCAATCAATGTTTAGAAAATTAGAGTCACCTGTAATGATCAGTCGTTTGGTGGCCATTGGGCTAAATTTGTCGATGCATTTCTTCCTCGCCTGTAATTGAGTCGCCATTTTTTTTTAATTTTTAGAAATTAGCAGAAAACAATAAAGGTAACATCAGATACTAAATTTTGAGTGACTTTAGGTTGGAATGAGTTCTGTTAGATAATTCATCAACGTTTACTATATATTGATTGAGTATGGGACAGTAAAGTTTTTTAAAGAAATAAAAGTAATTTATGAATGAACTAAAATCATATCATGTGTGCGAATAAAACTTAAAACAACTTAAACTTCAGCCTAAAAACAACTAAATTAAAGATTGATAAATATAAATAAAAATCTAAAAAAGAACAAACAATCTCCGAATGTCTTCCAAAATGGAATATATATATTTATTGAGTTCAATACTGTTTCCAACTTAACAGGACGTCTTCTAATGGAAAATCAATAATAATATATATTTATTGAGTTCAATACCGTTTCCAACCTAACAGGACGGTGTTAAACTGTGAATGAAACTATGTTGTGTTCTTTGTTTTTTTTCATTCACATTTAACATTGTTTATTATATATTAATCATGACTTGTATAAAAGTTACTTATTAATCCTTATTTGTGAATTATTATTTAAGTATTTATTCTGAATTTAATCAGCTATTAATTATTTGAACAATGATATGTGTATAATTTATTGTAACTCATATATGTATATTGTAACGTGAATATTATTATAGTTATCTGTATGCGAAATGAAAAAGTTAATTAAGTAGCTCTAATATTCTATTTATTGTGTTTTTATTAACTCAATGTAGTGGTATGGCCTGTAACATTAATAGTGGTATAGTATGTAACATTAACGAAAATGTTTACGTTTATTTTGTTGTCATGGAAACGCATGAAGTAAGCGAGCGCGAGTGGAACAGAGCGTGAGCTAAGAGGAAGGATAATGAAAAAAATATATAGAGGTAACAAGAGAGAGTTGGGAGGGAAATTTTGAAGTGAAAGGAAGCAAGGGTATAAACTAGAGAGGTGGAAGTAAATAAACAGTTCTCAAGGGCAGAAGTTAAAAGGGATAATAATTATAAGCGAGTAAAGACGAAGTGAATCTTATAGTTAGCTGAAGGTGAAGTCAGCAGTAATAATTAAAGGAATTTAATGCCGCAATCAGATAATGTGAAGAAGCTGGACGTTCAGTAAAGAATTCTGATTAAACCCAGTTAATCTAGAATTGCGACTTAATTCTAAATCGCCCTAAGGAGAACTGCACAGTGTTTAATTATTTAATGAGTGGTAACAAGGATAATTAAAGTATCTTGCAGTTGATATCTATAGTTGTGAAGCGTGATTGATAGTGTTTTAGTTATAACTGTGGAGAAGTCTTATAAATGTGTTCTTAAGAGTAACAAATATATTTTGAAAGTTATTCGCAACATAATTGATGTACTAGGAATTGTTTCTGGTAAGGACTGACATATTGATTATTTTCAATGTATGAAGAATTGAATGTTAGTTACGCTATGTTTAACCTAACCTTAACTGTGGAAATTCTTTGCGAATGAGAATTGAAAATAAAAATTGTTGAGAGATATTTGCAGCAATTAGTGCCAGCGGTGTTCTTTAAGCATATAGCATAACTGAGAACTGTGTGGAAACCATTCAGATAGGAAGTTCTATTGTATTTAATTAAGTGTAGGAACTTTGTGACTCAGAAACTGAGAAAATGTATGTGATGGTTTGGAAGATTGAACTAATGTGTTTGACTTGACCTAATATTTAACTTGATCATATTGTTTGAAATTAGAAGTGGAATTTATTTATGTATTATATAGCTTATATTAAATGTTTTATTTTGTTAATCTAATTATTGTGTTTGCCTGAATTCCTTTTTATTGCACCTTTCATAAAAATTCGAACCTTCCGGGAATCCCAAGTGGGAAACAAATACTTTGGCCAGAATGAATGAGGAGACTGCTAACTAACTATCTATGAATTGATCCTGCTATTTTATATAGACTAATCTAAGGATAGAGTGGCGCAGTATAATAGAAATTTCTCTACTTTGGATTGGTGACCAATTCATAATTAGTTGTTTTCTTTTTACGAAAGTAACTTAAAACAAGATGGCGGATTCGAACATTGGAAAAAGAGAACGCCACGACAACGGCTTCTGATGGAAAATCAATAATAATAATATAATATACTACTGACAACGACAGTCCTTATAAGGACTGGCTTAAAGGGGCGAAGCAAGAATGCTTTTCATCTTCCCCGTTATCTGTAGAGGACAGTGTATGGATAAGGTGTTATTGAGCAATTAAAGCTCTGATCATGGGAGGAAGGTAACAGCAATAGCCGAGCCTCAGTTAGAACTTCTTTGGCTACAGCATTGCCATCCATTACCCTCCAAGGGTATTGGATTGAATGAATCAATCCGACAACGACAGTAACGAATTGTTGGGCAATTGTATTTTTCATAAGTAAATTTCTGCTGGATGTGTAATAGTAATCTAATAAATATAAACATTTTTGTCAATTTCAAGGATGTACAGTAAATAAAAAAGGTAATATTAAAGATACAACTTTATTTAATAGACAAATACTCTTATTTTAAATTTATGTAGAATTTCTACAAGTTTCAATATAATCAGAAAATTGGATCTTTAATATCCAAGTTTTTTCTATTTATTTTACATCGCTGAAATTAAGCTTCGTCTTTAATAAAAATAATAATAATAACAATTTTTTAAATAGTAATAGTAATTTATTGATTGCTAAAATATTTACACATGCAATAGACATCTTGAGTAACATTGCAACTTATAATTTTACAGAATTCAACTCTAAGTGCTGTATTTTCTACATTGATTTCAACTAAAATATTTTGATAATATTTTTTTCCTCTATATTATGTATTTACAACACATGTTCTTCTAATGTTAACAATGAAGATCATTCAGAATTTTTTGGTATACTAATTTTTTTTATATAATTTTTTGAATTATAAGAATAATTTATTACATTATTTTTTCACGTTATTTAAGAGTATTATATTAATGATATTACCACATAATAATCAGTATCTTCTTTATTGTTGTATACTTTACTAACTGTTTTATTACATAATCTGCTTCTTTAGTTATAAGGATTACGTGAGGTTGAGTGAGGCGAGTTAATTCCACCTACTTTGAAGCTTGGGTTAACTTTTGGGAAGAGAGTGGGATTTAGCCTTCACTATTTATGTTGTTGCTACTATTTATGTATGGGATATTGGCATTGGATGCTGGTGATTTGTGATGTGTATATTAGTGTTAATGGTATATTAACTTTGTTGTTATATTTACCACAGTTCGTGTTTTAATGTTCTCTAGTTATCTACGTGTTTTAACTTTCCTGGTAGGTTGTTGAGTTGCGTGGGTATCTGATGTGATCTCAGAAAAGAACCGTATGAGTTGTTGAAGGATGTGGGGATGTAGAGAGTTGTTATAGGTCGAGTTATACGATATGTGTCTCTGTTGTTTCGATAGGTGATGTTGAAGTAATTCCTTGTTAATGTGATGTAGTGTTTCAGGTTTTTAATGCTCAGAATTATATGTATCGCCATTGCTTTTCGGATATTGGTTGTTGCGTGTAAGGTGTCCAGTCACTGTTGAAACGATCTGCCTGCTTGAATGAGTCTGTAATGTTTCTAATTTTGTTAGCTGGCTGTTTGATGTATTTGCATAGACTGATATTCCGTATCTGAGTAGGGATTCGCAGATACCGTGATATAGGAGTTTTTTTATGTTGGATTGAATAATGTCTTTTACTTGGAAGAGTTTTCCTGTGATGATACGGGGGTTTTGTATGTAGGTATTCTGCATGTTTTGTCCATTTAAGGTGTCAATCTATGTAAAAACCAAAGAATTTTTCATGTGTTACAGGTTTGACTTCGGGGCATTGTCGGTTTTTTTGTTTCTAGTGCAGCGGTATTTGTGCGAGTGTATCGGGGAGCATAATTCTCCGGTTGTGTATTATTAACATCTGTATTTTGGTGCCGTTGATTACAATTGCGTTTTGGTAGAAGTATATTGTGATTTCATTTAGGTCTTGTGCTTCGCAGAGAGCCGTGTTGATGTCTGCGTGGATTGCGAGTAGTGCGGTGTCATCTGCATACTGAAATAGTTGACTTCTTATGGCCATGTTATAACCATCGTTATTGCATATGATGAATAGAGTGGGTGATAATATGGCGCATTGAAGGAGAATGTGTTTTATTTGTATACCCCGACCGTGATAGCTATCTATTTTTGTAACTTGTGTTCTGTTTGAGAGGTAGTTCCTGAACCAGATATGCAGTATTCCTCTTATACCTATTGAGTATAGTTTGGTGAGTAGTATGTCATGTTCAAGTGTATCAAATGCTTTGGTTAGGTCCAGCAGTATAAGGACGGCGTACTTGTTTTTGTCGAGAGCTTTGTTTATTGTGTCTGCAATGTCTTCTATTAAAGTGATTTGCTTTTTGTTTTCTTAAAGCCGTACTGGTTTTTTGAGATGATGTTGTACTTCTGTAAATAGTTCTGTAGTCTGATGTGTGTTATTTTTTCCAGAATTTTTGAGATGACTGGTAGTATAGTTATTGGTCTGTAGTTCTGAGTATCGTTTCTTTTGCCGTGTTTGTATATTGGCGTAATTACTGCAGTTTTTAGTTGTTGTGGAATAAGAGTATTGGATTTATTTGTTCAAAGTGGGTTATAAGGTCTGTGAGTCTTATTTTGTCTATTCCTAGAGTGCTCTTTGGTTTTAGTTGTAGGATTGCTTCTTTCAGTTCTTGTTTTCTTATGGGTGGAAAATATATCGTTTGTTGTTGACTTTGCGTCAGTAGTTTTTTGTTGATCGTTGGTAGATTGTCTTTTTTGAGTTGTGTGATATTGTTTGTGAAAGCATGGTTGAATGAGTCTGCTAGTTCCTCTTGGTTTGTGTCCTGACCGAAGCTTTTCGCAATAAAATCTTGTGCAGAAGTTTTCTTTTTTCGAGTTACTAAGTCATTGAGTGTAGCCCATGTTTGCGTAATGTTGTCGTTATATTCCATGAATTTTTAGAAGTAGTAGCGTCTTTTTGTCCTACGAATTTTTTATTAATTGATTTCTTGTGTTTTTGTATAAGATTTGTAAATGTCTGTTACTGGGTGACTTTTTACCTTTTTTCGATAGATTTTCTTTTACAGTAATACTATTTACTATGTCGTCATTTATCCATGGATTGTTGTCTGTTTGTCGCCTCGTTTATGTAGGCTTTGTTGCTTATTTGTATATTTCTGTGAACTTTAGCTGAAAATTTTCATATGGTGTTACAGGATCATTTACTTTCAGTAGGGAATTCCTTTTGTGGTGGTGGAAGGGGGGGGGTAGGTAACGTAATAAAACGAAGTTGAGACAAAGTAGTGATCGGCAATTTTAACGTTAATTACTGAGGATGTATATGTATGGATCGGAGCCCGTGTGTTGATATGATCAATGCATGATTGTGTAAGTGAGTTATTGAGTATTTCTTCTCTTGTTTGGGAGTTAATGGTAGGGTTTACGTTGTACTGACTTAGTATATCAAGATATGTGTTAGTGGTTGACGAAGCGTGGTCAAGAGTATTTATGTTAATGTCTCCTATTAGGAATGAGCCTGTGTGTGTTACGGGGTTCGATGCCGCTTATCCATGTTTCTAACTGGTGAAGAAAGCTGAGTGGATTATTATCTGGGGGTCTGTATATTGTGTTTATTGTGTATTTGATACTATTGTGGCTATTTGTGATTTCCAAAATTAGTGTTTCCGCATGTTCGAAATAAGTTTGTTTTTCAGTCACGTTTTATTTTTTTTATTAAATACCACGATGCCACCTCCTCTTTTGCTTGGTCTACATAAGTTGCAGGTTTGGTAATTATTTATGTTGTATGCGTAAATTTCTGTGTCGTTTATTGCAACTTCGGTCAGTATTAGCGCATCTATGTTTATCATTGGTATAATCGAGCTGTGTTATCAATGTAAGCCAGTGTTTTTTTATACTTCTTATGTTTGTGTGTACGATAGTGAAGTTGGTATTGGTGAAATGTTGTCTGACCATTTCTTCAAGGAGTCAAAAGACCTTGAAGTTTATGTTGTCTGACTGGATATGTTCACCAATGTTTGAGATCTCCATTATATAGTGTTTAAGTGATTTCTAATCTTGTTCTTAAGGATGTGAAAAATTAGTGTTTTATATTGGTAGGCTATGTAAGTCAGATTCACTTGTTATTATGTATACTCGAGTGTTTTCATTCTTTCTCATAAATATCTGTGAATTCTTAGTCCATAGGAACTTGTAGTGTTTCTCTGGTTTAGTCTTCCTTGCTTGGTATAAAAGATTTTTCAAGTATGGAGTCCAGTGTTCCGTTATATAGATTGGTGTTGGGAGTTTCTTATCAGTTAGGATCATTGTTGTCGGCCTTGTTTTCTTGCTTGCTGCAAGAATGGAGTCTGTCAGACTTCTATTGTTAAAACGAGCGATGATTGGTGGCGGTCTCTCTTTGTGTTCTTGTGGGCCTCAGTTAATAGAGGTGATATATGTGGTTGCGATTTGAATTCCAATTTTGCTGCCGATCAGTTGCATTATGTTGCTTAAGTAGTCTGCATTTTTTTTTTCGTTATTCCATCAATTTGAAGTTTTTTTTCTTTCTTTTTGTAGCATGTCCTCCATTTGACACTTGAGTGTGTTTACTTCTTTCCGCAATTCTTGATTTTCGCGCTGGAGTGTTTCTTGCGTTTCTATCGCTAACGTTACTTTTGTCTTTATTTCTCTCACGGTTCCTAATATTAAAATTGAACTGTATGTAACGTTCATACTCCACAAAAGTTTTGTTGATTTGTTGCATGTGTGTATTTAGCAAGTCTTTCACCATGAGTTTAAATGAATCAAAGTTATCTGTAATTTTAGGACCAGGAGGCGGCTTACCTTGATGTGCGCCGTTACTTTTCTTTGGTGTCTGGTCTTTGTTCTTCATTTTCTCGCCGGATTTTTGACATCCCCATTCGGACCGTTTCGCTGCTCCTTTTGCTTTCCACGTGCTTTCTGAGATCCCTGAACAGTGTAAGTGTTGTTTTTTGTTACATCCGGAACAATGCGGCTCGTCCCCTTCATCGCTTAATTGATATAAAGATGACGCTTATTTAAAAACAAGTTCAGAGTGCCTTTTAAATGAATATAAGCACATTGTACTACCTGAATGCGCGAGCTATAGCAGGAAAGGGATAAAAAGTAATTTTTAATAAATCAAAATACAACAGATCGCAAACAGTGTTAAAGAAAGAAATTAAGAATTATAAAACAAAACTATGAGAATATTAGCATTGATCATTAAGAAAAATAATGAGATTGATTAATGAAAGAAATAATAAAAAGTTTACTAAATGATCGTTATATTTGTTAACCAGTTGATTAAATTTTTATTTCATGGATATTCGGTGTGTGCTTGCGCGTGCCCGCGCCACTAGTCAAATTTCCACCGTAGTTATGTGACCTTTGATTTCTCCGATTTTATTCTAAGATTAACTCCCGATGCAATTATTATTGTTATTGTGCCTGTCAAATACTGGAGAGTGAATATCAAATATGCCACCGAAGAATGCAAAGAGACCGGACAATTGATGTACAGTAGAGAATTCCTTCTCACATAAGACATCTTTCTGCAAGTCCTTCTGGTAAATCATGTTAAGTGGATCATACTACTGAGGTCAGTGGTGTTAGCAGGAAGTTCCCTTATACGTAGCACTTTTTAAATTCTCTCATATCAGATAACATGTAATCGTATCAAGTTCCTTAAAACGCTCCTTTCTTACTTCAACTGTTCTTCCCATAAAAATCTTATGTATACATATTTTAGCGTGGCTAAAGATAGGTTAAGTTACAGGACTGAAGTGCTCTCGGCAACTGAGAAGAAACATAGGAAAAAGCTGGACTCATCTTTTCTTTTCAGATTTCATTGCCACCAAAATTATTTTCTGAATACGAATACCAAATATGTCCTCGATTTATTTTTATTTTAATTCTGAAGAAATCACTTAGTCTAACTTTGTAGATCATGTATCAGTAATTATACTAATTATACGGTAACAAATAAGTTGGAGCATTACGATGACGCAACGCCAATTGCAATGGAATACGAAAACAGCTCCGGACTGTTTTCATATTCCATAACAATTGGCGTTGCTAGTGTCATCGAATGCTTCGAACGTCTACGTGTGATCTAATTCCCTCCCTACAGTGGCTTTGACCTCTGAAAATAAAATAAATTTTTAGGACTAAAGGTCACAGATTAACTTAGCAAGATTGTGAGTCATAGGGATTAGTATATGGAACAATATAATAGCGAAAATAATTACAGCAAAAAAAAAAAAGTCAAACAAGCAAACAGTTGCTCAAATTTTGAGTTTTATGGGGGGGAGGACGAGAGGGCATCCTTAGATATTGAGCATGAATGCCACAAAGAAGTAAAAAGAGCTAGAGTTCTCTCTCTCAGAGCTATGCTTGAGTGGAATGGATTGTCACTGGATGTCGTGTGTGCAACTAGTGTGAATGAATTCACGCTAGAACAGGTGTGACAGCTGATGTGGTAATGTGTCCTCCATCGATGAGTCCCTGACTCCATGGAGGTTTCTCTTAATACTATAAAAATGCTACACGTACCGGTTTGGTTGATATTTGGTTATTGTTTGACAAAGTAGCCATTTTTAACTGGGTTTAGGTTATTTAACTTTGTAGATCATGCATCAGTAATTGTACTAATTATGCGTATAATTATGTGTATCAATAACTATAATAATGAAAATAAAAAAATTATAATAATAAAAATAAATAATATTTTGATAAAAATAATGTGATATACTTCAAAAAATTCAAGAGATACTCGTTATTTGCAGGGTTGTGTTCCGAGACAGACTTTTCGTTAGGAGTTGTATTTGACTTCTGATTTGTATATATTCTCATGTCATTCTCATTCTCATGTCAACATCTTTAAAGCAATGGTAATCAACAGCAGGTTGAGTTGGTTGAAGTTGACGCAGTAAACGAGAAGTTGCTGAATTTTTACCGTAAAAGCTGAGCAATGAAGATCTTTTGACGAAGGTCGAAAGATCTCCATTGCTTAGTTACTGGAGCTAGATCTCCATTGCTTAACTAGTGGAGTCTAGCTCCACATTTTTTGATTCGCCGATTGACGCAATGTGTCGCGTCATGCAGAATATTCCAAGGATATACAAACATGCAAAAAAAAAAACACATTAAGAAGTAAACTGCTCTTAGTAACTATTCCACTCCGTAATAAAGTGGTTGTGCAATTTTTTTTATTAAGGCACGCAATGGACAAACAGGTTTCAATGTCAATCAATTCGACCGAACTTTTTCTTTATTAAATTTTTCCTAGATTTACTTTTGTGTGAAAGAACTTTCATGGTAAAGTCAGTATAGACATATCCCACTGTGGCCTTGATTTCGAATCCCGTTTAGGACGCGAATAACCTTTATAATGGTTTTACCAGAAAGTTACTTAGCTGGTTTCATACAGATTACTAGGGTTTTTACCCACCCCAGCAATTGAAGAAATAAACATACAGTTATCAGAGAAATACATCGGCCTCATATCCGCAATTTCTTCAACGGTGGTTCAGAACAGCAGCAAACCACAACCTTTATAAGAAAATCCATTTGTGAAATCGTACTGGCCCAAACATATTCACACTAAATCGGGATAAAAGTGAAGAATGAATGCGATTTGTAAATTCCAGTGGAATGTATTTGCCATGGGAACTCTGAAAAATAATGCCGCACAAAATTCTTTAGTACATATCTAAGCAGAAGTAATGGTATGTCTATATCTTTTATCATATTTAATTAAATATTTGTTACAGTTACCGAAGATAGTATAGTTCTTTTTTATGGTGTACCTTGAAGCACCATACCACTTCAAGCAAGTGCAGTATGAACCATAATTTCATCTGGAATAACGTATTCCTATTCCAAAGTATTTTGATAATACCATTATGCATCTTTTTCTTATTTTAATGTAAAAACATAAGTTCCGTGTCAGTACGATTTTACTTTGTTAAGAGTAAATTTAGAATATTGAAACGTTTGAGATGTAAATTTTTAAAAACAAAATCTTATCTCGGCGTTCTTAAGAGGACCTCACCTTGTTCTAAATCAGTTACTTGATGGGATGAACGCTGTTTCTAAGGGTTTCATGCTGATGTCACTTTTTTTTTTTTTGAGAAATACAGAATTCAGGAGAAAAGGAAAGTTTAGGGAGAAGATAAATTATAGTAACAATTGAATCTGTCGTTATGACGATCGGAATTTAAATGTCACAATCAGTATCATTGATGAAGATTAAAAGCAACGAATGATCCAACAGTGACCCCACTAGAAATTCGCTTGTTGCAGTACCTGAAATTAAAAGTTTGGTTTTTAATTCGCAGAGAGGATTGGTAAGATATTTTGAGTGAGGGAAAGACAAGAATACTTCAAGTAAGGAAGAGAACGTCTGCTTCAACCTAACACTTTAAAATGTAAAATATGCTTCATCTCGTTGGCTAAAAACCAGGCGGCTACTAAACCTGAGAGCATAAATCCAGAACAATTCAGGAAGATGTAAACCTACTATAAAAATATTAGTTCAGCTCAGTATGATTCTTCCACAGGGAATATTAATTTATGGAAACATTTTACTAGAACACACATGAATGCAATTATTCCTCTTTAAAGGCTATTGAGGTTTTTAGTATTATTCTATTCAAGTGTCACATTCCGATGTCAGTGATGATGTAAGTTTTGCAATATCGAAGTGAAAGTCCTACAATATTTGTATTAAAGTGCAACAGAATTAAAAAAATGTGGAAAATTTCAGTAGGATTATAATATGAAGGTTAACAACTGGAAATAAAAGAATATATATGTTATTATTTTAATTGAAAACATCTCGCTGCTTTAAACCAACCATTCCAATTTAGTTTTATTACGTCATGAATAAAAAAAAAGTTGTTTTAAACCAACAATATCATTTGGAAAGATATTGTTACTGGAAACATCATCAGCAATGGTGGATCATACGTGATACACATTTTGAATTGTTATCCACCAACGAACAATACCGGAACAGAATAAAGGCCATTTTCAAAGTGTTTGTTTATGTGTAGAGTTAACCATGATGAGCAAATTCGTTTATATTAGCAGAACAGAAAATATCTGATGGCGTGAATGTTTCATAATTCTTCATCGTTTAAGATTCTATCTACAAAAGAACAAGGTGGTGAGTAAATACCAACATAATTTATGACTTTAAAATGCTGGAAATGTATAACGAGTAAAAAGACTGTAAGCTTTCACCAACGGAGGTACTATTATTATTATTATTAAAACTGAGGTTGCTTGAATAGACAGTTTATTTATACTATAAATGGAAATTAAATATATGGGTGCAAATCACTATTTGATAATTACAAATGTTTCGTCTTGGGAGTTCGGCACACCTCATTAGCCGAGTTTCATTTCTAATTATTTTTCTTATACAATAAATGAGACTACATAAAAATAACAAGACGTGAATTCTTTTAAAAACGTATATCTTGAATAATTTTTCTATGGCCAAAAGAATAATTTCGCTCCTAGCTGGTTACAACCTCAGTTATTTAAAATACTCTGATCAAAAAAAGTAACTAAAACAATTGGCTAGGATGAGACAGAGACACACACAGAGAAGGATAGCTGTAATGGCAGCTTAAAGAAAATTATAATAAAACACATTAATTTCAACATAAGTTTCTTGTCTTACACCATAAGCCTAAGAATGCTGAAATCAGCCTCCTCGTCTGAATTGGATTCATTTCTCGATAAAACTGAAAGTGAGGAGAAGATCGAAAAGTATAACAAAGCATGAAAGAGTCACTGAAAATCAGAAATCCCAAAATTATTTTAGCATTGAAATTGATTTGATATTAATCTAATACTATTTTTGTTCATTACAATAATCCCGAAGACAAATAAAACTAATAACGAGTGCAATACAAACTTTCTTAGGTCTCTCTGAAAGAATAGGAAACAAAAGTGACAACGGGAAAAATATCCTTATTTTTACCAATAAAGGAAAGAAGAAACAAGCACGATCAGCTGTGAGTACACTAAGATAGATCTTACAAAATATTGAAAAAGCTATTTGAACTTTCATTTTTCTTTAGTTATAAATGAAATATTATTGCAATTTTTGGGTGTGTATTGGATGCAGTTCAGGCACAATTAATCGTGGTAATTATGCTGGCCAGAGGTGTAATACACTGCTTTAAAACAAGTAAATATTTCAATTTCTTTATTCTGTTTGATTTTAAAAAAATTAAAGAAAACCACGCAAAATTTAGATTTAATCTACTCTAATAGAAATAGCTTCTGCAAAAATTATAAATTATAAATTCGTTGTGAAGACTCTCTGAGCTGCATTCGAAATGCATTCATTTTTCAGGGTGTTGATAGATGTAAACGTCAATATCGGTTAAGGTTTAAAAAGTTTATATTCATTTTGAATGATAAAAGTGCAATACAGAACTTCGAAATTTATCAATTTAATAACGATTACACACACAGACACACAGACACACACACACACACACACACACACACACACACACACACACACACACACACACACACACACACACACACACACACACACGCACGCACGCACGCACGCACGCACGCACGCACGCACGCACGCACGCACGCACGCACGCACGCACACACACACACACACACACACACACACACACACACACACACACACACACACACACACACACACACACACACACACACGCGCGCGCGCACGCACGCACGCACGCACACAATTTTTCATCGTTAAAAGAAAAATGTCGAAATGACTACATACATGTACATTATGTAAGGAAAAAGACCAATTCAACAAAGGAAACGACTTGAAGAAAAATGGACTGATAAAGCCAATCAGCAGGAAAATATGTTAACCCGAGTCTATAATAAGTACAGGCCGAAGGCTAACTGAAGAATAGATGTAGAAATCTGAGAGAAACGATGTAGAATATATTCATCCAAAAGCCCTGGATCGGGACATAACACCAACAATCATCAGGAAACAGAAAAGGTCAAATCAGGCACTAGAAATTTTATATGGGTCAGAAACAAAAAAGGCGCAGCATAAAGTGATTTGTGCCAACGCGCATTAAAACAAACACTTCCACTGAATACAACAGTGTGACAATGTTCGGTGAATGGGAAAAACATCAAATTGAAATTTTCAGTATATGAAAAACAGTTCTTGTCCAAAGGAAAAATACACGCAAAATTTCAAAGAAACAGCGAAATTTGAAACACAAATATCTTGGATAAAATATTGACATAACAGAGAGGAAAAACATAGAACCAAATCTAAGATAACTAGGTTAAAAAAATTATATACGAACAATTAAATATTATAATAATATGAATTGACTAGACAAATACACTTAAGAAAACAAAAAGGAGAATATAATAAGAAATTCCAAATAAATTTCATATATCAAAACATTTTTAAAAATTAAATAATATCTAAGATTATGTACGATTAAATGACATCTCTGCATAAAAATATTTCGACTTACCTCATTAAAGTGTATGTATAAACACACACACACACACACACACACACACACACACACACACACACATACATGCATTCATAAATGCATACAAAGAGAAGCAAACCACATTACTCTGGTTCAATTAGTATAAACGATAGTGTTAACATTGAATGCCTTCGTAGGAGAGAATAACTATCAATTACAACATCTCAACGGTAAAAAGATATTTTCATATTTTTGCAGATAACATATAAATAATTTAGTAAATATTGGTTCAAAAATTTGGTATACAAAACTAAATAAAATCACTTAATAATAACAAAGTAATACTAACAGTTAAATGAATAGTAATATTTTAGAATAATGTTGAAAGAATTATAATGTCGCAAAAGTTAATTGGATATTTGTTATTTGGAATGTATATATATTAACATAGATAAAAACACACACAAAAAAAGTTAACTACTATGAACTTATGCAAAGGTTTCTCCGCATTGTAACATATTATATGTAAGAATTATAACATCTCAAAGGTAAAGATATTTCGATATTCGTATCTTAAAATGTGTATATACATAAAGAGATGGTAGCATGAATACACTCATTTAAATAGTATAATGTGTCTTGTAAACGTTTCTTGGCATCGTATCATAGTATATGTAAGACTTATAACGTCTCAAAGGTAAAGATATTTCGATATCCTTATCTTAAAGTGTGTATATACATACAGAGATGGTAGCATGAATACACTCACTTAAACAGTATAAGGTGTCTTGTAAATGTTTCTTGGCATCGTAGCATAGTATATGTAAGACTTATAACGTCTCAAAGTTAAAGATATTTCGATATCCTTATCTTAAAGTGTGTATATACATACAGAGGTGGTAGCATCAATACACTCACTTAAATAATATAAGGTGTCGTGTAAACGTTTCTTGACATAGTAGAATTGTTTATTTAAGTAGTAAAAAATCTTAGAATAAAAATATATAGTATTCCTATGTGAAATGTATATATACACATAGTGAGATGTTATCATAAATTCACTCATTTAATCGTATAATATGTCAATGCCAAGTTAGCATTACGTTCTAGCAGTTAAAACTTCTTTAATTCAAGGGTGGCAACTGGCGGCCCGCGGGCCCCATGCGTGCATTTTTGGCAGCCCATTGAAGGTTGTCCATACTTACATGGTATGTATCCCGTATGTTAAATTATTTAAATAATACATTTTATAATATGAATAATGAATTAAAAACAATTTTATACGTATAGTTTGTGATATCGACGTGCAACTTGGCGCAAGTCAACTGTGTGAGTCATCATGAGTGTGGATAACAGACGACTTCATCCGACTACAATCGAGATTTTGGGCACTTTCTCAATGCGTTCCCTGGTCTGCCTTTTAATTTAATTCAATAATTCAATAATACATGAACTATTATTTTCAGAGGATATATAACTGTTAAAAAAATTCAAAAATGGGTTCAAGAATACGTAAAATCGCAGACGAAGGAAGAAGGTTTAATGATGAATGGAACAGAAAGCACTTCTTTATTGAAAAGGGGAGAAGCCCCTTTGTCTTTTTGGTCATAAAAGTGTTGCTGTTATTATGAAAGAATATAATACCAGACGTCATTAAGAGAATGAAAATGAAAGCCAATACAATGATTTGAACTGTGCACTTGGAAAAAATAAAATTAATAAATTGCAAGCTTCTTCGTGAATGCTCAGCAAAACATATTTAAGAAGCAAAGTATTCACAATGAATACTTTCATAGCGGAACTGTTTGCGAAAGAAGCAAGACCTTATGCAGATTCAGAATTTATTACACTATGTTTATTAGATGTAATAGAACAAATATGCCCAGAAAACAAGAGGATATTTCAAGATATTAGTTTATCTGCCAGAACTTGCACAAGGCGATTAGAAGAAATTCATAGCAGAACTGTTTTCTAACATAAACGCTTTAGAAAGCAAACCATGTATGATGAAAGAAACATACGATGGAAGAAAATCTTCATCATTATATACGTTGGAAGTCTGCATTTAGAGTTGAATGGCAAACACAAAAGAAACTTGTTTGGTATTATTGGAGATTTACAAGCGGAATTTTCAACACGGTTTGTGGATTTTCATAAAAACCGCATCGAAATGCGATTATTTTTGAATCTTTTTTAATGTCAACATTGATGACGTACTACCAAACTAACTACAGATGGAAGTTTTCGAATTACAACACAATGAAACATTAAAGATCGCATTTTCGTTAGAAAATATACAAAGCGTTTATCGATGCTTACTCCCTCCCCCCCAAAAAAATTGAAGTATTAATCAGTTTGGCAAAGAAGATGATAGTCGCCTTTGCAAGCACATACATTTACGAACAACAATTTCTGCCATGAGTTTTAGAAAAAATTAATTACTTCTCGACTGACTGATGAACATTTGCATGCTTCGATTCGAATTTGCACCTCAGGTTATAAAGTAGATCTAGATAATCTGGCTAAGAGAAAACAATCACAAAAGTCACATTAAGCAGGGAGTCACACATATTACGATGCATAGAGTATATTACTTTTTTTTACGATAATAATTTTTCGTCGAATTTCATTTTCATGCTTGTTTCATATCTCCTACTTTAAAATATTTCTGTGTTTTTTTAAGACCGATATAATAAAAACAGATAACTTGAGTATTTTTTCACTCACTATTTTCTCTTAATTACACGCTTGAGGCCCGATTATTAAAACTAAAATTTGAACGTGGCCCGCAAGTCTAAAAAGGTTGCCTAGCCCTGCTCTAATGCATTCTGTGGGATAAGCATTTAATTTTTTTATCTAAATCTGTTTTAGACATCCCATTATCGCATCCTGAATACCTTAATTTAGCAAATATGAGGTGTTATGCAACATTTCTTGGTATGGCAGAAGAATGCATGTAATATATCGAGATGAACGCGTTGTTTATGTGTGTGTGTGTGTGCATATCGTAACTGCTTTATGTGTTTCTTATTGCTATTTTTAGTTATATTTTTAGTTGAGGTTTATTCCTATGATGCCCAATTTCTTTTTCTTAATATAATGTATTCTTCATGATTATTAAATTTAGTTTCTTCATCCTGAAGAGGATGTTGATTTTCTTTACATCCATTTTGCGTCCATTAAATTTTGTTAAATGTAAGAAGTATTGCGTGATTAAGTTATCGTATCGTGTCATTTTTTAACAATATTAATTTCTTTCACTATTGATATTTCTTTATTTTTTTACTTATCTTAATGTGACTCCTTGATGTGATACATTTGCTACTTGGACGCAAATGTGAGACTTTCTTTCAGTGCTTTTGAATTAAGCATTCTGTATGGGAAGTTTAGAGGCTTTGTCGTCTAATGTTTCCACCTTTCTTGATTTGCAACAGAATAAATTTGGGCATGTTAAAGTTTTTTATGATTCAGTGGAATTATTTTTTTCATTATTCTTTTATTTTCCTTCTGCTCTTAAATTTTCCATCAGTATGTGTGATATTGCCTTCATTCCTAATTACAATTATCTGCATTGCTATTATACAGTAGAACAGCTGCCAATTCCGGTTTAAGTTTTAATAATGTTCATTTCGGTTTCAACGTTTGTCGATCATTTTTTTTTCTTGTATAATTTTTTTTCAGTAGCCTACCTATTTTTTCATTTTCTAAAGCATGGTCATCCTGAATTTTCATTCAGTTTTTCCGTTTGTATACTTTCATTTATATTGCTTCGAAAACCTGCTTTGAGTAGAGAACAATTCAGATTCCATAGGGTTCAGACCCTGATTAAATGAATCAATTTTTAATCCTAGATATGTTATGTGCTTTATTTTTCCATTAACAGCAGAAAACTTTCGATAAGACGAGAAGAGTTAAGACGTTCTCTAAGATTGTTCCCTTCTCCCTAGCCATCTCCTGATGAGGCACCAAAAAGTGCCGAAACATGTTTCTTGAATGGGGTACTCAGGATTTAATAAGATTTAAACTTTTGTAAGATTTAAGTGTAGTCTAACATAAGAGGACTACGATTAAGCAATGTTGTAGTACCATTGATGTTTAAAAAGGGAAAAGTACAATCGAAATTTAGGGAAAATTAGTTTTCTTGTGTCCCTTTGATGGACATCGCGATCTGTCAAGAAACATGTCGGGATGGTGGGCATCATGAAGAATTGATGTATCTATCACTATTAAAAACCGGTTGATAACTCCGCAAATTTGTATTTTCGAGTTTGCCAGAACTTGACGGCTTAGCACCCTTCCAGAATAATTTCGCAAATTAACTAATAATTTTAATTCTTGCCAGGAACTTTCTTCAGTTCAATCTTTCTTTTCTTCCGTTAACTGCAATATCCTCTTCCTGGTTATAGTCTTAAATAACACGTTTTTTGTTTCTAGCTGGACCAACTTTTTTTTCTTGAGTCGAATTGTTCTAATAAAAGTGAAAGGATTAAGCCAACCTATTCTTTAATAATTTGTTACTCTTAACTCTATTACGATCTTATTTAATACACTACTAACTTTTTTTTCTCGCGCAAACGAAAACCGAGCTACGAAGTCACCTTTGTTTGAAGACGGACAAGATGGTGTACTTCAGTAGAAGCTCTGTTCAGTTACTTCTCAAAAGAAGTGCATCCTGATATAATTGACAAACGAATGGCAGGTAATGATATGTACTAAATATCTTTTTTATTATCTTTGTCTAAAATATATATTTTGCATGTCATATTTAACAAGGTGCATCCTTTCATCAATCTACAGGTGATTATTCCCGTATTTTATTATCTTCGATTTATTAGCCTTTCGGTGATATTTCTCAAACCTTCAGTAAACCATCCAAACTTTGGTTGCCTTTCATTATGATTTACTCTAATTATTGTGACATTTATTTTATGGTACTGTTGAGATTTATCCACAACCAGATTGAAAATTAAACAGATGATCAAATATGTATATTCGGAAATGTGAAATTCTAAAAGTTCAATATAATGAGGATTTCGAATACGGGCTTTTTGATATCCTCTTTATTTATTTATTTTTAATTTTTAAAACAGTGATTTGTTTTGAGCTTTGTACACTTTTATAAATGTTATTTGCCTTTCAATTTTCGTTTTCATATTTATTTCTTTGCTGGGTTTTATAACTTAGAATTTCTTTAGTATAGAGCAATCCATTTAGCTGATTTTACTTTTTTTTTTTAATCTTTTATGGTTAACTCGCGCATATTTTGCTGGTTTGTTAATTTCTACGTCACTATTTTTTTTTTAAAAAAAACTTTTTTGCGTTTATGATAATTTCGTTATGGGAATGATTTATATAATATTCTCTAAATTGCCTTTAATTCACATTTAATATTCATTTTTTCATAAGGACTTATTCCCATTTCCTATTACGTCTATTTATAATATTATCCCACTAGAGATAAATTTTATAATTTTTTAATTTTATCTCACTAGAGATAAAATTTTAAACACCCGGAAATAAGAAGGTTTATTCTCCTTTTAATCATCTTCATGCTTTCAAAGTGGATCACGTTTTCCTGTAACCATTAAATCTTCTTTTATAAAATTATGAATATAAATTAGTTTACTGAATTACGTAGTACGTCAACCATATGCCTTCTAGGAAATATTGGGGAAAAGATGAATATCACACAATTTTGTTTGTTCGATATTAAGCTGAAATGCATTTCTAATTATGTATAGTCTTAATGTATGATGTTTTAATAATTTATATTCTTTGTTTATTATTAAATATTATTATTATTAAAATTATTAATATTAAAATTATTAATAGATATTAATTATTTATAGCCCTAATGTATAAATGTATGGCGTACAGCATAACCTCTATTCCTCAATCCCATATAACTATAACTATTTTTACGATTCCAGGCCACAGCCTGGTGGCCTAGAACCGTAAAAATGATAAATTATTATAATAATAAAAAGGCGTTCTAATATTTTTAAAATAAATTGGAAAATATTCCGAAAATTGGCATAATAATAACATTCTGATATAATAATTAAGTTTCTAATCATCTTTTTAAAAAAGTAAGAAATTCTTTCCTGTAATTTATGTTGTTCTTGTAAGAAATAATTTCAGAATTAAAATCTATCCTAATGAAACCGTTAAAGCAAGATTGCGCCGATTTAAATTGCTTACATTTTTTATGTATTTAAATATGCCGCAATGATTTTGGTGTTATGGGAAATGATTAACAAATGTTCAATGCATTTAACCGCTGACATAGAAGAATATTTGTCTTCATCGGTTATGTATTGGAAACTATTTTATTCAAAATTCTAATATTTATGATTCTATTGGAAACAGATGCAGTTTGTGTTTCGCCTTCACATTGAACGAGAAATGTTTCTTTACAGACTGCGATATCCAATGAAATTAATCGTCGCCAAGATCCTATCTCTTTAGGGAAAACGTCTTGAGAAGTAATTCAAAATAAAACAATCAAGAAATTTAAAATGGAATTTCTTGAACAGTACTTCATATCCAAATTATTGAAATTAACTTTATTTTAAGGGAGTTTCCCGATTGCTCTTTTTTGTTTTTTCAGTATTAAAATCTGTAAGTCAATTTTCCTCACTTTCTTGTCAAAGTATTATTGACTGCAGATTGTGTGCTCTCTTTGACATGCATTGCGGTTTTTCTTTCTTCTCTTAAAATCCACTCCTGGTCAATGCGTACTCCCCATAATGTGATAATGTTCTACGATTCAATTTTGAACCTCGTATAACATTCTCTCATGCTAGAAGTGGTCATTTCAGTATTTGACTATTTTCTACCTGATGACAAAGATGAAAATTAGCTTTGCTTCATTTTTTATCTTAAACCAGTACAATCGTAAACCAATTTTTATCGTAAACCAATATCTCACAATTTACCCATTTATAAAATTGAATAAATTGTGAGAAACTAAAAATATGGATGCTCTAGAAAAAAAATTAAGAAATTCTTTTTTATTATTTCTTTCAGGACAGAATGCTCATCGGTTCTGAGATTGATAATGGAGTTTTGTCTTATTACATCACCTTTAGAACCCCAAAGGTGATGTAATAAGATATGGAGTAACGGGTTTGCCGCACAAAATAAATGGATTTCAGTGATACCGATTCAAGGTATCCGCTATGAAAGAGAGAAGATATGAATGTCTTTCTCCGATCAATATTGTGACACCAATCTTGAATGGACGTTTGCACTGTTTTCCCTCCTGGAAACTGGGGGGAGAGGGGATTGATCTTCTCTGATAATATAGTTGAAAAAACTGAGAGACAAATTCCATACCCGAAGTGCTTGGGTTGGAACTTCGTCACCAAATGTACGCTATCGTGAATCCGGTTAACATCCTTAAGAAAAGAGGACGGAAAAATTCAAGCTGAAAATCCAATTTAATTGCAGCAAGATATTACCTGATTTATTACTCATTTCTGATGACTTGTGGCCTATATAATTCTCATTTGTAAAAGGTTATCTCTAAATTGCAAATCGAGCACTGAATAAAATCATTCTGTATGGATTTCCACGTTTGTTTACTAAGTAAGCCAAGAAGGTGACAGTTCTCTTTCTACAGGTTGCGTGAAATCATTGTTTCAGCTAACTGACCTGTTAGCCATAAAAAATAGTATATTAAATTTTCTTACATATCTGTTCTTCCTTCTATCGTACACTAAAATGGACATCATTTTTTCTATGTTTCATTTGATATGGAAAACTTAGTACATTTATTTAACGACTAGCTCGCAGTTCCTTTTAGATGAATTACAAATACGTTGTTATAAGACAACCTGCAGTTGCAACAAATAGAAGAAAAATAAATAAATAAACAAAACAGTTCTCAAACACACAAATAGTGTTACAGAACTATTACACAAATAGTGTTACAGAATTATATATATATATATATATATATATATATATATATATATATATATATATATATATATATATATATATATATATATATATATATATATATATAGTTTAGTTCAAAGGGTTACAAAAGGGGCACGAAATTCGCAGTTTTTTTTCTTTTTAATTTTTTTTATTTCTTGCCTATTAGTCTCCCTCGGATTATATATGACGACGCACAATTCGAAGAGAACGGACAACTTCGGTTTAACATCTTCCAGCAAATCATTCTCAAAGATCGCGTTAGGTCTGAGGTCAACGGCGTGAACACGAAATTCCCTTATGCGTAGAAAAATATTTCTTATTTGTAAGTTCTTTTAAATCAAATTCCTTAACATACTCATTTCTTAGTCAAACTTTTTTTTTGGCATAAATATCTTATATATGCATTTTAGCATGGCAAAAGGTAGGTTGTTACTAACTGAACTTAAATGTTCTCAGCAGCTGAGATGAAATAGGAAAATGGTATCATTACCCTTTCCAGGTGTAATGACACTTGGAAAGAAAAGTGGAGTCTGGCTTTTAAAAAATTCCACTCCAAACATTTCTCAATATAAATACCAAATGATTTCTTGCAATTCGTGATTCTGACGAGAGCCCTTAATTTAGTTCAAAGGGCTACAAAAGGGGCACGGGATTCGCAGTTTTTTTTTTAAATTTTTTTTATTTCTTGCCTATTAGTCTCCCTCGGTATTCATGTTTTGAATACATAATTTGTTTTCGTATAATAAAAACACAGTTGTTCAATTTGAATGTTTCTTCCTTCTTCCCACCCTTCAATTCATCCTTCGAAATAAACAAAGCAGTTTATTTCGAATAAACTGTTTTATCCAATAACCCTTCGCCTTTAGGATTACCATCAAAGTAAACCATTTAATAATTAATTATGTAATTATGCAGCAATAAATACGTTGGAACGTTAAGATGTCGCTGACAACGTCAGTTGCTATGGAATACGAAAACAATCGGGAGTTGAGATTCGAAAGTTTAATTTCGATCTGATTGCGTCCCCGTCGGAAATTTGAACTCGGAAAACAGAAGAGGAAGGATTTTCAGGATTACAGACCTTAGAAAGACTGCCAGTCATGGACATTTCTGTATATGGAGGGAACAACACGAAATCTGTGTCAAAAGAATTACAGTACAGCGAAAATGTCAAATAAATACTGCACGCATCTGAAGTGCAAAGGAGACATTCTGACTGAATAATAATAGAAAGGGTGAGGCTAATGTTCGATATTTTTTCCGAGAATTTTTAGTTTGATAACTGTGTAAACAAATTAAATCCAGTTAACTTAAAACAGAGAATCTAGAAAAGAGCATCTAATATAATACACGGAAGTTATACGCATTTATAAAGTTGTTAAAGTTTTATTAGTTAGAGAGATTTATTTAACATGTTACTGAATATTTGTTACAGATTGATAAAATATTACTATTTAATTCAACATAATCGTATCAGACAGACTTCTATGTTCTTACTTACCATCCAAATTAGTTCTATCTGGGATTTCATTTATAACAGGATAACAAGGTGATAAATATTTTCATTTGAAATGCACTAAAATTATGAGTAGTTTTTGATTTGTCGAAATCTTGCAGTGACGTCATCCATCTAATATTTTAATTCATACACCACACAGGTAGCAGTTCATTAACTATAAGACTGAATCACGAATCAATATGAAGTCCATTACGAAGTCATTTGCTCTTAGAGACTGTACTATTCCTCAATGAAGTATGCGTGCATTTTTATTAATACACGCGACATACAAGCAGGGTTCAATAATGCTATCTAACTCAATGCATTCAACACCAGAGCTTCTTTTTTATTCTTAATCTTCCATGTTCACTTTCTTGGGTACGATGTTCTACAGTCCAGCCGGTAACGACAATGACCGTTGGTTAGAAAGCTCTGGCTTCGAATCCCGACTATAGACGAAGCACCTTTAAAATTGGTAATTCACCTGACATTAAAGTGAGTTAATGAGTCCCATGCTGATGTGGTAGAGTTTTTCCTTCCTGAATACAGGCAAATCTGTCAAAAACACATGCAATTAAATGACAAAATATGGCCTCATAGATTTTGTTTCTTCGACGTAATTCAAAACAACAGCAAACTGCATACAACCTTTTTCAAAAAATCCGTTGGTGAATTAGCGTACTAATGACGTAAGTTAATCGTAAATACGTTTTATAAATTCCAGTGAAATGCACTTAGCATGGGAGCTCTGAACAAGAGTTCTGCACGAAGGTCTTTAGTACGACTTCTTGGCAAATGTTACTATGCCTATATTTTACAAGATGTATTTTGTTATATTGTAGCTAGGAAATTTCGTATTGTAATGATGCAACTTAAAGATAAATATAGCTTTAAGCAATATTTTATTATGGATTAATAGATAAAATCTTAAATATAATTCATTGTTAAATATAATTTATTTTCAGAAAGATTGAAAAAAAATTAAAAAAATTAATTGTTTTCAGATTATTTTAATAATGTCCTGAAACACCATTTTTTTATTTTAATATAGAAAAATCAAGTTACGTCTCATTATTAATCAAAAAACTGTTAATTTTTTTTAATTTTTTTTCAATCTTTCTGAAAATAAATTATATTTAAGATTTTATCTATTAATCCATAATAAAATATAGCTTAAAGCTATATTTATCTTTAAGTTGCATCATTACAATACGAAATTTCCTAGCTACAATATAACAAAATATATCTTGTAAAATATAGGCATTCTGAGGAAAAATGGCGGCCCGTGTGTTAGTGTTTTGTGTAATGTATTATTGAGGATGAAATTAAAGAGTCAGCTGAGTCATTGTGTTGTTAATTAGGCGATAGTTTTGAATGATAAATGATATATACAGAGGTAAGTGTTCTTCATTTTCTGAGGTTTTTTAAGGTGAAATATTTGCTACCGTTGCTGGTAGATCGATTTGATCTACGGGATATATATAATAGAGTAACATTTTATTGCTGGTAGACACCTAAGAGTGTCTACGGGATCTGCTAGTGGACCCTCAAAAGTCCACAGGATTGTCTTTGCCTGCTCGGGGCACCTGAGGGACCTCTACTCTTTCTCCATCTGTGTCTCAACACATTTTTATTTCTTGAAATGACAAAACTTCTAAATGAGACCCAATTCGAAGAAGTCTACAGGGAATTGCTCAGACTGGGAAAGCTACTGAGTGATAATTGGCCGGGAAAGGTTAAACTGTATGACACGTTTCCCCCCGAATGTGTCTCAGACGCTGTCGCTGAAGATCATTTAGAGTCGATGCCTTCTACTCCTTCAGACTTTGCAGAAGTGCGTGCTCACAAAGTCGTCGCTGAAGATCATTTAGAGTCGATGCCTTCTACACCTTCAGACTTTGTAGAAGTGCGTGCTCGCAAAAAGCGAAGAACAACAGAAGAACCGCACAATGACAATACTGTAATGGAACAGGATTCTCAGGGTTCGGACGCCGCTACCTCTCCCAAAGAAAAGGTGCCTCCGGTCATCCTTAGAGAAAAACAAAAGTGGGCAGCTTTACGATCCACAATGTCCAATCTGCATATTGGCTTCATTAAAGCCAAAAACATGGATGAAGGCATAAAGATTCAGCCAGCAACAGTGACAGACTACAGAAGATTGACCAAGGAACTGGACAACAGAGGCATCCAGTATCATACCTTTGCGCTCAGTTCAGAAAAAAATTTAAAAGTAGTCCTTCGTGGTGTCTGTGAAGACATTGACACAGCAGAAATCGCTGCTGACCTAAATTCTCAGGATCTGCCACCAGTCAAAGTGAGCAGAATGTATAAAGCTGACAAAACTCCCATGCCATTAGTCCTTGTTGAGATTCACAAAATATATAAGGATATCTACAACTTAAAAACAGTCTGTGGTCTCATCGTCACACCGGAACCACTCCGTAAAAGATCATCTTCTGGGCAGTGCCACAGGTGCCAAAAGTTTGGCCATGCCCAGAATCTATGCCGAGCAGAATATAGATGTTTAAAATGTGGAGACAGCCACCCAACCAATACCTGCACTAAGCCAAGGACCACCTCGGCCAAATGTGCCAACTTCAGTGGCCCTCATCCGGCGAACTACAAAGGATGTACTCAACACCCAAAAAAACAGACGGATGGAGGCAATCAACCAGCCCTCCTCCTACAGTACAAGAACACCAGCGGCCCAGACATCAAAACCGGAGACTCAGCGACCACAGTCGGAGACCTCCAACCAAAAGCAAACAAGAAGTTATGCCGATGTGACCCGTACAACTAGGCCAATTCCAGAACAAAATCAATCAAGAGCACCCAAAAACCTAACAGCTATTATCACGGCCTCACTAGCAAACATGCTACAAAATTTTAGCCTATCAAACCCTACTTAAACCTCCACTAAAAGATTCCTTCGTGAAACACAGGTCATCCTCACAGCTCTCATAAATGAATAGTAACAAACTCATTCCAGCATCTCTTCAAATAGTTGCTTGGAACGCAAATGGCCTCAAAAACAAAATCCTGGAACTCCGTGCCTTCACATCTAGGTATCAGCCAGATGTTATTCTAATCAGTGAAACTCATCTAAGACCCTCAGACAACCCTACAATAAGGGGCTATCACCTACACAGAAATGACAGACTACTCTACAGAGGTGGTGGCACTGCCATCTTCATTAAAAACTACATTAAGCACCACTCTGTGAGCATTCCTTCAACCACTAACCTTGAGATCACAGGAGTGGAAGTAGTCACCAGCTCCACTGGCAAACTGAAAATCTACTCAGCTTACAACCCTCCCCAAAAATCTCTACTTCACTCTGATCTAAATGCCATCTTAGGCATCAGAGGGCCCACCATTATTGCCGGGGATCTGAATTCCAAGCACCCTGCCTGGAATTGTTCAACCACAAACAAGAATGGTTGCATTCGTTTCAATTACTTAGGATCAAGCAACGCTGTTGTGGCAGGCCCCACCGAACCAACTCATCTCAGTACGTTCGGCACTGCTGATATCCTGGATATAGCTATCCTGCAGGATATTAAACTTCAGTACAGTATCATATCTATGGATGAACTATCATCCGATCACAATCCAATACTGCTGCAGCTGGGAAATCAGGAATTCCTGTGTCCTCCTTCTCACTCCTACATTGTATGGGAAAGACTGTCAGCAGCACTCAAGGATTATATTGGACCTGTTCCTCACATACGCACAAAAGAAGAAGTAGAAACTGCAGTTACAAATCTCACACAACAAATTAATTCTGCTATAAAGGTAGCTTCCTCCTACAAATCTGCCCGCAAGCCAGATCGTTTGCCTGAAGACATCATGAACTTAATCAGAGATAAAAACAGAGCTCGAAAGAGATTCCGTAACACGTGTGCACCACAAGACAAAACAAATCTAAACAGACTAAATGGGGCAGTAAGAGATGCACTGAAAGCTCACAGAGACTATGTATGGGATGAAAAGTTATCCTCCATTTCACCTAGTGATCACTCCATCTGGGGACTACTGAAAAATACCAAAAACAAAGGCAGATCCCTTCCCCCAATATTAACTGATCAGGGCCTTGCTCACACAGATGTGGACAAAGCAGAGGTTATAGCGCACAGCTTGGAAGAGCAATGCAGGCCTTCGTATGGAAACCTTGACTTTGACCACATACATAAGATTCACAGCAAGGTGAGACACTCACTCAAACTTCCTATCACCAGCACTGACCATATTGCATCAACATCACCTGCTGAGATATATGACATTATTAAAAATTTAAAGAACAAAAAAGCTCCTGGACCAGACGGCATTACTAATCGTGTGATTAAACTTCTGCCCCAGAGGGCAGTAGTGTACCTGACCAGTATAATAAATGCAATTTTAAGATTTCACTATTTTCCTTCCACCTGGAAACTGGCTGACGTAATTCCCATACATAAGCCAGGCAAAGACTCACACCTACCCCAAGATTATCGTCCAATCAGTCTCATCTCAAATCTGGGTAAGGTTGCAGAGAAGGTCATCCTCTCACGACTTCAAACCTCAATAAATGACCTAAACATCCTTCCAAAAGAACAGTTTGGTTTTAGGCAACACCATAGTACTACCCAGCAAATCCACAGAATTGTTGGATTCTGTGGATTCCAACATCACAACCAGCTACAACTGGCGCCAGTGCACAGGCGCTGTTTTCCTAGACTTATCCAAAGCATTTGACAAAATCTGGCATTTTGGACTCCTGCACAAGCTTATCTCAGCCGGCATCTCACCTAAAATGTTTCATTTAATCCACTCATATCTTCAAAATAGATCAATGCAAGTAAAAATCAACGGTTCTACATCCTCCCAGCGCCACATCTTTGCTGGAGTGCCGCAGGGATCTCTACTGGCTCCATTGCTGTTCTCTGTATACAGTCTGACATCCCACACAATCCGATGACTTCCATTTTGGCCCTATATGCAGACGATACGGCAATACTAACCAGATCTCTCAGACCCCTTTTCATTACCAGAAAGCTTCAAGAAAACATTCTAAAGCTGGAGGGTTGGTTCTCTAAATGGAGATTGGAAGTCAACCCCCAGAAAAGTTCAGCCGTTCTTTCTCAAAAAGGCCAATGTCTCCTGTAGGAGATTTGTTACTATTCAATATTAAAATTCCCTGGCAGTCAGAAACAAATTACCTGGGTGTAATTCTCGACAAAAAGCTATCTTTCATTCAACACACCAAGTCTGCATGCACAAAGGCATCTAAAGCCATAGCACAGATCTATCCGCTAATTAATAGAAATAGCAAGCTCAGCAACAGAATCAAATTGCAGCTATACCAGTTGACGATTCGTCCTATAATCACCTATGCCTCTCCGGCCTGGAGCCACACCTCTAATGCTAACATCATCAAAATACAGCGAGTGCAGAACAAGTGCCTGAGAATGATTTTGAATGCCCCGTGGTATGTTAGAAACACTCAACTCCACAGAGACACAAATATTCCCTATATCTTCTCTTTCCTACGATCCTTAGCCACCAAGTTTTTCCTAAAGACGTCCACACATCCCAACGATTTGGTTCAACAAGCTAAAGCATACGATCCAACGGACATATTCAAATACAGAAGACCAAAAGCTATATTGGCCTCCTTTAGTGATGCATAATCTCCATGCCCAATCAGGGCGAGCATTCTGCTCATAAATTTTACCTTCACTGCAACCACAACAGATAGCGGGGAATATGAAAAGCATCTTGCTTCACCCCTAAAGACATAAATGTCAATTGTCAATTGTCAATTTACTAATTAAACATCAAGAAGCCTATCTTCCAGATATTAAGACCTACATGACAAGCATTGCAGAGAAATTCTTCACAATCACGGATAATCACCCAAATCAGCTAGTTCGACAGGCAGCGGACTACAAGCCCTCAGATCGTTTCAAACATAAAAAACCGAAATCTTCCATCGCAAGAGAAAGCTGATACAGCCTCAATGCTCACAATGAGCGGGTAAATTACCCACAATAATCTCATCACCCACAATCTAAAATCCAGATGAAGGGATAAAGAGTCAAGGACTCAGTCCATCAACCAATTAAGTTCAAAGTTTACTAATTAAATTACTTTACTAATTAATGAGTAAAGTAATACATGAGACGTATTTAAAGTAAAGTTTCATTTACTGTGGACCAGTGTAAATGCAGAAACTCTTTACTCATTACTGAGTAAAGTAAAGTAATACTCATTTCAGATCATGGAAAAACAATATATCTCATTTCTATATATGATTTCCACGTAGTTTTAATAATTATACACAGGAAGCTTCAACAATGTTTAATAAAAAATAGTGGACATGCATTTATTTGATAGGTTTAAATATACAGTATGCTATTTATTAACCAAGAACATGCGTATTTCAAACATAATGAAAAGTGTGCCACTGGTAGATCGGGAAAGTAGGTGGCAAAATAAATAGGTTTAAATTACTGTGGACCAGTGTAAGTGCAGAATTACTGATGATTATGATACAACAGTAATATAATCGCTGTTCTAAGTTACACATGACAGAATAGCAAATCGATTGGCGAAACACGGTGGGATAGGTGAATAGTTCCAAGCAAAGCGGTTCAACGGTGTTCGACATGCCCACTGTCAATATTCATACCCACGATGGTACGAATATGTTTCGGTAAATCATCTAGATCGGTGAGTACAGATCACTCTGTATTCCTGAAGTACAGGGTTCTCTGATATATTCTGGGGAGGAGAATATGCACATTTTTATGTAAAGTATTAAAGAATATGATTTGATTTTCAAAACGGAAAAGTGGAGTGTACTCGAAATTATCTTTCATGTACGATTTTTTCCTCTTTTCAAGTGTAATAAAATGAATCCCGGCCATTAAACCAGGTTCAGATTCCTCTTAGGATTTATGGAGTATAACCTAATATGCTTACCTAAACTAAATCCCTTCGTTGTTAAATGATATTCCAAATCTTCCTTTAGTCAATCCTTCTACTTAATTATTAATTTATAGCAGGTTTCCATGAAATAAGAAAATATGACACAGCTCACAACATTATCTGCTGTACTTCACGAGGAATAGGAAGTGCTAATAGAAGACAACATCGCTTAATAATTTTAGTGGCGTCTGGACCGATCCATCTATTTTCATCGCCGTTGTGGTGATACTGAACAAAGAGGCCATCACACCTCTGTCGATAATAAGCAGAGATTAGACGCGTATTTATGAGAAAGCAGTTACTTTTCCAAGAGCAAGTTTGAACTGGGATTTACAGGAAGTACTGGGTTAAATGGCAAATACTTTATTACAGCCGGAGCACCCGTAGATGTTTCTTCATTTCTCAATCTGTTTGTTTCAAGCTACGTTCCCAAAGGAAGTCAAAAGCAAGCGCGCTAAGTTTGACCAAATATAATGTAGACAATTGAGAGAAAGCAGGTTGCGTTTACTGTATAAGTTGTCATAATGTCAGCTGCTGCCAGGGCTGATAAAGTTTTCTGAAATTTTTAGAGGACGTATGTATGTAGATATGCATGTAGATATGCAGTTTTCATTAGAAATAGACAAAGCCACGCATGGACTCCTACAGAACCCAGGGGAAACAACAGACATGTGGAAGGATAGCTGAAGCGAAAATTCTTGCAACGGAAAATTTTAGCGATCCGTGAGCTAAATGAATATAAAGAGCTTGTCTGCGTGACGCCAAGACATCCAGAAACAAACGTTTGCTGGTTACGGTCAGGTCTGATACAATTGGTTGATTCAGTATTATTCATTAACGGTAGGAAAGTAAATTCATTTTATTCCAGTTTGTGGGATTGCAATTCTTTTCAACTTCTTCCTCAAGTATTATCATATTGTGATACAATATGATAGTGTGATACAGATTATGATACAATAACCATTCAATGCGTAATGTATACAATATTGCATGATTAAATTATAAACGTTATACCTGTTAACATTAGTCAGGGCGAGCGATTGCACTTGCTTTTCATAAACAGTGCTGGTGGGGGGGGGGATCGGATTGGCAACACTCGCCAGTTTCGCTCTTCATCAAGACTGATGTATAAATAAAACTTGGACACTTCCTTTTGAGTAAAAATTATCTTCGCAAGAGTATCGTTAATCAAAGCGATTTATCTGTATAAAATCTTAAAATGACCTAAAATGCACCGAATATACGTATACCACTACTAGCTAACATCACGATTATACCGAAATAGCTGCAACAAAATCATCAATGTTGTTGTTCAATGTTCAATTGTTCAATGCATCGAACAGCTGATTTTCAAAGAGCATTTAAATTGCATCGTGTCCAAATGGCATCGCGCTTTTTTGGTCTCTTGGCCGAAGCAATTTTACCATAGCTTTTGCCCAACAAATAGTGAATTACGCATTTTAATGAATATTAATATAATAGTTAATTATATTAGCATTATGCACTCTGCCAATGTATACGTGGGCTGTTCAATAAGTAATAAGACTAATTTTACTGTGGCGAAACCACTCATCACAATATTAATTTCTGTGGAATAAAGAAATGTTGCTTTTTGTATTAACAAAAGAGGTTGATAGATGGCGTATACGGTCTGATGTGCCAGAGTTTCACGTGACTGAACGCATGCTTGTTTCGGAGCGCCTTCGAGGCGCGACCAGTCTTCGAAATGGAAGCGTCATTGGAACAGCGTTATGCGATTAAATTTTGTGTGCGTTTGCAAAAATCGGCATCGGACACTTTTAACATGATACGCGAAGCTTTCCACGATGAAGCAACGTCGAGGGCAAGTGTTTACGCTGGCATAAAACTTTTAAGGAAGGAAGGCAAAATGTGGAAGATCTTGAACGTGAGGGAAGACCTTCAACGTCCATCACAGAGACAATGATAAACACAGCAGCGATTATCATCAAACACGTCAAAAGGAAGCGTCCATTGCTGAAGAATGGCTTCTTATTGCACCACAATAATGCAAGGCCACACAACCAGCAATATGTGTATTGCTGGTTGTGTGGCCTCGCACCGTGATCTCGCACCGTGATCATGGTCTCGCACCGTGCTCTCGTCTCGCATCATGGTCTCGCACCGGAACATGATCTCGCACCGTGCGATTTCTGGCTGTTTCCTCAGCTCAAGAAACCACTAAGAGGCCGCCATTTCGAAAGCAACAAAGCATGTGTAAAAGCTGCGGAGGCGGTTTTGAAAGAACTCTCAAAAACCGGACTTTTACATGTGTTTAAGAAGTGGACACAACGTTGGGACAAATGCATCGCGTCGCATGGTAGTTGCTTCGAAAAAGACCATGTAAATGATGACGATTAAAGGTAATCTGTTTTCTGTATAAATATAGTCTTATTACTTATTGAACAGCCTACGTACAAGTTAATACTGCATTTATCAGCAATGAATTAACACGCTATCTATCATTAATGATTAAAGTCACTAATTGCATAAAGATCTTCAGAATTATTGCCCAACTGGAAAGTGCTGCATGTTTCTGAGAGAGAGACACTGAATTTATCCTGTTGAATACAGTATTAATAGTTCTTCCTACCATCAGGAAAATTGGAAATTGGATAGTCTGTATGTGTGTGCGTGTGTGTGTGTGTGTGCGTGTGTGTGGTTGTGTGTGTGGAGGGGTCGGTGGGGTAAGTGTTTTCGGGTGGAACATCTTTTTTTTCACAATATAATGCGCAATCCTTCAGATCTAATATGAAATAAGTTTCTCTTGTCTCAAATCTCTTTCCAAAGGCACTTAACTAGCATAGTTTAGCCATCCAACCAACCGATATCTTGTTGTACCAGCCCAACATTAGAGTTATCTCAAGGCCAGTAGAATGGTGCAGAATAGTAGCAATAAGTATCAATAAGTATCGCAAGCAATAAAAGTAGAATCAGGAAAAACATTTCGCTAACACATGAGTATTGCGCATTTTAAATGAAAATTAAACATGCTACGTACAATTTGGATTAATTTAGACTATCTTTAGGAAAAAACAGTCTTGGCGAGAAGCCTCACCGAACACATGTATGTCGAGCATTATTGAATTCATTCAATCATGCATTGTGAACAGAATGTAATCTTTTTGACATCCCAAAAGGTGTTTTATCGCATTTATCATTGTTAAATATATCGCTGATCTTAAAAAAGACAGCAAACACGATCCAACCTTGTCTTACTCATCGTACCAAAGTTCTCTGCATCACTGCAACGAACAACTGTAACTTTACGCCGTGGTGGCAAATGCATTCTTTCCTTCTGTCATACGGAAATATTTCTTCTTGAGAATATTGCAGATACATAGGGTAACGACATCGACTTTACTAATCTCGTTTCTGTGTTATTAAAGTTCGGTAAGGGTAAAATAATTGCGGATGATAATGAGTTGCTAGGATTCTCTTGTAATCTTAATGCTTATTTTATTCGCTTTAAAACCTCTGAAGAATTACCACTTGTTCGCACTGAAAAAAAACTGATTTTCTTCTTTGGCCACAAATTGATAAAGCTTTGAAGTGTGCGGGACAGAAAAATCGACGCGATGTAACTAACTCACTCCAACTCGATGCACAAAAGCTGATAAAATTAATGAAAACAAATCAGACAGAAAAGAAAAAGTAACAGAATTACGCTAACGAAATAGGTTTTCCGTCAGTTAAAGAACTGCAAGAGAGCCTCCGTAGCTCAGTCGGTATATATTGGTCGGAAAGACCTGGAATCGATTCCTATCCATGACGTAAGGTACCTTTATCCGGTCTCATTCGACTAAAGGTGAGTTAGCCGGTCTCATACGGAGGCAGAGGATTTTTCGTCACTCAGAACAGGCAAACCGGCCCTGTGAACGCAAGCAATTTACAGACAAGAATACTTGTAGGTATTGGGTAACCACCTCATCCTCGTATTACGGTTAAGAAATCCAAGGGTACTTCGAAGGCTATGGGTGCTGAAGTGCCTGTTAAAGCCACTGATGGATGGATGGAAACAACCGCAAGACGAAAGAGCACAGCAAAGCCTTTAACGTATTCTGGCCTATACGACCGGAGAAGTCCACTCATAAAAAGAGGTTTTGGTGGAGGAGGTGATTGAGTAGTCACAGAAATAATCTGCATTCGGCCACATTCACAATTCTCTAGTTTAAAATAAATCAAACAAATTTCGATGGAGCCCCCCAAAAACCTTTTTTTTATTTCGTTATTTAGTTTTCCTCATGATTTGCTACATCAACTGAAGGATCCGTAGTAATTTGTCTCTAATTAAGGGATCTTAACGCAAGTCTGAAAGTTCTCAGAGTTTTCATTTAATTATAATTCCCGGTGTCATTATTTGACCATCCCCAGAGAAATGTAAAAACTACCAGTAACTAATACACAAACTCTTCATCATAATTAATATTGTGGTCTTAGTTTTGTTATATATGCTGGGTAAGTTGAGTGTGTTTATTTCGCCATATAATTCTAAAAATGATAAGCATTGAGGTACGAAAGGAACAAAAAAAATGTGGCAGCTCTATGTATGAAGAGGAATGTTTTGACTTACTCTTGTGCAGTTCATTGATTCGAAATACTGACCATGCGCAGGATGTTGCAAGGGCCACTTTTGGTTCTCCCTCCTCACAAAACAATAACATTCTTAATTTAACTCTTTGATTCGTGACAAGCAATGTTATAGTGCTAGGTAGTAGATGGCTAGTATATACAATTACCAGCATACAATGTCACTAATTCCACGTCGATCCAAGACAGATTGAGTCCCCATGATTATAGATTTTAGGCAATGCAATACAGTCGACCTGCAATACTTCTGTTATGTCCCTATAAAGGTAAATAGTTTGTATTTGTAGATGAGTATTGACGGACCGGTTTGGCGATGAAAAACTCTGCCACCCAGATACAAGTCTGGCTAACTCTTCTTCGGCTGTAAAGTACTAATGAAGGATCTTTGCCTGCTAGACGGAATTCGAACATGGATCTTTACAACCATATTTCTTCGTCTATACCGTCAGAACTAAGGAAGCACGGAGACTTAATCTACACCACAATAAAAGAAATTATCATCATTATATTTCCACCTTCATAATTTATCGTTGAGAGAACACACTCAAGTAAAACATTTTCCAGCCATCCTCCACATTCCTTAGACTAGAGAACTGTACATTATCACTCCATACGGCCAATTTGAATTTCTCTGTGCCCGAAGTTCTTGGAAACACTTTTCTCTTCCCTATTCTGTAATTTCTGTCGGTGAGTTAACGTAACTACCCTCCTTGAAAGGCGTATGCTCTGACAGACAGTATTTTACACTGATACAGTCGAGTCACGATTATATAATCTGTAGTAAATTGTGAAATCCGTCCACAAGTTCGAAATAATTTCCAACAAGAGCCGCTGAGATACTTCATTACGTCACAAAACTATGCACATGGTGGATGTCATTTAGAAGTGTTTTTGCACAGCTACATATTAAAAGCTGTTGAATCGGAAAAATCCAGTTTTGTGTTAAACTGAACATCTTTCACTTTATATGTTTTCATAAATATTCCGGATATCAAAAGAACACGTGGTGCCATGGAATGGGCCCTTCCGTTCCCTCTTCACCCCTACTGTTTTTTTTTCCCCTCCTGTTAGGAAAAACAAATGAAAGGAAAAACCCGGAAAACTTTGTTAAGATTATTTTAAAGCAGTATCGTCATGGTGACCAACAAAATGTGGAGGATGAAAAAACGATTGTTCTGAATTCTCTGAACATAAACATTTAATATCCGACGATTCTAATGATTGAGGCTTTAAAACTCCTTCATTTCAATGTATTATATACATTATATATTATTATATTGCATTATATATATTGCATTATATATATATATTATATTGCATTATATATATATATATATATATATATATATATATTGCATTATATATATATATATATATATATATATATATATATATATATAATGCAATATAATATAATTTTCTGCCACCCAGGGCAGAAAAGTTTAAAAAGGACTACTGGGTGTTCGGTTTCAGATACTTTTGCTGTTTTGAGATTTGTCAGCTCTTCTTCCTGCGGACTTAATGGCCGTTTGGAAGTTTTGGTGTTCGTCTCCATCTCTACTTCAGCTTCTTCTACTGTATCTGAATTGGCGATGTCTATATTGGCAGTGGTAGCTCCGCTTTCGTGCGTGGGAGTTACCATGGAGGTTTCTGTATTGTCAGTGTCTTCTGTTGGGATCGTATTGCTGGTTTCTGCAATTCTGGTAGGATTCCCCTTTTATCGGACCTTTTCGTTGTCTTAGACATGGCGGCATAATTTTAAATTGTTTTAAAGCTGAAATTTTCTTTCTAAAAAAAGTACAATTTTACTTTAAATTACTTTAACTAAATTTTGTTTTCTTTACTAGTACCTAAGTTATAGTATTAAAAATTATTCTTGCAATAATTTCATCAAAGCTAGAATTAATAAAGATTATTATCGTATTTACTAAGACAACAACTGACAATATTTGGCAGTTTACTTGTAATCTGTATTTTAAAAAAATAATAAAATTATTTTTTGTTATTATTTCTTTCCCGTTTAATCAAACGGGAAAGAACGTATATACGTAACGAAAAATTAAAAGGTCATTTATTACAAATAAATACAGAAACGTCCACATTCCACAGTCAATGAGAGAAAACAATAAGAAATAACGAATTATTTATTGCTGTTCGGTATGGCATAACGTGACTATTACTCTAATATAATAAAGAAATGAATTCTTTCGTGAAATGTTTACTTATAAACATTTATTAATATTTTTGAAATATTTTCCAAGGAGTCTTATGATGCCATGCGAGATCCGTTATTACAGAATATTTTCTATAAATTCAAACCACAGCCCCAAATAATCCAAACTGATTTACTTAAGTATACGTAACGAAAAATTTATCAGGCTAAGAATGTGTTGTAATGCTGGCTTTGTGCGGCAATATTATCAATTTTAATTTTCATGGAAACACCCAGGCTGTGCTAACAAATGCTGCTTTTATCCAAACCCTGTTGATGAATGTTTTTCTATTCCAACGACCAAGGAATTATAAAAATCAGAAATTTTAATAGAGTGAGAATGTTTTACAAATATTTATTCAACGTTAATACGGCTGATGAAAAGGAGAGTAAATGACGGCAGTAATTTGTCATGAACGTACAAGTAATAGAATTTAAGAAGCCAGTGGGAAAATAATGGTTGCGAAATATTCAAATCTTGGTGAGTTTCATTTATGTAATAGAATACATTCACGGAAGTCAGAAAAGTACGTACTTATTTCTTTGCATTCTTATTTACGAGATGGTTTGGTTTTCGAAATCGTTGGTCACTTAAGGATAGATGATTTTACCGAACATGTGGAAAATGCTGGTGGAAAGAGCTTTAAGAATCAATTAGTGATGCTATCTCTGTCATGTGGTTGGAATTATGGAAGAGATAACTAACCCGATGATGAAATGTGAAGATTGCTATTCACATTCGACGTCACTGTACGCTGTATGATGACTCCTGTACACTACTGGGCTTCGGGAGTTAAGTCTCTGCTGGAAAAATAAGAGGTGCATTCTTAGATGCTTTCTTAATGACACAATCACTCATCCATGCCTATTGTGGGATTTCTGCCTTATTATATTTCAGCTTATTATGTGAAGCAGGTACATAAGCACTCGGCCAACTGAGCCGTAGGCCATGTTATTATATCTGTTAATTGTGGGTGTTCGTCTGATCGGTTTGCCTGTTTTGGGGTGGAGAAGGATAAAAAAAAAGTGATGTTTCTGCACTATTATTAGATTAGATCGTTGCTTTCATGGGACCGCCTTTGCACCATCCCATGAAAGCAACGAAGACTGGTTCTCCTGTAAAGATAACTTTTCATTGTGGCACTTATGATGAGCAGAAACTTACCTGGGGGAACAAACGGAAGTCAAGGACCCATTATTCCTTCATGATTATAAGAGATTTGACAGATCCCAATTTCAAATTCCATGCTGAGAATCAATTCGAATTTATTGGTTTGACGAATCTGAGAACACTAACTGGATTGATTTTGTTTTTTTTTTTGGCAATGAGACATTCTTCCTTTGAATGTGATTCTGCTGTTTCAGAACCTAAAATGTTTCGAAGTAATTAAGTAGGCCAATGCGACTTTAAATAGCCTTACAGTAAGTTGTTCCATAGGCCGCCTCCTCCGTTAAATTATAAAATCCTTTCAAAATGTAATACAATTTTATTACTAATTTTCAGTTAAAAGAATCGCATGTCCAATCAAATGGGTTCAACTTTAATTAATCTTACACTAAGCGATTACGTCATAACTTTATGCCTTGCACAGTCTGATTAGAATATTGCTTGGGATATGTGTTTGTGGATATTCTGCTTTCCAAGACTTTCCAACTTAAATTCGTCGAACGTAATCAATCTCTGATTGTTTTGCTTTAAGAAAATTGAACGTAAAACGTTAAAAATTAAAATGTTAGCGACGAAATACGAACTTATTTTTGCAGTTTGTTAGTGTATAATTTATAAATTATTCTCCGGTGACAGTTATTATAAATACAATCTGACAAAGCACCTGATCTCGTTTGAATCGCTAATTTACTTTCTTTGTTTAATTTCAATATGAAAATAAATTTTATATGCAAGTTGCAAACGTATACCAAAATAACTTAAAGAAATCACGGTGTTTCTATCCACTCTCCAACCAACATGCTGTAGGTTCGAATTTCACTAAGACAATGTGATGTCAGTTTAGGTAAAAGATGGTTTAAACCTACGTGAGACCACCACGCGCCTGCGTCATGAATCCTCTTCAGGACTCCAATAAGTTCTGTTTGATAGTTAGAAGAACTAGTTCCCGAATATTTACACTTTCGCTCTCCCACGCTATTAATGTACTGTCACCTTTGTGTTCGTGGGTAGGATTCACATTTATCATCACTGCTTTTTTCGAGTTACATCTTCACTGCCAACTAATGTGCTCGTATTTCAACCCGACTGGACCATTCTCAAGAATGAGTTAGCACATCATCCACCCAGTTCATAATGGTAGCAACTGTAAGACACGATCGATGTAGTCTTATGAAGCACCATCATAGTGACCGACATTCCGTGTTTTACGTATTGCATGCGATTTTTCACTGAAGTTGTTTCAACAGGTGAAGTGAAGGCATTTCTATTTTATTCAATAAACTGGACCCTCAGTACGTATTACAGGATTGTTTCGATATAACTCTGCATTGATTCCGTAACTCAGTAAGTTTCAACTATGTCTTTACGGTGAAAACACCGAGATTTGAATTCTGTCTAGAACTCGAATACCTTTTCAACTGAAAGTGAGTTACACTTTCGAAGAAGAAACTAAAGATGAAAATACGGCCCAAAGAACTTAAGAAATTCGTAAACATTACAGACTAGCGGTATAAAGGCCTAATCCCCAACCCGCTGGATTAGGTTTCGTCGGTATGAATGGTACGATGTGCACCAAAGCGTAATCATAAAACAGAAGAATTTTCTATTAGCATGAAGACCAAACATGCACGAAAATTGACAATTCGCATAAAATTAGCGCCTGAGTGTTAGGAAAAAGACAGTCCGATTCATCTTTGATTTAACTTCGATTAGTGTCGATGATTCAGTTAAAACCAAGGAAATATATATATATTTTTTTATTTGCGTGGGGGTTCCTCCCGTTCCTCAACCGTTCCTTAAGAGTGGATGAGCACTCATAATGAGGGACTGAGTAGGTATTTTATGACTGTGGATCCGTTTGTTCACGAATCGGCCGGTTGCCGGCCAGGCTATCCGGCAACCGGCCAGTGGATAGCGTATCCGTTCTCCAGCATAAAGGCTGCCGTGGGCATTAATATTTGTGATTGTTAGTAAAAATACTAGTGGTGATGGTGGCAGTAGATGGCGTTGGTGTAGTTGCGGTTCGTTGTAGCTGGTGAATTAAGTGGTGGAGACAGAGCTGTAGAGTAGGTGCCCTCCCTCGATGAGTCTTTGGACTCCCTAGAAGTGTTATGTAATAATAATAATAATAATAATATTTTTTAAATAATAATAATAATAATTTATTACAGTGATACATACATTACATTCTTTTGATTACGTTTGATACAACATTACATACATTTGTTTACATATGAAACAACATTACATACATTTTTTTACATTTGATACATTCATGTCTTCTGATAATGATAATAATAATTTTTTTCACAATAATAATTATAATAATTTATGACGTATGATACACACATTACATACTTATCTATACATATGATACATTACATACAGTTTTTTACATGTGATACGTACATTTCATGCATATGATACATTTATTATTATTTTATTTTATTATTTTTTAATTATTTATTTATTTTTATTTATTTATTTATTATTATTTTTTTATCTTGGGTGAGATGAGATGTATTTTCTCAGCTTTCATCTTCGAAGCTTACTTGTGAGCTTATCTGAGTATGATGCCAGTTTTTATTTATTGGTTTATTTGCTGTGTTCGGAAGCCATGAAATCAAATCTATGTTTAATTGGCTTGATTTTCTCTGCAGCCGTTGATTGAGAAATTCTCAGGCGCACGCACACACCCCCCACCCACACTATAACTTGGAATGTCATATGCGCCGCTGAACTGGAAGCTTGAACGAATATATTGTGTTTCATTAAGTTTGTATGGAATTTTGGGTGCATACTTCTTGTTCATAGCATGTCCTTAGAGCTCTTTTTAGGCTATTGTAGTTTGTAAGGTTTCTATATTCAAAAAGTAATTTGTTTATCATGTCTGGGATGGAGAAGTTTCGCGCGGCCTTTCAGTAGTGAGTATTGTATTTATATGTGATACAATTAGTTGTCTGAGGTCTTGTTATACGGTATGTATTTCTGACTGTCCTGTAGTTGGAATAGAAATAATGTTTTAGCAAAGCTGCATAGTGATATAAATGTTTTGCTGTCAGTATTTTGTGTTCTGACATTGCAATGTATATATGGTCGTTATTTTCTCTTTGTTTCCAAAAGATCAGTTTTATCATTTTGTACTGTAGCGACATTAATCTATTTAGTTTGTAGGGTGCACAGAAAGAATACGTTGTCATAGCGTATCTTAGTGTATTTTTACATAGTGCTTTGTATATTAGTGTTTTTAGGCGTGTGGGTATTGTCTTTTAACCTGTAGAATTTTCGTTCATTACTTAGCAAACATAAAAGAAACATCTTCCTACTCAGTTTCCAGGAGTGTACAAGATTTTGTGTGATTGTGGAAAGCCATACTATGGGCAGACTGCCAAATCCATCCTTCTACGTTTGGTAGAACACCGTAGAGATATCTCCTATAAGAGGACTAGAGCTAGCGCCCTCTCTAGCCATGTTCTCTTTTCAGTTAACTCAGACGAAGGCCGCCAACACATTATAAACTGGACTCAAACTTCTAACATCCATGTGTGCTACGATGAACTCGAAAGAAAGATTGTCGAATCTAGGGAAATTTCTCTAGATTCCTCTCATATCAACAACATCTTGAGTTACAATCTCACTAATGCACACGTTGCTTTTGTTCAGTACTGGCGCACTCGCGACAGCGCGTAGTATACGTTTGTTTGGAACTCATACTCACATTTGTTTTTCAAACACACTACTCTCTTTTTATACTTGTTTCTGTTATTACAATTTTAAGTATCTGTAATTTTTGATATATTTCTTTGATTATGATACCTGAGGGTGTTGATCTATTCAACGAAACTAGTAGTATCTTTTTAAATATATTTGTCATCTTTTTATCTCTCGGTAACAGTCATTAAAACTTTTTCATATATATCTATCTATCTATATCTATATCTATATATACTACGAGCCTCTGCCTCCACAAGAGGGAGAACAATAATTGTTAAGAAAATAGCCACCAGTGTCCTTTGGCATACACTAAAGATTCTTACGCCACCAGTGCAATTCATCAAACAAATAAAGTCAACCATATATCGATTCATATGGAATAAAACAAACTGGCTTTCCTACTCCCAGCTATGTACTTCTCTCAAAGATGGAGGACAAAAGTTGGTCTCCATTGACAACAGGATAACAACGTTCCGCGCTCGATTTCTCATAAATGCCCTACAACAGGAAATATCACACAAATGCACCACTGAGTATATTTTCACTTCTGCCACTAGAGGTCTCTCTCTCTCCACCACCTTAAGAATGACAACAGCTCAAGTGCCTGTAAATTTAACAAACTTCTACAAAGATGCCCTTCGACGATGGAAGAAGCTAAACCTCCAGCACACAGTGAAGACAGCATCCCTACCTGAAATCCTCATGGAACCCATCTTTCACAACACGATGGTAAGAAACCCGATCACTCAGAAAGAATTTTTCTTTCCTCCATGGAGCTGGCGAAACGTGAGGATCTTGGGTGACTTTCTTTCTCCAAGCCTCACCTGGCGCTTTCCAAATTCGCTCGAAAATCTAGAATATGGGAATGAGTCTGAGCAGATAGACACCGTAAAGGCCGCGTTTCAAGCCGCTATGCCTGATAGCATAACAGAAGTGGGGCTTAGCCCTCCAAACTCAGAAGTTTTGGCGCCTATCTTTCTAATAAAAACCAATAACTCATGGGAGAAACTTACACCCAGCAACACCAACAAGATCTACAGCACACTAACACAACAGTCGAACCAAAGCACTTTGTTGGAAAATCCTGCATCATCTGATCAAACACTATTTCAATGGGATCTACCATATCGCACAAGAGCCATCAAACCTGACGCAGATATTCAGTGGAGAATGTGGCATAATATATTACCCACTCCTACTATATTACGAAAATTTAACTCAAACGTCTCAGATAACTGCCTCTTCTGCTACCAATTAGTAACGGTCCGGCATATCTACTTGGAATGCCCAGTCAACATTAAATTAATCAGTTTGACTCGGGAAACGGCAGCTCTTACCTGTGGTAATCTTCATACAGAAGAGGAATATTTCAATCTCGTCCATGTGGAGTCAAATAACCATTCATTCTGCAATTACCTTTTCATCACGGCAAAAGCGGTAATATACAACTTCTACCTCAGACATACAAGACCAGACAGGACAGCAACTTCACAGAGAGAGGCAACTGACCAACTCACTGCAGCCTTCCAACAAAAGGTGAGATGTCGGATACTACACGAGCATCACCACCATAGGCAAAACAACACCTTAGATCTTTTCCACCAAGAATGGAATCCACGGAATCAACTCCTGGCTGAGCAGGACGACTGCATTATAATCCACTTTCCAGCATAGAAGTGAAACCTTTACCCCCCCCACCCCCCACCCCCCAAAAAAAAGAAAGGGGGAAGAAAGAAGGATTGTTGTGCTTAACAGTGCGAAAGTTAATCAGCTGGCAGTCTCATGTTAATAGATAATATTGTGCAATAGTAACTTCTATGTTCTTCCACATTTATGTTCTTATGTTAAAATAAGATCTTATGTTATCATGTTAAAATAACTCTTAATGGCTTTAATTTATTTAAAAAAAAATGTAATTAGCCTTATAAGTGACTTCGATGTAACATACCTCAACAAGAGTTTGAGCATGTAACCTCTCTGTCTGACTGCAGAGAACCAAAAACCAGTTAATCCTGTATATAAGATTGTTATGTTTACAATAAAAAAAATATCTATCTATCTATCTATCTATATCTATCTCTATCTATCTATTATACAGTATATATATATATATATATATATATATATATACCGATGAGACCTCAATTTTTTACCTTGGGGATATTGTATAAATATCAAAAAAAAAAAAAAATTTTTTTAAATTTAATTCATCTATATCTCCTCCAGAGATTTTTATTAAAAATAAAAACACCTTGTTGCAACGTCTATAGGTAAAGTTCATAAGGCTCCGTATTACTATGACAGAATCAATCGACCGTGAGATGCGGTGATTGATTCATTCAATCCAATACCCTTGGAGGGTAATGGATAGCAATGCTGTAGCTAATGAAGCTCTAACTGAGGCTCGGCTATTGCTGTTACCCTCCTGCCATGATCAGAGCTTTAATAATAGCTCAATAACCTTATCCCTACACTGTCCTCTACAGATAACGGGGAATATGAAAAGCATTCTTGCTTCGCCCCTTTAAGCCAGTCCTTATAAGGACTATAACCTTGGTATTTAGGGTCTAGCTACTCACCGAGGAGACCTCAAAAAAAGGTTGAAACCGGTCTGGGTAGTGATCCAACCCGTAATTCATTACAGTATACATCTTCTAGTGAGATGTGCTTTACATTATGCGAAAATACCAAGAATAGTGATCAGAGCTTTACCCACCTTTACAATGAAGTTGCCCTGGTGTTGTACCATCTTTATACTTGAACTTTGTTTCAGCCACAAACTTAATTGTTTGCATACTTGGGATTAGGAATTAAAATGACCAAGTTTATAAAATAACTTGGTTATCCTAATATATATATATATATATATATATATATATATATATATATATATATATATATATATATATATATATATATATATATATATATATATATATATATATATATATATATATATGTGTGTGTGTGTGTGTGTGTGTGTGTGTGTGTGTGTGTGTGTGTCTTGTGCGGTCGAATGCGTCAATCAACTTCAAGATTTATATCTACATAATCGTAAGCACCTAATCTATCGCGTTAAAAAATTAGTTTTCTAAATTTGTGAAGCTAGGAAAAGTTATATTAAATTTAAAATTTTTAAATCTTCTTTGTTCGTGTGCTTATTGTTACAACGGTATGCCTTCGAGTACCGGGAATTTGTGATAGCTTGCGTTTCCCCTTATTCGCCCGAAGCAATGGCCAGTATAAACCACAGCATATCACCACCAGCAGCAGCCGGTCCACGCCCGAGCTCAGCAGGAATCGGTCAAAGGTTGCAGAATTCCGATCAAGGAAACGACACCAGCCACATCGCCAGAGAAGAAAAAGACATCAGTCTCAGCCCCCCGGACAACAACGGACAAAGGTCAGTACTCTCTGTCTCCTATGCTAACATTGTAGCTAATACTTCAGCGCGAATTAATACCACTGCCACAACGCGTACAAACGTTCACCCAGCCAACCGCTTTTCCCGAGATAACGGAATTGTAATTTTCGCAATCGAAAATACCCCACTGGAAAAGTATCTAGATGCAGTAGCTCAACATGTTCCCCCCAAAAATATAACTCACATATCAAGAGTTGCCGGAACCGTACAAATGTACTTTAACAACGCATCTTGGTCTGAGACATTAATTGAAAAGGGAATAGACATCGGAGCATGCCACGTGAATATCTCACCAATCGCAATTGCTCCCACAAAAGTAACAGTGTCAAATGTTCCACCGGAAATAAGCCATCAAATGCTTCGCGGATTACTATCAAAATACGGCGCAGTGACAGGTAAAATCCGAACGCTACGCGCCTCTACAACTAGGCCTGAATTCGCTCACATCAAGAGCTTTAGAAGACAGGCTCTAATGCACTTTGGCGACAATACAATCGGCTCCATACCCAAAATAATCAACACAGAAATAGATGGAGTACCCTACACCTTTTATATTACTGTTGCTGCTCAGTGCTTTTACTGCCACGAAGAAGGCCATGTAAGGAAGTTATGCCCGTATATACCCAGAAATGAGAAACCGGTTAACAACACTACTAACCCTAGCGAATCAGAGAATCAGAAGCAGCAAGCAGCCAACCCCAAAAAACAGAGCATCCCTAACAAACAACAAAGATCTCAAGGAAACAGCTCTCAGCCCAGTACCGAGGAGACAAAATCAAGTGGTAGCACTAAAGAAACCCAACTTTCGAAAGAACCTCCACCAACATCGATTAAAAGCAATCCTAGAGAAAAGGAAACGGAACACAGACAACTAACTAACTCTGATAAAGATACAAATAACGAAGAGGAGCAAGAAACAAAAACGGAAAAAAAGCCAAAGACAAACCAGCGCAGCTGCAGCAGGGAACCTTTGCCTCCAAGCACTCTGGAACCCTCCCAGCAGCCTGTAGAGGGGGATGAAGAGATCGAGCTTCTTGAGTCCTCAGATGATGAAGAGGAAACTGGAAATGCAAGTCTTCCTCACACTGAAGGCCCACTCACAAGTGAGCAGCTTCAGAGCTTTCTTAAAAAAGTTCGAGGCTCTTCACAAAAACTGCTGACAGCCTATGACTACACCGCTGACATCAGTGGTCTTATCACCCAGCTGGAAGAGTTAAGAACTATTCTGGCAGGAAAAAGAGGGAGAAAAACCACCAATCTCAGGAAAAGGATATACTACCTGATAAACGGGCTTGAATCCCAGCGGCAGCGTAACTATCCATAAAGGAAGTGAGGATTACCGCACCAAATAAAACTAAACCATAAAAATAATGAGCACCTCAATAAACCTTCTCTCACTAAACGCTAGAGGATGTGCCACACCACTGCGAAACAGGCTGGTCCTGCAGCATATCCTTGCCCAACGGCCAGAAATAGTTATGCTGCAGGAAACAAACTTCCATTGCAATAGCAAAGCTTCATATCAACACTGGAAGAACTGGCCTTATACCATGCACCACTGTCCTGCCATACAACTTCATGGATCGGGAGTCAGCATTGGAATTCACCAAAACAGCGCTCTAAAAGTAGAAATAATCGATACCTTTCCTGGGTGTGCAATATATGCACTCATTACAACTCAGACAGGAAAGAAAATATATATCATTAACATATACATCCCACAAAATGACCAGCTTGCAGTGCAGGTACTGGAGTTTGTGCGAAACCACCTCAGCAAGGTCAATGACCACATCATACTGGCAGGGGATTTCAACTGCACTCTGGATCCTGCAATGGACAGACAGCAATGCCAAGAACATCGACACTCACTAGTTCAGCTTCTCCAGGATGTAATAAATGACTTCGAGCTGACTGACACCTTCAGACACTTGCACCCACATGAGAAAATGTTCTCCTGGAGAGCCAAAGGTGGTCCTACCAGTGTCTTATACCAGGCACGGCTCGACAGATACTACACATCGATGCACACAATACCCTACATCAGGAGAGTCACATACCATCCATCTCATGCATCAGACCATGATTCCATCCTTCTTAACATTTGCTTTCCTGGACACACCAGATACAAAGGAGGAGCATACTGGATATTTAACAACAGCCTACTAAAGGATACAGAATATCTCAGAACCTCTAAAATCTATATCGAAACTCTCATCAGAAATATACCTACTTCACAATCAATTTCCGAGTGGTGGTCACTTTTTAAATCCAAAGTTAAGGTATTCACCCAAAAATATAGTCACCGAAGAAATTTGAACAAGCATTCAGCCCTTAAAAATTTGCAACAACAACAGCAATTGCATCATCCAGAATCTGAGGAATACCAGTCCCTAGAAGCCACCATACGCTCACACCTAGAGCACTCTGCAAGAGGAGCACTAATAAGAGCACGACGCAAACATATTAACTTCGCAGATGCCCCTACAAAGTATTTCTTTTCACTAGAAAAACGCCAACAAGAGTGCACCACTATATCTGCTATTAAAACAGATAATGGAAACATCATAGAAAATAATGACGAAATCCTCTTATATACCTTGCAGTACTACAAAAATTTGTACCAAGCCAACCCAACATCTATGGAGGCCACGAATAAAATTCTCTCCGATGTGAAAAGACTCTCACCAACAACAAGGAGTAACACAGAACTCCCTATCACGTTACACGATCTGAAAACTGCCTGCACCTCCTTACCTAAAGATAAATCTCCTGGCATAGACGGGCTCACCACTGAATTTTATCAGTCCTTCTGGGAACAGCTTGGACCTATCCTCTACAGAGTATTTGTCGAAGCGAATACCAATGGCTTTCCACTCAATATGACAACATCAGTTATCAAACTCATTCCAAAGAAAGGAGACGCGACGAAACTAGGAAACTGGAGACCCATCTCTATCACAAACACCGACTGCAAAATTATATCCAAAGCCATTGCCAACAAACTTAAACCCGCTCTGAGCGAAATAATAAATAGGCATCAGAGCTATTCCATCCCTGGAAGATCTATCCACGAAAACTTACATCTCATAAGGGATCTCATAAGCATAGCGAACAACAACAGTGAAACAATGGGTCTTGTAACACTAGACCAAGAAAAAGCTTTCGACCGCGTTGAACACCTTTACCTCTTCAACTGCTTGAAAGCATTTGGCTTTGGCTCAGGCATCATTCACTCTATTAAAATGTTGTATGCCAAGGCACAGTTTTGCATGAAAATAAACAACAGGCTTACCATAACTGCACCATACAGCAGAGGTATTAAACAAGGCTGTCCACTCTCCGGTCCTCTTTACACAATTGCCATCGAACCCTTTCTGTGTAGACTCAGCATGCTGCTCAAAGCATGCCGCCCTAAACTTCCCTACCAAACCATAACCCTGACAGCATATGCTGATGATGTTACAATTATAGCCCGCAAAGAAGAGGACTTTCATAACATACAAGTGGCATACCAACAATATCAGGCAGCCTCAGGAGCCAAACTAAACACACATAAAACCATAGGACTGTGGTGTGGCAAATGGAAAAACCGAACCGATTCCCCAATGTCTGGTACCTGGTCCACAGAGGGAAACAAATACCTGGGGATTTACCTAGGAAACACACCCTCTTATGTGGATAAGAACTGGGAAACACTAAACAAGCGTTTCAAGCAAGTTCTAGGAAAGTGGGCAGCAATACGAGCCTCTGCCTCCACAAGAGGGAGAACAATAATCGTTAACCAAATAGCCACCAGTGTCCTTTGGCATACACTAAAGATCCTTACGCCACCAGTTCAATTCATCAAACAAATAAAGTCAACCATATATCGATTCATATGGAATAAAACAAACTGGCTTTCCTACTCCCAGCTATGTACTTCTCTCAAAGATGGAGGACAAAAGTTGGTCTCCATTGACAACAGGATAACAACGTTCCGCGCTCGATTTCTCATAAATGCCCTACAACAGGAAATATCACACAAGTGTACCACTGAGTATATTTTCACTTCTGCCACTAGAGGTCTCTCTCTCTCCACCACCTTAAGAATGACAACAGCTCAAGTGCCTGTAAGTTTAACAAACTTCTACAAAGACGCCCTTCGACGATGGAAGAAGCTAAACCTCCAGCACACAGTGAAGACAGCATCCCTACCTGAAATCCTCATGGAACCCATCTTTCACAACACGATGGTAAGAAGCCCGATCACTCAGAAAGAATTTTTCTTTCCTCCATGGAGCTGGCGAAACGTGAGGATCTTGGGTGACATTCTTTCTCCAAGCCTCACCTGGCGCTTTCCAAATTCGCTCGAAAACCTGGAATATGGGAATGAGTCTGAGCAGATAGACACCGTAAAGGCCGCTTTTCAAGCCGCTATGCCTGATAGCATAACAGAAGTGGGGCTTACTCCTCCAAACTCAGAAGTTTTGGCGCCTATCTTTCTGATAAAAACCAATAACTCATGGGAGAAACTTACACCCAGCAACACCAACAAGATCTACAGCACCCTAACACAAGATAGATATATAGATAGATAGATATAGATAGATAGATAGATATCTGTACGCAGCTATCACGCAACAGTTCTGTCTTAGTCTTTTTACAAATGATTAAGGGGAAGGATGGATACAAGTTTCTTGAAAAGCTGAGTTGGAAGTGAAGGAAGAAGATGACAAAATTAGATATATTTGAAATTTATGACTGTTGACTATTGGCTATTCGTGTTCTTACACAATTACAGGAAAGTGGATATATAGAAGCGGCCAGTTGGGTGGAGTAAGGCCCGTCAAAGCCCTATAGAAAGAAAGAAAGAAAGAAAGGAGACAAAAGTAATGAGTGAAAGTGACTGTAGGGAGTCCGTGTGTGTGTATGTGTGTGTGTGTGTGTGTGAGAGAGAGAGAGAGAGAGAGGGTCATCGATGCATCGAAGTGTATGAGTAACGCTCGTACTAATAACGTTAACATAAAATAAGTAAGTGTTAGTTATTTATTAAAACGACTGCTGATTACATTGGATTCTTCAGATGAAAGAAATTGGTGTACTTGCAAGCTGTAAAGGATTCCCAGGAATCCAACTTAACAATATTAAGTTGGATTCCTGTAATATAAATTGTTGTGTACGATGGTTACTCTTATCTGCGCACTTGAGAAGTGTAACGGGTCTAATAACATCTCCATGGCCTACCGATTTCTTTCTCGGTTTTGTAACAGTGCATTTAGTTTTCCTATTCATTCCATATAACCAGATAGACGTGTTTCCATTGATGTGGATAAGCTGAAGTACGTGATGATGTGGTCTCATTTCCCTAGCAATCTATGTCTCTAGCATGCTCCGCAATGTTCAGTAGATTTTTCTTTCCGTCCGTCTGTAGTATGATGGATATTGCAATTGCACCACAGGAGATAAATTCCTGGATATTTCAGAGGGCTGTGTCTAAGTTTAAAACAGCATTTAAGGTTTTAAACATTGTTTGCTCTTTCAAAATAGTCGAATCGCTACTGCTGTTACATCACACAAACCAGTGACTGCGTAAACTACTGGACACAGTCGATTGAGAGCTGAGGCTAAAGCCTGTCACCCCGTGTGTTCTGCATTATAATCCCCATAATGCAGGGCACCAGGTTCTGTGAAATAATTCTGAATTTTTCACAGCTGTTAGCAGAAGACCAAGAGAAAAATTTATGTGTTAATGTTGATATTATTATACCGCGTCTACGTGAATATAAATCCTGGCATGAATGTGCCTGAATGTTTCCTATCTATCTTCAATCAAATACATAAATGACAGCAGGATAACATGCACAACGATGGATCCATTTTTACCTGTAATTTGAATTATCCAACATAATGTCGAATATCGACCACGTTGGATGCTGAATGCATACGAGCATGTGACCTAAGAATGAGAGAAAAGTGACATTAACATGCCAAATATTACGGCCTTAAATTTCCTTAATGTGTTCTCTATATTTACATATGTTCGTATAGAATTTTATGAAATTTTCTTTTGAAATTTTATGAGACTTTTTTGCCTTTTCACTATTTCAAAATTGAAAACCACAAAAAGGCATTCACAAACAACAACACATACACCGACATAGTAACTTATTAACATATATATATATATATATGTATATATATATATATATATGTCCAGTAAGTTGATTACTTCTCTGTTGTATACTGCTCTTTTCTAGGAAACGGAAGTTGCTTATGTTTATTGCTATTCACCAACTGGGCAACATAATTTCATATTTTTCTCTAACCGAAGTAATGTCTTTATCTATTGGGATACTCCATCTTACGTAACGAGAAACACTCACGAGAATAACGAGCGATGTCTTCTAAAACACATTACGGGTCTGCTAATGACTTTTAGAGGGTAAATGCTTGCTAGGGGATGTTTTTTAATATTCACTCGCAGCACATGCAAAATATTTACTCTGTCCACAATATCTTTATATCTTTCTGGCTACTTTATTATCTCTAACGAACGTTTCTCATAAAGTATGTAAATCTGATAATGACTTTTCACTAAACTTACGCTTGTTTGAATATTTTTACAATTAATAATAATTAAAAAAAAACGGAAGGCAGAGATGATTATGTTGATCCAAACCAAACATATATATAAAAATACTGAGAAACAATTTATCGCATATTTCCAGGCTTCATCAATCTTATTGCTTTTCTCTCTGCTCTTAAGTTGTTTCCAATAAAGTTCTTTTATTGTAGATTTGGTACTAATTTTTTACCTTTTACTGGTATACTTTTTAATTAAAACAACAATAATAATAATAAATGTAACGGATCGTACAAGGATCGTAGGAAAGAGAAACCGGATTATCGACAGCTGTAGAACTGTTTACTGATTATATTTAGTTGACTTTAAAAGGCACCAAAAATCAATAAAATTCTGCTGCACTTAACGATTGTTCTTACGAATTCTTTATAGACAATGTACTTTAAAGAAGAAGAATATTGTGACTCCGCCAACCAGCTACTTTCATTCTTTTCCTGTTCGTTTATTTTTCCTCTTAATTTTCAAGTGTCAAAGTGAGTGCAGCTATGGGAAGCAGAATTAGCTAACATCACCAAGGGATATGTGTTCTCGTTAGAAGGGTAAAAAAATCTGGTCATTTTGATGCAGAAATCAAATTGCACTTTAAACACAGGAGACACATTCTGTCATATGTCTTCTGTCTTTTTTTTAATCTTTTTTTTGCGGTTTTGGCTAAAGTTTTCACTTTGTTTCATGAGGAAAATGGCATAAAATACTGCCAAAAATATAATCAACACTAGATGTGTTTCGTTTGGGTTAGAGGCTTTGTCAAAAACCTCTTTGCCGTTGGATCCAATTATAAGATCAAGCATCTGCAATGGATGACAGCAATTGTTCAAAATAAGAAGTGGTCTTACGTCGGAAAGGAAAACAAATACTCTACCCACTTTGCCAACCAGGTCTGCCTAGTGTACATCTTATAGGAAATACATGGTAGATAGTATTAATTTTGAATCGAAAATGCATCTGGTAAACAGAATTGCTCATAGATGCCTTTAAGGAAAAGGCAGAATGGTGATTACCAAAGTGGAGGTTCTTTAGATTTTAAATATTCTTCCAATGTTTTGGCATTGGATTCAGATGTAGTTTTTCAACCTAAGAGGTTTGAGACAATTAACAACGAACTCGTTGTCCCACTCTACTTATTCTCGAATATTGCTGGTTATATGCCATTATCATCCTGGCAAAATCTAACTAGGCCGACACTATATAGTCGGACACAAGTATTCAAAATCTAAGTATGCCGACACTACTGCGCCATCGGCTTTATATAGTCGGAGACAAGTATTCATGCAGGGTTACACAATCAGGTTACGCAGCAGTGTAGAATTCTTTCCCCTTGAACAAAATACGTCTCAGATCCATCATAATATTAATTACACGTGTAATATTATGGATTTCAATTCGATCCGTATGGTATTGGCGTCAGATTTAGTTTATTGCAACTTCAAAATAAGGACCGTAGTGTAACAGTCCAAAATGTTTTGCAGCTCATCCAGTTAAAGGATTTATGTTTTTGCCAGAGAAGCAGTTGTGAAGCTTTTCTACTTGAAATGGACAGTTGAAATAGTCACGTTTAAAAACGCGATGCACTTTTTTAGCTCCAGGCTTACGTACTCTTGCTATTCTCAGGCTTCTCCATGTCATTTTCACATCGTTATTGTCATAGACGATCTACCAAATTCAGTGTCGATTTTAAAGGTATCATAAATGTGGCATAAAAGATGAGATAATCCTGTTATAAGTCATTAAAATCTCACTCAATTTTCTTGTGAGAAAAATATTTCAATTTCTTTAAAGTATTTGCGAATTAACTACAACATCAGTATAATATGTGTGGTAAAGATGATTCCAATTCAAAATTAAATAGTTCCATTAGTGACACATTTGGCACGTAGTATACTTGCCTATTCAAAATAATGTATATTTTTTTACATTTGGAAATAGTTATATTTCCATTAATTCAGTCATATTATAAAATATTAATATCAAATATAATCCTTTCAAAAATATAAATTAAGACATATTTTATTTCAAAATAAAATACATCTTAACCATCTATTTTATCAATTTAGTATCATAAACTCACACATTTAATATATAAATCACAAGAAAAATATTTGTTTGGAGACAGAAACGGCACGAAGTCAAAAATAAAAAGAAACAAAAATTTTAACAAAACTTCGATGGGTGCCGATGCTAACAGAACAAAAGGATATGACTCACCAAACAGTACGGTAGGCAATTTGGAATTCCTGCAATCGACAGAAAGTAGGAATGCGTGATATTAAAATCTATCACGGCACACAAAAAAGAAGAACATATATAATACGGGGCAACTCACTGCAAAGATGAAGCAGATCATAAGCACTTCACTTCCTTCCAAAAATCAGTTTAATATCTTGTGGTCTTTGTCAGAAATTAAGCTGAAAATAGCAGATAGCACATTCGTATCTTAACAAAAGAGGCGAGAAGCGAAAAGTGTGGTATCTGTTCTTATGACTTTAAATTCCTATCGGTCCCATCGACCTCCAAGATATTAAACTGATTGATGCAGGCGGTGGAGTGCTTGTATCTTACTCCGCCTTTAACATCGAGTTGACTGGTGTTGCACTACTTCGAGGATCGCTCTCTCGGTCGTTGAGAAAACAAACAACACACATATAAATATAAAAAAAAAAAGCGAAATGTGTCACTGCCTAACGGTAACCGGGTTAAAGCTACGAAATGATTGAGATAAACTGTATCTAATGTATTTCGTATTTCTATTAGGTATGATATTTTCCATTATATTACATTAAAAATGTTAGTCACTACTAGCTAAACTGATTTCACTGCCAACTAGCGGTGGTTACAACCTGCTGTTTGAAAAGCGCTGGTCTACGCAGTAGACACTCTGATCAAATAAGAGGGTGGTCTGAAAAGTTCTCGGCCTCCACCATAGATGGCAACACTATCGGCAATACTTTTTTTCCCTAAATTTGTACACTGTCATAAGCATCCATGTGAAATTGCAAGTCATTCTATTAAGTAGTTTGTTTTATACAGCTGTCTGAAGCAAATTTTGTTGTCTGCATCCCTTGAAATGGATAAAATTGAGTATAATGGGGTTGTAATTTTTTTTTTAAAAGAAGGTTTAAATCAAAAGAAATTCATTCGAAGTTCATAGAACGTTTATGGGCACTCTTCTCTTCGTTTTCGACAAATAAGAAATGGGCTGCCGTGTTTAAACTTGGCCGTACCAGCCTTAAGGATGATCCATGTGAAGGAAGTGTAACAACACCAGAAATCATTGATCAAGTGAACGATATGGTATTAGATAACCGGCGAGTCAAAGTACGTGAAAATTTCTGAGAGTATAGGCATTTCAAAAGGACGTGTAGGATATATTTTGCATAAAGAATTGCGTATGAAAAAGCTTTGCGCAAAATGGATGCCATGCTTGCTCACAGCAAATCAAAAAGCCACTCACATGAAAATCTCTGAACAGTGCTTGGAACATTTTAACAAGAATAAAACTGATTTTGTGCGTCGAGTTATTGCTATGGATAAGCCTTGGATTCATCATTACGCACCAGAATCCAAACAGTAGTCAGAACAGTGGACAGAAGCCGGTTGTTCAGCACCAAAGAAGACAAAGTCGGTTCCATCAGCAGAAATGATCAAGTCATCGGTGTTTTGGGATGCTAAAGGCATTTTGTTTATTAATTATCTTGAAAAGGGTAAAACAATAACCGTGGAATATTATTCCGATCTTTTAACCAGACTAGACGAGAAAATTCGTGAAAAAGACCAGGTTTGCAGAAGAAAAAAATCATCTTTCATCGGGACAATGCACCTGCCCACAGAGATGTTCTGGCAATGGGAAAATTAAGGGATCTGCACTATGAATTGTTCAAACATCCGCCCTATTCCCCAGATTTGGCTCCCTCTGACTTCTGTCTCTTCCCCAAACTAAAACTCTTCCTGGCCTGGTCAGAGTTTTTCTTCGAATCAAGAGGTGATTGCTGCTATAGAGGGGTATTTTGCATATCTTACCGAGAACCATTACAGGGAGGGATAATAGCGCTGGAGCATCGCTGGAATAAATGTATTAGTCTTAAGGGAGATTATGTTGAAAACTAAAAATAATTTTGAAATTATACATTTTTTTTTTTTTTTTCATTGTTAGGCCCCAGAACGTTTCAGATCACCCTCGTATGCCTCTGCAAGTTGCTGGCGTCAGCTTCAGTTGCGCTCACGGCGCAGGCTCAAAGTTACAAATTTGAGCTTGGTAAGTTAGAATGGGTTAGAGCAATATTGGAGTGGAGGCAGTGAAGAAATTACTAAATAAAATTGCTAAATAAAGTAAGCGAATTACATTACTTCAATTACATTACGATAAACTAAGATTTATCATGTAATTCGTTTTTATGATATGTTCAAAAATTATTGACTATAAATAAGAAATACTGAAAGCAAAAATTTTATGAGGGCAGTTACTAAGCGTACGTGTTTCCATTTTTCACTGTGTAGGCGCGCGCGCACCGGCACAGTTTATAGGGAACATTGACCACCACTGTCCTTTCTGGAACTTACTTTAAAAGTTTCAATGTTAAATAAGTTAACAACCAAATCTCTCATCTTAGTACAGATATTTATATCCACTCGATAGCAGAACAAGCCAGAATCGATTTCTTGTCTTATTCTTTTATGTTTTTGACATCGAACCTATTTGGCTAGCTGCCAATCTAACTGCATTGAAACAAGAACCCTGCATGCAATTGATTTCTCTTTACACCCCCCCCCCTCCCCAGTCATCACTTTCTTGATGTTTATTGAGAGTAATCAAAGTTTTCTTCAAGAATCTCCTTCATTTTTCATTTCAATAAAGTTAAAGATATTTGAAAAGACATTTTCTTGAGATATTCTGCACTGTACGTGCCTTTAGGAACGCAGATGCTGCTCTCTTTAGCTATATTTTGTGGAGCTCCTTTGGTATTCAACTTAAATATTTAATTGCATATAACCCAGAAGCTTTTTAATCCATTAAACTGCAGATTGAATTCTACGGAGTTGTTATCAAAAACGTTGGGGAGAATTTCTTCAGACTAAATATTACTGAGAACAATACAAGAAAAAAAATATTAATTATTTTTTTATATATTTATAATTTTTATTTAAAATATTTTATAATAATTATAAAATTATTATTTTATAATATTATGAAAAAAATTTGTTGTTTGAATAAGATGCACGTGTAATTAAAACAGTAGATGTGATTCAGAATGATAATCCTCTCCCGTCTGGATCCTCATAAATTCAGGACTGGCATAATATACCCTTACGAAAAGTCGGCATTTTATAAATGGAAAGCTTGTTGTTCTCTTGAACTCAATAGATGTCTCCAGTGTTTATATCTACAGAGATTTTTTGACATAAGAAGTTGTGCTCTTGTCCAATCCAGTTCTAAAATAATGGCTTATTATATCTGATCCTGTAGAAGCGAGCTGCAATATCAGAATTATTTCATATTTCTAATCTTCCATAAATACGATCTCCTCCAGGTGCCACTGATAACAAGAGACTTTCTGTTAATGTGGAATTTGCAATGAACTCTTTCCTCTTAAGCACGATAAGCCTCTCCTTGGAGTAGTCTTGTTCCTGATATTAATTTCATTGAAGTACTGCCTCTAGGGAAATATTGCATGTGGATGAAGATCA